>NC_091286.1:414938285-416188285 GCF_032444005.1 Ranitomeya imitator | reverse complement strand
GAAATAAGCCCCTAGAAAGCTGGCACCTCCGGCGAGGAGTTTGTGTGCATGCATGACCACTGACTGCTCTCTGTTTGGGCAGTTAGCCTGTGCCTCTGTGAAGTCTAACAGGGCACAGTGCTTGGCTTTCACGGCTACTCGGTGAATTAACGGAGTTAGTCTATACCGCCATATAGTGCAGCCGTTTGCTAGCACCAATAACAATAAAAACATCTATATTTACTCGGTGCGTTCCGCTAGCCCTAACAGTGGATCTACGTCAGTTCTGTTTGTCGTATATCTGCCAGCCACGTTCTGCCTTGTACATTGTGTTGTGTAATACACAGGGCCTGTTTTTTGCTGCAGTCTCCCCCCAAAAAATGGGAGATTTAAATTGCCACTAAGTGGATCTACGTCAGTTCTGTTTGTCGTATATCTGCCAGCCACGTTCTACAACTTTCATTGTTTAGTGTAATACACAGGGCCGGTTTTTTGCTGCAGTCTCCCGGCCCAAAAAAGGGAGATTTAAATTGCCACTAAGTGGATCTACGTCAGTTCTGTTTGTCGTATATCTGCCAGCCACGTTCTACAACTTACATTGTGTAGTGTAATACCCAGGGCCTGTTTTTGGCTGCAATCTCCACCCAAAAAAGGGAGATTTAAATTGCCACTAAGTGGATCTATGTCAGTTCTGTTTGTCGTATATCTGCCAGCCACGATCTGCCTTGTACATTGTGTAGTGTAATACACAGGGCCTGTTTTTGGCTGCAGTCTCCCCACCAAAAAATGGAGATTTAAATTGCCAACAAGTTTATATACACCTTCTACCTTGTTTATCAGTAGCATATAACGGTTGTTAGTTTGGTAACATTTTCCCAAAAATGAGGAAGTCTGGTGGAAGAGGCCATGGGCGGTCGTTGCCAGCTGGTACTGATGGTGGTGGTGGTGGAGCATCTTGTGGTAGTGGGAAAAGCAAAATAGCACATAAGGCTGGAGGTGTTGAGCCAGAGTCATAGTCTGGCTACACAAGGCCTCTAAGGCTCCCTTATCTGGGAGTAGGAAAACCGCTTTTAAAGCTAGAGCAGCAGGAAAAAGTTTTGGCTTTCCTTGCTGACTCAGCCTCTAGCTCTTTCGTCTCCTCTTCAGAAAGTTCCAAATATAAAAGCAGCGAGTCATCAGTGGATGCTCCTGGTCAGGAACAAGTCGCTTCCTTGTGTCCTACACCCAAAGCAAAAGTGAAGGATGCGGCAGGCGACACTACAGTTTATTCCATGGAACTCTTTACACATACCGTGCCAGAGTTAGAAAGGGAAATAGTTAACAACCCATTACAAGATGAATCGGACATGGAATGCACAGATGCACAGCCACAGCTAGATTATTATTCTGTTCCATTGACTCAGATCTCTACATTGCCCTCGCAGCGTACTGAGCCAGAAACTGACCCTGATGAGACTATGGTGCCCTGTCACGAACACTATAGCACCTTACATGGTGACACAGAGGAAGGTGCACATAAGATTGAAGAGGAAGTGATAGATGACCCACTTGTTGACTCAGATTGGCAGCCATTGGGGGAACAGGCTGCTGCTGGTAGTAGTTCTGAAGTGGAGGAGGATGATCCACAGCAGGCATCTACATCGCAACAGCTTTCATCTGGAAGGCCCATATATGGCCAAAAACGTTTGAGAAAACAAAAAACACTTTTAGGACAGCGTGGCCATCCGGTGAAAGTAGCACAGCGTGCAATGCCTGAAAAGGTATTCGATAGTAGGAAGAGTGCAGTGTGGGAATTTTTTAACTAAGATCCGAGTAATCAGTGCAAAGTTATCTGTAAGAAATGCTCAAAGACCTTTAGCAGAGGGAAGAATGTCCAGAATTTAAATAAAACGTGCATGCGTAGACATTTAACCAGCATGCACTTGCAAGCCTAGACTAACTACCAAACGTCCCTTTCCGTTGGTGCATCCGCAAAGAATGAAGGTAGTCAGCAATGCTACATTGCTTCCCTCACTGTAAGCCCACCGCTTAGGACACCAACAGCAGCAAATGTGGAGGTATCGTCGCAAGGCCAAAGCAGTCAGGGAATCACAAGGTTCTTGGTAGGAAACACTGTATGTAGGCCAACATCAAGAATACCATCACCACCCTCTCTCAATCTGCCATGTCCACCACCACCACCCCCGCTAGTTCCACCATATGCAGCTCTCCAGTCCAGCTCACCCTACAAGAGACTCTCGTTAGGAAAAGGAAGTACTCATCCTCTCATTCATGTACACAGGGTTTAAATGCCCACATTGCTAGATTAATCTCGTTAGAGATGATGCCCTACCGGTTGGTTGAAAGCGAAGCTTTCAAAGCCCTGATGGCCTACGCAGTATCACGCTATGACCTACCCAGTCGACACTTCTTTGCGAGAAAAGCCATCCCAGCCCTCCACCAGCATGTTAAAGACCGCATTGTCCATGCACTGAGTGTTATGATCTGGTGGTTTAAGAACAACATGAGACAAGCTCTGAAGGAGGTGGTATCTGTACTGACCGCAAACCCTGAACCTAGCAGCGCAACTAAAAATAGCCGTGGGGGGTACCTGACGCTCCCTAGACCCCTCGGCACAGCCTAAGATCTAACTTCCCCTAAAGATGGAAACAGGAAACCTATCTTGCCTCAGAGAAAATCCCCAAAGGAAAGATAGCCCCCCACAAATATTGATGGTGAGAGGAGAGGAAAATAACATACGCAGAAATGAAATCAGATTTTAGCATAGGAGGCCAGTCTAGCTTGATAGATAGGACAGGAAAGGATACTGTGCGGTCAGTATTAAAACTCTACAAAAATCCACGCAGAGTTTACTAAAAATCTCCACACCTGACTAAAGGTGTGGAGGGTAAATCTGCTTCCCAGAGCTTCCAGCAAGACAGAATTAATTCATACTGATAATGCTGGATAAACATAGAAAACACAGAACGGATAAGTCCACAATCTGTGAACAGAAAAGAGCAAGCAAAAGCTTAGCTTAGCTGAACTGGTCAGGATAACAGGGAAATCCAAAGAGATGTGAATCCAACCAGGAACCATTTACAAGTGGCACCAGCTGAAGGACAGAGCAGACATAAATAGCAGAGCAGAGACGATCAGTGGAAGCAGCTGAAGACAGCTAACTCCAAGGAGCAGCCACACCACTAGAAACCACAAGAGGGAGCCCAAGAGCAGAACTCACAAAAGTGCCACTTACAACCACCGGAGGGAGCCCAAGAGCGGAATTCACAACAGTACCCCCCCCTTGAGGAGGGGTCACCGAACCCTCACCAGAGCCCCCAGGCCGATCAGGACGAGCCAAGTGAAAAGCACGAACCAAATCGGTGGCATGGACATCGGAGGCAACAACCCAAGAATTATCCTCCTGGTCATAACCCTTCCACTTGACAAGATACTGAAGCCTCCGCCTCGAAAAACGAGAATCCAAAATCTTCTCAACCTCATATTCCAACTCTCTCTCAACCAACACCGGGGCAGGAGGGTCAACCGAGGGAGCAACGGGCACCACATGTCTCCGCAACAAAGATCTATGGAAAACATCATGAATGGCAAAAGAGGCAGGAAGAGCCAAACGAAAAGACACCAGATTAATAATTTCAGAAATTTTATAAGGACCAAAAAACCGAGGCTTAAACTTAGGAGAAGAAACCTTCATAGGAACATGATGAGAAGACAACCAAACCAGATCCCCCACACGAAGCTGGGGACCAACACGCCGACGGCGGTTAGCAAAACGTTGAGTCCTTTCCTGAGACAACGTCAAATTGTCCACCACATGAGTCCAAATCTGCTGCAGCCTGTCCACCACAGAATCAACACCAGGACAATCAGAAGGCTCAACCTGCCCAGAAGAAAAACGAGGATGAAAACCAAAATTACAAAAGAAAGGTAAACCAAAGTAGCCGAACTAGCCCGATTATTAAGGGCAAACTCGGCCAACGGCAAGAAAGACACCCAATCATCCTGATCAGCAGACACAAAGCATCTCAAATAGGTTTCCAAGGTCTGATTAGTTCGCTCAGTTTGGCCATTAGTCTGAGGATGAAACGCCGAAGAAAAAGATAAGTCAATGCCCATCCTAGCACAAAAGGCCCGCCAAAATCTAAAGACAAACTGAGAACCTCTGTCAGACACAATATTCTCCGGAATGCCATGCAAACGAACCACATGCTAAAAAAACAATGGAACCAGATCTGAGGAGGAAGGCAACTTAGGCAAAGGTACCAGATGGACCATTTTAGAGAACCGGTCACAAACAACCCAGATAACAGACATCTTCTGGGAAACAGGAAGATCCGAAATAAAATCCATGGAAATATGCGTCCAGGGCCTCTCAGGGACCGGCAAAGGCAAAAGCAACCCACTAGCGCGGGAACAGCAAGGCTTGGCCCGGGCGCAAGTCCCACAGGACTGCACAAAAGCACGCACATCGCGAGACAAGGAAGGCCACCAAAAGGACCTAGCAACCAAATCTCTGGTACCAAAAATCCCAGGATGACCAGCTAGCACTGAACAATGAACCTCAGAAATTACCTTACTTGTCCACCTATCAAGAACAAACAGCTTCCCCACTGGACATCGGTCAGGCCTATCAGCCTGAAATTCCTGAAGCACCCGCCGCAAATCAGGGGAGATAGCAGAAAGAATCACCCCCTCCTTAGGAATGCCAACCGGCTCCAGGACTCCAGGAGAATCAGGCAAAAAACTCCTAGAGAGGGCATCAGCCTTAACATTCTTAGATCCCGGAAGATACGAGACCACAAAATCAAAACGGGAGAAAACAGGGACCATCGAGCCTGTCTAGAATTCAGCCGCTTGGCCAACTCGAGGTAAATCAGATTCTTATGATCCGTCAGGACCACAACACGGTGTTTAGCTCCCTCAAGCCAATGTCGCCACTCCTCAAACGCCCACTTCATAGCCAACAACTCCCGATTTCCGACATCATAATTGCGTTCCGCAGGCGAAAAATTTCTGGAAAAAAAAGCACACTTTTTCATCAAAGAACCATCAGACTCCCTCTGAGACAAAACGGCCCCTGCCCCAATCTCAGAAGCGTCGACCTCAACCTGAAAAGGAAGAGAAACATCCGGTTGACGCAACACAGGGGCAGAAGTAAATCGGCATTTAAGCCCCTGAAAGGCCTCAACAGCCTCAGAGGACCAATTCGTCACATCAGCGCCTTTCTTCGTCAAATCAGTAAGGGGCTTAACCACACTGGAAAAGTTGGCAATGAAACGGCGATAGAAATTAGCAAAGCCCAAAAATTTTTGAAGACCCTTCACAGATGTGGGTTGGATCCAGTCATGAATAGCTTGGACCTTAACAGGATCCATTTCTATAGACGAGGGAGAAAAAAATGAAACCCAAAAAAGAGACCTTCTGAACTCCGAATAGGCACTTAGACCCCTTCACAAATAAAGCATTATCACGAAGGATCTGGAACACCATCCTGACCTGCTTCACATGAGACTCCCAATCATCGGAAAAAAACAAAATATCATCCAAATATACGACCATGAATTTATCAAGATAATTGTGGAAAATATCATGCATGAAAGACTGGAACACAGATGGAGCATTAGAGAGCCTGTTGTGAATTCTGTGGTCAAGCTTCCTCCTGTGGTCATGAGTGGTACTTCGGCTGGTTCTGTCTATGAGCTTCCTCTGGTGGATGTGAGTGGGGCTGCGGCTTCTGAGTTTCCTTCCTCAGGTGACGAGGTTAAGTCGTTAGGTGCTGCTCTATTTAACTCCACCTAGTTCTTTGTTCCTTGCCTCCAGTCTATGTTCCAATATTGGTCTTGCTCTTTCCTGGATCGTTCATGTGGCCTGTCTGGCCTGCATAAGCTAAGTTCTGCTTGTGTTACTTCTGCTTGCTATTTTTTCTGTCCAGCTTGCTATATTGGTTTTTCTTACTTGCTGGAAGCTCTGGGACGCAGAGGGAGCACCTCCGTGCCGTTAGTCGGTACGGAGGGTCTTTTTGCGCCCTCTGCGTGGTTGTTTGTAGGTTTTTGTGCTGACCGCAAAGCTATCTTTACTATCCTCGGTCTATTCAGTAAGTCGGGCGCCTAGGTCTGGTCAGGAGCGCTCCATGGCTACCTCTAGTGTGGTGTGATAGGATTAGGGATTGCGGTCAGCAGAGTTCCCACGTCTCAGAGCTCGTCCTATGTTATTAGTAACTAACAGGTCACTTTGTGTGCTCTTTACCACCAGGTCCATTGTGTTTCTGAACCACCAGTTCATAACAGTACTGGAGGCCCAAAGTACTAATGCTTCTCAATAGAGGGAAAAGAGAAGTTCTGAGACCATTTTTTTTTCTCTGCACTGTGTTTTGTCTTTCTTTTCCCCTAGACATTTGGGTGGTTCAGGACACAGGTGTAGTGACATTAAAGGTCTGTTTTCTTGTGTGGATCATCTCACTGCACGAGTACAAAATATTCAAGACATTGTGGTTCAAGAATCTATGTTAGAACCTAGAATTCCTATTCCTGACTTATTTTCTGGAGATAGAGCTAAGTTTCTGAATTTCAAAAATAATTGTAAACTGTTTCTGGCTTTGAAACCCCGCTCCTCTGGTGACCCAGTTCAACAAGTTAAGATCATTATTTCTTTATTACGTGGCGACCCTCAAGACTGGGCATTCTCCGTTGCGCCAAGAGATCCTGCATTATGCGATATTGATGCGTTTTTTCTGGCGCTCGGATTGCTGTATGATGAACCTAATTCAGTGGATCAGGCAGAGAAATATTTGCTGGCTCTGTGTCAGGGTCAGGATGAGGTAGAGATATATTGTCAGAAGTTTAGGAAGTGGTCTGTGCTCACTCAATGGAATGAATGTGCGCTGGCAGCAATTTTCAGAAAGGGTCTCTCTGAAGCCCTTAAGGATGTCATGGTGGGATTTCCTATGCCTGCTGGTCTGAATGAGTCTATGTCTTTGGCCATTCAGATCGATCGACGCTTACGTGAGCGTAAAAATGTGCACCATTTGGCGGTATTATCTGAGCATAAACCTGAGCCTATGCAATGTGATAGGACTTTGACCAGAGCTGAGCGGCAAGAACATAGACGTCGGAATGGGCTGTGTTTTTATTGTGGTGATTCCACTCATGCTATCTCCGATTGTCCTAAGCGCACTAAGCGGTTCGCTAGGTCTGCCACCATTGGTACGGTACAGTCGAAATTTCTTTTGTCCGTTACTTTGATCTGCTCTTTGCCATCCTATTCTGTCATGGCATTTGTGGATTCAGGCACTGCCCTGAATTTGATGGACTTGGACTTTGCTAGGCGCTGTGGGTTTTTCTTGGAGCCCTTGCAGTATCCTATTCCATTGAGAGGAATTGATGCTACGCCTTTGGCCAAGAATAAGCCTCAGTATTGGACCCAGCTGACCATGTGCATGGCTCCTGCACATCAGGAGGATATTCGCTTTTTTGGTGTTGCATAATCTGCATGAGGTGGTCGTGTTGGGGTTGCCATGGCTACAAGTCCATAACCCAGTATTGGATTGGAAATCTATGTCTGTGTCCAGCTGGGGTTGTCAAGGGGTACGTGGTGATGTTCCAGTTCTGTCTATTTCATCATCCACCCCTTCTGAGGTCCCAGAGTTCTTGTCGGATTACCAGGATGTTTTTGATGAGCCCAAGTCCAGTGCCCTACCTCCGCATAGGGATTGCGATTGTGCTATCGATTTGATTCCTGGTAGTAAGTTTCCTAAGGGTCGACTGTTTAATTTGTCTGTGCCTGAGCACGGCGCTATGCGGAGTTATGTAAAGGAATCCTTAGAGAAGGGTCATATTCGCCCTTCGTTGTCGCCATTGGGAGCAGGGTTCTTTTTTGTGGCCAAGAAGGATGGTTCGTTGAGACCTTGTATTGATTACCGCCTTCTAAATAAAATCACAGTCAAATTTCCTTTCCTCTTGCCGCTGCTGTCTGATTTGTTTGCTCGGATTAAGGGGGCTAGTTGGTTCACCAAGATAGATCTTCGTGGTGCGTATAATCTTGTGCGTATTAAACAGGGCGATGAATGGAAAACAGCATTTAATACGCCCGAGGGCCATTTTGAGTACCTGGTTATGCCATTCGGGCTTTCCAATGCTCCATCAGTATTTCAGTCCTTTATGCATGACATCTTCCGAGAGTACCTGGATAAATTCCTGATTGTATACTTGGATGATATTTTGGTCTTCTCAGATGATTGGGAGTCTCACGTGAAGCAGGTTAGAATGGTGTTCCAGGTCCTGCGTGCTAATTCTTTGTTTGTGAAGGGGTCAAAGTGTCTCTTTGGTGTTCAGAAGGTTTCATTTTTGGGTTTCATTTTTTCCCCTTCTACTATCGAGATGGACCCTGTTAAAGTTCAGGCCATTTATGATTGGACTGAGCCGACATCTCTGAAGAGTCTGCAAAAGTTCCTGGGCTTTGCTAATTTTTATCGTCGCTTCATCAATAATTTTTCTAGTATTGCTAAACCGTTGACTGATTTAACCAAGAAGGGTGCTGATGTGGTCAATTGGTCTTCTGCTGCTGTAGAAGCTTTTCAGGAGTTGAAGCGTCGTTTTTCTTCTGCCCCTGTGTTGTGCCAGCCAGATGTTTCGCTCCCGTTCCAGGTCGAGGTTGATGCTTCTGAGATTGGAGCAGGGGCTGTTTTGTCGCAAAGAAGTTCTGATGGCTCGGTGATGAAACCATGTGCCTTCTTTTCCAGGAAGTTTTCGACTGCTGAGCGTAATTATGATGTTGGCAATCGAGAGTTGTTGGCCATGAAGTGGGCATTCGAGGAGTGGCGTCATTGGCTTGAAGGAGCTAAGCATCGCGTGGTGGTCTTGACTGATCACAAGAACTTGACTTATCTCGAGACTGCCAAACGGTTGAATCCTAGACAGGCTCGTTGGTCGCTGTTTTTCTCCCGTTTTGACTTTGTGGTTTCGTACCTTCCGGGCTCTAAGAATGTGAAGGCGGATGCCCTGTCTAGGAGTTTTGTGCCTGACTCTCCGGGTTTGCCTGAGCCAGCGGGTATTCTCAAAGAGGGGGTAATTTTGTCTGCCATCTCCCCTGATTTGCGGCGGGTGCTGCAAAAATTTCAGGCTAATAGACCTGACCTTTGCCCAGCGGAGAAACTGTTTGTCCCTGATAAATGGCCGAGTAGAGTTATCTCTGAGGTTCATTGTTCGGTGTTGGCTGGTCATCCTGGAATCTTTGGTACCAGAGATTTGGTGGCTAGATCCTTTTGGTGGCCGTCTCTGTCGCAGGATGTGCGTTCGTTTGTGCAGTCCTGTGGGATTTGTGCTCGGGCTAAGCCCTGCTGTTCTCGTGCCAGTGGGTTGCTTTTGCCCTTGCCGGTCCCGAAGAGGCCCTGGACACATATCTCTGTGGATTTTATTTCTGATCTCCCCGTATCTCAAAAGATGTCGGTCATTTGGGTGGTTTGTGATCGCTTCTCTAAGATGGTCCATTTGGTACCCTTGTCTAAATTGCCTTCCTCCTCTGATTTGGTCCCATTGCTTTTCCAGCATGTCGTTCGTTTACATGGCATTCCGGAGAACATCGTTTCTGACAGAGGTTCCCAGTTTGTTTCGAGGTTTTGGCGAGCCTTTTGTGCTAGGATGGGCATTGATTTGTCTTTTTCCTCGGCTTTCCATCCTCAGACAAATGGCCAAACTGAACGAACCAATCGGACCTTGGAAACATATCTGAGATGTTTTGTTTCTGCTATCAGGATGATTGGGTGTCCTTTTTGCCTTTGGCTGAGTTCGCCCTTAATAATCGGGCCAGCTCGGCTACTTTGGTTTCGCCGTTTTTCTGCAATTCTGGTTTCCATCCTCGTTTCTCTTCAGGGCAGGTTGAGTCTTCGGACTGTCCTGGTGTGGATACTGTGGTGGATAGGTTGCAGCAGATTTGGACTCATGTAGTGGACAATTTGACATTGTCCCAGGAGAAGGCTCAACGTTTCGCTAACCGCCGGTGCTGTGTGGGTCCCCGACTTCGTGTTGGGGATTTGGTTTGGTTGTCGTCTCGTTATATTCCTATGAAAGTTTCCTCTCCTAAGTTTAAGCCTCGTTTCATTGGTCCGTATAGGATTTCTGAGGTTCTTAATCCTGTGTCTTTTTGTTTGACCCTTCCAGCTTCTTTTTTCATCCATAATGTATTCCATAGGTCATTGTTGCGGAGATACGTGGCACCTGTGGTTCCATCCGTTGATCCTCCTGCCCCGGTTTTGGTTGAGGGGGAGTTGGAGTATATAGTGGAGAAGATTTTGGATTCTCGTATTTCGAGACGGAAACTCCAGTACCTGGTTAAGTGGAAGGGTTATGGTCAGGAAGATAATTCCTGGGTCTTTGCCTCTGATGTTCATGCTGCCGATCTGGTTTGTGCCTTTCATTTGGCCCATCCTGGTCGGCCTGGGGGCTCTGGTGAGGGTTCGGTGACCCCTCCTCAAGGGGGGGGTACTGTTGTGAATTCTGTGGTCAAGCTCCCTCCTGTGGTCATGAGTGGTACTTCGGCTGGTTCTGTCTATGAGCTTCCTCTGGTGGATGTGAGTGGGGCTGCGGCTTCTGAGTTTCCTTCCTCAGGTGACGAGGTTAAGTCGTTAGGTGCTGCTCTATTTAACTCCACCCAGTTCTTTGTTCCTTGCCTCCAGTCTATTTTCCAGTATTGGTCTTGCTCTTTCCTGGATCGTTCTTGTGGCCTATCTGCCCTGCATAAGCTAAGTTCTGCTTGTGTTTCTTCTGTTTGCTATTTTTTCTGTCCAGCTTGCTATATTGGTTTTTCTTGCTTGCTGGAAGCTCTGGGACGCAGAGGGAGCACCTCCGTGCCGTTAGTCGGTATGGAGGGTCTTTTTGCGCCCTCTGCGTGGTTGTTTGTAGGTTTTTGTGCTGACCGCAAAGCTATCTTTACTATCCTCGGTCTATTCAGTAAGTCGGGCCTCACTTTGCTAAAACCTATTTCATCTCTGTGTTTGTATTTTCATCTTTACTCACAGTCATTATATGTGGGGGGCTGCCTTTTCCTTTGGGGAATTTCTCTGAGGCAAGGTAGGCTTATTTTTCTATCTTCAGGGCTAGCTAGTTTCTCAGGCTGTGCCCGAGGTGCCTAGGTCTGGTCAGGAGCGCTCCACGGCTACCTCTAGTGTGGTGTGATAGGATTAGGGATTGCAGTCAGCAGAGTTCCCACGTCTCAGAGCTCGTCCTATGTTATTAGTAACTATCAGGTCACTTTGTGTGCTCTTAACCACCAGGTCCATTGTGTTTCTGAACCACCAGTTCATAACAAGAGCCCAAATGGCATCACAAGGTATTCAAAATGGCCTTCGGGCGTATTAAATGCAGTGTTCCATTCGTCACCCTGTTTAATACGAACAAGATTATATGCCCCTCGGAGGTCAATCTTAGTAAACCAACTAGCCCCCTTAATCTGAGCAAACAAATCAGTAAGCAAAGGCAAGGGGTATTGGAATTTGACCGTGATCTTATTAAGAAGACGATAATCAATACAGGGTCTCAAGGAGCCATCCTTCTTAGCAACAAAAAAGAAACCCGCTCCCAATGGTGACGAAGAGGGCCGAATATGCCCTTTCTCCAAAGATTCCTTAACATAGCTCCGCATGGCGGCATGCTCTGGCACAGACAGATTGAAAAGTCGGCCCTTAAGGAACTTACAACCAGGAATCAAGTTAATAGCACAATCACAGTCCCTATGTGGAGGAAGGGAACTGGACTTGGGCTCATCAAATACATCCTGGAAATCCGACAAAAACTCAGGGACCTCAGAAGATGGGGAAGAGGAGATTGACATCAAAGGAACGTCACTATGTACTCCTCGACAACCCCAACTAGTCACCGACATACTTTTCCAATCCAGCACCTGATTATGTTCCTGTAACCATGGAAATCCCAGTACAACAACATCATGCAGGTTATGCAACACCAGAAAACGGCAATCTTCCTGATGTGCAGGAGCCATGTACATAGTCATCTGTGTCCAGTACTGAGGTTTATCCTTGGCCAAGGGTGTAGCATCAATGCCCCTCAAAGGAATAGGGCTCTGCAAAGGCTGCAAGGAAAAACCACAGCGCCTGGCGAATTCTAAGTCCATTAAGTTCAGGGCAGCGCCTGAATCCACAAATGCCATGACAGAAAAGGACGACAATGAGCAAATCAGGGTCACAGATAAGAGAAAATTAGGCTGTATAATACTAATGGTAACAGACCTAGCGACTCTCTTAGTACGCTTAGGGCAATCAGAGATAACATGAGCCGAATCACCACAGTAAAAACAGCCTATTCTGACGTCTGAATTCCTGCCGTTCTATTCTAGTCAAAATCCTTTCACATTGCATAGGTTCAGTACTATGCTCAGAGGATACTGCCATATGGTGCACAGCTTTGCGCTCGCGCAGACGCTGATCAATCTGAATGGCTAGAGACATAGATTCGCTCAAACCGGCAGGTGTAGGAAAGCCCACCATAACATCTTTAAGGGTTTCAGAAAGACCTTTTCTGAAATTAGCAGCCAGAGCCTCTTCATTCCATTTAATGAGCACAGACCATTTTCTATATTTCTGGCAGTATAACTCTGCCGCTTCCTGACCTTGACACAAGGCCAACAGGGTTTTTTCTGCATGATCCACAGAATTAGGTTCGTCATACAATAATCCGAGCGCTTGAAAAAAATGCATCTACATTCAATAATGCCGGGTCCCCGGTTTCAAGAGAAAAAGCCCAGTCTTGAGGATCACCACGCAGCAAGGATATGATGATTTTCACCTGCTGAATGGGATCACCAGAAGAACGGGGTTTCAAAGCAAAAAACAATTTGCAGTTATTTTTAAAGTTCAAAAACTTGGATCTGTCCCCAAAAAACAAATCAGGAGTAGGAATTCTGGGCTCTAAAGCCGGAGTCTGGACAACATAGTCCTGGATATTCTGTACTCTTGCAGCAAGTTGATCCACACGAGAAAACAAACCCTGAACATTCATGCCAAAACATATATCCTGAACCACCCAGATATCAAGAGGAAAAAAAAAGACAAACCAAAGCACAGAAAAAAAAATGGTTCAGAACTTTCTTTTCCTTCTTTTGAGATGCATTTAATTCATTTTTGGCCACTTGTACTGTTATGATCTGGTGGTTTAGGAACAACATGAGACAAGCTCTGAAGGAGGTGGTATCTGTACTGACCGCAAACCCTGAACCTAGCAGCGCAACTAAAAATAGCCGTGGGGGGTACCTGACGCTCCCTAGACCCCTCGGCACAGCCTAAGATCTAACTTCCCCTAAAGATGGAAACAGGAAACCTATCTTGCCTCAGAGAAAATCCCCAAAGGAAAGATAGCCCCCCACAAATATTGACGGTGAGAGGAGGGGAAAATAACATACGCAGAAATGAAATCAGATTTTAGCATAGGAGGCCAGTCTAGCTTGATAGATAGGACAGGAAAGGATACTGTGCGGTCAGTATTAAAACTCTACAAAAATCCACGCAGAGTTTACTAAAAATCTCCACACCTGACTAAAGGTGTGGAGGGTAAATCTGCTTCCCAGAGCTTCCAGCAAGACAGAATTAATTCATACTGATAATGCTGGATAAACATAGAAAACACAGAACGGATAAGTCCACAATCTGTGAACAGAAAAGAGCAAGCAAAAACTTAGCTTAGCTGAACTGGTCAGGATAACAGGGAAATCCAAAGAGATGTGAATCCAACCAGGAACCATTTACAAGTGGCACTAGCTGAAGGACAGAGCAACATAAATAGCAGAGCTGAGACGATCAGTGGAAGCAGCTGAAGACAGCTAACTCCAAGGAGCAGCCACACCACTAGAAACCACAAGAGGGAGCCCAAGAGCAGAACTCACAAAAGTGCCACTTACAACCACCGGAGGGAGCCCAAGAGCGGAATTCACAACACTGAGGCAATCAGTCAGTAGAAAGGTGCACCTCACAACAGATGCTTGGACCAGTAGGCATGGCCAGAGACGTTAGCCATCATGGCACACTGGGTTAATGTGGTGGATGCAGGGTCCACAGGGGACAGCCATAGTGGGACAGTTCTGCCTAGCCCACGGTCTAGGAAACAGTCGGCTGTAGGCGTTCACCACCCCTTCTCCTCCAGAAGCGAAAGCTCGTCCACAGAGCGCAGTCGCATTACCACTCCATCCGCAGCTGCCAGCGTTGCACACAAGGTGTCCCATTATGGAACAGCTACTAGTAAGCGTCAGCAGGCTGTGTTAGAAAGGAAGTGTTTGGGCGACAACAGACACACCGCGGAAGTACTGGCCGAGTACTTGCAGCAACAAACTCAGTCATGGCTGGGCAGTGTACATCTTGAGGCAGGCAAGGTAGTCAGTGATAACAGAAGGAATTTTATGGCTGCCATAGCCCTTTCAGAACTGAAACACATACCTTGCCTGGCTCACACCTTAAACCTGGTGGTGCAGTGCTTCCTCAAAAATTATCCGGAGTTACCAGCCCTGCTCCTGAAGGTGCGAAGACTTTGCTCGCACATCCACCAGTCGCCCGTACACTCCAGCCGTATGCTGAACCTTCAGCGAACACTGAATCTTCCCCAGCACTGCCTAATAATCAACGTTGCAACAAGGTGGAACTCCACATTGCACATGGTTCAGAGGCTGTGCGAACAGAGGCGTGCTGTAATTAATTTGTGGGAGGATACACATACACGGGCAGGCAGTTTGATGGCATACATGGAGTTGTCTGGTGTGCATTGGTCGAAGCTCCAAGACCTTTGTCAAGTCCTTCAGTGTTTTGAGGAATGTACATGGCTGGTAACTGCAGACGATGCCATCATAAGCATGAACATCCCACTAATGCATCTGCTGATGCAAAGTTTGATGCACATTAAGGAGCTGGCATCTGCAGCCGAGGAGGAGGGAAGCCATGATGACAGTCAGCCATTGTCTGCTCAGGGACCTCTCCTAGACGAGGTGTCGGACGAAGAGGAGAAGGAGGATGATGTTGCTGAATATTTATGGGAGGATGCTTCACAGGGGGCAAAAGAAACTGGTGGCGTTGCAAGGTCAGGTACAGGGTTTTTGCGGTACACAAGTGATGTTCATTTGCAAGAAAGTGCTCCTCAACCCAGCACAAGCAGTGAATTGACACCTGGAACATTGGCCCATATGGTTGAGTATGCCTTGTTTATCCTAAAAAGGGACCCCCGCATTATCAAAATGATGACCGATGACGATTACTGGTTGGCCTGCCTCCTGGATACACGATATAAAGGAAAATTACAAAATATCATGCCACATGAGAACCTTGAGCAAATATTGGCTACCAAACAAGCAACTCTTGTAGACCGTTTGGTTCAGGCATTCTCAGCACACAGCGGCGGTGATTGTTCTCACACGAGCCGTAGGGGGCAACATGGCAGAGGTGTTAGAGGTGCACAAATCCGAAGTGGCATTGGACAGGGGGGTTTTATGACCAGGTTGTGGAGTGATTTCGCAATGACCGCTGACACGACAGGTACTGCTGCATCGATTCAAAGTGACAGGAGACAGCATTTGTCCAGTATGGTTACAGACTACTTTTCCTCCCTTATCGATGTTCTCCCTCACAGGTCATTCCCCTTTGATTACTGGGCATCTAAAATAGACACCTGGCCTGAATTGGCAGAATATGCATTACAGGAGCTCGCTTGCCCAGCTTCTAGTGTGCTATCAGAAAGAGTCTTCAGTGCTGCTGGTTCAATACTAACCGAAAAAAGGACACGTCTGGCTACCCAGAATGTTGATGATCTAACCTTCATTAATATAAACCAATCATGGATTTCAAATTATACTCCCCCCACAGGGCAGTGGTCACCACCTGGCGCAAGCACCCGTGCGAGTGCCGTTTCCCTGGACAGGTGGGTGCGCCCACTCTTGGGCGACGGCACTGGCACATGGTCCCTCATAGTACAATGAAGTGTCTCTGACGGTGGTGGTGAACAACCAACGTCTGACACACCGTCGTAATATGAGGGGCCCTGTGCCAGTACCGCCGCCCACGAGAGAGTGTTCCCCCCAACTCAAACAGTGCTCTACCACTTGCAATACTTACCTCTCCCTGTTCCACCAATGTGTAGTCTGGGCTGTTAAATCCTTCAATGGCACTGCCAATACAAATTTGTTGAAATAATAGATGATAGTTAAAATATACAGGGGCCCTGGCCTCCATTTTGACCAGTTAATACTTTGCGCCTACTACCACTGTCTGCTACTCAGCAGAGGAGCCCACCCCAGTACCTAGCTATGCCGCCTGTTTAGTCCTGTTACCAATTTTGAACTGCTTTTAGCCAACTTTTGTATTTGGGCCTACTAACCATGTCTGCGCCACTCATTACAGTTGTTCTCCATTGAACAAAGCTGTGCCGCCTGTTTAGTCCTGTTACCAATTTTGAACTGCTTTTGGCCTACTTTTGTATTGTGGGCCTACAAACTGTGTCTGCGCCACTCATTACAGTTGTCCTTCACTGAACAAAGCTATGCCTCCTGTTTAGTCCTGTTACCAATTTTTAACTGCTCTTAGCCTAATTTTTTATTTTGGGCCTACTAACTGTGGCTGCGCCACTCATTACAGTTGTACTCCACTGAACAAAGCTAAGCCGCCTGTTTAGTCCTGTTACCATTTTTTAACTGCTTTTAGAAAACTTTTTATTTTGGGCCTACTAACTGTGTCTGCGTCACTCATTACAGCCGTCCTCCACTGAACAAAGCTATGCCGCCTGTTTAGTCCTGTTAGCAATTTTGAACTGCATTTAGCCTACTTACTTATTTGGGCCTACTAACTGTCAGCCTCTCATTACAGTGTCCTCCGCTGAACAAAGCTAAACCGCCTGTTTAGTTCTGTTACCAATTTTGAACTGCTTTTAGAAAACTTTTTATTTTGGGCCTACTGACTGTGTCTGCGCCACTCATTGCAGTCGTCCTCCACTGAACAAAGCTATGCCGCCTGTTTAGTCCTGTTACCAATTTCGAACTGCATTTAGCCTACTTTCTTATTTGGGCCTATATCTGTGTTTCCTCCTCATCCTGCCCATTGCCCAGCCACTGCTAGATGAGTCTGCTGGTACATTGAACCAGACCACTACATTCCCCTTGCACTCTACACAGCCAGAATCTGACCCTGCTGAAAGTCAGGTTCCCCTTCCCGCATACTATACCACCTTACACGGGGACAAAGAGGAAGGTGCAGATGAAAGTGCAGGTTCCTTCATCAGGTGCAGGGCATACTCGTTGGTGACGTCACTGGCACAGGGCCCCTTATAGTACGCAAAAGTGTCTCTGGCAGTGGGAGGCGCCACCCGCCGTCAATCTCATTACCGTACTATGAGGGGCCCTGTGCCAGTACCAGTGCCAACGAGTGGGTCCCCCTGCTTGCTCAGGATCACAGCAATTGCGAAGTTGAAATACTTACCTCTCCCTGCTCCACCGCCGTGACAAATTCCGCATTTCCTGGGCCCACGAAAATCTTGAGCCAGCCATACCCCCCACAACTTTAGCCAAATAACCCCCAGTTTTCAATGCCTAACTATTATTATAAAGTAAATTAAGATTGACAAGCTTCAGTAATACGAATTGATGTTTTTGGCATTAAAATGGGCACTGTAGGTGTTTTCCTGTCCTCCACTCACTGCCGACTTTGATTCCCCATTGACCTGCATTGGGTTTCGTGTTTCGGTCAGCCCACCAATTTTCGTAATAATCGGCCGATTTCACCCGACCTGACTTTTGACAAAGTCGGGTTTCGCGAAACCCGACTTGATCCTAAGAAAGTAAAAGTCGCTCAACTCTAGTTACATGTTTTCAATAAAGATATAAATAATTTTTATTATCACTTGGCCTTATGTGAAGGTTTGTTTTCGGTTTTCGTCTGTATAAGTTGTGTAAGACTCTGACAAGATTGTTTGCAGCAGTGGCCTGGGAGTCAGAAATGCTTCCAGGCGTCTTCCCTGTACTGTTCCCATGTCATTTGAGCACTATTCCCATCAATTTCTAGTCCCTCTAAACAGGGGAGGGATTAACATTTTTAACAACAGGTTCTGTGTTTGTGTGTAGGAAAACCACATCCATTTTTAAGCCACACCCATTTACACACAATTTTCCTCAAACATATATAACTAGGGGCATAGACAAACCATACCTCCCAATTTTTGAAGAAGGGAAAAAGGGACAAAGTTTGCAGCGCACTCAGCGTGCCGCGGCAAATTTTAGGTCATGCTTTTGACCACATCCATTTCACAACTAGTCACATCCATATCCACGTCCCAACCACACCCACTTAGCACTGGTGATCACATTGTTTCATAAGCAATAATTATAAACAAAAAAATATGTCCACACTTAAGGCTCAATACTGTATAATGGCCACACATAATGCTCACTACTGTATAATGGCCACACATGATGCTCAACACTGTATAATGGCCACACATGATGCTCCATACTGTAAAATGGCCACACATGATGCTCAATACTGTATAATGGCCACACATGATGCTCAATACTGTATAATTTCCACACATGATACTCAATCCTGTATAATGGCCACACATGATACTCAATACTGTATGATGGCCACACATGATGCTCAATACTGTATAATGGCCACACATGATACTCCATACTGTATCATGGCCACACAGGGCTCCGTACTGTATAATGGACACACATGATTCTCAATACTGTATAATGGCCACACATGATGCTAAATACTGTACAATGGCCATACAGGATGCTCAATACTGTATAATGGCCACACATGATACTCCATACTGTATAATGGCCACACAGTGCTCCATACTGAATAATGGCCACACATGATGCTCAATACTGTATAATGGCCACACAGGACTGGACTGGCCATCTGACAATTCTGGCAAATGCCAGAAGGGCCTGTCTGGTTCTGGGCCACATTGTCTGCTACGTTGTTAACAGAATCAGTGTTCTCAAGACACCCATAATGTTAGGCGGTGTGACGGAGGTATCATTAGAAATATTGGTTTTGTAGTAAATCTTGCTTTCCTCCATGGGGGGTAAAATTAGTAATATATTCCATCTGGTGCTTGAAGATGGGGACAGCATGGGCCTGTGTGATTTCAACTGCAGGGCCGAATTCCAGCCCCAGTCAATACCTGGCCACACATGATGCTCAATACTGTATAATGGCCACACATAATGCTCACTACTGTATAATGGCCACACATGATGCTCAATACTGTATAATGGCCAAACATGATGCTCAATACTGTAAAATGGCCAAACATAATGCTCAATACTGTATAATGGCCACACATGATGCTCAATACTGTATATTGGCCACACATGATACTCAATGCTGTATAATGGCCACACATGATCCTCCATACTGTATAATGGCCACACATGATGCTCAATACTGTATAATGGCCACAAAGGGATCCATACTGTATAATGGCCACACATGATACTCCATACTGTATAATGGCCACACAGGGCTCCGTACTGTATAATGGACACACATGATTCTCAATACTGTATAATGGCCACACATGATGCCAAATACTGTACAATGGCCATACATGATGCTCAATACTGTATAATGGCCACACATGATACTGCATACTGTATAATGGCCACACAGTGCTCCGTAATGTATAATGGCCACAGAGTGCTCCGTACTGTATAATGACCACACGGTGCTCAATACTGTATGATGTGTTATGACATGGTGGTAAGGACAATAATGGACCTGATGATCAAGAGCACCCGGAAAGACCTGATAGCTACAAAAACACAGGACAAGCTCTGGGAAGTGGAAACTCTGCTGACCGCAATCCCTAATCCTATCACACACACTAGAAATAGCTGTGGATTGCTCCTAACGCTCCCTATGCAACTCGTCACAGCCTCAGAACTAGCTAGCCCTAAGAAAGGAAAATAAAGCCTACCTTCCCCAAAGGAAAAGGCAGCCCCCCACATATAATGACTGTGAGTTAAGATGAAATCACAAACACAGAGATGAAATAGATTTAGCAAAGAGAGGCCCGACTTACTGAACAGACAGAGGACAGGAAAGGTCACTTTGCGGTCAGCACAAAAACCTACAAAAAGCCACGCAGAGTGTGCAGGAAAAAAAAACCTTCCGCACCGACTCACGGTGCGGAGGCGCCACACTGCGTCCCAGAGCTTCCAGCAAGCAAGGCAATATTCACAATAGCAAGCTGGACAGAAAAAATAGCAAACAGGAAAATAGCAAAGAGGAACTTAGCTTCTGCTGGAGTAAACAGGTAACAGAACGATCCAGGAGCGAACTAGACCAATAGTACAACATTGACAGCTGGCATGGGGCAAAGATCTAAGTGGAGTTAAATAGAGCAGTCCACTAACGAATTAGCCTCGTCACCTGTGGAAGGAAACTCAGAAACACCCACAGCCACCAGAGGAAGTCCATGGACAGAACCAGCCAAAGTACCATTCATGACCACAGGAGGGAGCTCGACAACAGAATTCACAACAGTACCCCCCCCCCTTGAGGAGGGGTCACCGAACCCTCACCAGAACCCCCAGGCCGACCAGGATGAGCCAAATGAAAGGCACGAACCAGATCGGCCGCATGAACATCAGAGGCAAAAACCCAGGAATTATCCTCCTGACCATAACCCTTCCACTTGACCAGGCACTGGAGTTTCCGTCTCGAAACACGAGAATCCAAAATCTTCTCCACCACATACTCCAACTCCCCCTCAACCAACACCGGGGCTGGAGGATCAACGGATGGAACCACAGGCGCCACGTATCTCCGCAATAACGACCTATGGAACACATTATGGATGGCAAAAGAATCTGGAAGGGCCAAACGAAATGACACAGGATTGATAACCTCAGAAATCTTATACGGACCAATGAAACGAGGCTTAAACTTAGGAGAGGAAACCTTCATAGGAACATAACAAGACGACAACCAAACCAAATCCCCAACACGGAGTCGGGGACCCACACAGCACCGGCGGTTAGCGAAACGTTGAGCCTTCTCCTGGGACAATGTCAAATTGTCCACCACATGAGTCCAAATCTGCTGCAACCTATCCACCACAGTATCTACACCAGGACAGTCCGAAGACTCAACCTGCCCTGAAGAGAAACGAGGATGGAAACTAGAATTGCAGAAAAACGGCGAAACCAAAGTAGCCGAGCTGGCCCGATCATTAAGGGCGAACTCAGCCAACGGCAAAAAGGACACCCAATCATCCTGATCAGCAGAAACAAAGCATCTCAGATATGTTTCCAAAGTCTGATTAGTTCGTTCGGTTTGGCCATTTGTCTGAGGATGGAAAGCCGAGGAAAAAGACAAATCAATGCCCATCCTAGCACAAAAGGAGCGCCAAAACCTCGAAACAAACTGGGAACCTCTGTCCGAAACGATGTTCTCCGGGATACCATGTAAACGAACCACATGCTGGAAAAACAATGGGACCAAATCAGAGGAGGAAGGCAATTTAGACAAGGGTACCAAATGGACCATCTTAGAGAAGCGATCACAAACCACCCAAATGACCGACATCCTTTGAGAGACAGGGAGATCCGAAATAAAATCCATGGAAATATGCGTCCAGGGCCTCTTCAGGACCGGCAAGGTCAAAAGCAACCCACTGGCACGAGAACAGCAGGGCTTAGCCCGAGCACAAGTCCCACAGGACTGCACAAAAGAACGCACATCCCGTGACAAAGACGGCCACCAAAAGGATCTAGCCACCAAATCTCTGGTACCAAAGATTCCAGGATGCCCAGCCAACACCGAACAATGAACCTCAGAGATAACTCTACTAGTCCATTTATCAGGGACAAACAGTTTCTCTGCTGGGCAACGGTCAGGTCTATCAGCCTGAAATTTTTGCATCACCCGCCGCAAATCAGGGGAGATGGCAGACAAAATTACCCCCTCTTTGAGAATACCCGCCGGCTCAGGAACACCCGGAGAGTCAGGCACAAAACTCCTTGACAGGGCATCAGCCTTCACATTCTTAGAGCCCGGAAGGTACGAAACCACAAAATCAAAACGGGAGAAAAATAACGACCATCGAGCCTGTCTCGGATTCAACCGTTTGGCAGACTCAAGATAGGTCAAATTCTTGTGATCTGTCAAGACCACCACGCGATGCTTGGCTCCTTCAAGCCAATGACGTGACTCCTCGAATGCCCACTTCATGGCCAACAACTCTCGATTACCAACATCATAATTGCGCTCAGCAGGCGAAAAATTTCTAGAAAAGAAAGCACATGGCTTCATTCCCGAGCCATCAGAACTTCTTTGCGACAAAACAGCCCTTGCTCCAATCTCAGAAGCATCAACCTCAACCTGAAACGGGAGCAAAACATCTGGCTGGCACAACACAGGGGCAGCAGAAAAACGACGCTTCAATTCCTGAAAAGCTTCTACAGCCGCAGAAGACCAATTGACCACATCAGCACCCTTCTTGGTCAAATCAGTCAACGGTTTAGCAACACTAGAAAAATTAGCGATGAAGCGACGATAAAAATTAGCAAAGCCCAGGAACTTTTGCAGGCTCTTCACAGATGTCGGCTGAGTCCAATCGTAAATAGCCTGGACTTTAACAGGGTCCATCTCTATAGTAGAAGGGGAAAAAATGAACCCCAAAAATGAAACCTTCTGTACTCCAAAGAGACACTTTGACCCCTTCACAAACAAGGAATTCGCACGAAGGACCTGGAACACCATTCTGACCTGCTTCACATGAGACTCCCAATCATCCGAAAAGACCAAAATATCATCCAAATACACAATCAGGAATTTATCCAGGTAGTCTCGGAAGATGTCATGCATAAAGGACTGAAACACTGATGGAGCATTGGAAAGCCCAAATGGCATAACCAGGTACTCAAAATGGCCCTTGGGCATATTAAATGCTGTTTTCCATTCATCACCCCGTTTAATACGCACAAGATTATGCGCCCCTCGAAGATCTATCTTGGTGAACCAACTAGCCCCTTTAATACGAGCAAACAAATCAGACAGCAGCGGCAATGGATACTGAAATTTGACTGTAATTTTATTAAGAAGGCGGTAATCAATACAAGGTCTCAAAGAACCATCCTTCTTGGCCACAAAAAAGAACCCTGCTCCTAATGGTGATGACGACGGGCGAATATGGCCTTTCTCCAAGGATTCCTTTATATAACTCCGCATAGCGGCGTGTTCTGGCACAGATAAATTGAACAATCGGCCCTTAGGAAACTTACTACCAGGAATCAAATTAATTGCGCAATCACAATCCCTATGAGGAGGTAGGGCACTGGCTTTGGGCTCATCAAATACATCCCGATAATCCGACAAAAACTCCGGAACTTCAGAAGGAGTGGAGGACGAAATTGACACAAATGGAACATCACCATGTACCCCCTGGCAACCCCAGATGGACACAGACATAGATTTCCAGTCCAATACCGGATTATGAACCTGTAGCCATGGTAACCCCAAAACAACCACATCATGCAGATTATGCAACACCAAAAAGCGGATATCCTCCCGATGTGCAGGAGCCATGCACATGGTCAATTGGGTCCAGTACTGAGGCTTATTCTTGGCCAAAGGCGTAGCATCAATTCCTCTCAATGGAATAGGATACTGCAAGGGCTCCAAGAAAAAACCACAGCGCCTAGCATACTCCAAGTCCATCAAATTCAGGGCAGCGCCTGAATCCACAAATGCCATAACAGAATAGGATGACAAAGAGCAAATCAGAGTAACGGACAATAGAAATTTAGACTGTACCGTACCAATGGTGGCAGACCTAGCGAACCGCTTATTGCGCTTAGGACAATCGGAAATAGCATGAGTGGAATCCCCACAGTAAAAACACAGCCCATTCCGATGTCTGTGTTCCTGCCGTTCAGCTCTGGTCAAAGTCCTATCACATTGCATAGGCTCAGGCCCATGCTCAGATAGTACCGCCAAATGGTGCACAGCTTTACGCTCACGCAAGCGTCGATCGATCTGAATGGCCAAAGACATAGACTCATTCAGACCAGCAGGCATGGGAAATCCCACCATGACATCCTTAAGGGCTTCAGAGAGACCCTTTCTGAAGATTGCTGCCAGGGCACATTCATTCCACTGAGTGAGCACAGACCACTTTCTAAACTTCTGACAATATATCTCCGCTTCATCCTGACCCTGACACAGAGCCAGCAAGATTTTCTCTGCCTGATCCACTGAATTAGGTTCGTCATAAAGCAATCCAAGCGCCAGGAAAAACGCATCAACATCACGCAATGCCGGATCTCCTGGTGCAAGGGAAAATGCCCAGTCTTGAGGGTCACCATGTAACAAAGAAATAATGATCCTTACTTGTTGAACAGGATCACCTGAGGAGCGAGGTTTCAAGGCAAGAAACAATTTACAATTATTTCTGATGGTTCCTTGATAAAACCGTGTGCCTTCTTTTCTCTGAAGTTTTTGCCTGCGGAACGCAATTATGATGTCGGCAATCGGGAGTTGTTGGCTATGAAGTGGGCATTTGAGGAGTGGCGACATTGGCTTGAGGGGGCCAAGCACCGTATTGTGGTCCTGACCGATCATAAGAATCTGATTTACCTCGAGTCTGCCAAACGGCTGAATCCTAGACAGGCTCGATGGTCTCTGTTTTTCTCCCGTTTTGATTTTGTGGTCTCGTATCTTCCTGGTTCTAAGAATGTTAAGGCTGATGCCCTCTCTATGAGTTTTTTGCCTGATTCCCCTGGGGTCCTTGAGCCGGTCGGTATTCTTAAGGAGGGGGTTATTCTTTCTGCCATCTCCCCTGATTTACGACGGGTTCTTCAGGAATTTCAGGCTAATAAACCTGACCGCTGTCCAGTGGGGAAACTGTTTGTTCCTGATAGGTGGACTAGTAAAGTGATTTCTGAGGTTCATTGTTCTGTGTTGGCTGGCCATCCTGGGATTTTTGGTACCAGAGATTTGGTTGGTAGGTCCTTTTGGTGGCCTTCTTTGTCGCGGGATGTGCCTTCTTTTGTGCAGTCCTGTGGGACTTGTGTGCGGGCCAAGCCTTGCTGTTCGCGCGCTACTGTGTTGCTTCTGCCTTTGCCGTTCCCTGAGAGACCTTGGACGCATATTTCTATGGATTTTATTTCAGATCTTCCGGTTTCCCAGAGAATGTCGGTTATCTGGGTGGTTTGTGACCGGTTTTCTAAGATGGTTCATTTGGTACCTTTGCCTAAATTGCCTTCCTCTTCTGATTTGGTTCCGTTGTTTTTTCAGCATGTGGTTGGTTTGCATGGCATTCCGGAGAATATTGTGTCCGATAGAGGTTCCCAGTTTGTTTCTAGGTTTTGGCGGGCCTTTTGTGCTAGGCTGGGCATTGATTTGTCTTTTTCCTCCACATTTCATCCTCAGACAAATGGCCAAACCGAGTGAACTAATCAGACTTTGGAAACTTATTTGAGATGCTTTGTCTTTGCTGATCAGGATGATTGGGTGGCTTTTTTGCCATTGGCCGAGTTTGTCCTTAATAATCGGGCTAGTTCTGCTACCTTGGTTTCGCCTTTTTTTTGTAATTTTGGTTTTCATCCTCGTTTTTCTTCATGGCAGGTTGAGCCTTCTGATTGTCCAGGTGTGGATTCTGTGGTTGACAGGTTGCAGCAAATTTGGGCTCATGTGGTGGACAATTTGGTGTTGTCTCAGGAGGAGGCTCAGCGTTTTGCTGACCGTCATCGCTGTGTTGGTTCCCGGCTTCGGGTTGGGGATTTGGTCTGGTTATCTTCTCGTCATGTTCCTATGAAAGTTTCTTCCCCTAAATTCAAGCTTCGGTTTATTGGTCCTTATAGGATTTCTGAGATTATCAATCCAGTGTCTTTTCGTTTGGCCCTTCCAGCCTCCTTTTCCATCCATAATGTTTTTCATAGATCTTTGTTGCAGAAATATGTGGTGCCCGTTGTTCCCTCTGTTGATCCTCTGGCCCCGGTTGATTGATGGGGAGTTGGAGTATGTGGTTGAGAAGATTTTGGATTCTTGTTTTTTGAGGCGGAAGCTTCAGTATCTTGTCAAATGCAAGGGTTATGCCAGGAGGATAATTCTTGGGTTGTTGCCTCTGATGATCATGCTGATGATTTGGTTCGTGCCTTTCATTTGGCTCATCCTGATCGGCCTGGGGGCTCTGGTGAGGGTTCGGTGACCCCTCCTCAAGGGGGTGGTACTGTTGTGAATTCTGCTCTTGGGCTCCCTCCGGTGGTTATGAGTGATAGTGCTGCTGTCTTTGGATCGCAGCATTTATCAGGTGTGTCCACTTGTTGCAATTTGGACTGGGCTATTTAGTCTTGCTTGATTCTTTAGTCAGTGCCAGTTGTCCATTGTTTTTGGAGGATTCACATCCCTACCTGGTCTCTCCTGTTTTGCTGTTCATTTCATCAAAGATAAGTTCTGGCTTTGTTTTAGCTGTCCACATGCTGTGGACCTTATAGTTCAGTGCATTTTCATGTTTTGTCTTGTCCAGCTTGGTCTGTGTAAGGATTTTTTCAGCCAAGCTGTATCTCTGGAGATCCAGATATACCCTCCATGTCTTTAGTCAGATGTGGATATTTTGTATTTTCTGTGATGGATATTTTCTAGTGTTTTAATACTGACCGCATAGTAATCTGTCCTATTCTTTCTTTTTAGCTAGAATTGCCTCCTTTGCTAAATCCTGATTTCAGTCTGCGTATGTCATTTCCCTCTCCTCTCACAGTCAATATTTGTGGGGGGCTGTCTATCCTTTGGGGATTTTCTCTGAGGCAAGATAGTTTTCCCGTTTCTATCTTTAGGGGAAGTTAGTCCTTAGGCTGTGTCGAGGTGTCTAGGGAGTGTTAGGTACATCCCACGGCTGTTTCTAGTTGCGGTGCTAAGTTCAGGGTCTGCGGTCAGTACAGGTACCACCTTCTCCAGAGTACGTCTCATGCTGCTCCTAGGCCACCAGTTCATAACAGACGTGCCCATCAGCCAAGGAAGTCCGCCTCCTGATGTGTAACGGTAGGAAGGAGGGGTCCCTCCTTCAGAAAATGGAGGAGCAGCGTGCATGTGCGGCCGCAGACCGAGGAGCAGGGATGGCGACCAGTGGGTACCTGAATGACAACGAAGTGAGCCAGGACCATCCCAGGTGACCGGAGGTGAACCCGGACTCGTCGCTACAGGATGATCCGGACTTCTGGGAACCGCAGGTGGAGGAGCTGAGCCACCAATTCTGGATGCAGAACTGACCGCGGTCCAGGCAGCAGCGGACTCCAGTGTCCTCATCAGCATGACCGCCATGGGTGGATCCACATCAGACGCAGGTACAGAAAATGCCCTTGCCCTGGTTACCAATCCTGCTCCAGCAACCGCTCTTCCCCCAGCCACTGATCCCGCTTTAGTGACTGTCCCTCTCCCAGACTATGACCGGACCCCAGCCTTCACTCCAGCTCCAGTGACTCCCCACACCACTGACGAGACACTACTCCTGCTCCTAGCGTTCTTGGGCCTACCGCTGGACGTGAGCCCTGAGGGGATGATATTCTGATGGGACGCTCCAGGAGTCAGGTTGAATGGGTCCCTAGGAGAGGCCCAAAAGGGGGAATCCTATATCGGAGCCCTCACCTGGGAGGAGTATAGACAATATCTGATCTTACAGTGGAAAGAAAGAAAGGAACAGGAAGCCCAATGTAAAGTGCAGAACCATAAAACCAAACGATGTAATAGGAGTCCAGCGAAGCGGGGGATAGTAGTAGCCTTTCACCCAAAAAGAGGCTGGGGCTTCATCCAGGAACCAAGACTGCTGGCAGAAGTTTATGTCACCAGCCGCGACGTGAAATCCCATCTCCTGGAAGGACATCCTGACCGAGATTTGTGCAGAGGGGATCATGTGACCTACACATGCCACTGGAGCGAGAAAGTTTGGTACGCCAGGAACGTTAAACGATGTGCACCTGCTGTAGTGCCACCTGGTGCCAAAACTAAGACCGCCAACACTATCCCTCCAGTCTCTGAAACAGCAACTCCTCAAACCAACATTACTACAACCGTGTGCATAATCACGACCACTGAAACTGCTACTGTGGCAAATGCTATAGCTGACATTCGTACTCAGACAGCTAATGACTTGACCACACATGAGAGGCAAACCAATGCCGTTGATATAGCATCAGATGAGGACTCAGTTACAAACCTTCTCAGGCCAGGAAGTGTTCATTACCGACTGATGTCTTGCAAGCTACTATAAAAAAACAACGCAAATCTGGAAATGACTATAAATAGTTAACTGTTTGCCTTTTGCTGCTTAAAACCCGACCAGGGTTATATCCTAAAGGGGTCCTCAGTTCCAGGAGGATCCTAAGTTTGCACAATTTTTGCACCTGTTTGCACGAGTTGCTTTAAAGAACTGAGAATCATGAACTGCGCAAGATCAAAAACGTTGCTGTATATAATTTGCACCTTCTTAAAGGTGCTTCCTGCTGGTTTTACAAAGGAAGCTTTTACAGAGACTGCTTCTAAAAGAGACTGTTTCTAATCTAGTTCTGAGAACTGCTTTGTTTTACAGAGACCTGAAGAAAAACCCGTTGGTGCGGCAGGATTCCGGGTCTCGATACACGCCTTGTAGCCTGCCCAAGTCCAACATTGGGGGTTAATAACGGGTTGATCCTGCTGTTACAAACTGACTTGAGTATTGATACTTTGCACTACCTCAGTAAAAGAGACTTGAGTATTGTTATATCCTTAAAGGGAATGTTTGCTTGTTGCACTTTTTCCTAAAAGGTGATAGTGTTTGAAAGAATTAAAGAAGTTAAATAGAATTGTATTCTTCCATAGTGAGTTGATATGAAAAATAGGACTGAACTGAGAATTTGCTAAATG
The DNA here is from genome assembly GCF_032444005.1 of Ranitomeya imitator. Lineage (NCBI taxonomy): Eukaryota > Metazoa > Chordata > Amphibia > Anura > Dendrobatidae > Ranitomeya > Ranitomeya imitator. The sequence continues at coordinate 416,159,418 of NC_091286.1, read as the reverse complement.
ATGTACTTTGATGAGCTGAAGACGATATAGTAAACCCGTGTGGGTTGGTTGAAACTTTACACTGTGACTTGAATAAAGAAAAAAAAATGCTTGATTTGCACTTTAGGGTTTTAAGATACTATACCCGTTCGGGTAACCGTATTTCATAGTTAGTAATTGTTTTTCACTCTTATTGAAATGGGCCCATAATGTATATACTGTATGTTTTTCTTATGCAACGTTCAAGAGTCCTCACCTCCCATAAAGGGAAGCATCAGCTTATATTAATTTGTTTCATTGCATTTCAAAAATTTGTATGTCTTTTGCTAACCTGTAGCTGTTGTTTTCTTTTCCCAGTCCGGGAGCACTGGATTTAAAGGGGGGAGTACGGTGCCCCAGTGATTGGCAAAAAATAATGAACTGGTAATTAAGCCCTCTGATAAAGGGGGCAACCTAGTCATTATGACAGAAGTCAATTACGCTGAAATGTGTTACGCCATTTTACGGGACTCTGTGACATATGAAGTCCTGAAATCTGACCCCTCAACACAATATAAAACCGAACTGACTAAGTTATTGGAAACGGTCATTACAAACGAGTTGATATCTAAGAAAGAATATGAGTTCCTCTTGCCTGCTTATCCCTTTATAGCTACCTTTTATACCACTCCGAAGGTGCATAAGGGTTTGGAGCCATTAAAAGGACGACCAATTGTATCAGGGTCAGATTCTTTAATTCAAAATTGTGGTATTTACATCGATGAATTACTTCGCCCGTTCATGTTGGCGCTTCCGTCATATATACTGTAAGAGATACCTCCGATCTATTGTTGAAATTGGAGGGGATGTATCTGTATGAGAGTTCCTTTCTGGCCTCTATAGATGTGGAGGCCCTTTACAGTAATATCCCACATTACCTGGGGATACAGGCGGTCAGTCATTTTCTGAGATCTAGAGCAGTCCAATACATGGCACATAGTCAATTTGTGGTACATCTCCTATACTTCACACTTACTAAAAAATTTTTTATCTTTGACAAGAAGTACTTCCACCAGCTCAGGGGTACTGCGATGGAGATTTCCTGTGGCCCATCATAAGCCAATCTGCTCCTGGGCTGGTGGGAGGAAACCATGGTCTTCTCTGATGACAATAAGTGGTGGCATCAATATGTGGGGGTGTGGTATAGATTTATTGATGACGTTTTTGTCATATGGCAAGGGACAAAACAAGGGTTCATTGATTTCATTCAGGAGCTTAATAATAACGATATAGGCATGAAATTCACCTTTGAGATTGCCGATAGTGCCCTGTCATTCCTGGACGTCCAAATTCAGAAATGTGATGATGGCATGTTAAAAACTCAGATCTACCGAAAACCCACTAGCACAAATAGCTTGCTTAAATGGGACAGCCATCACCCTAGTGCCCTAAAACGCAATATCCCCAAGGGGCAATTTACGAGGCTCAGAAGGAACTGCTCAGATAATAATAATAATAATAATAATCTTTATTTATATAGCGCCAACATATTCCGCAGCGCTTTACAGTTTAACAGTTTCAAACACAAAAGTCATAAGTAACAACGTTAACAATACAATAATTAAAGCAAAATAAGACGACCCTGCTCGTGAGAGCTTACAATCTACAATGAGGTGGGGGAGATGCAAAGTACAGGTGTGTATTTACAATGATGTATTTACAATCATGGTTCAGCCATCTTCAGTGGTTGGGGAATAGATGGGGATAGTGAATGGGCTACACACACACACAAACTGTCATGATCCCAATGGCAGGGGATCACAAAAGGACAAGCACAAAAAACAAAACAAGCTCTAGGGTGATGGAAACTGAGCTGACCGCGATCCTGAACCTAAACACACAACTAGCTGTAGCCGGGGAACATGCCTACGATGATTCCTAGACGTCTCGCGCCAGCCGAAGGACTAACTTCCCCTTTTAGAAGAAACACAGACCTCTCTTGCCTCCAGAGAAACACCCCACAGAAATAGCAGCCCCCCACATGTAATGACGGTGAAATGAGAGGAAAGCACATACGTAGTTATGAAAACAGATTCAGCAAAATGAGGCCCGCTAAAGCTAGATAGCAGAGGATACAAAAGTGAACCCTACAAAAAACCATCCTGAAATTACTTGAACTCATGTGCCAACTCATGGAACATGAGGAGTAATATCAGCCCACTAGAGCAACCAGCAAAAAGGAATCACATATCTGCAAGCTGGACTAAGACAAAAATTAAGCAAAACGTGGAACAGGAAAATCAAAAACTTAGCTTGTCCTGAAGATTACTGAAGCGGAAGCAGAGGTAACAAGACACACTGATTACATTGATAGCCGGCGAGGAAATGACAAGAAAGCCAGGTTAAATAGGAAACTCCCATATCCTGATAGAACAGGTGGACACCAGAGACCGCAGAAAACACAAGTCACCCAGTACCATCTGTAACCACCAGAGGGAGCCCAAAAACAGAATCCACAACAACAAACATAACTTTGATTAGTGAACGTGATAGGCCGCTCTGAACAAATGTGTTTTGAGTGAGCGCCTAAAACTATGCAAATTATGGATGGTCCTAATATCTTGGGGTAGAGCATTCCAGAGGATTGGCGCAGCACGGGAGAAGTCTTGGAGTCGGGAGTGGGAGGTACGGATTAGTGCAGAGGTTAATTGAAAGTCATTTGCAGAGCGCAGTGGTCTGTTAGGCTGATAGACAGAAATGAGGGAGGAGATGTAAGGGGGTGCCGCACTGTGGAGAGCTTTGTGGGTGAGAACAAGTACTTTGAATTGTATCCTGTAATGAATGGGTAGCCAGTGTAACGACTGGCGAAGAGCGGACGCGTCCGAGTAACGATTAGCCAGATGGACGACCCTGGCTGCTGCATTAAGGATGGACTGAAGAGGGGAAAGTCGAGTGAGGGGGAGGCCAATTAATAGAGCGTTACAGTAGTCCAGGCGGGAGTGGATCAGGGCAACAGTGAGGGTTTTAGCTGTCTCCATGGTGAGAAAAGGGCGGATTCTAGAGATGTTCTTTAGGTGTAAGCGACACGAGCGGGCAAGAGATTGTATATGGGAGGTGAAGGAGAGATCGGAGTCAAACATAACACCCAGACAGCGCGCCTGCTGCCGGGGTGTTATTATGGTGCCACCCACGGAGAGGGAAATGTCAGATTTAGGGAGGTTAGTAGATGGTGGGAGCAGAAGAAGTTCAGTTTTGGAGAGGTTGAGTTTCAGATAGAGAGCGGACATGATTTTGGAGACTGCGGACAGACAGTCAGTGGCGTTCTGTAGTACAGCGGGGGTAAGGTCAGGGGATGACGTATATTGATGCTGACACATATATACAACAATCATGTGATATGAAGAGGAGATTTATGGATAAGGGCTATCCAAGAGCAGTTATTGAGACATCATTTAAACAAGCTCTTGTACAGGATAGAGGTACCTTATTACAAACACGAATCAAGCCACCTATGACCAACTATGATGTTACCAGAATCATTGGCACTTTTGACTGTCAAAATGAAAGAGTCACCAAGGTTTTATCAAAATACTGGGATATTCTCGCAACTGACCCTGATATAAGTGAGTGTATTAGTCCTGGTCCCCTTATTACATAAAGAAAAGGGCGGTCTCTTAAAGACAATCTGGTGCATAGTCACTTTAAGAGACCCCAACAGGAACATGGCTGGACCGCAAGACATGTGGGTTTTTTAAGTGTGAGGGCTGTGTGTGAACTGTAGATTTATGAGACCAGGAAAATACATTACCAGCTCAGCAACCGGGAAGAAGTTTTACCTTCGCAATTTTTCCAACTGCAAAACCAGTGGTTTGATCTACATTGCCACGTGTAGTTGTCCTAAAGACTACGTAGGTAAGACTAAAAGGGAGCTTAGGAGACGTGTGGGTGAACACGTGGGCAACATCAAGCACAAACGTGATACCCCTGTAGCCAGACACATGAATGACATACATGAGGGTAGAGTTGATGAGATCTCTTTCTGTGTCATTGAGGTGTATACACCAAACCCGAGAGGGGGAAATTTTGACCGACTTTTGTTACAGAAAGAGTGTGCGTGGATTCACCGGATAAATAGCATTGCCCCATTGGGCCTTAATGAAAATGTCTCCTACGCCTGTCTTCTGTGATCATTGACATCTCCGCTTATAAATTTATATATGTATTGGCGTTCTCATGTACAAGTTTAAGGAATTTTGAGGGTACCATTTTTAATGGAGAAAAGGTTAGTCGTGCCACATTTTTTATTCTCTGCTATAGGGAAATGCAGCATTGACTGTAAATAATCCTGATGTTATCTTTATATGCAATTATGCATCTTTAAGGTTTTTTTTATACATTTTCCACTATAAATATATGATTAAATCTAACCTTCGGTCCTTTGTTCTAGTCACCTCATTAACGCAGGGAATATATTCATCATGACCTTATCTACACTTCTGTATATGGTATAATGAGGGACATTATCTGGTATTTATGCCTTTCTGAATATGACTAAACATAATTTATGACTGGCTTATTGGGCTGAGGGTGTCTATATATATATATATATATATATATATATATATATATATATATATATGTGTGTGTGTATGTGTATATGTATGCACGTGTATATATATATATATATATATATATATATATATATGTAATTCACTTTATTATATAGAGAAGGGAGTGCGTTTTCCATACACTTTATATATGCTAATGAGCAGTGCTAGAGCAGGAGGGCTATGGCAGCCTTGGGTTGACAAGTAGCTGTTCATGGCCTATGGCTATTTCTCTGTCATCTAATTGTACTACAACAAAATGGCGGCTCTACATCTACCTCTGCTGTTCATTTTAAGCACTGCCCACATGACCGAGGGCACTTCCTGTAGTGTGCAGCATGATGGGTAGGATGTTCCATACACTTGATATATGCTAATAAGCGGTGCTAGAGCAGTAGGGCTATGGCAGCCTTAGGCTGACAAGTAGCTGTTCATGGCCTATGGCTATTTTTCTGTCATCTAATTGTACTACAACAATATGGTGGATCTACATCTACCTCTGCTGTTCATTTTAAGCACTGCCCACATGGTTACTGGGATATGTATATAAGTGGATGAATCCTGATTCCATGCAGCATCCACATATCATGGCCTCCTGATGATCCGTTGAGGTGAAACGCGTAGAGGCGTATAAACTATCATCTCTTGATAAGTATCATGTTTTTTACTCTGTGCTGTCATGCCTTGCATATGCTTGTAACTTTCAGCTGATAATCAGAGCTGAAAAATGATGTTTGTTACATTGCCTTAAATGATCATTTCTAGACATGGTTATAACCCAGCAAACCTATCAGGTTAATAATATACATCAATAGGGTTTCTCCAGGGTCACCCGCCGATGAGTGGGGGTGCCATATCCGCTGACAAGTAGGGTGTCAACCCTCGCAGCTAGGCAGGTGAATATCAGTAAGGGACAGTGAGAGTTTAAATATTTGTTTTCACATGCACTTTTTTGTTTTTGCACCATTGTCTTTGTCTGTGTACTGCACCCTGCTTCAATTAAGTTCATCCATATGTTTTTATCTAAATTTTTCCTGTCATGTACAGCTGGTGGCTCGTATGAGACACTTTAATTAGGGCTCATTGCAGGAGATATAGGGCCAGCTGACAGTGAGTGGGGGCGCCAATCTCATATTATCGTTTAGGGTGCCAACCTCCGCTGACAGGTAGAATTTGATATAGGACTAACAGCTGCAGGGAATATCTAGAGTATACGGTTGTGTGATTTTTTTGTGAATAATTGTCTGTGGCTGTCTCATGGTTTTAGGATTTATATTAATAAAAATTTTGTATTTTATCTTTGGTATCAAAAAAGTAGAAAGGTTATTCCTGATTTCATTATATTGATATTTTCTGACCTTCAGGCTGTATAGCAGTATATGTGTGGTATATTACTTTAAAGACCTTTTTCTTTTACACGGACGTCCCAGGGCCACGGACCGAGTCAGCCACAGTGACATTCCCCCTGTGAACCGAAGGACCCGGTACTGAGTACCCCGCGGCCCCATGGGGGCCCTCCACTTACACTGAAATTCAGAGTTGTATGGTATTTCTACTATCATACTAATAAATGTGACCAATTTTTTTTACTTTACCTGAGAATCCATCCTTACAAGCACAGCTGTAACTCCCTATAGTGTTAGTGCAGGTGGCATTAGGTGAGCAGATATTACTGAGGAGACATTCATCAATATCATCACAGTGGGTCCCGTTACCTGATTAATACAAAATGCTTAATTAACTGAGGATGTAATGTAATATTAGAAGTTGATTTGATGAAGAAAATGTATTAATCTACATTCTACACAAATTATGTAATTTGTATTATGTTGGCGCTTCCGTCATATATACTGTAAGAGATACCTCCGATCTATTGTTGAAATTGGAGGGGATGTATCTGTATGAGAGTTCCTTTCTGGCCTCTATAGATGTGGAGGCCCTTTACAGTAATATCCCACATTACCTGGGGATACAGGCGGTCAGTCATTTTCTGAGATCTAGAGCAGTCCAATACATGGCACATAGTCAATTTGTGGTACATCTCCTATACTTCACACTTACTAAAAAAAATTTTATCTTTGACAAGAAGTACTTCCACCAGCTCAGGGGTACTGCGATGGAGATTTCCTGTGGCCCATCATAAGCCAATCTGCTCCTGGGCTGGTGGGAGGAAACCATGGTCTTCTCTGATGACAATAAGTGGTGGCATCAATATGTGGGGGTGTGGTATAGATTTATTGATGACGTTTTTGTCATATGGCAAGGGACAAAACAAGGGTTCATTGATTTCATTCAGGAGCTTAATAATAACGATATAGGCATGAAATTCACCTTTGAGATTGCCGATAGTGCCCTGTCATTCCTGGACGTCCAAATTCAGAAATGTGATGATGGCATGTTAAAAACTCAGATCTACCGAAAACCCACTAGCACAAATAGCTTGCTTAAATGGGACAGCCATCACCCTAGTGCCCTAAAACGCAATATCCCCAAGGGGCAATTTACGAGGCTCAGAAGGAACTGCTCAGATAATAATAATAATAATAATAATCTTTATTTATATAGCGCCAACATATTCCGCAGCGCTTTACAGTTTAACAGTTTCAAACACAAATAAACAGAAAGTTAGATCCATTACTGGCGTCCCCCATTCTGCATCTAGAACATTCTTGTGCTTTTGTGCGGCATGGTTATTCTTTGGCTCTTGTGAAAAAAATCTTAACTTTAATAGTTAAAGACAGCATTCTGAGAATAAACAGAAAAGCTCAGTTATATGCTTATTTGATTGGAAGAAATATCCCAATATTACTGTATTACAGAAAGTACAGAGGAAACTTTCCATTGTGTCTCACATTCATCCACATGAGCAAATCAATCTGATGTGAATCAAATTTGTGTAAAATTTTCAGGGAATTCACTGGACTCAGCAAATTCAAACAGTTTGCAATACACTGAATCACCAAAAATGCTAGTTGCCAATTTTAAAATATAAATCAGCCAGAGAGGGCTCACATGACTTTTGTTATGGAAGAGTTATCCTATAATGCACTGCAGCTCTCACATCACAAGGTATATCATATGTAATAAGGAGGGACTATCAAGGCCCATATGAAAAAAGAGGCAGGGAATGCAGCAGACATTTTATGGAGAATATGGATAGTGAGAGGACGTCAGATCCCACAGTATGGCAATAGATATAGTGATTAAAAAGCATAAAAAAGTGGACATACAGGCAGTGACCCAGAAAAGTTCAATGTAAACGTAGTTTAATGTTCAGAACTCGCAACATAAATAGCTTACTGTATCCTCCGGATTGCAGATGGGAAAACAAGAGAGTTCACACCTGGGACCTGTTGTCATGGGGGACTGCACCGCCGTGTAATCTGATGGTGCCAGGCCTGTTGGCTCTGCAATGTCTCTGTGTTGCTTCACACAGCTTGACCCTGCAGAGACTTCTGCTCTGCACGCTTACAAACCCTAAACTAACACACCTAACCCTCTGCTGCAGGGGTCTTAACAAAGAGCCTGTGGCCGTAGGCCACATGGAAAACCTGAGCCGGGGGAGGAAATGGACCGCCCCACTACCTTCCTGTGGTCTGTTTCAAAAATAAAAGCCCACAGCAGGTTTTTCTAATTCTGGCTTGGACAAATAGCTTGCCCAAGATCAACAGTCACTTTTATTCTGCATTACAATCACAGCTATACATGTGACGGCAATGCACTCCCATGACCTCTATATGCTTCTTTGCAAAATTCCTGGGGGACACATAGCTACCCTCGCATATAACACCAGTCACTGCCTCACACGTTATAGAAGAAAAGAATGCTTGCCATACATGTACTCACTGCCAAATATATTGGGGTTATTTTAATTTTATAAGGCAGGGTTTGAATAAAAGAGCTTGAAAGAGGTTTGTGTGGCACCCCAGGAGTCCAGTTGCCACAGTCGCATTGCCTCCCTCACAGGGTGTGATGGCATGCCTGGAAGCAATAAGGGATGCCCTTAGCAGGTAACACTGGCATTTTACACTTTCCTGACTCCAGACCAGAAGAGGGAGCTCTAAACCCAGTTTCAGGGGAGCTGCCCAATAAGCTCTGGTCTGGAGGTGGGGTTAGTCAGTCAGTCAGAGCTATTCTTAGGAAGAGGAAGCAAGTGAGAGGACAACCTGAGGGATTGGAGCTGCGACTGAGCTCATCACAGGACTGAGCGCCAAAAAACTGACAACGGAGTCCATGGTTGTGCGTGGACTGCAGGCCTACCAACTCAATCCTGAGGACAGGAGATTGCAGGTCTCCTGGCCACAACTGACACCCTGAGGCACAGCAGCAAACAATAGCCTAGAGTCACCACGAGGAAGTAACACCTGGAACAGGCTCAAGCTGCCTGCCATGAAGGGAATGTACTATTGTTTGGACAGACAGCAATAGGGACTTGTGGAGAGCTTAAGGTATCAAGAGCCTAGGGAGCACTGCCAAGGGAAGGCCTCCAAATCCACCTGGCTAGGTGGATCCTGAAATGCTTCCAGGCTGCTCGGACCTCCATGATCACCTGTCACCAATGCCCCGGGCTGCACCTGCGCTTAAAGGTAAAGAAACTACAGTCCCTGTGTCCTCCAATCTTTCCTGCATCCCAACATCCACAACCCCTCATAGACTGTTCTGGTAGCTGTGGGGCCCCACTCCACCTGTGGGGAGTCAAACAATCTCAGCTGCAACACCAACGGCCACAGCGGTCCCCTTAAGCAGTGCTAGTCATCTATTGCCGAGTACCACAGATGGCGTCATGAACATTTTGCTTTTTCCCTACAAACTTTCCCTCATCCCCTTTTATTGCATGCCCAGGGCCACGGACCGGGTCACTGCTGCTGTGACCACCCCTTTAAGAACCATCCGACCCAGTTCCAAGTACCCCATGGCCCTAGCGGACATCACATATCTGGCATCACGAACAAGATGGACCGACCCAGTAAACTGGGTCTTGTGCACGCTAGACTTTTTCATGCTGCACAGCTTGTGAGGAGCAGAGGGGGTGTGTCTTCATGGGCGGAGCCAAAGAGAGAGCATGAAGGAAAGCGGTGCTCCATGTTCTGCCATCAGCAGGCAGAAAAGCAGGATGTCCCAAAGTTAAAAAAAAAAAAGACCGGAAGGAACACCGTCTAGTTCGCGGGTGAAGAAACCGCTCACTCTGGTAACGATACCCAGAGCCAGGCTGAGGTTAACTAGGGGGAGGAGAAAATGTCCAATCTGGGTGGAAGTTCAGCAACGGCCGCAGTCGTACCCCTTCATGATCCAGCCACATCCTGCGGCGGCCGCAGCCCCCATATACCGGCCAGGTCCAGCGGAAGCCGCAGCCACAGCTTCCATAATGCAGTTATCAATGCCGTACATACTGGGAGCAGCCTGGTTACCGCAGTACTCAGGGGAGTCACACACCCTGAGCGATTTTAGAGAGACTCTGCAGTTTGTTTGAAGTGTACCACCTGTCTGAGAATCAAAAAGTCAGCATCCTCACTGGACAGTTAACTGGTGCAGATCAGAGGGAAGTTAAGTCCTGGCAGGACACGGATAAAAGGACTGTTAAGCAAATCTTGGCTAGGCTGAAGGACACCTTTGACACCAGCACTGCCTCAGAGATAAAAATGAGATTCTTTTGGTGTAAACAAAGGGTGCAAGACAGTATACGAGACTATGCCCTTAATCTCCAGGAGGCGCTGCAGGCCATTAAGCAAGTTGACCCTGATGGCGTACAAGATGAGGACAGATTGTTAAAGGAGAAATTTGTTGAGGGACTCCTGTCCAGCACTCACAGGACACAGCTGCGCATCTTGGCCCTGCAAAACCCTGACCTGGACTTTGCACTTTTTAAAGGTAGGGCCATCCGGGTTGCATGAACCAAATTACAGCCACACAGTGCCCCCTAGACACCCAGCAAATACATACCACCAGAAAGCAGCATCCTTTCCTCAGGCCTCCATTGAGGCCGACGCGCCTACCTTGGCTAATGACCCTGCTGCAGGACTGCATCTCAAGGTCCAGGAGCTGACCAAAAGTGTGGCTGCACTAACCAAAACCGTGCAGTCCATGCAAGTGTCCCCAAAGGACGACCAGTCCTCCCAGTTGTGATTGACGGCATCCTGATGAACACTTTACTGGACACCGGCTCCCAGGTGACGACTATGCCATATATTTTTTACAAACGGTACCGGGCAGACTCTGATATTACCTGCAGCCCAGATAATGATCTGACAGTAGTCACCAGCAATGGTCAGCCTTTGCCACAAGTTAGGTATAAGGAGGTGACCATTAAGGTGGGGCGAGTAGAATTGAAAGCCCAAGGTCTGATAATTGTAGATATTGATCGGCGAGAATGTAACCCAAGGATGACCTTAGGTACTAATGCGATAGCTATTTTTGTATCGTTGTCCTGAGGAAGGAGTCGGTGGACTCATAAAAGCATCGACAGTAAACCTGCAATTTTATCTACTATAACTCCTGTCATAATTCCAGAAAGTGCAGAAACACTTCCAAAAAGACTGTAGAGTAAGGTTGGTTTCACATTTGCATCTGTGCGTGCAGCGTTTGATCTGCATATATCTGCATGCGTCATGTGTACATATATTTAAAAGAAAAACAAAATCCAGCTCACCATACCGACATTCCCAGGAGCTCGGAGCACAGAACCGCTGTGTCAGGGCGTGGACGAACAGGAAAGAGAAGGAGATCCAGCTCAACGAAATAGTGAAAAATCCATAATTTATTTCACTTAAAATATAGTGAAAGGACAAAACATCAGCATACAGAAAAAATTATAAAAACAAGGTCAACGCGTTTCCGGTGACTAAGCACCCTTAATCATGATACCTAATACAAGACATGTCTATACTTTTATACTAGTATCCGGTTATCACTCCAGTGTTGCAATTGGTAGAATTGTCTAATCAAGCAAAAATAGGCACACATGGTAATGAAAGCAAGACAAGCTTGATGGAAAGACAAAAACAAATGTTTTGGCTAAACATAAATGCAGAAAAAACAGAAATAACACAAAATACAGGAACTATATGAAAAAATGAAAAAACAAAATGACATTACAATAATCATTAAATAAATCCAAGAATATGATAGAAAAATAATATAATAGTATGTACAGTGTCATATGTCATGAACCCACATAACAATATAGAAAAAAAAACTAATATTAGCAGGAATCTCCCAAACAGGGAGCTGTAACAGCCAAAATAGGTTGGAGCAAATAGGTGAAAGCACAGCTGCAGATGCCGTGACAATGTAACAGCGGCCAGCAAGCAAGGGGAAAAAAAGAAAAAAAAAAAAAAAAAGGCTATCCTTAAGTAGACACAAACTCATATGAGTTCTGGAAAAAATGAGACATACATGTGAATCTTATAATAAATAAAACTACAAAATTCCCTGGTACCTAAAAAAATAGTGAGCTCACAGATTTCAAATTTCTCTGATCCAACTGCAACAAGATATTGAAACTATGACCAAGGAGGCAAAGGACAAAATGACATCGGCACAATTTGATGAGTTTATCAACACCAGTAACTCTAAAATTTCCAAAGCAGAAGAAACCATCATGGATATGAAGAAACGCAAGCTGGATCGGGACCTTTATGACTATGCCAATGATCAGGTTTATGAGTGGGGGAGGTGGGACAAAATGAATCAACCGCATAAATCTATCTTAAAACCCCACAGAAACCGCACCTACAGAAATCGCATGCGGAGACAGGTCACCTTTAGTTCGTCTGATCTGGACACTTCAACTGGAGTCACAGAAGACTCAGATTCTGAACCTGCACAGAGTGCAAAAAACTCCTATTTCAAGAAAAGCAAACCTCCATTTATCAACAGAAGAAGGTCTATCGAAGAAAAGGAAGGAAACACCGAAGTAAACAGAAATCCTTCGAGATATTATCTCAGACGCCAACGTTAGGACATTTTAATGTTGTTAACATGTCTTCCTTTTCCCTTACAGATGACCAACTAGAACTCTTATCACATGGTCTTAACTTTGTACCAAGTTGCAATTTTGATCTTTTTTCTACAATTTGTGATGTGAACAGATTCATTAGAAATATTGCTCTCAAATTGCATTTCAAGGATGATTCAACAGAGAAAAAATGTAACATCAACCCCCAAAGTAATGATTTTAGGTCTCTCGATTTTTCAGACCAACTGTCACTCATGTGTCTATCAGATTTACAGGAAGAAAGTTTAGAGGCTAATGTAGATTCATTCATTCCCAAAAATATAATTAAAGTGCCTAATCCTAACTATTATCCTGTTCAGGCACGTAAACCTGCCATGGACAGATTCCAAAATGTGATAGAGTCTCAGTTGAGGAGCCTTTCTGAAAGTGTGCGGAATAAACGCTTGCACAGTAGTAATCTTAAACCTAGGTTACAGAAGGCACTACAGGAACAACAAAATAATGATGACCTTGTCATTAAAAACTCTGACAAGGGTGGGTCAGTTGTTGTAATGGATAAGGCTAATTACATCACCTGGGTCAATGATATGCTTACAGATCTGACTGTGTACAAGCGCCTGTCTACTAACTCCACTGCACTAATACAGAACAGAATTTTCAATCTTATAGATGAAGGGTTCAGTTTGGGTTTTTTTAACAAAAAAGAAAGTGACTATCTCAGGGTAGCTAATCCAGTAACTCCAATTCTGTATGCCTTACCTAAGACCCACAAAAACTTATACCCACCACCCATGAGGCCGATCGTGTCGGGTATTGGGTCTCTGGGTGAGAGGCTGGGAGAGTGGTTAGATCTGCTCCTCCAGCCTCTCGTCCAGAGAACACCTGGGCACCTTAGGGATAGTACTGATGTCCTGAATTTCATGGAGGGGTTTATATGGCAGTCTAATTTCTCTTGGATCACTTCAGATGTCACCTCGTTATATACCTCTATACCACATGAAGTGGCGATATTTGCTCTTAAATTTCACATGCAGAAGTATAGTGATTTTTCCGTAGATTTACAGTCTTATGTCATAGAGGTCACTTCTTTTCTCATGACTACAAATGTTTTCTGCTTTAACCAAGTTTATTTCATGCAAACCAGTGGTGTCTCAATGGGTGCCAAATATTCACCTTCCATTGCTAATCTGGTTATGAGTTGGTGGGAAGAATCTTACATATATAATGATGAGAATCCATTTAAAGACTGTATACGATGGTACGGTAGATACATTGATGACCTGATATTTATCTGGAGTTCTGATGTATCTACCGTACAGGATTTAACAAACTATTTAAATTATTTTAAGTGAAATAAATTATGGATTTTTCACTATTTCGTTGAGCTGGATCTCCTTCTTTTTCCTGTACATATATTTAACATGGTGTACCGAGGGACATGCTTTTGCATGCATTCGCTTGCGGATTTGTATGCATGCGTCATTTCAAGGTCTGCGGCGGGGTCCGGCGACCACAACTTGTTGCATTTTTTGAGGTGTCAAATATTGCACAATCATCGGCATGCAGATGATTGCAAATGAGTGCATTAAAAAACGCATTATCGTCTATGGGAACGGATTGGTATGCAAGGACATGCGTACGCTTGCGTTCGATACGCATGTGTACTGCACACTAATCATGTCCAAGAAGCTATGTTACCACTTGAAAAATTACTGATATAAAAGGGGGGTCTAGAAACAGGTAAGTCCATTGCTCTCAAGACTCTGGAAGCGAATGTTACTGCTTTGCTGCTCTGAAGACTGTTTTGCTTATCTGAAGACTCTTTTGCTGATCTGAAGACTCTGGATTTCATTCAGGGTGTGAGTATAGAAGCTATGAAAGTGTCTGTTTCTCTCACTGCAGTCTGTATTCACTTTTGTCACTCTTGCAGCGTTCCTCATCAAAGATGTCCTCCAGTGATGAGCATACCTCGCAGAGCAGACAGGAGACTGAAGAAGTGAACACATTTGCTACTGATTGGTAAGTATTGACTGTCAACATGAAACATGTAGTAAAATCATGTATTTTCTTTACAGAACAGTTCCAGTCTGGCAGAGGAGGAGCATACTCAGGCCCAAGTTCAGGTGGAAAGACGGCGGGTAAGTATTCTTGACTGTTTTTGTTTTGTTTTATCTTTACAACTATATTAATGTGTTTCTTTAATTTCTAGGTTCCACATCGTGAAGCCACCATTGACAACAACCTCCTAATAACATTAGTGCAGGAGCAAGTTCCGTTGTGTGACACCCGGAATCAGCATCACTCGGACACTGTGGTCATTCGGTGGCTATGGGATGAAGTGGCCAGATCGCTGTTGGATCATTGGGACCATACCACACCACAAGTCATAAATAATTTTTGTAAGTATTGCAATGTGGTCTGACGCGGCAGGGAACCTGTGGTGCATTGTTTTACAATTTCTTTTTTTCCACCTTCACAGTGAAGAAAGTAAAAGTCTGGTGGCGTTCGATGAAGGATCGTTACAATAAGAACATAAGAGAGGAGAGTCAGGTTCAAAGTGGTGCTGCTCAAAAGATTTCCAAATACAAGTACCTTAGTAGTCTCTCCTTCCTGAGGCCTGCGGTTGGTCATCGAACGCAAGTATTTTTGTTTGGTATTCCATGGTATAACATCTGAATTTTTCTTTTCCACAGGATATGTTGGCACTTTAAACATTTTTATTTTTTTGTAGTAATGTTTTTCATTTCTTTTTCAAACAGAACCTGGAGCAGCACCACTGAACCTGGATCGTCCTCTGTTAGAGTGGCCCCTCATCGAACAGCCACCGAACAGTCCCAGTCATCCACCAGCGATGAAGCAAGTGGGCCAGCTTCACAGGCTGGAAAACAGGCAGCTGGTCCTTCAGGTTTTCCTCTTTCCCAGTCCTCTGCCACTGTTTTTTTTGGCTCTTCACGCCAGCGGCAGGAGGCCTGGGACAGGCCACTCATGCCCGAGTTTGTTCCCATAGGCTCGGTCTTCCAGAATGGCCTAAAGTCCATTGGAGACAGACTGGAAAGTGGGTTCGTGCATGTGAACTCACTTTTCCTGGAAGTCAACTCCTTGACCACCTGGAAGCCGATCATCATAGAGTAGCACAACTTTTTTTTACTGCTATAGAGGGGGGCATGTCGGAAAACCTTACACCTGACCTCCAGCTGAATGTGATGCAGGCCTGCCATGCTGCTTACAGCCAGGCTATGCAGCAGACTCGGTACTTCCAGCAGCCACAGATGTCATTTCCAGCTGTTCCGCCACTAACCAGGTTCACCACCATGCCAAGTCCTGCTGCACCCATGCCTCAACTCACCACCATGCCGAGTCCTGCTGCACATCTGTCTACCTCCATCACTATGCCAAGTCTTGCTGCGCACCTGTCTACCTCCACCAAAATGCTGAGTCCTGCTGCACACCTATCTACCTCCACCACCATGCCGAGTCCTTCTGCGTACCAGCCTCAAGCCAAAGAAGAAAAAAAGAAGCAAAAGAAGGCCAGTACCAGTTCAGCACAGCAAACCAAGAAGAAGACTAGGACCAGCAAACGTACCCCTAAAACTCTCCTTTCACCTCCACCCTCACCTTCCAATGTGTCTGTGTATTCTAATTTGTCTCTCCCTCCCCACGCTTCCACTTCTAATGTGTCTTCTCCCATCCCTGACCTCCCAGACCCCATGCGTTTTGTAGGCTCTTCCCCTGGAACCCCTTCATTATCCACACATGCTAGCCAATCATCTCAGCTCCACACTCCCCATGTCCATCATATTTCACCCTCCAACATTCCCCAAAGCTAATTTTTTATTCCCCAAAGCTAATTTTTTATTGTTAAATAAAATTTTGCTTTTGTTTGCACATTCACAGAATGTTCTTTATCTCTATATGCGCTGTCGCCACACTTATGCGCCATCGCCACACTTATGCGCCATCGCCGCAAACACACACTTATGTGTATTGTTTTATTGTGGGATCTTAGAACAGGTGTTTCACTAGAGGTTTTTTATTATTTCAGTCAGCAAACATTACAGGAACATTTTAACACTACAGGTAGCTTTTACCATTACAGTTAAATTTTAACATTACAGGTGCATTTAAACATCACAGGTACATTTTAGCAGCTTAAACCATGTCATCTTGCCATGCCAGATGTCCATTATCAGAAACAAAGTATTCAGCAAAAGCATCCCTCATTTGGGCAACTTCCACTGAAGTCCTCAGAGGGTGATCTTGGTAATCACGCAATGTGGTTGTTAGAGGTTCATTAAGTTCAAAGTTTGGTCCCTCTTTAGCCAGGATGTAATTGTGCAGAACAACACACGCTTTCACAACCTCATCAATAGTATAAATTTTTAGATTAATGACAGTTCCCAAAATGCGCCATTTAGAGACCAGCAATCCAAAGGCACACTCCACAGTTCTTCATGCCCTTGTCAATTGGTAGTTGTAAATCTTTTTGTATGATTTATGTCCCAACTTGAGTACGGCTTTAGGAGGTTGACACACATTTGGAACGCTTCATCCCCAACCACAGCAAACAGCATTGATGGGCCTTCAGTGTTGGGATGAGGTAGTGGCTGTGGAAAATTAACATCATTACCATACAAACGTTGGCCCATGTTAGAGTTTTTAAAAGTCTGTGAGTCATTTCCTTGTCCAAATGAGCCAATGTCAAAGGTAACAAATCTACAGTCAGCATCTGCAATCGCCATGAAAACAATAGAAAATAATTTTTTATAATTCAAAAACTCGTATCCACTTCCAACTAGTTTCCTAATGCTAATGTGTTTGCTCTACAGCCCCCAAACAGGAAAATTACAAATGTCCATACATTTTGAAGCATTTTCCAGCCACAGTTCAGTTGTGGGTTGGGGGAAGAATTCTGCAACTGTCTGCAATAATCAAATTCCATTTCCGGGATTGAAAATGGAGAGACGATAAGGTCTCTCCAGTATCCAGGAATCTGCGGAACAGAAAATGGAAAAAAAAATCAGTACATGGCTTTTAGAACAATCATATTAATGACAGGTGTTTCTTTTTCAAAATTACGTACCTTTGGGTCACCAACAGACGTTCCTCAGCAGGAATTGCTCACCATAGCTGTGTGTTCTGCCTGGTGATGGATCCTCGGACACGTTGCAGCAAGTCATCAAAGCTCTGTTCCGACATCCTCGTGTAGTTGAAAAACTTCTAAGGGTTTGCATGCAGCTCAGTGTACAATAAGTGGTAGGCTCCACAGCTCTCTCGGACTTCAACAATGGGGTGTTGCCAGTAGCGACGATGATGTCTTCTCCATTTTTCTCTTTTTCTTTCTTCATAACCAGCAACAGCAAAGGCATAAGCCAAATTCATATCCAAATCCAGATTATGATATAAGCTCTCCATGCAAAGATCCATCTTGTGGCACGATACAGCAACAAAAGTTGAAGATTTCTTCTGTACAGAGGTCTATATAGAGAATTTCCATGAGACACTCCCATTGGACATGGCTTGTGGCAAGGAAATTCTCCTAGAAAAGCATTGTCCTATCAAATGCATGCGTATAAATAACGCAAACGCATGCCAAAATGCATGCAAAACGCATGCAAACGCAGCGTTTTTTGCATCATGCACAAGATGATACGAATAAAAAAACGCTGCGATATTATGCGTTTGCATGCGTGTTGACATGCTTTTGCGCATGCAGATGATACGCTGCGCACTCAAGCGCTAAAGTGAACTTAGTCTAAGTCTTGAGTAAGTCCCCGATCACAATGGCAACCAATCAACACCCCAAAACCATATTACAGATTTTCTAATGGACACTTGAATGGACGCCTGGACAGGATTAGGAAATTTAACTGTCTTTGTCAAAAATTGCAGAGTATAAGGAGATAAACAGCAGATACTGAAGGTTGCACCGGCTGCTGCTGTTAGAGGAAGATGTCGGCTGTACAAGAGAGGATCAGGATCAGCTCCTGAGTCCCCTCTATGCACCCACATTCGACATAGGACAGCTTTTATATTCTATGAATCAAAAGGGTTAATAAGAATAACTTAAGTTTTACATAGATTGCTAAATTTATGCATAGTTTACATTTTTTCGCTTGGGTCCTATTGTATATAAAAAGATTACAATTAAGTATTGTTAAAAAATTAAAAACAGTAATGAATGACATGTCAGAACTCACCTGAGAATCCATCATTACAAGTACAGATGTAATTCCCTATTGTGTTAGTGCAGGTTGCATTAGGTGAGCAGATATTATTGGTCTCACATTCATCAATATCTGACTGCTTTAAACACCCTGAGTGCCCAAATATATAGTGTTCTGTGCCATATGGGTAAGAACAGGGCTACAAAAAACTGTTCTCAGTTACACCTTGAATTGCTGCAGTTTTTCCATGTTTCATTTGTGGCCACTTGGTGGCTTGTATAGGTGAACCTCATGTGGATGAACTTGTTCTAGATCGTGGTATTCTCAGGAATCGCTGTACGCTCACTACCAGAATGCAGGAGGCATCGATCTACTGTATGATTCTTTGCAGGTTCTCACACTGAAATTCAGAGTTATATGGTTTTTCTACTACCATAATGATAAATTGTGGTCAATTCTTTTACTTTACCTGAGAATCCATTCTTACAAGTACAGGTGTAACTCCCTATAGTGTTAGTGCAGGTTGCATTGGGTGAGCAGATATTACTGAGGAGACATTCATCAATATCATCACAGTGGGTCCCGTTACCTGATTAATACAAAATGCTCAATTAACTTAGGATATACTGTAACATTAGAAGTAGATTTTATGAAGAAAATGTATTAATCTACATTCTACACAAATTGTGTAATTAGTTTCATGAAAATAGGACAATACAGACATTAACACACCAAGCTCAAACTCGAAATATTATAAAGCACCTGACAGTTTCTCTTGCTATGGGCAGAATACAGAGAAATCTACTGAAATCTTTATTTTCCTTTACCTGAGAATCCATTCTTACAAGTACAGCTGTAATTCCCTATCGTGTTAGTGCAGGTTGCATTATCTGAGCAGATATTGGTGGTCAGACATTCATCAATATCATCACATTCAATTCCATTGCCTAATGGAAATAAAAGAAAATGTAATTAAAAAAACATTAGCAGAAGGTGAATGAACTAATGTATTATCATTAGAAGCAACTATTGATTAGAAAGGGGCTCTAAATTCCTCTTATATTTTTTATATTAGTGATTAGCCTCAGAATAAATCACTCTTTGAAAACATAACAGAGCCTGCCCAACATGTTTCACCCTATTGGGCTTCATCAGGGAAATTAAGCTATAATGCCCTCTGACCGGCCAAGCTGATTATTTATCACCTTCCTTCTAACATGACAGGAAACTAGATAGCATATCTAAAACTTTGAAACAACAAACGCCTAAACATACTCTCCTTTACTTTATTGGTGACTTAGGGTACCGTCACACTATACGATTTACCTACGATCACGACCAGCGATATGACCTGGCCGTGATCGTAGGTAAATCGTAGTGTGGTCGCTGGAGAGCTGTCACACAGACAGCTCTCCAGCGACCAAGATGCCGAGGTCCCTGGGTAACCAGGGTAAACATCGGGTAACTAAGCGCAGGACCGCGCTTAGTAACCCGATGTTTACCCTGGTTACAAGCGTTAAACTAAAAAAAAAAAAACAGCACATACTTACATTCTGGTGTCCGTCAGGTCCCTTGCAGTCTGCTTCCCGCACTCAGTGACTGCCGGCCGTAAAGTGAAAGTGAAAGCACAGCCGCTGTGCTCTGCTTTCACTTTACGGCCGGCAGTCACAGTGCTGGAAGCAGACGGCAAGGGACCTGACGGACACCAGAATGTAAGTATGTGCTGTTTGTTTTTTTTTAGTTTAACGCTTGTAACCAGGGTAAACATCGGTAACTAAGCGCGTGTCACACACACCGATCTAGCAATGACAGCGGGAGATCCAGCGATGAAAGAAAGTTCTAAACGATCTGCTACGACGTACGATTCTCAGCAGGATCCCTGATCGCTGCTGCGTGTCAGATATCGTTACGATATCGCTGGAACGTCACGAATCGTACCGTCGTAGCGATCGAAATGTTATAGTGTGACGGTACCCTTAAGTGGTAACCTGTCACATTTACCAACAATCATGGTTCCTTATCACTGCATCCAATATAAGAATGTACCTTCTCTAATGGCATAAGGGATGAAGAAAGTGTTTGCTTTTTCCATCCTGCTGAAGTAGGGAGCACTTGTGCACTCAGGTTTGTCAGTAAAATCACCAAGTGAGCATAATTGAATAATACAATCCATAATACAATTCATGGGCAAGGGCACGTGATTATATCATCACTTCAGTGTTTTTTTCAACACTAGAGTGGTGCCACTAATCTAAGTTCCCTAACTGTAGTATTGTACTCGCCACCCACCATCGTCAGCGAATCCCGCTGCCTCTACGGTCCTATGCTACCATCTTGTGACAACATTTTCTGATTGATTGTAAGTAAGAGTTAATGGTCCCAAACTTTCAATGCAAGTCTATGAAAGCCAGAACAAGGCTGTCATAGACTTGATTGAGTTGTGAGTTCTTAGTTGCGGATCGCTCGAGCAAACACTGGAGTGATCTCACAGGTCACAAACTGCTAGAGACTGACCGGATCCGCATGCATATAAGATGAAGAAGTGGCTGAAAAGTATAAGACCATGGGCATGTAACCACCACTCCAGTGTGGTAAAAAAGAAAACACTGGAGTGGTGCTTTAAGAATTTTTCCTTCCCATTGTGACAACTATATGAAATAAACAGATAGTTAGATCCATTACTGGTGTCCCCCATTCCGCATCTAGAACATTCTTGTGCTTTTATGCGGCTTGGTTTTCTTTGGCCCTTCATAAAAAAAAAGCTTTACTGTAAGGCTAAGTGCACAAGTTGCAGAATTACTGCAGAAATTTCTGTGGCAATTCTGCAACTCTTGCCGCAGGTATATCGCATGCGGTATTGGCATGCGT
The DNA here is from genome assembly GCF_032444005.1 of Ranitomeya imitator. Lineage (NCBI taxonomy): Eukaryota > Metazoa > Chordata > Amphibia > Anura > Dendrobatidae > Ranitomeya > Ranitomeya imitator. Next base: position 416,137,867 of record NC_091286.1, on the reverse strand, counting down.
ATTCCCGCTAAACACTAGCGTTTTGGAAGCGTAATTAGCTTGCAGAATGCTAGCAATTTCCAAGCGATCTGTAGCATCGCTTGGAAAACTGATTGACAGGTTGGTCACACTTGTCAACATAGTGCTTGACAATTGTGACCAACTTTTTACTATTGATGCTGCCTATGCAGGATCAATAGTAAAACAATATAATGTTAAAAATAATTAAAAAAAAAAAATTTTTTATATTCTCACCTTCCAGCGTCCCCGGCAGCCTTCTCGCTCCTCGAGATGCACCTGGTCGCCGCTACGTCATCACAGGTCATTGCCGTGAGGCATTACTGGGACCGGGAGCATCGTGAGGAGCGGGAAGGCTGCCGGAAGGTGAGAATATCACTATTTTTAATTTTGATTCTTTTTTTAACAATTATATGGTTCCTAGGGCCTGGAGGAGAGTCTCCTCTCCTCCATCGTAGGTACCAACCGCACATGATCCGCTTACATCATGCAGGAAGTAAACATATCAATGCATTCTTATGTGTGCGGAATCCCCGCGATTCTGCACAAAGAATGAACATGCTGCGTTTTTTTCCGGAATGTGATTCGGCTGGGGAAAAAAACGCAGCATGTGCACAAAAAATGCGGATTGCATTCTAATAAATAGGATGCTTAACATAAGCTTTTTTAGTGCTTTTATAGCAAAAACAACACAAAAAAACGTGAAAAAACATGAACCTGTGCCCATAGCCCAATAGCTGCAACCAGCATTCTGCTTTACATAGTAACATAGTAACATAGTAAGGCCGAAAAAAGACATTTGTCCATCCAGTTCAGCCTATATTCCATCATAATAAATCCTCAGATCTATGTCCTTCTACAGAACCTAATAATTGTATGTTACAATATTGTTCTGCTCCAGGAAGACATCCAGGCCTCTCTTGAACCCCTCGACTGAGTTCGCCATCACCACCTCCTCAGGCAAGCAATTCCAGATTCTCACTGCCCTAACAGTAAAGCATCCGTCACATGGGCGGCACGCGGCCAATCAGAAGCCGCGACGTCATTCTCATTCACAAAACTGCTAATTCTAGGAATTGAGGACCTGCGAATGACGTCGCGGCCTCTGATTGGTCGCGTGCCGGTCACATGGGCGGCACGCGACCAATCAGAAGCCGGGACGTCATTCACCGGTCCGAAAGGTGCGCTTTTTAAACAAAGAAGCCTCCCGGATAGCAGCGTGATGTCCAGGGGCCGCCGGAGAGGTGAGCATATCAATATTTTTTATTTTAATTCTTTATTTTCCACATCCCTATTGATTCGATACCGATACCCGATATCACAAAAATATCGGATCTCGGTATCGGAATTCCGATACCGCAAATATCGGCCGATACCCGATACTTGCGGTATCGGAATGCTCAACACTACTAATGATGATAAATATAATCCACCTGTGTGTAATCAAGTCTTCGTATAAATGCACCTGCTCTGTCATAGTCTCAGGGTTCTGGTTGAAGCACAGAGAGCATCATGAATACCAAGGAACACAACAGGCAGGTCCATGATACTGTTGTGGAGAAGTTTAAAGCCGAATTTGGATACAAAATGATTTCCAAAACTTTAAACATCCCAAGGAGCCCTGTACAAGCGATCATATTGAAATGGAAGGAGTATCATACCACTGCAAATCTACCAAGACCGCGGTCGTCTCTCTAAACTTTCATCTCAAACAAGGAGAAGACTGATCAGAGATGCAGCCAAGAGGCCCATGATCACTCTGAATGAACTGCAGAGGTCTACAGCTGAGGTGGGACAGTCTGTCCATAGGACAGCAATCAGTCGTACACTGCACAAACCTGGCCTTTATGGAAGAGTGGAAAGAAGAAAGCCATTTCTCAAAGACATCCATAAAAAGTGTAATTTAAAGTTTACAACAAGGCACCTGAGAGACACACCAAACATGTGGAAGAAGGCGCTCTGGTCAGATGAAACTAAAATCGAACAATGCCAAATGATATGGTTGGTGTAAAGGCAACACAGCTCATCACCCTGAATACACCATCTCCACTGTCAAACATGGTGGTGGCAGCATCATGGTTTGGGCCTGTTTTTCTTCAGCAGGGACAGGGAAGATGGTTAAAATTGATGGGAAGATGGATGAGGCCAAATACAGGACCATTCTTGAAGAAAACCTGTTGGAGTCTGCAAAAAACCTGAGACTGGGAAGGAGATTTGTCTTCCAACAAGACGATAATCTCAAAAATAAAGCAAAATCTACAATGGAATGGTTCACAAATAAACGTATCCAGGTGTTAGAATGGCCAAGTCAAAGTCCAGACCTCAATCCAATCGAGAATCTGTGGAAAGAGCTGAAAACTGCTGTTCACAAACGATCTCCATCAAACCTCACTGAGCTCGAGCTGTTTGCCAAGGAAGAATGGGCAAGAATTTCAGTCTATCGATGTACAAAACTGATAGAGACATACCCCAAGCGACTTGCAGCTGTAATCGCAGCAAAAGGTGGTGCAATAAAGTATTAAGTTAAAGGGGTCAAATAATATTGCACGCCCCGCTTTTGAATTTCCACAAAAATTTAAAATAACCAATAAATTTTGTTCAACTTCACAATTGTGTTCCACTTGTTGTTGATTCTTTACCAAAAATTTACATTTGGTATCTTTATGATTGAAGCATGACAAGTGGGAAAAGGTTGAAAAGTTCCAGGGAGCCGAATACTTTCGCAAGGCACCGTAACACCGGTAACTGCCTCAAACAGTATAGAAGAAAGGAATGCTTGACATCCATGTACCCATTGCTAAGTATATTGGGGTTAGTTTTCTTTTATAAGGCAGGGTTTGAATTAAAGCGCTTGAAAGAGGGTTGGATATAGTCCTAGGAGACCTCAGTGTTATAAACATATTTATTGCAAAGTTTAGCAAAGCTTGTGAAAACGAATTTAGAAAAAAAAATATGCTCATCTCTAATAGTGATGAGCGAGTATGCTCGTTACTCGAGTTTCTCTGAGCAGGCTCAGGTGCTCGGAGATTTAGTTTGTCGACGCAGCTGCATGATTTGGGTCTGCTAGACAGCTTGAATATTTGTGAGGATTGCCTAACAAACAGGCAACCCCTACATGTATTCAAGTTGTCTAGAATCATAAATCATGCAGTTCTGTCGACATAAACTAAATCTTTGAGCATGCTGAAATACTCAGAGACCACCTGAGCATGCTCAGAGAAACTCGAGTAACGAGCATACTCGCTCATCACTAATCTCTAGTTAACAAGTATTATAAAATGTATAAAGGGGTTCTCCAAGAAATGTCCTAAAATAAATAAATAAAATAAATAATACACATTTAAATATTAAACATGCTTTTAAATAGCTTTACATAGCAAAAAAGGTATGGTTTATCTACTTCACTCTGTCAGGATTCCAAGTTGACAGCTACTATCATTCACAACTCGTTCTAGATTTCAGAGGGCATGAAGTAAGAGTAGGATGGGCTGCAAAATGTACAAGACAAAAATCACATCAGAACAGCGTTTTATTAGGCATCTTGAACATCAATTCCTCTGCTCAGTCAGCCTGACAGGACACTGAGTGGAAACAGACTGAAGGAGAATTAAAATATATTTTTTTAGCTGATTGACAATGAACATCCATCTTAGTCAGCTAATGTCAGAATTAGTCAGTAGCCGCTCTTTCAGGGCCTGTCTCAAATAGGAAACCCTCAGGCCGGGAACTAATTGGTCTTGCAACACTTCATCTAAAGGCTCCAGCTCTTGGTATTCTTCTTGGGTCTTCTTGGTGATATGGGCTTTCACTTCCTGCAGGGCATTTACATACTGCAGTACAGTCTCGCCCTCCTCTTGGACCTGTCGGAATTGGTGTATCCGTAAGTTGCCAAGGTCAGCAGTGTGACAGTGCATGTCCTCTAAGATCTTAATCACCTCTTCTAAAGTGTCATGGTCTTTTGGCCGTCGGTGTATAACTGTTTGTTGTGTCTCTCCATCAAGAGTCAGTAAGGCCAGCACTGTACAGCAGGGGGTCATGGGATACATACGAAACTTATCCCCTGTGAACTTTGGGAGGTTGCTAAGCATGGCCCTGGGTTGACCCACTTTCTCACTGTTCCACCATTTCTGCACTAAAATGTTACATCCTGCAGACAAAACAAAATGTAAACAATTGTAAGCAACTATCTGCAACAAAGGAGACATGAGGCTGAACAACAATCTACTTTTATTTGCTTAACAGAATAATGTGAATAAAAAATTGTCATTAGAGGCAGATCATGCAGACACAGTATTCACAGAATCAATGACAAAACAATTATACAAACAGTAATATATTGGTTAATGATTGAACAATGGGAAATTTCAAGATAAACTCGGAGTTTGCAGTCCAACCTAATTTTAATTAGGAGCGAGGTAAACACTGTACTTGGAGGGAACAGTCTTTAAGAACTTCCAGGCCCAATAAGGGCTGCTGCTCCTTCTCAGTAGCCGAATGCTTTACTAACAAAGTCTACCAGTTCTCTCTGGGCCACTCTACCGTCAGCCCGACTCCATCTTGGCACGCGGCCAATCAGAAGCCGCGACGTCATTCTCATTCACAAAACTGCTAATTCTAGGAATTGAGGACCTGCGAATGACGTCGCGGCCTCTGATTGGTCGCGTGCCGGTCACATGGGCGGCACGCGACCAATCAGAAGCCGGGACGTCATTCACTGGTCCGAAAGGCGCGCTTTTTAAACAAAGAAGCCTCCCGGATAGCAGCGTGATGTCCAGGGGCCGCCGGAGAGGTGAGCATATCAATATTTTTTATTTTAATTCTTTATTTTCCACATCCCTATTGATTCGATACCGATACCCGATATCACAAAAATATCGGATCTCGGTATCGGAATTCCGATACCGCAAATATCGGCCGATACCCGATACTTGCGGTATCGGAATGCTCAACACTACTAATGATGATAAATATAATCCACCTGTGTGTAATCAAGTCTTCGTATAAATGCACCTGCTCTGTCATAGTCTCAGGGTTCTGGTTGAAGCACAGAGAGCATCATGAATACCAAGGAACACAACAGGCAGGTCCATGATACTGTTGTGGAGAAGTTTAAAGCCGAATTTGGATACAAAATGATTTCCAAAACTTTAAACATCCCAAGGAGCCCTGTACAAGCGATCATATTGAAATGGAAGGAGTATCATACCACTGCAAATCTACCAAGACCGCGGTCGTCTCTCTAAACTTTCATCTCAAACAAGGAGAAGACTGATCAGAGATGCAGCCAAGAGGCCCATGATCACTCTGAATGAACTGCAGAGGTCTACAGCTGAGGTGGGACAGTCTGTCCATAGGACAGCAATCAGTCGTACACTGCACAAACCTGGCCTTTATGGAAGAGTGGAAAGAAGAAAGCCATTTCTCAAAGACATCCATAAATAGTGTAATTTAAAGTTTACAACAAGGCACCTGAGAGACACACCAAACATGTGGAAGAAGGCGCTCTGGTCAGATGAAACTAAAATCGAACAATGCCAAATGATATGGTTGGTGTAAAGGCAACACAGCTCATCACCCTGAATACACCATCTCCACTGTCAAACATGGTGGTGGCAGCATCATGGTTTGGGCCTGTTTTTCTTCAGCAGGGACAGGGAAGATGGTTAAAATTGATGGGAAGATGGATGAGGCCAAATACAGGACCATTCTTGAAGAAAACCTGTTGGAGTCTGCAAAAAACCTGAGACTGGGAAGGAGATTTGTCTTCCAACAAGACGATAATCTCAAAAATAAAGCAAAATCTACAATGGAATGGTTCACAAATAAACGTATCCAGGTGTTAGAATGGCCAAGTCAAAGTCCAGACCTCAATCCAATCGAGAATCTGTGGAAAGAGCTGAAAACTGCTGTTCACAAACGATCTCCATAAAACCTCACTGAGCTCGAGCTGTTTGCCAAGGAAGAATGGGCAAGAATTTCAGTCTATCGATGTACAAAACTGATAGAGACATACCCCAAGCGACTTGCAGCTGTAATCGCAGCAAAAGGTGGTGCAATAAAGTATTAAGTTAAAGGGGTCAAATAATATTGCACGCCCCGCTTTTGAATTTCCACAAAAATTTAAAATAACCAATAAATTTTGTACAACTTCACAATTGTGTTCCACTTGTTGTTGATTCTTTACCAAAAATTTACATTTGGTATCTTTATGATTGAAGCATGACAAGTGGGAAAAGGTTGAAAAGTTCCAGGGAGCCGAATACTTTCGCAAGGCACCGTAACACCAGTAACTGCCTCAAACAGTATAGAAGAAAGGAATGCTTGACATCCATGTACCCATTGCTAAGTATATTGGGGTTAGTTTTCTTTTATAAGGCAGGGTTTGAATTAAAGCGCTTGAAAGAGGGTTGGATATAGTCCTAGGAGACCTCAGTGTTATAAACATATTTATTGCAAAGTTTAGCAAAGCTTGTGAAAACGAATTTAGAAAAAAAAATATGCTCATCTCTAATAGTGATGAGCGAGTATGCTCGTTACTCAAGTTTCTCTGAGCAGGCTCAGGTGCTCGGAGATTTAGTTTGTCGACGCAGCTGCATGATTTGGGTCTGCTAGACAGCTTGAATATTTGTGAGGATTGCCTAACAAACAGGCAACCCCTACATGTATTCAAGTTGTCTAGAATCATAAATCATGCAGTTCTGTCGACATAAACTAAATCTTTGAGCATGCTGAAATACTCAGAGACCACCTGAGCATGCTCAGAGAAACTCGAGTAACGAGCATACTCGCTCATCACTAATCTCTAGTTAACAAGTATTATAAAATGTATAAAGGGGTTCTCCAAGAAATGTCCTAAAATAAATAAATAAAATAAATAATACACATTTAAATATTAAACATGCTTTTAAATAGCTTTACATAGCAAAAAAGGTATGGTTTATCTACTTCACTCTGTCAGGATTCCAAGTTGACAGCTACTATCATTCACAACTCGTTCTAGATTTCAGAGGGCATGAAGTAAGAGTAGGATGGGCTGCAAAATGTACAAGACAAAAATCACATCAGAACAGCGTTTTATTAGGCATCTTGAACATCAATTCCTCTGCTCAGTCAGCCTGACAGGACACTGAGTGGAAACAGACTGAAGAAGAATTAAAATATATTTTTTTAGCTGATTGACAATGAACATCCATCTTAGTCAGCTAATGTCAGAATTAGTCAGTAGCCGCTCTTTCAGGGCCTGTCTCAAATAGGAAACCCTCAGGCCGGGAACTAATTGGTCTTGCAACACTTCATCTAAAGGCTCCAGCTCTTGGTATTCTTCTTGGGTCTTCTTGGTGATATGGGCTTTCACTTCCTGCAGGGCATTTACATACTGCAGTACAGTCTCGCCCTCCTCTTGGACCTGTCGGAATTGGTGTATCCGTAAGTTGCCAAGGTCAGCAGTGTGACAGTGCATGTCCTCTAAGATCTTAATCACCTCTTCTAAAGTGTCATGGTCTTTTGGCCGTCGGTGTATAACTGTTTGTTGTGGCTCTCCATCAAGAGTCAGTAAGGCCAGCACTGTACAGCAGCGGGTCATGGGATACATACGAAACTTATCCCCTGTGAACTTTGGGAGGTTGCTAAGCATGGCCCTGGGTTGACCCACTTTCTCACTGTTCCACCATTTCTGCACTAAAATGTTACATCCTGCAGACAAAACAAAATGTAAACAATTGTAAGCAACTATCTGCAACAAAGGAGACATGAGGCTGAACAACAATCTACTTTTATTTGCTTAACAGAATAATGTGAATAAAAAATTGTCATTAGAGGCAGATCATGCAGACACAGTATTCACAGAATCAATGACAAAACAATTATACAAACAGTAATATATTGGTTAATGATTGAACAATGGGAAATTTCAAGATAAACTCGGAGTTTGCAGTCCAACCTAATTTTAATTAGGAGCGAGGTAAACGCTGTACTTGGAGGGAACAGTCTTTAAGAACTTCCAGGCCCAATAAGGGCTGCTGCTCCTTCTCAGTAGCCGAATGCTTTACTAACAAAGTCTACCAGTTCTCTCTGGGCCACTCTACCGTCAGCCCGACTCCATCTTGTCTGCAGTCCTCCCTCTGCCCACACGGGGTACCATAAATCTCTGCTGAAAGTCATGGCCAGTCCTACACTTCTCCTCCAATCACCAGCCCAAGCATGGGTCTCTAGCTGGGTATCCTCAGGGCTTCTTTGGTACTTGACCACAGATGAGTGTCTCTTTGGTCTGTATCGATGGGGGCTGGTCCTCGACTGTTGACCGACATCGATCAGGTTGGGAGACTTGACCAGTGTTATTCGAGTCTCCGGTGCTAGACTGTGTCAACAAGTAAACTCTGGACCTTGACTGGCGTAGCTCTGGTCTTTGGTGGTTCACGTCATCTTAGTCAGGGCCTTGCTGGTACACACAACTGCGGTAAACTGTCATGGATGCTGGATCTACAGCAGGACCAACTGTCACTTCCTTTGGGCCTAATCCCCTTCCATTTTGGTGAACTAGCCTTTTGTATAAAAGGCTGACTTCATTGTCATCACCTGACTCAGAGCACTAGCACAGCATTGCAGTGTTTTATCTCCTGTGCACCACTCTCCTACATTAGCCCCAACAAGGACTGTAAGCCCTGACTAGATGCCTCTAATATGCTAACATTTCTCAAGCAGCTAACCTTACACTAATGACAGCTAAGAGCAGTATTATTATAGAATAGAATCTAATTGAATTAGCCCTGAAAAGTACTGTTGGTTTAATGTAGCAGCACTAAGGACTGTAATGCAATTAACCCTGCTTAAATACCTCTACTACACAATCTGTACCCCAGCTTCTAACCTTAAACTAGTGGTATTATTATTATTATTTATTTATATAGTACCATAGATTCCATGGTGCTGCACTGTTATGGCTGGCAATCAGGCAACACAGCGTGCAGTAATCAGCGCACATACAGAGATCTGGCAATAACCAAAAACAATAGGACGAGCTCTGAGACGTGGAATCTCTGTAGACTGCAGTACCTGATCTATCCTCACACAACTATAAGCAGCAGTGGATTGCGCCTATCAACTACCTATGCAACTCGGCACTGCCTGAGGAGCTGACTAGCCTGAAGATAGAAATACAAGCCTGACTTACCTCAGAGAAATACCCCAAAGGAATAGGCAGCCCCCCACATATAATGACTGTTAGCAAGATGAAAAGACAAACGTAGGAATGAAATAGATTCAGCAAAGTGAGGCCCGATATTCTAGACAGAGCGAGGATAGCAAAGAGAACTATGCAGTCTACAAAAAAACCCTAAAACGAAAACCACGCAAAGGGGCAAAAAAGACCCACCGTGCCGAACTAACAGCACGGCGGTGCACCCCTTTGCTTCTCAGAGCTTCCAGCAAAAGTTAATAGCAAGCTGGACAGAAAAAACAGTAAACAAACTAGAAGCACTTATCTAGCAGAGCAGCAGGCCCAAGGAAAGATGCAGTAGCTCAGATCCAACACTGGAACATTGACAAGGAGCAAGGAAGACAGACTCAGGTGGAGCTAAATAGCAAGGCAGCCAACGAGCTCACCAAAACACCTGAGGGAGGAAGCCCAGAGACTGCAATACCACTTGTGACCACAGAAGTGAACTCAGCCACAGAATTCACAACAGTACCCCCCCCTTGAGGAGGGGTCACCGAACCCTCACCAGAACCCCCAGGCCGACCAGGATGAGCCACATGAAAGGCACGAACAAGATCTGGGGCATGGACATCAGAGGCAAAAACCCAGGAATTATCTTCCTGAGCATAACCCTTCCATTTGACCAGATACTGAAGTTTCCGTCTAGAGACACGAGAATCCAAAATCTTCTCCACAATATACTCCAATTCCCCCTCCACCAAAACAGGGGCAGGAGGCTCCACAGATGGAACCATAGGTGCCACGTATCTCCTCAATAACGACCTATGGAATACATTATGTATGGAAAAGGAGTCTGGGAGGGTCAGACGAAAAGACACCGGATTGAGAATCTCAGAAATCCTATACGGACCAATAAAACGAGGTTTAAATTTAGGAGAGGAAACCTTCATAGGAATATGACGAGAAGATAACCAAACCAGATCCCCAACACGAAGTCGGGGTCCCACACGGCGTCTGCGATTAGCGAAAAGCTGAGCCTTCTCCTGGGACAAGGTCAAATTGTCCACTACCTGAGTCCAGATCTGCTGCAACCTGTCCACCACATAATCCACACCAGGACAGTCCGAAGACTCAACCTGTCCTGAAGAGAAACGAGGATGGAACCCAGAATTGCAGAAAAATGGAGAGACCAAGGTAGCCGAGCTGGCCCGATTATTAAGGGCGAACTCAGCCAACGGCAAAAATGACACCCAATCATCCTGGTCAGCGGAAACAAAACATCTCAGATATGTTTCCAAGGTCTGATTGGTTCGTTCGGTCTGGCCATTAGTCTGAGGATGGAAGGCCGAGGAAAAAGATAGGTCAATGCCCATCCTACCACAAAAGGCTCGCCAGAACCTCGAGACAAACTGGGAACCTCTGTCAGAAACAATATTCTCAGGAATGCCATGTAAACGAACCACATGCTGGAAGAACAAAGGCACCAAATCAGAGGAGGAAAGCAATTTAACCAAGGGCACCAGATGGACCATTTTAGAAAAGCGATCACAGACCACCCAAATGACCGACATTTTTGAGAAACGGGAAGGTCAGAAATGAAATCCATCGAAATATGTGTCCAAGGCCTCTTCGGGACCGGCAAGGGCAAAAGCAACCCACTGGCACGTGAACAGCAGGGCTTAGCCCTAGCACAAATTCCACAGGACTGCACAAAAGCACGCACATCCCGTGACAGAGATGGCCACCAGAAGGATCTAGCAACCAACTCCCTGGTACCAAAGATTCCTGGATGACCGGCCAGCACCGAACAATGAAGTTCAGAGATAACTTTACTAGTCCACCTATCAGGGACGAACAGTTTCTCGGCCGGACAACGATCAGGTTTATTAGCCTGAAATTTCTGCAACACTCTCCGCAAATCAGGGGAGATGGCAGACACAATGACTCCTTCCTTGAGGATACTCGCCGGCTCAGATAACCCCGGAGAGTCGGGCACAAAACTCCTAGACAGAGCATCCGCCTTCACATTTTTAGAGCCCGGAAGGTATGAAATCACAAAATCAAAACGAGCAAAAAATAACGACCAACGGGCCTGTCTAGGATTCAAGCGCTTGGCAGACTCAAGATAAGTAAGGTTCTTATGATCAGTCAAAACCACCACGCGATGCTTAGCACCCTCAAGCCAATGACGCCACTCCTCGAATGCCCACTTCATGGCCAGCAACTCTCGGTTGCCCACATCATAATTACGCTCAGCAGCAGAAAATTTCCTGGAAAAGAAAGCACATGGTTTGAACACTGAGCAACCAGAACCTCTCTGTGACAAAACCGCCCCTGCACCAATCTCAGAAGCATCAACCTCGACCTGGAACGGAAGAGAAACATCAGGTTGACACAACACAGGGGCACAGCAAAAACGACGCTTCAACTCCTGAAAAGCTTCCACAGCAGCAGAAGACCAATTAACCAAATCAGCACCCTTCTTGGTCAAATCGGTCAATGGTCTGGCAATGCTAGAAAAATTACAGATGAAGCGACGATAAAAATTAGCAAAGCCCAGGAATTTCTGCAGACTTTTTAGAGATGTCGGCTGAGTCCAATCCTGGATGGCCTGAACCTTAACCGGATCCATCTCGATAGTAGAAGGGGAAAAGATGAACCCCAAAAATGAAACTTTCTGCACACCGAAGAGACACTTTGATCCCTTCACGAACAAGGAATTAGCACGCAGTACCTGGAAAACCATTCTGACTTGCTTCACATGAGACTCCCAATCATCTGAGAAGATCAAAATGTCATCCAAGTAAACAATCAAGAATTTATCCAGATACTCACGGAAAATGTCATGCATAAAAGACTGAAAAACAGATGGAGCATTGGCAAGTCCGAACGGCATCACCAGATACTCAAAATGACCCTCGGGCGTATTAAATGCCGTTTTCCATTCATCTCCCTGCCTGATTCTCACCAGATTATACGCACCACGAAGATCAATCTTAGTAAACCAACTAGCCCCCTTAATCCGAGCAAACAAGTCAGAAATCAATGGCAAGGGATACTGAAACTTAACAGTGATCTTATTAAGAAGGCGGTAATCAATACACGGTCTTAGCGAACCATCCTTCTTGGCTACAAAAAAGAACCCTGCTCCCAATGGTGACGACGATGGGCGAATATGTCCCTTCTCCAGGGACTCCTTCACATAACTGCGCATAGCGGTGTGTTCAGGTACGGACAAATTAAATAAACGACCCTTAGGGAATTTACTACCAGGAATCAAATCGATAGCACAATCACAATTCCTATGCGGAGGTAGGGCATCAGACTTGGACTCTTCAAATACATCCTGAAAGTCCGACAAGAACTCTGGGATGTCAGAAGGAATGGATGACGAAATAGACAAAAATGGAACATCACCATGTACTCCCTGACAACCCCAGCTGGTTACCGACATAGAGTTCCAATCCAATACTGGATTATGGGTTTGTAGCCATGGCAACCCCAACACGACCACATCATGCAAATTATGCAGTACCAAAAAGCGAATAACTTCCTGATGTGCAGGAGCCATGCACATGGTCAGCTGGGCCCAGTACTGAGGCTTATTCTTGGCCAAAGGTGTAGCATCAATTCCTCTCAATGGAATAGGACACCGCAAAGGCTCCAAGAAAAATCCACAACGTTTAGCATAATCCAAATCCATCAGATTCAGGGCAGCGCCTGAATCCACAAACGCCATGACAGAATATGATGACAAAGAGCACATTAAGGTAATGGACAAAAGGAATTTGGACTGTACAGTACCAATAACGGCAGAGCTATCGAACCGCCTAGTGCGTTTAGGACAATTAGAAATAGCATGAGTAGAATCACCACAATAGAAACACAGTCTGTTCAGACGTCTGTGTTCGTGCCGTTCTACTTTAGTCATAGTCCTGTCGCACTGCATAGGCTCAGGCTTACTCTCAGACAATACCGCCAGATGGTGCACAGATTTACGCTCGCGCAAGCGACGACCGATCTGAATGGCCAAGGACATAGACTCATTCAAACCAGCAGGCATAGGAAATCCCACCATTACATCCTTAAGAGCTTCAGAGAGACCCTTTCTGAACAAAGCCGCTAGTGCAGATTCATTCCACAGAGTGAGTACTGACCATTTCCTAAATTTCTGACAATATACTTCTACATCATCCTGACCCTGGCATAAAGCCAGCAGATTTTTCTCAGCTTGATCCACTGAATTAGGCTCATCGTAAAGCAATCCCAGCGCCTGGAAAAATGCATCAACATTACTCAATGCAGAATCTCCTGGTGCAAGAGAAAACGCCCAGTCCTGTGGGTCGCCGCGCAAAAAAGAAATAATAATCAAAACCTGTTGAATAGGATTACCAGAAGAATGAGGTTTCAAGGCCAAAAATAGCTTACAATTATTTCTGAAGCTCAGGAACTTAGTTCTGTCACCAAAAAACAAATCAGGAATCGGAATTCTTGGTTCTAGCATCGATTTCTGATCAATAGTATCTTGAATCTTTTGTACATTTACAACGAGATTATCCATTGAGGAGCACAGAGCCTGAATATCCATGTCCACAGCTGTGTCCTGAAGCACTCTAATGTCTAGGGGAAAAAAAAGACTGAAGACAGAGCTAAGAAAAAAAAATGATGTCAGGATTTCTTTTTTCCCTCTATTGGAAATCATTGGAGGGCTCCTTGTACTGTTATGGCTGGCAATCAGGCAACACAGCGTGCAGTAATCAGCGCACATACAGAGATCTGGCAATAACCAAAAACAATAGGACGAGCTCTGAGACGTGGAATCTCTGTAGACTGCAGTACCTGATCTATCCTCACACAACTATAAGCAGCAGTGGATTGCGCCTATCAACTACCTATGCAACTCGGCACTGCCTGAGGAGCTGACTAGCCTGAAGATAGAAATACAAGCCTGACTTACCTCAGAGAAATACCCCAAAGGAATAGGCAGCCCCCCACATATAATGACTGTTAGCAAGATGAAAAGACAAACGTAGGAATGAAATAGATTCAGCAAAGTGAGGCCCGATATTCTAGACAGAGCGAGGATAGCAAAGAGAACTATGCAGTCTACAAAAAAACCCTAAAACGAAAACCACGCAAAGGGGCAAAAAAGACCCACCGTGCCGAACTAACAGCACGGCGGTGCACCCCTTTGCTTCTCAGAGCTTCCAGCAAAAGTTAATAGCAAGCTGGACAGAAAAAACAGTAAACAAACTAGAAGCACTTATCTAGCAGAGCAGCAGGCCCAAGGAAAGATGCAGTAGCTCAGATCCAACACTGGAACATTGACAAGGAGCAAGGAAGACAGACTCAGGTGGAGCTAAATAGCAAGGCAGCCAACGAGCTCACCAAAACACCTGAGGGAGGAAGCCCAGAGACTGCAATACCACTTGTGACCACAGAAGTGAACTCAGCCACAGAATTCACAACACTGCACATGAGAAGGGGTTACATACAAGTTACAGATATCACTTACAGTAAACAAACTAACAGTGACAGACTGTTACAGAGGGGCGAGGACCCTGCCCTTGCGGGCTTACATTCTACAGGATTATGGGGAAGGAGACAATAGGTCGAGGGTTGCAGGAACTCCGATGTTGGTGAGGCGGTAGCTTCGGTAGTGATGAGGAGGCAGCGGGGTCAGTGCAGGCTGTAGGCTTTCCTGAAGAGATGGGTTTTCAGGCTCCATCTGAAGGATCCGAATGTGGTTGATAGTCGGACGTGTTGGGGCAAAGAGTTCCAGAGCATGGGGGATATTCGGGAGAAGTCTTGGAGGCGATTGGATGAGGAGCGAATAAGTGTGGAGGAGAGAAGGAGGTCTTGGGAAGACCGGAGATTATGTGAGGGAAGATATCGATATATATTATTATAGAGTAAAGTGAAATAGCCCTGAAAAGGACGGTTGGATTAATGTTGTACCAGCAGGTACTACAACGCTATGGCACACTTCTCCAGCAGAAACTGTCCCTACGCTATTTCCAGGTACAATGCACTGAGTATGACATCACCGGGTCTTACAGTGGGTACGGAAAATAATCAGATCCCTTTAAACTTTCACTCTTTGTTTCAATGCAGCCATTTGGTAAATTCAAATAAAGTTCATTTTTTTCACATTTATGTACACTCTGCACCCTATTTTGACTAAAAAAAACAGAAATGTAGAAATTTTTGCAAATTTAATAAAAAAGAAAAACTGAAATATCACAGGGTCATAAGTATTCAGACTCTTTGCTCAAACACTCATATTTAAGTCACATGCTGTCCATTTCCTTGTGATCCTCCTTGAAATGGTTCTAGTCCTTCATTGGAGACCAGCTGTGTTTAATTAACCTGATAAAATGTGATTTGGAAAGGCACACACCTGTCTATATAAGACCAAAACCAAATGAGAAGCATGAGGTCAAAGGAATTTGCCAAGGAGCTCAAAAACAGAATTGTGGCAAGACACAGATCTGGCCAAGTTTACAACAGAATTTCTGCAGTACTCAAGGTTCCTAAGAGCACAGTGGTCTCCATAATCCTTAAATGGAAGAAGTTTGGGATCACCAGAAGTCTACCTAGACCTGGCTGTCCAGCCAAACTGAGCAATCATGGGAGAAGAACCTTGGTGAGAGAGGTAAAGAAGAACCCCAAGATCACTGTGGCTGAGCTCCAGAGATGCAGTAGGAAGATAGGAGAAAGTTCCACAAAGTCAACTATCACTGTAGCCCTCCACCAGTCGGGCCTCTATGGCAGAGTGGCCCAGCAGAAGCCTTTCCTCCATGCAAAACATATGAAAGCCCGCATAGAGTTTGCTAAAGAACACATGAAGGACTCCAAGACTATGAGAAATAAGATTCTCTGGTCTGATGAGATGAAGATAGACCTTTTTGGTGATAATTAGTAATGAGCGAGTATACTCATTGCTCGGGTTTTCCAGAGCACGCTCAGGTGGTCTCCGAGCTTTTATGACTGCTCAGAGATTTAGTTTTCCTTGCTGCAGCTAGATGATTTGCGGCTACTATCTTGATTACATGTCGGGATTGCCTAGCAACCAGGCAACCCCCACATGTACTCAGGCTGTCTAACAGCCATAAATCATCCAGCTGAGGCAAGGAAAACTAAATCTCTGAACAGTCATAAATACTCGGAGATCACCCGAGCATGCTCGGAAAAACCCGAGCAATGAGTATATTTTCGCTCGTCATCACTAATGATAATTCTAAGCTGTATGTGCGGAGAAAATCGGTCACTGCTCATCATCTGCCCAATACAATCCCAACAATGAAACATGGCAGTGGCAGCATCATGCTATGGGGGTGTTTATCAGCTGTAGGGACAGGAAGACTGGTTGTCAATGAAGGAAACATGAATGCAGCCATATACAAAGATATCCTGGATGAAAACCTCTTCCAGAGTGCTTTGGACCTCAGACGTGGCCGAAGGTTCACCTTCCAGCAAGACAATGACCCTAAGTACACAGCTAAAATAACAAAGGAGTGGCTTCAGAACAATTCTGTGACCATTCTTGACTGGCCCAGCCAGAGCCCTGACATAAACTAAATTGAGCATCTCTGGAGAGACCTGAAAATGGCTGTCCACCAAAATTCACCATCCAACCTTATGGAACTGGAGAGAATCTGCAAGGAAGAATGGCAGAGGATCCCCAAATCCAGGTGTGAAAAACTGGTTGAATCATTCCCAAGAAGACTCATGGCTGTATTAGCTCAAAAGGGTGCTTCTACTCAATACTGAGAAAATGATCTCATTACTTATGACCATGTAATATTTCAGTTTTTCTTTTTTAATAAATTAGCAAAAATTACTACATTTATGTTTTTTCCACTCAAGATGGGGTGCAGAGTGTACATTAATGAGAAAAAAAATTAACTTTTTTTTGAATTTATCAAATGGCTGCAATGAAACAAAGAGTGGAAAATTTAAAGGGGTATGAATACTTTCCGTACCCACTGTATATAGACCTGATGACAGCATGTGGCCAGCCACTAACAGTGGCTTCGGCATTACAGTAAATTGCCATAAAATGCAATCATGTCTAGTGGCAGAAAATCAGCCACAAAACATATGGGTGGTGAATAGAGCATGGTGCCAGAGTACCCAGATACTCAATGGGTACCAAACGTCTTGAGCATCAGGATGTTCAATCAAGTACTGAGTAGTGCCAAACACTTCCTAATTTACAGTAGCATGTTCTTTTCTATTTGCCCAATTGTGCTGTGTGCGTTTTTTTTGTACTACCTTTCTTTTGAAATAGAATGAATGTCTTCAGTTTTGTAATATTTCTTCTATCAAATATATACTTTATCATATAGATAATCCATATTTTATCCCTTTGAAATTTTGATTGTTTGGCCTTACTGATAATGTCTTCCACTTTAGGAAAATTATGTTTTATTTTTTTAAATTCAAAACTTGTATGGGGACTATCAAGGTTTAAGAATAATGCAATAAAGAGGATTACAGTAATTAAAAAAAAACTATTCAGACGAGTTGACTAACTCTCTTTTTCTGCTCATTACCTTTTCATTAAAATATTCTACATTCAACCCTCACTTTAAATCACAATAATCAAGCATTATATAACATTAAAATGGCCAATACATGTACTACAAAAGGAGCTGCTCCTCAAAGCTATTACATGACCCATTTCTGATGCTTGGATTTAAAGGGATTGTACAGACTACTTGGACAACCTCTTCCAAAATTCATAAGTTGCCCATGTAAATAAAAATACCATATACTTCTTATACTTATTTCTTGGATCAGGGCCATTCCAGAAATGCAAGTGTTACAATAAGACCAAAACTATCACAAATTATCATGACAGAATATTACATATCCTCTTACCCAAAAATCCATCTTTACAGGTACAGATGTAGCTTTCTTGTGTGATATAACAGTCAGCATCTGGTGAGCAGGAACTATTCATGCATCCTTGTATCTCAGCAGTAGTGGACACTAATAAAAATAAAAACGAGATATCATGCAATGATAATAATTAATTTGGAGGCAGGTTCTAAAACAAACAAAAAAATTTAAAATACTTTAACCAATAAATGAATGTGACTATTTTTCTGCTATAAACATAAAAGGAAAATTTGAAAAAATCATAAAAATATTTATTGATTTTGTAATCCACAATTTCATAACCTAATTCTGTTGAGAAGAGGAGCTAGGTATAGTGTTGGCTTTCTGTAACAAATATTGTTTAAAAAATTAGATTTTTTTTTGTCTTGCCCTTAGCTTTTTGATTTAAAAAATGCAAAGAAATTGAATCTTGTCTTGATACATAACGCCCTGGTAGAGCATCATTTGTAGAGTAATATGTTAGTTTATCCCTCAAAAAAGTTTTTGCACCTAACATATATTTATCTGCTATTTTTTTTTTTAGATTCACGTGGCCGTCTTCTTTTCTGCAGTTCGTTCTGGATGTTATAGATGAAAAGAGTGTATGCTGAGCCAGGGCAGAGGAAATCTTTTGTCTTCAACCATTCAACTCCCTTATATTCTCTAAACTTCAGCATTGTCCCACAACCACTACCTAATGGCTATAGTGCAATATGGCTATGAAGTCCTGTATAGGATGGAGCGATTTATACAATGCAAATGTTTGCACCCTCCCGAAAAAATAAACTTTTGTAAAGGATGTTAATTAAAAATGTATTACACTTTAGCTTCTACGGCTTCTATGCAGCATAGCACATGCAGTGGCAAGCTGCAGAATGACATTCAAAATTAAATAACTTGGAGAGCTCATTCTATATTTTAGAATTTTATCTTAACAAAATCCTATTGAAAGCAACACCTATCTGTCCTGGAACCTATTTTTATTGGCTAGCCTTCACTAAAAAGAAAATGATAATGCTGAGAGTTGGCTATGAGCTAAGTGACTGAGCATGTGTGTCCAGCAGCACCCAACTTTTTATATGAACATGCACATTGTCAAACACTTAGGGCACCAGGTGGCATTATGTTATGTAAGAAAATTATATCTTTACTGGATAGTTACCCAATATGAAAATGGAAAATAGTCATTACTTTGGATTATCTGTGCAGTGTAGCCAACTTACAGTTATTCTCATCTTCAATGACGTCATTGTTAGATAGTGGTTGGAAAAACAAGCACTTTTGCAATTTACAGTTTGTTAAAATTTCTGGAAGTTCTTGAGATGAAAGCGCCACACCAGTGTTTTGGTTGTTTGGAGTCTTGCACAAAAAAACTGAGCAAGCCAAACCGTCTCCTAATGTTCATTCTTTGAACTCTATTTGACTAACTGAAGTAAATTGATATGTCAAGGAGTAAATCTCAATACTCAATACTGTTTTGGGGAATAAAGACATCAACCCCCATTCCCCCATCAATGGATTGCTCAGCACAGAGCATTATACAATGTAGTCTAAGATTGTCAAATTCTTTGTGACTTATACAAATCACTGTCTGGAGTTTCTTTTGCACCTCTTCTTTATGAACAACTAGAGGGGGTACATGTCAACACATGACAGTAGCAAATCTACATCCTACCCAAGTTGAGTGGTATGCCTGACCTCATTGCAAGACTCGTTAAAGGGTTGATTGTGACTTATAGGATCTCTACTCACAAGAGGTGGAGCTATAGAGTTCAAGTCCTCTTTCTCTCTGAAGAGGCAATTTGCATACTTCTAGCATGTTCACTTAACAGGGTTAAATGCGGGAAAGATTATTATCACAGATAAATCGCACAAGAACAATATTCACAGTATCATTTACAGTCAACAGGCAATTATATGCATAGAGTTATATTAGGTAGCATATTACAAGAGATATGTCCTCGAGATCAGTTCGGGGTCTACAGTCCAACCTTGGACTAACCATGAAGTGGGCAAACAATGTATTTAGCAGGAACAGTGTCTAGGACAACCTTGGTGCTTCCCGGGCCCTGACAAAGTCTAATAACACTTATCGTCAGCCAGGACCTGTCTCAACCGCAGCCTCCTCCTGCCCATACCCGGTACCGTGAGCCTGTGTTGAAAGCAATGACCCTGCTCTCTCGCGTCCTCCGATCAACAGCTGAGGAGAAAGTCTCTGGTCATGTATTCTTGTGGTGTCTTCAGTTTTTCATCGCTGACAGGGGTCTCAATTGTCTGATAAAGTGAGGGGCTGGTCCTCGACTCTTGACTGGAGTCGTCTGGGTTCTGGGTCTTGATTGGCATTGCTTTGATCTTCAGTACTTGACAAGCATAGTCTGGATCCCAGTCCTCAAATGGAGTTGTCCAAATCTCGCTCACTGGCTCACAACATCTTGCCTGTCTCGCTCTCCAAGCATGTCCCAGTAACTTGGCCGTGGCGTCCTTCAGACCTGGCTTGGATCTACCTTACAACTCAGGCCTTTGCTGGCATCTGACTGCTCTCAGTCTTTTCTGTGGCAATGGTGACTGCAAGCCCACCTTGCAGGCATACAACCTGTCCTGGTGAAGGTTCTGGCACCATCTGCTCTTCCCAGGCTGACCAGGCCTTTTATATTCAGAGACCACTCTTACCCTGATGATGCCACTGCTGTGGCGACACACGTTGGGTCTCTGACCCTCTCCGGACCTCTCATTTGGTATGCATACTTTCTGGGCATGCATTCATGATACTCCAATTATGGATATCTCCTTTAATGCTTAAATTATTTTGGTGCATGTGAATTAGTTATGGGGATATAGGGTAATTTATTTCTTGGTATATTACTCCATTCTGGGTCACATATGCCATTTGCCTGTCTATATAACTATGATGTTTATGCCATTTAGAGTAATCCGGCCGGTCATTTTGGATTACACTGTTTGTCTGAGTGACTTTTAAACCCTTGAACATACCCGCATAATAATAATTGATTCTGCTGGAATAGGCTTGTTATAGGACTCTATTCTTAATAGTGTATCATTATCTGCGCCTACTTAGGGAATTTGTACGATTTATTTGGCAAGCAGATTTTCAATTATAGCAGGTCGTTCAATATAGTAAACATCTATGTGACCAGCACTTGTCTAATATATGTGGCCTGTAATGCACTTTATATATTTCTGTCATGGATTGTTTTCTCACAATGTCCATCTGCCATTTGTATAAGCATTTGTCTTGAGCATATTCATTTGAGTACTGCAATACCATTTTCATTGACACTTGATTTATGTGTCTTAATGGGGTTGTTTGTTTATTGTTTTTAATGTTTTTAATCTATTGTTGTTGTGTGTTTTTTGGACTCTAAACAATATATAAAAATATTAAGTGATATATTACATATTTAGGGTGCTTCCCAGTTTTTGGTATGTCTCTTTCTTCTTCTTTTTTAGTCTAATTCAATATGGGCATACCCTGGGTAGAACCCCCTTGTCATCTTATTGTTGATGGTGCCCTCCACCCCCGTCTTGTCCTTTTCTCAGTGGCATTACTTTTTTATTTTTTGGTCAAAATGGCCATGAGGGCTTGATTTTTGATGGACAAGTTGTACTTTTGAACAACACCATTGGTTTTAACATGTGGTGTACTGGAAAATGGGAAAAAAAATTCCAAGTGCGGGTAAATTGCAAAAAAAGTGCAATTCCTCAGTTTTTTTCACCATGTTCACTAAATGCTAAAACTGACCTGTCATTATGATTATCCAGGTCATTACAAGTTCATAGACACCAAACATGTCTAGGTTCTTTTTTATTTATTTATTTAAAAAACTTTGGTAAAAAAAATTAAAATGGCGACATTTTCCAAGACCCGTAGCGTCTCTATTTATAATGATCTTGAGCTGGGCGAGGGCTTATTTTTAGTGTGCCGAGCTGATGTTTTTATTGGTGTAGATATGATCTTTTGAACACCTATTATTGCATTTTATTGCAATGTAGCAGCGACCAAAAAAAGGTAATTCTGATGTTTTGAATTTTTTTTCTTGTTATGCCGTTTAGCTACCGGGTTAATTATTTTTTTATATTGATAGATCAGGTGATTCTGAACACGGCACTACCAAATATGTGTATAATTTTTTTTATTGTTTTATTTTGAATGGGGTGAAAGTGGGTGATTTGAGCTTTTACATTTTTTATATTTTTTATATTTTTAAAAACTTTTCTTACTTTTTCATGGGAGACTAGAAGTAGCAGTACTTTGATAGGCTCTGCTACATACAGGTGATGATCAGATCACCTGTGTGTAGCAGAAATAGTCACTTACTATGAGTGCCAACCACAGGATCATAGCATGATCATAGCAATCTGGCTATGACAACCATTGACGTCTACTGGAGACCTCTGGTTGTCATGCCAAACCATCGGCGATCCGCAATCAAGTGGCAGGGTCATCAATGGGTGATATTTACGGGAAAGCTCAAATTAAATGCCGCTGTCAGAGATTGACAGCAGCATTTAACGGGTTAACAGCTGCGAGTAGATTACGATTCCAACCGCAGCTGTTAGAGGCACATGTCACCTATTCAATACAGCTGACATATTCTGGGAAAGATGTGGGCACAGCGCCGGAGCCCACATCAAAGGGAGGAATACTGACGTGGGCATACTATTACGCCTACCGTCAGAAAGGGGTTAAAGATAATATCCCTAATCCTCATATACCTTTTCAGTCAAGTTCCATTTTGTTTTTTGCCTTTTTGCTTGGCTTCCTGTGTCCTGGCACCAGATCTGTTGTCATATTTATCACCTCCTCTTCAGATTCCTTTTCTTTCTTCTTACTACATTTCCCATTATGCCATCTGCAGGGCTGCAAGGCAGCAGTGAGCACAGACCTGTAACTCCGCCTAAACGCTTCGAATCCTTGTGTCACACACAATCCCATCGCCTTTAGAGGACACTGCAGGGATAGACGTAATGCATAAAGCACTATTACCAGCCCAGACAATAACGATTATCCCTACCCTATAAGTGACATGGATGATTATATCGATCAATGCATAGAGGGTTGGGTAGAGATCTGAATGTAAAGAATCTCTGAACTATGGTATTAGTATAATGAAATTAATATTGGAAGTATAATAAAATAGTCATGAGCCAGCAGAGTAGCCACTGGGGGAAGCGGGAGTTTGGTCACCTCGGGTCCTGTGCTCTGAGGTGTGCACCAGCAGATGCGCTACTTTTGACTGTAACCTGGATGCCAATACAGTTGAAAGCAATGATGAAGGAGGGAGCATCTGCTGAGGACTATGGGGAGTGCACTATACTACATGGATGACTATAGGCTAATGTGACCTTGGCCTTATATTAATAATTTTTAAACTATCACAGGGGTTCATAGAACCATAATTTATCTCCAGCAGCAGTGTGTCAGCATTGCATCTTGAGTTCTTTGATTGGGGGTGTTGGTGTATTCACTATATTCAAACCATCTGCCGTCAGTGGTGAATATTGCAATTTATGCTGTCCTTCCAGCTTGGAGTTTGGTAACAAGACTAAAAAGATAAGGTAATGGAGTATATAACATAGATTAATAACCTTGCAAGGATTAAGGATAATATGATAATAATAATAATAATAATAATAATAATAATAATAAAGAAATTAATTAAACCTTAAGTACTACATAGAACCATCTTGCTTTTAACTACATCTCACAAAATTTGCCCACATCGATAATATTTTTTTAAAACAGGGCCGGGCAATAGAAACAATTCTTCATAGCTGATTGTCCTACCTAAAAAAAACCAACACATTTCTAATACTCCAGAACCAGACACTTAATGAGAAATTACTTGTGTCAGCATACAATTTTACTACATTGCCTACACATATTCAATTGAGAAAAGTAATGTTACATAACATGGCAATACTTTGTATTAGAATATCATCTTATTCTGTTATATATACATTTGTACGATGCTTAGATCTAATGTTTGTTATTCTACTGGACATTAGTTATTGAAAAGTTAATGGATCATTAAGGCTACGTTCACATTAGCATTGCGCGCCGCTGCGTCGGTGACGCAACGCACGACGCACAAAAAAATGCGCGCAAACGCACGCAAAAACTCTGCGTTTTGCGACGCGTGCGTCGTTTTTTGACAAAAATCGGACGCACGAAAAAAGTAACTTGTTGCATTTACTTGCGTCCAACGCTAGCGTCGGAAACGACGCACGTGTCGGAAAACGCAACAAAAAAAACGCACGCGTCCCCCATGTTAAACATAGGGGCGCGTCGCCGCTGCGTCGCCGACGCAACAGCGACGCACATTAGCGGAACGCTAATGTGAACGTAGCCTAAGGCTTACCTATAAATCTTGAACTTGGATCAAAAGTAGTAATGTTGACATAATTTGAAGTTGCTGTGTGATTTGGGGTTGTAGTCATTGCAGTGGTGTTCTCAGATCCCATAGCCGATTTTGCAGAAGTCATCATAGTGCTCCACGCCATTTCTGTGCTAGATATCCCTTCAGTTGACTCATCTGTTTTGGTTTTGACACATAAAATTATCAAACTCTGATCATAAATGCCGAGGTAGCTGTAATATATTTAATATATTTATGTACACAGAGACATATGACGATAAAAATGTTTTGAATATACTGTATATATATATATATATATATATATATATATATATATAATGTACAGTGGCAAGTAAAAGATTGGCACCCCTGGTTAAAATTACTGTTATTGTGAACAGTTAAGCAAGTTAAAAGTAAAATAATCTCTTTAAAAGGCCTAAAATTAGAGATCACACATTTCATTTATATTTTAGGCAAAAAAAATATATATATTTTTTACATTTATACAATTACAAAATGGAAAATGGTTCAATGGCCATTGCCTCTTTGATATGCCTGGTGAAGGGATGTGCTGCCCGGCTACTCCTGATAAGGAATACATGTATCATTCCTCTGATGAATCAAGGTGTTGAGGAAACCAGTCGGAAGGCACACAGGGATAGTCCAAGGCTGGCTAGTGTCAGTGCTAGCTGTGGACTGCCCTTGTAAGGGTGAGAGTTTTGATGTGCCAGGATCAGCCTAGACAACAGGGACTGACAGGGACAATACTGGGACCTCCTCTCCTTGAAGTTGCAGCTAAAGGAGAAATGAAAGCCAACAACCTCTGAGATTGTTCCATTTTATTGCAACTTGCATTTGTGTTAACAATGTTTATAAAAATTAGCTCAATTTGAATTTTCCCATGATGGGGATTTGGGTTTTGTGCTGGCTCACGTAATTATTTCATATGGTGTGACAGATGTCATAAACACTATTTCTTCCCAAACAGGGATTTAAATCATTGGTTATTCTCCCCAAACAGGAAGTTGAAGCATCAATTTATTTTATAAATGAAGATTATTAGTATTATTATTACTATTTGTGTGCTGGTGTATTGGTTCACAGAATCGTATTTAGGGTATAGACCTTCTTTTAAGGAATTGACTAGTAAAAGTTACGTTTTAAAAGCCACTTTTATTTGCTATTATTGCAGATTTTCTGTGGTACAAATGGTGGAGGGAGACTACTGTGGATTATTTCTCTCAGTTTATACAACAATAGAGAAAAAAGGACTCCGAATTTCAGGAAAACAGCATCGTGCCATTGGGTTGGATCAATCATGCTTTGTGGTTGTGCTGCAACCAATGGCACAGGGAACACTTTACTGGTAGAGAGGAGAATGGATTAATTGAAATTTCAACAAATTCTTAATGCCAACATAACAACACCTGTAAAAAAGCTGAAGCTGAAAAGAGGATGCCTTCTACAAATGGAAAATGATCCTAAACACACGTCAAAATCCACAATAGACTACCTCAAGCCGCAATCTGAAAGTATTACAATGGGCCTCACAGTTCACTGATCTGAACATCATTGAAAATCTTATACATAAATAAACATCAGCCTTAAATAACAACATAAAATGGCGACTCAACCAAATAGCAAAAATAGGAGAACCATGAGTTAAAAAGTAGCCAGCAAAATTAACAAAGAATTATATAAACTTTATTGAAGGCACATAATCATAAACATAATATTACCATATAAATAAAAGTGACAGATTTGTGACTAAATCCATTGGTACAATAGAGACCATGAATCACAGACCGAGACAGTAACACAATAGTTTGTCAGCTCAAAACTTGTAACAGGCATGCTGCCAGCACATGCACATAAGGGTATTTACTAATATCCAGTCAGCCAGGCTTAATGGTATAAGCGCATAGATAAATATTATAACGGTGGCCGTAAGCTCATGTGCATATGATGCAAAAAATGCAGGAGATTTAATTACCCATGTGGAATAGAGTGGAGGTCCCGTCTGGATCCCGGTCACCGACCCCAACGCGCGTTTCGCGTTCAATAGTTATCGCTTCCTCAGGGAAGATGACCTAGTAATCTCACAGAACTGGAAGAATTTTCCAAGGGAGAATAGATGAAAATCCCTCAAACAGGAATTGAAAGACTTTTTTAAAATGTAAAAGATGAAAATATATATTTACATATTGCCTAAAATAGAAAGGAAATGTGTCATCCATAACTTTAAAATTTTTAGAGATCATTTTATCTTCAACCTGCTTAACTATTCACAATAACAGTAATTTTGATCAGGGGTGCCCAAACATTTGCATGCCATTGTATGTATATATATATATATATATATATATATATATATATATATGAACACATGTATCCACAGATAAACTTGTTACTACAGAAACTATTGTATCTGTTCAGTTTATCAGATTTTCGTATTTACTTTATTATTAAGCAGTAAAAACAAAAATAGTGTTGAGCTAGGCTTATAGCGTTTGTATTAAAAGTACAGTATATGTCACATAGTCTTAAAAAGAAGTAAAGCCAAAAAAGCTTATAAACCACACTGAACCTTGGTGTTTTAGTTATTTATTGACATTGAATTTGATACAAAGTTGCATAATAAAACAAACTGTATTTTAGTCTATAACAATTTTTTTTGCCTTTCATTCTTCAAAATCGCTCCATCAACCTATGCTGTTTCTGGAAAGTCTCTGCAGAAATAAAACAAGGAAGATAAGTTATCAAAAAATTAAATTATTTCACATGTAAGAAAATTCCACAAATTAATTTCATCACACAACCAGGAACTGCTCGGGCTTGTAAAACTATTGAATCTTTTCATTGACAGTAAGGACTTTTGTAGGTTTGATTGCTTCAGTGTATGAACATTGTTGTCCAAAAGCAAAAGAAAAAAAGTGGTTAACACTCACCAAACCCGATACTGTAAAAAGTCTTTATTTTGACATGGACATGGACAGGGAGAACATGATGTCCGAAGGATGACAGCTGTTTCGCGCTACATGCGCTCCCACAGATCCCGATCGGGATCTGTGGAAGCGCATGTAGCACGAAACAGCTGTCATCCTTCGGACATCATGTTCTCACTGTCCATGTCCATGTCAAAATAAAGACTTTTTACAGTATCGGGTTTGGTGAGTGCTAACCACTTTTTTTCTTTTGCTTTTGAATTATATATCTTTTTGGTTGAGCACCCCTTATGCCCATGCATTGAGTAGGAGGTATAGGGGCTGGTACAGCACATTGTAGCACGCCGATAGGTGATCGCGAATGACAGCAGTGCGGGTATACTTTGTTTCTTCTTTTTTTGGACTTGATGAACATTGTTGTGCTTTGTGGTTAAAACAAAAAAATCTGTACAAAGACAAGTAAGAAACTACAGTATATGTGTTAGTCCTCATTCACACTGCTATATTAAACTTTCAAAATTTGTGTTGGAAATCTCATTTTTATTATAAGTAAAAAAAATAAGTTATATATTGCATTAAGGGTATGTGCACACATCAGTATTTTATGCGGAAATTTCCTGAGCAAAACGGGAGATTTTCCGCATAAAATCCGCACACGTTTTTTCTGCATTTTACTTGCGGTTTTGTCGCGTTTTTTGCATGGATTTTGTGCAGATTTTTCGTGTTTTTTTCCGGAGCTTCCCAATTCAATAACATAGTGGGAAATCCGCAAAAAATCCGCAAAATAATGAACATGCTGCTTATTTTTCCACATGCATTTTTTTTGCAGAAAAGTCTGAAACATGTGCACAAAAATTGCGGAATACATTGAAAATGATGGGATGCATAATGTATGCTTTTTTTATGCGTTTTTGCCACTGAATACCGCAAAAAAAAGCGCAAAAAAAGCAAAAAATCTATGAATAATCCGGAATGTATGCACATACCCTCAATGTTCTGTCAAAGGCTGTGAGCTCGCTCTCGCTATTGCTCTGTTTTCTATGGATTCATGAGCAAGCTGTGAAATAAAAAATAAATAAAAGATGCATGAGGCTCTTCAGTATAGATTAATTTAAGTTTTGATTCAACTTACTCACCTTGTGTTAAATAATACTTTACCATAACCCTTTATTCCAAATAGATATACTTTTATGTCTCTTTTAGAGTGGTGTTCTCACAATTTCACATTTCTACATCCAGTTGATGTTGCAGGAGCTATATCATTGTTAATGGCAGGTGTCGGCTATGTGGCTGTACACAAAGGTACATTATAATAGAATTTATAAAAGCTATAAAAGGATAAAAAACAAATGAAATGCTTCATAGTGTAGAGGTCTCCCGTTCTGATGATTGGAGTAGCAGTCTTATGGCAGTATACAGTATGCATGCAAGACTACCAAGCACAACACTGTTCAAAGCATATATTGATTAAAGTCTTAGTTATTGTCCCCATAATCCAGATTGATTGGCAAAACTCTGGTATCGCAATGTTTTTTATACAGGTGCTTCTAACAAAATTAGAATATCATCAAAAAGTAAATTTATTTCAGTTCTTCAATTCAAAAAGTGAAACTCATATATTATATAGAGTGACTGCAAACAGAGTAATCTATTTCAAACAGTAGCGTAGTTACCAGGGGGGAAGAGGGTGCGGACCACCACTCACAGGGGCCCACCCGGAGCTACACTATACTTAATTAGCTCCGTCGTAGAGCAGGGAGATACAATCTCCTTGCTCTACCTCAGCTAGTGGCTGGAGAAAGGCAGTGAAGTTATGCCCCCCAGTGCCGACACTGCACCTGTGTCCAGCAGACATGCCCACATTGCACACTCAGTGAACGTGTCTGCTGCAGAGAAGTCAGGACCATGGCGCTGGGTCCTCCATCCAGAGAGGAGCAGGACAGGGGACACAGTGCTGTAAGTAACAGCTCACACTTCTGCCTGTACAGCCGGAGGTGTCTGCACTGTGCAGGGAGGAGGTGGCAGGATGCTGCTCCTCTCCTGATAAGCCCTGGCTGGATTCTTATGTTGTATCTGCAGTCTCTGAGACACTGTAGATTTATGCGGCAGCTTGAACTTTTACACAGATTGGGTCACTGTGAGTGCAAATCACCTGAGCATCACCCGATCTGTTAAAAACTTAAGAGCAGCTGATATAAATCTAATATATATATATATATATATATATGTCTCTTTCCTCCATATATATATCGTTATTTTTTTTTTTTTTATATAGCGCTAACATATTCCGCAGCGCTTTACAGTTTTGCACACATTATCATCACTGTCCCCGATGGGGCTCACAATCTAGAATCCCTATCTGTATGTCTTTGGAATGTGGGGGGAAACCAGAGTGCCCAGAGGAAACCCACGCAAACACGGAGAGAACATACAAACTCTTTGCAGATGTTGTCCTGGGTGGGATTAGAACCCAGGACCCCAGCACTGCAAGGCTGCAGTGCTAACTACTATGCCACCGTGCTGCCCTATATATATATACCGTACATGAGGGCTGTCACGGAAATACCACACTGGCAAATATGTGGCCTTTTTAATATATTTTTATGCTAAATAGTGCAGTATATAATTACAGGAACAGACAGCAAAAACAGTGGTGCATCGGCCTACAATGCCCAAACTTGGAGCATGCAGACATATGAGGGCTGTCACGGAAATACCACACTGGCAAATATATTGCCTTTTTATATTTTTTAAGCGAAATTCTGGTGTATATAATTAGAGTAACAGACAGCAAAAAAAAGTGGCACACCGGCCTACAATGCCCAAACTTGGAGCACACATATACATGAGTGCTGTCACGGAAATACCACGCTGGCAAATATGTGACCTTTTTATATTGTTTTAAGCCAAATAGTGCTGTATATAATTAGAGTAACAGACAGCAAAAAAAAGTGGTCCACCGGCCTACAATGACCAAACTTGGAGCACGTATATATTTACCGCCCCCAGACACAGGGCCACGGGTTCTCGATACCGGGCCCCTGAGTCTCTGTATTGGGGTCGTCACGGTGGCTAGATCCGGTCCGTGACCCTTCTAAGGGGCGCCCAATGAAAGGTGATGGTGAGATGCGTGGTGCGAGGCGCGATGAATAACGAGGACACAGGGTTGCAGTCTCTTTACCTCTTTACTGAAGACTTCAGGATCCTCAATCCAGAGCACGCTTAACAGGGCTATCTGAGACCGGCCGGTCCAATGGGCACATTCAGAGTTTCCTGCGCAGATGGAAATCGTTGCCTACCAATAGCGCCTGTGTGTTGTAGTCCTACCCTGCTGAGCATTCGGAATAGTCCTCACAACTGCTGTTCTCGTTCGTTCATTCTCTACAGCTCTCTTTCTCTTTGGTTCCAGATGTTACTAGTTTCTCGTCCCCCAGGAATGTTATGGCTAGGATGCACCCATATGACGGGAAGGCTCGGAGCTCTTCCGGGACCCTAGAGACGCCCCTCTCCACGCGTTGCCCCCTATGTCTTCGTAGGTGTAGTAAGGTAGACAGCCAACCTATGATTAACTGTCCTGCGGAGTTCGAAGTAAGGCCTAGAGTCAGTTACTCCCGCGGTGTTCCGGCCACCGGCTACGCGCCTCAGTAGGATGTTGCCTCGGTCTCACGGCACGACTCCTACTGGTACTCCTTTGTGCTTGATCTCGTTTACACTGTTCTACTATATCCTTCCCTTCGTGTCTCTCTCTTGGATACCGCCGTGGGGTGTGCAGGCGCGGTTCCATAACGTTCTGCTCTGTTCGCTAGGCACCTGCCTGGTTCCCACGCCTGACAGGGACCCCCCTGTGTCTTCTCCCTGCAACACCCCCTGCCACGGGATGTTGCCCGAATCCAACCCAGTCAGCTTCTGACTAACTTCCTCCCCAACCCCTAGTTTTACCAGTGTGAGGAGTGGCCCAATAAATAAAGCCTTTTTCTCCCCCTAGTGGCCGGAGTGTGAAGTGTAATGTGTTCTGGTGATACCTGGTCAGGAGAACTCCTTTAGTGCCATCAGACGTACCATCACTCCCCTTAGTGGCAGAGCGTCATACTGCAACGACCAGGTCTCTGGGGCGCTGCAGATATATGAAGGCTGTCACGGAAATACCACACTGGCAAATATGTGCCCTTTTTAAAAAAATTTATGCTAAATAGTGCTAAATATAATTAGAGCATCAGACAGCAAAAACAATGGTACACCGGCCTACAATGCCCAAACTTGGAGCTTGCAAGTATATGAGGGCTGTCACGGAAATACCACACTGGCAAATATGTGGCCTTTTTATATATTTTAATTAGTGATGAGCAAACGTGCTCGCCACTGCTCGTTATTCACCCGAGTATCACTATGCTTGGTGTACTTTGCGAGCACCAAGCATTTCGAGGATTATTCGGCAGTAAGTGGTGTCTCCACCCAACATTTTTGGTGAACTTTAGGGACCCAATCATGATGCAGGGATTGTCTGCCAGGCCATGAAACGCTGCAGCCATCTTTGTTGTGGTTGTGCAGTGATTGGCTTGGCCGCACAGCATCATCCTGAGTATAAGAGACCTGGCGCCGCTCTGCTCGCTGCATTCTGCTCCGGATTCAGGGACAGTAGGGAGAGCTGGTGCCGAGATAGGGTCAGAATCGTGGTTTCTAGAGTTAGTGTAGGTCTGCAACTGTTAAATCCACAACTCCTGAGAAACCAACAGTCCTTTTTAGGGCTAATTCGTGGGTCCCAATATTGCAGCGCTAGGTAGGTAGGGCACGGCATATCCACATCAGTGCAAGGCCTGCAGGCACTGTATGTGCGTCTATTGCTCCCACTGCATCCCTCCCAAAGCTCCATAACTGTCTGCTGCTGCAGCTTCTTTACTATAAGGCCGGCTTCACACTCAGCGTATGAAAATACGGTCCGTATATTACGGCCGTAATACGCTGAAATGTCCCGAAAATAGTGGTCCGTAGCTCCTCCGTAGGCAGGGTGTGTCAGCGTTTTTTGCGCATGGCATCCTCCGTATGTAATCCGTATGGCATCCGTACTGCGTGGTTTTCTCACAGGCTTGCAAAACCAACATACCGCTATAGAAATGATCCATGTGTCCCAAAAAGAAAAAAATATATATATATACTGTATATATATATATATATATATATATGTCAGTAGACACATATATGTATATATATTAATATTTTTTCCAGCGCTATACAGCTTGAAAGCCGGTAATTCAATTACCGGCTTTTTCTTTCTCCTTCCTAAAACCCGACATGATTTGAGACATGGTTTACATACAGTAAACCATGTCTTCTCTCCATTTTTTTTGCAGATTCCACACTACTAATGTCAGTAGAGTGTATCTGCAAAATTTGGCCGTTCTAGCTCTTAAAATAAAGGGTTAAATGGCGGAAAAAATTGGCGTGGGCTCCCGCGCAATTTTCTCCGCCAGAGTAGTAAAGCCAGTGACTGAGGGCAGATATTAATAGCCTGGAGAGGGTCCATGGTTATTGGCCCCCCCCTGGCTAAAAATATCTGCCCCCAGCCACCCCAGAAAAGGCACATCTGGAAGATGCGCCTATTCTGGCACTTGGCCACTCTCTTCCCATTCTCGTGTAGCGGTGGGATATGGGGTAATGAAGGGTTAATGCCACCTTGCTATTGTAAGGTGACATTAAGCCTAATTAATAATGGAGAGGCGTCAATTATGACACCTATCCATTATTAATCCAATTGTAGTAAAGGGTTAAATAAAACACAAACACATTATTTAAAATTATTTTAATGAAATAAAAACAATGGTTGTTGGAGTATTTTATTCTACGCCCAATCCAGTCACTGAAGACCCTCGTTCTGTGAAAGAAAAAACATAATAAACCAACAATATACTTACCCTCCACAGATCTGTAACGTCCAACGATGTAAATCCTTCTGAAGGGGTTAAAACCTTTTGCAGCAAGGAGCTTTGCTAATGCAATGCTACTCCTCGCTGCAAAACCCCGGGGAATGAGTCTAAATATAGATCAATGAGCTATATTTAGCTTCATTTGCGGTGAGGCGCCCTCTGCTGGATGTTCATAGATCTTGGGAACTTTCCTAGAAAACTCCCAGGCTTTCTAGGTAAGTTCCCACGATCTATGAACATCCAGCAGAGGGCGCCTCACCGCAAATGAAGCTAAATATAGCTCATTGATCTATATTTAGACTCATTCCCCGGGGTTTTGCAGCGAGGAGTAGCATTGCATTAGCAAAGCTCCTTGCTGCAAAATGTTTTAACCCCTTCAGAAGGATTTACATCGTTGGACGTTACAGATCTGCGGAGGGTAAGTATATTGTTGGTTTATTATGTTTTTTCTTTCACAGAACGAGGGTCTTCAGTGACTGGATTGTGCGTAGAATAAAATACTCCAACAACCATTGTTTTTATTTCATTAAAATAATTTTAAATAATGTGTTTGTGTTTTATTTAACCCTTTACTACAATTGGATTAATAATGGATAGGTGTCATAATTGACGCCTCTCCATTATTAATTAGGCTTAATGTCACCTTATAATAGCAAGGTGGCATTAACCCTTCATTACCCCATATCCCACCGCTACACGGGAATGGGAAGAGAGTGGCCAAGTGCCAGAATAGGCGCATCTTCCAGATGTGCCTTTTCTGGGGTGGCTGGGGGCAGATATTTTTAGCCAGGGGGGGGCCAATAACCATGGACCCTCTCCAGGCTATTAATATCTGCCCTCAGTCACTGGGTTTACTACTCTGGCGGAGAAAATTGCGCGGGAGCCCACGCCAATTTTTTCCGCCATTTAACCCTTTATTTTAAGAGCTAGAACGGCCAAATTTTGCAGATACACTCTACTGACATTAGTAGTGTGGAATCTGCAAAAAAAATGGAGAGAAGACATGGTTTACTGTATGTAAACCATGTCTCAAATCATGTCGGGTTTAGGAAGGAGAAAGAAAAAGCCGGTAATTGAATTACCGGCTTTCAAGCTGTATAGCGCTGGAATAAATATTAATATATATACATATATGTGTCTCACTGACATATATATATATATATATATACCTATTCTATGTGTACACATTTATTCTACCTATTCTACTGTAAGCTGTCAGTGTGATTTTACTGTACACCGCACTGAATTACCGGCTTTTCTCTCTAACAGCGCTGCGTATTTCTCGCAAGTCACACTGCTTGTCCGTGTGTAATCCGTATTTTTCACGCTTCCATAGACTTTCATTGGCGTATTTCTTGCGCAGTACGGTGACAAACGCAGCATGCTGCGATTTTGTACGGCCGTAGAAAGCCGTATAATACTGATCAGTAAAATACGGCAGATAGGAGCAGGGGCATAGAGAATCATTGTGCCGTATTTTTTGCGAGTTTTACGGACGTAGTTTCTGCGCTCTTACGTCCGTAAAACTCGCAAGTGTGAAGCCGGCCTAAACCTAGTTGCATTTTTTTTCTAAAAAATTCACCCCCCCAAAAAAAATATATATATACAGCATGTTCTGTCAGACTGAGTCCTGTTTAAAAATCATAGTTTGTCAGGCATACGTAGCATAGTTGTGTGTGCTAGCCTTGTACCACTTTTTTTTGGGGGGTGTTTTAAATTCACCAAAAAAGGCCTCATATATCTGCGTGCTCCAAGTTTTTTCATTTAGGCCGTTTTGCCACTGTTTTTGCTGTCTGTTACTCTAATTATATACAGCACTATTTGGCATTTCTAAAAAAAAAACAGGCCACATATTTGCCAGTGTGGTATTTCCGTTACAGCCCTCATATATCTGCGTGCTCCAACTTTGGTCATTGTGGGCCGGAGGACCACTTTTTTTGCTGTCTGTTACTCTATATACAGCACTACTTAGCATAAAAAAATATTAAACAGCCACATATTTATCAGTGTGGTATTTCCATGACAGCCCTCATATATTTGCGTGCTCCAAGTTTGGTCATTGTAGGCAGGTGTACCCCTTTTCTTGCTGTCTGTTACTCCACTTATATACAGCACTATTTTGCATAAATTAACTTCACAAAAAAGCCCCCAAAAATTGAATACAGTCTGTTATGTAAATGCTGGAAGCATTCCTGAGTCCTGACTCCTAGTTCACAGCTTTAAACAATTTTTTCCGAGATTCATGCCATTTTTCCCGATACCACAAAAAACACCATAAAACGAAACCAAAATGGATGGTCAATGACTTGCCTGTAAGGCCAAATTATTAACCCCAGAATGAAAATTTCCTCCCCCACTTAGGCTTAGTTCAGACACAGCGTTTTTGAAGTGTTTTTCAACTTTAACATTGCTTTCAACCACTACACATGCATTCACTGGGAAATGTCATTGTAACACTTAAAAACCCTAGTTGGCCATGTGGTATGTGCCCAATTCCCAATTCATGCCCAATTCCCTAATGTGGGGTCTTTTTTTACAAATTAAAATAGTGCCATCACTACCCCCTTGCCCAAATTGCACCATACAGAGCACATTCACCCTGGTGACCTAGTGGCAGTTAAAGGACACATTGCAGGAGACAGAATGAAGAAGTAGGCTCAATGTAATGCCTTTTTTCTAAGTGAAATAGTGCTATATATAATTAGAGTAACAGACAGCAAAAACAGTGGCAAACGGCCTAAAATGACCAAAATTGGAGCATGAAGGAATATGAGGCCTTTTTGGTGAATTTAAAACACACAAAAAAAATAGTAGAACAAGGCTAGCACACAGAACTATGCTACGTATGCCTGAAAAACTATGAATTTTAAATAGGCCTCAGTCTAACAGAACAGACTGTATATTTTTGGGAGGGATTAATTTCTGGGGAAAAAAAATTGCAGCTAGGTATATAGTTAAGAAGCTGCAGCAGCAGGCAGTTATGGAGCTTTGTGAGAGATGCAGTGGAAGCTATGTACACACATACAGTGCCTGCAGGCCTTGCACTGATGTGGATATGCCATGCCCTGCCTACCTAGCGCTGCAATATCGGGACTCACGAATTAGCCCTAAAAAGGACTGTTGGTTTCTCAGGAGTAGAGGATTTAAGAGTTGCAGACCTACACTAACTATAAAAGCCACGATTCTGGCCCTATCTTGGCAGCAGTTATCCCTACTTTTGCTGAATCTGGACCTGAATGCAGCGAGCAGGGCAGCACCAGGTCTCTTATACTCGGGATGATGCTGTTTCCAGCCAAGTCAATCACTGCACGACCACAACAAAGATGGCTGTGGTGTTTCATGGCCTGGCAGACAATCCCTGCAGCGTGATTGGGACTCTAAAGTCCACCAAAAATGCTGGGTGGAGACACCAGTTACCGCTGCATAATCCCAGAAATGCTCTGTGCTTGCCGAGTACACTGATACTCGGGTGAGTAGTGGTGAGCACGTTCGCTCTGCACTAATCATGAACATGGCACAGGGGCTCGCACAGCTGAGGACTACTGTACTGAGTTCCGGCAGTGGTCTACCAAAGTTCTATGGAACAATGCTGCTCTCAGGTGCCAGTTCCAAAGATGCATTTCTGAGACTCTCAAGGATTCTCTCGTCCTCCATGACGCCCCTTATCCTCTGATGGAGGTCATGACCGCAGAATCCGTGAGAGACATGCTGAACAGCAGGCCACATGTTACACTTTCCCGGAGCAGGTCCATTTACCAGTGGTTAGAGTTGCCAGCCTTTGAGTTGCAAAGAGAAGACGGAGACAAGATCTCGGACTCTGCCTATACTGTGGTCTCTCTGGACATTTTGTTATGAATTGCCCAACTCATCCTCAAGCCACCAAACCATTGGGAGAACATCTGAGTCTGGTGATGACCGAGGAGGTCACCCAGACTCCCAGGTACCTTTTTCTTCCTCTGATAAAGTACTGATTAATACGATGATTTCCTTCGAGAGCCAGTTGTTATCAACATTGCATTCATTAACTATGGATCTGCTGCTAACTTTATTGATTCAGGACTGGTTCTGAAGCTAGGGTTAGGGATAGTCAGTTTAGAAAGACTCATTCAAATCATTGCCCTTGACAAGACACCGTTAGCTCACAATTAGGTCAATAGAGCAAAGGTGGATTTCACTCTCCAAGTGGGAGCACTCCACTCTGAATGCATCTCCTGTTTTGTGTTGAATAATTTACCTGCTGGATTGGTACTGGGGTTTCCATGGCTGCATTTATATCATTTTTTTATGTTCTGGCGCTTTTATACAATAAAATCTATTTTATTTAAAAAATTATTATTTTTGCATCGCTTTATTCTGAGGAGTATAACTTTTTTATTTTCTCGTTTATGATGCTATATTGTGGCTTGTTTTCTTGCGGGACAAGATGACGTTTTCAGCGGTACCATAGTTATTTATATCCGTCATTTTGATCACGTGTTATTCCACTTTTTGTTTGGCGGTATGATAATAAAGCGTAGTTTTTTGCCTCAGGTTTTTTTTATGGTGTTCACTGAAGGGGTTAACTAGTGGGACAGTTTTATAGGTCGGGTTGTTACGGACGCGTCGATACCAAATATGTGTACTTTTATTGTTTTTTTTTATTTAGACAAAGAAATGTATTTATTGGAATAATATACATATATATATTTCCTTTATTTAGGAATGTTTTTTTACATGTGTAAATATTTTTTTTTTACTTTGTAACATTGCCCCAGGGTAGATATCATGTTACAGTGACAGATCGCTGTTCTGACAATTTGCAGTGCACTGTGTCAGATCAGCAATCACACAGGCACTGCAGGGAGGCTTGTTGGCGCCTGCTCTGAGCTGGTGCTTGCAAGCGACCTCCCTGCAGGACCCGGAAGGCTCCCATTTTGGATACGGGGCCTACAAGGAGGAGGAGGTAGGAGACCCTCGGAGCAACGCGATCACATCACGTTGTTCCGAGGGTCTCAGGGAAACACGCAGGGAGCCCCCTCCCTGCGCAATGCTTCCCTATGCCACTGGATCATCTTTGATCGCAGTGTGCCTGGGGTTAATGTGCCAGGATGACACCTGTCATCCATCCACCTGTTACTGATCAATGTTTAAGCTAGAAATGCTGGTTCAAGCACTGTCCCATGCCCTGTCCCAAGCATCCATGTTGAGTAATTATACTATTTGTATTCTGGGTCAATTATTGCCACTTTTCCTCGTGTCTGCCCCTTATTTGAACTGTTTTGGTAGCTTTTTGGCCCCCTTGAAGGTGTTGTCTATGCGTTTGACTTTCCCTCCCATTGAATTTAATGGGGTTCAGGTACCTTGAAAGGTTTGCTCATCTGTACATAAGGCTTCATTGTGCAACAAAAATCATGTCCAAGCACATTTAAAGGTTGCTCAACAACATTTAGACAAGTCTGTGAATACTGGGAGAATATAGTCTAGTTAGTTTTGATCAAAATTGATCTTTTTGAATGCCATAACATACACCATGTTTGTAAGCCAAAGGGAACTGCATGTCAATCCAAAAACACCATACCAGAAGCGAAATTTGGAAGTGAGAACATCATGGTGCGGGGCTGTTTTTCAGCATATGGCACTGGCATTGATTGAAGGAAGGATTAACCCCTCTGTGACCTTAGACGTACTATCCCGTCGAGGTGCCCTGGGCTTATCTGACCCTGGACGGGATAGTACGTCATAGCCGATCGGCCGTGCTCACGGGGGGAGCGCGGCCGATCGCGGCCGGGTGTCAGCTGCTTATCGCAGCTGACATCCAGCACTATGTGCCAGGAGCGGTCACGGACCGCCCCCGGCACATTAACCCCTGGCACACCGCGATCAAAGATGATCGCGATGTGCCGGCGGTGCAGGGAAGCACCGCGCAGGGAGGGGGCTCCCTGCGGGCTTCCCTGAGACCCCCGGAGCAACGCAATGTGATCGCGTTGCTGCGAGGGTCTCACCTCCCTCCCTGCTCCCTCCAGCCCCGGATCCAAGATGGCCGCGGATCCGGGTCCTGCAGGGAGGGAGGTGGCTTCACAGAGCCTGCTCAGAGCAGGCACTGTGAAGCCTGCAGCGCTGCAAGTCAGATCAGTGATCTGACAGAGTGCTGTGCAAACTGTCAGATCACTGATCTGTGATGTCCCCCCCTGGGACAAAGTAAAAAAGTAAAAAAAAAATTTTCCAAATGTGTAAAAAAAATTAAAAAAAATATTCCAAAATAATGAAAAAAAAAAAAAAATATTATTCCCATAAATACATTTCTTCATCTAAATAAAAAAAAAACCCAATAAAAGTACACATATTTAGTATCGCCGCGTCCGTAACAACCCGTCCTATAAAACTGTCCCACTAGTTAACCCCTTCAGTAAACACCGTAAGAAAAAAAAAACGAGGCAAAAAACAACGCTTTATTATCATACCGCCGAACAAAAAGTGGAATAACACGCGATCAAAAAGACAGATATAAATAACCATGGTACCGCTGAAAGCGTCATATTGTCCCGCAAAAAACGAGCCGCCATACAGCATCATCAGCAAAAAAATAAAAAAGTTATAGTCCTGAGAATAAAGCGATGCAAAAATAATTATTTTTTCTGTAAAATAGTTTTTATCGTATAAAAGCGGCAAACCATATAAAAATGATATAAATGAGGTATCGCTGTAATCGTACTGACCCGAAGAATAAAACTGATTTATCAATTTTACCAAACGCGGAACGGTATAAATGCCTCCCCCAATAGAAATTCATGAATAGCTGGCTTTTGGTCATTCTTCCTCACAAAAATCGGAATAAAAAGCGATCAAAAAATGTCACGTGCCCAAAAATGTTTTCAATAAAAACGTCAACTCGTCCCGCAAAAAACAAGACCTCACATGACTCTGTGGACCAAAATATGGAAAAATTATAGCTCTCAAAATGTGGTATTGCAAAAAATATTTTTTGCAATAAAAAGGGTCTTTCAGTGTGTGACGGCTGCCAATCATAAAAATCCGCTAAAAAACTCGCTATAAAAGTAAATCAAACCCCCCTTCATCACCCCCTTAGTTAGGGAAAAATAAAAAAAAATGTATTTATTTCCATTTTCCCATTAGGGCTAGGGTTAGGGCTAGGGTTAGGGCTAGGGCTAGGGTTAGGGCTAGGGTTAGGGCTAGGGTTAGGGCTAGGGCTAGGGTTAGGGCTAGGGTTAGGGCTAGGGTTAGGGTTAGGGCTAGGGTTAGGGCTAGGGTTAGGGCTAGGGCT
Organism: Ranitomeya imitator; assembly: GCF_032444005.1. Classification (NCBI taxonomy): domain Eukaryota; kingdom Metazoa; phylum Chordata; class Amphibia; order Anura; family Dendrobatidae; genus Ranitomeya; species Ranitomeya imitator. The sequence goes on along the minus strand of NC_091286.1, from coordinate 416,097,326 downwards.
AGGGTTAGGGCTAGGGTTAGGGCTAGGGTTAGGGCTAGGGTTAGGGCTAGGGCTAGGGTTAGGGCTAGGGTTAGGGCTAGGGTTAGGGCTAGGGTTAGGGTTAGGGCTAGGGTTAGGGCTAGGGTTAGGGCTAGGGTTAGGGTTAGGGTTGGGGCTACAGTTAGGGTTGGGGCTAAAGTTAGGGTTAGGGTTTAGATTACATTTACAGTTGGGAATAGGGTTGGGATTAGGGTTAGGGGTGTGTCAGGGTTAGAGGTGTGGTTAGGGTTACCGTTGGAATTAGGGTTAGGGGTGTGTTTAGATTAGGGTTTCAGTTATAATTGGGGGGTTTCCACTGTTTCGGCACATCAGGGGCTCTCCAAACACGACATGGCGTCCGATCTCAATTCCAGCCAATTCTGCGTTGAAAAAGTAAAACAGTGCTCCTTCCCTTCCGAGCTCTCCTGTGTGCCCAAACAGGGGTTTACCCTCACATATGGGGTATCAGCGTACTCAGGACAAATTGGACAACAACTTTTGTGGACCAATTTCTCCTGTTACCCTTGGGAAAATACAAAACTGGGGGCTAAAAAATAATTTTTGTGGGAAAACAAAAAGATTTTTTATTTTCACGGCTCTGCGTTATAAACTGTAGTGAAACACTTGGGGGTTCAAAGTTCTCACAACACATCTAGATAAGTTCATTGAGGGGTCTAGTTTCCAATATGGGGTCACTTGTGGGGGGTTTCTACTGTTTAGGTACATTAGGGGCTCTGCAAACGCAATGTGACGCCTGCAGACCAATCCATCTAAGTCTGCATTCCAAATGATGCTCCTTCCCTTCCGAGCCCTCCCATGCGCCCAAACGGTGGTTCCCCTCCACATATCGGGTATCAGCGTACTCAGAACAAATTGGACAACAACATTTAGGGTCCAATTTCTCCTGCTAACCTTGGAAAAATACAAAACTGGGGGCTAAAATATAATTTTTGTGGAAAAAAAAATATTTTTTATTTGCATGGCTCTGCGTTATAAACTGTAGTGAAATACTTGGGGGTTCAAAGCTCTCACAACACATCAAGATGAGTTCCTTAGGGGGTCTACTTTCCAAAATGGTGTCACTTGTGGGGGATTTCTACTGTTTAGGTACATTAGGGGCTCTGCAAACGCAATGTGACGCCTGCAGACCATTCCATCTAAGTCTGCATTCCAAATGGCGCTCCTTCCCTTCCGAGCCCTCCCATGCGCCCAAACGGTGGTTCCCCCCCACATATGGGGTATCAGCGTACTCAGGACAAATTGGACAACAACTTTTGGGGTCTAATTTCTCCTGTTACCCTAGGGAAAATACAAAACTGGGGGCTAAAAAATAATTTTTGTGGGAAAAAAATTTAGTTTTATTTTTATGGCTCTGCATTATAAACTTCTGTGAAGCCCTTGGTGGGTCAAAGTGCTCACCACACATCCAGATAAGTTCCTTAGGGGGTCTACTTTCCAAAATGGTGTCATTTGTGGGGGGTTTCAATGTTTAGGCACATCAGTGGCTCTCCAAACGCAACATGGCGTCCCATCTCAATTCCTGTCAATTTTGCATTGAAAAGTCAAACGGCGCTCCTTCCCTTCCGAGCTCTCCCATGCGCCCAAACAGTGGTTTACTGCCACATATGGGGTATCAGCGTACTCAGGACAAATTGGACAACAACTTTTGAGGTCCAATTTCTTCTCTTACCCTTGGAAAAATAAAAAATTGGGGGCAAAAATATAATTTTTGTGAAAAAATATGATTTTTTATTTTTACGGTTCTGCATTATAAACTTCTGTGAAGCACTTGGTGGATCAAAGTGCTCACCACACCTCTAGATAAGTTCCTTAGGGGGTCTACTTTCCAAAATGGTGTCACTTGTGGGGGGTTTCAATGTTTAGGCACATCAGTGGCTCTCCAAACGCAACATGGCGTCCCATCTCAATTTCTGTCAATTTTGCATTGAAAAGTCAAACGGCGCTCCTTCCCTTCCGAGCTCTCCCATGCGCCCAAACAGTGGTTTACTGCCACATATGGGGTATCAGCGTACTCAGGACAAATTGGACAACAACTTTTGGGGTCCATTTTCTCCTGTTACCCTTGGTAAAATAAAACAAATTGGAGCTGAAATAAATTTTTTGTGTAAAAAAGTTAAATGTTCATTTTTATTTAAACATTCCAAAAATTCCTATTAAACACCTGAAGGGTTAATAAACTTCTTGAATGTGGTTTTGAGCACCTTGAGTGGTGCAGTTTTTAGAATGGTGTCACACTTGGGCATTTTCTATCATATAGACCCCTCAAAATGACTTCAAATGAGACGTGGTCCCTAAAAAAAAATGGTGTTGTAAAAATGAGAAATTGCTGGTCAACTTTTAACCCTTATAACTCCCTAACAAAAAAAAAAATTGGTTCCAAAATTATGCTGATGTAAAGGAGACATGTGGGAAATGTTACTTATTAAGTATTTTGTGTGACATATCTCTGTGATTTAATTGCATAAAAATTCAAAGTTTGAAAATTGCGAAATTTTCAAAATTTTCGCCAAATTTCCGTTTTTTTTACAAATAAACGCAGGTACTATCAAAGAAATTTTACCACTATCATGAAGTACAATATGTCACGAGAAAACAATGTCAGAATCACCAGGATCCGTTGAAGCGTTTCGGAGTTATAACCTCATAAAGGGACAGTGGTCAGAATTGTAAAAATTGGCCTGGTCATTGACGTGCAAACCACCCTTGGGGGTAAAGGGGTTAATGGACAGATGTACGTACTGAGACATTCTTGATATAAATCTGCTGCCATCTACCAGGATGATGAAGATGATGTGAGGGTGGACATTTCACAAAGACAATGATCCCAAACACACATTGAAGGAAACTCTCAATTGGCTTCAGAGAATGAAAATAAAGCTGCTAGAATGGCCCAGTCAATCACCTGACCTGAATAGCCGGTCCGAATAACTAAAGCAATTGTTACCATCCACCTCTCGTGTCTCCCCTTTTCCTCATAGTTTGTAAGCTTGCGAGCAGGGCCCTCATTCCTCCTGGTATCTGTTTTGAACTGTATTCCTGTTATGCTGTAATGTCTATTGTCTGTGCAAGTCCCCTCTATAATTTGTAAAGCGCTGCGGAATATGTTGGCGCTATATAAATAAAAATTATTATTATTATTATCCAGTAGAAAATTTATGGAAGGAACTAAAGCTCAGAGTTCATAGAAGGATCTAATGAAACCTTCAAGATTTGAAGAGTGTGTGGAAGAATGGGCTAAAATCTCACAGCAATGCATGCAACTAGTTTCTCCATACAGGTGGCATCTTGAAACTGTCCTCAAAAATACTTTTGTATCAAGTATTAAGCCCTTCACGACAGGGTCAATTTCCATTTTTGTCTTTCTATTTTCTCCTCCCCTTCTTCCCAGAGCTATAACGCTTTTTATATTTCTGTAAACATAGACATATGTGGGCTTGTATTTTAGGGGACTAGTTTTACTTTTGAATGACACCTTTCAATTTACCACATAGTATGCGGTGAAATTGTGAAAAAAATGCAATTCTGACATTGCTTTTTGGGAACTGTTTTTACGGTGTACATTTTGTGACAATATGATTCCCCTTTTCAATACAATTATGGCGATAGGCAACATGTTTAGTTATTGTATTATTTTAGTAATGAAAAAAATCATAAGTTTGCAAAAAAAAATGTTAGTGTTGTGTTGCCATTTTCTGAGACTGGAACATTTCTATTATTCAGCCAATAGAGCTGTTTGTTGGCTTATTTTTTGTGAAATGAGATATTGTTTTTATTAGTATCATTTTAGCATAGATGTGACTTTTTGATCGCTTGCTACTGTCTTTTTTGGTGAAATTGTGGCCATCAAAAAATGTAATTTTGGCATTTTTCTATATATTTTTCGTTTACCATTCAAGTCAATTGTTTTTATATTTTAATAAATCTGACTTCTCTGAATGCAGCCATACCACATATGTAAATTTTAAATTTTTTTTAAATCTTTATTTTCAACCCATCAGTGACTCACAATCACACCACAGGTGTGCCCATGAGTGGAGAGAATGACGTGCACACATGCGGCACGTGTTAATGCCACTATCAGGGATTGACAGACGAATTTAGCAGGTTAACAATTGTGGGCAGAGCACCGCTCCACCTGCTATTGTTAGTGGCAGGTCCTAGCTATAATACATAGCCATCATCTGCCATGTATGGGGCAGGCTCGCTGCGTGAACTAGCTCCATACATATATAGCGGATGTCATGAAGGGGTTAATTAAATTGCAATAAGTGTGTTCAATACTTTTTCCCTGTGTTATTTTTTTTCATTATTACACAGAGCCCAAGTTATTGATATCTATGGCTCCGCTCCTGCTGCCGCCGGCGGCCTCCTGGAGCAGTGACCCTGCCTCCTGTGACCACCCTCCACCGCAGCCGCCCCCATGTAAGCTACTGTTATAAGTGACTATAACATGCATTGCCATTTTATATATAAAAAATGTTTTCCTTTTTTCCAAAAAATACGCAAAATATGAAATTTTACCAGCCGTATATACACACATTCAGTATATATATTGTGTAGCTTTGTCCTCTTAAAAGGAGAGGGGCCCAAACACATTTCTTACACTGGGGTCCCAAGCAATAAGTGTCTGCCCCTGAATTAAACTAAACTTTAGAAAGGGATGCATATCACAGTGACAGTCATTTTAGTGGAATAAATTGTCCAGCATGCATGAAAAGTGCCTAAAACTGTCCCTGCTGCTACATATGGCTACACTTGGATAGTTTCTTGATCTGCAGTAAAATCCCGACGTGTGGCAAACTTCCTGGTTCAGCCCAAGTTCACGAAAATGTACAAGAAAGCCTTAAAGCTGTTTCAAAATAAACTGCAAAGTAACTGGATGTAAATGTTCTAAGTATTGTATAGTGTTGTGATTCATCTGCTTCTATATGTACAAGTTCCAATTATAACACCATATAAAGTCCCATATAAAATAAAGTACCTTACCATAAAGTTTGATGAACTCATCTGGAATCCAAAGGTGTCTGAATAGAACAGTCCATAATTACAATAATTATTTTCCCTCTGGAGGATTTTACTAAAAATTAAAAATCTTCCATACTTTGCTATATAGATAGACGCTGATGCTCAGGTTCCTACTGTAGACTGACACCGGCTAGTGACGGTTCCTTCGCAAAGTAAAATAGGTAGTCATATTGTAATAGTCATATAAAAGCAGTCACGCAGACCAGCCCCTTACCACACCTTTATCTGGTAAGACAAAAGCATACAGTTCACATAGTATGGTTTGGTTATGACTACCCGTCCCAGATAAATACTGACAGAAAAGACAAATATAAGCATTAATTAAGATAAATCTATATTAGAAAACTATTCTAAAAAGAACCGCAGTGACATTGATTGTTAAGAAAAGTATTAAGGTCTCATTCGCACATCAGTATTTTATCAGTGTTTGTGTGCCAAAACCAGGAATGTCTTCAAATCACAGAACCAGTGTCAATTAGTGATTAGCACTAAAATGCACGGGTTCTCGTTACTCGAGTCAAGCAAATTGTAATGCTTGGGTGCTCGACCCAAGTAACAAGTATACTGGAAGTCTATGGACACTCAAGCACTTTTCTAGCAGCCCCCACTCAAAAATTCTGAAAATGATAGAAACTACACTGAAGTGGCATGGGATAAGCATGGGGAAGACCCCTGAAAACATCTCTGAATACCAGGTCGCAGAAGGGAAGAATGTTGTTAGAGTATTACACCACTTTTACAGACTGACAATAAAACATACAAAACAGCAGTTAAAAAGGATTTGACTGTAATAAATGTTAACAAACATTCTTTCCAGGTTAATGACTTATATATAATACAAAATAAATAAGAGAAAAAAATGCTCCTCCCTACCTTGGGGTATGTTTATACTACGTTTTTGCCATGAGACTACCATCATTATTTGTGTAGGGCAATAAGGTGGCCCTTACTATTGTTAGATGGCCAGCAGATGGCCCTCACTATTGTCAGAGGGCCATCAGGCGGCCCTCACTCTAATTTTTGAGGACCAGCAGACATCCCTCACTCACAATTTTTGGAGAGCTACTGTAATAAAAGTTATTAAGCTGAGGTGGGCAAATGTTCTTTTTTGTATCAATACTGTAAAGTTTGAAACTTGGAGGACCAGCAGACGGCCCTTGCAATTTATAAAGGGACAGCAGGCTGCCCCCACTCTTTTGAGAGGGCCAGCTGGCGTCTTGTGGACAGATGAAACCAAGATAGAGTTTTTTAGTAAAGCTCATCATTCTACTGTTTTCTGTAAATGGAATGATGCCTACATATAAAAAAACACTGTAGTTACAATGAAATATGGTAGAGATTCAAAGACATCTTGGGGTTGTTTTGCTGCCTCTGGCCCTGGGTGCCTTGAATGTGATCAAGGCATCATAAAATGTGAAGATTCCCAAAGGATTTTAGATTGCAATGTAATGCCCGGGGCCTGAAAACTGAGTTTGAATCCTAGGTTAAGGGTCTTCCAGCAGGACAATAACCCCAAACATACATAAAGAAGCACTCGGAAATACTGTAGATTGAAACAAAGCACTCAAGAGTTCAGAAGTGGTTATTCCAGCTTGAGTAGCGTAAAGCAGCAATGCTTAGAACTTATAAGGCAATAATCCCTGACTAGATGTCTGTCATACGCTATACCTAACAACACACCTCACCCTACACAAATTGCAGATATGAGTGGTATTATGGTAGAATCTACCAGGAAATTTTACAGCACTTCATGCTTCCCTCTGCTGACAAGCATTTTGGAGATGGAAATTTCATTCTCTAGCAGAATATGGCACATGTCCATACTGCCAAAAGTACAAATAAATGTTTTAAAAACAACAGTATCACTATGCTTAATTGGCAGCAAATTCACCTGACCTTAACCCTATAAAGAATCTATGGGGTATTGTAAAGAGGAAGATGAAAGACACCAGACCCAACAATGCAGATGAGCTGAAGTCTGCTATCAAAGCAACCTGGGCTTCCATAACACCTCAGCAGTGCCACAGGCTGTTCGCCTCCATGCCTCACCGCACTGATGCAGTAATTGATGCCAAAGGAGCCCCAACCAAGTATTGAGTGCATTTACTGAACATACATTTCAGTAGGCCAATATTTCGGATTTTAAAATCCTTTTTTCAAGCGGGTGTTATAAAGTATTCTAATTTAAAGGGAACCTGTCACCCCGTTTTTTGAGATTGAGCTATAAATACTGTTAAATAGGGCCTGCGTTGTGTGTTCCTATAGTGTATGTAGTGTACCCCGATTCCCCATGTATGCTGAGAAATAACTTACCAAAGTCGCCGTTTTCGCCTGTCAATCAGGCTGGTCAGGTCGGGAGGGCGTGGTGACATCGCTGGTTCTTCCTCAGCTTTACGTTGGTGGCGTAGTGGTGAAGACACAGCGCGCGATCTGCGCTGTCATCCCTTTCGTCGGTGGGGGCGGCCATCTTCCTGGGGCCGCGCATGCGCAGATCGAGTGCTCTGCTGCACGGGGCTTCAGGAAAATGGCCGCGGCATGCCGCGCGTGCGCATTAGAGATCGCGGCGGCCATTTTCCCAAAGCCGAGTTTGCATCTCGGCTTTGGGAAAATGGCCGCCGCGATCTCTAATGCGCACGCGCGGCATGCCGCGGCCATTTTCCTGAAGCCCCGTGCAGCAGAGCACTCGATCTGCGCACGCGCGGCCCCAGGAAGATGGCCGCCCCCACCGACGAAAGGGATGACAGCGCAGATCGCGCGCTGTGTCTTCACCACTACGCCACCAACGTAAAGCTGAGGAAGAACCAGCGATGTCACCACGCCCTCCCGACCTGACCAGCCTGATTGACAGGCGAAAACGGCGACTTTGGTAAGTTATTTCTCAGCATACATGGGGAATCGGGGTACACTACATACACTATAGGAACACACAACGCAGGCCCTATTTAACAGTATTTATAGCTCAATCTCAAAAAACGGGGTGACAGGTTCCCTTTAAAGAGATAATGACTTTTCAGTTTTCATTGGCTGTAAGCCATGATCATCAACATTAATAGAAATAAACACTTGAAATACATCACTCTGTAGGGACTCTATCTAATATATGAGTTTCACTTTTTGTATTGAAGAACTGAAATAAATTAACTTTTTGATGATATTCTAATTTTGTGAGATGCACCTCTATAAGGGATTTTTACTAGCACTGAAAATATATTTTCTTGTATGCGGCAGCAACAAACTTTGGAGGAACACTAGTAACACTGCCAGCTTACATGGATTTCTGAACAGAGATCACTGTAAAAAACATGAATTTGTCAATGAGTCCATGGGAAAAAAAGCAGCAGCAAAGCTTAGAATTTATAAAGCAATAATCCATGACAAGGTGCCTGTCATACGCTATACTTACTGCTACACTTACCGAAGACAAATTGCAGATAATTGTGGTATTATTAGAAAATAGAATCTATTTTAATTAGCCCTGAAAAAAAGCTATTCGTTTAATGTACCAGCATCAAGGACTGTTATTTCATCAGCACTCCTGGGAAATTTAGTGGAGTGTTTTGCATCTACTCAGCCTGATATTGAGGAGACCAGGAACTTTTGTACCTTTTTGTAAAAGCTCTTGATTCCCAGCTATGAAATCCTGTTTGCAGTGTGAGAATTCCCTATGTGATGACCATGTGACATCCCACAGATGGGCACTGGATCATATACTAATTGAACCCAGCTCTTTTGCGTTCAAAATTTTTTCCCTCAACTAAAAGGTGGATTCTCAGAAAAGCAATTTTTACCATTACTAAGGATAAAGGTGAATATGACACAAAAACATGGTAATATAAAAATTGAAAATCAATCACTAAATGCATAAAAGCATATGATCAAAATGTAAAATACAGGGAAAGCACACCCACCCATAAGATACCATCATACATAAAACGCACACCCACAGGATATATATGACAACACACGATCGTATATTGGGACAATGCAGGCATACAGACTAACCGAATGAAACTGATACAGATCTATAATGACCCCTAGCCCGATCACTGCCCACAGGGACACCTCGCTTAGTCATGTGGAATGTACATCTGTACAACAGACCTCATATCCAGTATATCCCCTCGGTGGGGCGGACGCGCTACCGCAGGACTGACAACACTCCCCCCACCGTCTGGAGCAGGTGATTATGCAGATATTCTTTAGGTACTATAGGGCTTTGGAGCCGTGTGTGCTACAGACTATGGGGCATGGGGATACTTTGGGTAGTAGGATATCCTGTGGGTGTGCGTTTTATGTATGATGGTATCTTATGGGTGGGTGTGCTTTCCCTGTATTTTACATTTTGATCATATGCTTTTATACGGTTGTTATTGAATAAAGTTTGGTATTTTTTCATACTTTGGCCTTTTGATCATCTTTTCTTTTTGTTCTCTACCATTACTAAGGAGTGGGTCTCCTAGACTGGTAATGCCCATGCACTCAGTGCAAAGGCTGAAAAACAGTTACCCCTGGGTGGCATACAAATGTATCAAAGAATGCTCGAAGCAGGCCTCTACAAATTGTTAACGCGGGTATTATAGACACCCTTAAAAAATGTATCGCGAGGGTTGCATAATCACTCTGTTGATATGGTGGTGGAGGAGCATGACAGCACAAAAATGAGGAAATCCTGAAGCACATATCCATGTTTGGGTGGGAAGTGGTGCATGGGAATAAACCAGAAAAAAACACTGCATTTAACTTTTTACTGCTGTAATCTGGTGGTGTTGAGAAGTTTAGCCCAACCCAGCCCTTGTTCATTTTGATAAGCGTCAGCCTATCAGCATTTTCAGTTGAACAAGCTGACACGTCTATTGGTTATAATGATCCTGGCTGCACTAAAAGCTCTCTCTGACAAAATGCTAGAGGCAGGGCAGGCTAGTACCTCCAAGACATAGAGAGACAGTTCATGGCACATGTCTAGCTTGGATACTCAATAGTTGTAAGGCACAGAGGAATCATAGAGGATGCTGGTATGGTCAGAAAGGTGCTCCTTCAGCATCTTCCAAAACGTTTCCCTTGTTGTCAGAGTACCCTGTGCACCAGGGTCTGGGCAATGGGAAAGTCTGAGAAACCTGTGCCAGACATTTGAGAGTGGAGAGTGTTCCTCTGCCTCTGCTGGATTTGGTGTGTGTCTCCCTAGCCTCCACTCCTTCGTTGTCCATGGAACTGTGACCTCTGCTGCCAGCGTTGTCAGATGGGAATTTAAAAAAAAATTCTTCAACTAGGGCCATCTGGAGCTGCAACATTTTATTAGACCTCTCCGCCACAGGAAGGAGAGATGTAAAGTTCGGCTTGTAGCTTGTAGGGTGACAAGCCAGTAATTAGTGTTGGCCAAAATGCATACAACACCAGCATCACTGGAAAGGCAGCCAGACATAAACTCAGCCATGTGTGCGCCAGACTTCCAACAGCCAAGACTTCCCTGTTCCCACCAAGAGAATGACTGTTCATGTTGTCCTCCTCCTCGTCCTCTCTTTCCTCCTTGTCTTCAGGCCATCCATGTGCAACAAACACGATAAAGGTGTTGTGGGTACTACCATCTGCAGCATAGCCAAACAGCTCCTGTTCCTCCTCCTTCTCATCCTCATTATCACCCAATCCTCTTTGAGAAGATGAGATGAGGCTGGGCTGTGTAGAATCACTCAGTATAGTTTCTTGCTCCATTTCAACTTGCTCAACCTGCAAAGTCTCCTTTTTAATTCAGTAGACAGAGAAGCGGGATGGTGATGCTGATAATGGCTTCATCGCCACTCACCATCTTGGATGAGTTCTCAAAGTTTTGTAGAACCACCCAGATTTCAGACATCCATGCCCACTCATCAGCTCTTATGTGCAGAGGCAGACCGGAATACTGACATGCATGGTGTAGCTGGTATTCTACTACTGTCATCTGCTGCTCACAAAACCTTGCCAATATATGTAACATTGAGTTCCAGCGCGTGGTGATATCACACACCAGTTGATGATCTGGTAATTTGAAACGCTGCTGCAACACTGTCAGTGCAGCATCAGCTATAGCTGACTTGTAGAAAAGGGCCCACACACAACATACTTTCACAAGTAGCTCAGGCAGATCTAGTTAGGTTTTGAGAAGCTACTGAACCACTAAGTTGAGCACATTGGCCGGGCATGGTACGTGTGTGAGCTTGTCAAACTTCAGAGCTTCTACCAGATTATGGACATTGTCACACATGACCATGCCTGGTTGTAGGTACAGGGGAGAGAGCTACAGATCAGTCTGGTCTGTTAGACCCTTCAACAAATCCACAGCAGTATACTGTTTGTCACGTAAGTAGATTAGCATTAGTAGAGCTTGTTGCCACTTGACCGAGGCAGTGCTGCAATGCTTCCAGCTTGTGACTGATGTTGACTTTTCTGAGGTGAAGGGTGAGGAGGAGGAGTTTCAGGAACTGTTGTAAAAGTGGAGTCGACCCTAATAGAACCAGGGTCTGCATACCTAGGTGTCAGTAGCACATTTTCTGTCCCATTGTCTGACTGGGTCCCGGCTTCCACAATGTTCACCCAGGGTGCCGTCAGGGAAATGTAGCATCCTTGGCCTCAAGCACTTGTCCAGGTGTCCATAGTTAAGTGGACCTTCCCAGTAAGAGCATTGGTCAGGGCATGGCTAATGTTATGGGACATGAGTACCGAGGGATGGCCCAAGCCATAGGGTTGCGGAAAGCTTCCGTCTCCACAAGCCTAAACGACAAGCTTTCCAGGATAAGCAGTCTGGATTTGTGGCAGTTTTGTATTGTGGCTGTGGGTGGCTGCGTATTTATGCTTGCTTTGCAAGGACTGGGGTAGGGATAACTGAACACTGCAACGGGACAAAGAAATGGATGTTGTTGCTCAATGTAGTTGCAGGTGTGCAATAACAGGTGCAGGGCGGGAGACATCTTCAATTACATCATGGACTGGGGATTGTGTTGCACATAGAACAGGTGAAAAGGCAGTGGTGTCTACCGCAGACATTTTTCAGGACCCTAGCGTTTGGCCCAAGTAGTCTGGTGCTTTGCATGCATGTGCTTGAGCATGGTGGTGGAGGTCATATTGGTAGTTGTGCTGCCCCTGCTGATTCTGGCAAGACAGATATTGTAAATGGCCTTTTTGACCTCCAATGAGGTCTTACCTCGGTCATGCTCAGAAGGGGAAAAGAAGGACTGCTGACCAGTACTGGCTACAATGGCTGAAAAGGCAGCAGTAACGATCCGCACAGTATCAGGCTGAGCCAGAAGCTGGGACCAACGTCTCCACTGAGTAGGCTCCACTGCGGCTGGAGAAGAATGGGAGAAAGCAGTGGAGATAGTTTGAGATTCCCCCTGTGCAGAAGTGGGAACTCAACCCCTAACATTACCCCCCTCCTAGGGCACCCCCCTCCTTGGGCCTCGCTACGCTCAAAAGCAGCAATGAGCTGCGGAGCTCAAATGTGCTCAGCAGGCTCTAAGGACCTGTCCTCAGGGCCATAACCCTTCCAGTCCACCAAATAGAATTTTTTGCCACGTACCACCTTGCACCCGAAAATAGCGTTCACCTCATAATCATCCGTAGACGAACCCGATGTCCCGGCAGATGACTCGGAAAACCGGGACATGTATACAGGCTTCAAGAGGGACACATGAAAGGTGTCAGTGATACCTAGGCATGGAGGAAGGGCCAGACAGTAGACCACATGGTTAACCTGTTTGAGGAACTTGAAGGGACCCAAGTAGTGAAGTGCAAACTTAGTGGACTCAACTTGCAGCCTGATGTTACTGGTGGAGAGCCACACCAAGTCGCCAGGAGCAAGGTTGGAGCGGGGTGCCGATGTGCATCGGCGGAGGACCTCATTCTCTCATTGGAGGCCCGAATGGCATCTTGAATGTGGTCCCAAATGTCCCGTGCCTCCACAGCCCAGTCTGCCACCCTGGTGTCGGCACAAGACACAGGCATGGGCACAAGGACACGTGGATGCTGGTCATAATTTAGGAGGAATGGAGTCTTACCGGTGGAATCGGCTACGGCGTTGTTAAGCGCAAACTCCGCCCACGGTAGCAAGGATGCCAAGTCATCCTGCCTGGCAGAAACAAAATGTCTTAAATATGTGACCAGGGTCTGGTTGGCCATCTCAACCAACCCATTCATCTTGGGATGATATGCCGAGGAGAGATTCAACTCAATACTGAGTAGACGACAAACCTCTCTCCAGAATCGAGGTGCAAACTGGGGACCCCAGGCACTGACCATTTTGTCCTGAATACAGTGTAGGTAAAAGATATGCTTGATGAACAATGCTGCCAGAGCCCGTGCAGAAGGTAGCCGTGGAAGAGGCACCAAGTGCACCATTTTGGTAAAATGGTCGGTGTTCACACGGATAATGGTGCAGCTACGAGACTTTGGTAAGCCCACCACGAAATCCATCCCGACTATCTCCCAGGGCCTGTCCGCCAACAGCAAGGGATAAAGCAACCCAGCTGGCCATTGCTGAGGAGACTTGTTCTTGGCACAAGAGAGACATGCCCGAACATAGTCTGCGACATCATGAGCAATATGCGGCCACCAGTATGTCCTCGCCAGTAGCTCAGATGCCCTTTTGGACCCAAAATGTCCACTCACCCTGGACGAGTGAGCCCAAGAGAGAACCTCTGGACACAGACTGAATGGTTCAAAAGTCTTGCCCGGAGGCACAGACTCTAGCGAAACCGGGGGCAACAGTTCTCAGGCTCTCGGTGGGGACACCAAGCCAAGGCTCCTCTTCCTCCTCCTCAGATGATATAACAGAGCGAGAGAGAGCATCTGCATGAATGTTCTTCTCCTTGAAAAGAAAATGGAGGGTGAAATGAAACCGGGAGAAGAACAAGGACCATCTAGCTTGGTGAGAATTTTACCGCTGGGCTGTCTGCAAGTACACCAAATTCTTGTGGTCTGTGAAGACTTGGAAGGGAAAACGAGCCCCCTCCAAGAGATGTCTCCACTCTGAGAAGGTCAACTTCATGGCTAGCAACTCCCTGTCCCCGATGGAATAATTCCTCCACTGGTGAGAAGGTTTGGAAAAGAAGAAGCAAGGATGCTTCTGACCTTGAGCATCCTTTTGGAAAAAGGCTGCTACAGCACCAAAGAATGAGGCATGCACCTCCATTATAAATGGCTTATCTACATCGGGGTGATGTAGGATGGGAGCGCTAGCGAAGTGTAACTTAATGGAGTGAAAGGCCTTGGAGACCTCCTCAGACCACAATTTGTGATTTGCTCCCTTCTTGGTGAGGGCAACCAAGGGAGCTACTAAAGTTGAGAAGTGTGGAATGAACTGGCGATAGTAATTAATGAACCCCATAAAGCGCTGCACCATCCAGTGCGAGTAAATATCTAGAGAGTAGATGAGAATATCATCCAGATAGACTACGACCGAGGTGGAGCGCATATCCCGGATGATGTCATTCACAAAGTCTTGGAAAACGGCTGGGACATTACAGAGCCCGAAGGGCATCACCAGATATTCATAGTGCCCATCCCTGGTGTTAAAAGCCGTCTTCCATTTGTCCCCCTCACGGATGCGAATCAGGTTGTAAGCACCACACAGATCTAATTTTGTAAACACCCTTGCTCCCCAAAGCCTATCAAAGAGCTCAGATATCAGGGGCAGAGGATACTTATTCTTAACGGTGATGGTGTTAAGACCCCTGTAATCTATGCATGGACATAGTTCCCCGTTCTTCTTCTGCATGAAGAAGAACCCATCACCTGCAGGTACCACTGACTTCCTAATGAATCCTCTTGCCAGATTTTCCTGGATGTACTGTGACATTGCCTCCATCTCCGGGAGAAATAACAGATAGACTCAACCCCGGGGAGGCTCAGCACCATGCAAGAGGTCAATAGGACAGTCATAGGGGTGCAGCTCTTTTGGAGAACACGTCCGCATGGGGCCAATATTGCTTGGGGAGAGAGGATAGATCTGCGGGTACCTCAGTAGTAGCAACCTGTCACATTCCCTCTGACATCTATCCCCACAAGATTCACCCCATCCCTAATACTGTTGTCATGAAACAATGCCACATTTTGGCAGAATAATATGTTGTGCTGATAATATTTTTGGCCATGCATTAGTCCACAATTGAAAATACAAATTGTTTGTGCTAATAGCATATTCCTGAACCAAGGCCACATTTAAGTATATAAATACTTAGCGCTACTAGTGCTAGTGCTACTAGTTTTTCTCCATCCAGGAGTCCACATTTCTGAATCTAAATTGGTTGGACTAATAGCGTGCTCCAGAAAGCAGGCTACATCTCTATATATGAATCTTTTTTGCTAAATGTGTGGTCCAGCCAGCAGGCCACATTTCAGTATGGGACAGTGCCTGGGACAGGGCTTGGGCCGGCATTTCTAGCTTAAACATTGATCAGTAACAGGTGAACGATTGACAGGTGTAGGCCTGGTGGTCTGAAGTCCTGCCAAATTCAGGCAAGACACATGAAGGAGACCCAACTTGGTCTATTATCAATTTCCCTAGAGTAGAAATAGTATAATTGGGTTCTGATTCGGAGTCTCCACATTTCATAAATTTGCTTGTAACATCAGCAGCAGTAGCACATGCAGGCACAGAAGCCAAGTCAACTGTGTCACAGACTGCAATAACTTGAGATCAATGTAATGCACTAAAATTGTCACTATCACCTAATCTGCCCAGTCTGCGACTGGTATGAAAAATGATTGGAGATTCATGATTCCTTCATGGTAAAAGTTAGGGGGTCTACACTTTCAGGGGACAAGCGGATGCGCTTATCCATCACCACCACCACCACCACCATCACCACCAGCAGCGCTGAAGACACATTGTGAGAGAACGCTGTCTAAAGCACATGACAAAACCTCCAAGGCATGACCAGCAACTCAGGCCACTATTGCATTTTTGAAGACCAAAATGTAAAAGGGTCCCTACCTCCCCGATGGCATTGATTTTGAGCTCATGATACTCCTGCACCATCTTCTCCAGTTGTCCATTACGTGTCAGACTTGTACTCCGTTCTGCTGTTGCATGAGCTGGTCTAAAACATGTGTGAAACGACTCAATGAAATTGCTTATTTTAATTTTTAGATATTTTACTCACAAATATAGCACCATTAATTATGTGGTGCTTACAGACATTTTCATCACGGTCCACATTGGTGCTCACAATCTAAATTTCCTATCAGTATATCTGTGGTGTGTGGAAGAAATCCGGAGTACCCGGAGGAAACCCATGCAAACAAGGGGAGAACATACAAACTCCTTGCAGATGTTGTCCTTGGTGGGGTTTCAACCCAGGATCCCAGTGCTGCAAGGCAATAATGTGAACCACTGGCCTTGGAAGCCTTTAACTGCATTGCACACTGTGTTCCTCATGGCTGTCTTGGGAAAAATCACTCTTATGATTGTTTACAAGCTAGTTTCGATAATCCAGTATGCACGCGTCCAAGTCGAGGGGGTGAAGCATCTGGTAAATAAACTCTTGTATCGTGGATCTATCTGATTTGCAACTCAATAATAGGCACTATTTGCCTTGCCACCCCTGTGTACTTCAGACCCACCACCGCTGTTACCCAGAGTTGTGGCTTTGGATGCATTACTTGTCATGGTTGCACCACTCAGCATCTGTGAGGGAAGCTGCAACGTAACCTACTCATCTT
The DNA here is from genome assembly GCF_032444005.1 of Ranitomeya imitator. Lineage (NCBI taxonomy): Eukaryota > Metazoa > Chordata > Amphibia > Anura > Dendrobatidae > Ranitomeya > Ranitomeya imitator. The sequence goes on along the minus strand of NC_091286.1, from coordinate 416,080,574 downwards.
CCTACTCCTCTACCTCCTCTGATGAGTTACTCAGCTGCCTCTGGGTTCACATTAAGAGAGATCTACAACCTAATCATCATCCTCTCTGTTCTCCCATTCCTTGCCCTGATAATCACCCTCCTCCTCCTGCCCTGACAGCACAGTACAATCTAAGTATGCTTCAGGTATCTGAGTCTCATTAGGATCACTGTTGTGAATTCTGTGGCCAAGCTCCCTCCTGTGGTCGAGAGTGGTACTTCAGCTGGTTCTGTCTATGAGCTTCCTTTGGTGAATGAGAGTGGTACTGCGGCTTCTGAGTTTCCTTCCTCAGGTGATGAGGTTAAGTCGTTAGGTGCTGCTCTATTTAACTCCACCTGGTGCTTTGATCCTGGCCTCCAGTCAATGTTCTAGTATTGGTCTTGCTTCCTCCTGGATCGTTCCTGTGGCCTATCTATCCTGCATAAGCTAAGTTTTGCTTGTGTTATTTTTGTTTGCTATTTTTTCTGTCCAGCTTGCTATATTGGTTTTTCTTGCTTGCTGGAAGCTCTGAGACGCAGAGGGAGCACCTCCGTACCGTTAGTCGGTGCGGAGGGTCTTTTTGCCCCTCTGCGTGGTTGTTTGTAGGTTTTTGTGTTGACCGCAAAGCTTTCTTTCCTATCCTCGGTCTATTCAGTAAGTCGGGCCTCACTTTGCTAAATCTATTTCATCTCTGTGTTTGTATTTTCATCTTTACTCACAGTCATTATATGTGGGGGGCTGCCTTTTCCTTTGGGGAATTTCTCTGAGGCAAGGTAGGCTTATTTTTCTATCTTCAGGGCTAGTTAGTTTCTCAGGCTGTGCCGAGTTGCATAGGGAGCGTTAGGCGCAATCCACGGCTGCCTCTAGTGTGGTGTGATAGGATTAGGGATTGCGGTCAGCAGAGTTTCCACGCCTCAGAGCTCGTCCTATGTTTTTGGTAATTGTCAGGTCACTTTGTGTGCTCTGAACTTCAATGTCCATTGTGGTTCTGAATTACCTGTTCATAACAGTACTGGAGGCCAAAAGTACTAATGCTTCTCAATAGAGGGAAAAGAGAAGTTCTGAGACCATTTTTTTTTCTTTGCACTGTGTTCTGTCTTTCTTTTCCCCTTTACATCAGGGTGGTTCAGAACACAGGTGTGGACATGGACATTCAAGGTCTGTTCTCTTTGATGGATAATCTCGCTATAAATGTACAGAATATTCAAGATTTAGTGGTTCAGAATCCTATGTTAGAACCTAAAATTCCTATTCCTGAGTTATTTTCTGGAGATAGAGCTAAGTTTTTGAATTTTAAAAATAATTGTAAACTATTTCTGGCTTTGAAACCCCGTTCCTCTGGTGACCCAGTTCAACAAGTTAAGATCATTATTTCTTTATTGCGTGGCGACCCTCAAGACTGGGCATTTTCCCTTGCGCCAGGAGATCCTGCATTATGTAATATTGATGCGTTTTTTCTGGCGCTCGGATTGCTGTACGACGAACCTAATTCAGTGGATCAGGCAGAGAAAAATAAGCCTACCTTGCCTCAGAGAAATTCCCCAAAGGAAAAGGCAGCCCCCCACATATAATGACTGTGAGTAAAGATGAAAATACAAACACAGAGATGAAATAGATTTAGCAAAGTGAGGCCCGACTTACTGAACAGACCGAGGATAGGAAAGATAGCTTTGCGGTCAACACAAAAACCTACAAACAACCACACAGAGGGGCAAAAAGACCCTCCGCACCGACTAACGGTATGGAGGTGCTCCCTCTGCGTCTCAGAGCTTCCAGCAAGCAAGAAAAACCAATATAGCAAGCTGGACAGAAAAAATAGCAAACAAAAATAACACAAGCAAAACTTAGCTTATGCAGGATAGACAGGCCACAAGAACGATCCAGGAGGAAGCAAGACCAATACTAGAACATTGACTGGAGGCCAGGATCAAAGCACCAGGTGGAGTTAAATAGAGCAGCACCTAACGACTTAACCTCATCACCTGAGGAAGGAAACTCAGAATCCGCAGTACCACTCTCATCCACCAAAGGAAGCTCATAGACAGAACCAGCCGAAGTACCACTCTCGACCACAGGAGGGAGCTTGGCCACAGAATTCACAACAGATCACCTCCACTCCCGGGTGTTAATATCTGGTGATGAAAGTCTTGATTCTGCTTGAACCCTACTTTGTCCAGCTCCAGATGCAGCTGCAAAAAATGTTGCACATCGGAGGAGATGCTTTCCTCCTCTTGAGTCTGTGAATCTTTGGAGCAGACCTCTGATGCCCATGGAATAGAATGTGCAAACAGCTCTGAGGACTCAACCATCTGTGGTTCCTCACAGTCAGTTGGGTGGTTGGAGAGTTGTGACGCAGGGTGAAGCAATGGTAATTGGGATGTCACTTATGAGGACTGTACTTTGTGTGATGTTAAGGAAGAGGATGTGGAGGAGAGGTCACTTGTGCAGAGCTTGCCGTGCACTGGAGCACATTCTGGCCCTCATCTACAAGGCATATCCATGTGCGCCTGCCAGAGAGAGAGATAAGTAGCCCATCCAGTAACAAAAGTTGTCAAAATGCTGTGCAATTACTCACTGCATGAAAACAAACCTACTTCTCATCTCTCATATCATCCCTGTCTCACAACACTAAACAACTATTCAGTACTTTCAAATCTCTCCTCATCCCCCAGCACCCCCTCTTTATCCACTCATCTCAGCTGAAAACTGTCTCATTTTTTAAGCAGAAGATTGACAACACAAGGCAAAGCTTTTGCCTTAAGTCCCCACATCCCCACCTCATAACTACTCAAATCCTCCTCCTCCAAAACCAACTTCTCCATCATCACAGAAGATCAACTTTCTTCTTTACTCTCCAAATTACTTCACACCACCTGTGAACCAATCCTATTCCACCTCATTCCAAACCTTACAACAGTCTTCATCCCAAAACTAACTATTGAGAAATGGGGGTTCAGCAGAAGCCCAAGTCTGCTAGGTGGATCCACATGGACCAGGGATCATCCCACCTAATGCCTGCTCTCCCATTATCGCGGGATAATGCTACTCAGACAACACAGGGTGAGGGTAAAACAACATGGCCATGATTTATTGAACCACAAAACGGGCAGATAACACATTGATCAATCCCAGCAAAATTCCCCAAGATGGTGCACATTACAGAGTCTCACCGTTCCTCTGACCCGCCGGGATAATGGCAGATGATAGGTCAAAGCTTCCAGGGTTGGCTACCCCACCTGTGCTACACACACAGAGAGGAGGTAACAACAAGTATAGGGAGAAGACAGTCCATAGAGTCCATGTGAGTTCAGAAAGCCAGTTGACATGAGGGTCACCACCCGGCTTATCCAAACATCTCCATGGAGCCAGGCAACCAGCAGGTCCCAATCCTGGCTATTTCCAAATGTGTCCATGGTTCAACTGGAGCCGAAAACCTCTAGGTTGTTTGCTATAGAATGATAGATCCATGTCCATCATGATGGAGCCTTGATGGATTGGCTGCAGTCCTGTCTCTCATCTGTTGGGTGTTTAGCAGAGTGTCTGGCTGTGTCACTCTCTCTCGGTCTCTCTGTCTCTGAGTCTCTTTATACCTGAGGCATGTCACCTATTTTTAGATTTATCCAGTGTCCTTCAGTCCAGAATCAAGATAAAGGGAACAATGGTGATGAGATCAAGTAGCACTACTTGACCATTCAATCCATTTGCACAGTCAATCCCTCTCTGCTTTCGAAGTCAATAAACTGGCTCCTTATTACAATGCATAATTAGCAAGTCAGCAAACATCACCAGTCTTCAAAGATAAGTGCACACTGTATTATATGAAATATCAGTTTAAAAGTCAATATTCCAGGCTTACACAAACAAAAGTATGTTTTCTTGACCCACCAGAAATCTACACTTAAATCCTAAAGCCAACATACAGATAAAAAGTCAATTCTTCTTGGTTCCACAAAACATAGTCATCTGGGTAATTAAGATATAATCTGGTTCCTTCACACTAACCCACCATTTTAACATGTCACAAAATAGGGTTGAGCGAAACGGGTCGTTCATTTTCAAAAGTCGCCGACTTTTGGCAAAGTCGGGTTTCATGAAACCCGAACCGACCCCTGTGTGGGGTCGGCCATGCGGTACGCGACTTTCGCACCAAAGTCGCATTTCAATGACGCGAAAAGCGCCAGTTCTCAGCCAATGAAGGTGAACGCAGAGTGTGGGCAGCGTGATGACATAGGTCCTGGTCCCCACCATCTTAGAGAAGGGCATTGCAGTGATTGGCTTGCTGTCTGCAGCGTCACAGGGGCTATAAAGAGGCGTTCCCGCCGACCGCCATCTTACTGCTGCTGATCTGAGCTTAGGGAGAGGTTGCTGCCGCTTCGTCAGAAGCAGGGATAGCGTTAGGCAGGGCCCATTAACCCCCAAACCGCTTGTGCTGTAGCGATTTCCACTGTCCAACACCACCTTCGGTGTGCAGGGATAGTGGAAGCTACATTTTTTTTTCTCAGCGCTGTAGCTCATTGGGCTGCCCTAGAAGGCTCCCTGATAGCTGCATTGCTGTGTGTACGCCGCTGTGCAAACCAACTGCTTTTTTCGAAGCACAAATCCTCTTGTTCCTTCCTTTCTGCACAGCTATCTTTTTTGTTTGTCCACACTTTTTATTTAATTTGTGCATCAGTCCACTCCTTAATGCTGCCTGCCATACGTGGCTGAGATTACTGCAGGGAGATAGTAATTGTAGGACAGTCCCTTTTATTTTATTTTTTTTTTTAATTCTCTCTTCAAAAAATAAGTTGTGGGAGATTAATATTGGCATTTCTGCTAGAGTGCCATCCCTGTGTGTGCCATCTCTCTCACATAGTGGGCCATAGAAAGCCCATTTATTTTTTTGGTTGATTTGGTTTCTAAATTCTACCTGAAAAAATCAATAAATCAATCAGTGGGAGATAAATATTGGCCTCTGGGCTTGTGTGCCACTCCTGACTCCTGTGTGTGCCATCTCTCACTCAGTGGGCCATAGAAAGCCTATTTATTTTTTTGGTTGATTTGGTTTCTAAATTCTACCTGAAAAAATCAATAAATCAATCAGTGGGAGATAAATATTGGCCTCTGGGCTTGTGTGCCACTCCTGACTCCTGTGTGTGCCATCTCTCACTCAGTGGGCCATAGAAAGCCTATATTTTTTTTTTTTGGTTTCTAAATTCTCCCGGTAAAAATCCTTTTATTTTATTTGGTTTCTAAATTCTTCCTGAAAAAATCATTTTATTTTATTTTGTTTCTAAAGTCTCCCTGAAAAAAAAAAAATCAGTGGGAGATTAATATTGCCCTTTCTGCTTGTGTGCCAGTCTTGACTCCTGGGTGTGCCATCTCTCTCTCAAATAGTGGGCACTGGGCCATAGAAAGGCAATTTTTTTTAATTTGGTTTCTAAATTCTCCCGGAAAAAATAATTTTATTTTATTTGGTTTCTAAATTCTTCCTTAAAAAATCATTTTATTTTATTTTGTTTCTAAAGTCTCCCTGAAAAAAAAAAAAAATCAGTGGGAGATTAATATTGCCCTTTCTGCTTGTGTGCCAGTCTTGACTCCTGGGTGTGCCATCTCTCTCTCAAATAGTGGGCACTGGGCCATAGAAAGGCATTTTTTTTTTAATTTGGTTTCTAAATTCTCTCGGAAAAAATAATTTTATTTTATTTGGTTTCTAAATTCTTCCTTAAAAAATCATTTTATTTTATTTTGTTTCTAAAGTCTCCCTGAAAAAAAAAAAAAATCAGTGGGAGATTAATATTGCCCTTTCTGCTTGTGTGCCAGTCTTGACTCCTGGGTGTGCCATCTCTCTCTCTCAAATAGTGGGCACTGGGCCATAGAAAGGCAATTTTTTTTTAATTTGGTTTCTAAATTTTCCTGGAAAAAATCATTTTACTTTTTTTTGGTTTCTAAATTCTTCCTGAAAAAATCATTTTATTTTATTTTGTTTCTAAAGTCTCCCTGAAAAAAAAAAATCAGTAGGAGATTAATATTGCCCTTTCTGCTTGTGTGCCAGTCTTGACTCCTGGGTGTGCCATCTCTCTCTCTCAAATAGTGGGCACTGGGCCATAGAAAGGCAATTTTTTTTTATTTGGTTTCTAAATTCTCCCGGAAAAAATCATTTTACTTTTTTTTGGTTTCTAAATTCTTCCTGAAAAAATCATTTTATTTTATTTTGTTACTAAAGTCTCCCTGAAAAAAAAAATCAGTGGGAGATTAATATTGTCCTTTCTGCTTGTGTGCCAGTCTTGACTCCTGGGTGTGTCATCTCTCTCTCTCTCAAATAGTGGGCACTGGGCCATAGAAAGGCAATTTTTTTTTTTTTGCTTTCTAAATTCTCCCTGAAATAAAAAAAAAAATACAGTGGGAGACTAATATTGACATTTGTGCTTGAGTGACAGTCCTGCGTGTGTGGCATCTCTCTGATTTGGTGCCACAGAAAACAGAGTGGGTAACATTGTGCCTGATTTTCCTTGCGGTCTCACCAACCTGTAAAGGGATATCGAAATCATACTGAAGTTATAGCTCACCGTGTAAGTTGTTTGACAGCAACAAATACCGTTACTTTGGTTAAGTTTTTAAAACAATGAGGAAGTCTGGTGGAAGAGGTCGTGGCCGTGGGCGTTAATTGTCAGCTGGTAATGATGGTAGTGGTAGTGGAGCATCAGGTGGTCGTGGGAAAAGAAATATTGCACCTAAGTCTGGAGCTGTGGAGCCAGGTTCGTCGTCTGGCTACAGAAGGCCTCGAACGCTCCCTTTTCTGGGAGTAGGAAAACCGCTTTTAAAGCCGGAGCAGCAAGAGCAAGTTTTGGCTTACCTTACAGACTCAGCCTCTAGCTCTTTTGCCTCCTCTTTTGAAACTGGTAAATGTAAAAGCAGCGCGTCGTTAGTGGATGTTCACGGTCAGGGACAAGTCGCTTCCTTGTCCTCTTCAGCAAAAACAACAACAGAGAAGGATGCAGCAGGCGACACAACGGGTTACTCCATGGAGCTTTTTACACATACCGTCCCTGGCTTAGAAAGTGAAGCAGGTAACAGGCCATGCCCATTACAAGTTGAATCTGACATGGAGTGCACTGATGCACAGCCACAGCCAGACTACTATGCTGGTCCTTTGACTCAGACCACAACATTGCCCTCGCAGGGTACTGATCCAGAATCAGACCCTGATGAGACTATGTTGCCCCATCACGAACGCTCTACCACCGACTTACACGGTGACACAGATGAAGTTGCGCACGAGCTAGAAGAGGAGGTTATAGATGACATAGTTGTTGACCCCGATTGGCAGCCATTGGGGGAACAGGGTGCAGGCGGCAGTAGTTCTGAAGCGGAGGAGGAGGGGCCGCAGCAGGCATCAACATCGCAACAGGTTCCATCTGCCGGGCCCGTATCTGGCCCAAAATGCGTGGCAAAGCCAAAAACTGTTGGAGGACAGCGTGTCCATCCTGTTAAAGCTCAGTCTGCAATGGCTGAAAAGGGATCCGAGGCTCGAAAGAGTGCAGTCTGGCATTTTTTTAAACAACATCCAATTGATCAGCGGAAAGTCATCTGTCAAAAATGTTCAACTACCTTAAGCAGAGGTCAGAATCTGAAAAGTCTCAATACAAGTTGCATGCATAGACATTTAACCACCATGCATTTGCAAGCCTGGACTAACTACCAAATGTCCCTTAAGGTTGTAGCACCCTCGGCCAATGAAGCTAGTCAGCAACGCTGCATCCCTTCCGTCACTGTAAGGCCACCATTTTCCGCACCACCAGCAGTATCTGTGCAGGTTTCTTTGCCAGCCCAAAGCAGTCAGGGTCAGGGAATCACCAGTTTCGTAGGAGGAAATACTGCATCTAGGGCACCGGCGGAAACAATACCGTCTCCAACCGTCTCTCAGTCTGCCATGTCCACCGGCACATCCGCTAGTTCCACGATCTCCAGCTCTCCAGTCCAGCTCACCCTACATGAGACTCTGGTTAGAAAAAGGAAGTACTTAGCCTCGCATCTGCGTACACAGGGTTTTAACGCCTACATAGCTAGACTAATCTCGTTAGAGATGATGCCCTACAGGTTAGTTGAAAGCGAAGCTTTCAAAGCCCTGATGGAGTACGCTGAACCACGCTACGAGCTACCCAGTCGACACTTCTGTTCGAGAAAAGCCATCCCAGCCCTGCACCAGCATGTTAAACCGCATCGTCCATGCACTCAGGCAATCTGTGAGTACAAAGGTGCACCTGACAACAGATGCATGGACCAGTAGGCATGGCCAGGGACGTTACGTGTCCATCACGGCACACTGGGTGAATGTGGTGGATGCAGGGTCCACAGGGGACATCAATTTCGGGACAGTTGTGCCTAGCCCACGGTCTAGGAAACAGTTGGCTGTGGGCGTTTGCACCCCCTCCTCCTCCTCGTCCTCCTGCAGAAGCAAGAGCTCTTCCACAGACCGCAGTCGCCCAACCACTCCATCGGCAGCTGTCACTGTTGCACACCAGTTGTCCCATTATGGCCCAGCTACTGGCAAGCGTCAGCAGGCTGTATTGGCTATGAAGTGTTTGGGCGACAACAGACACACCGCGGAAGTTCTGTCCGAGTTCTTGCAGCAAGAAACGCAGTCGTGGCTGGGCACAGTAGATCTTGAGGCAGGCAAGGTAGTGAGTGATAACGGAAGGAATTTCATGGCTGCCATCTCCCTTTCCCAACTGAAACAAATTCCTTGCCTGGCTCACACCTTAAACCTGGTGGTGCAGTGCTTATTGAAAACTTATCCTGGGTTTTCCGACCTGCTCCTCAAAGTGCGTGGACTTTGCTCACATATCCGCCGAACGCCTGTACACTCCAGCCGTATGCAGACCTATCAGCGGTCTTTGAACCTTCCCCAGCATCGCCTAATCATAGACGTTGCAACAAGGTGGAACTCAACACTGCACATGCTTCAGAGACTGTGCGAACAGATGCGGGCTGTTATGTTTTTGTGGGAGGATACACATACACAAGCAGGCAGTAGGATGGCAGACATGGAGTTGTCAGGTGTGCAGTGGTCGAAGATACAAGACATGTGTCAAGTCCTTCAGTGTTTTGAGGAATGCACATGGCTGGTTAGTGCAGACAACGCCATAATAAGCATGAGCATCTCCCTAATGTGTCTGCTGATGCAAAGTTTGACGCACATAAAGGATCAGGCGTCTGCACCAGAGGAAGAGGAAAGCCTTGTTGACAGTCAGCCATTGTCTGGTCAGGGCAGTGTACAGGACGAGGTAGCGGGCGAAGAGGAGGTGGAGGACGAAGAGGATGATGGGGATGAGTATATTTTTAATGAGGAAGCTTTCCCGGGGGCACTGGAAATTGGTGGCGTGGCAAGGCCGGGTTCTGGTTTTTTGAGGGACACAAGTGACGTAGATTTGCCTGAAACTGCCCCTCAACCAATCACAACCGCAGATTTGACAACTGGAACTTTGGCCCACATGGCGGATTATGCCTTACGTATCCTCAAAAGGGACACACGCATTACTAAAATGATGAACGATGACTATTACTGGTTGGCCTGCCTCCTTGATCCTCGCTATAAAGGCAAATTGCTAAATATTATGCCACATGAGAACTTGGAACTAATATTAGCAACCAAAAAATCAACTCTTGTTGACCGTTTGCTTCAGGCATTCCCAGCACACAGCGCCCGTGATCGTTCTCACACGAGCAGCAGGGGGCAGCAGAACAGAAGTGTTAGAGGTGCAGAAATCCGAAGTGGCGTTGGACAGAGGGGTTTTCTGAACAGGTTGTGGAGTGATTTTGCTATGACCGCAGACAGGACAGGTACTGCTGCATCAATTCAAAGTGACAGGAGACAACATTTGTCCAGTATGGTTACTAACTATTTTTCATCCCTTATCGATGTTCTACCTCAACCGTCATTCCCATTTGATTACTGGGTATCCAAATTAGACACCTGGCCAGAATTGGCAGAATATGCATTGCAGGAGCTTGCTTGCCCAGCAGCTAGTGTCCTATCAGAAAGATTATTCAGTGCTGCAGGTTCAATATTAACCGAAAAAAGGACTCATCTGGCTACCCAAAATGTTGATGATCTAACCTTCATTAAAATGAACCACAACTGGATTTCGAATTCTTTTGCCCCACCTTGCCCGGCCGACACCTAGCTTTCCTATGAAAAGATATTGCCTGTGGACTACTCTGAATGACTTTACCAATCTCGTAATTTGCAGCAGCTGATTGTCCAGCATACGACATGTTTACACCTCCCTAAATGGCCAAACTCCCCACACGGGGCCGTGGTATCGCCACTTGGCGCAAGCACCCGTGAGAGTGCTGTTTGTCTGAAGAGGTGGGTGTGCACGCTTTTGGTCGACGGCACTGCCAATGGGTCCCTCCTAGTACAATAAAGTGTCTCTGGCGGTGGTGGTGCGCACCCAACGTCAGACACACTGTTGTAACATGAGGGGCCCTGGGCATGTACCGCCGGCCACAAGAGGGTTCCCCCACCCCCAGCTCAAAAATTGCTCTACCACTTGCACAATTATCTCTCACAGTTCCACCTATGTTTAGTCTATGCGCTGACATCCGTAAATTCCTGCCACTGACAATACCATTGTGTTGACATGTATGATGGTACTTAACATAGTCAGGGGCAGTGTCCTATATTTACCCAAGTAAATACTTTGTGCCAAATTACTAGGTCTGAAACTACGCAGAGGAGCCCACCCCTGTACCTAATGATTGCACCCTTTTGGTTTTTCTTTTTCTTGTAATGCGAGACATTAACATGTATTTATTTTTTGGGACTACTAACTGGCAGACACTCATTACAATCGGCCGCCGCTGACAACACCAATGGTGCCCACTGCCTGTGTACCCCTGCAAGAGAATTCAAAGTGCCTACAGCCCAAATTTATTACGTTAGGCCTTCGAAGCCTGTCTGCGGTCCCTCTTTCCACTAGGCCTCCACTGACCTGTCTACTGCTGCCCGTGTTCCCCTGGAACCAATTTTAAATTGCCTACAGCCTAATTTTATTATGTTAGGCCTTCGAAGCCTGTCTGCGGTCCCTCCTTCCACTAGGCCTCCACTGACCTGTCTACTGCTGCCCGTGTTCCCCTGGAACCAATTTTAAATTGCCTACAGCCTAATTTTATTATGTTAGGCCTTCGAAGCCTGTCTGCGGTCCCTCCTTCCACTAGGCCTCCACTGACCTGTCTACTGCTGCCCGTGTTCCCCTGGAACCAATTTTAAATTGCCAACAGCCTAATTTTATTATGTTAGGCCTCCGAAGCCTGTCTGCGGTCCCTCCTTCCACTAGGCCTCCACTGACCTGTCTACTGCTGCCCGTGTTCCCCTGGAACCATTTTTAAATTGCCTACAGCCTAATTTTATTATGTTAGGCCTTCGAAGCCTGTCTGCGGTCCCTCCTTCCACTAGGCCTCCACTGACCTGTCTACTGCTGCCTGTGTTCCCCTGGAACCAATTTTAAATTGCCTACAGCCTAATTTTATTATGTTAGGCCTTCAAAGCCTGTCTGCGGTGCCTCCTTCCACTAGGCCTCCACTGACCAGTCTACTGCTGCCCGTGTTCCCCTGGAACCAATGTTAAAGTGCCTACAGCCCAATTTTATTATGTTAGGCCTTCGAAGCCTGTCTGCGGTCCCTCCTTCCACTAGGCCTCCACTGACCTGTCTACTGCTGCCCGTGTTCCCCTGGAACCATTTTTAAATTGCCTACAGCCTAATTTTATTATGTTAGGCCTTCGAAGCCTGTCTGCGGTCCCTCCTTCCACTAGGCCTCCACTGACCTGTCTACTGCTGCCTGTGTTCCCCTGGAACCAATTTTAAATTGCCTACAGCCTAATTTTATTATGTTAGGCCTTCAAAGCCTGTCTGCGGTGCCTCCTTCCACTAGGCCTCCACTGACCAGTCTACTGCTGCCCGTGTTCCCCTGGAACCAATGTTAAAGTGCCTACAGCCCAATTTTATTATGTTAGGCCTTCGAAGCCTGTCTGCGGTCTCTCCTTCCACTAGGCCTCCACTGACCTGTCTACTGCTGCCCGTGTTCCCCTGGAACCAATTTTAAATTGCCTACAGCCTAATTTTATTATGTTAGGCCTTCGAAGCCTGTCTGCGGTCCCTCATTCCACTAGGCCTCCACTGACCAGTCTACTGTTGCCCGTGTACCCCTGGAACCAATGTTAAAGTGCCTACAGCCCAATATTTTTTTATGTTAGGCCTTCGAAGCCTGTCTGCGGCCCGTTCTTTCTACTACTCCTCCACTGACCAGACCACTGCTGCCCGTGTACCCCTGGAACCTATTTAAAAGTGCCTACAGCCCAATCTTATTATGTTAGGCGTTCGAAGCCTGTCTGCGGCCCGTTCTTTCTACTACTCCTCTACTGACCAGACCACTGCTGCCCGTGTACCCCTGGAACCTATTTAAAAGTGCCTACAGCCCAATTTTATTATGTTAGGCGTTCGAAGCCTGTCTGCGGCCCGTTCTTTCTACTACTCCTCCACTGACCAGACCATTGCTGCCCGTGTACCCCTGGAACCTATTTAAAAGTGCCTACAGCCCAATTTTATTATGTTAGGCGTTCGAAGCCTGTCTGCGGCCCGTTCTTTCTACTACTCCTACACTGACCAGACCACTGCTGCCCGTGTACCCCTGGAACCTATTTAAAAGTGCCTACAGCCCAATTTTATTATGTTAGGCCTTCGAAGCCTGTCTGCGGCCCGTTCTTTCTACTACTCCTACACTGACCAGACCACTGCTGCCCGTGTACCCCTGGAAACTATTTAAAAGTACCTACAGCCCAATATTTTATTATGTTAGGCCTTCGAAGCCTGTCTGCGGCCCGTTCTTTCTACTACTCCTCCACTGACCAGACCACTGCTGCCCGTGTACCCCTGGAACCTATTTAAAAGTGCCTAAAGCCCAATATTTTATTATGTTAGGCCTTCGAAGCCTGTCTGTGGCCCGTTCTTTCTACTACTCCTACCCTGACCAGACCACTGCTGCCCGTGTACCCCTGGAACCTATTTGAAAGTGCCTACAGCCCAATATTTTATTATGTTAGGCCTTCGAAGCCTGTCTGCGGCCCGTTCTTTCTACTACTCCTCCATTGACCAGACCACTGCTGCCCGTGTACCCCTGGAACCTATTTAAAAGTGCCTACAGCCCAATATTTTTTTATGTTAGGCCTTTGAAGCCTGTCTGCGGCCCGTTCTTTCTACTACTCCTACACTGACCAGACCACTGCTGCCCGTGTACCCCTGGAACCTATTTAAAAGTGCCTACAGCCCAATATTTTTTTATGTTAGGCCTTCGAAGCCTGTCTGCGGCCCGTTCTTTCTACTACTCCTACACTGACCAGACCACTGCTGCCCGTGTACCCCTGGAACCTATTTAAAAGTGCCTACAGCCCAATATTTTTTTATGTTAGGCCTTCGAAGCCTGTCTGCAGCCCGTTCTTTCTACTACTCCTACACTGACCAGACCACTGCTGCCCGTGTACCCCTGGAACGTATTTAAAAGTGCCTACAGCCCAATTTTATCATGTTAGGCCTTCGAAGCCTGTCTGCGGCCCGTTCTTTCTACTACTCCTCCACTGACCAGACCACTGCTGCCCGTGTACCCCTGGAACCTATTTAAAAGTGCCTAAAGCCCAATTTTATTATGTTAGGCGTTTGAAGCCTGTCTGCGGCCCGTTCTTTCTACTACTCCTACACTGACCAGACCACTGCTGCCCATGTACCCCTGGAACCTATTTAAAAGTACCTACAGCCCAATTTTATTATGTTAGGCCTTCGAAGCCTGTCTGCGGCCCGTTCTTTCTACTACTCCTCCACTGACCAGACCACTGCTGCCCGTGTACCCCTGGAACTTATTTAAAAGTGCCTACAGCCCAATTTTATTATGTTAGGCATTCGAAGCCTGTCTGCGGCCCGTTCTTTCTACTACTCCTACACTGACCAGATCACTGCTGCCCGTGTACCCCTGGAACCTATTTAAAAGTGCCTACAGCCCAATTTTATTATGTTAGGCCTTCGAAGCCTGTCTGCAGCCTGTTCTTTCTACTACTCCTCCACTGACCAGACCACTGCTGCCCGTGTACCCCTGGAACCTATTTAAAAGTGCCTACAGCCCAATATTTTATTATGTTAGGCCTTTCGAAGCCTGTCTGCGGCCCGTTCTTTCTACTACTCCTCCACTGACCAGACCACTGCTGCCTGTGTACCCCTGGAACCTATTTTTAATTGCATAGAGCATCCTTTTTTTAATAGTAGGCGTACAAAGTCTGTCTGCGGTCCACTATTGAAATTGTCCTCCACTGCCCAGAGCAATGCTGCCTGTGTACCCCTGTAACCTTTTTTAAACTGCAGTGAGCTACATTTTTGGTTTAAGGCCTACTACCTGTGTCTGTCTGCGCCACTCAATACAGCTGTGTTCCTTTGAAAAAAGCTGAGCGTCAATAGCCTTGTTTTCAGCCTCTAGGAATTTTAAAACTGCATTGGGGCTACAACTTTGGTAGGGCCTACTAACGGTGTCTGCCGCCCCAAGGTGTGCCCCAGGTTTCGTCCACATTGCTTCGATCTTCCTACTCTCGTTTAGTAGTTGTTGCAAACTACACCGCATTAGGCCTACAAATTTGGTATGGGGTGTAGAGAGACGGTGTGTTACACTCCAAGGTGTTCCCCAGGTTTCGTCCACATTGCTTCGATCTTCCTACTCTCGTTTAGTAGTTGGTGAAAACTACACTGCATTAGGCCTACAAATTGGGTATGGGGTGTAGAGACGGTGTGTTCCACTCCAAGGTGTTCCCCAGGTTTCCTCGCCATTGCTTCGGTCTTCCGACTCTCGTTTAGTAGTTTGAAACTACACTGCATTAGGCCTACAAATTGGGTATGGGGTGTAGAGACGGTGTCTTCCGCTCCAAGGTGTTCTCCAGGTTGCCTTTCCTGAGCTTCTATCTTCAGGCTCTTGTTAAATAGTGGTTAAATGGAACAACTGCATTTGGCGTACTAGTTGGTTTGGGGCCTACTAACAGTGTCTGCCGCTCCTTGCTGTTCTCCTGGTTTCCTGTCCTGAAATTCCATTTTCAGACTCTCGTTAAGTAGTTGTTAATGTTAGACTGCATTTGGCCTACTAGTTTGGTTGGGGCCTACTATCGGTGTCTGCCACTCCTTGCTGTTCTCCTCCACTGAACAAAGCTGTGCCGCCTGTTTACTACTGTTGCCAATTTTGAACTGCATTTCGACTACTTACTGATTTGGGCCTACTCTCTGTGTCAGCCTCTCATTCCAGTTGTCCTCCACTGCAATGCCCCCTGGTTACTCCTGTGTTACCAATTTTGAACTGCATTTAGCCCACTTTATTCTTTGGGCCTATATCTGTGTTTCCTCCTCATCCTGCCCATTGCCCAGCCAGTGATAGATGAGTCTGCTGGTACATTGACCCATAACGCAACATTTCCCGTGCACGCTACACTGCAAGATTGTGACCCTGCTGAAAGTCAGGTCCCCCTTCCCGCATACCATACCACCTTACACGGGGACAAACAGGAAGGTGCAGATGAAAGTGCAGGTTCCTTCATCAGGTGGGGGGAGGAATACTAGTTGGCGACGTCACTGGCACAGGGCCTCTCATAGTACGCAAAAGTGTTGCTGCCGGTGGGAGGCGCCCCCGCCGTGCAAACACACCGCTGTACTTTGAGGGCCCTGTGCCAGTGCCAATGCCAACGAGTGGGCCCCCCCTGCTTGCTCAGGATCACAGCACTTGCAAAGTTGAAATACTTACCTCTCCCTGCTCCACTGCCGTGACGTGGTCCAGATTTACTGGGCCCACTAATTACTTGAACCAGCCCTACCCCCCACAACTTTAGCCAAATGACCCCCAATTTCAAATGCCTTCCAATTATTATAAGCTAAATTACGATTGACAAGCTTCTGTAACAAGAATGGATGTTTTTGCCATTAAAATGGGCAGTGTAGGTGTTTTCCTGGCCTCCACTCACTGCCGACTATGCTCCCCCATTGACTTGCATTGGGTTTCGTGTTTCGGTCGATACCCGACTTTTCGCGATAATCGGCCGATTCCACTCGACTCGACTTCTAAGATAGTCGGGTTTCGCGAAACACGGCTCGACTCTAAAAAGGTCAAGGTCGCTCAACCCTAGTCACTAACAAATGTTGTCTTCCCCTCATGCTTCAAACATACAGTACCTAGATCAGACCCATCCTCAAAATGTCCTCCCTTGACCCATCCTTTATGCATAGCTATCACTTTTCATCTGTGCCTCAAAACTAGTGGAGCAACACGTCCATTTTGAACTGTCCTCAAACCTCTTCTGCTCCTTCTTTGACCTCTTACAATCCATCTTCCTATAGCATCATTCCATTGATACTGCAGTGACTAAAGTCAACAACGACCTACTAACTGCCAAATCCAAGTAACACTACTTTGTCATCCTCCTCCTCCTGGACCTGTCATCTGCCTTTGACACAGTGGACCATTCCCTCTTGCTACAGGTTCTCTCATCTATTGGCCCTATCTTGCATCTCCTCATACCTATAAAATAGGACATTCAGTGTCTCCCACTCGCACACCATCTCCTCATCTCGCCCCTTATCTGTCAGTTTCACCCAAGGTCAGTTTTAGGACCCCTGCTATTCTCCATCTATGTAACGCCCGCCAGGGCCACGAAGTACTCGGTACCGGGTCTGGTACTAAAAGGGGATATCGCGGTGGCGGCAACCTGGTCTGTGGCCCTAAACGCCGAAGTAAAAGGGAAAGTCTTTAAAGGGGTTTTGTGAATAATGCTTATGTTCATGATGCCACTTGTGGTATTCGGTCAGGGATGACTGACGCTGCTTAAAGGGGTCCCATAGGGTGATGTTGTGGCAGCAGGAATGGTATGGCTTCCCACAGGTGATGCTGGGGCCCAAGGGCTCCCAGTGTGTAGATGGAGATGGTGAGTGGTGCAATAAGAAATGGAGGACACAGGTTTGCAGTCTCTACCTGGTTTACTGAAGAATTCAGGCAGCCACAGTCCAGGGCACCAGATCACAGGTACAGGCAGGGTGCGGCCAGCTTGGTAGCGAGTTCAGGGTCCCCTTTACCAGGTGGAGTTAGGAGCCTTAATACTAGTGTGGTGGTGTTGTAGTCCTTTGCTGCCTTAGGCCTCACACAATGTCCTCACTGTCTCTCACTGCCTCTCTGTGCTCCTTAAAGGTTTGGACAATACCTGTATGACAGGTAACTCAAGCTTTTTTACAGGATCTCTATCATGACCCAGGCTCTATGCGTTACTGTGTCTCCAGGTGTGTGGAGGACAGGTAACTTGCAATCGGCTGTCCCACCGGTTTCTGCTGTCAGATGTAGAGTACTGCACAACCTCGGTTTTCCAGCTACCGGTTACATGCGCTACAGCGTAGAAGAAGTTCAGTGGCAGCTTCTCCCCAGCTTTTCACTTCGCCTGTGCCTCGCTCTCCTACACGCTAACTACAAGCTGTTTTTCTTTCCTACCTCTCTCTCTCCAGGAGTTGCAGAGCTTGGTTTGCACAGCCCATCTGTCTCTGTCCTCTCTGTCTGCCAGGAGCTGCAGACTCCCATGTCTGCTCAGCTGCACTCCCCTCTTACCAACTCCGCCTAAGCTGATGTTCCTCGACAAGCTCCCTTCTAGCAATCTTTGACAGACTGACTGACTTTCCCCCCAGACCAGAATAAATGTAATATATATATACAGTGGGGCAAAAAAGTATTTAGTCAGTCAGCAATAGTGCAAGTTCCACCACTTAAAAAGATGAGAGGTGTCTGTAATTTACATCATAGGTAGACCTCAACTATGGGAGACAAACTGAGAAAAAAAAAATCCAGAAAATCACATTGTCTGTTTTTTTAACATTTTATTTGCATATTATGGTGGAAAATAAGTATTTGGTCAGAAACAAACAATCAAGATTTCTGGCTCTCACAGACCTGTAACTTCTTCTTTAAGAGTCTCCTCTTTCCTCCACTCATTACCTGTAGTAATGGCACCTGTTTAAACTTGTTATCTGTATAAAAAGACACCTGTGCACACCCTCAAACAGTCTGACTCCAAACTCCACTATGGTGAAGACCAAAGAGCTGTCAAAGGACACCAGAAACAAAATTGTAGCCCTGCACCAGGCTGGGAAGACTGAATCTGCAATAGCCAACCAGCTTGGAGTGAAGAAATCAACAGTGGGAGCAATAATTAGAAAATGGAAGACATACAAGACCACTGATAATCTCCCTCGATCTGGGGCTCCACGCAAAATCCCACCCCGTGGGGTCAGAATGATCACAAGAACGGTGAGCAAAAATCCCAGAACCACGCGGGGGGACCTAGTGAATGAACTGCAGAGAGCTGGGACCAATGTAACAAGGCCTACCATAAGTAACACACTACGCCACCATGGACTCAGATCCTGCAGTGCCAGACGTGTCCCACTGCTTAAGCCAGTACATGTCCGGGCCCGTCTGAAGTTTGCTAGAGAGCATTTGGATGATCCAGAGGAGTTTTGGGAGAATGTCCTATGGTCTGATGAAACCAAACTGGAACTGTTTGGTAGAAACACAACTTGTCGTGTTTGGAGGAAAAAGAATGCTGAGTTGCATCCATCAAACACCATACCTACTGTAAAGCATGGTGGTGGAAACATCATGCTTTGGGGCTGTTTCTCTGCAAAGGGGCCAGGACGACTGACCCGGGTACATGAAAGAATGAATGGGGCCATGTATCGTGAGATTTTGAGTGCAAACCTCCTTCCATCAGCAAGGGCATTGAAGATGAAACGTGGCTGGGTCTTTCAACATGACAATGATCCAAAGCACACCGCCAGGGCAACGAAGGAGTGGCTTCGTAAGAAGCATTTCAAGGTCCTGGAGTGGCCTAGCCAGTCTCCAGATCTCAACCCTATAGAAAACCTTTGGAGGGAGTTGAAAGTCCATGTTTCCAAGCGAAAAGCCAAAAACATCACTGCTCTAGAGGAGGAATGGGCGAACATACCAACAACAGTGTGTGGCAACCTTGTGAAGACTTACAGAAAACGTTTGACCTCTGTCATTGCCAACAAAGGATATATTACAAAGTATTGAGATGAAATTTTGTTTCTGACCAAATACTTATTTTCCACCATAATATGCAAATAAAATGTTAAAAAAACAGACAATGTGATTTTCTGGATTTTTTTTTCTCAGTTTGTCTCCCATAGTTGAGGTCTACCTATGATGTAAATTACAGACGCCTCTCATCTTTTTAAGTGGTGGAACTTGCACTATTGCTGACTGACTAAATACTTTTTTGCCCCACTGTATATATATATATATATATATATATATATAGGGAAGCCACCCATAAACTGGATCAGAGCTCCCCCTACTGGCCTGGAGTGTGAACATGTTGTATGCTTGTGTTTCCCTGATGAAAAAGATTTTACCTCGTTTCCAAGTGTGACATCACTCTCCCCATGAGGAAAGCAATGCCACTGTAACAACCAGGACCCTGGGGTGTAACACTCCCCCCTCGTTAAATCCAGTACTCCCGGAATGGGAAAAGAAGAACAATAATAACAGGTAATTAAAGACATACAAAATTTTTTAAAATGCATGTAAACAGGTATATACTGATTAAATACATGTAAACTTTAACTTCCCTTTATGGGAGGTAATTAATTCTTTTAACATTGCAGGAACCTATGTACATAATATAAACTTTTCTACAATGTACTATGAAACGGTGACTACCCTTTATGGGTATACTATCTTTAACACTCTACTGAAGTACCAAAGCATTAACTTTTACTTCCTATCTAGAAAACTCTTACTTTAATATTTAATGCTATCTTCATACTTTATCTTTCAAACATATATTATATTAAACATTTTCACTATCTTTAAGTGCAACACATTTAACATTCTGTACTGAAGTAGTATATTTAAAGATGCAATCAACATTCAAGTCAATTAATAATATTGTGAAAAGCAGCAACAATGTGGGGGACCCGTTTGTGAACCCCTATCCTAGGTTCTTGGTCGAGCTACAACACAAGGTGTAACATCCAGACCTCGTCTTCGGCCACGCCAAATGGGTTTTTCTTCAGGTCTCTGTAAAATAAATTAACTTTTTTTAGTGCATCTACACCTTTGGTCTGGTACAGCTCATGGAGTCTAATGGCGTTCAGTATCCCCTCTATGCTGATGACACACAGATCTATCTCCCTGGACCTAATATCACCTCCTTACTAACCACACTCTATTCCATCTTTCTTCTCTGCTAGATTTTTAAAACTTAACATGGATAAAACCAAATTCATCATCTTTCCACCATCTCATTCCACTCCCCATCTGACTAATCCAGCAAAATCAATGGCTTGACTCTGATCTCTCCTTCAAATCTGAGATCCAAGTCCTTTCCCTTTCCTGCCAACTCAAAAATATCTCCTGAATCCATGGATTCCTCAACCATGAATCTGCAAAATCCCTAGGGCATGCCCTCATCATCTCCCACCTCGACTACTGCAACCTCCTGCTCTTTGGCCTCCCTTCTAACACTGTTGCACCCATCCACTCTATTCTAAACTGTGTGGCCTGACTAATCCACCTGTCACCCCAATGTTCCCTGGCTTCTCCCCTTTGCTAATCCCTGCACTGGCTCTGGCCATGGCCAGAGACTCCTGTTCAAAACCTTAACTTTGGCATACAAAGCGATCCAAAATCTGTCTCATCCATACATATGTGATCTAGTCACATAATCAGCTTGTACCTACCTGCATGCAACCTTCGATTGTTACAAGATCTCCTTCTCTACTCCCCTTTTATCTCCTCTTCCCACAATCACATACTACATTTCTCCTGTAGATTCCCTCTACTCTGGAACTGTGTACCCCAACATATCATACTCTCCATGGAAACCTTCAAAAGGAACCTGAAGAAATACCTCTTCTGACAAGCCTACAACCTGCAGTAACCATCGCTCCATCATACTGCTGCACAAGCAGCTCGACCCTCACCTAGCGTATCCTCACCCATTCATTGTAGACTGTTACCCCTCATGGGCAGAGCCATCTCTCCTCCAGTTGTAGTCGGTGACTTGTATTGTTAAGATTATTGCACTTGTTTTTATTATGTATGCCTCTTCTCACATAAATGATGCTATCAAAATAAATAATAATAATGATACAGCTGTGCGGCTGCCAAAGAAAAGTAGTCAAGTAGACCGTTCAATAACTGAAGTTTTTAAAAAAACTGTGCAATTATAATTTTTCTACACTGGGGAATACTCCCATCAGCAACCGCCTGCTCTTACTGTTATTAACGACAGCAGGTGTAGGCTGATGGGGGCAGTATTTTACCTCTGATCACAACTGTGGGCTCTCTCTGTCATTTGAGAGTGTGGGAACCGCAGCTATGTGACCGGTGGTAATGATTTCACCGCTGATCAGAAGCAATATTTGCCATGCTGTCATGCACATGTATCACATGATGCACGTTGGCGGGGCTCCGGGTCACATTATTGGGATGCCTACGTGACGTGTTGATGGATGGGAGCGATGGTCAGGTAGTCGGCGTCCACATGCGCCAATCCATACTGGCAGCACATATCCCTCTTATGAACCATTGTGGTTCAGTTAACCTCATTGGCCACATGCAGATATATACTGACGCTGATCCCTCATATCAGTCACTCCCCCGGAAGAAGGCTTGTACACCGAAATGTACGTAGGGACAGGTGGTGCCTCACTGCACTCCTGGTAAATACTTGTTACTTTTTAATATCTCTTGTCACTTTGATTTCCCATGTATACTTGTAGTTTGTGATACTATGTATGGCTTATACCTTACCTCATCTTTATTTTGTATGATTGCTTATACCATTTGCCATTCATTTGTCACATTCTTCTTGTAGCTATTAGTTACAGCACTACTCTTCATGTGTTTACCTTTCATATTTACCTTGTGGCGCCATCTTATGGCTAACTTTATTATTACTACAATTGTTTTTAATCATTACAAATAAAATATCATTTTTAACATTCATTTGTTTCATTTTGGTCATTCGCACATTTTCTTAAATATGATTTCCATTCATGTGGTGTAGAACTATTTCATTAGTCCTCACTTCTTATTTCATAGTTGCATTTTCACATGTGCTGCTACATTTTTGCCAAACATGCAGTACCCAGAGCCATTTTATATCTGAGAACCATTGGACCACTCCTTCCGACTCCTCCCAAAGATCCCTTGCATGTTACCATGGAGACTGTATACAAATGAAAGACATTGTCTTAAAACACAATACAATTTGAAGACAAAACTTACATAAAATCACATAGCGAAATAAGCAGAGCATCAGTGATGTGTAGTGCCACTTCATCTTGAAATTATGTTCCTGATCTTGTCCTGTCTGTCCTCGGCGCTGTGCTTTCCTGCACTGGCTGTGAGCGCCGGCCAGCCGGAAAGCACAGCGGTGACGTCATTGCTGTGCTTTCCGGCTGCTGTGCTCACAGTCAGTGCAGGAAAGCACAGCGCCTGGGACAGACAGTGGAAGGTAAGTATGTAGTGTTTGTTTTTTTTAACTTTTACGCAGGTAACCAGGGTAAACATCGGGTTACTAAGCGTGGCCCTGCGCTTAGTAACCCGATGTTTACCCTGGTTACCGTCATCGTTGGTCGCTGGAGAGCGGTCTGTGTGACAGCTCTCCAACGACCAAACAGTGATCGACATCGTTGTCGGTATCGCTGCAGCGTCGCTGAGTGTGAAGGTACCTTTACCCTTATAGTAAAGATCTGCATTTAACAACTGCATCTTGTCTTTACATGTATTATCTTTGTTGATTATTTAAATTTGTTTGGTGATCTGGAACATTTAAGTGCGATAAACATGAAAAAAAATAGAAAATTAGGAAAGGGGCCAAACACTTTTTCACACAACTGCAGGTGAAGTTCTATTTCTCTTTCTTTTTGTGTTTCTTACCTTTCCTTCTCTGTTTCTGCCCTTCGTACAATCACTGAATGGTCACTGAATTATTCAAACTGCAATGTAAGAGGCTTAGGAGATAAAGTTAAACTGTGCCATTTTTATCAACTCATTAAACATCTTCCAGTGATCATTTATCTAATCAAGACCCATTTGGATGAGAAAAAAATCCAGTGGCTTAGGAAATAGGTTAGTCATGGATTCCACTCCACCATACTCATCTGCTTCAGGGAGTGTGAGTATGTTAATTCATGAAAAAAAAAATATATTTTAAGGTTCTTAGCTCTTCAACGGGTATGCCAAGGTATTTTATATTTTTGTATGGTTACTTAAAAGGTCTACTTTTTATCCTGGCTTTTATAATATATGCATTCCTTAACCATCTTTCTTAACCTTTGAGCCACCTACTTAACATTCTAAATTATAAAGCTGACCTCTTTTTAATCAAGTTATAAACTCTGTAATGCATGAACATCATGGCAGGGTAAGATCTATAGGCACTCAGCACAAGTCACAATGTCAACACAGACCGCTTGCTACTGTAAATTCTGTCAGGAGGTAGGCTAGCTTAATGTTTAAAGGCTTAGAACTCAAGCTAAGCACATGTTTTCAAGAGTCAGCTGGTGCTACGACTGAGATTGACATACTGCTGACATAGTCTCTAAAAAATACTAAGAATATAGGATATGAACTCAATGAACCCAATCCCACTGCCACCCTCTGTTACCCTCCCTTCCTTTGAGGTGCACTCTGTTCGCATCTACTCCCCCTCTAACCTCCAACTGGCTGTCATTTACCACCCCCCAGGGCCAGCCACCACCTTCCTTGACCACTTCCCCACCTGGCTACTTCATTTCCTTTCTGCGGACATCCCCACTATCATCATGGGTGACTTCAACATACCCATTGACACTTCCCTCTCAGCTGCCACTAAACTTCTATCTCTCACTTCCTCCTTCGGCCTCACTCAATGGTCTTCTGCAACCACTCACAAAGATGGTCACACACTGGACGTCATCTTCACCCGCCTCTGCTCCCTATCTAACCTCTCTAACTCACCTCTTCCTCTTTCTGATAGCAATCTACTCACATTCTCTTCCCTCTCCACTCCTTGTCTACAATCCCTACCCCACAAACTTGCACACCCTCTCAGAAATCTTAAACACCTCGATCTACACTCACTCTCTGAATCACTCCTCCCTCTCACAGACATAAGTTCCGTACACAATGCGGATGACGCTGCCGCTCTATATAACACCACAATAGCTGTAGCTTTGGAATCTCTTGCCCCTCTCACAAAGCTTGCAAAATCAACAGATAGCCCTGGCACACCAGCCTGACCAAAGAACTGAGGCGAGCTTCCAGGGCTGCTGAGCGGAGATGGAAAAGATCCCACTCCAACGAGCACTTCATCGTATTCAAACAGTCCCTCACTACTTTCAAGACCACACTCGCCACAGCAAAACAAACCTACTTCTCATCTCTCATATCCTCCCTGTCTCACAACCCTAAACAGTTATTCAACACCTTCAACTCTCTCCTCCGTCCCCCAGCACCTCCTCCCTCCCCATTCATCTCAGCTGAAGACTTTGCCTCATTTTTCAAGCAGAAGATTGAGAATAATAATAATAATCTTTATTTATATAGCGCCAACATATTCCGCAGCGCTTTACAGTTTAACAGTTTCAAACACAAAAGTCATAAGTAACAACGTTAACAATACAATAATTAAAGCAAAATAAGACGACCCTGCTCGTGAGAGCTTGCAATCTACAATGAGGTGGGGGAGATACAAAGTACAGGAGTGTATTTACAATGATGTATTTACAATCATGGTCCAGCCATCTTCAGGGGGTGGAGGATAGATTGAGATAGTGAATGGGCCACACACACAAACATAAAATGACTTTGATTAGTGAACGTGATAGGCCGCTCTGAACAAATGTGTTTTGAGCGAGCGCCTAAAACTATGCAAATTATGGATGGTCCTAATATCTTGGGGTAGAGCATTCCAGAGGATTGGCGCAGCACGGGAGAAGTCTTGGAGTCGGGAGTGGGAGGTACGGATTAGTGCAGAGGTTAATCGAAAGTCATTTGCAGAGGTTAATCGAAAGTCATTTGCAGAGCGCGGTGGTCTGTTAGGCTGATAGACAGAAATGAGGGAGGAGATGTAAGGGGGTGCCGCACTGTGGAGAGCTTTGTGGGTGAGAACAAGTACTTTGAATTGTATCCTGTAATGAATGGGTAGCCAGTGTAACGACTGGCGAAGAGCGGACGCGTCTGAGTAACGATTAGCCAGATGGACGACCCTGGCTGCTGCATTAAGGATGGACTGGAGAGGGGAAAGTCGAGTGAGGGGGAGGCCAATTAATAGAATTGAGAACTTCAGAGACAGTGTTAGTCGACAACCCCAAGAGGCCTTCCTCCCAACTACCCAGCCCTCCACCTCCAAAACCAACTTCTCCACCATTACAAAGGATCGACTCTCCACTCTACTCTCAAGATTGCATCTCACAACCTGTGCACTTAACACGGGCAAAACCGAATTCACCATCTTTCCCCATCTCGCTGTCTCGAAGTTATCCTTGACACTGACCTCTCCTTCAAACCGCATATCCAAGCCCATTCCACTACATACCGCCTTCAACTCAAAAATATTTCACGGATCCGTACCTTCCTCAACCAAGAATCTGTGAAAACCCTAGTCCATGCCCTCATCATCCCCCGCCTCATCTTCATGCTCTGTGGCCTCCCCTCTAACACTCTCGCACCCCTCCAATCTATTCTAAACTCTGCTGCCCGACTAATCCACCTGTCCCCCCACTATTCCCCGGCCTCTCCCCTCTGTCAATCCCTTCACTGGCTCCCCATTACCCAGAGACTCCAGTACAAAAGCCTAACCATGACATACAAAGCCATCCACAACCTGTCTCCTCCATACATCTGTCTCCTGGTACTTTCCTGCACGCAACCTCCGATCCTTATAGGAGCTCCTTCTCTACTCCCCTCTTATCTCCTCTTCCCACAATTGCATACAAGATTTCTCTCGCGCATCACTCCTACTCTGGAACTCTGTACCGCAACATATCAGACTCTCACCTACCATCGAAACCTTCAAAAAGAACCTGAAGACCTACCTCTTCCGGCATGCCTACAACCTGCAGTAACCACCGATCGACCAAACCATTGCACGACCAGCTCTATCCTCACCTACTGTATCCTCACCCATCCCTTGTAGACTGTGAGCCCTCGCGGGCAGGGTCCTCTTTCCTCCTGTACCAGTTGTGACTTGTATTGTTCAAGACTATTGTACTTGTTTTTATTATGTATACCCCTCCTCACATGTAAAGCTCCATGGAATAAATGGTGCTATAATAATAAATAATAATAATAATAATGAGATATCAGACTATTCACCCTAGTTGTGCAAGTCTCTTTTCCATTGGAGAGCCACACCTTCGCACTGACACAAGACATCATCAGGGAATGGAAATACAAGCAAGGTGAAAAATACTGGTGCCACCCCACAGCTTCTATCACCACCCTCAAACATATCCTCATCAACATATGGCACCAGTGTCACTCACACTGCTTCTATTTCCACCCCACTGATAACAATTAGTTTGAGGGCAGTTATATAAGTTGTTCAGCAGCCCTGAATTCACTGCCCCTGCTTCTATAACCATCCTCTCATGATGTCTTATTTCACAGTAAGAAGCACCAGCGGCAGAGACAGAAGCAGAGTGCCAGAGCCTCTGAGGATGGCGATAAAAGAAACCGTGGTAAGTGACTGTAGAGACTACCCTAAAAACGTTCAGTTCCAGGACGAGATAAGCGACGTGGGGAAGTCCTTCCTCCTGTGATATCCTTTTAGAGAAAGCTTTCAAATGAAGGGTCAAACAACTTTCAAATGAAGCGTCACGGGGAGTGAATGAAAAAAAACATATTTACTTTGTCCTACGAGTCTCATGTGTGGCTTAGTTCCTGGTGGCTTTTAAAGTATGTTTCTCTCTGAAACGTTGCAGTGCTTCAGAGTCAAACATTCATGGCTGAAATCAGTAACCAGTGTCTGATATATGTTGCCCATGGATCAGCAGCATGTATCAACTGTCAATTTCCCTTTAACATCAAGCAAAGATACTGGATATACATTCCCTTACACCACACTACAAAAGCAAAATGGGGGAAGTTTATTTGGCTTCTGAAAAGGAGTCAAAATTTTCTTTTTACCAGGAAAAACTTTGTAAAATGCTCTGCATAGCTTTCACAGAGCGCACACCTTCCGCAGTTGAACAGTCAGGTTCAGTCATAAATTAACTTTATTTTTCTCTGTTATAAGGCTTGAGTTTTGATCCCATGGACATTTGGGTCAGCAGACTGGGCCAGTATTAAGATGAAATCCAGTTTGCTTTTGGCATATCCTTATATCCAGCCTTCAGAAAGTATGAAGTGTGGCTAGTGGCTCTGTCACACCCAAGCGCATCAAGTTATTCACCAAAAGCTCCAAAAACCTTGCATTTGTCAAAACGAATCAGGCGTTCATCAATGTCGCCATTAAATCAACAGTGTGATGCAGCAGCAAAAAAAGGCAGAGTTCAGGAAAGTATTAAGAGAATCTAGATTACGTGAAGTTATTATCCCCCTCCACTATTCCTTGGTCAGGCCGTATCTGGAATATTGTGTCCAGTTCTGGGCGCCACATTTTAAAAAAGTACAGAGAAGAGCTATCAGGATGGTAAGCGGACTGCAAAGTATGTCCTATGAGGAATAATTAAAGTATCTGGGAATGTTTAGCTTGCAAAAAAGAAGGCTAAGAGGAGACTTAATAGCTGTCTACAAATATATGAAGGGATGTCACAGTGTAGAGGGATCATCCTTATTCTAATTTGCACATGGAAACTTAAGAAGCAATGGAATTAAACTGAATGGGAGAAGATACAGATTAGATATTAGAAAAAACTTTTTGACAGTAAGGGTGATCAATGAGTGGAACTGGCTGCCACGAGAGGTGACGCGTTCTACTTCAATGGAAGCTTTCTAACAGAGGCTGGATATCTGTCTGAGATTGTTTTATGAATCCTGCATTGAGCAGGGGGTGGACACAATGACCCTGGAGTTCCCTTCTAAATCTAACATTCTATGATTCATTCACCTATGGCTGATGACAATGAATAAACTAGCAGCACCATTTATCTGCCTGTCTTCTGCTGCATCCTTCTTCTGGCGCTAGTGTTGAGAACCCAGGCTCAGCCAGATAGCTTCTCCTTTTATCCATCTTGTCATTCAGTAGTACTGTTACTGCTGGGGATGCCATTGTTAATCCTACAAGGCCGGACAGACAATTGTATGCCCTATCCTAATTCTCTATTATGCGGCTTCTGCCTCTGCCACTGCACAGCCATGCCATCCACACATCTCATGGCTACCTACCCACGGTGTTTTCTAGTGCTAGACTGCACTTCTACTGCCTGTCCTTCCTTTCCTAGGCTGACAGACACCTCCTTGCTTGCTCCATCCCATTTCTCTACTGATTAAAAAGAATAATTACCAATAAACTATATGCCTCTAATTGTGATTACATTTTGGACATGAAGATCCTAATTTACGATTACCCTTGTATTTGTTTTTTTTTTCTAGTTTTGTGCCTTTTTTAGTTTGCACCCATTTGATTATTCAACTTGCTCGCTTTACGAAGTCTGTTTTATCTGTGCTTGCCAGTTTTCCAATATGACCTGTACAACCATGTTGGGTACCACAGATATGAATCTTACCAGATGGTAGTTGTCTGGATTCACTTTCTTACCTTTCTTAAATATTAGTCGTGCATCAGCCTTCCTTTAATCTTGTGGTGCCGACCCTGTTACAAGAGACTCTAAGAATATGAGATACAGTGTTCTGTGTATTGATGAGCTCAACTCCCTCAATATCTACAGATGAATGCCATCTGGCCCAGGGCTTTATCAATATTTATTTTTCTCAGAGGTAGCCACACTTTCATTGTGTTTATCTAATTATTTTGGGTGGGAACTTTGATTTCTGGGACAGGCAGTTCATTGGTGACCACGGTACTAAGTATATAATTAATATCTAAGCTTTCTTTTTAACCTCTGTAATTACATTGCTATCTTTTAAGGGGCCTATACCAACAGAGTTTTTCATTTTGGCAGTTAAGTTTATAAATATTTTGGGAATTTAAGTTAATCTTGCCTGTGATTTTCTTTCTCTGTAGATAATTTGCTAGCTTGATTTCTTTTTTACATTTTCAATTGAGATCTTTATATTCCTGAAATGCTATTTCTTACTCCTTAGCCTTCAAGGTTTTTAATACCCTTTGATTTTGTATTATTATACTTTGTTCTGCCCTATTTAACCACAATGATTTGTTTTTATTCCTGGACATTTTATTTTGAGAGGGTATAAACTTTCTACATAATCCTAGTAATATTATATATCGTTAAACACTCCCCACTTATGCTTGGTATCATCAGTGTTATGATTGCCAAAGCACATTCACAAAGGTAATGTACAAACCAGGGAGGTAAATACCTGAGCCTGAAAGTTCCCTGTTCATACTAGATAAAGCCCTTCTCTAACCATGTTCTGTCCCTGCCTGACCATGGCGGTTAGCACCCTAAGGTAATGCAATGGTGTTCCCATTTGATAGGAGGATTACCTTGAAAGTCCTTAGCTGCTTCTAGGATAGCTAGAGAAGCAGTTCCCTAAAGGTACCGTCACACTAAGCGACGCTGCAGCGATACCGACAACGATGTCGATCGCTGCAACGTCGCTGTTTGGTCGCTGGAGAGCTGTCACATAGACAGCTCTCCAGCGACCAACAATCCCGAGGTCCCCGGTAACCAGGGTAAACATCAGGTTACTAAGCGCAGGGCCGCGCTTAGTAACCCAATATTTACCCTGGTTACCAGCGTAAACGTTAAAAAAACAAACACTACATACTTACCTTCAGCTGTCTGTCCTCCGACGCTCTGCTTTCCTCTGCACTGTCAGCGCCGGTCAGCCGGAAAGCAGAGCGGTGACGTCACCGCTGTGCTTTCCGGCTGGCCGGCGCTGACACAGGATGCAGGAGGAGTGCAGAGAAGCACAGCGCCGGGGACAGACAGCTGAAGGTAAGTATGTACTGTTTGTTTTTTTAACGTTTACGCTGGTAACCAGGGTAAACATTGGGTTACTAAGCACGGCCCTGCGCTTAGTAACCCGATATTTACCCTGGTTACCAGTGAAGACATCGCTGAATCGGCGTCACACACGCCGATCCAGCGATGTCAGCGGGAGATCCAGCGACGAAATAAAGTTCTGGACTTTCCTCAGCGACCAACGATCTCCCAGCAGGGGCCTGATCGTTGGTCGCTGTCACACATAACGATTTCCTTAACAATATCGTTGCTAGGTCACAAAAAGCAACAATATCGTTAACGATATCGTTATGTGTGAAGGTACCTTAAGGGATAAAGGAATCATACAAAACAACTGCAACCAATACAAACTACAGCAAAGTGGATTAATCCAACAAAGTCCATCACCAGCAGGAAACACCAGTAGGGGAAGTTATTTAAAGCTGCACCTGAAAAGTGATAGGACAGATAAACAGAGTAAATAAAGAACACCTGTGTTAAGCTATACAGACTCCAGCAAGAATAGCAGAGCCCAAGTGCTTTCCATCTCCCCAGCCTCATCCAGCAATCTGTCTATCCAATCCACAACATATCAAACCAGAGCACCCAGTAGACAACACACCGGCATTTACTGCTCAGCATTAATGTCAAGTTGAGAAGATCTGTAATTTACATTTATTATTTTTGACAGGATTTTTCTTCCTTTCAAGTTGAAAGTTTACTTTGGCATTAAAAAGTGGTATCGTTGATGCACTGTACAGCTGGCTGTCAGTCGATGCCGGGGCATGTTTACAGTCGCCACTCTCAGTGCTGTGACTGATGACTGTACTTCTTCTGGGCACACCTGCTTGTTTCAAAGCAGTTCCCTGGAGAAATAAAGTTCATTTTCTCCAAGGTCTCGTACTTTCATTACTGCATCTGGGGACCTTCACATTCTATTAAACTGCAAATTAACCCCATATCTGCAGGTTCATGGCATTATTGGAAATGTCGGGTTCCCTGTAGGTTAAATCCATGAATAATCACCATAGCCTTTTTCATTAGATAGTGAATAAGTGTAAATAAACCTTTTTTTATGCATAGTTGAAGAACAAGCAATAATAATACCCAGAACAAAACTAATGATGGCGATAAAAATGAGGTGCAAAAGCATAAAAAGAAATAATTAACAATATAACATATGCCTCTACTTTACTCAATGCTCCAATCAGTAATTCCACACATCTAACTCTTATCTATTATTAAATCCACTTACACCCAAATGTGTGTAGTGTCTGTTGTAGCTGATCTGAGCTAACAGCATTAATCTGTCATAATCGCTTTGAGTCCGAGTCATAGTTTTTATAAGTAGCGCAACTTACATTTATTTTCCATTTGCAAACATGAAATATTTTAAGTAATAAAAATGCAATGACATAATATAAACATTAATGTTATATTGAGAATATCTTTAGTTTGCAGTGGCATGAAAAGTTCCTGATAGACTTTTTCCTACTTTCAAGGGGAAAGTTTATTATTGAATTAAAACGATATTTTGTTAAACAATTAATTCCCACAATGAGTATTTGGTCTGTTTTTTTTTTTTAGTTGTACATTTTTGCACACAAAAATGTAATATTAGAGCCCCAGCAAAGTGGAAGAGCTGTCTATAAATCTCATGTCCTCTGTGCTGCTTTTTGATACTTTGGAAATTGCCCAGCCATTATTTTTTAATAAATCAGCAGCATGTCACTTTCTATAGAGCTAAATATGCTTTTGACTTGCAGATTATCCCCATAGACATGAGTGAGACACAGAAAATGTTCTGTTCAGATAAAACATTGCATGTACATTTTTAGTACGTTTTCTTGGTGGAAATGCAATAAAAACGCTTTTAATAAATACATGACTTGCAGGAGATGCAAACATTTTTCCAACATCATCAGTATGTCCCCAGTGTGTCAATCTCCCACAAGGTGTGAGTTCTACTAATTTTGTTGAAAGCTGATAGAGTTATTTGTAGTTTTCCTTTTAAATTAGATTCATTAATAAGAATCACAGCATTTTTCATGTATGTTTATCTCTTATGCATTAGTTTTATTATTTTTTCCTGAGAAGCATGTTTCTTTTCGGTACAGATATGTTTTATATGGTTCCTCCCCCTTATTACTCTATACAGAGTTAGGCCTCATTTAGATATCAGGTTTTTTTTTTTGTTCCAATCATTTATTAAGTTTAACATTTTTAACAAATAAAGATACACACCCTTAAAATCAAGAAAGAAAGTGAAGGTGACATATTTGGAGGGAGAAAGGAACGTAAACAATTTATTAAAAAATCAAATTTGGGAGGGGAATGAAACATATGGGAGCAGGAGAACCAATAACATACAAGAGGTCATTTTGACCTTTTTTCAATATCTATAACAAAATGAAATGTACTTAAATATGAATCCTGAAATAATGTATAATTCACAATATTGATACCATAACTTACTCATAAGTATTGACTCAACAAGTGATAAAGATTATACAAAAAGAAGAAGAGAGAAAAGTTACAAAGTACTTGGCTATACTGGATTACTATCAATCCAAGGTTCCCACCTTTTATCTTATTTAGAGTAATAATTGTTAGCAATGGCATGAATTTTTTCATACATATTGTGCAAAGAAATTGTGTTTACTATTTCCGAAATAGTCAGAATTAACCCCTTAACCCCCTGGAGTTATTTCATTTTTGCATTTTCGTTTTTTGCTCTCTTTATTTCCAGAGCCATAACTTTTTTTTATTTTTGAATCAAAATGGCCATATGAGGGCTTGTTTTTTGTGGGACGAGTTGCAATTTTGAATGATACCATTGGTTTTAGCATATTGTGTACTGGAAAATGGAAAAAATATTCCAAGTGCGGTGAAATTGCAAAAAAAGTGAAATCCCACAGTTGTTTTTTATTTTTTTTTACCATGTTCACTAAGTGCTAAAACTGACCAGCCATTATGATTCTAAAGGTAATTATGAGTTCATGGACACCAAACATGTCTAGGTTCTTTTTTTTATCTAAGTGGTGAAAAGAAATTCCAAAATTTGCTAAAGAAAAGAAATTGCGCCATTTTCCGATACCAGTGATCTGACACTTGGATTAATATCGGACAAGTCTCCATGATTTTTTGTGGACCACTGGGCCCGAGGAAAAAAATTGTCATGTGAACTTCCCCATAGACTATCATAGGTACAAGTGCTCTTCATTAAAAATAGAGAGCACTTGTGCATGAAAAACTGACATTTCAATGAGGTCTTATTTTGTAATGAATAGTAGCAAATCTGCACATATTTTTATTGTATGGTTTTCAAGAACTGGCAGTATAGATACATATAATTAATCATTGAGAAGAAGATAAAGTGAAAAAAAAAATAATCAAAAAGGTATATGTTTCTATTTGTGATCCCATTGTGGACATATGTTTTTTTTATAAACAATGCAGCTTTCTATTATTCTTCATGTGCCAATATAAAATATTTGAAATAATTTAAAATCATTTACTCTTTATTTAATGTAATTTCAGAAGCTCTAAAGGCTATAGTTGCATGAAATGTTCTTTATAGATAGAATTTTTGTTTCTCGCAAGGAGGAAGTGTATTTTTGCTCTAAAACTGATGTTGTTAAACATACATAACATTTACTTACATTTTCATTTACAGGCATTTCAAATATTTGTTATGGAACATAGGACGCTTACATATTTTGGATGCTTCAAATTTGGTAGATCTCACGGCAAAGAAAACATTTCTTTTTAATGATGTTCAAGAATGTAACACTTTTCTGAAATACCATTCTACTTTAATAAGGAAATGTTTGTTATCTGCTCATTCAAATGTTGCAGAAGATTATTCAGAAATCTACCTTACAAATGTACCAGCCAATGAACCAGATAATCTCCAACAATCTCTGCACAAATAATGTCATTTCATAACTTTTTTCTTCTTAAGGCCGGGTTCACATTGCATTAATAGCAGCCCGTTCAACACATACGTTAAACGGGCTGCTATTAACGCAAGTGCCGGTATGGCAGCGCGCTAGCGCAGATAGAGCATCTGCTTGCTCTATCTGCGCTAGCGGTGACGGACCCGGAAACGCTGCAGCCAGTGTCTCGGGGTCTGTCACTCAATGACGGTACATTGCTAGCACGCACGCCCATTGTGAGCGTGTGCGCTAGTGATGCGTCCGACATTGTATTCAATGGCGCCGTTAGACAGACTGCTTTACACCGCATTATGCCGCGCAGTGTAACGTAGTCCGTCTAACGGACATGTGGAACGCAGTGTGAACCCAGCCTAAGAGATGCAAACATGTTTTAAACAGCAAGTCTGTTAATCTGAAGAGTCATAGTTATTAAGGTTGAAGGAAGACTATATGTCCATCTAGTTCAACCCATAGCCTAACCTAACATGTTGATCCAGAGGAAGGCAAAAAAACCCCATGTGCAAAGAGTAAGCTCCACATTGGGGAAAAAAATTCCTTCCCGACTCCACATACGGCAATCAGACTAGTTCCCTGGATCAACGCCCTATCAAGGAATCTAGTGTATATACCCTGTAACATTATACTTTTCCAGAAAGGTATCCAGTCCCCTCTTAAATTTAAGTAATGAATCACTCATTACAACATCATACGGCAGAGAGTTCCATAGTCTCACTGCTCTTACAGTAAAGAATCCGCGTCTGTTGTTATGCTTAAACCTTTTTTCCTCCAACCGCAGAGGATGCCCCCTTGTCCCTGTTTCAGGTCTATGATTAAAAAGATCATCAGAAAGGTCTTTGTACTGTCCCCTCATATATTTATACATTAAAATAAGAACACCCCTTAGTCTTCGTTTTTCCAAACTAAATAGCCCCAAGTGTAATAACCTATCTTGGTATTGCAGACCCCCCAGTCCTCTAATAACCTTGGTCGCTCTTCTCTGCACCCGCTCCAGTTCAGCTATGTCTTTCTTAAACACCGGAGACCAGAACTGTGCACAGTATTCTAAGTGTGGTCGAACTAGTGACTTGTATAGAGGTAAAATTATGTTCTCCTCATGAGCATCTATGCCTCTTTTAATGCATCCCATTATTTTATTTGCCTTTGTAGCAGCTGCCTGACACTGGCCACTGAATTTAAGTTTGTCATCCACCCATACACCCAGGTCTTTTTCATTGACGGTTTTGCCCAGAGTTTTAGAATTAAGCACATAATTATACATCTTATTACTTCTACCCAAGTGCATGACCTTACATTTATCCCCATTAAAGCTCATTTGCCATTTATCAGCCCAAGCTTCTAGTTTACATAAATCATCCTGTAATATAAAATTGTCCTCCTCTGTATTGATTACCCTGCAGAGTTTAGTGTCATCTGCAAATATTGAAATTCTACTCTGAATGCCCCCTACAAGGTCATTAACAAATATGTTAAAAAGAAGAGGGCCCAATACTGACCCCTGTGGTACCCCACTGCTAACCGCTACCCAGTCCGAGTGTGCTCCATTAATAACCACCCTTTGTTTCCTATCCCTGAGCCAGCTCTCAACCCACTTGCACATATTTTCCCCTATCCCCATTATTCTCATTTTATGTATCAACCTTTTGTGTGGCACCGTATCAAAAGCTTTTGAAAAGTCCATATACACTACATCCACTGGGTTCCCTTGGTCCAATCTGGAACTTACCTCTTCATAGAAACTGATCAAATTAGTCTGACATGAACGGTCCCTAGTAAACCCGTGCTGATACTGGGTCATGAGGTTATTCCTCTTCAGATACTCCAGTATAGCATCCCTTAGAATGCCCTCCAGTATTTTACCCACAGTAGAGGTTAAGCTTACTGGCCTATAATTTCCGAGTTCAGTTTTTGTCCCCTTTTTGAATATTGGCACCACATTTGCTATACGCCAGTCCTGTGGCACAGACCCTGTTATTATGGAGTCTTTAAAGATTAAAAATAATGGTCTATCAATGACTGTACTTAATTCCTGCAGTACTCGAGGGTGTATCCCATCCGGGCCCGGAGATTTGTCAATTTTAGTGATTTTTAGACGCCGCCGCACTTCCTGCTGGGTTAAGCAGGTGACATTTAATTGGGAATTTTTATCACTAGACATTTTGTCTGCCATGGGATTTTCTTGTGTAAATACTGATGAAAAAAAGTCATTTAGCATATTGGCTTTTTCCTCATCCTCATCCACCATCTCACCCAGACTATTTTTAAGGGGGCCAACACTATCATTTTTTAGTTTCTTACTATTTATGTAGTTAAAGAATATTTTAGGATTATTTTTACTCTCTCTGGCAATGAGTCTCTCTGTCTCAATCTTTGCTGCCTTGATTTGCTTTTTACAGAATTTATTTAATTTTCTGTATTTATTTAATGCCTCCTCACTACCTACTTCCTTTAATTCTCTAAATGCTTTCTTTTTGTCACTTATTGCGCCCCTTACAGCTCTATTTAGCCATATTGGTTTCCTCCTATTTCTAGTATGTTTATTCCCATACGGTATATACTGTGCACAGGTCCTATCCAGGATGCTAATAAACGTCTCCCATTTTCTTTGTGTATTTTTGTGTCTCAGGATATCGTCCCAGTTAATTGCACCAAGATCCTCTCTCATCCGTTGGAAATTTGCCCTCCTGAAGTTTAGTGTCCTTGTAACCCCTCTACTACACATCTTTTTAAAGGATACTTGAAAACTTATTATTTTGTGATCGCTATTTCCCAAGTGACCCCCAACCCTTATATTTGATATGCGGTCTGGCCTGTTGGTTAATATTAGGTCTAGCAGTGCCCCCCTTCTTGTTGGGTCCTGAACCAGTTGTGAAAGGTAATTGTCTCTCATAATTGTCAAAAACTGATTACCTTTGCTGGAACTGCAGGTTTCTATTCCCCAATCTATTTCAGGGTAGTTGAAGTCCCCCATAATAATGACTTCTCCTTGAGTCGCAGCTTCATCTATTTGCTTTACGAGGATATTCTCCATTGCTTCCATTATTTTTGGAGATTTATAACAAACCCCTATCAGTAATTTATTATTTTTTCCCCCTCCCCTTATCTCCACCCACAGGGATTCTACATTTTCATTAAATTCACCTATATTATCGCGCAGGATGGGTTTTAAGGATGATTTTACATATAGACACACCCCTCCCCCTCGCTTATCTGTACGGTCATTTCTGAACAGGCTGTAGCCCTGCAAGTTAACAGCCCAGTCATGGCTCTCATCCAGCCACATTTCAGATATCCCCACCATGTCATAATTATGCTCCAACAACATTAGTTCTAATTCGTCCATTTTGTTGGCGAGGCTTCTGGCATTAGTATACATGCACTTTATGTTCCTCTCTGTACTTCTATTTCTTAAATTATTAACTGTTCTGACCCCAACCCCCATGCCACCGCCACCCCCAACTTCCTTATTTGTGCCCAGGTCTCTGTCTGCACTATCTTCCCCTCCTATAAAATGAATACCCTCCCCCCCAATTCCTAGTTTAAACACTCCTCCAACCTTCTAGCCATTCTCTCCCCCAGCACAGCTGCACCCTCCCCATTGAGGTGCAGCCCGTCCCTAGCGTAGAGCCTGTAGCCAACTGAGAAGTCGGCCCAGTTCTGCAGGAACCCAAACCCCTCTTTCCTACACCAATTCTTGAGCCACTTATTAACCTCCCTAATCTCCCGTTGCCTCTCTGGCGTGGCACGTGGTACCGGCAGTATTTCGGAAAATACCACGTTGGAGGTCCTTGCTTTCAGCTTGCAGCCTAATTCCCTGAAATCATCTTTAAGGACCTTCCACCTACCTCTAACTTTGTCATTAGTGCCAATGTGCACCATGACCGCTGGGTCCTCACCAGCCCCTCCCAATAATCTGTCCACCCGATCAGCGATGTGTCGGACTCGAGCGCCAGGTAGGCAGCACACCGTTCGACGATCCCTGTCTTTGAGTCACCCCAGATATTTAGATATTGCCCCTTCATAACCATTTTGTAGCTACATATTAAGAATATATTACTACATACAGGAGTAGAAGTCTGTTTTGACTCACTGAAAAAAATAGGATAAAAAGTGTATAAATATATAAACGGGCTCACCAAAAAAAGTACCATTAACAGATAAACTTTATTAGTAATATAAAAAGCCTTATTAAAATGACAAAAAAACATACTACTATATATACAAAAGTAGTGAACTACTTACAACCTCAAACAGAGGACCATGTTATACTGGTAGAATATCCTATCGCATCCCTAGGTAGCCTAATTATAGGTATATAGTGGCGGAAACAAACAGATGAAGACCCCTGTGCAAGAGCAGCATGTGGACCCATCTTTGTGTCTGTAACAACAGCTACTTGCTGGATGTGGGGCCCCTTACCTCTTAGGCCCCTGTGCGACAGATCAAGTTGCACCAATGGTATGTTCTTAATATAACGTAACAGTTATGAAAAAACATGGCGTCATGTTTTTGTACTTGCTTAATATAGCTATTTGGACACATTTATTAAAGGAAAAGTATGTTTTAAGTTTAATGCATCTATTAGGAAAATCAGGTTATTTGCGTTTTTTTCTTTGCGGTTTTTAGTGTGGTTTTTACATGCATTTTCATCCTTTGTCTGTTCGCTTTTTGGACACTGCAGATTTTTGTCTGGTTCTTGGTATGTCATGTTTTAAATAAACCTGTTTTTGATACTTACTGGTATTTGGCTTTGACAAAACTTTATAGATTTAGTCATTTGCAGATTACATGCATTTTTACTACTTTTCCGCAGCAAAAATGCTCTTAAAACCAATTATGCATTTTTTTACTATTTTATTTCAATACATATACATAGTTCACTTCACGTTTAGAATTTAATGAAGGAATGAATGAAAAAATGAACAAATAATAAAATTACAGTAATCCTTGCAGCAGAAGACGCATTAGATATTCACCTGAGCAAGTGGTGTTATAATCCGAACAACAGTCAAGGTTTGAAAGGCAGAACTCATCACAATAACATGAGACTCTCCTGCAGGAGTCATTGCGTCCTCCACAGCAGAGTTTAGGATCAGCAGAACAACCTAAAAGTGAACAAAGTATTTTAGCTTTATGAAAAATTGACAATTATATTTTCTTTTTTTCTTTTGCTAAAACAGAACTGGAAATTAATAGAATTTACAGGATAACTGTTACAAAAGTGCTGCCCAGAAAGTCCATAATTTTCATATCTTTAAAACTAATTGATCCTATGAAGTCTGTAAATCTTTGACTTTTCCTTCTTGGTGTTGTAATTTCAACGTAGAGGAGTGTATCATAATAAAACCACAATACAATTTGTTGTTGTACATCAATAAAACAATTAAGAATTTCAGACAAAGCAAATATTGGGAATTTTTTCTAAACTAGTTAGTTCGTACACCAACCAGAATATGGAGTAGTATTACACAAGAATTTTGAGACTATTAAAAATGTATCCAAGGCATTTAACAGAACAAACCTCAACCATTTTTACAGCGCCAATCCTGAACTCTTTTTCATAGGCTTATAGTAGAAGAAATACTATGTAAATAAATGTTAAATATGGCCAAAAAGGAAGGTGGAGTACAGTTAAAAAAACCTTGACCCCTAAGATTAAGTAAAGTCCCCCTCATTGTATTACGTATTATACTGTATTAATTCTGAAATACAGCATTTTTACATCATATTCAGCAAGACAAGATTTGATATGGATTTTAAGTGCTAACAAAAATTGATAAAAGAAATTCATAGAAGTGCAAACAACAGCATCACCATAAAAAAGACATATGCACACAAATCTTCCAAGGATATAAGCAAACAGTGAACAAAATACCAAAAGTTAAGGCAGCACTAGTGATGAGCGAATGTGTTATCCGAGCATGCTTGGATGTTATCCGAGTATCTTGGGTGTGCTCGGATAAGATGTTTGAGTTTCTGCGGACACCAACAACACATGAGAGGATTGCCTGTTTGTTAGGCAATCCCTGCATGTGTTGCAGCAGTCTAAAAGTCGCAAAACGTGCGGCTGCACGGACTCAAATATATCATCTGAGCATGCCCAAGATACTCGGATAACACGTTATCTGCGCATGTGTGCTCATCACTAGGCAGCACTCCAAAAGCACAAGTTCAAAAAAGGGAAGTTTTTTTCCCCTCAAAATTTCTCTGCATCCCCACTGAAGCCTTTAACTTCCAAAATTGTTAAAAAGACTTTAATGAGAATGCAAAAATGTTGAATGGGTGAATTAAACTTTTTTTTTTTTTTAAATTGAACTTTCGTATATTTTCTGGGTTTTGTATAAAAGCATTGTAATGTATACTGTCTACTAGACAAAGTACAATTAAAAAATTCAGCTCATTATGAAAATAGAAAATCCTTACATATACCGTATATACTCGAGTATAAGCCGACCCCCCTAATTTTGCCACAAAAAACTGGGAAAACTTATTGACTCGAGTATAAGCCTAGGGTAGGAAATGCAGCAGCTACCGGTGAATTTCAAAAATAAAAATAGATGCTCCATACTGTTCATTATTGCCCCATAGATGCTCCATATAAAGCTTTGCCACATATAATGCTCTGCACCGTTGATTATGGCCCCATAGATGCTCCATATAAAGCTGTGCCCCACATATAATGCTCTGCACCGTTCATTATGGCCCCATAGATGCTCCATATAAAGCTGTGCCCCATATATAATGCTCTGCACCGTTCGTGGCCCCATAGATGCTCCATTTAAAGCTGTGCCCCATATATAATGCTCTGCACTGTTCATGGCCCCATAGATGCTCCATATAAAGCTGTGCCCCATATATAATGCTCTGCACCGTTCATGGCCCCATAGATGCTCCATATAAAGCTGTGCCATATAGAATGCTCTGCACCATTCATTATGGCCCCATAGATGCTCCATATAAAGCTGTGCCACATATATAATGCTCTGCACCATTCATTATGGCCCCATAGATGCTTCATATAATGCTGTGCCACATATAATGCACTGCACCATTCATTATGGCCCCATAGATGCTCCATATAAAGCTGTGCCCCCACATATAATGATCGGCACCATTCATTATTGCTCCATATAAAGCTGTGCCCCATATAGAATGCTCTGCACCGTTCATTATGGCCCCATAGATGCTCCTTATAAAGCTGTGCCATATATAATGCTCTGCACCATTCATGGCCCCATAGATGCTCCATAAAAAGCTGTGCCATATAGAATGCTCTGCACCATTCATTATGGCCCCATAGATGCTCCTTATTAAGCTGTGCCATGTAGAATGCTGCTGCTGCTGCTGCAATAAAAAAAAATCACATACTCACCTCTCTTTGCTCAGGACGCCGGTGCTTTCAATATTTACCTGCTCCTCGTGAGGCTCCGTCTCCAGCACTGACGCTCAGCAGAGGGAGCACACTGACTACGTCACTGTGCCCTCTGTCCTGAGCGTCATTGCCAGAGGACGCTAGAGACGGAGCAGCACCGGAGCGAGGAGCAGGTAAATATCGCGCAGCGCTCCCCTTCCCGTATACTTACCTGCTCCCGGCGCGGTCCCTGCAGTCCCGGCTTCTTCCAACGCTGCATCTTCTTCCTGTATTGAGCGGTCACAGTTACTGCTCATTTTCAGTCATGAATATGCGGCTCCACCTCTATGGGAGGTGGAGCCGCATATTCATTTCTGTAATGAGCGGTACCATGTGACTGCTCAATACAGGAAAAAGATGCAGTGCCAGAAAAAGCAGGGACTGCAGGGACCGCGCCGGGAGTAGGTAAGTATAATTAGACAGCCCCCGCTCCCCCTCCCCTGCTGACCCCCAGGTATGACTTGATTATAAGCCGAGAGGGGGACTTTCAGCCCAAAAAAAGTGCTGAAAATCTCGGCTTATACTCGAGTATATACGGTACATCATGAGAAAAATAAAAAAGTTATGGCTTTGGAATGTGGAAATGTGGACACAAATGTGAACAATCTGCTATACAATTCTTGATTCACAATTTAAAAAAATGACCAGCGCCATTTCTCACATGTTGCACACTCAGTGAGCAGGCTTTTGGCAACTGGCGTGGATGCATAGTCCCCATAATGTCCTGCACAATCTGATCACATGGTGCAGCACAGCCATTCAGGGTGGCTATTACAGGCACTATAAAATATAGCGGCCTTCAAAAGAGCACTATTTTATGCCTGTACTGTGTAGTGGATAGAGCTCTCCGAGCACACATGATAGAGATAGATAAAGGTGTAGTGTAATTGTGGTGTACTGCTTCAATGCTGATATAGCATATAAAAATTAGGAGTGTCAATCTGTGAATAGAAATCCGAGATTCAAGTGATATACAGTGAACTGTTATAGCATCTCATCATCACCACTCAGTATGTGAATATGAATTAACATATACATATATACACACATACAGCAGTAACAGCACTTTAATAGCTGTTTTTTACACAGTGACAGCCCAAAAAGAGTAGTATTAAACCGTAACGACTGGAGGTATTTTAGTTTTTGTGTTTTTGTGTTTTGCTCTCCTTCTTCCCAAAGCCATAACTTTTTACATTTTTTGGTGAGAATGGCCATGTGAAGGCTTTTTTTTGCAGGACAAGTTGTACTGTTGAACGACATGTTTGGTTTCAACATATTATGCACTGGAAAACGGGGAAAAAATTCCAAGTGTGGTAAACCATGTTGACTAAATGCTAAAATTGACCTGCTATTATGACTCTCCAGGTCATTATGAGTTCATAGACACCAAACTTGTCTAGGTTATTTTTTATTTAAGTGAAAAAATATATATGATCTTTTGATCACCCGTTTTTGCATTTTATTGCTATGTAGCGATGACCAAAAAAATCATAATTCTAGCGTTTTTACTTTTTTTCTCATTACGCCGTTTACCGATCTGGTTATTTCTTTTATTTTATCCAGCTTCCTCTTGATTACATTCCAAAGGTTTTAAATGGGGTTAAAGTCTGGAAATTGGGTTGGTCATGACAAGGATTTGATGTCGTGGTCCTTCATCCACATCTTGATTGACCTAGCTGTGTGGCATGGTGCATTGTCCTGGTAGAAAAAACAGTCCTCCGAGTTGTGGAACATTGCCTGAGCAAAAGGAATCAACTGTTTTTCCAGGGTAACCTTGTATGCGACATGATTCATACGTCCTTCACAAAGATTAACCTGCCCAATTCCAGCCTTGCTGAAGCATTCCCAGATCATCACGGATCCTTCACCAAATTTCACAGTGGGTGTAAGACACTGTGGCTTGTATGCCTCTCCAGGTCTCCAATTAACCATTAGATGACCAGGTGTTTGGCAAAGCTGAAAATTACACTCATCAGAGAAGATTACCTTTCTCCAGTTCTCTATGGTCCAATCCTTATGGTCTTTGGCAAACCGCAGCCTGACTCTCCTTTGCTTCTAATTGATGAAAGACTTTTTTCTAGCTTTAAATGACTTGAGTCCTGCCTCTAGGAGCCTGTTAAGGACTGTTCCTGCCAAGCACTTCACCCCAGCTGCCATTTGCCATTCCTTTTG
Organism: Ranitomeya imitator; assembly: GCF_032444005.1. Classification (NCBI taxonomy): domain Eukaryota; kingdom Metazoa; phylum Chordata; class Amphibia; order Anura; family Dendrobatidae; genus Ranitomeya; species Ranitomeya imitator. Next base: position 416,036,898 of record NC_091286.1, on the reverse strand, counting down.
CAGGTCATTTGATGTCATCCTGCGGTTGCTGAATGACATTTGAATAAAATTTTGAGGATGGAGGCAACATGGCGCCCACTGTGTCCCTCTGCTAGTAAAGCCAGAATGGAGCCCTTCTTTTCTTCACTCAAGACTTTTCATTTCAACTCTTTTGGCATAGTTAAAAGTTAGTTTTTCATTCCCAATACTTTTGGGATATTACTAGCACTTGTTTTGCCATCCAGCTTGTCCTATTGCAAGAGGATTGTGAACACCCCAGCATTGTTTTTTAGACTTTCCTTCATTAAATAAGATTTGGTTAAGGTGATCACCTAATCAGAAGCACATTAAGCAGAATGAGATGTATTCTGGTTGGAATTCAACTGACACAAGAATGTAAAGAAGCTGATTTTTTATAAAACTGTGCAGTTACAAAACTGTGCGCGCAGGGCCGCGCTTAGTAACCCGATGTTTACCTTGGTTACCAGCGTAAACGTAAAAAAAACAAACACTACATACTTACCTTCTGTGTCTGTCCTCCTGCGCTGTGCATTCCTCTGCACTGTCAGCGCCGGTCAGCCGTAAAGCAGAGCGGTGACGTCACCCTTGTGCTTTCCGGCTGGCCGGCGCTCACAGCCAGTGCAGAGAAGCACAGCGCCAGAGGACAGACACGGAAGGTAAGTTTGTAGTGTTTGTTTTTTTAACGTTTACGCTGGTAACCAGGGTAAACATCGGGTTACTAAGCGCGGCCCTGCGCTTAGTAACCCGATATTTACCCTGGTTACCAGTGAAGACATCGCTGAATCGGTGTCACACACGCCAATACAGCGATGTCAGCGGGAGAGCCAGCGACGAAAGAAAGTTTCAAACGATCTGCTACGACGTACGATTCTCAGCGGGGTCCCTGATCACAGTAGCGTGTCAGACACAGCGAGATCGTAAGGATATCGCTGGAACGTCACGGATCGTGCCGTCCTAGCGATCAAAGTGCCACTGTGTGACGTACCCTAAGCCTCAGTGGAAGATACCAAGTTGTCTTTATTTCTCTTAGAAAGGGGTGCGTGCTTTCTGTTTTCATGTGCAGGAAAGAGTAAGCTGCTGTCTAGACTTTTTTTTTAAGATCCAAAGTGTACTGTACTATAGATACCTGGAATAGCAACTAAAGCAAGGGATAATACATTGGTGTCACAGATCATAAGTGAATGCATTCAGCGACAGAGATACATCACCACATCTGGAACAGGTGGTTAGACATCCATGACTGGGATTCAAGCTTGAGGAGGCTAATTTGCATATTCCAGGTACCTTCTGGGAAAAGCGAAGAGTCTCCCTAAGCTAGAAGATCGTTGGGTACAGCCGGGACCAGCTGCTTGGAAAGCATCACCAAACCAGGGATTCAAGCTTGAGGAGGCTAATTTGCATATTCCAGGTGCCTTCTGAGAAAAGCGAAGAGTCTCCCTAAGCTAGAAGATTGTTGGGTACAGCCGGGACCAGCTGCTTGGAAAGCATCACCAAACCAGGGATTCAAGCTTGAGGAGGCTAATTTGCATATTCCAGGTGCCTTCTGGGAAAAGCGAAGAGTCTCCCTAAGCTAGAAGATCGTTGGGTACAGCCGGGACCAGCTGCTTGGAAAGCATCACCAAACCAGGGATTCAAGCTTGAGGAGGCTAATTTGCATATTCCAGGTGCCTTCTGGGAAAAGCGAAGAGTCTCCCTAAGCTAGAAGATCGTTGGGTACAGCCGGGACCAGCTGATTGGAAAGCATCACCAAACCAGGGATTCAAGCTTGAGGAGGCTAATTTGCATATTCCAGGTGCCTTGTGGGAAAAGCAAAGAGTCTCCCTAAGCTAGAAGATCGTTGGGTACAGCCGGGACCAGCTGCTTGAAAGCATCACCAAACCAGGGATTCAAGCTTGAGGAGGCTAATTTGCATATTCCAGGTGCCTTCTGGGAAAAGTGAAGAGTCTCCCTAAGCTAGAAGATCGTTGGGTACAGCCGGGACCAGCTGCTTGGAAAGCATCACCAAACCAGGGATTCAAGCTTGCGGAGGCTAATTTGCATATTCCAGGTGCCTTCTGGGAAAAGCGAAGAGTCTCCCTAAGCTAGAAGATCGTTGGGTACAGCCGGGACCAGCTGCTTGGAAAGCATCACCAAACCAGGGATTCATGCTTGCAGAGGCTAATTTGCATATTCCAGGTGCCTTCTGGGAAAAGCGAAGAGTCTCCCTAAGCTAGAAGATCGTTGGGTACAGCCGGGACCAGCTGCTTGGAAAGCATCACCAAACCAGGGATTCAAGCTTGAGGAGGCTAATTTGCATATTCCAGGTGCCTTCTGGGAAAAGCGAAGAGTCTCCCTAAGCTAGAAGATCGTTGGGTACAGCCGGGACCAGCTGCTTGGAAAGCATCACCAAACCAGCCATTCAAGCTTGAGGAGGCTAATTTGCATATTCCAGGTGCCTTCTGGGAAAAGCGAAGAGTCTCCTTAAGCTAGAAGATCGTTGGGTACAGCCGGGACCAGCTGCTTGGAAAGCATCACCAAACCAGGGATTCAAGCTTGAGGAGGCTAATTTGCATATTCCAGGTGCCTTCTGGGAAAAGCGAAGAGTCTCCCTAAGCTAGAAGATCGTTGGATACAGCCGGGACCAGCTGCTTGGAAAGCATCACCAAACCAGGGATTCAAGCTTGCGGAGGCTAATTTGCATATTCCAGGTGCCTTCTGGGAAAAGCGAAGAGTCTCCCTAAGCTAGAAGATCGTTGGGTACAGCCGGGACCAGCTGCTTGGAAAGCATCACCAAACCACGGATTCAAGCTTGAGGAGGCTAATTTGCATATTCCAGGTGCCTTCTGGGAAAAGCGAAGAGTCTCCCTAAGCTAGAAGATCGTTGGGTACAGCCGGGACCAGCTGCTTGGAAAGCATCACCAAACCAGGGATTCAAGCTTGAGGAGGCTAATTTGCATATTCCAGCTGCCTTCTGGGAAAAGCGAAGAGTCTTCCTAAGCTAGAAGATCGTTGGGTACAGCCGGGACCAGCTGCTTGGAAAGCATCACCAAACCAGGGATTCAAGCTTGAGGAGGCTAATTTGCATATTCCAGGTGCCTTGTGGGAAAAGCAAAGAGTCTCCCTAAGCTAGAAGATCGTTGGGTACAGCCGGGACCAGCTGCTTGGAAAGCATCACCAAACCAGGGATTCATGCTTGCAGAGGCTAATTTGCATATTCCAGGTGCCTTCTGGGAAAAGCGAAGAGTCTCCCTAAGCTAGAAGATCGTTGGGTACAGCCGGGACCAGCTGCTTGGAAAGCATCACCAAACCAGGGATTCAAGCTTGAGGAGGCTAATTTGCATATTCCAGGTGCCTTCTGGGAAAAGCGAAGAGTCTCCCTAAGCTAGAAGATCGTTGGGTACAGCCGGGACCAGCTGCTTGGAAAGCATCACCAAACCAGCCATTCAAGCTTGAGGAGGCTAATTTGCATATTCCAGGTGCCTTCTGGGAAAAGCGAAGAGTCTCCTTAAGCTAGAAGATCGTTGGGTACAGCCGGGACCAGCTGCTTGGAAAGCATCACCAAACCAGGGATTCAAGCTTGAGGAGGCTAATTTGCATATTCCAGGTGCCTTCTGGGAAAAGCGAAGAGTCTCCCTAAGCTAGAAGATCATTGGGTACAGCCGGGACCAGCTGCTTGGAAAGCATCACCAAACCAGGGATTCAAGCTTGCGGAGGCTAATTTGCATATTCCAGGTGCCTTCTGGGAAAAGCGAAGAGTCTCCCTAAGCTAGAAGATCGTTGGGTACAGCCGGGACCAGCTGCTTGGAAAGCATCACCAAACCACGGATTCAAGCTTGAGGAGGCTAATTTGCATATTCCAGGTGCCTTCTGGGAAAAGCGAAGAGTCTCCCTAAGCTAGAAGATCGTTGGGTACAGCCGGGACCAGCTGCTTGGAAAGCATCACCAAACCAGGGATTCAAGCTTGAGGAGGCTAATTTGCATATTCCAGCTGCCTTCTGGGAAAAGCGAAGAGTCTTCCTAAGCTAGAAGATCGTTGGGTACAGCCGGGACCAGCTGCTTGGAAAGCATCACCAAACCAGGGATTCAAGCTTGAGGAGGCTAATTTGCATATTCCAGGTGCCTTCTGGGAAAAGCGAAGAGTCTCCCTAAGCTAGAAGATCGTTGGGTACAGCCGGGACCAGCTGCTTGGAAAGCATCACCAAACCAGGGATTCAAGCTTGAGGAGGCTAATTTGCATATTCCAGGTGCCTTCTGGGAAAAGCGAAGAGTCTCCCTAAGCTAGAAGATCGTTGGGTACAGCCGGGACCAGCTGCTTGGAAAGCATCACCAAACCAGGGAATCAAGCTTGAGGAGGCTAATTTGCATATTCCAGGTACCTTCTGGGAAAAGCGAAGAGTCTCCCTAAGCTAGAAGATCGTTGTGTACAGCCGGGACCAGCTGCTTGGAAAGCATCACCAAACCAGGGATTCAAGCTTGAGGAGGCTAATTTGCATATTCCAGGTGCCTTCTGGGAAAAGCAAAGAGTCTCCCTAAGCTAGAAGATCGTTGGGTACAGCCGGGACCAGCTGCTTGAAAGCATCACCAAACCAGGGATTCAAGCTTGAGGAGGCTAATTTGCATATTCCAGGTGCCTTCTGGGAAAAGTGAAGAGTCTCCCTAAGCTAGAAGATCGTTGGGTACAGCCGGGACCAGCTGCTTGGAAAGCATCACCAAACCAGGGATTCAAGCTTGCGGAGGCTAATTTGCATATTCCAGGTGCCTTCTGGGAAAAGCGAAGAGTCTCCCTAAGCTAGAAGATCGTTGGGTACAGCCGGGACCAGCTGCTTGGAAAGCATCACCAAACCAGGGATTCAAGCTTGAGGAGGCTAATTTGCATATTCCAGGTGCCTTCTGGGAAAAGCGAAGAGTCTCCCTAAGCTAGAAGATCGTTGGGTACAGCCGGGACCAGCTGCTTGGAAAGCATCACCAAACCAGGGATTCAAGCTTGAGGAGGCTAATTTGCATATTCCAGGTGCCTTCTGGGAAAAGCGAAGAGTCTTCCTAAGCTAGAAGATCGTTGGGTACAGCCGGGACCAGCTGCTTGGAAAGCATCACCAAACCAGGGATTCAAGCTTGAGGAGGCGAATTTGCATATTCCAGGTGCCTTCTGGGAAAAGCGAAGAGTCTCCCTAAGCTAGAAGATCGTTGGGTACAGCCGGGACCAGCTGCTTGGAAAGCATCACCAAACCAGGCATTCAAGCTTGAGGAGGCTAATTTGCATATTCCAGGTGCCTTCTGAGAAAAGCGAAGAGTCTCCTTAAGCTAGAAGATCGTTGGGTAAAGCCGGGACCAGCTGCTTGGAAAGCATCACCAAACCAGGGATTCAAGCTTGAGGAGGCTAATTTGCATATTCCAGGTGCCTTCTGGGAAAAGCGAAGAGTCTCCCTAAGCTAGAAGATCGTTGGGTACAGCCGGGACCAGCTGCTTGGAAAGCATCACCAAACCAGGGATTCAAGCTTGCAGAGGCTAATTTGCATATTCCAGGTGCCTTCTGGCAAAAGCGAAGAGTCTCCCTAAGCTAGAAGATCGTTGGGTACAGCCGGGACCAGCTGCTTGGAAAGCATCACCAAACCAGGGATTCAAGCTTGAGGAGGCTAATTTGCATATTCCAGGTGCCTTCTGGGAAAAGCGAAGAGTCTCCCTAAGCTAGAAGATCGTTGGGTACAGCCGGGACCAGCTGCTTGGAAAGCATCACCAAACCACGGATTCAAGCTTGAGGAGGCTAATTTGCATATTCCAGGTGCCTTCTGGGAAAAGCGAAGAGTCTTCCTAAGCTAGAAGATCGTTGGGTACAGCCGGGACCAGCTGCTTGGAAAGCATCACCAAACCAGGGATTCAAGCTTGAGGAGGCTAATTTGCATATTCCAGGTGCCTTCTGGGAAAAGCGAAGAGTCTCCCTAAGCTAGAAGATCGTTGGGTACAGCCGGGACCAGCTGCTTGGAAAGCATCACCAAACCAGGGATTCAAGCTTGAGGAGGCTAATTTGCATATTCCAGGTGCCTTCTGGGAAAAGCGAAGAGTCTCCCTAAGATAGAAGATCGTTGGGTACAGCCGGGACCAGCTGCTTGGAAAGCATCACCAAACCAGGGATTCAAGCTTGAGGAGGCTAATTTGCACATTCCAGGTGCCTTCTGGGAAAAGCGAAGAGTCTCCCTAAGCTAGAAGATCGTTGGGTACAGCCGGGACCAGCTGCTTGGAAAGCATCACCAAACCAGGGATTCAAGCTTGAGGAGGCTAATTTGCATATTCCAGGTGCCTTCTGGGAAAAGCGAAGAGTCTCCCTAAGCTAGAAGATCGTTGGGTACAGCCGGGACCAGCTGCTTGGAAAGCATCACCAATTTTTGCCTGTAGGACATTATTGCAAGAGAGCTTGGCTGAGTAGATTACACAAGAAGGAAAACACACAGCAAGTCAGCAGGATCTAGGAGCAACATGGCAGATGTGACAACCTACATGGTGAGCTGCAGCATGTGCTACATGTTCACAGATCGACCAGAAGAAGAATCAAATTTCACCTGTCAGAAGTGTAGACTAGTGGCCCTTTTAGAAGAAAAGGTGTGGGGTCTGGAAGAAAGAATAGCAACTTTGAAACTCATCAAAGAGAATGAAGACTTTCTAGACAGAACAGAAGCATCTCTACTGGTCACAGAAGGTGAAGAAAGTGTCAGAGAACCTCCAGAAGCAGATGAGTGGAAGCATGTGACCAAAAGAAGCAAGAAGACCATGGAGAAATCACCAACCACACAACTGAACAACCGATATCAAATCTTTGTAGAGGATGAAGATGGCACACCTAAGGATGAAGCAATACCAGCAAGCAAAAAAGAAAAGGGCACACAGCAACAAGTGACAGCAAAAAGTACAGCCAAGAAGCAACGAAGAGTGGTGGTGGTGGGAGACTCACTACTGAGAGGCACAGAAGCAGCCATCTGCAGACCGGACATAACTGCAAGAGAAGTATGCTGCCTTCCAGGTGCGATGATCAAGGATGTGACCGATAGGATACCAAAGCTCTTCAGCTCCAAGGACGTCCACCCATTTCTTCTGATACATGTTGGCACCAATGACACGGCAAGGAAGGACCTACCGACAATCTGCAAAGACTTTGAAGAGTTGGGGAAGAAAGTAAAGGAACTGGATGCACAGGTAGTTTTTTCTTCTATCCTTCCAGTAGACGGGCATGGCACCAGGAGATGGAACAGGATCCTTGATGCAAACAACTGGCTAAGACGATGGTGCAGACAACAAGGATTCGGATTCCTGGACCACGGTGTGAATTACTTGTACGATGGACTCCTCGCCAGAGATGGACTACACCTCAACAAACCTGGGAAACACACATTCGCCAGAAGACTCGCTACACTCATCAGGAGGGCGTTAAACTAGAAGAAGAGGGGACGGGAAGAAAAACATTAGACTTGAACAAAGAAGATCCAGGAAAACATACTCAGAAGGGAGGTAAGAACATTTCTAAAACAATCCACAGCGAGGAGATTGGAACAAAACAAAATCCTCTAAACTGCATGCTCGCAAACGCCAGAAGCCTGACAAACAAGATGGAAGAACTAGAAGCAGAAATATCTACAGGTAACTTTGACATAGTGGGAATAACTGAGACATGGTTAGATGAAAGCTATGACTGGGCAGTTAACTTACAGGGTTACAGTCTGTTTAGAAAGGATCGTAAAAATCGGAGAGGAGGAGGGGTTTGTCTCTATGTAAAGTCTTGTCTAAAGTCCACTTTAAGGGAGGATATTAGCGAAGGAAATGAGGATGTCGAGTCCATATGGGTCGAAATTCATGGAGGGAAAAATGGTAACAAAATTCTCACTGGGGTCTGTTACAAACCCCCAAATATAACAGAAACCATGGAAAGTCTACTTCTAAAGCAGATAGATGAAGCTGCAACCCATAATGAGGTCCTGGTTATGGGGGACTTTAACTACCCGATATTAACTGGGAAACAGAAACCTGTGAAACCCATAAAGGCAACAGGTTTCTGCTAATAACTAGTGTTGAGCATTCCGATACCGCAAGTATCGGGTATCGGCCGATACTTGCGGTATCGGAATTCCGATACCGAGATCCGATACTTTTGTGGTATCGGGTATCGGTATCGGATACATAGAGATGTGTAAAATAAAGAATTAAAATAAAAAATATTGATATATTTACTTCTCCGGCGGCCCCTGGACTCAGCGCGGGTAACCGGCAGGCTTCGTTGTTCAAAATCAGCGCTTTTAGGACCTGAGAATCACGTCCCGGCTTCTGATTGGTCGCGGGCCGCCCATGTGACCGCCACGCGACCAATCAGAAGCCGCGACGTCACCGCAAGCTATTAACGCGCTCATTTTTGAAAAATGAGCGCGTTAATGACTTTCAAAGACGTAGCGGCTTGTGATTGGTCGCGGCCACGCGACCAATCACAAGCCGCGACGTCACCGCAAGCTATTAACGCGCTCATTTTTAAAAATGAGCGCGTTAATGGCTTTCAAAGACGTAGCGGCTTGTGATTGGTCGCGTGGCCGCGACCAATCACAAGCCGCGACGTCACCGCAAGCTATTAACGCGCTCATTTTTAAAAATGAGCGCGTTAATGGCTTTCAAAGACATAGCGGCTTGTGATTGGTCGCGTTGCCGCGACCAATCACAAGCCGCGACGTCACCGCAAGCTATTAACGCGCTCATTTTTAAAAATGAGCGCGTTAATGACTTTCAAAGACGTAGCGGCTTGTGATTGGTCGCGGCCACGCCAAATATCAATATTTTTTATTTTAATTCTTTATTTTACACATCCCTATGGATCCCAGGGCCTGAAGGAGAGTTTCCTCTCCTTCAGACCCTGGGAACCATGAGAATAACTTCCGATACTTGATGTCCCATTGACTGGTATTGGTATCGGATATCGGTATCGGCGATATCCGATATTTTTCGGGTATCGGCCGATACTATCCGATACCGATACTTTCAAGTATCGGACGGTATCACTCAACACTACTAATAACCAAGAAAAATTATCTTTCACAATTGGTGCAGAATCCAACCAGAAGAGCAGCACTTTTAGACCTAATACTATCTAATAGACCTGACAGAATAACAAATCTGCAGGTGGTTGGGCATCTAGGAAATAGCGACCACAATATTGTACAGTTTCACCTGTTTTTCACTAGGGGGACTTGTCAGGGAGTCACAAAAACACTGAACTTTAGGAAGGCAAAGTTTGACCAGCTTAGAGATGCCCTTAATCTGGTAGACTGGGACAATATCCTCAGAATTAAGAATACAGATAATAAATGGAAAATGTTTAAGAACATCCTAAATAGGCACTGTAAGCGGTTTATACCTTGTGGGAATAAAAGGACTAGAAATAGGAAAAACCCAATGTGGCTAAACAAAGAAGTAAGACAGGCAATTAACACTAAAAAGAAAGCATTTGCACTACTAAAGCAGGATGGCACCATTGAAGCTCTAAAAAACTATAGGGAGAAAAATACTTTATCTAAAAAACTAATTAAAGCTGCCAAAAAGGAAACAGAGAAGCACATTGCTAAGGAGAGTAAAACTAATCCCAAACTGTTCTTCAACTATATCAATAGTAAAAGAATAAAAACTGAAAATGTAGGCCCCTTAAAAAATAGTGAGGAAAGAATGGTTGTAGATGACGAGGATAAAGCTAACATATTAAACACCTTCTTCTCCATGGTATTCACGGTGGAAAATGAAATGCTAGGTGAAATCCCAAGAAACAATGAAAACCATATATTAAGGGTCACCAATCTAACCCAAGAAGAGGTGCGAAACCGGCTAAATAAGATTAAAATAGATAAATCTCCGGGTCCGGATGGCATACACCCACGAGTACTAAGAGAACTAAGTAATGTAATAGATAAACCATTATTTCTTATTTTTAGGGACTCTATAGCGACGGGGTCTGTTCCGCAGGACTGGCGCATAGCAAATGTGGTGCCAATATTCAAAAAGGGCTCTAAAAGTGAACCTGGAAATTATAGGCCAGTAAGTCTAACCTCTATTGTTGGTAAAATATTTGAAGGGTTTCTGAGGGATGTTATTCTGGATTATCTCAATGAGAATAACTGTTTAACTCCATATCAGCATGGGTTTATGAGAAATTGCTCCTGTCAAACCAATCTAATCAGTTTTTATGAAGAGGTAAGCTATAGGCTGGACCACGGTGAGTCATTGGACGTGGTATATCTCGATTTTTCCAAAGCGTTTGATACCGTGCCGCACAAGAGGTTGGTACACAAAATGAGAATGCTTGGTCTGGGGGAAAATGTGTGTAAATGGGTTAGTAACTGGCTTAGTGATAGAAAGCAGAGGGTGCTTATAAATGGTATAGTCTCTAACTGGGTCGCTGTGACCAGTGGGGTACCGCAGGGGTCAGTATTGGGACCTGTTCTCTTCAACATATTCATTAATGATCTGGTAGAAGGTTTACACAGTAAAATATCGATATTTGCAGATGATACAAAACTATGTAAAGCAGTTAATACAAGAGAAGATAGTATTCTGCTACAGATGGATCTGGATAAGTTGGAAACTTGGGCTGAAAGGTGGCAGATGAGGTTTAACAATGATAAATGTAAGGTTATACACATGGGAAGAAGGAATCAATATCACCATTACACACTGAATGGGAAACCACTGGGTAAATCTGACAGGGAGAAGGACTTGGGGATCCTAGTTAATGATAAACTTACCTGGAGCAGCCAGTGCCAGGCAGCAGCTGCCAAGGCAAACAGGATCATGGGGTGCATTAAAAGAGGTCTGGATACACATGATGAGAGCATTATACTGCCTCTGTACAAATCCCTAGTTAGAACGCACATGGAGTACTGTGTCCAGTTTTGGGCACTGGTGCTCAGGAAGGATATAATGGAACTAGAGAGAGTACAAAGGAGGGCAACAAAATTAATAAAGGGGATGGGAGAACTACAATACCCAGATAGATTAGTGAAATTAGGATTATTTAGTCTAGAAAAAAGACGACTGAGGGGCGATCTAATAACCATGTATAAGTATATAAGGGGACAATACAAATATCTCGCTGAGGATCTGTTTATACCAAGGAAGGTGACGGGCACAAGGGGGCATTCTTTGCGTCTGGAGGAGAGAAGGTTTTTCCACCAACATAGAAGAGGATTCTTTACTGTTAGGGCAGTCAGAATCTGGAATTGCTTGCCTGAGGAGGTGGTGATGACGAACTCAGTCGAGGGGTTCAAGAGAGGCCTGGATTTCTTCCTGGAGCAGAACAATATTGTATCATACAATTAGGTTCTGTAGAAGGACGTAGATCTGGGGATTTATTATGATGGAATATAGGCTGAACTGGATGGACAAATGTCTTTTTTCGGCCTTACTAAGTATGTTACTATGTTACTATGTTACTATGTGCGTTTCCTTTCTACCGACAGGCGGTGTGTATCTGTCTCCTCTTTCACCTTGCCTGGATCCTGTTTGTCAGGAAGAGATTAATAATTTTCTATTATTTTGGGGCACAACCAGAGCTGGCATACTACTCCTCCCACCATTGGTTTCTTTATGACCAAGTCCTAAATACAAAAAAAAACAAAATACAGCCCCCCCTCTCTGAGAATTTCCACCCCCCCTCTCTTCAAACAAATGGTCAGTTTGGAATGCAGAGATTTATTGCCTGCCAGCACTAGCATAGCTGAATACGTTTTCACTCCAAAATAATTTCTTTGGAACCTCTCCTCCCCTTTATTGACATGTCATACCTGTGACTGAGATTTAGTAAGTTTCATATTTTTAACCCGTTTTATTTCTTATCTGTTTGTACATATTTGTATTTTGTCTCTTTTATAGTATCATTTATATCTTTTGTAAACACTGCTGATACTTCCAGAGTAAAATTATAAATTTGCTAGCTTTGTTCTTCTTGTTCTACACTCCTTGACAGAAGTTATGTCGCTTATCCATGTTATGTAAATAAAAGCTTATAACCTGACGTTATATTCATCCATTGGTTATATAAATTATTCTTTTGAAAGCTGAAACCCTCTGACATGTGATTTAGGTTAAGAAAATAAATTGGCATCAATGCAGAAATATTGATCAGTTAATGGACACAGAATGGTCAGATTTTGGCAAGACAAAAGTTTTGTTGCCCACAGAAAATAATGTGATATTCAAACAAATAATTAAGTTAAAATACAAATATATGTTGCATAACATTGATGAATGAAGTTGTGGTGCTATTAGAGTCATATTTAATATTTTGTGTGACTTCCATGAGCTTGAAGGACTGCATCTATGTGGTTCAACAATGATTCATACAATTTATTAATGAAGTCATCAGGAATAGCAAAGAATGCAGTCTTACATGCCTCCCAGAGTTCATCTAGATTCTTTGGTTTTATCTTCGAAGCTTCCTCTTTCATCCTACCCCAAACATGCTCAATGATGTTCATGTCTGGTGACTGGGCTGGCCAGTCTTTGAGCACCTTTTTTGCCAGGACGAACTTTGCTGTAGAGATGGATGAATGAGATGGAGCACCATCCTGCTGCAGAATTTGACCCCTTTTATGATTTGGAATATAAGAGATAGCTAATACTTCGTGATATTTTAGGCTATTGATATTGCCTTCCACCTCGCAAATGTTTTGCACACCTGTTGTGAATTCTGTGGCAGAGCTCCCTCCTGTGGTCACAAGTGGTACTTCGGCTGGTTCTCTCTGTGAGCTTCCATTGGTGGAGGAAAGTGGTACTGCGGCTTCTGAGTTTCCTTCCTCAGGTGATGTGGTGAAGTCGTTAGGTGCTGCTCTATTTAACTCCACCTAGTGCTTTGATCCTGGCCTCCAGTCAATGTTCTAGTATTGGACCTGTTTCCTCCTGGATCGTTCCTGTGGCCTGCTGCTCTGCATAGCTAAGTTCCTCTTTGCTATTTGTTTGCTGTTTTTTTCTGTCCAGCTTGTCATTTTGTTTTTTACTGCTTGCTGGAAGCTCTGGGACGCAGAGGGTGTACCTCCGTGCCGTTAGTTCGGTACGGAGGGTCTTTTTGCCCCCTTTGCGTGGTTTTTGTAGGGTTTTGTGTTGACCGCAAAGTTACCTTTCCTATCCTCACTCTATTCAGAAAGTTGGGCCTCACTTTGCTAAATCTATTTCATCTCTACGTTTGTCTTTTCATCTTAACTCACAGTCATTATATGTGGGGGCTGCCTTTTCCTTTGGGGTATTTCTCTGAGGCAAGGTAGGCTTATTTTCTATCTTCAGGCTAGCTAGTTTCTCAGGCCGTGCCGAGTTGCATAGGGAGCGTTAGGCGCAATCCACGGCTGCCTTTAGTGTGGTTGGAGAGGATTAGGGATTGCGGTCAACAGAGTTCCCACGTCTCAGAGCTCGTTCTTGTTTTTTGGGTTATTGCCAGGTCACTGTATGTGCGCTGACCTCTATGTCCATTGTGGTACTGAATTACCTTTCATAACAGTACTGGAGGCCGGAAGTACTATTGTTTCCCAATAGAGGGAAAAAAGAAGTTCTGAGACCATTTTTTTTTCTTTGCACTGTGTTTTGCCTTTTTTTTCCCCTAGACATTTGGGTGGTTCAGGACACAGGTGTAGCAATGGACATTAAAGGTCTGTCTTCATGTGTGGATCAGCTCACGGCAAGAGTACAAAGTATTCAAGACTTTGTGATTCAGAATTCTATGTTAGAACCGAGAATTCCTATTCCTGATTTGTTTTTTGGAGATAGAACTAAATTTCTGAGTTTCAAAAATAATTGTAAACTATTTCTGGCTTTGAAACCTTGCTCCTCTGGTGACCCAGTTCAACAAGTTAGGATCGTTATTTCTTTTTTGCTTGGCGACCCTCAGGACTGGGCATTTTCTCTTGCGTCAGGAGATCCTGCATTAAGTAATATCGATGCATTTTTCCTGGCGCTCGCATTGCTGTACGATGAGCCTAATTCTGTGGATCAGGCAGAGAAGAATTTGCTGGCTCTGTGTCAGGGTCAGGATGAAATAGAGGTATATTGTCAGAAATTTAGAAAGTGGTCCGTACTAATTCAGTGGAATGAAGGTGCGCTCGCAGCTATTTTCAGAAAAGGTCTCTCTGAAGCCCTTAAGGATGTCATGGTGGGATTTCCTATGCCTGCTGGTCTGAATGAGTCTATGTCTTTGGCCATTCAGATCGGTCGACGCTTGCGTGAGCGTAAATCTGTGCACCATTTGGCGGTATTACCTGAGCTTAAACCTGAGCCTATGCAGTGCGATAGGACTTTGACCAGAGTTGAAAGGCAAGAACACAGACGTCTGAATGGGCTGTGTTTCTACTGTGGTGATTCCACTCATGCTATCTCTGATTGTCCTAAGCGCACTAAGCGGTTCACTAGGTCTGCCACCATTGGTACGGTACAGTCAAAATTTCTTCTGTCTGTTACCTTGATCTGCTCTTTGTCATCGTATTATGTCATGGCATTTGTGGACTCAGGCGCTGCTCTGAATTTGATGGACTTGGAGTATGCTAGGCGTTGTGGGTTTTTCTTGGAGCCCTTGCAGTGTCCTATTCCATTGAGAGGAATTGATGCTACGCCTTTGGCCAAGAATAAGCCTTAGTACTGGACCCAGCTGACCATGTGCATGGCTCCTGCACATCAGGAGGTTATTCGCTTTCTGGTGTTGCATAATCTGCATGATGTGGTCGTGTTGGGGTTGCCATGGCTACAAGTCCATAATCCAGTATTAGATTGGAAATCCATGTCTGTGTCCAGCTGGGGTTGTCAGGGGGTACATGGTGATGTCCCATTTCTGACTATTTCGTCATCCACCCCTTCTGAGGTTCCTGAGTTCTTGTCTGATTACCGGGATTTATTTGATGAGCCCAAGTCCAATACCCTACCTCCGCATAGGGATTGTGATTGTACTATCGATTTGATTCCTGGTAGTAAATTCCCAAAAGGTCGACTGTTTAATTTATCTGTGCCTGAGCACGCCGCTATGCGGACTTATGTGAAGGAGTCTTTGGAGAAGGGGCATATTCGCCCGTCATCGTCGCCATTAGGAGCTGGGTTCTTTTTTGTAGCCAAGAAGGATGGTTCACTGAGACCTTGTATAGATTACCGCCTTCTAAATAAGATCACGGTTAAATTTCAGTACCCCTTGCATTTGTTATCTGATTTGTTTGCTCGGGTTAAGGGGGTTAGTTGGTTCACCAAGATAGATCTTCGTGGTGCGTATAATCTTGTGCGTATTAAGCGAGGCGATGAGTGGAAAACTGCATTTAATACGCCCGAGGGCCATTTTGAGTATCTAGTAATGCCATTCGGACTTGCCAATGCTCCATCAGTGTTTCAGTCCTTTATGCATGACATCTTCCGAGAGTACCTGGATAAATTCCTGATTGTGTACTTAGATGACATTTTGATCTTCTCGGATGATTGGGAGTCTCATGTGAAGCAGGTCAGAACGGTGTTTCAGGTCCTGCGTGCTAATTCTTTGTTTGTGATGGGATCAAAGTGTCTCTTTGGTGTTCAGAAGGTTTCATTTTTGGGGTTCATCTTTTCCCCTTCCACTATCGAGATGGACCCTGTTAAGGTCCAAGCCATCCATAATTGGACTCAGCCAACATCTCTGAAAAGTCTGCAAAAGTTCCTGGGCTTTGCTAATTTTTATCGTCGCTTCATCTGCAATTTTTCTAGTATTGCTAAACCATTGACCGATTTGACCAAGAAAGGTGCTGATTTGGTCAATTGGTCTTCTGCTGCGGTGGAAGCTTTTCAAGAGTTGAAGCGTCGTTTTTCTTCTGCCCCTGTGTTGTGTCAACCAGATGTTTCGCTTCCGTTCCAGGTCGAGGTTGATGCTTCTGAGATTGGAGCAGGGGCTGTTTTGTCACAGAGAAGTTCTGATTGCTCGGTGATGAAACCATGCGCCTTCTTTTCCAGGAAGTTTTCGCCCGCTGAGCGAAATTATGATGTGGGCAATCGAGAGTTGCTGGCCATGAAGTGGGCATTCGAGGAGTGGCGTCATTGGCTTGAAGGAGCTAAGCATCGCGTGGTGGTCTTGACTGATCATAAGAACTTGACTTATCTCGAGTCCGCCAAGCGGTTGAATCCTAGACAAGCTTGTTGGTCGTTGTTTTTTGCCCGTTTTGACTTTGTGATTTCATACCTTCCGGGCTCTAAAAATGTGAAGGCGGATGCTCTGTCTAGGAGTTTTGTGCCCGACTCTCCGGGTGTATCTGAGCCGGCGGGTATCCTCAAAGAGGGAGTAATTGTGTCTGCCATCTCCCCTGATTTGCGGCGGGTGCTGCAAAAATTTCAGGCTAATAAACCTGATCGTTGCCCAGCGGAGAAACTGTTTGTCCCTGATAGGTGGACGAATAAAGTTATCTCTGAGGTTCATTGTTCGGTGTTGGCTGGTCATCCTGGAATCTTTGGTACCAGAGAGTTAGTGGCTAGATCCTTTTGGTGGCCATCTCTGTCGCGGGATGTGCGTACTTTTGTGCAGTCCTGTGGGATTTGTTCTCGGGCTAAGCCCTACTGTTCTCGTGCCAGTGGGTTGCTTTTGCCCTTGCCGGTCCCGAAGAGGCCTTGGACACATATCTCTATGGATTTTATTTCAGATCTTCCCGTCTCTCAAAAGATGTCAGTCATTTGGGTGGTCTGTGATCGCTTCTCTAAGATGGTCCATTTGGTACCCTTGTCTAAATTGCCTTCCTCCTCTGATTTGGTGCCATTGTTTTTCCAGCATGTGGTTCGTTTACATGGCATTCCAGAGAATATCGTTTCTGACAGAGGTTCCCAGTTTGTTTCGAGGTTTTGGCTAGCCTTTTGTGGTAGGATGGGCATTCACTTGTCTTTTTCCTCGGCTTTCCATCCTCAGACTAATGGCCAGACCAAACGAACCAATCAGACCTTGGAAACATATCTGAGATGCTTTGTTTCTGCTGATCAGGATGACTGGGTGTCCTTTTTGCCTTTGGCTGAGTTCGCCCTTAATAATCGGGCCAGCTCGGCTACCTTGGTTTCACCGTTTTTCTGCAACTCTGGATTCCATCCTCGTTTCTCTTCAGGGCAGGTTGAGTCTTCGGACTGTCCTGGTGTGGATACTGTGGTGGACAGGTTGCAGCAGATTTGGACTCATGTAGGGAACAATTTGACTTTGTCCCAGGAGAAGGCTCAACGTTTCGCTAATCGCAGACGCTGTGTGGGTCCCCGACTTCGGGTTGGGGACTTGGTTTGGCTATCTTCTCGTCATATTCCTATGAAGGTTTCCTCTCCTAAGTTTAAACCTCGTTTTATTGGTCCGTATAGGATTTCTGAGGTTCTTAATCCTGTGTCTTTTCGTCTGACCCTTCCAGATTCTTTTTCCATACATAACGTATTCCATAGGTCATTGTTGCGAAGATACATGGCACCTATGGTTCCATCTGTTGATCCTCCTGCCCCGGTTTTGGTGGAGGGGGAGTTGGAGTATATTGTGGAGAAGATTTTGGATTCTCGTGTTTCAAGGCGGAAACTCCAGTATCTGGTTAAGTGGAAGGGTTATGCTCAGGAAGATAATTCCTGGGTCTTTGCCTCTGATGTCCATGCTCCCGATCTTGTTCGTGCCTTTCATATGGCTCATCCTGGTCGTCCTGGGAGCTCTGGTGAGGGTTCGGTGACCCCTCCTCAAGGGGGGGTACTGTTGTGAATTCTGTGGCAGAGCTCCCTCCTGTGGTCACAAGTGGTACTTCGGCTGGTTCTCTCTGTGAGCTTCCATTGGTAGAGGAAAGTGGTACTGCGGCTTCTGAGTTTCCTTCCTCAGGTGATGTGGTGAAGTCGTTAGGTGCTGCTCTATTTAACTCCACCTAGTGCTTTGATCCTGGCCTCCAGTCAATGTTCTAGTATTGGACCTGTTTCCTCCTGGATCGTTCCTGTGGCCTGATGCTCTGCATAGCTAAGTTCCTCTTTGCTATTTGTTTGCTGTTTTTTTCTGTCCAGCTTGTCAATTTGTTTTTTACTGCTTGCTGGAAGCTCTGGGACGCAGAGGGTGTACCTCCGTGCCGTTAGTTCGGTACGGAGGGTCTTTTTGCCCCCTTTGCGTGGTTTTTGTAGGGTTTTGTGTTGACCGCAAAGTTACCTTTCCTATCCTCGCTCTGTTCAGAAAGTTGGGCCTCACTTTGCTAAATCTATTTCATCTCTACGTTTGTCTTTTCATCTTAACTCACAGTCATTATATGTGGGGGCTGCCTTTTCCTTTGGGGTATTTCTCTGAGGCAAGGTAGGCTTATTTTCTATCTTCAGGCTAGCTAGTTTCTCAGGCCGTGCCGAGTTGCATAGGGAGCGTTAGGCGCAATCCACGGCTGCCTTTAGTGTGGTTGGAGAGGATTAGGGATTGCGGTCAACAGAGTTCCCACGTCTCAGAGCTCGTTCTTGTTTTTTGGGTTATTGTCAGGTCACTGTATGTGCGCTGACCTCTATGTCCATTGTGGTACTGAATTACCTTTCATAACACACACCCCCATACTGAATGTACCCCCAGACCATTTGTACCACCAAATTTAACTGTTTTCTGGGTGTATTTCGGATCCATACGAGATCCAGTAGGTCTCCTGCAGTATTTGAGGCGGCTGTGGAGTAATTCTACTGAAGATTCATCAGAGAAATCCACCTTCTGCCACTTTTCCAGCATCCATCTGTTTAGCAGGCTGTGGGACTTTGCAAATGCCACATGGTTTTTTATTTGCCTTTTGTTTAGTGCTGGCTTCCGGGCACCGATTCGACCATGGATGCCATTTTGAGAGAGAATCCTACAAACTGTTCTAGTTGACACAGGGACTTGAGGTGACCAGGCCTGTTGGAGCTCTGCTGCAGTGGAAGAGGGGCTTGCTTTGGATTTTCTAACCAATAAATGTTCCTCCTGAGCAGTTGTCTTGCGGGGTCTGCCAGACCTGGGCTTGTCAAACACATCTCCAGTCTCTTTAAATCTTTTTTTAATTCTTTGTACTTGACACTAAGACACATTAAAGGTTCCAGCCACCTCTGCAGTGGATCTGGTCTTGAGGTTCTTGATAATCCAGGCTTTGGTCGCAGGGTGGATTTTTGGCATGTTGTCAGAGCTCAAGTTGCAGTGCAAGTGAAGGTCTGGGGTGCTGGGTTTCTTTTTATATACACACACACTAATTAACCGATCATTTACTGAACACAGGTGAGGATGTAATCTAGGATTGGGTGCATTATATGACCAGGCGACAAAACTTTTTTCTTGCCAAAATCTGACCATTCTGTGTCCATTATCTGATCAATATTTCTGCATTGATGCCAATTTATTTTCTTAACCTAAACCACATTTCGGAGGGTTTCAGCTTTCAAAAGAATAATTTATACAACCAATGCATGAATTTAACATCAGGTTATAAGCTTTTATTTACATAACATGGATAAGTGCTGTAACTTCCGTCTGGGAGTGTATGAGCAATCTGCCACGTACACCACGCAAATTCACGCCATCAAATGGGTGTCCCATCCACATGTAAGAGGTCGGATCATAGTTTTCGTATTTATGTGGTGTTGGGGACTTGATGGTGACTGGATCTAGGTATATATATGTTCCTATAAGGAACCAGTGGTATATATACATCCCATCACATCACATGCCACAATATTCAACATAAATTAGAGTAGCTGCGCTCACTTTTTATCCTGTCAATACCCTTATTGGCAAGAGGGTTCTTGACCTCTGTTCAACTGACATGTCCTCATCCCCAACAAGCACAAGGCATATCATTGATTCCACACAACTGCTTAATTCGTTTAACTCATGCAAGGCAGAGCACTGCCAAATAGTTTTACAGCTTGAAAGCCTTGAGGAGAAAGGCTACACAGCCGAAGAATTGCAACATGTTTTTGGACCATAAGACGCACCGGACCAAAAGACGCAAGAACAAATTGTCAGAACGAAA
The DNA here is from genome assembly GCF_032444005.1 of Ranitomeya imitator. NCBI lineage: Eukaryota > Metazoa > Chordata > Amphibia > Anura > Dendrobatidae > Ranitomeya > Ranitomeya imitator. The sequence goes on along the minus strand of NC_091286.1, from coordinate 416,016,961 downwards.
ATAGAGACAAAAATTAATGCATCAAATGGGGGTCCATCTTACAGTCCTAGTTCAGCTTACTGGAATGGGCGGATCGGCAGCGCTTGTGGAGCGGAGTTACAGGTAGAGTTGAGCAAATATGTTCAGAATCAGTCACCAAATGTGAAATTGCCAAATTTATGCCATATTTGTACCATATTCATGCTGAATTTATGTTTCATGATCAGTTCCGAACATATTTGTTCATTTCTACTTCCATTGACTCCAATGACTTTCGGCTGTGTTCGGCGAATATTGCAAAAACAATATTCAGCGCCGATCACAATCGGGAGCCAAGTTTTGAAACATTTGCTCAATTCTAGTCACAGGAGGTGTGCGATGGTCGGGCGATCCCATCCCAGGCTTGTGCGGCAGGTTCGGCTGTGCTGGGGCTCTACTGATATTTTGTGAAAGCCCGGAACCCCCACACATCCATTGCTGCTATGAGGTGGCCTCCAGTGTTAGGAGTCGAGTTTCCTCTGCTGCACAGGGGGAATCTCGATCCGTCTCCGCTGCGGTCTCCCATTCTCCTCCAGCCGCAGTGGAGCCTGCTCAGCAGGGACGTCGATCCCAGCGTCTCGCTCAGTCTGACTCTGTGAGAAGAGTTACTGCTGCTTCTCCAGCTTCTGCCTTTAAAGCCAATATTGGTCAGCAGCGAGTGGACTTCTCTTGGACTAAGTCCTTGTCTGCGCACACTGAGCATGCCCAGGGCAAGATCTCCCGTTGGAGATCGAGGGTCATGTGCTCAGACTCTGCAGCGCATTCTATTGGTCCTCTTGGCAGGTCTTGGAAGGGCAAAGTTTCTATGGCCGCTTCCTGTCCTGCAGCTATATAAACTGCGCATGACCGCACGGCCATGCGCTAGTGTACAACTTTATACGTGTGTTTGTTGTGAGTGCAAGTCGTCCTTTAAATACCCCTACCCTACTGTATGATTGTTCGCGTATGGTGTATGGCTGCTATCTAGCGCCCGACTTAACACTCAACGTGTCACACACGTGTCAGCGTCCTCTGCTGTGACCGCCAGTGCGGCGCCACGCGCCTGTGTGCGCTTCCTGACCCGTGTCTGGGTACTTAGTGGTGCCTGCCAGCACGGCACAGTTTGCACTTCGGTGCCTCTATTGTATATACTTTTCACACCCAGTTGTGGTGTAGTGCCAGCAAGGGTCTAATCGGACTACTATCCCTGTTGGGGTCTAGTTCGCTGACCACTTGCTCGCGCTCTATGTGCGGTACCGCGATCCTGTGACGCAACAGGATCGCTTTCTTCACGCTGGGTGAGGTTTAACCCACGCGTGTATAATTATGAGTACCGCCATATCGTCTGTCATGTCCTAGCAGCAGGTTTCACCTGCACGGTGGACCCCGGACTGCGAACGCATCCATTACATCTCTCTTGGTGCGTTCCGCCAGTCCTAACATTACACTAGCGCCAGGGTCTGGCTAGTGATGACAGACATACAGCAATCTCTGCGGCATATCCAGCAGCTGGAGGGTAGGTTGGCGGCTCTCGAGAGCGCGACCTCAGCTGTGGATGTTACTGCAGTAGCTGTACAGGCTGCCAGCGTGGCTGCAGCTACTATGTCCATTGCCACCCCTGTTCCGACATTATCTCACCTCCCGCTGCCAGAAAAATTTTCTGGTGATAGCAAGTTTTGTAGGGGATTTGTGAGTCAGTGCTCTATTCATCTCGAGCTCCTGGCTACACGTTTTCCCACAGAGCGGGCTAAGGTGGGATTTATTTTGTCTCTATTGTCGGACAGGGCGTTGGAATGGGCTACGCCGCTGTGGGAGCGTGGCGATCATGTGGTGCAGAGTGCTCCGCTGTTTCTGAGCGCTCTGAAACAGGTCTTTTTAGGACCTCAAGTCACCCATGATACTGCGCTCCAATTGCTGGCACTAACTCAGGGTGAGTCCTTGGTCAGTCATTTTGCCGTCCAATTCCGCACCTTAGCATCTGAGCTGGATTGGTCGGATAAAGCTCTTATCCCCATATTTTGGAGGGGCTTGGCTGACCACGTAAAGGACGCTCTGGCCACTAGGGAGATTCCTGCCACACTGGAGGAGTTAATAACTGTCTCCACTCGAATTGACCTCCGTTTTAACGAGCGGAGGTTAGAGCGAGCCCAGTGTAGGCAGAGGTTTCGGCTGGCTCCTACTTTTGCCAAACCTCTTGAATTTCCAGTCCTGGTTCCTGAGTCACATGAGGCCAGGGAGGTGTCACAAGCAGGATCTAAGTCCCGGACCGCTTGTGCACTCAGGGTCTGTCATGTTTGCCAGCAGTCAGGACATCTAGCCACCAGATGTCCTCAGCGGTCGAGGAAACGTCAGCGTCTAGTGGTAGTTGGTGGAGGTACACTAGACACGGCGACGTTTGCCTCTAAGTTGTCCTTTAAGGGGACAATTACTATTGGCTCATTTTCCCACTCGGTAGAGCTCTGCGTGGATTCTGGGGCGGAGGGCAACTTTATGTCTTCTGCCTTCGCCCAACGTCACGCAATACCCTTGGTTATGCTTGCTCAACCAGTAACGGTGCGAGTGGTGAATGGGTCAACATTGCCCTCACAGAGAACCCTTCCGCCCCATCGCCCCTATGACTGTCCTATTGACCTCTTGCCTGGTGCTGAGCCTCCCCGGGGTCGAGTCTATCCGCTATCTCTCCCGGAGACGGAGGCAATGTCACAGTACATACAGGAAAATCTGGCAAGAGGGTTCATCAGGAAGTCAGTGTCACCTGCTGGGGCAGGGTTCTTCTTCGTGCAGAAGAAGAGTGGGGAGTTGCGTCCATGCACAGACTACAGGGGTCTTAACGCCATCACCGTTAAGAATAAATACCCTTTGCCTTTGATATCTGAACTGTTCGATAGGCTTCGGGGAGCAAGGGTATTTACTAAATTAGATCTGCGGGGTGCTTACAACCTGATTCGCATCTGTGAGGGGGACGAATGGAAGACGGCTTTTAACACCAGGGATGGGCACTATGAATATCTGGTGATGCCCTTTGGGCTCTGTAATGCCCCAGCCGTTTTCCAAGACTTTGTGAACGATATCTTCCGGGATATGCTTTCCACCTCGGTCGTAGTCTATCTGGATGATATTCTCATCTACTCTCCAGATATTAACTCCCACCGGAGAGATGTTTGCAAAGTCTTCGACCTCCTACGGGCAAACTCCCTCTATGCCAAGTTGGAGAAGTGCATGTTTGAGCTGGAGTCCTTACCTTTCCTAGGCTACATCATCTCAGCCCAGGGATTGGCTATGGATCCTGCCAAACTACAGGCTGTGATGGACTGGCAGGAACCTCATTCTCTTAAAGCGGTGCAGCGCTTTATGGGGTTCATCAATTATTATCGCCAGTTCATCCCGCATTTCTCAACTTTGGTAGCTCCCTTGGTTGCCCTCACCAAGAAGGGGGCAAATCCTAAATTGTGGTCTGAGGAGGTCTCCAAGGCCTTTATCTCTATAAAGTCACACTTCGCTAGCGCTCCCATACTTCATCGCCCCGATGTTGATAAGCCATTTATCATGGAGGTGGATGCCTCTTCTGTTGGTGCTGGAGCAGTCCTCTTCCAAAAGGATGCTCAAGGTCGGAAGCATCCTTGCTTCTTTTTCTCCAAGACCTTTGCACCAGCAGAGAGGAATTATTCCATCGGGGACAGGGAGTTGCTAGCCATGAAGTTGGCTTTCTCGGAGTGGAGACATCTCTTGGAGGGAGCACGTTTTCCCTTCCAAGTCTTCACAGATCACAAAAATTTGGTGTATCTGCAGACAGCTCAGCGGTTGAATTCTCGCCAGGCCAGATGGTCCTTGTTCTTCTCCCGGTTTCATTTCACCCTCCATTTCCTTTCTGGGGAGAAGAACATTCGGGCCGATGCTCTCTCTCGCTCCGTTGTGTCATCTGCGGAGGAGGAGGAGGAGCCTCGGCTTATTGTCCCCACCGAGAGTTTGAGAACCGTGGCCCCGGTTTCGCTGGAGTCTGTGCCCCCGGGCAAGACTTTTGTTCCATCTAGTTTGCGGCCGGAGGTTCTCTCTTGGGCGCACTCGTCCAGGGTGGGTGGACATTTTGGTACTAAAAGGACATCTGAGTTACTGGCGAGGACATACTGGTGGCCGCATATGGCTCGTGATGTCGCGGAGTACGTTCGGGCGTGTGTCTCTTGCGCCAGGAACAAGACTCCTCGGCAACGGCCAGCTGGTTTGCTTTACCCTCTTTATCCAGTAAATCCCATCCCAGGCTGGTGTGGTGGTGCTCCGTGGTGCGGAGACCTCGCCGACATTTTGTGAAAGCTCAGAGTCCCCTCACTTCCGTTGCTACACTGTGTTGGTCTCTGGGAAATTGGCTGCCGGAGCCAGCGCAAGCACAGATTTAGATCTCGGCAACGAAAGCTTGTCTCTCGAGATCTCAGAAGACGAGTCCTCGGTGAAGATATGTCAATCTGCGCATGCGCTGCATCTGGCAGACACTTTTCAGGAGGCCACTGCATTTCAGCAATGAATGTATGGGGGGCTCTGGGCTTTCACAAAATGTCAGTGGAGTCCCCGGATCACCGAACCAGCCTAAGATGGGCATTAGATCATCACCCTGCAGCGTTGGAACACCGAACACCCCCTCTTCGCTCCGCCCTGAATTTAATAGTGCAGTTCTTTCACAAACATAAACACTTGAGAAAGGTGCTGGCAATGACCAGAACAGTGTCATCCCATTACAATAGGTTTTATTTGATAAAGCATGCCCTTCTGACTCTGCAGACAAATCAGACTTTCAGAGCACCACTTGTTTTGCAATGTTGCAACCCACTGTAATTTGACGCAGCATATGTTGCAACATTTGTACAGAGAAAAGCAGTGATGGACCACGTCATGCAGAAGTAAAACTGGAGGTGACCAAATTTGTCAGTGGAGACACGTGTGGATCAGCAATGTATTCCCGCTAATATTTATCCTGGCAAAAGCACTCATCAGAATGCAAGAGGGGATAGAGAAAGAACATCAATTTGCACTTCTTCAGCAATTCCCAGTGTCTGTTGGGAACTTTGAACGTCCACATCACATGCTGCAAGATTTGGAGGAAGAGGAGGACGGCATATACTCTTGGTACAGGCAGGGGAAGAGGCAATCAGAGCAAAAATGACAATCACTATGCCGGCGATATCAACCAACTGTCATAGTGAGGTTATGATAAAGAATTTATAGATCCCTCAGTCATGCTGCCAGGCATGGTAAGTTGTATGCAGCAATGCTTGTGACAAGACAGGCATAATGTTAACATGAAGCAAATTGATTACTATTGGATAGCCAGGCTTATAAATCCTTGCTATAACAGCAAAGTAGGGACTAGAGATGGGCAAACCCAAACAGTAATGTTCGGTGTCCGTACTAAACACCTACTGTTTGGGCATGGGCCCTGAACACAAACTTCACCAGGAAGTCTGTGTTACTGTTCAGGTTCGGCACTCCGAACACCGGGTGTTTGTCATGCTGTCATGTGCATGACAGTGCAGCAAACACCGCTTCTGATCAGCAGTGAAATCTTCACCACCGGTCAGAGAGCCGCGGTTCCCACAATGTTAAAAGACATTGTGAGTGCTCAGCTGTGATCAGAGGTATAAAGTTTTCCTCTGGTCACTGGTGTCAGCTGATGGGATTAAAGCTCCCATCATCCGACACCTGCTGCTGCTAATAACAGCGAAGGCAGGAGAGACTGATGGGTGTATTCATTAGTCATCTCCTCGGCTGTAAATAAATTTTTTCAAATTATTTAAATAATTAAAAAAATTGAGTGGGGTCTCACCCTTTTTGAAGAACAGTCTTGGTAAAGCTCACAGCCGGGGGCTGGTATTTGCAGGCTGGAAAGGGGCTATGGATATTGAACCCCCCAGCCTAAAAATAGCAGCCCACAGCTGCCTAGAAAAAGGTAAATCTATTAGATGCGCCAATTCTGGTGCTTTGCCCGGCTCTTCCCACTTGGGCTGTAGCGGTGGCAAGAGGGGTTAATATTTGTGGGGATGATGTCACTTTTGTCATTGTCAGGTGACATCAAGCCCACAGATTACTAATGGAGAGGCATCTGTAAGACACCTATCCATTACCAATACTATAGTTATGTGGTAAAGAGTCAGACACAGCAAGAATAAAGTCCTTTAATAGAAATAAAACAAAACACAGTTTTACCTTTTTATTTAAAAATAACAAACACAGTTATACTCACCTAATGCCTAAATCCACCAAAGCCCTCGTTCTCTTGTAATAAAACAAAATAAAAAAAAACAACAATATCCCTCACCTGTCTGTCGTTCTGTCCCACACCGTAATCCATGTCTGGGGGCAAAACAGTTTTCAATTTGGACGGTGCCAAGATGCGACCGTCCAGACTGAGAACCACTGGTGACTGTACTGCTGCAATCGCAGCCTCAGTGACCAGTGGTGACATCATTGAGGTTACCTCCGGTCACTGAGGCTGCGTTCCCTACTAATGTGACTTTGGTGAGATCCCTGCTAGCAATAGTGGATTGGTCAAACCAAAGCAGACTAGCTTATCTGTCAGAGACGTGGAATGCCTAAAATTTGTGTAAATTTTCATGCATGAATGACTGATGCCAATGATCAATTTGGCCATATCATCTGTCTACCTGCCTGTCTATTAATTGTAATTATCTATTAACTAGATTGTGGCCCGATTCTAATGCATCGGGTATTCTAGAATATGCATGTCCTCGTAGTATATGGACAATGATGATTCCAGAATTCGCGGCAGACTGTGCCCGTTACTGATTGGTCGAGGCAACCTTTATGACATCATCGTCGCCATGGCAACCATTATGACATCATTGTCGCTGTGCCCATTGCTGATTGGTCGAGGCCTGGCGGCCTCGACCAATCAGAGACGCGGGATGTCTACGTCCTTTATGACATCATCGTCGCTGTGCCCGTTGCTGATTGGTCGAGGCCTGGCGGCCTCGACCAATCAGAGACGCGGGATTTCTACGTCGATGCTGTGCCAGGCCTCGACCAATCAGAGAGCAGGGATTTCCAGGACAGACAGACAGAAAGACAGACAGACAGACAGACAGACAGAAAGACAGACAGACAGACGGAAAAACCCTTAGACAATTATATATATAGATTGTCATCTATATTGTCCTGCTGCCTCCGTTGCCAATGGACCACACTCTGCTGGGCATCAATCACTATCCATCATCTCAACTATAATGTAGTACTGCAGCTGTCAAAGCTGCTGTTGCTGGTTCTAAATTGCAAAGCATCTCCTTACCTACCCTGTCATAACTCTCTACCATGCTGCTCATCTGAGAAAGCTATTGCACAGCCATGTCAACTACACAACTGATAGCTGTTCTTTGTGTTTCATAGTGCTAGACTATACAGTCTTTGACCCCTTAAGAAACAGCTATGAGAATAGGCCAAATTTTTAAAAAAGCCTGATGGCAACAAGCCAGAAGTTCTTCATGTTCAAAATAGCACCACTGTTTTAACTCAAGAAATAATGGAATAATTTTTGTACAGCTAAATAAAAACCTTTGTAATTGACTAATGACTTTCTGATTGGCAAACCGGTGGCAGACCACAAAAACAGATAATGTTTTTCATTTCAGATTGAGAGGCAATTACTTCTTCACATTCAAAAATGCGCACCTCTTTTGTTTTCCTATTAAAAGGATAATTTTGGGCTGGCCTATTAACCCCTTTCTGACCTCGGACGGGATAGTACGTCCGAGGTCAGATCCCCTGCTTTGATGCAGGGCTCCGCGGTGAGCCCGCATCAAAGCCGGGACATGTCAGCTGTTTTGAACAGCTGACATGTGCCCGTAATAGGCGCAGGCAGAATCGCGATCTGCCCGCACCTATTAACTAGTTAAATGCCGCTGTCAATCGCAGACAGCGGCATTTAACTACCATTTCCGGCCGGGCGGCCGGAAATGACGTCATCGCCGACCCCCGTCACATGATCGGGGGTCAGCGATGCTTCAGAATAGTAACCATAGAGGTCCTTGAGACCTCTATGGTTACTGATCCTCGGCAGCTGTGAGCGCCACCTTGTGGTTGGCGCTCACAGCACACCTGCAATTCTGCTACATAGCAGCGATCTGATGATCGCTGCTATGTAGCAGAGCCGATCGCGTTGTGCCTGCTTCTAGCCTCCCATGGAGGCTATTGAAGCATGGCAAAAGTAAAAAAAAAAAGTTAAAAAAATGTGAAAAAAATAAAAAAAATATAAAAAGTTTAAATAACCCCCCTTTCGCCCCAATCAAAATAAATGAATTAAAAAAAAATCAAATCTACACATATTTGGTATCGCCGCGCTCAGAATCGCCCGATCTATCAATTAAAAAAAAGCATTAACCTGATCACTAAAAAATGCGAAACGCCAGATTTACGTTTTTTTGGTCGCCGCGACATTGCATTAAAATGCAATAACGGGCGATGAAAAGAACGTATCAGCACCAAAATGCTATCATTAAAAACGTCATCTCGGCACGCAAAAAATAAGCCCTCAACCGACCCCAGATCATGAAAAATGGAGACGCTACGAGTATCGGAAAATGGCGCAATTTTTTTTTTTTTTTAGCAAAGTTTGGAATTTTTTTTCACCACTTAGATAAAAAATAACCTAGTCATGTTAGGTGTCTATGAACTCGTAATGACCTGGAGAATCATAATGGCAGGTCTGTTTTAGCATTTAGTGAACCTAGCAAAAAAGCCAAACAAAAAACAAGTGTGGGATTGCACTTTTTTTGCAATTTCACCGCACTTGGAATTTTTTCCCGTTTTCTAGTACACGACATGCTAAAACCAATGATGTCGTTCAAAAGTGCAACTCGTCCCGCAAAAAATAAGCCCTCACATGGCCATATTGACGGAAAAATAAAAAAGTTATGGCTCTGGGAAGGAGAGGAGTGAAAAACGAACACGGAAAAACGAAAAATCCCAAGGTCATGAAGGGGTTAAAAAGCAAGTGCTTTTTCAACTGTATATCCCAAAGCTTTTTATATCCCCTAAACGTGGATAACTGTTGCCCCTAGGCATGTGAAAATGGCACAATTTCTTCCATTTGCATAACCTGTCAATTAGCAGCAATGCATGTATGTGCCCCCCCCCAAAAAAGGGATAACTTTTAGAAAGTTTAGACAATTTAGGGATCCTAAAAAATCTGATTCTACAATTTTTTGTGAAATATGCTGTTGGTTATTTCTGGTTACCATCCGTTTTCCACTAACCAAATAGGTGGAAGTCATTTAGACATAAAAAAAGCTGTGTTGGCATTGCAGAGCTCAAAACATGTCTAATTGAATTCAATTGAACCTCACAGTGGTCTACACATATTTTACAAGTAATTAGAGGCTTTTTATATATGCAAGTCACACAAATTGAGATCCACATATCTCTAGGGCCGAGGCTAAATAACTATTTTTCAGGCAACTGAGAAAATTTCATAGACTATAGAAATATAAACTCCAGAGAGAAAACTCTTGCATTAATTATCTTTATGGAAAATAAAAGAATTCAACAGGAATATTGCACCATGCTATTTCCATGTAAAAGTTTTCAGCTGAAGTTTAAACATGTCATAAAACTTTAGAGCTTGTTAAAAATCAGCTACGTACTTAAACACAAATCTAATGTCTGTGTGCAACAATCAAACTTTTCCTCAATGTTTTCACAGTTTGCATTGGAGAAAAAATCAGTCTACAATCTGGTCCAACAGGTTTTTGTCTCACTTGATTAACAGTAAGATAAGAGAAAACTATTATATTCCTACTGCATTCTGAAACATGATACACACATCTAACCTGCTGAGATCGCATGCAAGATAATTGAGGACATTACATTGACTGTTTTTTTGTTCTACATATTTTTTATCCAGTTCAGATTATGTTGAGCATTTCAAACCAGAAAATGCTAGTCATTTTTTAGTTCTATAAATTATTCTCTTTTTATTTATCTGGCTATCAATATGACTTTTCCTATTTTGGCCATTTATATGTTAACAATGTACTGTATCTTTTTTAGCATTTTTGCACAAATAGGGCGTTGATTCATCAAGCAATTTTTTCCTGTTAGTTTGTGTGAAACAAATTATGAATGCATCAACTTATCTTAGTTTTATTAACAATGTTTTAGTACTAAACATTTGTGAAAACATAAACAGTTTTTGGAAGGTAGCACTTTTTTTTGCTTAGGAAACACAGCTGAAAAACCATTCCTAAGCTAAGTCGGCTAACACCCAGCCATTACAGTTAGATACCGTATATACTCGAGTATAAGCCGAGATTTTCAGCCCACTTTTTTGGGCTGAAAGTGACCCTCTCGGCTTATACTCGAGTCAGTGTCAGTGTGGGGTCGGCGGGTGAGGGGTAGCGGTGGCTGTGATATACTTACCTGCTCCTGGCGCTGTCCCTGCATGTCCCATGGTCTCCGTGCAGCACTTCCTGTGTTCAGCGGTAACGTGGTACCGCTCATTAAAGTAATGAATATGAACGCATATTCATTACTGTAATGAGCGGTACGTGACCGCTGAACACAGGAAGATGCCGTCGGCTCCCAGAGACCATCTGACAGTGAGACACTGCCAGGGACCGCGCCAGGAGCAGGTGAGTATGAGAGGGAAGGGTAAGCATTGCACGATAGTCACCTTCCACGTTCCATCACTGCACGCCGCTCTGTCTTCCGTCCTCTGGCTGTGACTGTTCAGGTCAGAGGGCGCGATGACCCGATTAGTGTGCGCGCCGCCCTCTGAACAGTTAGTGCCAAGGATGGAAGACAGAGCGGCGCGCAGCGATGGAACGTGGAAGGTGACTATCACAAGTGCCGGGGGCCTGAGCGAAGAGAGGTAAGTATGTGATTTTTTTTATTTTAATCGCAGCAACAGCAAATGGGGCAAATGTATGGAGCATCTTATGGGGCATATATGAGGAGCATCTTATGGGGCATAATGTGTGGAGCATCTCATGGGGCCACAATGTATGGAGCATCGTATGGGGCATAATGTGTGGAGCAACTCATGGGGCCCCTAATGTGTGGAGCATCTCATGGGGCCACAATGTGTGGAGCATCTCATGGGGCCATAATGTATGGAGCACCTCATGGGGCCATAATGTGTGGAGCATCTTAAGGGGCCATGATGTGTTGAGCATCTTATGGGGCCATAATGTGTGGAGCATCTCATGGGGCCCCTAATGTGTGGAGCATCTTATGGGGCCATAATGTGTGGAGCATCTTATGGGGCCATCAACCTTTATGCAGCATTGTATGGGGCAAATGTGTCTATGGAGCATCTTATGGGGCCATCATTAACCTTTGTGCAGCATTATATGGGGTATATTTTAATATGGAGCATCTTATGGGGCCCATCATGAACTGTATGTAGCATTATATGGGGCTCCTGATTCAATATGGATAGTCAAAAACACTTAACCTACTGATGTCTCAATTAATTTTACTTTTATTGGTATCTATTTTTATTTTTGACATTAACGGGTAGCTGCTGCATTTCCCACGCTAGGCATATACTCGAGTCAATAAGTTTTCCCAGTTTTTTGTGGCAAAATTAGGGAGGTCGGCTTATACTCGGGTCAACTTATACTCGAGTATATACGGTAGATAAATGTTCTCGAACAACTCCAATGACACCTTTAGAAAGTGCTGCCAAGGGGATAAGCTGTTTTTTAGCTGTCTTTGACTATGCAAGCTTGGGATCTTAGGGGTATAGCTTCTCCTTGTGGAGAATGACAAGCCAGGTCTGACAGGCCAATATGAGGAGTTTTAAAAGCCTTGCATGCTCCTCTGGGAAATAAAATATGCTGTGACTGTTCAGGTCAGAGGGCGCGATGATGCGATTAGTGTGCGCACCGCCCTCTGAACAGTCAGTGCCAAGGATGGAAGACAGAGCGGCGTGCAGTGATGGAACGTGGAAGGTGACTATCACAAGTGCCGGGGGCCTGAGCGAAGAGAGGTAAGTATGTGATTTTTTTATTTTAATCGCAGCAACAGCAAATGGGGCAAATGTATGGAGCATCTTATGGGGCATATATGAGGAGCATCTTATGGGGCATATATGAGGAGCATCTTATGGGGCATAATGTGTGGAGCATCTCATGGGGCCCCTAATGTGTGGAGCATCTCATGGGGCCACAATGTATGGGGCCATAATGTGTGGAGCATCTCATGGGGCCATAATGTATGGAGCATCTCATGGGGCCACAATGTATGGGGCCATAATGTGTGGAGCATCTCATGGGGCCATAATGTATGGAGCATCTCATGGGGCCACAATGTATGGGGCCATAATGTGTGGAGCATCTCAGGGGGCCATAATGTATGGAGCATTTCATGGGGCCATAATGTGTGGAGCATTTCATGGGGCCATAATGTGTGGAGCATCTCATGGGGCCATAATGTGTGGAGCATCTCATGGGGCCATAATGTATGGAGCACCTCATGGGGCCATGATGTGTGGAGCATCTTATGGGGCCATCAACCTTTATGCAGCATTGTATGGGGCAAATGTGTCTATGGAGCATCTTATGGGGCCATCATTAACCTTTGTGCAGCATTATATGGGGTATATTTTAATATGGAGCATCTTATGGGGCCATCATAAACTTTATGGAGCACTATATGGGGCTCCTGATTCAATATGGATAGTCAAAAACACTTAACCTACTGATGTCTCAATTAATTTTACTTTTATTGGTATCTATTTTTATTTTTGACATTAACGGGTAGCTGCTGTTAGGAGTCGAGTTTCCTCTGCTGCACAGGGGGAATCTCGATCCGTCTCCGCTGCGGTCTCCCATTCTCCTCCAGCCGCAGTGGAGCCTGCTCAGCAGGGACGTCGATCCCAGCGTCTCGCTCAGTCTGACTCTGTGAGAAGAGTTACTGCTGCTTCTCCAGCTTCTGCCTTTAAAGCCAATACTGGTCAGCAGTGAGTGGACTTCTCTGGGACTAAGTCCTTGTCTGCGCACACTGAGCATGCCCAGGGCAAGATCTCCCGTTGGAGATCGAGGGTCATGTGCTCAGACTCTGCAGCGCATTCTATTGGTCCTCTTGGCAGGTCTTGGAAGGGCAAAGTTTCTGTGGCCGCTTCCTGTCCTGCAGCTATATAAACTGCGCATGACCGCACGGCCATGCGCTAGTGTACAACTTTATACGTGTGTTTGTTGTGAGTGCAAGTCGTCCTTTAAATACCCCTACCCTACTGTATGATTGTTCGCGTATGGTGTATGGCTGCTATCTAGCGCCCGACTTAACACTCAACGTGTCACACACGTGTCAGCGTCCTCTGCTGTGACCGCCAGTGCGGCGCCACGCGCCTGTGTGCGCTTCCTGACCCATGTCTGGGTACTTAGTGGTGCCTGCCAGCACGGCACAGTTTGCACTTCGGTGCCTCTATTGTATATACTTTTCACACCCAGTTGTGGTGTAGTGCCAGCAAGGGTCTAATCGGACTACTATCCCTGTTGGGGTCTAGTTCGCTGACCACTTGCTCGCGCTCTATGTGCGGTACCGCGATCCTGTGACGCAACAGGATCGCTTTCTTCACGCTGGGTGAGGTTTAACCCACGCGTGTATACTTATGAGTACCGCCATATCGTCTGTCATGTCCTAGCAGCAGGTTTCACCTGCACGGTGGACCCCGGACTGCGAACGCATCCATTACATCTCTCTTGGTGCGTTCCGCCAGTCCTAACATTACACTAGCGCCAGGGTCTGGCTAGTGATGACAGACATACAGCAATCTCTGCGGCATATCCAGCAGCTGGAGGGTAGGTTGGCGGCTCTCGAGAGCGCGACCTCAGCTGTGGATGTTACTGCAGTAGCTGTACAGGCTGCCAGCGTGGCTGCAGCTACTATGTCCATTGCCACCCCTGTTCCGACATTATCTCACCTCCCGCTGCCAGAAAAATTTTCTGGTGATAGCAAGTTTTGTAGGGGATTTGTGAGTCAGTGCTCTATTCATCTCGAGCTCCTGGCTACACGTTTTCCCACAGAGCGGGCTAAGGTGGGATTTATTTTGTCTCTATTGTCGGACAGGGCGTTGGAATGGGCTACGCCGCTGTGGGAGCGTGGCGATCATGTGGTGCAGAGTGCTCCGCTGTTTCTGAGCGCTCTGAAACAGGTCTTTTTAGGACCTCAAGTCACCCATGATACTGCGCTCCAATTGCTGGCATTAACTCAGGGTGAGTCCTTGGTCAGTCATTTTGCCGTCCAATTCCGCACCTTAGCATCTGAGCTGGATTGGTCGGATAAAGCTCTTATCCCCATATTTTGGAGGGGCTTGGCTGACCACGTAAAGGACGCTCTGGCCACTAGGGAGATTCCTGCCACACTGGAGGAGTTAATAACTGTCTCCACTCGAATTGACCTCCGTTTTAACGAGCGGAGGTTAGAGCGAGCCCAGTGTAGGCAGAGGTTTCGGCTGGCTCCTACTTTTGCCAAACCTCTTGAATTTCCAGTCCTGGTTCCTGAGTCACATGAGGCCAGGGAGGTGTCACAAGCAGGATCTAAGTCCCGGACCGCTTGTGCACTCAGGGTCTGTCATGTTTGCCAGCAGTCAGGACATCTAGCCACCAGATGTCCTCAGCGGTCGAGGAAACGTCAGCGTCTAGTGGTAGTTGGTGGAGGTACACTAGACACGGCGGCGTTTGCCTCTAAGTTGTCCTTTAAGGGGACAATTACTATTGGCTCATTTTCCCACTCGGTAGAGCTCTGCGTGGATTCTGGGGCGGAGGGCAACTTTATGTCTTCTGCCTTCGCCCAACGTCACGCAATACCCTTGGTTATGCTTGCTCAACCAGTAACGGTGCGAGTGGTGAATGGGTCGACATTGCCCTCACAGATAACACACCAGACCATCCCTTTTACTCTGTCCATGTCGCCATCTCATCAGGAGATAATTTCTCTGCTCGTCATTCCGGAAGGAATTGATGAGATCCTGTTGGGAATACCTTGGTTACGGTACCACTCTCCTCATATCGAGTGGTCCTCAGGCAGAATTCTGGGTTGGGGTGAATCTTGTGGGGGTAGGTGTCAGAGGGAGTGCGTTCAGGTTGCTACTACTGAGGTATCCGCAGATCTATCCTCTCTCCCCAAGCAGTATTGGTCATATGCAGACGTATTCTCCAAAAAGGCGGCGGAGACCCTTCCGCCCCATCGCCCCTATGACTGTCCTATTGACCTCTTGCCTGGTGCTGAGCCTCCCCGGGGTCGAGTCTATCCGCTATCTCTCCCGGAGACGGAAGCAATGTCACAGTACATACAGGAAAATCTGGCAAGAGGGTTCATGAGGAAGTCAGTGTCACCTGCTGGGGCAGGACTCTTCTTCGTGCAGAAGAAGAGTGGGGAATTGCGTCCATGCATAGACTACAGGGGTCTTAACGCCATCACCGTTAAGAATAAATACCCTTTGCCTTTGATATCTGAACTGTTCGATAGGCTTCGGGGAGCAAGGGTATTTACTAAATTAGATCTGCGGGGTGCTTACAACCTGATTCGCATCCGTGAGGGGGACGAATGGAAGACGGCTTTTAACACCAGGGATGGGCACTATGAATATCTGGTGATGCCCTTTGGGCTCTGTAATGCCCCAGCCGTTTTCCAAGACTTTGTGAACGATATCTTCCGGGATATGCTTTGCACCTCGGTCGTAGTCTATCTGGATGATATTCTCATCTACTCTCCAGATATTGACTCCCACCGGAGAGATGTTTGCAAAGTCTTCGACCTCCTACGGGCAAACTCCCTCTATGCCAAGTTGAAGAAGTGCATGTTTGAGCAGGAGTCCTTACCTTTCCTAGGCTACATCATCTCAGCCCAGGGATTGGCTATGGATCCTGCCAAACTACAGGCTGTGATGGACTGGCAGGAACCTCATTCTCTTAAAGCGGTGCAGCGCTTTATGGAGTTCATCAATTATTATCGCCAGTTCATCCCGCATTTCTCAACTTTGGTAGTTCCTTGGTTGCCCTCACTAAGAAGGGGGCAAATCCTAAATTGTGGTCTGAGGAGGTCTCCAAGGCCTTTATCTCTATAAAGTCACACTTCGCTAGCGCTCCCATACTTCATCGCCCCGATGTTGATAAGCCATTTATCATGGAGGTGGATGCCTCTTCTGTTGGTGCTGGAGCAGTCCTCTTCCAAAAGGATGCTCAAGGTCGGAAGCATCCTTGCTTCTTTTTCTCCAAGACCTTCGCACCAGCAGAGAGGAATTATTCCATCGGGGACAGGGAGTTGCTAGCCATGAAGTTGGCTTTCTCGGAGTGGAGACATCTCTTGGAGGGAGCACGTTTTCCCTTCCAAGTCTTCACAGATCACAAAAATTTGGTGTATCTGCAGACAGCTCAGCGGTTGAATTCTCGCCAGGCCAGATGGTCCTTGTTCTTCTCCCGGTTTCATTTCACCCTCCATTTCCTTTCTGGGGAGAAGAACATTCGGGCCGATGCTCTCTCTCGCTCCGTTGTGTCATCTGCGGAGGAGGAGCCTCGGCTTATTGTCCCCACCGAGAGTTTGAGAACCGTGGCCCCGGTTTCACTGGAGTCTGTGCCCCCGGGCAAGACTTTTGTTCCATCTAGTTTGCGGCCGGAGGTTCTCTCTTGGGCGCACTCGTCCAGGGTGGGTGGACATTTTGGTACTAAAAGGACATCTGAGTTACTGGCGAGGACATACTGGTGGCCGCATATGGCTCGTGATGTCGCGGAGTACGTTCGGGCGTGTGTCTCTTGCGCCAGGAACAAGACTCCTCGGCAACGGCCAGCTGGTTTGCTTTACCCTCTGCCCGTGGCTGACAGGCCCTGGGAGATGGTCGGGATGGACTTTGTGGTGGGCTTACCCAAGTCTCGTAATTGCACCATTATCTGGGGGATCACCGACCATTTCTCCAAAATGGTGCATTTGGTGCCTCTTCCACGGCTACCATCTGCACGGGCGTTGGCTGTCTTGTTTATCAAGCATATCTTTCGCTTACACGGTATGCCAGACAAAATTGTTAGTGACCGGGGTCCCCAGTTTGCGTCTCGATTCTGGAGGGAGCTATGTCGTTTACTCAGTATTGAGTTAAATCTCTCTTCGGCATATCATCCCGAGACGAATGGGTTGGTAGAAAGGGCCAACCAGACCTTGGTCACATATCTGCGACATTTTGTTTCTGCCAGACAGGATGACTGGGCATCCTTGCTACCGTGGGCAGAGTTTGCACTTAACAATGCCGTAGCCGACTCCACCGGTCAGACTCCATTCCTCTTAAATTACGGCCAGCATCCGCGTGTTCCAGTGCCCATGCCTGTGTCTTCCGCTGATCCCAGGGTGGCAGACTGGGCTGTGGAGGCACGGGACATTTGGGATCGCACGCAGGATGCCATTCGGGCCTCCAAGGAGAGAATGAGGTCCTCCGCCGATGTTCATCGGTGCCCTGCTCCGACTTTTGTCCCTGGCGACTTGGTGTGGCTCTCCGCCCGTAACATCAGGCTGCGAGTTGAGTCCACTAAGTTTGCTCCTCGCTACTTGGGTCCCTTCAAGGTTCTCGAACAGGTTAATCCTG
The DNA here is from genome assembly GCF_032444005.1 of Ranitomeya imitator. Classification (NCBI taxonomy): domain Eukaryota; kingdom Metazoa; phylum Chordata; class Amphibia; order Anura; family Dendrobatidae; genus Ranitomeya; species Ranitomeya imitator. The sequence continues at coordinate 415,999,392 of NC_091286.1, read as the reverse complement.
TGGTCTACCGCCTGGCTCTTCCTCCACGCTTGGGTATCACCGACACCTTTCATGTGTCCCTCTTGAAACCCGTATACATGTCCCGGTTTTCCGAGTCATCTGCCGGGACATCGGGTTCGTCTACGGACGATTACGAGGTGAACGCTATTTTGGGGTGTAAGGTGGTACGCGGCAAAAAGTTCTATCTGGTGGATTGGAAGGGTTATGGTCCAGAGAACAGGTCATGGGAGCCTGCTGAAAACATTCGGGCCCCACAGCTCATTGCTGCCTTCAAACGTAGCGAGGCCCAAGGAGGGGGGGGCCCTAGGAGGGGGGGTAATGTTAGGAGTCGAGTTTCCTCTGCTGCACAGGGGGAATCTCGATCTGTCTCCGCTGCGGTCTCCCATTCTCCTCCAGCCGCAGTGGAGCCTGCTCAGCAGGGACGTCGATCCCAGCGTCTCGCTCAGTCTGACTCTGTGAGAAGAGTTACTGCTGCTTCTCCAGCTTCTGCCTTTAAAGCCAATACTGGTCAGCAGTGAGTGGACTTCTCTGGGACTAAGTCCTTGTCTGCGCACACTGAGCATGCCCAGGGCAAGATCTCCCGTTGGAGATCGAGGGTCATGTGCTCAGACTCTGCAGCGCATTCTATTGGTCCTCTTGGCAGGTCTTGGAAGGGCAAAGTTTCTGTGGCCGCTTCCTGTCCTGCAGCTATATAAACTGCGCATGACCGCACGGCCATGCGCTAGTGTACAACTTTATACGTGTGTTTGTTGTGAGTGCAAGTCGTCCTTTAAATACCCCTACCCTACTGTATGATTGTTCGCGTATGGTGTATGGCTGCTATCTAGCGCCCGACTTAACACTCAACGTGTCACACACGTGTCAGCGTCCTCTGCTGTGACCGCCAGTGCGGCGCCACGCGCCTGTGTGCGCTTCCTGACCCATGTCTGGGTACTTAGTGGTGCCTGCCAGCACGGCACAGTTTGCACTTCGGTGCCTCTATTGTATATACTTTTCACACCCAGTTGTGGTGTAGTGCCAGCAAGGGTCTAATCGGACTACTATCCCTGTTGGGGTCTAGTTCGCTGACCACTTGCTCACGCTCTATGTGCGGTACCGCGATCCTGTGACGCAACAGGATCGCTTTCTTCACGCTGGGTGAGGTTTAACCCACGCGTGTATACTTATGAGTACCGCCATATCGTCTGTCATGTCCTAGCAGCAGGTTTCACCTGCACGGTGGACCCCGGACTGCGAACGCATCCATTACATCTCTCTTGGTGCATTCCGCCAGTCCTAACAGCTGCTGCATTTCCCACCCTAGGCATATACTCGAGTCAATAAGTTTTCCCAGTTTTTTGTGGCAAAATTAGGGGGGTCGGCTTATACTCGGGTCGGGTTATACTCGAGTAAATACGGTAGATAAATGTTCTCGAACAACTCCAATGACACCTTTAGAAAGTGCTACCAAGGGGATAAGCTGTTTTTTTAGCTGTCTTTGACTATGCAAGCTTGGGATCTTAGGGGTATGGCTTCTCCTTGTGGAGAATGAAAAGCCAGGTCTGACAGGCCAAAATGAGGAGTTTTAAAAGCCTTGCATGCTCCTCTGGGAAATTAAATATGCAAACCATCTCTTCAGAGAGGAAGAGGACTTGAAATGTAGTGCCAACTATTGGAAGTAGAAATCCTACAAGTCAATACCAACCCTTTAACGAGACTTGCAATATAACTTAGAATAAATGCCAAACTAGAATCCTAATTTGCAAATACAGTGTTTTGGGGTGTTTCCCCTCGTCAGTGCAAAGTATGAGATTTGATTTGGTTAGATGAGAGGCTAAGACTGGAATCCTAGGGCTAAAATTTCTTCTTGTGGAGAGTGACAAGCCTAGTCTTGCATGCCAGTATGAGGAGACTTAAATGCCTTGCATGCTCCTCTGGGAAATTAATTTGCATACACTATACAAACTTGAAATTTTATACTGTATTTTGTGCTTAATCATATACATGTAAGTGTTAGGAGTCGAGTTTCCTCTGCTGCACAGGGGAATCTCGATCCGTCTCCGCTGCAGTCTCCCATTCTCCTCCAGCCGCAGTGGAGCCTGCTCAGCAGGGACGTCGATCCCAGCGTCTCGCTCAGTCTGACTCTGTGAGAAGAGTTACTGCTGCTTCTCCAGCTTCTGCGTGTAAAGCCTATACTGGTCAGCAGCGAGTGGACTTCTCTGGGACTAAGTCCTTGTCTGCGCACACTGAGCATGCCCAGGGCAAGATCTCCCGTTGGAGATCGAGGGTCATGTGCTCAGACTCTGCAGCGCATTCTATTGGTCCTCTTGGCAGGTCTTGGAAGGGCAAAGTTTCTGTGGCCGCTTCCTGTCCTGCAACTATATAAACTGCGCATGACCGCACGGCCATGCGCTAGTGTACAACTTTATACGTGTGTTTGTTGTGAGTGCAAGTCGTTCTTTAAATACCCCTACCCTATTGTATGATTGTTCGCGTATGGAGTATGGCTGCTATCTAGCGCCCGACTTATCACTCAACGTGTCACACACGTGTCAGCGTCTACTGCTGTGACCGCCAGTGCGGTGCCACGCGCCAGTGTGCGCTTCCTGACCCACGTCTGGGTGCTTAGTGGTGCCTGCCAGCACGGCACAGTTCGCACTTCGGTGCCTTAATTATATATTCCTTTCACACCCAGTTGCGGTGTAGTGCCAGCAAGGGTCTAATCGGACTACAATCCCTGTTGGGGTTTAGTTCGCTGACCACTTGCTCGCGCTCTATGTGCGGTACCGCGGTCCTGTGACGCAACAGGATCGCTTTCTTCACGCTGGGTGAGGTTTAACCCACGCGTGTATACTTTTGAATACCGCCATATTGTCTGTCATTTCCTAGCAGCAGGTTTCACCTGCACGGTGGACCCCGGACTGCGAACGCATCTATATCATCTCTCTTGGTGCGTTCCGCCAGTCCTAACATTACACTAGCGCCAGGGTCTGGCTAGTGATGACAGACATACAGCAATCTCTGCGGCATATCCAGCAGCTGGAGGGTAGGTTGGCGGCTCTCGAGAGCGCGACCTCAGCTGTGGATGTTACTGCAGTAGCTGTACAGGCTGCCAGCGTGGCTGCAGCTACTATGTCCATTGCCACCCCTGTTCCGACATTATCTCGCCTCCCGCTGCCAGAAAAATTTTCTGGTGATAGCAAGTTTTGTAGGGGATTTGTGAGTCATTGCTCTATTCACCTCGAGCTCCTGGCTACACGTTTTCCCACAGAGCGGGCTAAGGTGGGATTTATTCTGTCTCTATTGTCGGACAGGGCGTTGGAATGGGCTACGCCGCTGTGGGAGCGTGGCGATCATGTGGTGCAGAGTGCTCCGCTGTTTCTGAGCGCTCTGAAACAGGTCTTTTTAGGACCTCAAGTCACCCATGATACTGCGCTCCAATTGCTGGCATTAACTCAGGGTGAGTCCTTGGTCAGTCATTTTGCCGTCCAATTCCGCACCTTAGCATCTGAGCTGGATTGGTCGGATAAAGCTCTTATCCCCATATTTTGGAGGGGCTTGGCTGACCACGTAAAGGACGCTCTGGCCACTAGGGAGATTCCTGCCACACTGGAGGAGTTAATAACTGTCTCCACTCGAATTGACCTCCGTTTTAACGAGCGGAGGTTAGAGCGAGCCCAGTGTAGGCAGAGGTTTCGGCTGGCTCCTACTTTCGCCAAACCTCTGGAATTTCCGGTCCTGGTTCCTGAGTCACATGAGGCCAGGGAAGTGTCACAAGCAGGATCTAAGTCCCGGACCGCTTTTGCACTCAGGGTCTGTCATGTTTGCCAGCAGTCAGGACATCTAGCCTCCAGATGTCCCCAGCGGTCGAGGAAACGTCAGCGTCTAGTGGTAGTAGGTGGAGGTACACTAGACACGGCGACGTTTGCCTCTAAGTTGTCCTTTAAGGGGACAATTACTATTGGCTCATTCTCCCACTCGGTAGAGCTCTGCGTGGATTCTGGGGCGGAGGGCAATTTTATGTCTTCTGCCTTTGCCCAACGTCACGCAATACCCCTGGTTATGCTTGCTCAACCAGTAACGGTGCGAGTGGTGAATGGGTCGACATTGCCCTCACAGATAACACACCAGGCCATCCCTTTTACTCTGTCCATGTCGCCATCTCATCAGGAGATAATTTCTCTGCTCGTCATTCCGGAAGGAATTGATGAGGTCCTGTTGGGAATACCTTGGCTACGGTACCACTCTCCTCATATCGAGTGGTCCTCAGGCAGAATTCTGGGTTGGGGTGAATCTTGTGGGGGTAGGTGTCAGAGGGAGTGCGTTCAGGTTGCTACTACTGAGGTACCCGCAGATCTATCCTCTCTTCCCAAGCAGTATTGGTCTTATGCAGACGTGTTCTCCAAAAAGGCGGCGGAGGTCCTTCCGCCTCATCGCCCCTATGACTGTCCTATTGATCTCTTGCCTGGTGCTGAGCCTCCCCGGGGTCGAGTTTATCCGCTATCTCTCCCGGAGACGGAGGCAATGTCACAGTACATCCAGGAAAATTTGGCAAGAGGATTCATTAGGAAGTCAGTGTCACCTGCTGGGGCAGGGTTCTTCTTCGTGCAGAAGAAGAATGGGGAATTGCGCCCATGCATAGACTACAGGGGTCTTAACGCCATCACCGTTAAGAATAAGTATCCTTTGCCCTTGATATCTGAGTTATTCTATAGACTTCGGGGAGCAAGGGTATTTACTAAATTAGATTTGCGGGGTGCTTACAACCTGATTCGCATCCGTGAGGGGGACGAATGGAAGACGGCCTTTAACACCAGGGATGGGCACTATGAATATCTGGTGATGCCCTTCGGGCTCTGTAATGCCCCAGCCGTTTTTCAAGACTTTGTGAACGACATCTTCCGGGATATGCTTTCCACCTCAGTCGTAGTCTATCTGGATGATATTCTTATCTACTCTCCAGATATTGACTCCCACCGGAGAGATGTTTGCAAAGTCTTCGACCTCCTACGGGCAAACTCCCTCTATGCCAAATTGGAGAAGTGTATGTTTGAGCAGGAGTCTTTACCTTTCCTGGGCTACATCATCTCGGCCCAGGGATTGGCTATGGATCCTGCCAAACTACAGGCAGTGATGGACTGGCAGGAACCCCATTCTCTGAAAGCGGTGCAGCGCTTTATGGGGTTCATAAATTACTATCGTCAGTTCATCCCCCACTTCTCAATCCTGGTAGCTCCCGTGGTATCCCTCACCAAGAAGGGAGCGAATCCTAAATCGTGGTCCGAAGAGGTCTCCAAGGCCTTCACTTCTATTAAGTCCCACTTTGCTAGCGCTCCCATCTTACATCGTCCCGAGGTGGATAAGCCATTCCTAATGGAGGTGGATGCCTCTTCCGTTGGTGCAGGAGCAGTCCTCTATCAAAAGGATGCTCAAGGTCGGAAGCATCCATGCTTCTTCTTCTCAAAAACCTTCTCACCAGCGGAGAGAAATTACTCCATCGGGGATAGGGAGTTGCTGGCAATGAAGTTGGCCTTTTCGGAATGGAGACATCTCTTGGAGGGTGCTCGGTTCCCATTCCAAGTCTACACGGACCACAAGAATTTGGTCTATTTACAGACAGCCCAGCGGCTGAATTCTCGTCAGGCCAGATGGTCCTTGTTTTTCTCCCGGTTCCACTTCACTCTACATTATCTCGCCGGGGAGAAGAACATTCGTGCTGACGCTCTCTCTCGCTCCCTGGTGTCTACTGTGGAGGAGGAGGACGAGCCTCGGCTCATTGTCCCTTCAGAGAGTCTGAGAACCGTAGCTCCGGTTTCGCTTGAGTCTGTGCCTCCGGGCAAGACTTTTGTCCCCATCAATTTGCGTCCGGAGGTTCTCTCGTGGGCTCATTCGTCCAGAGTGGGTGGACACTTTGGGGCAAAGAGGACATCTGAGTTGTTGGCGAGAATGTATTGGTGGCCACATATGGTTCGTGATGTTGGAGACTACGTTCGGGCATGTGTCTCTTGTGCCAAAAATAAGTCTCTCCGTCAACGGCCAGCTGGGTTGTTATACCCTCTGCCGGTGGCAGACAGGCCCTGGGAGATGGTCGGGATGGACTTTGTGGTGGGTTTGCCCAAGTCACGTGGCTGTACTGTCATTTGGGTTATCACCGACCATTTTTCTAAAATGGTGCATTTGGTGCCGCTTCCCCGGCTACCTTCTGCACGGGCCTTGGCAGCATTGTTTGTTAAACACATCTTCCGTCTTCATGGTATGCCAGACAAAATTGTCAGTGACCGGGGTCCCCAGTTTGCGTCTCGGTTCTGGAGAGAGCTTTGTCGCCTTCTCAGTATCGAGTTGAATCTCTCTTCGGCATATCATCCGAGATGAATGGGTTGGTGGAGAGAGCCAACCAGACCTTGGTCACATATCTGCGACATTTTGTCTCTGCTAAACAAGATGACTGGGCATCTTTGCTACCGTGGGCGGAGTTTGCTCTTAACAATGCTGTAGCTGACTCCACTGGACAGACCCCATTCCTCCTTAACTATGGTCAGCATCCGCGGGTACCTGTGCCCATGCCCGTGTCTTCCGCCGATTCCAGGGTGGCAGACTGGGCTGTGGAGGCACGGGACATTTGGGATCGCACTCAGGATGCCATTCGGGCTTCCAAGGAGAGAATGAGGTCCTCCGCCGATGTTCATCGGCGCCCCGCTCCGACCTTTGCTCCTGGCGACTTGGTGTGGCTCTCCGCCCGTAACATCAGGCTGCGAGTTGAGTCCACTAAGTTTGCGCCTCGCTACTTGGGTCCCTTCAAGGTTCTCGAACAGGTTAATCCTGTGGTCTACCGCCTGGCTCTTCCTCCACGCTTGGGTATCACCGACACCTTTCATGTGTCCCTCTTGAAACCCGTATACATGTCCCGGTTTTCCAAGTCATCTGCCGGGACATCGGGTTCGTCTACGGACGATTACGAGGTGAACGCTATTTTGGGGTGTAAGGTGGTACGCGGCAAAAAGTTCTATCTGGTGGATTGGAAGGGTTATGGTCCAGAGAACAGGTTATGGGAGCCTTCTGAAAACATTCGGGCCCCACAGCTCATTGCTGCCTTCGAACGTAGCGAGGCCCAAGGAGGGGGGGCCCTTGGAGGGGGGGTAATGTTAGGAGTCGAGTTTCCTCTGCTGCACAGGGGGAATCTCGATCCGTCTCCGCTGCGGTCTCCCATTCTCCTCCAGCCGCAGTGGAGCCTGCTCAGCAGGGACGTCGATCCCAGCATCTCGCTCAGTCTGACTCTGTGAGAAGAGTTACTGCTGCTTCTCCAGCTTCTGCCTGTAAAGCCTATACTGGTCAGCAGCGAGTGGACTTCTCTGGGACTAAGTCCTTGTCTGCGCACACTGAGCATGCCCAGGGCAAGATCTCCCGTTGGAGATCGAGGGTCATGTGCTCAGACTCTGCAGCGCATTCTATTGGTCCTCTTGGCAGGTCTTGGAAGGGCAAAGTTTCTGTGGCCGCTTCCTGTCCTGCAACTATATAAACTGCGCATGACCGCACGGCCATGCGCTAGTGTACAATTTAATACGTGTGTTTGTTGTGAGTGCAAGTCGTTCTTTAAATACCCCTACCCTATTGTATGATTGTTCGCGTATGGAGTATGGCTGCTATCTAGCGCCCGACTTATCACTCAACGTGTCACACACGTGTCAGCGTCTACTGCTGTGACCGCCAGTGCGGTGCCACGCGCCAGTGTGCGCTTCCTGACCCACGTCTGGGTGCTTAGTGGTGCCTGCCAGCACGGCACAGTTCGCACTTCGGTGCCTTAATTATATATTCCTTTCACACCCAGTTGCGGTGTAGTGCCAGCAAGGGTCTAATCGGACTACAATCCCTGTTGGGGTTTAGTTCGCTGACCACTTGCTCGCGCTCTATGTGCGGTACCGCGGTCCTGTGACGCAACAGGATCGCTTTCTTCACGCTGGGTGAGGTTTAACCCACGCGTGTATACTTTTGAATACCGCCATATTGTCTGTCATTTCCTAGCAGCAGGTTTCACCTGCACGGTGGACCCCGGACTGCGAACGCATCTATATCATCTCTCTTGGTGCATTCCGCCAGTCCTAACAGTAAGTGCATTTATCATGCCACTTATAATAATTACATAATTCTTTAAAAGTCCAGCAATGTTACACTGTGGTTATATATTTCACATGCATCTAACCACTCATTCTAACTTATTATCTCAGTATACATTTACTAGATCGTATTTAATGGATATATTTTTTAATACGGAAGTGCTATTTTCACATTCTTTTTTTATCCACAATACAATACAAAAGCTTGAAAAAATGTCATCAAATCTTAGTAGTTGCTACAACATTTTAAGCTTTTTGCTATTTTTATTTCAGTAAGCTCTGCCAAAAGAGTGGGTGCAGCATGGCAAGAAAAAGTAAACTGCACACATTAAACTCATCAAAATTTATGCCACATTAATGGTATAAATTATGACAACAATGCATACATCCTACTGACTGCATGGCAGCTGAAAGATGAGCAAAATTTATTAACCACTTCACCCCTGAGCCTGTTTCAACCTTTCTGACCAGGCCAAATTTTAGCCCAATAGGTAAAAATGGACCTCATATTTGTTGTGTAATATCTCCTGAGTAATGGATCTCACAGTTGTTGTTCAATCTCCTGAGTATGTCAATACCCTTCATGTAGTAGGGAAACATTTTTCAGGCACAATGGAAAGCAGAGAAGAGAAGGAGCACCATATTATAGTGCAGATTTGGCTGTTATGGTTTGCGGGTAGCATGACCCACTGGAAGAGCCCCTGAGGTGCTAGCACAGCAGAACCCCCTGATAATTGACCCCATTTTACAAATGAATTCATCTATGGGTGAATTTATTATATTTGCATCACGTGAGTATCACAGAATATTATACCATTGAGCAGTGAAGGAAAATAATTACATATTTACTACAAAAATGTTTTTTTCAGCTTCAGATTATACATTTTCACATCCAGAAATGGGTAAAAATGGCTTCAGTATTTGTTGCACAATTTCTGCTGAATGCGGAAATACCTCAAATGTGGCTGTAAAGTATTGATTAGCCACACGGCGAGACTTGGGAGGGACGGATAGCTGTTTGACTCATGGATAACAAATTGTTGTAGAATAGCTTGTGGACTCAATATACAGAACTCTTAAGTGCCAGGAAAGCAAAATGACCCCTTATGTGACCCCATTGTGAAAACTTCACCTTTCTGCAAATTTATCCACAGGTGTAGTGATTATTTTTCCTCCATGTGTGTTTTACAGAACTAGGCAGCAAGTGAAAATTGTAAATCTGCCATTGTACTGTAGTGCCTGTACATTTCAAAAGTTGTAATGCCCAGTATGTTATGCCCAGCTTGTGCTTCTGGAAATGCTACAGAAATGACAAACATGTGGACGCTGTGTATTGTTAAGCCCACTGTGGGGCTCAGAAGGAGAGGATCATTTGGATTTGGGAGCACAAAATTTGCTGGATTTTTTTTCGTGGGCGTTTTTCAAAACCCATTGTGCGTTCAGTAACATGGAAGCCCTGTATATTTCCATTAACAGATGAAGGACCTAAGTGGTGACTTGCTTTTTTTTATATCTATGAATAACTTGGCAATCAATTGATGTAAAAAAAGAAGATTTTTTATTTTTAGAATTCACAGTGAACATACATGACGTTTCGGTCTCACTTAAGACCTTCTTCAGATATTCAAATTGCCATAGAATATAAGACTAAATGCTGAAACTATACAGGGTACAAAGTGTCTGGAAAGTGGGAATAACACCATTTTATGGCAGCTAAACAAAACAGCATGCTGTTTTCAGCATAATACCAGAGTGATAGTATAAAAAAGGAAAGCGCTTAACCTTCGTCCGGCTGAGTAGGTACAATTGTAACTATTCCGTTTTAAAATTGCAATAACTTTTTTTTTCCAAAAGCCGTAGAGGGCTGAAATTTCGTGACATCTCTGCAGTTTTGGTCCAGAATATATTGGCCAAATTTCAATAAAATATATATGAAGGTACAATTGTACCTCTGCTGCCTGTTAACGTTGTAAAATTTTGCAGCCCGACGAAGGTTAAAATGCAGCAGAGAAATGTTGCACATCTACAACAGCTACAGTATTTTTAGGATTATAAAATGCACTATTTTTCCTACAAATTTGCGAGGAAAAAGGGGGTGCTTCTTATAATCGAAATGAGCTTACCGGGCAGTGGAGGGGGGTCACAAGAGGCAGAGTCCTGTGACTCCGAGATCTCAATCTTCGCATGCGCCGCCTCTGGCGGCAATTTTCACAAGCCCACTGCAGGGATATCATTGGTAAAAAGGACTTGACTCAATGGCACGACACCTTCTGAGATCCCAGGCACTGCAGCACCTCTCCTGTCACCATTGCTGCTGGACTCCTGAAGCAGCCCACGGGTAAGCTACTGTTAAGGAATATAAGATGCACCACCATTTTATTTAAAAGATATTTTTTTCCTATTTTGCATCTCAAAATTTGGGGTGTGTCTTATGGTCCAGTGTGTCTTATAATCCTCAAAGTACGCATTTTCTGATTTTTCAGTGTTTGTCCACTGCCTTGTCTAAACAGAATTATTCCTCATTCACACGTCTGTATTTAAGTTCTTGCGTGAAAAATGGTACTAGTGTCATCATTGCCTCATCATTATGTCCGTTTTTACCATAGTTATAATCAATGTTTTTCACTAATGGATAAATAAATAAATTACAAGGCCTCTACTTTGCAATGTTAAACACAGACGGTACACTGATTACACACTAACGCCATCCATGTGTTGTATGTATTTTACACGGATTCAGAGACTTGTACTGTCCTTTATCAGCCGTGCTAACAGAAAAAACTAACATATCTCCATAAGTTATGCATGGACACATAGTTCATGAAAAACAATGACAGGTAAATAGCACAATAGGTACTAATTATAATGGGTACATGTTGCATTCATGAAAAAAATGGATACAACACGTACGTGCAACACTTACGTATAAATGAGGCTTTAAGTAGTAAATCTACCCCAATATGTTTTTTACATTGTGTTAATTTTTTTCTGGTAATATATTGTTCTACAAAATAGATTTAGTATTAGATTTTGACTTTTTTAGCTGTAAATTTTGGTTAGGTACTCGGGTAAAGTAATTGGTTCAATGGTTATGGTTTCATCAATGACATTTGCAGAATTTAGTATTGTAAGCTTTTACAGCAAGTTGCAAGTAGGGCAAGAGATAATTTATACAGAAATGACCGTATATACTTGTGTATAAGCCGACTCGAGTATAAGCCAAGCCACGTAATTTTGCTTCGGAAAGCTGGGAAAATTTATTGACTCAAGTATAAGCCGGGTATGCATTGTCCCCTCATCCCTATCCTGATATGCATGGTTCCTCATCCCCATCCTTGTATGCATAGTTCCTCATCCCTATCCTTGTATGCATGGCTCCTTATTCCCATCCTTGTCTGCATGGTTTCTTATTCCCATCTTTGTCTTCATGGCTCCTTATTCCAATCTTTGTCTACCTGGCTCCTCATTTCTATCCTACTCTGCATGGCTCCTCATCCCTATCCTTGTATGCATGGCCCCTTATTCTCATCCTTCCCTGCAAGGCTCCTTATTCTCATCCTTGTCTGTATGGCTCCTTATCTCCATCCTTGTCTGTTTGGCTCCTTATTCCCATCATTGTCTGTATGGCTTCTTATTCCCATCTTTGTCTGCATGGCTCCTGATTCCCATTCTTGTCTGCATGGCTCCTTATTCCCATCTTTGTCTGCATGGCTCCTTATCTCCATCCTTGTCTGCATGGCTCCTTATTCCCATCTTTGTCTGCATGGCTCCTTATCTCCATCTTTGTCTGCATGGCTCCTTATCTCCATCCTTGTCTGCATGGCTCCTTATTCCCATCTTTGGCTGCATGGCAACTCATCCCTATCCTTGTATGTGTGGCCCTCATGGGAAAAGCATAAAAAAATCTATCCTATTTACCTTCACTGCGTGCCCTCTCAGCATCTTGTTCCGGTGCCAGCAGCTCCTGCGGCCTAGCGATCACATTTCTCCGCTCAGTAAGGTAATGAATATTCACCTCTCACCACATCTATGGGAGTGGAGAGAGGTGAATATTCATAACTCTTAAGTAGCGCGCACCAGTGATAGCATGGCAGCTGCTGGAAGCCGGCAAGAGCGGCTGTAACTGTGCGCGCTATGAGAGAAATTAATATTCATTGCCAGTAAAGCTGCCAACTCCTGCCTCCTGTGATCCTCTGCTTCGCTGCTCCCCCTCCACCGCTGTCTTAGAATGACTCATGTATAGCCGAGGGAGGGCGTTTTCAGCACGAAAATATGTGCTGAAAAACTCGGCTTATACACGAGAATATATGGTAGATAAATCTTACAATATCAATATGAATTCAAACAAAACATAAGTAGGTCAACCTTATTGTCTTATTTTCCTATCCACTTTCAAGATGTGGAATTTAAAGCTACATAAAGAGATTGTCAGATTCTTAATGTAGCTAAGGGGACCAAATATTGAAAAAAGCTCCAATGTATCAGTTCTTGCAGCTTCAATACATTCATGTAACGCTAGCGTATTTATTCTACTTTTCACTTCAGGTAGCGATAATACTGAGGTCTTCCATTTAGAAGCAATATGCATTTGTGAAGCCATAGTTATGTAATTGATTAACCTGTTAGTTTTATTAGTTATGCCTTTAGGTTTGTTTCCAAAAAGCAGAACTGTATGGTCGAGTTGCACTAATCTACCTGTTTTGTTATTAATTAAAATGGTAATATTGAGCCAAAATGCTTTCAATTGTGGGCACGTCCATCAAATGTATTTCATATCACTGGGTACATTACAATTCCTCAAGCATCAGTTACATTTGGACATATTTTATATAGCTTTATGGGAACATAGTATGCTCTATATAATAATTTTAGGGATGTTTCAGTAAGTGACATTTGATTGCTACGTTTTCATAAAATATCACAGCAATGGTACCAGTTATCACTAGACATCGTAAATCCTAGGTCTTCTTCCGATTGGACCAAATATCCTATTTTCCTATTCTTGGGTGGGAAATTGAATATAGAATAAAATAATGAGATAGTCCCACGACCATAAAGGTTATGTAGACATTTTCACTGCGGAGATAGGTATATTCATATTAGCCAGGTTTTCTATAGTGAAATGTAACATTTCATTAATCTACATCACTTCTCTCAAGGGTGAGTTATATTTTTGAATAAATTATTGTCTAGACTTAAGGATAATTGTTGTGGCCAGAGGTGTTTAATAATAGTGATATTTTTAAATTTCCACCTAGTGTATTTGTTTTTTAATTTTTTTTTAGTATCTTGAAAAAGACCTTTAGGGGACCACCAAAGAGGGTGTAATGTCACCCGCTACAGAGCAGTTCGTCGGTCAAGGGAGTATCTTCTCCTACCTTCTCTGCTTTACCCTATGTCTACAGTTCTTTCTCTGATGTCTTCGACAAGAAGGAGGCTGACGGTCTCCCTCCTCACCGTCCCTATGATTGTCCCATAGATCTCGTGCCTGGGGCTATCCCACCTAGGGGTAGAATCTACCCTCTCTCTCCTATTGAGACGCAAGCTATGTCTGAATATATTCAAGAAAATCTTGGGATTCATTTGCAAGTCTTCTTCTCCTGCCGGAGCAGGCTTCTTTTTCGTGAAGAAGAAAGATGGCTCACTTCGTCCCTGCATTGATTATCGAGGCCTAAACAACATCACGGTGAAGAACAAATATCCTCTGCCACTCATTCCGGAACTCTTCGATCGTCTCAGAGGAGTGCAAATTTTTACCAAACTGGATCTGCGTGGCGCATACAATCTGGTTCGAATTCGTGCAGGAGATGAGTGGAAGACCGCCTTCAATACTCGTGACAATCACTATGAGTATGTGGTTATGCGGTTTGGCCTCTGCAACGCTCCGGCAGTTTTCCAGGAATTTGTGAACGATGTATTTCAGGATCTTCTCTACTCCAGTGTCGTGGTTTATCTTGACGACATTCTCATCTTCTCTCCAGATCTTTCCACTCATAGACGAGATGTCCACCGTGTTCTGCAACGGCTAAGGGAGAATCATCTGTTTGCAAAGATTGAGAAATGCGTCTTCGAGCAATCCTCTCTGCCCTTCCTTGGATACATTGTCTTGAAGTCAGGTCTGGAGATGGATCCCGAGACGGTTTCTGCTGTCCTTGATTGGCCTCGTCCTCTTGGAATAAAAGCAATCCAACGTTTTCTTGGCTTTGCCAACTACTATAGACAATTTATTCCTCATTTCTCTTTGATTACTAAGCCTATCTCAGCCCTTGTTCGCAAGGGAGTCAACTCCAGTCTTTGGACCTCTGAGGCTGAAGAGGCCTTTCTGTCGCTTAAGCAGAAATTCGCTGCAGCTCCTGTGCTTCGCCGTCCTGATGCAAATAGACCGTTTGTCCTTGAAGTCGACGCGTCATCTGTCGGAGTCGGAGCAGTACTTTTGCAAAGATCCTCTTCCGGACATTTGGTTACCTGTGGTTTTTTCTCCAAAGCCTTTTCTGCTCCAGAACAAAACTACTCCATTGGAGATAAGGAACTATTGGCTATCAAGTTAGCCTTAGAGGAGTGGCGCCATCTCCTTGAGGGGGTTGTTCATCCGTTCACCATTTACACAGACCACAAGAATTTGGCCTATGTTCAGTCTGCTCAAAGACTTAATCCACGACAAGCCAGATGGTCTTTATTCTTTGGACGATTTGACTTCGAACTTCATTTCTGACCCGGAAATAAGAATGTCAAAGCGGATGCCCTCTCAACATCCTTTCAGCCTTTGGACATAGAGGACTCTCCGGCTCACATCATTGATCCAGCAAGAATCGTCACCCTTGCTCCTCTTAGAGTGGTTTCAGCTCCTCCTGGCAAGACTCTTGTGTCGAATCAAGACAAGGAGAGAGTTTTACGTTGGGGGTCACTCCTCCAAGATTGCAGGACATGTAGGAGTCAAGAAGACGCTTTCCCTTATCTTTCGGCACTACTGGTGGCCATCTCTCCGACAAGACGTCACCGAATTCATAGCTTCTTGTTCTTCTTGTGCCAAAAATAAAGTTCCCAGGCAGCTTCCATCCTGTCTCCTGCATCTTCTGCCTGTGCCTTCCGTCCCTTGGAGCCATATCGCCATGGACTTCATCACCGATCTGCCTTGTTCCTCGGATTGCTCTATCATCCTAATTATTGTGGATCGGTTCTCTAAGATGGCTCACTTCATTGCGTTGCCTGGTCTGCCTTCCGCTCCAGAGTTGGCAAAAATCTTTTTACACCAAGTCTTCCGTCTTCATGGCTTCCCACAACATATTGTCTCCGACCATGGAGTTCAATTTACCTCACGTTTTTGGAGAGCCCTCTGCAGTCTATTGAAGATTAACTTGGATTTCTCTTCCGCATATCACCCTCAATCCAACGGTCAAGTGGAGCGAGTTAATCAGGTTTTGACTACATACCTGCAACATTTTTCCAATGCACACCATGAAGACTGGGTCTCTCTTCTACCTTGGGCTGAGTTCTCTTATAACAACCTTCCCAGAGAAGCTTCCTCCAAATCTCCCTTCTTTGTGGTCTATGGTCAACATCCGAGCATTCCTCTTCCTGTTTCTCTCACCTCGGGGGTACCGGCAGCGGATTTCTTGTCCCGGGAGTTCTCTACGATTTGGAGTGAGACCAAAGAGGCTCTTGAGAGAGCTAGCCATAGTATGAAAAGGTTTGCTGATAAGAAGCGTTTGGATGCTCCTCCATATTCTCCTGGCGATAGAGTTTGGCTCTCCTCTCGCTATATCAAGTTTAAAATTCACTCTTACAAACTGGGTCCTTGCTATATTGGTCCTTTTCCTATCTTAAGTCGCATTAATGATGTTTCCTACAAATTGAAGCTACCTGCCTCCTTACGTATTCCCAATGCTGTCCATGTATCTCTTCTCAAGCCCGCGGTGTTCAATCGTTTTCACTCTGCTACCTCTCACTCTCCTCAACTCTGTACTTCTGATGGAATCTTTAATGTTAAAGATATCCTTGCCAAAAGGTAGTTAGGGGCAAAACTTGTTGTGAATTCTGCTTTTGGGCTCCCTCCGGTGGTTGTAGGTGGTAATGCAGTTGTCTCTGGGCTGCAGTCCTGGACAGGTGTATCTGCTGATTGCAATTCTGACTGGGGTATTTAGGTTTGCAGGACTCATTAGTCCTTGCCAGTTGTCAATGTTTCTTGGGAAGTGTTGGATCTCTGTCTGGTTTCTCCTGCTTAGCTGCCAATTCAGCAAAGAGAAGTGTCTGTTTCTTTTTCTATGGCACACAAGCTGTGTGCTTGTTTTTTGATTGTATTCCTGCTCTGAGTTTAGGAGTCTCTGGATTTGCAGATATACGTTCCACGTCTTTAGTTAGATGGAGGAATTTTTTGTATAATCTGCTGTGGATATTTTTGGAAGGGTTTTAATACTGACCGCACAGAACTCTGTCCTATCCTTTCCTATTTTAGCTAGAGTGGCCTCTTGTGCTAAATCCTGTTTTCTGCCTGTGTTTGTCTTTCCTCTCCTACTCACAGCCAATATTTGTGGGGGGCTGCCTATCCTTTGGGGTTCTGCTCTGAGGCAAGGTAGTATTCCTATTTCCATCTATAGTGGTATTTAGTCCTCCGGCTGTGTCGAGGTGTCTAGGGTTTGTTAGGTACACCCAGCGTCGGACTGGAGTACCTTGGGCCCACCAGAGAAAAATCATTCTTGGGGCCCACCATGCAGTTTAAAAATACCACACAGGACAGATCCTATATACCACCCCACACACGAGAGCTGACAGATCCTCTATATACCACACCACACGGGAGAGCTGACAGATCCTCTATATACCACACCACACGGGAGAGCTGACAGATCCTCTATATACTACACCACACGGGAGAGCTGTCAGATCCTCTATATACTACACCACACGGAAGAGCTGACAAATCCTTTATATACTACACCACACGGGAGAGCTGACAGATCCTCTATATACTACACCACACGGGAGAGCTGACAGATCCTCTATATACTACACCACACAGGAGAGCTGACAGATCCTCTATATACTACACCACACAGCAGAGCTGACAGATCCTCTATATACTACACCACACAGGAGAGCTGACAGATCCTCTATATACTACACCACACAGGAGAGCTGACAGATCCTCTATATACTACACCACACGGGAGAGCTGACAGATCCACTATATACTGCACCACACAGGAGAGCTGACAGATCCTTTATATACTACACCACACAGGAGAACTGACAGATCCTCTATATACTACACCACACAGGAGAGCTGACAAATCCTCTATATACTACACCACATGGGAGAGCTGACAGATCCTCTATATACTACACCACACAGGAGAGCTGACAGATCCTTTATATACTACACCACACAGGAGAACTGACAGATCCTCTATATACTACACCACACAGGAGAGCTGACAGATCCTCTATATACTACACCACACAGGAGAGCTGACAGATCCTTTATATACTACACCACACAGGAGAACTGACAGATCCTCTATATACTACACCACACAGGAGAGCTGACAGATCCTCTATATACTACACCACACAGGAGAGCTGACAGATCCTCTATATACTACACCACACGGGAGAGCTGACAGATCCACTATATACTGCACCACACAGGAGAGCTGACAGATCCTTTATATACTACACCACACAGGAGAACTGACAGATCCTCTATATACTACACCACACGGGAGAGCTGACAGATCCTCTATATACTACACCACACAGGAGAGCTGACAGATCCTTTATATACTACACCACACAGGAGAGCTGACAGATCCTCTATATACTACACCACACAGGAGAGCTGACAGATCCTCTATATACTACACCACACAGGAGAGCTGACAGATCCTCTATATACTACACCACACGGGAGAGCTGACAGATCCACTATATACTGCACCACACAGGAGAGCTGACAGATCCTCTATATACTACACCACACAGGAGAACTGACAGATCCTCTATATACTACACCACACAGGAGAGCTGACAAATCCTCTATATACTACACCACACAGGAGAGCTGACAGATCTTCTATACACTACACCACACAGGAGAGCAGTAATGTAGGTCCAGTGTGTGTAGTAAAATACTTACCGGTGGCCATATTCCACTGCAATGAAGACACAAGCAACGACACAGCGGCAGAAGACGGCGACTGCTGCGTATTTTATTGCACACAGGGAAGCTTTCTGTTTGGGGCGAGACATTATTTTTATTAGTACGATTTTGGGATAGATGTAATGTTTTCATCATTTGTTATAGCTTTTTTTGTGGAATTGTGGCGAACAGAAAAAAGGACATTTGGCATTTGTTTCTTTTTACGGTGTTTTCTGATCAAGTTAATTGTTTTTATAGTTTGATCGATCTGACTTTTCTGAACCTAGCAATACCAAATATTTGTTGTTTTTTATTTTTAAAATATATTTATTTTCAATGGGATAAAAAGGGTGATTTGAACTTTTAGGAATTTTTTTATTTTCTTTTTATCTTTCACTGGTACAGTTAGCCCCCTTAGACTATGTGCACACGTTGCGGATTCTCTGCGGATCCGCAGCGTTTTTTGAGGTGTAGAAACGCTGCAGATCCGCAATTGATTTACAGTACAATGTAAATCAATGAGAAAAAAAATGCTGTGCACACTTTGCGGAAAATCCGCTGTGGAAACGCTGCGGTTTAAAAGAAGTAGCATGTCACTTCTTTTTTGTGAACCTGCAGCGTTTTTGTACCCATTCCATTATAGAAAACCGCAGGGGTACAAACCGCAGCAAATCCGCAAGAAAACTGCAGCAAAAACGCACAAAAAACGCTGCGGAACTGCACAAAAAATGCAACAAATCCGCAGGTGCATTTTCTGCCAGGAGAGGCTGAATACGTACCATATATTCCTAAGCCTAATCCGTAACATGTGCACATAGAGGACATGAAGATGCGATCATCCAATCGCATGTGCTATTATATACAGTGATGCCACAGCATCCCTGCATATAGAAGAAATTATGGTCTTCTTTAAAGCTCGGCTACAGGAAGAAGACCCCTGGCTGTCATTAAAACCCATCGGCGACCCACGATCACCTCATGGGTACCAATGGGTGAGAGAATGATACGCACGGATGCTGGCATGTGTTATATGCTGCAGTCAGAGATTGACACTGGCATTTAACACGCGCCATACATGTAAGGCAGATGTCGTAAAGGTGTTAATCACCTGAGGACCCCCTTCACCACTGTGTCACCCAATATCCGATGGGCCCCCTCCCCCACTGTTTCACCTCTATTTTCCTGTGGCCCACTTCCCCACTATTTCACCTCTAATTACCTATGGGCCTGCTCAGAGAGTGAAAGGGGAGCCACAGTAAGGGTATGTGCACACACTGCGGATTTTGCTGCGGATCCACAGCGTTTCCGCAGCTGTGGGTCAGCAGGAGTTTCCCATGCGTTTACAGTACCATGTAAACCTATGGGAAACAGAAAACGCTGTGCCCATGCTGCAGAAAAAACCGCGCAGAAACGCAGCGGTTTACATTCCGCAGCATGTCACTTCTTTCTGCTTTTTCCGCAGCGGTTTTACACCTGCCCTTATGGAAAACCGCAGGTGTAAAACTGGAGTGGAAAACGCAGAAAAACCGCGGTAAATCCGCAGCGGTTTTCCACTGCGGATTTATCAAATCCGCTGCAGAAAAATCTGCAGTGGACCCAGAATACGTGTGCACGTAGCCTAAAATAGATGTGGTTTACATAATAGGGGAGGGGGTCCACAAGAAAATTAGAATATCACTGTGGGCCCCCTCCCCTGTGTCACCTTTAGGATGCATGGGGCCCCCTCCCCTAACTGCCTCTGTGGCCGGAGATCTACTCAGGGTGCCGGCATCATAGAGTTATGTACTTACAGTCACACTGACTGCAGCCATCAGACTCCCTCTGCTCCACTGCCATGCTGGGGTAGGACTGCTGACCAATCACAGCACAGCTCCTTGCCTGAGCTGCGCTGTGAGCTCACACAAAGAAAACTAACCCTGATTGGCTGAATTGCAGCCAGTCAGCATTTACACTGCTGCCCAGGGATTTGTGGAAGAGGAGCAGAGAGTCGCAGTATAGAAAACAGGTGACTGCGGGTGAGCTGTGTGTGCTGTCTGCTCTCAGCCTCACAGTCAGCTGTTCCTCTGACTGCTGGTTGTATTGAGGGTCGGCACTCTGCACACACCGCTCTCCTGGCAGAGGAATGGCAGCGGCAGCAGGTGATGTGAAGGAGCTGCTCCTGCTCTTCCCATCACCTGTGCAGTCTGCCAGCCGCTGCGGTGCCGGCTATACAATAACGTGTGCACTGCTGGGTGCACGCTATGAGCATGACGCAGGGCAGGCACAAATGAGGGAGGCAGGGGCTGGGGGTGGGGCCCACCGGAGGATTCTCCGGTGTCCCGGTGCCCAAGTCCGACCCTGATTGCAAGTCTCTTTGAGAGCAGGCACATGGGGTGGTGCCAATCTTTTTAAAACACTGCATTATGTATTGCTGCTAATGGAAAAACAAAGGATAACTTTGTACATGAGGACTATGTTATGGAACTCGTGAAGATTTTCTGTGTTAAGGTTTGTTTATAGTTGCACAAAAATTACTCACACAACTTTATACAGTATGCCCTACCTTGATTCACAAGCTGATATATCAGAGTTCAAGGCTGAGGTGAATTATTCATTGGAAAAAAGTTTAACATTAACTCCGTTTTAACAAGTCACTACAAAGTTTCATGAATATATACACAGACTATACCAATGGTGACATAATTATTTTTTATATTCAGCATCTGTGTTGCTGCATTTCTCAATTACACCATGATAATTAAATTAGTAAGCAAAGGTTTCTAAGATGTAACATTTCTCCTTGTGGAAAGTGACATTCCTAGCTCGGCATTTCAAATTAAGAAGACTTATAATACTTGAAACGCTCCTCTTGGAAATTAAATATGCATATTGTCTCTTCAGAGAGGAAGAGGACTTGAACCCTAGTGTCATCTATTGGAAGTAGCAGTCCTAAAAGTCACTATTGACCCTTTAACAAGCCTTGCAACATGATTAAGGATAAAAGCCAAATTGCAAATTACAAATTGAAATTCTGGTTTGCCTTATATCCTAAATCATATGGCAAAGATTGTTAACCCCTTCACCTTGAATCCTGTTTTCATCTTCCTGACCAGGTCAATTTTTACATTTCTGACCACTGTGACTTAATGAGGTCATAACTGTAGAACGCTTCAATGGATCCTGGTGATTCTGAGAATATTTTGTCGTGACATATAGTACTTTATGATAGTGGTAAATTTTCTTTGATATGACTTGTGTTTATTTGTTAAAAAAATGGAAATTTGACAAAATTTTGACAATTTTCAAAGTTTTATTTTTATCCCCTTAAATCAGAGAGTCACCTCACACAAAATAGTCAATAAATAACATTTTCCACATATCCACTTTACATTAGCACATTTTTGGAAGTATAGTTTACTTTTGTTAGGAAGTTATAAGGGTTAAGGCCATGTTCACACAGTGCGTTTTTTACTGCGGAACCACAGCGTTTTTGCCGCTGCGGTTCCGCAGCTGTTTTCCATGCAGGGTACAGTACAATGTACCCTATGGAAAACAGGAACCGCTGTGCACATGTTCCTGAATTTAAAAAAAAAAGCCGCGCTGAATAGCTGCGGGAAAAAAGAAGTACCATGTCACTTCTTTTTTCGGAGCCGCAGCGGTTCTGCACCCATAGACCTCCATTGTGAGGTCAAACCCGCAGTAAAACCCGCAGATCAAAAATATATCTGCGGGTTTTATTGCGGTTTGTGGTGCCGAACCGCTGCAGCAGGAAGTGCGGGGAAGCGGGCGGAAGTGCGTGGGCGGAGTGTGGCTGCCCCGATCCCACCCCCCCATGCTCCGATGCCCCCCCGTGCTCCGATGCCCCTCCCCCGTGCTCCGATGCCCCTTCCCGAGCCCTAATCTCCCCCCTTATACTTACCCGGCCTCCCGATGTCCGTCCGGCCGTCTTCTCCCTGGGCGCCGCCATCTTGCAAAATGGCGGGCGCATGCGCAGTGCGCCCGCCGAATCTGCCGGCCGGCAGATTCGTTCCAAAGTGCATTTTGATCACTGAGATATAACCTATCTCAGTGATCAAAATAAAAAAATAGTAAATGACACCCCCCCCCTTTGTCACCCCCATAGGTAGGGACAATAAAAAAATTAAGAATTTTTTTTTTCCACTAAGGTTAGAATAGGGTTAGGGGTAGGGGTGGGGTTAGGGGTAGGGTTAGGGGTAGGGGTAGGGTTAGGGGTAGGGTTAGGGGTAGGGTTAGGGGTAGGGTTAGGGTTAGGGGTAGGGTTAGGGTATTTTCAGCCATTTTAACCCTAAAAAACTTCCTAGAAAACACACAGACTCTGCATAGAAAACTGCATAAAAAAAAAGGATAAAAAAACGCATCAAAAAACGCACCAAAAAAGCGCAAAAAAAGGACCAAAAAAAGGACCTGCGTTTTCTGCCAAGAGCTGCGGTTTCAGTCCTGAAAAAAAAGGATGGAAATCAGGAACGTGTGAACATACCCTAAAAGTTGACCAGCGATTTCTCATTTTTACAGCAACATTTGCAAAACCATTTTTTTAGGGACCACCTCACATTTGAAGTGACTTCGAGGGGCCTATATGACAGAAAATACTCAAAAGTGACACCATTCTAAAAACTGCACCCCTCAAGGTGCACAAAATCACACTCAAGAATTTTATTAACCCTTCAGGTGCTTCACAGGAATTTTTGGAATGTGGAAGAAAAAGATAAACATTTACTTTCCTTTCACAAAAATTTTCCTTTCGACCTAATTGTTTTTACTTTCACAAGGGTAGCAGGAGAAAATGGACCATATATTTTGTTGTGCAATTTCTCCTGAGCATGCCAATACTCCATTTGTGGGGGAAGTCTACTGTTTGGGCACACGGCAGGGCTTGAAAGGGAAGGAGCGCCATTTCACTTTTTGAATGTAAAATTTGCTGGCATAATTTGCAGTCGCCATGTTGCATTTGGAGAGCCCCTGATGTGCCTAAACAGTGGAAACCCCCAACAAGTGACACCATTTTGGAAACTATACCCCTTAGGGAATTTATTCAGATGTGTATTGAGCACCTTGAACCCCCAGGTGCTTCACAGAAGTATATAACGTTAATAACATTTTTCCCAGATAAATCTTTCTTAGCACCAAATTTTGCATTTTCATAAAGGTAACAAGAGAAATTGCTCTATAAAATGAATTGTGCAAATTCTCTTGAGTGTGCATATACCCAATATGTGGAGGAAAACAACTGTTTGAGTGCACGGCAGGGCTTGGAAGGCAAGGAGCACCATTTGACTTTTTGAATGTCAAATATGCTGGAATAATTAGTGGATGCCATGTCATGTTTGGAGAGCCCCTGATGTGCCTAAACTCTGGAAACCCCCCTCAAGTGATGACATTTTGGAAATTACAGTCACCAGTACATTATGCCCAGCTCATGCTTCTGGAGACACTCACCTGTAAATTAGGAGGGCTCTCATCACTGCAGAAATGCCAACCATGTGGGCTCTAAATACCGTTTAGGCACACTGGGGCTCAGAAGGGAGGGGGGCAATGATTTGGGAGAGCAGAATTAGCTGAATTTCTTTTGGGGAGCGTGAAGGCAATTATCTTTTCCAGAGGCTTTGTGCTACCAGTAATGCAGAAGCCCCTAGATTTCCATTAACAGATGATGGACCTGAGTGAGGGCTTGGTTTTTGGGGATTTAGTTGAAGCTTTTATTAAGCACTTACTTTGTAGTTTCCATCTAAATCTCTGAGTGACCTGACAAATGAAACCCCCGAGAGATCCATTCACTATAATGAGGTAGCAGATTTACTCTGGGCTCCGTCTGGCCTCTGTTCAGCGGTGTCATTATCAGAAGTGCACAAAACTGTGGCTGACAGCACTTTTATGCAATTCTAAAAAGATGGACACCGTCGGCTCACAGGTCAGATGTCGTCCAACGTGCCTCATTATAGGGAATATTCCACTGGGGGTTCTGTCTGAATCACATATTTCAGAGATTTATACTGAAACCCTGGTGTAAGTGCTCAGCGCAGAGCACAGGATAAATGTGCGCCAAGCCTTACTGCGATCTTTCGGATGTAGAATGAAAAAAATATAAAGAATGTGAAGACTTGGTTTTATTTATTTTTAACGCCATTCCTCGTGTGGTATAAGTGATTAGCAAAAAGAAAAAAGTTCCAGCACCAGGCGTCTCTTCATAAAATCTTCAGTACTTTATTCTCATGTCAAGAAAAAAAAACATCATGCGGGGACGCAGCCCCAAAACGACTGACGCATTTCAAACAAAACTTAGAACTTTGTTCGAAACGCGTCAGGCATTTAGGGGCACATGATGTTTTTTTTCTTGACATGAGAAAGTACTGAAGATTTTATGAAGAGACGCCTGGTACTGGAACTTTTTTCTTTTCCTTTTTGCTGTTGCTATTGAGTGATATCCAGCCACTTATTCCTGGCACCTGTGTTCATTTGGATTCCGGTGAGGCACCACTAATCCCTTTCCCTGTTCCCTGTATGATGTATAAGTGATTAGGCAACTTTATTCTTCGGTTGGTAAGATTACAGTGATTATATCGGCTTTTTATGCTTGGCTGCTGTCACACACTAAAAGATGCTTTTTATTGCGAAAACTAGTTTTTGCCTCACCATATTTTGAGAGGTATAATTTTTTCATATTTTGGCCGACAGAGTAATTTTTGCGAGACGAGCTAACTTTTTTATTGGTACCATTTTTGGGTATATGACATTTTTTGATCACTTTCAATTCTGATTTTTGGGAGACAGAATGAACAAAAACCAGCAATTCAAGAATTGATTCTTGTTTTTTATACAATTACATGTATGGTAAAATTGATAAGACAACTTTATTTTCGGGTTAGTACGATTACAGTGATACTACAGTTATATTATTTTTTTATGTTTTGGCGCTTTTACACAATAAAAACTATTTTATAGAAAAAATAATTATTTTTGCATCCCTGTATTCTGAGAGCTATAACTTTTTAATTTTCTGCTGATGGAGCTGTATGGCAGCTTGTTTATTGTGGGACAAGATGATGTTTTCAGCGGTATCATTTTTATTACATCTGTCTTTTTGATCGCGTTTTATTGCACTTTTTGTGTGGCGGTTTGATCATAAAACATTGTTTTGTGGCTAGTTTTTTATTTATTTTTTTACGGTGTTTACTGAAGGGGTTAACTAGTGAGATAGTTTTATAGGTCGGGTTGTTACGGACACGGCAATATCAAATATGTGTACTTTTATTTATTTTTTTTCATTACATAAATAAATGTATTTAATGGAAAAAAATGTTTTCTTTATTTAAGAATGTATTAAATAACATTTTTTACACATTCTAATATATATATATGTTTTATTACTGTTTTACATTGTCCCAGTATAGGACATTACTGTATAATGTCAGATCCCTGATCTGACAGGTAGTGTGGAGGCATGCTGGTGACTGCTCTCAGCAGGAGCTCAAAAACCACCTCCCTGCAGAACACAGAAGGACCCCGCAGTCATCTCAATGCCGAGGATCTCTATAGAGACCATCAAGCCAATGCAATCGTATCGTGATGTCCTTATGGAAGCATGCATGGAGCCCCCTCCCTGCGTGATGCTTCTTTATGCCGCTGTCACTATTGACAGTGGCATCAGAGGGGGGTTAAATGCCCACGATCAGTGCTAGGACTACTAGTACGGTGCATGTCGGGAAGGGGTTAAAGGTTCTATGCAATAGAAAAAAATCGGCTATAAGCCGCAGCCAGCTCACCAACCAGACCATAGATAATTGACCACGGAGATTCGTCCAGACCAAGACGCCAAGCAATTGCAGTATACGAAAACGTGGAAACTCCAGCTCCAATAAAATGGCAAAATTCTTTATTAGTCCAACTTCATTAAAACGGACATCCTTACAGAGTAAACAGGGCGCAGGTGGTTACATGAATATAGGCAACGCATTTCGATCACACAGGATCTTATTCATGCCCCATGAATAAGATCCTGTGTGATCGAAACGCGTTGCCTATATTCATGTAACCACCTGCGCCCTGTTTACTCTGTAAGGATGTCCGTTTTAAAGGTTCTATGTTGACTTTTAGGATTGCTACTTCCAATAAGAGGCACTTGGGTTCAAGTTCTCTACCTCTCTGAAGAGGTAGTTTGCAATTTATAGTAAACATAAAGCAATATCAGCAGTGAGAAAATCAGGAGCCAATATCTAAAAAGTTATTTGCATGTTGCATTACATGATTACGAATTGCCTTGTTCCATTTGAAAGCCAACTAACATGCAAAAACTAGTCAATTTTTTTTCCAAATACAGTTGATTCGCCATTTATATCAATATTTTGCTAGAAGAAAGAGATAATACCTTGGCTGGATACTTCTGTGGTCCAAAAGAAGAGCACTAGGGAGATCCACCATGCTAATAAAAAGAGTCTGTTTGCCATCTTCATAATTTAGAGATGAAATACACAATGTTAGCTCATGGTATTTTGTATTTCGTTCTAAGACAGTCGATTGTCAGAGTGACTTTCTAAAGAATGGCAGAAGTCACTTTTCATCTCGTCCATCAGCTCATTACCACTCCTACAAATTCTTATTCTCTAAAACAAGCCTAACCTCACATACTGCCTGAGGTAACTTTTCTGTATGAGAAAGCTGCAGAATGCTGACAGCAACACAGAGCTTTAAATTAATTCTTGCGCTAAATACTTGCTCTTTATGATAAATCTACCATAACGAGATGATACAGACTAGAAACTACCTGTCAATAATTTACTGCATTCAGTAGTTTCTCACCTAGCCAAATCAGTTCTCATGCTTTGCACTGACGAGGGCCAATAGCCCGAAACACCGTGTCTGCGAATTGAGATACTGATTTGGCTTTTATCCTAAGTCATATTGCACGACTCGTTAATGGGTTGATTGTGACTTGTAGGATCGCTACTTCCAACAGGTGGCGCTATAGGGTTTAAGTCCTCTTTTTTCTCAGAAGAGGCAATTTGCAAGTTACTCTAAGCACTTTAAATGGTAACTTCTCCCACTAGTAAGTCAGACTATTGGTTTGTGCACACCATGTCTTCACTGCAATGTAAAAATGACTTGCTGTGCAAATGTTCAGTCTTTAAAAGGGGTTGTGCCACCATATAACATATAGGTAATGCTGCAGACACTCTTCAAATGTAAACCTATTAAAATGATTACCCATTCAAATGATCTTTACATTTAATGTGTCGTAAAGCACCCCCTAGCGATAGCACTACTGGCCTCTGTGTCCGCCCATCTAATCTTCTTACTAATGGCCAAGCAGGTGCAGTTCCCACTCCTATGAAATGACGGCATCAGTCAGTTAAACATGAAGGTTTACCAGTGCAGAGTGGTACAGTTTCGACGTGATAAGGATCTGGTTGCTGCTCTGTATATAGGCACAGAGTTCGAGATAACAGAGTTTTGTCTGAGAGTTCTGTCATCTCAATCACTGCCTTCTCAGACCGCTTCATCCAGATGACAAACTCCTCACAAGTGCTGTGCGCTCTGCACTGATGGCAGTGATGGAGAACACAAACACTGACTGTTCCATTGATTCTGCTTTCTCTCTGGTAACACAAATAAGCCTCAACAACCATTTTCCTCCATAGCTGTCTCCACTGCTGATCTCTTCTCCCACATCTCCTGCTGTCTACGACTTCTCCTGCAGAAAGCTAAAACGGTGAAGTGATCAGCAAGTGCCTTGCCCGCTCAGTTTGTCATCTGGTTCTTGCTTTCTGCACAGGGAATGACAGAGATGACAAAGCTCATTACACTTAGTACATTATCATCTATACCTATGCAGAAAGCAGCAACCAGATGACGAACTCATCTCAGCTGCTGCAGAACTTTCTTTATCCTTCCACAGCTCTCCTATTCTTGGTATGCCCTTCCACTTATCCCTGCCTCTTCTTTCGCTAACAATTTTGTGTGAGAAGACTCAGATTCGATGGGAGAGCTTTCCCAAATTTAAAAAAGTGTAAACATTGACAATGTCAGGAATATCGGTTCAAAATCATTTGAAGACACAAATAACGTGGATAAAAAATCATAATAACAATAACCATAGTCTGTGACCATGTATGGAGCCTATCCAAACAAAAAAATAAAAATGAAAGATAAGTGTAGGAGTTGTTTTGTGGAATTCACATATGGTATATAACTGTAGTACTTATGTCACTGACCGAAAACTTAAAGAAAGGTCACCGTGTTCCTTTTATACTGTGTCCCGAAGAACCTATACTTAAAATTGAAATAAGGGCACAATTTGTCATATGTGCACAGCTAATGGCTATTAGATAAGATGACCAAGATTTAGATTGCTCACTAGTAGAGATCCGGTGGCAGGTGTTGTGAATTCTGTTGTCGGGCTCCCTCCTGTGGTCATGAATGGTGCTTCGGCTGGTTCTGTCCATGGACTTCCTCTGGTGGGTGTTTCTGAGTTTCCTTCCTCAGGTGACGAGGTTAATTCGTTAGCTGGCTATTTAACTCCACTTAGATCTTTGCTCCAGGCCACCTGTACTGTTATGACCTGGTGGTCAGGACAATAATGGACCTGGTGGTTAAGAGCACACGGAATGACCTGATAGTTACTGATAATAAAGGACGAGCTCTGGGACGTGGGAACTCTGCTGACCGCAATCCCTAATCCTATCAAACACACTAGAAATAGCCGTGGATTGCGCCTAACGCTCCCTATGCAACTCGGCACAGCCTAAGGAACTAGCTAGCCCTGAAGATAGAAAAATAAAGCCTACCTTGCCTCAGAGAAATTCCCCAAAGGAAAAGGCAGCCCCCCACATATAATGACTGTGAGTAAAGATGAAAATACAAACACAGAGATGAAATAGATTTAGCAAAGTGAGGCCCGACTAACTGAACAGACCGAGGATAGGAATGGTTACTTTGCGGTCAGCACAAAAAACTACAAAAAGACCACGCAGAGGGCGCAAAAGACCCTCCGCACTGACTCACGGTGCGGAGGCGCTCCCTCTGCGTCCCAGAGCTTCCAGCAAGCAAGACAAAAATCAAAGTAGCAAGCTGGACAGAAAAATAGCAAACAAAAGAAAAACAAGCAGGAACTTAGCTTCTGCTGGGAAGACAGGTCACAAGAACGATCCAGGAGTGAACTAGACCAATACTGGAACATTGACAGGTGGCATAGAGCAATGATCTAAGTGGAGTTAAATAGAGCAGCCAGCTAACGAATTAACCTCGTCACCTGTGGAAGGAAACTCAGAAGCCGCAGCCCCACTCACAACCAACAGAGGAAGCCCATGGACAGAACCAGCCAAAGTGCCATTCATGACCACAGGAGGGAGCTTGACAACAGAATTCACAACAGACCTCGTCTCCCGGCACTTACCTAAACGCAACCTCCGATCCTCACAAGATCTCCTTCCGTACTATACTCTTTTCTCCTCTTCCCACAATCGCATACAAGATTTCTCTGACGCATTCCCCATACTCTGGAACTCTCTACCATGACACATCAGACTCTCGCCTACCGTGGAGACCTTCAAAAAGAACCTGAAGACCCACCTCTTCCGACAAGCCTACAACCAGCAGTAACCACTGATAGACCAAACCACTGCACGACCAGCTCTACCCTCACCTATTGTATCCTCACCCATCCCTTGTAGATTGTGAGCCATCGCGGGCAGGGTCCTCTCTCCTTATGTACCAGTTGTGACTTTTATTGACTAAGATTATTGTACTTGTTTTTTATTATGTATACCCCTCCTCACATGTAAAGCGCCATGGAATAAATGGCAGTATAATAATAAATAATAATAATAATAACTATGTTTCTTTCATAAATGTCCAGTTAACGCAATTGAATTCTTTTTCAGCATTAGCTGTGAGTATAGCTGTATGAATGCTCCTTTGTTTTGCTAAATGTATGGTGTTCAATATTCTGATTATATATACAGTGAGGAGGAAGTTGTGAACACAAACTGTAAATACATATTAGTGTTTATCGCGGTAGACAGTGCTGTTTAATAATATTGTTTCATATGCCACCTAGTGGTAGAATTAGTGCATTACATTTTCCTAATTATTTTTTCAAAGTAGTAAGACTGTTATGAGTTATCATAGTGATAACAGGCACATTAACTTCATGGCTACATTTGCATACTTTTGTGGGTAATTTCTGAGAACATCATCAAAAATTTTGCATATTACCGATATCATACTTACCAGACGGTAGTTGCATTGATCTACCGACTTACCCTCCTTGATAATTGGTACTACAATCTCGTAATGCCAATCTTGCTAAAATAGCATCTTAGAAGATGAGATACAGTGGTCTGTTAATTGTTTCATTAATACATAATTTGCTCAGTCGCAGCCGTATTTCTTGTGTATAGCTAGAGTGGGCATTGAACTTTGATTTCTGCCCTAACACATAGTGTTCACTGGTGAACACAAGACGTTCTATATCTTAACTTTCCCTTTGCCCTCTATGATTATATTACTATGATCATCTTTTAAAGGTTCATTACGATTAGATTTTTTTCTCTCGATGTTAACGTATTTATATGATTTTTTGGAGTATATTTTAATGTCATTTGTTTCTCGTTAGCTAGCTAACTTTACTAGAATGATTTCATTTTTATGTTTCTAATTGATATGTTTATAGACCTGGAATTCTTTTTTAGACCTCTCACTCTTCAACATTTTAAATGCCTTTTGGTTTTGTTTAGTTATACATAACTTTTTTTTTATTTCTGGACATTATATACTTTCTACAAGATTCTAGTAATATTGTATCAACTGCAAGACTAACCTCTTGCTTAAATGATTGAATTTAGCGTTTATAAAGGTTCGGGGTCTATATATTTCCCTTTATTTTTCTTTATTTAAAATTACATTGACATTTACCATATTATGGCTGCTGCTGCCCAAGTGCTCCCGAGCTACTAGATTTGATATTGTATCTGGTCTGCTTGACAGATCATTGCCTTTATTGTTAGCACCACAGACATTTACTCATAGTGCCACACGATCACAGCCACTCTCATTATTGCAGCTTAACACATGTGCTTTCTACAAAAAAATTATAATTAAAATGTTGTGCATTATTCTTATCTTATTTTGCAATTTTGAAATAAATTTGTAAAAGTTATTTAAGTGAGTTTCTCCATATGATTTGCACGGGGGCCTAAAGGGCCCCCGTTACGTAAGAGTGTAGATTTGTGACGTCACGCATTCTAGGGTTAAAGGGGCTGTTCCACTTATGCGCTGCCAATGATGAATTCACAGTATATCCAACAGGATATATTAAATGATTTATTGAATAGGTTTGTAGAGTCAACACGAAATACACTTTGCTTTGTAGCAACCATATTAGGTGAGTGGATTCCCTTCCCTTATAGCTCATTGTTTATTGGTTAAGACCATATTGCGCTCTTTTTTTTTAGTTTTCTCTACTCCCTAATGCTCAAGGGTGGCGTTGCTTCTAAAAGGAGGCAGCCATGTTTTTCTAATACTGGAAAACCCCTTTAAGATTGATTTAACAAAATGGCATACCTTCTATTTGTATTTTTTCTATTCTTTCTGAACACAGTGTAACATTGTGACCAAATCATGGCTTTCATATGGCTTCTGTAATGTGCACCTCATCATAATCTGTAGCCAATGTTACTATCTGCAATTCATATAATCTATGACCTGGGTCTACAAATATACGACACGCAAAGCTTAAAGTGCTGATGTATTCACTCTAAAATGTTTGTCCAAAACATACATAATTCCCACAACATACACACTTGGTAGCTGGGTAAAAGAAGAAGAGGTAGAGGAAGGGAACCTTGTCTTGAACTGGCATACACAAGCTCTTAGGCTGATATTTACTATGAAATTCCAGGATTAGCATTGCTACAGCAGGATTTTGTTCCTAGAAACAGGGAAGTTACTGCTGTGAGGATACATTCCCATGTACTTATGCATCATCAAACCCACAGAGGCCAGTTGTTACAGCATAGTGAATGGGATTTCAGGAAATCCCATGCCAGTATGTGTCCACAGATGCCCGCGGCTCACCCGCGGAGAAGGACATGTGTCACCTCTCTCCAGACTGCAGAATGACAATTTCTCTTGCTGATACGCTAATCTCCGCAAGAGAAATTTCACCAATAGAATGTATTGGACGCAGTGAATACGCACATTTCAGTGAACACATGCAAATACACCCGCATTCAATAGAAGGCAGCAATTTGAACACAGCAAATATGTGCTATGTCCATAGTGCTGCTACTTCTGGATTGTGGGCACCTGGCCTAAGAAAGAGAGAAAAGGCACTGAAGCAAATGGAAAGTATATATCTTTTGAGATGTATGCATACCTTGAACAGTCATTTGATGGTTTATATCTCTGCACTAGATGTTAGCATGTTGTATATTTGGCAGCCCAGGTCATGGACCCATTGATTTGGAGGTGGGTACGCTTAAGACACAGATCTAGGTATAAGGGTAAAAGAAAGGGGCAGAGGAAAAAGTGCCAAGGAGTCTGGTCTTCAGCCAACACACCTTAGTTAATATGACTAGTTGAGCGATATTTAGGAAGCGACTCCAGGAGTGGGGAAAAAGAAAGGACCCTGCTGACTGTGATAGCTTACACTCTACAGGCAAGAGTGCGAGAAGACCTTGCTGGCCATATGACCTTACATTCTACAGTAGTGAGAGTTACAGAGTTACTCTAGAAGATGGGACAACAACTCTGCATACAAACTGTGCTCCACTAAGTAATGTTGGTCTGTGATGGTCCAGGTACTGACCACCACTGTACAGGCTATGATAATCCACTAGATGTTATAGCTGCAGGGCATTATGGGAAAAACAGTGTGACCACACCAAAAGACATTAACGCGCTCTCTGATGCTTCAACAGTGTGGGAAATGGTGTCAGGATAGTTTCTCAAAGTGTTCAAGTTCACATGAAACCACAAATTTCAGGAAATACAACAAGTACATGATCATCCAAGGATTGATCCACGAATCTCTACTTAACACCTAACTTTTTCTGACTCCAATGTTTCTTGTGATTGAAGTATCCTACACCAGAGAAAAGTACTTGAATATAAACGATATGCATATGATATATCTACATGGACAGAAGCAAAATACTTTAAGCTTAGATCTCTTTAATTCAGCAATTTAAAAAATTATAAAGTTTAGTCATTTCTAAAATACAACACAATAAGTTTATTTAAAAGGAGAAATTTCACTCTTTGGAGCCAATTTTTTACTTAAAAAAACTGATTTTTGCAATTCGATCTAATTACATATTCTGCACCAAATGCTTTCTATTGCTTTTTGTATTACAATATCTCTACTGTTTGAGGCAGAAAGAGTTAACTGAGAATCTTTCTATCTTTTTCTGAGCTACTACCAGCTAATTAATAAATAAAGACCACATCAAAATTTGATGTTCAGGGAGACAAACTGCATGTAAAATGCCCAAAAATGCAACATTCATAAATGTGGCCAACCACTTTTGACATAATTACAAAGGTTGAAAAAAATATAGATCCATCAATGCTTTTTCTACCAGATATACATTCTCTGTTTATAACTCACAGAGCCATTTGTTGTGAGAAAAGCATCTATCCCTTTAAGTGACAGGTTCTTTTTAAAGGCATGCATGGAAATAAGTCGGTAAAGATTACTTTAACCAAAATGGTTCAGTTCATGACAAAGGTCGGTGTTGCATCAGATCCAAAGGTTCTTCAGTTTTTCACGGAAGGGCCACCTGTCTTATAAGATGTTGGTATAAAACGTGATTGATACTTTACACTTTTTCTTGAGTTATTAAGACAATGCGATTTTTTCTTCAAAGTGGTTTAAAATTGTGTCCAGTATTTTACAGAACTAAACTTTTTTGTTTTGCTTCAAAACAGCTGTGACATTCCGGCCTGAGAACTGTTGGTCAATAATACGATTTAGCTAGAAAAAAATCACAGAAGATTTCTATAAGTATTCATTCACATATCATCTGTAATAATGATAAACTCTACTAATTCTATTTCTTACCTCTTCTATGATTAGAACTTCAGATTTATCAGCACTTGATGAATATTTAAGTGTTATAATTAGGCTGTTGGCATCTGCAAAATAAAAGTAATAAAACTGAGTGTGAAAGACAAAATTTTAAAGCACTAGTTTTTTTAATGGAAGCTGAAACTAGAACATTTATGAAAAATAATAGAGAAATACAAAATAAGTTTATGCAGATACATATTAGTCAGATATGAATCCAGTGGTGCTCACTAAGAAGCTTAAAGAAATTATCAACTGCTGTACTCAAAAAATGAGTTATTTGCAGGCCAGGACTAGTCCTATGCCACACTGGGCAAATTCCGGGTGGGCTGTGCAGCCCAAAATAAAAGTGAACGACATGCTGTCACCTTCCCTTCTATTTCTCTCAGCTAGAACACAATGCCTTGCTTTGGTCTGTGAGGCTGGCCAGCAGGACATTCTGTGGGGGGAAAGTTGGAACGGCATCACCTACCACCCTCCTTTTATCATCCTGTGTGTGTCCATGACCTATGTTTTATGAAGTCAGATAATCTGCTCTCTGGTTATGTGTAGTAAAGAGAATCCAAACAGCTGCATAGTGACCCAGTAGGTGAGGAGTGGACCTTTACAGAAACCTTTTCAGAAGGAGCAGTTTCTTGTAGTTAATTGGCATAGAAGTGTGACAACTTAGTAACATTAAAGGTGTGGTTTAACTTTTCAACCAAGTAGGAACTCCAACTCGAACAGTCCCATAAAAACTTTTACATTTTATTGAAAAATTTCTTTAAGATAAGTCATCAATCAGCATAAAAATCACAACTCCTCCCTCCCCCCAGTATGGGAAGACGCGTTTCGAACCTTGCAGTTCTTAGTCTTTGCGTCTGAGTTTTTGACCCTACTATTACATTTTCTACTTTTTTAAAAAAAAATTATTACAGGAAGGGGTTAAAATGGGAGCCATAACAGAAGAATTGTCAGAAGATTTGATGGTCCATTGTCCTATGATATCTATATTACATTCTCTTCCAAAAACCATAAGGCTAAATTTCCCCCTCCCTCACGTTCCATAGTGGCAGGAATTGGTAATTTAGGTGAGCTTATGGTTAAATTTATATTTACAACCTCTGGTTAAAAAAAATCCCCAGCTACTTGATGGATACAAAACATGTTATATCCTCCTTGGATGGTTCTGTTTGGCCAGAACATAGTTTATGTCTTTCTTGTGATGTAGTTGGACTATACCCTAGTACACCACATAGGCTAACCTTGGAATTGCTGGCTACTTTTTTGAAAATATGTAGCAACTACACACCAGCAATTAAGGAGTTTATAATACTGGCGACTTAATTCTTATTAGTTCATAATTATTTTTCGTTGAATGGGCACTTTTTTATACAAAAACAGGGAGCCCCGATGGGAGCAGGTTTCTCACCATGCATAGCAAACATACATGGCTGTATGGGAGGAGAGGTATATGTTAGGGCAAGTTAGGTTAGGCTATGGGTTGAACTAGATGGACTTAAAGTCTTCCTTCAACCTTAATAACTATGTAACTATGTATATTTTTTCGGTGGTATGGTCATTATTTTGACGACATCCTCCTGATATGGGATGGAACTGAGGAAGCAGCTGTGGAATTTGTTTAGCTCAGGAATCGGAATGATTTGAATTAAAAATTTACCTATACTGTCCAAAAAATAAAATGGACTTTTTAGACATTTCCCTAGAGCTTTCATCAAAAGGATTAACAGTTACCCCATTTAGAAAAGACACAACAAACGAATTCTACGCTCTATGCAACATCCTGCCACTCCAACAAAATGATTACTTCCTCAGGTGTTACATTGATGAAGGAACAATTTCAGGTTAATGAAAGATTAAAAAAAAAAACATGGCTATTCTCAATGGATGTTGGATAGAGCAAACAATTTGATCGCTGGCAAAAATAGACAGGATATGTAGAAAGAGAAAGAATCAGAAAAACAATGACAGGATTCTAGCCAAATTACGTTTGTAACCCAATATTGCCCACAATTTATGGAGATTAAAATATCATAAAGAAATGTATTCCAATATTACATCAGAATGACATGTTAAAAAATGTATTAATACATCCCATCTCTGCTAAAAGAGCACCATCTTTAGGGGATGTTCTGCCTCCAAGTTTATATACAGCTTTGGCAAAAATTAAGAGACCACCACATGAAAACCCTGCCATGGGCAGCCCAATCTCCAGACCTGAACCCAATTGAAAACCTCTGGAATGTAATCAAGAGGATGATGGATAGTCACAAGCTTTCAAACAAAGAAATGCTTACAGTTTTGCACCAGGAGCAGTGTGAAAGACTGGTGGAAAGCATGCCAAGACGCAGGAAAGCTGTGATTAAAAGTCATGGTTATTCCACAAAATATTGATTTCTGAACTCTTCCTGAGTTAAAACTTTAGTATTGTTGTTTGTAAATGATTATGAACTTGTTTTCTTTGCATTATTTGAGGTCTGAAAGCGCTGTTTGTTTGTTTTTTTATTTTGACCATTTTTCTTTGTCAGAAAAAAAATACAAAATTTATTGCTTGGAAATTCGGAGACATGTTGTCAGAAGTTTATAGAATAAAAGAACAATTTACGTTTTACTCAAAAATATACCTATGAAGAGAAAAATAAAAAAACTGAACATTTTGCAGTCGTCTTTTAATTTTTGCCAGAGTAATAGCAATACAATAAGGGTATGTTTCCACGTTCATGCTATTCTGACCTTCCGTCGCCTCCTCAGCTTTCCTGCTCCTCCCGATATTCTCGGCAGCTTCCGTTCCCAGAGATGCATTGCAAAATTACCCAGATGACTTAGCGGTCTCGCGAGACAGCTTCGGTGGACGACGGAAGGTGAGTATATAACTATTTTTTATTTTAATTCTTTTTTTCACAAGGATATGGTGCCTACACTGCTACGGTTTTACCGCATCTAATGATTGTCTATGGTTAATTTACGGTGTGGCGGCGGAGCGTCGCCGCATTGTAAACAGACATGCTGCGTTCTGAAAAGATGCGCCGCATGTCCGTTTATGCGGGTCTGCCGCCTGCGTGTTTTACGGCATAGTGGAGACGGGATTTCATGAAATCCCCTCCACTATGCTGTAACATCTGGACGCTGCGTGTTTGGCGGTCAAACACGCAGCATTTCCTGAATGTGGAAACACATCCTTAGAGAGAAAACTTGGCTGTATTCAGTGGGCTTCTATAAAGGTGGACACCGCACATGCACATGCTGCGATTATGTTGAGAGTGCCAGGGAATTCAACTCCATGGTAATTAACGAACCCTATAAAAAAAAGTAATTTATAAATTGTAACACCACATTTGTGGTATATGTAATAACTTGTTTAATATGCAAAATTCAATTCCTGGGATGTACAACCAACCAATTGAAGGTTAGTGTTAGACGCCATCTATCTGATGCAGCCAGTAATAAGACGGTAAAATGCTCGGCAACTTCAAAGCATTTTTCTCTGCATCATAATGGGAATACCAGAATGTGCAGGGTTATTGGAATAGAAAGAGTGTTTAATCCTTATAGAGGAGGGGACATCATAGAAAACTTTTGAAGAGGGAATTGTGGTGGATTTACATGTTACAAAAAGAGTGCCTCTAGGAATGAATGTTCAGCACAATCTAACCTATAAATGCATGAGCATTGCATCATTATATTATTTATTATAATATGATTTATAGTAGCCTGTCTGAATTATGATTAATATGTCCATTATGCCTGTATTTATCTTTATTTTTATTTTTATTGTTGATGTTTTTATTTCAATGAATGATATCTTTTAAACAGGTGAGAAATGCGATATGTGATTGTGTGGAAGCAATCACATGACTGGGATATGATGTGGTATATAAGGATGCTTTTTGTACAAGATGGCACGCAAAAACTAAGAACCACAAGGTTTGAAACGCGTCTGCCCATGCTATTCTTCCTAATATGGCGGTTGTGATTTTTATGCTGATTGATGACTTATCTTAAAGAAATTTTTCAATAAAATGCAAACGTTTTTATGGGACTGTTCGAGCTGGAAATCCTACTTGATTGATTGCTCTTCCCTGCTGCACTGCACTTTCCATACTCGAAGTCCTGGATGATTTGATGGGTGAGCTGACTTTTTTGTACTTTTTTATTGTTTAACTTTTGTGACAGACTACCGTACATACCCGTGTATAAGCTGACCCGAGTATAAGCTGAAGCACCTAATTTTACCATGAAAAACTGGGAAAATGTATTGACTCGAGCATAAGCCAGGTGTGCATCGTCCCCTCATCCCCACCCTGATATGCATGGTTCCTCATCCCCATCCTTGTATGCATGGCTCCTGATCCCTATCCTTGTATGCATGGCTCCTGATCCCTATCCTTGTATGCTTGGCTCCTCATCCCCACCCTGGTATGCATGGCTCCTCATCCCTATCCTGGTATGCATGGTTCTTCATCCCTACCCTGGTATGCATGGCTCCTCATCCCCACCCTAGTATACATGGCTCCTCATCCCCATCCTGGTATGCATGGCTCCTCATCCCTATCCTGGTATGCATGGCTCCTCATCCCCACCATGGTATGCATGGCTCCACATCCCTATCCTGGTATGCATGGTTCCTCATCCCCACCCTGGTATGCATGGCTCCACATCCCTATCCTGGTATGCATGGTTCTTCATCCCCACCCTAGTATACATGGCTCCTCATCCCCATACTGGTATGCATGGCTCCTCATCCCTATCCTGGTATGCATGGCTCCTCATCCCCACCATGGTATGCATGGCTCCACATCCCTATCCTGGTATGCATGGTTCCTCATCCCCACCCTGGTATGCATGGCTCCTCATCCCCACTCTGGTATGCATAGCTCTTCATCCCTATCCTGGTATGCATTGTCCCCTCAGCCCCATCCTGGTCTGCATGCCCCCCTCATCCCTATCCTATTATGCATGGCTCCTCATCCATATCCTGGTATGCATGGTTCCTCATCCCTATCCTGGTATGCCTGGCTCCTCATCCCCACCCTGGTATGCATGGTTCTTCATCCCCATCCTTTGCATGCATGGCTCCTCATTTCCATCCTTGCATGCATGCACAGTGCACAAAAAAATGTGCTGAAAAACTCGGCCTATACACGACTATATACGAGGTACGGTATTTTATTTTCAAGATCCAGCTTGCTGAAGACAGCATTGTGGTAAGTAATCATAATAATGTGATTCACGTTTTACTGGCATGTTTATAATGTTTGTTTGTCCTTTGTATATCTTTTACTTTTGTGCAATGCTCTTGTTTATGTAATTGATTGGTGCTTGTATTATGTAAGTAATATATCCAATATGCTTGTGTGTTGTGTGATGTTTGCATTGTGCTGGTGTGATGTATGTTCTGTGCTTGTGTGACGTGTGTTCCAGGATTTCCGGTTGCGTATACTGTATATCTATGTAAGTACTATATGTTTTTATTGTCCTACTTATTTCTTGAAGATGGGTCTTATGAACAACTTTTGCACAGGGACCCTTAGCGCTCAGTGTCTGTTACTGATCTCAATATCCATAGTCAAAATTTCCAATGCTAATCTTCGTTTTCATGCTTTAGCTTACCGTATATTAATGTGAAAACAGTAGGACTGGACCTGTATGTGTGTTGTCATCTAGATGTTTTTATACCTCATGACTGGAGGACTGTGCTAGAATGGTGGAATACATATGAAATGCTATTTATTGTATTGATGCACTCATAGTAAAATGCTGTCGGAGTTGCATTGCATGGTTTATACTGCATGAAGGTAATATTTCGCTTGGGCTAAACTATGTCTTTGGCCATGACACACTTCATGTAGCCAAATATTATATAATGCTTCTGATACAGTGTCTTATAGAGGAAGTGAATGTAGCTGTACTGCAGCTGGCAAGCTGCCACCGCAATGGCGCACAATTGGAAAAACTGAATCATTTGGATTTTTTTTTATAACCTGCGGCCACATTTATTTACAGTATGGTGCATTGTAGCAGCTGTGTAACAATATCTTTGGAAGTGCAATATATGTTGCTGGGCAAGTCATCGTGTAGTCTTACCCTAAGTGTTGGTGCCTTTCAGTCACCTAAAAAATATATATTTTCTTCTGTTGCTTTTTCATTGTATTTTTGCAATGTTTTTACTTTTCCAAAAATGTTAGCATTTTCTTTAATCCCTTACTGACTGAGCAATTTTTAACTACCAGGACGTATTTTTGAATTCTGACCATTGTCACTTCGTGATAATAACTCCGGAACGCTTCACCGTATCCCACTGATTCTGAGACGTGCATCTCACAAAATTAGAATATCATCAAAGTTAGTTTATTTCAGTTCT
Source organism: Ranitomeya imitator (assembly GCF_032444005.1). Taxonomy (NCBI): domain Eukaryota; kingdom Metazoa; phylum Chordata; class Amphibia; order Anura; family Dendrobatidae; genus Ranitomeya; species Ranitomeya imitator. The sequence continues at coordinate 415,958,746 of NC_091286.1, read as the reverse complement.
TCAATAGAAAATGTGAAACTTATATATTAGATAGAGTCATTACAAACAGAATGATCTATTTCAAGTGTTTATTTCTGTTAATGTTGATGATTATGGCTTACAGCCAATGAAAACCCAAAAGTCATTATCTCAGTAAATTAGAATACTTTATAACACCAGCTTGAAAAAATGATTTTAAAATTCTAAATGTTGGCCTACAGAAATGTATACTCAGTAAATGCACTCAATACTTGGTCAGGGCTCCTGTGGCATCAATTACTGCGTCAATGCGGCATAGCATAGAGGCGATCAGTTTGTGCCACTGCTGAATTGTTATGGAAGCCCAGGTTGCTTTGATGGCAGCCTTCAGCTCATCTGTATTGTTGGGTCTGGAGTCTCTCATCTTCTTCTTGACAATACCCCATAGTTTCTCTATGGGGTTAAGGTCAGGCGAGTTTGCTTGACAATCAAGCACAGTGATACTGTTGTTTTTAAACTAGGAATTGGTACTTTTGATAGTGTGAACAGGTGCCAAGTCCTGCTGGAGAATGAACTTTCCATTTCCAATAAGCTTGTCAGCACAGGGAAGCATGAAGTGCTGTATAATTTCCTGGTAGTCAGTTGCGCTGACTTTGGTCTTGATAAAACACAGTGGACCTACACCAGTAGATAACATGGTTCCCAAAACCATCATTGATTGTGGATACTTCACAATACACCTCGGAAATCAAGGTCCCAGAGTCTGGAGGAAGAGTGGAGAGACAGACAATCCAAGCTGCTTAAGGTCTAGTGTGAAATTTCCACAATCAGTAATGGTTTGGAAGCCATGTCATCTGCTGGTATAGGTACAATGTGTTTTATCAAAACCAAAGTCAGCGTGGCTGTCTACCAGGAAATTTTAGAACACTCCGTGCTTCCCTTTGCCGACAAGCTTTTTGGAGTTTGAAATTTCATTCTCTAGCAGGGCTTGGCACCTGTCCACACTCAAAAGTAACAATACTGTTTGATTGGCCAGCAAACTCGCCTCACCTTAACCCCATAAAGAATTTATGGGGTATTGTAAAGAAGAAGATGAGAGACACCAGATCCCACAATGCAGACAAGCTGAATGCTGCTAACAAAGCAACCTAGGTTTCCATAACACCTCAGCAGTGCCACAGGCTGATCGCCTCCATGCCATGCCGCATTGATGCAGTAATTGATGACAAAGGAGCCCCGACCAAGTATTGAGTGCATTTACTGAATATACATTTCAGTAGGCCAACATTTCAGATTTTAAAATCATTTTTTCAAGCTGGTATTATAAAGTATCCTAATTTACTGAGATAATGACGTTTTAGTTTGTCAAGGACTGCCATTTGGACATCTGTCAAGTCAGCAGTCTTCCCCATGATTGTGGAGCCTACTGAAACAAACTAAGGGACCTTTTTAGTCTCTTAGGAAGCCTTTACAGGTGTTTTTTGTTAATTATTCTAATTTACTGAGATAATGACTTTTGGGTTTTCATTGGCTGTACGCCATAATCATCAACATTAACAGAAATAAACACTTGAAATAGCTCAGTCTGTTTGTAATGACTATATAATATAGGAGTTTCACATTTTGTATTGAAGAATTAAAATAAATTAACTTTTTGATGATATTCTAATTTATTGAAAAGCACCTGTAGTTTACCACAATCAAATTTAGCCTTTTTCTATCCCTATGCTGTGTGCTCTGAGCGCTCCTATTCCTACACATTATACAGCCCCTATATTTTATACTGCCTGATTGACTATGCTCCTCCATATGATTGGTATGCTACAGGGCATCATGGGGAAGCCTGCAGTACTGCACCTGATATCATTAGCCCACTCGCGGAGTGTACAGTATGTGTGAACTGGCACCAGCTTTTTGGGTTTTTTGCTTGAAAATTATCGTGAAATTGAATAACAGATTGTTCAAATTCACTTGGAACCATGGATTTCAGGAAATTCGACTCAGATGCGATCTTCCAAATATCAATCTGCTTATCACTACTATTCTCCGGTAGTGCAGCTCAGCTGCTGTTTAATTGAATGTTTATGGAGCTTCAGTAACCAAGAATAAACACTGCACGTGCGTTCACTGGTGCTGTGGAGTTTGGCTTCATTGACTGTAACATCGGTCCACAGTGGGAGCTGAAAATAACTGATCGAGGAAAGTGTTAGGGGTTCATCCCTTGCTGATATGATATGGATGACTTTGCCTCGTTGTTCTGTGTTCTGCCTTTGTCTCTGATCAGGACTGTATTCCACTGTGTAATCTGCAATGTGGTAAAGGTACCATCACACTTAGCGACGCTGCAGCGATACCGACAACGATCCGGATCGCTGCAGCGTCGCTGTTTGGTCGCTGGAGAGCTGTCACACAGACCGCTCTCCAGCGACCAACGATGCCAGTAACCAGGGTAAACATCGGGTAACTAAGCGCAGGGCTGCGCTTAGTAACCCGATGTTTACCCTGGTTACCATCCTAAAAGTAAAAAAACAAACAGTACATACTTACCTACAGCCGTCTGTCCTCCAGCGCTGTGCTCTGCACTCCTCCTGTACTGTCTGTGAGCACAGCGGCCGGAAAGCAGAGCGGTGACGTCACCGCTCTGCTTTCCGGCTGACCGACGCTCACAGTCAGTGCAGGAGGAGAGCAGAGAAGCACAGCGCTGGAGGACAGACGGCTGTAGGTAAGTATGTAGTGTTTGTTTTTTTTTACTTTTAGGATGGTAACCTAAAACCACGGCAGCTTCCGTTCCCAGAGATGCATTGCAAAATTACCCAGATGACTTAGCGGTCTCGCGAGACAGCTTCGGTGGACGACGGAAGGTGAGTATATAACTATTTTTTATTTTAATTCTTTTTTTCACAAGGATATGGTGCCTACACTGCTACGGTTTTACCGCATCTAATGATTGTCTATGGTAAATTTACGGTGTGGCGGCGGAGCGTCGCCGCATTGTAAACAGACATGCTGCGTTCTGAAAAGATGCGCCGCATGTCCGTTTATGTGGGTCTGCCGCCTGCGTGTTTTACGGCATAGTGGAGACGGGATTTCATGAAATCCCCTCCACTATGCTGTAACATCTGGACGCTGCGTGTTTGGCGGTCAAACACGCAGCATTTCCTGAATGTGGAAACACATCCTTAGAGAGAAAACTTGGCTGTATTCAGTGGGCTTCTATAAAGGTGGACACCGCACATGCACATGCTGCGATTATGTTGAGAGTGCCAGGGAATTCAACTCCATGGTAATTAACGAACCCTATAAAAAAAAGTAATTTATAAATTGTAACATCACATTTGTGGTATATGTAATAACTTGTTTAATATGCAAAATTCAATTCCTGGGATGTACAACCAACCAATTGAAGGTTAGTGTTAGACGCCATCTATCTGATGCAGCCAGTAATAAGACGGTAAAATGCTCGGCAACTTCAAAGCAATTTTTCTCTGCATCATAATGGGAATACCAGAATGTGCAGGGTTATTGGAATAGAAAGAGTGTTTAATCCTTATAGAGGAGGGGACATCATAGAAAACTTTTGAAGAGGGAATTGTGGTGGATTTACATGTTACAAAAAGAGTGCCTCTAGGAATGAATGTTCAGCACAATCTAACCTATAAATGCATGAGCATTGCATCATTATATTATTTATTATAATATGATTTATAGTAGCCTGTCTGAATTATGATTAATATGTCCATTATGCCTGTATTTATCTTTATTTTTATTTTTATTGTTGATGTTTTTATTTCAATGAATGATATCTTTTAAACAGGTGAGAAATGCGATATGTGATTGTGTGGAAGCAATCACATGACTGGGATATGATGTGGTATATAAGGATGCTTTTTGTACAAGATGGCACGCAAAAACTAAGAACCACAAGGTTTGAAACGCGTCTGCCCATGCTATTCTTCCTAATATGGCAGTTGTGATTTTTATGCTGATTGATGACTTATCTTAAAGAAATTTTTCAATAAAATGCAAACGTTTTTATGGGACTGTTCGAGCTGGAAATCCTACTTGATTGATTGCTCTTCCCTGCTGCACTGCACTTTCCATACTCGAAGTCCTGGATGATTTGATGGGTGAGCTGACTTTTTTGTACTTTTTTATTGTTTAACTTTTGTGACAGACTACCGTACATACCCGTGTATAAGCTGACCCGAGTATAAGCTGAAGCACCTAATTTTACCATGAAAAACTGGGAAAATGTATTGACTCGAGCATAAGCCAGGTGTGCATTGTCCCCTCATCCCCACCCTGATATGCATGGTTCCTCATCCCCATCCTTGTATGCATGGCTCCTGATCCCTATCCTTGTATGCATGGCTCCTGATCCCTATCCTTGTATGCTTGGCTCCTCATCCCCACCCTGGTATGCATGGCTCCTCATCCCTATCCTGGTATGCATGGTTCTTCATCCCTACCCTGGTATGCATGGCTCCTCATCCCCACCCTAGTATACATGGCTCCTCATCCCCATCCTGGTATGCATGGCTCCTCATCCCTATCCTGGTATGCATGGCTCCTCATCCCCACCATGGTATGCATGGCTCCACATCCCTATCCTGGTATGCATGGTTCCTCATCCCCACCCTGGTATGCATGGCTCCACATCCCTATCCTGGTATGCATGGTTCTTCATCCCCACCCTAGTATACATGGCTCCTCATCCCCATACTGGTATGCATGGCTCCTCATCCCTATCCTGGTATGCATGGCTCCTCATCCCCACCATGGTATGCATGGCTCCACATCCCTATCCTGGTATGCATGGTTCCTCATCCCCACCCTGGTATGCATGGCTCCTCATCCCCACCCTGGTATGCATAGCTCTTCATCCCTATCCTGGTATGCATTGTCCCCTCAGCCCCATCCTGGTCTGCATGCCCCCCTCATCCCTATCCTATTATGCATGGCTCCTCATCCATATCCTGGTATGCATGGTTCCTCATCCCTATCCTGGTATGCCTGGCTCCTCATCCCCACCCTGGTATGCATGGTTCTTCATCCCCATCCTTTGCATGCATGGCTCCTCATTTCCATCCTTGCATGCATGCACAGTGCACATAAAAATGTGCTGAAAAACTCGGCCTATACACGACTATATACGAGGTACGGTATTTTATTTTCAAGATCCAGCTTGCTGAAGACAGCATTGTGGTAAGTAATCATAATAATGTGATTCACGTTTTACTGGCATGTTTATAATGTTTGTTTGTCCTTTGTATATCTTTTACTTTTGTGCAATGCTCTTGTTTATGTAATTGATTGGTGCTTGTATTATGTAAGTAATATATCCAATATGCTTGTGTGTTGTGTGATGTTTGCATTGTGCTGGTGTGATGTATGTTCTGTGCTTGTGTGACGTGTGTTCCAGGATTTCCGGTTGCGTATACTGTATATCTATGTAAGTACTATATGTTTTTATTGTCCTACTTATTTCTTGAAGATGGGTCTTATGAACAACTTTTGCACAGGGACCCTTAGCGCTCAGTGTCTGTTACTGATCTCAATATCCATAGTCAAAATTTCCAATGCTAATCTTCGTTTTCATGCTTTAGCTTACCGTATATTAATGTGAAAACAGTAGGACTGGACCTGTATGTGTGTTGTCATCTAGATGTTTTTATACCTCATGACTGGAGGACTGTGCTAGAATGGTGGAATACATATGAAATGCTATTTATTGTATTGATGCACTCATAGTAAAATGCTGTCGGAGTTGCATTGCATGGTTTATACTGCATGAAGGTAATATTTCGCTTGGGCTAAACTATGTCTTTGGCCATGACGCACTTCATGTAGCCAAATATTATATAATGCTTCTGATACAGTGTCTTATAGAGGAAGTGAATGTAGCTGTACTGCAGCTGGCAAGCTGCCACCGCAATGGCGCACAATTGGAAAAACTGAATCATTTGGATTTTTTTTTATAACCTGCGGCCACATTTATTTACAGTATGGTGCATTGTAGCAGCTGTGTAACAATATCTTTGGAAGTGCAATATATGTTGCTGGGCAAGTCATCGTGTAGTCTTACCCTAAGTGTTGGTGCCTTTCAGTCACCTAAAAAATATATATTTTCTTCTGTTGCTTTTTCATTGTATTTTTGCAATGTTTTTACTTTTCCAAAAATGTTAGCATTTTCTTTAATCCCTTACTGACTGAGCAATTTTTAACTACCAGGACGTATTTTTGAATTCTGACCATTGTCACTTCGTGATAATAACTCCGGAACGCTTCACCGTATCCCACTGATTCTGAGACGTGCATCTCACAAAATTAGAATATCATCAAAGTTAGTTTATTTCAGTTCTTCAATAGAAAATGTGAAACTTATATATTAGATAGAGTCATTACAAACAGAATGATCTATTTCAAGTGTTTATTTCTGTTAATGTTGATGATTATGGCTTACAGCCAATGAAAACCCAAAAGTCATTATCTCAGTAAATTAGAATACTTTATAACACCAGCTTGAAAAAATGATTTTAAAATTCTAAATGTTGGCCTACAGAAATGTATACTCAGTAAATGCACTCAATACTTGGTCAGGGCTCCTGTGGCATCAATTACTGCGTCAATGCGGCATAGCATAGAGGCGATCAGTTTGTGCCACTGCTGAATTGTTATGGAAGCCCAGGTTGCTTTGATGGCAGCCTTCAGCTCATCTGTATTGTTGGGTCTGGAGTCTCTCATCTTCTTCTTGACAATACCCCATAGTTTCTCTATGGGGTTAAGGTCAGGCGAGTTTGCTTGACAATCAAGCACAGTGATACTGTTGTTTTTAAACTAGGAATTGGTACTTTTGATAGTGTGAACAGTTGCCAAGTCCTGCTGGAGAATGAACTTTCCATTTCCAATAAGCTTGTCAGCACAGGGAAGCATGAAGTGCTGTATAATTTCCTGGTAGTCAGTTGCGCTGACTTTGGTCTTGATAAAACACAGTGGACCTACACCAGTAGATAACATGGTTCCCAAAACCATCATTGATTGTGGATACTTCACAATACACCTCCGAAATCAAGGTCCCAGAGTCTGGAGGAAGAGTGGAGAGACAGACAATCCAAGCTGCTTAAGGTCTAGTGTGAAATTTCCACAATCAGTAATGGTTTGGAAGCCATGTCATCTGCTGGTATAGGTACAATGTGTTTTATCAAAACCAAAGTCAGCGTGGCTGTCTACCAGGAAATTTTAGAACACTCCGTGCTTCCCTTTGCCGACAAGCTTTTTGGAGTTTGAAATTTCATTCTCTAGCAGGGCTTGGCACCTGTCCACACTCAAAAGTAACAATACTGTTTGATTGGCCAGCAAACTCGCCTCACCTTAACCCCATAAAGAATTTATGGGGTATTGTAAAGAAGAAGATGAGAGACACCAGATCCCACAATGCAGACAAGCTGAATGCTGCTAACAAAGCAACCTAGGTTTCCATAACACCTCAGCAGTGCCACAGGCTGATCGCCTCCATGCCATGCCGCATTGATGCAGTAATTGATGACAAAGGAGCCCCGACCAAGTATTGAGTGCATTTACTGAATATACATTTCAGTAGGCCAACATTTCAGATTTTAAAATCATTTTTTCAAGCTGGTATTATAAAGTATCCTAATTTACTGAGATAATGACGTTTTAGTTTGTCAAGGACTGCCATTTGGACATCTGTCAAGTCAGCAGTCTTCCCCATGATTGTGGAGCCTACTGAAACAAACTAAGGGACCTTTTTAGTCTCTTAGGAAGCCTTTACAGGTGTTTTTTGTTAATTATTCTAATTTACTGAGATAATGACTTTTGGGTTTTCATTGGCTGTACGCCATAATCATCAACATTAACAGAAATAAACACTTGAAATAGCTCAGTCTGTTTGTAATGACTATATAATATAGGAGTTTCACATTTTGTATTGAAGAATTAAAATAAATTAACTTTTTGATGATATTCTAATTTATTGAAAAGCACCTGTAGTTTACCACAATCAAATTTAGCCTTTTTCTATCCCTATGCTGTGTGCTCTGAGCGCTCCTATTCCTACACATTATACAGCCCCTATATTTTATACTGCCTGATTGACTATGCTCCTCCATATGATTGGTATGCTACAGGGCATCATGGGGAAGCCTGCAGTACTGCACCTGATATCATTAGCCCACTCGCGGAGTGTACAGTATGTGTGAACTGGCACCAGCTTTTTGGGTTTTTTACTTGAAAATTATCGTGAAATTGAATAACAGATTGTTCAAATTCACTTGGAACCATGGATTTCAGGAAATTCGACTCAGATGCGATCTTCCAAATATCAATCTGCTTATACTACATTCATGTTTAATTGAATGTTTATGGAGCTTCAGTAACCAAGAATAAACACTGCACGTGCGTTCACTGGTGCTGTGGAGTTTGGCTTCATTGACTGTAACATCGGTCCACAGTGGGAGCTGAAAATAACTGATCGAGGAAAGTGTTAGGGGTTCATCCCTTGCTGATATGATATGGATGACTTTGCCTCGTTGTTCTGTGTTCTGCCTTTGTCTCTGATCAGGACTGTATTCCACTGTGTAATCTGCAATGTGGTAAAGGTACCATCACACTTAGCGACGCTGCAGCGATACCGACAACGATCCGGATCGCTGCAGCGTCGCTGTTTGGTCGCTGGAGAGCTGTCACACAGACCGCTCTCCAGCGACCAACGATGCCGGTAACCAGGGTAAACATCGGGTAACTAAGCGCAGGGCCGCGCTTAGTAACCCGATGTTTACCCTGGTTACCATCCTAAAAGTAAAAAAACAAACAGTACATACTTACCTACAGCCGTCTGTCCTCCAGCGCTGTGCTCTGCACTCCTCCTGTACTGTCTGTGAGCACAGCGGCCGGAAAGCAGAGCGGTGACGTCACCGCTCTGCTTTCCGGCTGACCGACGCTCACAGTCAGTGCAGGAGGAGAGCAGAGAAGCACAGCGCTGGAGGACAGACGGTAGGTAGGTAAGTATGTAGTGTTTGTTTTTTTTTACTTTTAGGATGGTAACCAGGGTAAACATCGGGTTACTAAGCGCGGCCCTGCGCTTAGTTACCCGATGTTTACCCTGGTTACCAGTGAAGACATCGCTGAATCGGTGTCACACACGCCGATCCAGCAATGTCCACGGGAGATCCAGCGACCAAATAAAGTTCTGGACTTTCTTCCCCGACCAGCGACAGCACAGCAGGGGCCTGATCGCTGCTGCCTGTCACACTGGACGATATCGCTAGCGAGGACGCTGCAACCTCACGGATCGCTAGCGATATCGTCTAGTGTGACGGTACCTTAATGGTCCACAGTGTCCAGTTTTATCTGATTCTCATATGGCAGCATTATTGGTTTCATTGTTGGTTGTATTGTGATAATGCATGTTTGTCCTTTATTGTTTGATAAGGTATTTCCTTTTTACACTTTCTGTTTTCTTTTTGGGTTGGTGTGGTTACACGCTTAAGAGAGTGCTGAAGGAACTTCCAAAGTTAAGCCTCCTTCAGTTGTCCAATAATCATCTATGGAACTGTTTACATGTCCTCAAAATAGTTATGGAGACACGTCAGTAGTTAATGTGAGTCATGGATTAAAATTGCCGATACAAGTTGATTCAAATCCATGTGCAGTCTGTATATCGTCTGATTTTAACATTGTAATGGTAGTTTTGCATCTTTTTGTCATAAGTTAAAATCACTGAAGGTAAAAACTGGTATATTGATGAAAATCTAGCACTTGTTTCCCTTTTTTCAAGTTTAAGAAAAGAAAAACAGCAGCTGTCTGGATAAGGGCTAAAAAATGTTTTCTAAACCTTAGCATCGTGCGATATATCTTTCCTTATGGGGGGAAAGTGGGTCATCTTGTATGTAGCTAGTACGGTTTGTGTTCCAGGATTGCTGTTTAGTTCGAATCCAGCCTTGATTACGTTATCCATTGAAATAGATGTATATCTATAGTGGATCCCAATCTAGAATATATTCCTCCATCTCCTGCTTTGAGAACCATACAGCTTATATATTGATGGATCCTTGGAAGGTTGCTTTCAGCATTGACTTCTTGTATCTTCTGACTAATAAGATAGTGTTTTGGTCTTTTTTTGCAAAATGAATCCTATCAATATGTCTTTGAAGTGTGAGAGAAAACCGGAGAACTCAGAGGAAACCCACGGAAACACGGGAGATCATACAAACTCCTTGCAGATGTTGTCCTTGGTAGGATTTGAACCCAGGGCCCCAGTGCTGCAATGCTAATTAGACTTTGCTGCAGAAATCAGTTATAAAATGTCTATGGTCACAAAAGGTCAGCAATGACGGCAAGTTACAAATTGCATAAAGGGGTTCTCCAGTATGAACAAGTTATCAGTTATCCATAAGATCATGGAATAAAAAATAACATTATGATCACCATGGAATCCACCACTGGGACACTCACCAATCCAGAGAATGGGATTCTTCAGTGTGCCATCTAAAAAAAAAAAAAAAGTGCGCTGCAGCTCCAATCAGATAGGATACTGCAGAGCCAATTTTTTAGGGGGGAATTTCTGGACGTCTAGGTGAGTTAATTGTTCTTACTTGAACCCCTCTTTAATTACCAATATATTGAAGAGTTGTCAAAATACTTACTTGTTTTAACCACTATTTCTGAGCCTTTTCCCTGCATTTTAGAATCACCAACCACTGCTGAAACCACAACTTTGTAAACATTTCCAGGAGTCAAACGTTCAGGTTTATATGTTGTATCTCCTGTAGCATTTACATTTCCACTGATCTGGATGAGATAACCACTTACAGCTCCCTCTGGAGGCAGCCAGTTTAGAGTGAAAGAAGTTGTAGTAATTTTCCCTACAGTCAGGTTCTTCACTGCTCCAGGTTCTACAGAGAGAAAAGTGACACTTTTTGTATTAATTATTATACCATTAAAACAATGTCTGTACATTATATATGTCATAAGGGCAATGCATTCATCACTTGTTGTCTTCTGTTTATGCATACAGTTCCTTGAAAAAATACTGTGAACATTTCCACATTTTTTCCCATACCCACAAACTTACAATGGCTTGCAAAAGTATTCGCCTCTTGGCTTTTTACCTCTTTTGTTACGTTACAACCTGTGTTTAAACCAGCTCATAACTAGAGATGAGTAAACCAGTTCGTAATGGACAGTTACTATTCGGTTCTAAGCTCCGAACATGGACTTTTTCCAGAAGTCCGTAGAAATGATCAGAGATCCGGGGAATACATAGTGGATGCTTTCCTGAAACGGAAAGTACTTGCAAGCAGCATAATACAAAGAATAGCAGGTTTACCCAGAATCCTTTGCAGTAGGCGGAGCTATGCAAATCATCTCTTTCCACCCCTGTCTAATCCACAGCGCTTGGAATCGCCAAGCGTGCAATGCTGCGGATTAGTTTCTAAATTTACACAGCCAACCAATTCCTACCTGTGGACACGTGTTTCGGGCTTTAGGCCCTCATCAGCACAGGGCTGGAATTGGTTGGCTGTATGGAGTGGGGCTCGGTGAGCAAGCGATACATACATGCTAGCCACCTTAGGGAGAGACCCAAGTTGGGCTAAATGTAGCGGGACGAAAGAGACCGAAAAGCCCTCTACTTAAAGGAAATACATAGTGGATGCTTTCCTGAAACGGAAAGTACTTGCAAGCAGCATAATACAAAGAATAGCAGGTTTACCCAGAATCCTTTGCAGTAGGCGGAGCTATGCAAATCATCTCTTTCCACCCCTGTCTAATCCACAGCGCTTGGAATCGCCAAGCGTGCAATGCTGCGGATTAGTTTCTAAATTTACACAGCCAACCAATTCCTACCTGTGGACACGTGTTTCGGGCTTTAGGCCCTCATCAGCACAGGGCTGGAATTGGTTGGCTGTATGGAGTGGGGCTCGGTGAGCAAGCGATACATACATGCTAGCCACCTTAGGGAGAGACCCAAGTTGGGCTAAATGTAGCGGGACGAAAGAGACCGAAAAGCCCTCTACTTAAAGGAAATACATAGTGGATGCTTTCCTGAAACGGAAAGTACTTGCAAGCAGCATAATACAAAGAATAGCAGGTTTACCCAGAATCCTTTGCAGTAGGCGGAGCTATGCAAATCATCTCTTTCCACCCCTGTCTAATCCACAGCGCTTGGAATCGCCAAGCGTGCAATGCTGCGGATTAGTTTCTAAATTTACACAGCCAACCAATTCCTACCTGTGGACACGTGTTTCGGGCTTTAGGCCCTCATCAGCACAGGGCTGGAATTGGTTGGCTGTATGGAGTGGGGCTCGGTGAGCAAGCGATACATACATGCTAGCCACCTTAGGGAGAGACCCAAGTTGGGCTAAATGTAGCGGGACGAAAGAGACCAAAAAGCCCTCTACTTAAAGGAAATACATAGTGGATGCTTTCCTGAAACGGAAAGTACTTGCAAGCAGCATAATACAAAGAATAGCAGGTTTACCCAGAATCCTTTGCAGTAGGCGGAGCTATGCAAATCATCTCTTTCCACCCCTGTCTAATCCACAGAGATCCGGGGTAAGTCTGGACAGCGAGATTTTTTTTTCTCTTTCCCAGTTCGGGTAACCGTTTATTTTCAATGGGGTTTCGGTTGTGGTTGAAGTTTGGGTACTGTTCTGGTACCCAAAATAAAGCTCATGCTGGGTACCAGAACGAAAACTTTAACCGGTCCGCCCATCCATACCCATCACCCAAGAAAACCATCCCCACAGTGGCATGCTTTGGTGGCAGCATCATGCTGTGGGGTTGTTTTTCAGCAGCAGGGACAGAGAAAATTATCTGAGTGGAAGATGGATGGTGTGAAATACAGGGATATTCTTGAGCAAAATATGTTTTAGTATGTCAGTGATTTAAGACATTTGCTCACAGCAGCACAATCCCAGCAGACGCCTCCCACCCTATCCTCCTCTGGGACTGCTGACCAGAGCAGGAGGAGGCTGACAGGATATGAGCAGCTTCTACCATTAGTCGTAGCTCAGCACAGCACACAGGTGGATTTAGGATAGCTTATCTTGCAGCTCAGCTTGTAGGTGCCTGGTCTCTAGCTCTCCTTCAACGCAGAGATCCTGTGCAGGAGGGCAGGAACACTGGCCAATGAGTGCTTCTATCATTCTGATAGGGGAGGCCTTCTATGGCCAGTGTTCTTGTCCTTCACGGTACACTCCTTCTTCAATGTCAGGCACTCACCAAAGGCCAGAGTGCAAGGCCTGTGATAACAGGAAACATGATTGTGTTGTCACCAAAGGTCCCGAATCAGTCTTCACACGGAAACTTCACTGATAATGCTACTATCAGTGAAGCTACTGCTGTAGACCCTGGAGGCCCTAAGCAAATGCCTAGTTTTCCCTGTCCTAATGCCGGCCCTGATCACAGAATATCACTAGAATGCTCTCCCAAAACCATATATGCAAATTGCCTCTTCAGAGAAAAAGAGGACTTAAACTCTATAGCGCCACCTGTTGGAAGTAGCGATCCTATGAGTCACAATCAACCCTTTAACGAGTCGTGCAATATGACTTAGCCAAAATCAGTATCAGCCAAAGCCAAATCAGTATCAAAATTTGCAGACACAGTGTATTGGGCTGTTGGCTCTCGGTAGTGCGAAGCATGAGAACTAATTTGGCCAGATGAGAGGCCCTGGACTGGGGTCTAAGGGGTAATATTTCTCCTTATGGGATACTGATTTGGCTTTTAACCTTGGTCGCTCTTCTCTGCACCCGCTCCAGTTCAGCTATGTCTTTCTTATACACCAGAGACCAGAACTGTACACAGTAATCTAAGTGTGGTCGAACTAGTGACTTGTATAGAGGTAAAATTATGTTCTCCTCGTGAGCATCTATGCCTCTCTTAATGCATCTGATTATTTTATTTGCCTTTGTAGCAGCTGCCTGACACTGGCCACTAAATGTGAGTTTGTCATCCACCCATACTCCCAGGTCTTTTTCATTGACGTTTTGCCCAGATTTTTAGAATTAGGCACATAGTTATACATCTTATTACTTCTACCCAAGTGCATGACCTTACATTTATCCCCATTAAAGCTCATTTGCCATTTATCAGCCCAAGCTTCTAGTTTACATAAATCATCCTGTAACATAAAATTATCCTCCTCTGTATTGATTACCCTGCGAGTTTAGTGTCATCTGCAAATATTGAAATTCCACTCTGTATGCCCCCTACAAGATCATTAATAAATATGTTAAAAAGAAGAGGGCCCAATACTGACCCTTGTGGTACCCCACTGCTAACCACGACCCAGTCCGAGTGTGCGCCATTAATAACCACCCTTTGTTTCCTATCCCTGAGCCAGCTCTTAACCCACTTACACATATTTTACCCTATCCCCATTATTCTCATTTTATGTATCAACCTTTTGTGTGGCACCGTATCAAAAACTTTTGATCCACCTAATCATGGCTGCAGGGAACTTGTCTGTATGTCAGAAGATAAAATAAGAAGAGTTCAGCACCAGCCGCCTCTCATCATCACAGGACTCAGAACAGACAGGTTTGTTAAATGTTAATGATTGGCTGAATGCCTACACAACTTCTAGTGATATGCATTTCAAAAAACATACACTATAGAGTTCCACTATATTGTAGGTACTCTTGTAAACTCGAATGTCTAAATTTTAAATATCTTTTTTAGTGTGTTTAAAAAACTATTACACTCGCTTTCACAAAAATAATTACATAAGAAATACACAATGAAAGTGCTTCCCTTCTGGGAAGCAAGCACACCATCTGAAACTTGTTTTAGATTTTAATTTAAAAAAACAGACTGTTGTGCTGTCTTACTTATGCTTGTTATTGCAGCAAGAATAAAAAAAATATGCAAAATTGTAATACAAATGCAGAAGGATGGATGCTAGATGCACCATATCACTGATTCCGACACTGCTGCGTGCACGTCGCCTTTCTTTCTCCCCCTACTAGTTGAATTTCTTTATTTGCAGACTATGAGGCTGGAGTCAGACAAGCAGATAGCATGTGATGTGAGAGCGTCGGATGTGCTATGCTAATGACTCTCAGCTCCTGCTGGGCTGTGAGCTGGACCGAGTGTCATGCTACTTACTGTGCTCTGATTTTCTCTCATGACCGGATCGGAGCACAGCTGCGAAGGAGATGGAGAAATTAATCTCTCCATCTCCTCTGCTGCCCATGTCAGCATATTGTAACAACTCTGCTGGCATCACACCATGGCCTCTCATCTCTCACACTATCTTACCCACTGCTCCAGGTCATGTTGTGGTTTCTGTTTCTTGCCAGCTCCATATTTTGTGCCTCTGCTCTCTGCATACTTCCTGGCTTTGTGCAAAGGGGGCGGCGCCTGAACTCTCTGGTTCTTATAGGAATCAGGTGCACCTGTCTAATCTGTTCCTGAGCAATTACCAAGAGGCCTCCAGTATTTAGTGCAGCTCCACCCAGTGGATGGGCCTGTGCAATGTGTTAACTTAGTTGGTGTCTAGCTTCTGAGCTGCCAGGCATAGCTCTGTGTTCCTCCTTCTCTGGAGGCTCTACTCTTAGCCTTGCCTTGATCTTGTTTGTCTGCCCTCCAGGAGGCTGTATTTCCTGGTCTCAGTGTCTGTGTCCTTGCTTTGCTCTTTCCACCCTCCAGGAGGCTGAATATCCTGGTCCCTGTGTCTTTGTTCTTATACCTAGTCTTGTTCCATTGTCTTGTCTGAACTTTGCCCAACCTTTGTCTCCTTGTCTGTGGCTTCTTTCCCTGTTGTCTTTCCTTGTGTCCTCTCTGCTCTGCTCTTGGCTCTGCTCTCTGCGACCTTGCTTTGCTCTTGGCTCTGCACTCTGTGCCTTCAGTCTGCTCTTGGCTCTTGGCTCTGCACTCTGTGCCTTCACTCTGCTCTTGGCTCTGCACTTTGTGGTTCTACCCTTGTCTCTCTTGCAGCTTCACCTCTGCTCCGCACTCCTGTGGTTCTGCTCCATTCTACTCTGCTCCGCTACTGTTGCTGCAGTAATCTCTTGCTGCAGCTCCTCTCCACATTCCTTGCGGTTCCGCTCTGCTCAGCTTCTGTTGCTGCACTATCTCTTGCTGCTCTATCGCTCCTACCCGCAGCCTTGTGGTTCTCTTCCTGTGTGAACAGGTCCCTACCTGTTCCTGTCAAAAGAAGAACCCAAGTATGGAAGTCAATCTACCAATAGAAAGGCCCATAGAAAGTAATAATAATAAAATTAATAACAGAGAGTAATAATAGTAGTGTAGATGTACCATCTAAAAAATAAAAGGACGAAGTCAAAAGATGACAGAAAAATAAAATGCCTTTATTGGAAAATAGTATAAATATACATATTTGTATGGGCAATAATTGGCAACAACAATCTGTGCCTGTAACTGGAGGGAACAAAATACAAAAGTGTATATACAAAAATAATATTAGATTATAATAGTGGTAACGGACTAACAGGAGGTAGGGTAAGTATATAAGAAATATAAAATAATACTAGTAGAAAATATATATATATTCTGACACTCTAAAAGTCTGGCTCTGCATAGATAGTATGAGGTAGCATATGTATGTACAAAGGAATATATATAAGTATTATATACACAAAAGTGTATGTATATGTACATAAAAAGTATAACCGTTGTGCAAAAACTAAAAAAAGGAGAATGGAAAAATGGTATATGAAAAATATATATATATATAATAAAACGGTGAAAAAATGAAAAATTGTATATATATGAGTAAAATATATATAAATAATCAAAATACAACCAATATGTGCAAAATAAAAAACCAGGATAAAAATTATAATATAAACAATGTGTGAAAAAATAAATAAATAAAAATAAACAAGTGTATGTGAAAATATATATATATATATATATATATATACATATATATATATATATATATATATATAAAACTAGGGGACTATGAATGAATAAGGGGAAACAATGTGTGTATATGGAAGAGTGTATGAATCCTATATGCTGGTGCACTACAAAGAAAGGCCAACAAAAAGAGTGCCAAATGACCGAAGAATGTAAGGTCAGAGAGACCAATAGAGGCTGACACCTGTGATAAATATGTCAGTATATACTAAAAGAATAAAGTGCAGAGTGCATATGTGCAGGGTAAATCCAAAAACGCCAGAACCATATACTCCAGAGCCATATACTAAAGACAGCAGCAAAGCCCAGAACAATTAGTATAAGAGTAATTAGTATAAGAGAACAAGGTACTAATAAACGCAATATATTGGATTACCTCCTCCTGATGCCGCCCGAGCCTCCAGATACAGTGCACCCCGACGCGCGTTTCGGACTCAGTCCTTCGTCAGGGGGTGATGCACTGGAGGAACCGGAGGTCTATTTATATCATGGGGGATAACGCTAATGGACAGAGCAGAAGCATGGCGGCGCATGCGCGACCAAAAGACCCGGAAGTGCACGAGGGCACCATGCAGCCCGGCAACCGCCAGGACACCCATGAAGCCGGACGCGTCACCAAGGGGACCCGGCCCGCGCACGCGCACAACATATAATAAAGGATACCGCTGATGAAAGGAGCTGAAGCTTAGCGGCGCATGCGCGACCCAGAGACACAGAAGTGCACGACGGCGCCATGCAGCCCGGCAACTGCCAAGACAACCATGACGCCGAAGCGTCACCAAAGGGACCCGGCCCACGCACGCGCACAGCAACGGCACCAGTCATCCATAGCGTAAGTATCAGAAAATGCCGATGAAAGAAGCAAATGCATAATGGCGCATGCGCCGCCAGAAGGACACAGCGGCATGCCAACCCGTGCAATGACATCATGCAGAAAACTACAATGATGACACACACAGGACGCAATATCAGCGGGCCACAGGCAGGCGCACGCGCACAGCAAATGCAACCGATCATGGGACAAAATAAGATGTGCATGATAACGAAACATCAAGAAATTGTAAATAAAAAATAATAAAATTAAATAAATATATACATACAAATTGTCAGTGTCAAATTATAACAAGTATAAATAAATAACATAACATATCCTCTCAAAACTGTAATACCAAGAAAGAAAGGAACGCCTAGGATATTGATATAACATCAACAACTCTCCAATAAAGACAGAAAATATATAGGACAATAATATTAAATATATAATGTATCAAGAAAAAAGAAAACAGCACATACAAATGACATAAGGATGATAAGATATGTACATAAAATGGCATTCAAAATAATGGTGAAATATTGCACGAGTATATCAGAAGGGATATCCGGAGAGTCGGTAGAAAATGCACCAGGAAGTCCAGGATGAACAACTTGACAATACGGTGATTAAAATATCAAGTCATCACAGGAATCAACTAGGCAAGAGAAATAAAATAAAATAACACTGTCAAAATAAATGCATATCCAGAATCACAAGAATGAGTTGCACATAAAAAACAAAAAACACATGTAGAACAGAATATACGCTCATACTCCATAAAAAAGCATATGATGAAAATGTAAAAATAAAAAATAATAGAAATAAATAATAACTAATAAATAAAAATCAATAATAAAAAATAAAAAGTAGGAAAAATATATAACAAGGTATATATAAGAATAATATATTTTTATAATAATAAAAAAAGTGTAAAAATATATATAAAAAAAACCGGTTCAACTACACAAAAATAAAAAATAAATAATAAAAATAAAAGATGGAATAAAAACACGAAAAGGTTCACAGAAACGCAGCAAAGTTAAAATTCTCATTGAGACCTAATGGAGAGACTGTTTTTAGCGTCCAGATCCATTTTGATTCCAATCTCGCCAATGGTATACTTACCTTCCCACCCCTAGGGGATGGTTTAATCACATCAATACCGATGACCCGTAATAAAGAAGCATCCGATCCATGATGTTTCCTAAAATGTTTAGGAAGGGTCTTAAGCATAGATAAATCTTCAGTGTCCTTAGCGGCAATGATGCCCAGGACATGTTCGCGAATTCTAATTTTAAGTTGGCGAGTGGTTAGGCCGATATATATCAGAGAACACGGGCAAGTAGCGTAATAGATCACCACCTTAGTGGTGCAAGTGATAGAAGACATAATTTGGTAAGTATTAAGGCCATTAGAACTGGTAAAGCTCTGAGCTCTCTCCACATTCGGGCACGCTACGCACTTACCACAGGGGCGACAACCCACCGGTGGTTTAAAATCGGACAGGAAAGAACGTGGTTCGTTCACATAATGGCTTTTTACTAATCTATCGCCAAGATTAATTGCCCTTTTGAAGGTCATGCTGGGTTTAGACCCAATATACTGGGATAGTACAGAATCCTTGTATACCAATATTCGACATGATGATGGTCTAAGGGCAGCCCATTTTTTCTTGCAATCTTCTACAGTATCTACTCACACTAGTACCTTGGTTGAACAGTTACTGGCCTTTACCTTAACACATAATTTTTTTCTTTTTAAGGGGTCCCTCTACCTACAGCTCCAGGGGACGGCAATGGGTGCTTCTTTTGCACCTTCATATGCTAATCTCTTCCTGGGGCTGTGGGAGAGGGACCTTTTCCTGTCGGATCAGCCGCCGTCAATGGACCGTGTCCTCTTTTGGGCACGGTACATTGACGACATTTTTTTGATCTGGCAGGGGTCCATGGAAGCTCTCAATGATTTTTTACTTTCTTTGAATCAAAATCCATATAATATTCGCCTGACTCACCAATGCAATAGGGACCATATCGATTTCTTGGATGTGAGGGTATATAGGGGAATGGATGATTGTCTCCAGACTGATTTATATCGCAAGACCACATCAGTAAATTCTTTTCTACATGCGTCCTCCTCACATCCACCAGCAATGATACGCTCGATTCCCATAGGTCAATTTTTAAGACTTCGCAGGATATGCTCTACCAATGAAGATTTTAATAAACAAGCTGCTGATCTTAAATTGAGGTTCTTAGAAAGAGGTTAGAGCCATCGCTCAATCAAGAGAGCATATAATCGTGCTAGGCATACTACACGACATCAGGCGCTCTATTCCTCTAGACCCAGTACATCAAATCAAACTGTTAGGTTTATCACACAGTATAACGGACATTCTGATCTGATGTTGAAATACTTGAAGAAATCTTGGCCTATTTTACAAGCGGATCCTGTACTATCCCAGTATATTGGGTCTAAACCCAGCATGACCTTCAAAAGGGCAATTAATCTTGGCGATAGATTAGTAAAAAGCCATTATGTGAACGAACCACGTTCTTTCCTGTCCGATTTTAAACCACCGGTTGGTTGTCGCCCCTGTGGTAAGTGCGTAGCGTGCCCGAATGTGGAGAGAGCTCAGAGCTTTACCAGTTCTAATGGCCTTAATACTTACCAAATTATGTCTTCTATCACTTGCACCACTAAGGCGGTGATCTATTACGCTACTTGCCCGTGTTCTCTGATATATATCGGCCTAACCACTCGCCAACTTAAAATTAGAATTCGCGAACATGTCCTGGGCATCATTGCCGCTAAGGACACTGAAGATTTATCTATGCTTAAGACCCTTCCTAAACATTTTAGGATACATCATGGATCGGATGCTTCTTTATTACGGGTCATCGGTATTGATGTGATTAAACCATCCCCTAGGGGTGGGAAGGTAAGTATACCATTGGCGAGATTGGAATCAAAATGGATCTGGACGCTAAAAACAGTCTCTCCATTAGGTCTCAATGAGAATTTTAACTTTGCTGCGTTTCTGTGAACCTTTTCGTGTTTTTATTCCATCTTTTATTTTTATTATTTATTTTTTATTTTTGTGTAGTTGAACCGGTTTTTTTTATATATATTTTTACACTTTTTTTATTATTATAAAAATATATTATTCTTATATATACCTTGTTATATATTTTTCCTACTTTTTATTTTTTATTATTGATTTTTATTTATTAGTTATTATTTATTTCTATTATTTTTTATTTTTACATTTTCATCATATGCTTTTTTATGGAGTATGAGCGTATATTCTGTTCTACATGTGTTTTTTGTTTTTTATGTGCAACTCATTCTTGTGATTCTGGATATGCATTTATTTTGACAGTGTTATTTTATTTTATTTCTCTTGCCTAGTTGATTCCTGTGATGACTTGATATTTTAATCACCGTATTGTCAAGTTGTTCATCCTGGACTTCCTGGTGCATTTTCTACCGACTCTCCGGATATCCCTTCTGATATACTCGTGCAATATTTCACCATTATTTTGAATGCCATTTTATGTACATATCTTATCATCCTTATGTCATTTGTATGTGCTGTTTTCTTTTTTCTTGATACATTATATATTTAATATTATTGTCCTATATTTTTTTGTCTTTATTGGAGAATTGTTGATGTTATATCAATATCCTAGGCGTTCCTTTCTTTCTTGGTATTACAGTTTTGAGAGGATATGTTATGTTATTTATTTATACTTGTTATAATTTGACACTGACAATTTGTATGTATATACAGTGGGGCAAAAAAGTATTTAGTCAGTCAGCAATAGTGCAAGTTCCACCACTTAAAAAGATGAGAGGCGTCTGTAATTTACATCATAGGTAGACCTCAACTATGGGAGACAAACTGAGAAAAAAAAATCCAGAAAATCACATTGTCTGTTTTTTTAACATTTTATTTGCATATTATGGTGGAAAATAAGTATTTGGTCAGAAACAAAATTTCATCTCAATACTTTGTAATATATCCTTTGTTGGCAATGACAGAGGTCAAACGTTTTCTGTAAGTCTTCACAAGGTTGCCACACACTGTTGTTGGTATGTTGGCCCATTCCTCCATGCAGATCTCCTCTAGAGCAGTGATGTTTTTGGCTTTTCGCTTGGCAACACGGACTTTCTACTCCCTCCAAATGTTTTCTATAGGGTTGAGATCTGGAGACTGGCTAGGCCACTCCAGGACCTTGAAATGCTTCTTACCAAGCCACTCCTTCGTTGCCCTGGCGGTGTGCTTTGGATCATTGTCATGTTGAAAGACCCAGCCACGTTTCATCTTCAATGCCCTTGCTGATGGAAGGAGGTTTGCACTCAAAATCTCACGATACATGGCCCCATTCATTCTTTCATGTACCTGGATCAGTCGTCCTGGCCCCTTTGCAGAGAAACAGCCCCAAAGCATGATGTTTCCACCACCATGCTTTACAGTAGGTATGGTGTTTGATGGATGCAACTCAGTATTCTTTTTCCTCCCAACACGACAAGTTGTGTTTCTACCAAACAGTTCCAGTTTGGTTTCATCAGACCATAGGACATTCTCCCCAAACTCCTCTGGATCATCCAAATGCTCTCTAGCAAACTTCAGACGGGCCCGGACATGTACTGGCTTAAGCAGTGGGACACGTCTGTCACTGCAGGATCTGAGTCCATGGTGGCGTAGTGTGTTACTTATGGTAGGCCTTGTTACATTGGTCCCAGCTCTCTGCAGTTCATTCACTAGGTCCCCCCGCGTGGTTCTGGGATTTTTGCTCACCGTTCTTGTGATCATTCTGACCCCACGGGGTGGGATTTTGCGTGGAGCCCCAGATCGAGGGAGATTATTAGTGGTCTTGTATGTCTTCCATTTTCTAATTATTGCTCCCACTGTTGATTTCTTCACTCCAAGCTGGTTGGCTATTGCAGATTCAGTCTTCCCAGCCTGGTGCAGGGCTACAATTTTGTTTCTGGTGTCCTTTGACAGCTCTTTGGTCTTCACCATAGTGGAGTTTGGAGTCAGACTGTTTGAGGGTGTGCACAGGTGTCTTTTTATACTGATAACAAGTTTAAACAGGTGCCATTACTACAGGTAATGAGTGGAGGAAAGAGGAGACTCTTAAAGAAGAAGTTACAGGTCTGTGAGAGCCAGAAATCTTGATTGTTTGTTTCTGACCAAATACTTATTTTCCACCATAATATGCAAATAAAATGTTAAAAAAACAGACAATGTGATTTTCTGGATTTTTTTTTCTCAGTTTGTCTCCCATAGTTGAGGTCTACCTATGATGTAAATTACAGACGCCTCTCATCTTGTTAAGTGGTGGAACTTGCACTATTGCTGACTGACTAAATACTTTTTTGCCCCACTGTATTTATTTAATTTTATTATTTTTTATTTACAATTTCTTGATGTTTCGTTATCATGCACATCTTATTTTGTCCCATGATCGGTTGCATTTGCTGTGCGCGTGCGCCTGCCTGTGGCCCGCTGATATTGCGTCCTGTGTGTGTCATCATTGTAGTTTTCTGCATGATGTCATTGCACGGGTTGGCATGCCGCTGTGTCCTTCTGGCGGCGCATGCGCCATTATGCATTTGCTTCTTTCATCGGCATTTTCTGATACTTACGCTATGGATGACTGGTGCCGTTGCTGTGCGCGGGCCGGGTCCCTTTGGTGACGCTTCGGCGTCATGGTTGTCTTGGCAGTTGCCGGGCTGCATGGCGCCGTCGTGCACTTCTGTGTCTCTGGGTCGCGCATGCGCCGCTAAGCTTCAGCTCCTTTCATCAGCGGTATCCTTTATTATATGTTGTGCGCGTGCGCGGGCCGGGTCCCCTTGGTGACGCGTCCGGCTTCATGGGTGTCCTGGCGGTTGCCGGGCTGCATGGTGCCCTCGTGCACTTCCGGGTCTTTTGGTCGCGCATGCACCGCCATGCTTCTGCTCTGTCCATTAGCGTTATCCCCCATGATATAAATAGACCTCCGGTTCCTCCAGTGCATCACCCCCTGACGAAGGACTGAGTCCGAAACGCGCGTCGGGGTGCACTGTATCTGGAGGCTCGGGCGGCATCAGGAGGAGGTAATCCAATATATTGCGTTTATTAGTACCTTGTTCTCTTATACTAATTACTCTTATACTAATTGTTCTGGGCTTTGCTGCTGTCTTTAGTATATGGCTCTGGAGTATATGGTTCTGGCGTTTTTGGATTTACCCTGCACATATGCACTCTGCACTTTATTCTTTTAGTATATACTGACATATTTATCACAGGTGTCAGCCTCTATTGGTCTCTCTGACCTTACATTCTTCGGTCATTTGGCACTCTTTTTGTTGGCCTTTCTTTGTAGTGCACCAGCATATAGGATTCATACACTCTTCCATATACACACATTGTTTCCCCTTATTCATTCATTGTCCCCTAGTTTTATATATATATATATATATATATATATATATATATATATATATATTTTCACATACACTTGTTTATTTTTATTTATTTATTTTTTCACACATTGTTTATATTATAATTTTTATCCTGGTTTTTTATTTTGCACATATTGGTTGTATTTTGATTATTTATATATATTTTACTCATATATATACAATTTTTCATTTTTTCACCGTTTTATTATATATATATATATATTTTTCATATACCATTTTTCCATTCTCCTTTTTTTAGTTTTTGCACAACGGTTATACTTTTTATGTACATATACATACACTTTTGTGTATATAATACTTATATATATTCCTTTGTACATACATATGCTACCTCATACTATCTATGCAGAGCCAGACTTTTAGAGTGTCAGAATATATATATATTTTCTACTAGTATTATTTTATATTTCTTATATACTTACCCTACCTCCTGTTAGTCCGTTACCACTATTATAATCTAATATTATTTTTGTATATACACTTTTGTATTTTGTTCCCTCCAGTTACAGGCACAGATTGTTGTTGCCAATTATTGCCCATACAAATATGTATATTTATACTATTTTCCAATAAAGGCATTTTATTTTTCTGTCATCTTTTGACTTCGTCCTTTTATTTTTTAGATGGTACATCTACACTACTATTATTACTCTCTGTTATTAATTTTATTATTATTACTTTCTATGGGCCTTTCTATTGGTAGATTGACTTCCATACTTGGGTTCTTCTTTTGACTCTATAACCGAATGGTATGCCATTCATTCATTTAGTGTGGATAGTGTTTTATGTGCATTCTATTCGGCACCGTGGGCACTTTGTGTGTTTTAATTTAGTTTATATATTTTGCCCGCTTGATTTTCTACTGTCCACTGCTATTTTTATACTAATTTTCTGTGTTTTGCACAGGCCCTCTCTTGTTCCTCAGTATGGATTTCAAATCTAGGGAGATGTCTTGGAAAGGCCAAATTAACGAAGTCTTTGGTAACAGCAGTACTAATATGTCTACACCGAATGGTTCACAGTTTGATAATTTTTTTAAAACCATTAAAAATTTGACGTATAGAAGAACCCGCACATGGTGGAATCAGGCCTTCTTAGACAATTATATTCAGAAACAACTGATTCCTAGGGGCCTTAGGATCCATGTTACACCCGCATTTCAGGTTAATGATGATGATTTCATTAAAGACTGGGAGAAAATTTGTAATGACACTTCCAAAAAATTGATGGAGCTTTTGATCAAATTTCACCTTAACACCATATCGGAGATTGATAATTCCTTGGATGCCACATATGTGGACGCTAAGACTACATTGTCATTGGAACAATTGAATTCAATCGATACTCAACTGGACAAACTCATCACTCAGTGGGCCAAAGAAATACAGACAAACCATGCTAATAAACTTGCTCGTGATCTAAAAGACTTTAATCAGGGTAGAATATATAAATGGCGTAAACAACCACCTAGAGAAGATACACGTAATCCTGGTGGAAGCCGGACTCCCTCTATATCATCTAATCTCTCGATGAGCGATATGTCTGACACTCCATCTTCTGTTTCACGGGTTAATTCCACGAGTTTCACTCCCAAACGAAAACGTAATTTACGTTTTCTACCGGCTAAGAGATCCTTCAGATATTCTCCGGAAAATCATAGGAGTAACCTTAAGGTAATTAATCTGAGCACACACGATATTTCATCAGTAGAAAATGATTTATTATGTAAGGGCCTTATGTTCTGTCCAACCGCATGCTTTGACCAGTTTCAGGCCATTAAGGATTTACATCTTTTTGCCCGGAAACTGATTTTTAAGCGTCATTTTCATGATGAAACTCTCCTCAAATTATTCCCAACAGAAGCTGAACAAGAGACGTTAGCGATCCTGGAGGAATTGAAACGTGACCATGATACCCCTTTAGGAGGTAAGATTCCTCCATCCATTAAGCCCAAATCCAAGAAATTTCCTCCACTATCGTCATGCCCCACTGTTGAAGTATTTGTCAGGACTGTCAGTAGGGATTTCGAGAGTATTCCTCGTTATCCGGAGGTCACTAATCTAACAAAAGATGAGAACCTTGCCCTCAAGAGACTCCAGGGATTGCAGGACGTGGTTTACAAACCAGCAGATAAGGGTGGAAATGTGGTAATTTGGCCGAAATCTTTGTATGAGACCGAAGCCTTTCGCCAATTACACGATACCTCATGTTATAGAAGATTGACATACAATCCCCTCATCAAGTTTCAAACTGAATTACTCACCATCCTGAAGAAGGCTAAGGATGATGAATTCATTACTAACGAGGTATTCAATGTTTTACAAGTACATGAACCTTCCATTCCCACCCTTTACTTGCTGCCCAAAGTCCATAAAAATCGGACAACCCCTCCTGGCAGACCGATTATTTCCGGTTGTGGAAATTATTTAGAGAACATCAATAAGTTTGTTGAATCTGAACTTCAGCCGCTAGTGGAAACACTACCTTCATTTATTAAGGATACTAACGATTTCCTTAAGAAAATTGACGGTTTGCATATCGGCACTGACACCCTCTTGGTTACATGTGATATAGAATCCTTGTATACCAATATTCGACATGATGATGGTCTAAGGGCAGCCCATTTTTTCTTGCAATCTTCTACAGTATCTACTCACACTAGTACCTTGGTTGAACAGTTACTGGCCTTTACCTTAACACATAATTTTTTTCTTTTTAAGGGGTCCCTCTACCTACAGCTCCAGGGGACGGCAATGGGTGCTTCTTTTGCACCTTCATATGCTAATCTCTTCCTGGGGCTGTGGGAGAGGGACCTTTTCCTGTCGGATCAGCCGCCGTCAATGGACCGTGTCCTCTTTTGGGCACGGTACATTGACGACATTTTTTTGATCTGGCAGGGGTCCATGGAAGCTCTCAATGATTTTTTACTTTCTTTGAATCAAAATCCATATAATATTCGCCTGACTCACCAATGCAATAGGGACCATATCGATTTCTTGGATGTGAGGGTATATAGGGGAATGGATGATTGTCTCCAGACTGATTTATATCGCAAGACCACATCAGTAAATTCTTTTCTACATGCGTCCTCCTCACATCCACCAGCAATGATACGCTCGATTCCCATAGGTCAATTTTTAAGACTTCGCAGGATATGCTCTACCAATGAAGATTTTAATAAACAAGCTGCTGATCTTAAATTGAGGTTCTTAGAAAGAGGTTACAGCCATCGCTCAATCAAGAGAGCATATAATCGTGCTAGGCATACTACACGACATCAGGCGCTCTATTCCTCTAGACCCAGTACATCAAATCAAACTGTTAGGTTTATCACACAGTATAACGGACATTCTGATCTGATGTTGAAATACTTGAAGAAATCTTGGCCTATTTTACAAGCGGATCCTGTACTATCCCAGTATATTGGGTCTAAACCCAGCATGACCTTCAAAAGGGCAATTAATCTTGGTGATAGATTAGTAAAAAGCCATTATGTGAACGAACCACGTTCTTTCCTGTCCGATTTTAAACCACCGGTGGGTTGTCGCCCCTGTGGTAAGTGCGTAGCGTGCCCGAATGTGGAGAGAGCTCAGAGCTTTACCAGTTCTAATGGCCTTAATACTTACCAAATTATGTCTTCTATCACTTGCACCACTAAGGCGGTGATCTATTACGCTACTTGCCCGTGTTCTCTGATATATATCGGCCTAACCACTCGCCAACTTAAAATTAGAATTCGCGAACATGTCCTGGGCATCATTGCCGCTAAGGACACTGAAGATTTATCTATGCTTAAGACCCTTCCTAAACATTTTAGGATACATCATGGATCGGATGCTTCTTTATTACGGGTCATCGGTATTGATGTGATTAAACCATCCCCTAGGGGTGGGAAGGTAAGTATACCATTGGCGAGATTGGAATCAAAATGGATCTGGACGCTAAAAACAGTCTCTCCATTAGGTCTCAATGAGAATTTTAACTTTGCTGCGTTTCTGTGAACCTTTTCGTGTTTTTATTCCATCTTTTATTTTTATTATTTATTTTTTATTTTTGTGTAGTTGAACCGGTTTTTTTTATATATATTTTTACACTTTTTTTATTATTATAAAAATATATTATTCTTATATATACCTTGTTATATATTTTTCCTACTTTTTATTTTTTATTATTGATTTTTATTTATTAGTTATTATTTATTTCTATTATTTTTTATTTTTACATTTTCATCATATGCTTTTTTATGGAGTATGAGCGTATATTCTGTTCTACATGTGTTTTTTGTTTTTTATGTGCAACTCATTCTTGTGATTCTGGATATGCATTTATTTTGACAGTGTTATTTTATTTTATTTCTCTTGCCTAGTTGATTCCTGTGATGACTTGATATTTTAATCACCGTATTGTCAAGTTGTTCATCCTGGACTTCCTGGTGCATTTTCTACCGACTCTCCGGATATCCCTTCTGATATACTCGTGCAATATTTCACCATTATTTTGAATGCCATTTTATGTACATATCTTATCATCCTTATGTCATTTGTATGTGCTGTTTTCTTTTTTCTTGATACATTATATATTTAATATTATTGTCCTATATATTTTCTGTCTTTATTGGAGAATTGTTGATGTTATATCAATATCCTAGGCGTTCCTTTCTTTCTTGGTATTACAGTTTTGAGAGGATATGTTATGTTATTTATTTATACTTGTTATAATTTGACACTGACAATTTGTATGTATATATTTATTTAATTTTATTATTTTTTATTTACAATTTCTTGATGTTTCGTTATCATGCACATCTTATTTTGTCCCATGATCGGTTGCATTTGCTGTGCGCGTGCGCCTGCCTGTGGCCCGCTGATATTGCGTCCTGTGTGTGTCATCATTGTAGTTTTCTGCATGATGTCATTGCACGGGTTGGCATGCCGCTGTGTCCTTCTGGCGGCGCATGCGCCATTATGCATTTGCTTCTTTCATCGGCATTTTCTGATACTTACGCTATGGATGACTGGTGCCGTTGCTGTGCGCGTGCGTGGGCCGGGTCCCTTTGGTGACGCTTCGGCGTCATGGTTGTCTTGGCAGTTGCCGGGCTGCATGGCGCCGTCGTGCACTTCTGTGTCTCTGGGTCGCGCATGCGCCGCTAAGCTTCAGCTCCTTTCATCAGCGGTATCCTTTATTATATGTTGTGCGCGTGCGCGGGCCGGGTCCCCTTGGTGACGCGTCCGGCTTCATGGGTGTCCTGGCGGTTGCCGGGCTGCATGGTGCCCTCGTGCACTTCCGGGTCTTTTGGTCGCGCATGCGCCGCCATGCTTCTGCTCTGTCCATTAGCGTTATCCCCCATGATATAAATAGACCTCCGGTTCCTCCAGTGCATCACCCCCTGACGAAGGACTGAGTCCGAAACGCGCGTCGGGGTGCACTGTATCTGGAGGCTCGGGCGGCATCAGGAGGAGGTAATCCAATATATTGCGTTTATTAGTACCTTGTTCTCTTATACTAATTACTCTTATACTAATTGTTCTGGGCTTTGCTGCTGTCTTTAGTATATGGCTCTGGAGTATATGGTTCTGGCGTTTTTGGATTTACCCTGCACATATGCACTCTGCACTTTATTCTTTTAGTATATACTGACATATTTATCACAGGTGTCAGCCTCTATTGGTCTCTCTGACCTTACATTCTTCGGTCATTTGGCACTCTTTTTGTTGGCCTTTCTTTGTAGTGCACCAGCATATAGGATTCATACACTCTTCCATATACACACATTGTTTCCCCTTATTCATTCATAGTCCCCTAGTTTTATATATATATATATATATATATATATATATATATTTTCACATACACTTGTTTATTTTTATTTATTTATTTTTTCACACATTGTTTATATTATAATTTTTATCCTGGTTTTTTATTTTGCACATATTGGTTGTATTTTGATTATTTATATATATTTTACTCATATATATACAATTTTTCATTTTTTCACCGTTTTATTATATATATATATTTTTTTTTCATATACCATTTTTCCATTCTCCTTTTTTTAGTTTTTGCACAACGGTTATACTTTTTATGTACATATACATACACTTTTGTGTATATAATACTTATATATATTCCTTTGTACATACATATGCTACCTCATACTATCTATGCAGAGCCAGACTTTTAGAGTGTCAGAATATATATATATTTTCTACTAGTATTATTTTATATTTCTTATATACTTACCCTACCTCCTGTTAGTCCGTTACCACTATTATAATCTAATATTATTTTTGTATATACACTTTTGTATTTTGTTCCCTCCAGTTACAGGCACAGATTGTTGTTGCCAATTATTGCCCATACAAATATGTATATTTATACTATTTTCCAATAAAGGCATTTTATTTTTCTGTCATCTTTTGACTTCGTCCTTTTATTTTTTAGATGGTACATCTACACTACTATTATTACTCTCTGTTATTAATTTTATTATTATTACTTTCTATGGGCCTTTCTATTGGTAGATTGACTTCCATACTTGGGTTCTTCTTTTGACTCTATAACCGAATGGTATGCCATTCATTCATTTAGTGTGGATAGTGTTTTATGTGCATTCTATTCGGCACCGTGGGCACTTTGTGTGTTTTAATTTAGTTTATATATTTTGCCCGCTTGATTTTCTACTGTCCACTGCTATTTTTACCCTACCTGTTCCTTCATACACCACACCACCCCGCCCTGTGTCTCTTCCGTACCTGCCAGCCCTGTGTCTCTGCTGTGCCTGCTAGCCCTGTGTCTCTGCTGTGCCTGCTAGCCCTGTGTCTCTGCCGTGCCTGCCAGCCCTGTCTCTGTCGTGCCTGCCAGCCCTGTGTCTCTGCCGTGCCTGCCAGCCCTGTGTCTCTGCCATACCTGCCAGCCCTGTGTCTCTGCCAGCTCTGTGTCTCAGCTGAGCCAGCCTACTCATCTGAGTTTCATCCATGCTCATCTGCTAGTCCTGACTGATGCCCGCACCAATCCTGGTGTTCCTGTTTCCCAAGTGGGATCAGCAGCCACAGCCAGACACCACCCTGGAGTAGCTTCCTGGAACAGTGCTTGCACTACATCCTGCAGAATGCAGCTTGTTTCCCCTCTGACCGGTTTAAGGTGGGTTACATTATGTCCTACATAGCAGGAGATGCTTTTTTATGGATTTGTCCCCTCTGGGAAGCAGGGGATCCTATCGTCTTGAGTCTTGAATCTTGGGGCCTTCCTGGTGGCCTTCCGTAGAGTCTTTGACATACCTCGTCCTGCTGCTCCTGTAAAGTCTTCCCCACCTAGATCTGAGAGGTGCTCCAGACGGGCGAAACCCGTGAAGAAACCTCCACGTCAAGCCACGACCATCTGTGACCCTCCAGTTCCTCTATTCGTTAAAGCAGCTACCGGAGTGAAGCCTAAAAAGGTTGAGAGTGGGCTGGCCAAGCAGCAGCCTGAAATCAGCCATAAGAAGGGCATACAATGTTGCTGCTGTTGTGAGGAACACCTGGATGGTCTCTGTCCAGGGGATCTAAAGCTCTAAAACCTCAGGCCAGTAGGAGAGACTGCCTTTGGTGAGAATAACTCCCTTCCGCTAAAGTCTGTGTCTGTTCCGGTGCCTTATGGGAGCTTTGGTCCTGCAGATGTGTTCAAGCTGCAAACCAGATGGAGTCAATGTGTGGTTCCTGTTCCACAGCTCCAGAATCCTGTGAAGGTGTTTGGTGAATGCTGAGTCCTACTTATGAACAGCCCAGTGTCGAAGGGACTACTACAGCTCCAAATCGGAGCATTATATTCAAAGAAATTTGTTTTTCACTTGCTGACCAGTTTGCCCATCAGTCGTTCTGAGCCGGGTACTCTACTGCCCAGTCCAGTCCGAAGACCCAGCATGGTGCTGCATTTTGAACTACCTAGTCTCCAGAGGTCTCTAGTTCCTATAATGCAATGTCAGTCTACAGTGTTGTCAACTTCTCCACCTGATCTGCTGGTTAAAGTCATGGTGTGCTGATGCCACTGAAGAAAAAGAAGCAGTGGCGCCCTCTCCACACACCTCCAGCGACAATACCAGTGACCAGTTCCCAGGAACATCCCTGTCACTTGAAAGTTTTTCTCTGAACTATGGGCAGAAGATGCTTTCTGTAAAGATGCCTTCAGATTTCATGTGGCAGATGGATGAAGAAGTTGAAGCAGAAGCTCTTGTATCTCTGTTCTTCACCAATCCAGAAAAAAAAAGAGGTGGTCCAGTTTTGTCACAGTAACAGGCTGATGGGGCTTCCTAAATGTATGCCTTCTACTTCCAAGTGGCTACTTGGTGATAATACCAAGAGAGAGACTTACTCATCCTCTAATCTAGAAGAGGAGGTCCAGTTTTCTCAGGGTACCAGGCTGAAGATGTTTCCTGTACATATGCCTCCAGCTTCCATGTGGCCATTGGGTGAAGATCCCAAGACAGAAGTATTCTCATCTCTGCTTTCCATCAGTCTAAAGGAGGAGGTTCAATTTTCTTGTGATGATGGGCTTAAGTTGGATCTAGTGAAGGTGTCTTCAGTTTCCAAAGAATCGGATTATCCTGAGGTCAAATCAGAAGCTTCCGAGTCCCTGCTTTCAGTCAACCAGGTGAAAGAAGTCCTGGCCCTTGTATCTTCAGTGTGGGAAGCTGATCTTGCTGGACTCAAAGAGACTGAGCAACCTGACATCTCTAATGTCTCATCTACCTCATTCTACAATAGGAATGTTATGATATCTCTGGCAATGTGTGCTCCTAGCCTTCTTCTACAAGTTATTCTGTCAGGCTTGAAGAAGAGGGGCTATAAAGGGGGGTACTGTAGCAACTCTGCTGGCATGATGGCATGGCCTCTCATCTCTTACAATATCTTACCCACTGGTCCAGATCATGTTGTGGCTTCTGTTTCTTGCCAGCTCCATATTCTGTACCTCTGCTTTCTGCATGCTTCCTTGACTGTGTGCATAGGGGGCGGTGCCTGAACTCTCTGGTTCTTATAGGAATCAGGTGCACCTGTCTAATCTGTTCCTGACCAATTACCAAGAGGCCTCCACTATTTAGTGCAGCTCCACCCAGTGGACTGGGCCTGTGCAATGTGTTAACTCAGTTAGTGTCTAGCTTCTGAGCTGCCAGGCCTTGCTCTGTTCCTCCTTCTCTGGAGGCTCTATTCTTAGCCTTGCCTTTATCTTGTTTGTCTGCCCTCCAGGAGGCTGTATTTCCTGGTCTCAGTGTCTGTGTCCTTGTTTTGCTCTGTCCACCCTCCAAGAGGCTGAATATCCTGGTCCCTGTGTCTTTGTTCTTATACCTAGTCTTGTTCCATTGCCTTGTCTGAACTTTTTCCTCCCTTTGTCTCTTTGTCTGTGGCTTCTTTCCCTGTTGTCTTTCCTTGTGTCCTCTCTGCTCTGCTCTCGGCTCCGCATGCTGCGACCTTGCTTTGCTCTTGTCTCTGCTCTCTGTGCCTTCACTCTGCTCTTGGCTCTGCACTCTGTGCCTTCACTCTGCTCCTGGCTCTGCACTTTTTGGTTCTACCCCTGTCTCTCTTGCAGCTTTACCTCTGCTCCGCACTCCTGTGGTTCTGCTCCATTCTACTTTGCTCCGCTCCTGTTGCTGCAGTAATCTCTTGCTGCAGCTCCTCTCCGCATTCCTTGACGTTCCGCTCTGCTTAGCTTCTGTTGCTGCACTATCTCTTGCTGCTCTATCGCTCCTACCTGCAGCTTTGCAGTTCTCTTCCTGTGTAAACAGGTTCCTACCTTTTCCTTCATACACCACACCAACCTGCCCTGTGTCTAATCCGTACCTGCCAGCCCTGTGTCTCTGCCGTATCTGCCAGCTCTGTGCCTCTGCCGTACCTACAAGCCCTGTGTCTCTGCCGTACCTGCCAGCCCTGTGTCTCTGCCAGCTCTGTGTCTCAGCTGGGCCAGCCTTTTCGTCTGAGTTTCATCCGTGCTCATCTGCTAGTCCTGACTGATGCCCACACCAATCCTGGTGTTCCTGTTTCCCAAGTGGGATCAGCAGCCACACCCAGAAACCACCCTGGAGTAGCACCTGGCAGCTGCCTGCCACACAAGCCTGACCTCACCATCAAAGGCTCCAGTGAAGACCAAGACAGCTGTCATAGTCACGACCCTTCTAGGGTAGTCTGGTTCGTTGCACAGTGGGGCCACAAACCCCCGAGCCCACGCCCACCAGTCAGGGTGCGAGTGTGACATATTTATCGCACCGCATTTGGGTGATATCCAACTGCACTGCGATGTTTCATTCACATAGACTTGTATGGGTGCGAGAGAGCCGAGTCTTGCTGCCAATCGCAGCATGCTGTAATTGTTCTCTTATGCGGAATCAGCATCAGAAAATATTCACCGATCTGAGCTGCCCCATAGTATAACACTGGGCCGAATGCTATGTGATGTTTGATCACATAGCACACAGCCGTGTTATACGGTAGTGTGACTCTGGCCTTAATCTTCTTCACTGCTGCAATCATACAATACATTAAAGTTTTGAGTCTTTGTCTTCCTCTCGCTATCTTAAAATCACCCTAAGATGTTTGCTACATTTCATAAAATTTGACTTGAATTCAATTCCCATCGAATCAATGTGACTATCTAATAAATAAATGTAAAATTTGAAATATCGAAAACCACACTGGCGCTATATATACTCGGGACCAAAAGAATAGAAAGCTGCTGGTATTTAGACAGAGACTGTGCTACCTTCTGCCATTTATATATAAATGAATACTGATGAATAAAAAATATCGCGCTATAAGGGATCTAATTGAAGCTGGTTGCTTGAGAACCCTGACGAAGAAGTGCGATACACTTCTAAACGCGTTAGTAGTTTCTGGCCCTAACTAGACTCCGTAGACCAGTGCCATCACATGCGGTCGAGCTGCTGAGCAGTATCGGCCATCTTTTTTCCTTTCCTCGTGTAACCAATGACGCCACCGGCCGGAACGTCTCTGGCTCTGCACTCATCGGCAATTTTTCTCCACCTATCACACAAATCCCTAGGCGGCACACGCATAGTATTTACCCATCCAGCTGTGCACGAACCTAGAGCAAACTTCCATTTATTCGGAGTACAACGGTGTGTATTTACACATTATCCAACTTCTCACCTACCAGACTTGGAAATTCACTAAAAAGGTATGTGGAATGTGTAGATGTGCAATTACTAACGGAATTAGCATACAAAGTATTAACTAGTATAGTTCTGTAAAAGAACCACTGAATATTATTGGGCAACAGTGTTTAATCTGAATTACATTTGTGAATATGCATGTACATTTGGTTATCCAAGCAACCAGCTTCAATTAGATCCCTTATAGCGCGGTATTTTTTATTCATCAGTATTCAAATGTAAAATTTAGTTTAAAGATGTATACATATTTTTTATGTTAATACATCTAATGATTTATATGTAATTCCAATGCATTTACGGTATGTATTCTTTACAACTGTAAAACTCATAGTTTTGATTTTTTTATTTATTAGAAAGTTTGAATGATACCTGTGTTAAATGATATGTTCTTGTTTTCTCCTAGTATTGTGCCTTGAACAACAGCAGATACTAGAGCTGTATAATAGTTTCCAGGTATAAGGTCTCCAAGTGTGGCGGATGGTAAAGTAACAATTTTGGTGAAAGACGGATTCCCCACAATCTGTATTCTATAAGATTCTACATATCCTATAGGCGGCTGCCAGACAAGAGACACAGAAGTAGTAGAGATGTTTTGTAATTTGATGTCTTCAACAACTTCTGGCCCTGATGAAAAGAAGAAGATTAAGAATTCTTAATAAAGCCCGAATTTGAAAAGAAGATTAGCTCTAACAAGTACATAACAATTGTTCAAGTAACTTTTATACTTGAGACAAATGTAACATAACTTGTACAGGTCCTTCTCAAAAAATTAGCATATAGTGTTAAATTTCATTATTTACCATAATGTAATGATTACAATTAAACTTTCATATATTATAGATTCATTATCCACCAACTGAAATTTGTCAGGTCTTTTATTGTTTTAATACTGATGATTTTGGCATACAACTCCTGATAACCCAAAAAACCTGTCTCAATAAATTAGCATATTTCACCCATCCAATCAAATAAAAGTGTTTTTTAATAACAAACAAAAAAACCATCAAATAATAATGTTCAGTTATGCACTCAATACTTGGTCGGGAATCCTTTGGCAGAAATGACTGCTTCAATGAGGCGTGGCATGGAGGCAATCAGCCTGTGACACTGCTGAGATGTTATGGAGGCCCAGGATGCTTCAATAGCGGCCTTAAGCTCATCCAGAGTGTTGGGTCTTGCGTCTCTCAACTTTCTCTTCACAATATCCCACAGATTCTCTATGGGGTTCAGGTCAGGAGAGTTGGCAGGCCAATTGAGCACAGTAATACCATGGTCAGTAAACCATTTACCAGTGGTTTTGGCACTGTGAGCAGGTGCCAGGTCGTGCTGAAAAATGAAATCTTCATCTCCATAAAGCATTTCAGCCGATGGAAGCATGAAGTGCTCCAAAATCTCCTGATAGCTAGCTGCATTGACCCTGCCCTTGATGAAACACAGTGGACCAACACCAGCAGCTGACATGGCACCCCACACCATCACTGACTGTTGGTACTTGACACTGGACTTCAGGCATTTTGGCATTTCCTTCTCCCCAGTCTTCCTCCAGACTCTGGCACCTTGATTTCCGAATGACATGCAAAATTTGCTTTCATCAGAAAAAAGTACATGGGACCACTTAGCAACAGTCCAGTGCTGCTTCTCTGTAGCCCAGGTCAGGCGCCTCTGCCGCTGTTTATGGTTCAAAAGTGGCTTTACCTGGGGAATGCGGCACCTGTAGCCCATTTCCTGCACACGCCTGTGCACGGTGGCTCTGGATGTTTCCACACCAGACTCAGTCCACTGCTTCCTCAGGTTCCCCAAGGTCTGGAATCGGTCCTTCTCCACAATCTTCCTCAGGGTCCGGTCTCCTCTTCTCGTTGTACAGCGTTTTCTGCCACATTGTTTCCTTCCAACAGACTTACCATTGAGGTGCCTTGATACAGCACTCTGGGAACAGCCTATTTGTTGAGAAATTTCTTTCTGGGTCTTACCCTCTTGCTTGAGGGTGTCAATGATGGCCTTCTTGACATCTGTCAGGTCGCTAGTCTTACCCATGATGGGGGTTTTGAGTAATGAACCAGGCAGGGAGTTTATAAAAGCCTCAGGTATCTTTTGCATGTGTTTAGAGTTAATTAGTTGATTCAGAAGATTAGGGTAATAGGTCGTTTAGAGAACCTTTTCTTGATATGCTAATTTATTGAGACAGGTTTTTTGGGTTATCAGGAGTTGTATGCCAAAATCATCAGTATTAAAACAATAAAAGACCTGACAAATTTCAGTTGGTGGATAATGAATCTATAATATATGAAAGTTTAATTGTAATCATTACATTATGGTAAATAATGAAATTTAACACTATATGCTAATTTTTTGAGAAGGACCTGTACTTCTTTCTCATTACTAAGAAATCTCTCTTCACATAAATCCTATATTAAACATGTCATCAACTTATGTGTTGTGCTAAATTAATCTTTACCTATCAATGCAAATAGGTAGAGTATATGTACTGTATAGACTCTTCATAACAACCATCATTGATCTCAAATCCTTCACAGAATTTATAAGTTCTCCGATTTTCCTAGTTGGACAGAGCGCTGATGAAGGACTTTGATCAGGATGGGGAATGTGTAGTCATCAATTAGCTGCATAGTCATTTCTACTTCTCTGTGCTCAGCACTATGATAATTGTAGGAAAGAAACAAGAAGCTGGACAATTAATAAACCTATGGGCCCATTATCATAAATAGTGTTTTGTACGCAGCGTATTTTTGCTGCACCCAAAACGCTGTGTTCATACTGCCGCACCTGTGTACAATTACATGCAGATTTACCGCGTGTAATAACATTCTATTGTCCAAAATACGCAGCGGAGACTAGAGTCTCTGCAACAGAAATTGACATGCTGCGGCTCGTAAACCCACAAGGCAGGTGAGTTTATGCAGCGTTAAATAGAAGCACAGTGGGCATGGGGTTTCTATAAATCTCATTCACTGTGCTTGTAATGGAGAATGCAACTAAAATACACTGCATCCAAAATGCTGCTATTCCTGATTGGGGGCACACAGCCTTAATGTGCCTTATACAGACAGTGGAGTCAATTTAATTAACAGGGTTGGTGACCAATGAAGGAATCTATGAGAGGGAGTCTTGGAGAGCTATTTTTTTTAAAGGGACATCAGTCTATGTGGAGGACTTATAAAGAGCAGTCTTTGTAAAGGTATCAACTGGAGAAGTCTGTGTGTTGAGTGAAAACTGTAACTATTGAAAGTAATTTGTAAATGAGAGGGAACCATGGGGAGTGTTCTGTTTAAATCAATGGTTATGAGGTCTCATGTCTTTTAGAGATGGTGACATGGGGAGGAGTCAAGCATAGAGGGTGGCATAGAGAGAAGTCAGTGAAAGATAAGGCCATTGGGAGAAGTCAGTGAGAAAAGAGGCTATTGGGGTAAGTCATTGAGATCGGCCATAGAAAGCAGTCAGGTGGGACCATGATGTGTACTCTCTATAGTGAGGAGACCATGGGAGGTATCTGAGAGAGATGGTGATGAAAGATAAAGGGATAGATACCAATGTAGGAGGTTGGGTTGCTTAGCATGGGAAGAGGTCTGTGTCAAAGATCCCACTCTGAGATCTATGAGAGGTCTGTGTCATAGATCCCACTGAGAGAAGTGGAGGTTTGGATAGCAATATATTACAGTATCTCTTAAAACTATAACTTTTGTCACAAAAGAAGCTTTTCTTGCTAATGAATGATGTAATCAGCTACTAATATTACCAGTAAATATATGTCTTGCCCATGGAGCTCTTATTCTGTGTGTCACAGACATAGAGGCCCATTCATCAAAGCTGTTACACCAGAAAACCAACGTGAAAACTTGGAAAAGTTGCAAATTTTTTGCTCAAACATATTCCGACTTTTGCCGCTTTTCACATTAGGTTGAATAAGCTCTGCCAAAATTGGTAAAGCTGGGATAGTATGGCATGTGGCCATGCCAACCCATCAAACTAATCAAAAGTGTTGGCATTTGTACACCAGAAATGCTTTTCCAGTTTCTAATTGGTGTAGCATTTCGGGTGCAGGGCAGGGAGGTACATGCCATTGAAGAGAGGCTGCCAAATTTATTAAGTAGCACGCACCTTTTTAAGAATTCGACACCTTCTACCTCTGCACCACTGGTATAGCATAATTGTGTGCTATGCCAATCTTAATGAATCAGCACCATAGAGTGTTATGTGAATGATCAAACATATTATGAGCAATAATGTCATCTATCGATACCCATATCGTCTGCAAATTATTAATAAACTATCTAACAAACTAAACTAGAAAAGAAAAAATGGATGTGTGAATGAATACATGGACGAAAGGATGCATGAGCAATACTTACTAGTAGGGTTGAGCGAAACGGGTCGAACATTTTCAAAAGTCGCCGACTTTTGGCTAAGTCGGGGTTTCATGAAACCCGATCCGACCCCTGTGCGGGGTCGGCCATGCGGTACGCGACTTTCGCGCCAAAGTCGCGTTTCAATGACGCGAAAAGCGCCATTTCTCAGCCAATGAAGGTAAACGCAGAGTGTGGGCAGCGTGATGACATAGGTCCTGGTCCCCACCATCTTAGAGAAGGGCATTGCAGTGATTAGCTTGCTGTCTGCGACGTCACAGGGGCTATAAAGAGGCGTTCCCGCCGACCGCCATCTTACTGCTGCTGATCTGAGCTTAGGGAGAGGTTGCTGCCGCTTTGTCAGAAGCAGGGATAGCGTTAGGCAGGGTCCATTAACCACAAAACCGCTTGTGCTGCAGCGATTTGCACTGTCCAACACCACCCTCGGTGTGCAGGGACAGTGGAAGTTTTTTTTTTTTTTTTCCCCTCAGCGCTGTAGCTCATTGGGCTGCCCTAGAAGGCTCCCTGTTAGCTGCATTGCTGTGTGTACGCCGCTGTGCAAACCAACTGCTTTTTTCAAAGCACAAATCCTCTTGTTCCTTCCTTTCTGCACAGCTATCTTTTTTGTTTGTCCACACTTTTTATTTCATTTGTGCATCAGTCCACTCATTGCTGCCTGCCATACCTGGCTGAGATTACTGCAGGCAGGGAGATAGTAGCTGCCTGCCATACCTGGCTGAGATTACTGCAGGCAGGGAGATAGTAATTGTAGGACATTCCCTGTTTTTTTTTTTTTTGGTGGGAGATTAAGATTGGCAATTTGGCATTTCTGCTAGAGTGCCATCCCTGTGTGTGCCATCTCTCTCACATAGTGGGCCATAGAAAGCCTTTTCATTTTTCTGTATTTTTTTTTGTGGGGTGTATAAATTCTCCCTGATAAAAATACAGTGGGAGATTAATATTGGCCTTTGGGCTTGTGTGCCAGTCCTGAGTGTGCCATCTCTCTCACAAATAGTGGGCCATAGAAAGCCTATTTTATTTTTTTTGGGGTTTTATAAATTCTCCCTGAAAAAAAGGGAGATTAATATTGGCCTCTGGGCTTGTGTGCCAGTCCTGAGCGTGCCATCTGTGCCAGCCCTGAGCGTGCCATCTCTCTCACAAATAGTGGGCCATAGAAAGCCTATTTAATTTTTTTTTTGGTTTTATAAATTCTCCCTTAAAAAAAGGGAGATTAATATTGGCCTCTGGGCTTGTGTGCCAGTTGTGAGCGTGCCATCTGTGCCAGTCCTGAGCGTGCCATCTCTCTCACAAATAGTGGGCCATAGAAAGCCTATTTAATTTTTTTTTTGGTTTTATAAATTTTCCCTGAAAAAAGGGAGATTAATATTGGCCTCTGGGCTTGTGTGCCAGTTGTGAGCGTGCCATCTGTGCCAGCCCTGAGCGTGCCATCTCTCTCACAAATAGTGGGCCATAGAAAGCCTATTTAATTTTTTTTTTTGGTTTTATAAATTCTCCCTGAAAAAAAGGGAGATTAATATTGGCCTCTGGGGTTGTGTGCCAGTTGTGAGCGTGCCATCTGTGCCAGTCCTGAGCGTGCCATCTCTCTCACAAATAGTGGGCCATAGAAAGCCTATTTAATTTTTTTTTTGGTTTTATAAATTTTCCCTGAAAAAAGGGAGATTAATATTGGCCTCTGGGCTTGTGTGCCAGTTGTGAGCGTGCCATCTGTGCCAGTCCTGAGCGTGCCATCTCTCTCACAAATAGTGGGCCATAGAAAGCCTATTTAATTTTTTTTTTGGTTTTATAAATTTTCCCTGAAAAAAGGGAGATTAATATTGGCCTCTAGGCTTGTGTGCCAGTTGTGAGCGTGCCATCTGTGCCAGTCCTGAGCGTGCCATCTCTCTCACAAATAGTGGGCCATAGAAAGCCTATTTAAATATTTTTTTGGTTTTATAAATTCTCCCAGAAAAAAAGGGAGATTAATATTGGCCTCTGGGCTTCTGTGCCAGTCCTGAGCGTGCCATCTGTGCCAGTCCTGAGTGTCCCATCTCTCTCACAAATAGTGGGCCATAGAAAGACTATTTTTTTTTTTTTTGGGTTTTAGAAATTCTCCCTGAAAAAAAAAGGGAGATTAATATTGCCCTTTGGGCTTGTGTGCCAGTACTAAGCGTGCCATCTCTCTCTCTCTCTCAGTCAGTGGGCCATAGAACGCCTATTTTTGGTTTTATTTGTTTTCTAAATTCTCCCTGAAAAAATCATTTTATTTTATTTGGTTTCTAAATTCTTCCTGATAAAATCATATTTTTTTTATTATTTTTTTTTCTAAAGTCTCCCTGAAAAAAAAAAAAAAAAAACAGTGGGAGATTAATATTGGCCTTTCTGCTTGTGTGCCAGTCTTGACTCCTGGGTGCGTCATCTCTCAGTCAGTGGGCCATAGAACGCCTATTTTTGGTTTTATTTGTTTTATAAATTCTCCCTGAAAAAATCATTTTATTTTATTTGGTTTCTAAATTCTTCCTGATAAAATCATATTTTTTTTATTATTTTTTTTTCTAAAGTCTCCCTGAAAAAAAAAAAAAAAAAAACAACCAAAAAAAACAGTGGGAGATTAATATTGGCCTTTCTGCTTGTGTGCCAGTCTTGACTCCTGGGTGTGCCATCTCTCTCTCTCTCTCTCTCTCTCTCTCTCCAATTGTGGTCCATAGAAAGCCTATATTTTTTTTCCTTGATTTGGGTTCCAAAATCTACCAGAGAAAATAACTCCATCAATCATTGGTAGAAAAATATTGGCCTCTGGGCTTGTGTGCCACTCCTGATTCCTGTGTGCGTCATCTCTCACTCAGTGGCCCATAGAAAGCATATAGTTTGTTACATTTGTTTTCTAAATTCTCCCTGCAAAAATCTATTTTTTTTTTTTTGGGGGGTTTCTAAAGTGTTCCTGAAAAAAATAAAAATAAAAAAAAAATAATAGTGTGACATTAATATTAACATTTGTGCTTCAGTGACAGTCCTGCGTGTGGGGCATCTCTCTAATTTGCAGCCACCAAAAAAAGAGTGTGTAACATTGGGCCTGATTTTCGCTGTGGTCTCACCAACCTGTAAAGGGGTAGCTAAATCATACTGAAGTTATAGCTCACCGTGTAAGTTGTGTGACTGCAACAAATAACGTTAGTTTGGTTACGTTTTTAAAACAATGAGGAAGTCTAGTGGAAGAGGTCGTGGCCGGGGGCGTTCATTGTCAGCTGGTAATGAGGGTAGTGGTAGTGGTGGAGCATCAGGTGGTCGTGGGGAAAAAAATATTGCACCTAAGTCTGGAGCTGTGGAGCCAGGTTCGTCGTCCGGCTACACAAGGCCTCGAACGCTCCCTTTTCTGGGATTAGGAAAACCGCTTTTAAAGCCGGAGCAGCAAGAGCAAGTTTTGGCTTATCTTGCTGACTCAGCCTCTAGCTCTTTTGCCTCCTCTCGTGAAACTGGTAAAAGTAAAAGCAGCGCGTCGTTAGTGGATGTTCACGGTCAGGGACAAGTCACTTCCTTGTCCTCTTCAGCAAAAACAACAACAGAGAAGAATGCAGCAGGCGACACAACGGGTTACTCCATGGAGCTCTTTACACATACCGTCCCTGGCTTAGAAAGTGAAGCAGTTAACAGTCCATGCCCATTACAAGTTGAATCTGACATGGAGTGCACTGACGCACAGCCACAGCCAGACTACTATGCTGGTCCTTTGACTCAGACCACAACATTGCCCTCGCAGGGTGCTGATCAAGAATCAGACCCTGATGAGACTATGTTGCCCCATCACGAACGCTATACCACCGAATGACACGGTGACACAGACGAAGTTGCGCAGGAGGTACAAGAAGAGTTATTAGATGAACCAGT
Organism: Ranitomeya imitator; assembly: GCF_032444005.1. Classification (NCBI taxonomy): domain Eukaryota; kingdom Metazoa; phylum Chordata; class Amphibia; order Anura; family Dendrobatidae; genus Ranitomeya; species Ranitomeya imitator. Next base: position 415,915,197 of record NC_091286.1, on the reverse strand, counting down.
TCTTGACCCCGATTGGCAGCCATTGGGGGAACAGGGTGCAGGCGGCAGCAGTTCTGAAGCAGAGGAGGAGGAGGGGCCGCATCAGGCATCAACATCGCCACAGGTTCCATCTGCCGGGCCCGTATCTTGCCCAAAACGCGTGGCAAAGCCAAAACCTGGTGGAGGACAGCGTGGCCATCCGGTTAAAGCTCAGTCTGCAATGCCTGAAAAGGTATCCGATGCTAGAAAGAGTGCAGTCTGGCATTTTTTTAAACAACATCCAATTGATCAGCGCAAAGTCATCTGTCAAAAATGTTCTATTCCTTAAGCAGAGGTCAGAATCTGAAAAGTCTCAATACTAGTTGCATGCATAGACATTTAACCACCATGCATTTGAAAGCTTGGACTAACTACCAAACGTCCCTTAAGGTTGTTGCACCCTCGGCCAATGAAGCTAGTCATCAACGCAACATCCCTTCCGGCAGTGTAGGACCACCATTTAGCGCACCACCTGCTGTATCTGTGCAGGTATCTTTGCCAGGCCAAAGCAGTCAGGGTCAGGGAATCACCAGTTTCGTAGTAGGAAACACTGCATCTAGGGCACCGGCGGCAACAATACCATCTCCCACCATCTCTCAGTCTGCCATGTCCACCGGCACCCCCGCTAGTTCCACGATCTCCAGCTCTCCAGTCCAGCTCACCCTACATGAGACTATGGTTAGAAAAAGGAAATACTTAGCCTCGCATCCGCGTACACAGGGTTTGAACGCCCACATAGCTAGACTAATCTCGTTAGAGATGATGCCCTACCGGTTAGTTGAAAGCGAAGCTTTCAAAGACCTGATGGACTACGCTGTACCACGCTACGAGCTACCCAGTCGACACTTTTTTTCCAGAAAAGCCATCCCAGCCCTCCACCAGCATGTTAAAGAGCGCATCGTCCATGCACTCAGGCAATCTGTGAGCACAAAGGTGCACCTGACAACAGATGCATGGACCAGTAGGCATGGCCAGGGACGTTACGTGTCCATCACGGCACACTGGGTAAATGTGGTGGATTCAGGGTCCACAGGGGACAGCAAGTTTGGGACAGTTCTGCCTAGCCCACGGTCTAGTAAACAGTTGTCTGTAGCCGTTCGCACCCCCTCCTCCTCCTCCTCCTCCTCGTCCTCCTGCAGAAGCAAGAGCTCGTCCACAGACCGCAGTCGCACAAACACTCCATCCGCACCTGCCACTGTTGCACACCAGGTCTCCCATTATGGGGCAGCTACTGGCAAACGTCAGCAGGCTGTATTGGCTATGAAGTGTTTGGGCGACAATAGACACACCGCGGAAGTTCTGTCCGAGTTCTTGCAGCAAGAAACGCAGTCGTGGCTGGGCACTGTAGATCTTGAGGCAGGCAAGGTAGTGAGTGATAACGGAAGGAATTTCATGGCTGCCATCTCCCTTTCCCAACTGAAACACATTCCTTGCCTGGCTCACACCTTAAACCTGGTGGTGCAGTGCTTCCTGAAAAGTTATCCGGGGTTATCCGACCTGCTCCTCAAAGTGCGTGGACTTTGCGCACATATCCGCCGTTCGCCTGTACACTCCAGCCGTATGCAGACCTATCAGCGTTCTTTGAACCTTCCCCAGCATCGCCTAATCATAGACGTTGCAACGAGGTGGAACTCAACACTGCACATGCTTCAGAGACTGTGCGAACAGAGGCGGGCTGTTATGTTTTTGTGGGAGGATACACATACACGGGCAGGCAGTAGGATGGCAGACATGGAGTTGTCATGTGTGCAGTGGTCGAAGATTCAAGACATGTGTCAAGTCCTTCAGTGTTTTGAGGAATGCACACGGCTGGTTAGTGCAGACAACGCCATAATAAGCATGAGCATCCCCCTAATGCGTCTGCTGATGCAAAGTTTGACGCACATAAAGGATCAGGCGTCTGCACCAGAGGAAGAGGAAAGCCTTGATGACAGTCAGCGATTGTCTGGTCAGGGCAGTGTACATGACGAGGTACCGGGCGAAGAGGAGGTGGAGGATGAGGAGGATGATGGGGATGAGTATATTTTTAATGAGGAAGCTTTCCCGGGGGCACGGGAAATTGGTGGCGTGGCAAGGCCGGGTTCTGGTTTTTTGAGGGACACAAGTGACGTAGATTTGCCTGCAACTGCCCCTCAACCAAGCACAACCGCAGATTTGACAACGGGAACTTTGGCCCACATGGCGGATTATGCCTTGCGTATCCTCAAAAGGGACACACGCATTACAAAAATGATGAACGATGACGATTACTGGTTGGCCTGCCTCCTTGATCCTCGCTATAAAGGCAAATTGCAAAATATTATGCCACATGAGAACTTGGAACTAATATTAGCAACCAAACAATCAACTCTTGTTGACCGTTTGCTTCTGGCATTCCCTGCACACAGCGCCCGTGATCGTTCTCACACGAGCTCCAGGGGCCAGCAGACCAGAGGTGTTAGAGGGGCAGAAATCAGAAGTGGCGTTGGCCAGAGGGGTTTTCTGACCAGGTTGTGGAGTGATTTTTCTATGACCGCAGACAGGACAGGTACTGCAGCATCAATTCAAAGTGACAGGAGACAACATTTGTCCAGTATGGTTACAAACTATTTTTCATCCCTTATCGACGTTCTCCCTCAACCGTCATTCCCATTTGATTACTGGGCATCCAAATTAGACACCTGGCCAGAATTGGCAGAATATGCATTGCAGGAGCTTGCTTGCCCGGCAGCTAGTGTCCTATCAGAAAGAGTATTCAGTGCTGCAGGTTCAATACTAACAGAAAAAAGGACTCGTCTGGCTACCCAAAATGTAGATGATCTAACCTTCATTAAAATGAACCACAACTGGATTTCAAAATCTTTTGCCCCACCCTGCCCGGCTGACACCTAGCTTTCCTATGAAAAGGTCTTGCCTGTGGACTATTCTGAATGACTTTTCCAATCTCGTAATTTTCTTCACCTGATTGTCCAGCATACGACATGTTTCCACCTCACGAAATGGCCAAACTCCCCACACGGGGCCGTGCTATCGTCACTTTGCGCTTGGACCCTTTAGAGTGCTGTTTGTCTGAAGAGGTGGGTGTGGCCGCTTTTGGTCGACGGCACTGCCACTGGGTCCCTCATAGTACAATAAAGTGTCTCTGGCGGTGGTGGTGCGCACCCAACGTCAGACACACCGTTGTAATATGAGGGGCCCTGTGCCTGTACCGCCGGCCACAAGACAGTTCCCCCCCCCAGCTCAAACAGTGCTCTACCACTAGCAAAATTATCTCTCACAGCTTCACCAATGTGTAGTCTAGGCGCTGACATCCTTCAATGCCTGGCACTGACAATACCATTGTTTTGACATTTTTGTTATGTTAGGCCTTCGAAGCCTGTCTGCGGTCCCTTCTTTCTACAACTACTACACTGACCAGGCCACTGCTGGCCGTGTTACCCTGGAACCAATTTAAAAGTGCCTACAGTCAGCCCAATTTTGTTATGTTAGGCCTTCGAAGACTGTCTGCCGTCACTCCTTCCACTAGACTTCCACTGACCATACACTGCTGCCCATGTACCCCTGGAACCAATTTAAAAGTGCCTACAGCCAGCCCAATTTTGTTATGTTAGGCCTTCGAAGCCTGTCTGCGGTCACTCCTTCCACTAGACTTCCACTGACCAGACCACTGCTGCCCGTGTACCCCTGCAACCAATTTAAAAGTGCCTACAGCCAGCCCAAGTTTGTTATGTTAGGCCTTTGAAGCCTGTCTGCGGTCACTCCTTCCACTAGACTTCCACTGACCAGACCACTGCTGCCCGTGTACCCCTGGAACCAATTTAAAAGTGCCTACAGCCAGCCCAAGTTTATTATGTTAGGCCTTCGAAGCCTGTCTGCGGTCACTCCTTCCACTAGACTTCCACAGACCAGACCACTGCTGCCCGTGTACCCCTGGAACCAATTTAAAAGTGCCTACAGCCAGCCCAAGTTTGTTATGTTAGGCCTTGGAAGCCTGTCTGCGGTCACTCCTTCCACTAGACTTCCACTGACCAGACCACTGCTGCCCGTGTACCCCTGGAACCAATTTAAAAGTGCCTACAGCCAGCCCAAGTTTGTTATGTTAGGCCTTCGAAGCCTGTCTGCGGTCACTCCTTCCACTAGACTTCCACAGACCAGACCACTGCTGCCCGTGTACCCCTGGAACCAATTTAAAAGTGCCTACAGCCAGCCCAAGTTTATTATGTTAGGCCTTCGAAGCCTGTCTGCGGTCACTCCTTCCACTAGACTTCCACAGACCAGACCACTGCTGCCCGTGTACCCCTGGAACCAATTTAAAAGTGCCTACAGCCAGCCCAAGTTTGTTATGTTAGGCCTTGGAAGCCTGTCTGCGGTCACTCCTTCCACTAGACTTCCACTGACCAGACCACTGCTGCCCGTGTACCCCTGGAACCAATTTAAAAGTGCCTACAGCCAGCCCAAGTTTGTTATGTTAGGCCTTCGAAGCCTGTCTGCGGTCACTCCTTCCACTAGACTTCCACAGACCAGACCACTGCTGCCCGTGTACCCCTGGAACCAATTTAAAAGTGCCTACAGCCAGCCCAAGTTTGTAATGTTAGGCCTTGGAAGCCTGTCTGCGGTCACTCCTTCCACTAGACTTCCACTGACCAGACCACTGCTGCCCGTGTACCCCTGGAACCAATTTAAAAGTGCCTACAGCCAGCCCAAGTTTGTTATGTTAGGCCTTCGAAGCCTGTCTGCGGTCACTCCTTCCACTAGACTTCCACAGACCAGACCACTGCTGCCCGTGTACCCCTGGAACCAATTTAAAAGTGCCTACAGCCAGCCCAAGTTTGTAATGTTAGGCCTTGGAAGCCTGTCTGCGGTCACTCCTTCCACTAGACTTCCACTGACCAGACCACTGCTGCCCGTGTACCCCTGGAACCAATTTAAAAGTGCCTACAGCCAGCCCAAGTTTGTTATGTTAGGCCTTCGAAGCCTGTCTGCGGTCACTCCTTCCACTAGACTTCCACAGACCAGACCACTGCTGCCCGTGTACCCCTGGAACCAATTTAAAAGTGCCTACAGCCAGCCCAAGTTTGTAATGTTAGGCCTTGGAAGCCTGTATGCGGTCACTCCTTCCACTAGACTTCCACTGACCAGACCACTGCTGCCCGTGTACCCCTGGAACCAATTTAAAAGTGCCTACAGCCAGCCCAAGTTTGTTATGTTAGGCCTTCGAAACCTGTCTGCGGTCACTCCTTCCACTAGACTTCCACAGACCAGACCACTGCTGCCCGTGTACCCCTGGAACCAATTTAAAAGTGCCTACAGCCAGCCCAAGTTTGTAATGTTAGGCCTTGGAAGCCTGTCTGCGGTCACTCCTTCCACTAGACTTCCACTGACCAGACCACTGCTGCCCGTGTACCCCTGGAACCAATTTAAAAGTGCCTACAGCCAGCCCAAGTTTGTTATGTTAGGCCTTGGAAGCCTGTCTGCGGTCACTCATTCCACTAGACTTCCACTGACCATACACTGCTGCCCATGTACCCCTGGAAAAAATTTTAAAGTGCCTACAGCCAGCCCAAGTTTGTTATGTTAGGCCTTCGAAGCCTGTCTGCGTCCCGTTCTTTCAACTACAACTACACTGACCAGGCCACTGATGGCCGTGTTCCCCTGGAACCAATTTTAACTTGCCTACAGCCAGCCCTATGTTATTATGTTAGGCCTTCGAAGCCTGTCTGCGTCCCGTTCTTTCAACTACAACTACACTGACCAGGCCACTGATGGCCGTGTTCCCCTGGAACCAATTTTAACTTGCCTACAGCCAGCCCAATGTTAGGCCTTTGATGCCTGTCTGCCGTCACTCCTTCCACTAGGCCTCCACTGACCTGTCTATTGCTGCCCGTGTACCCCTTGAACCAACATCATTAAATATAAAAAAAATTAATTTGATTATAAAAAATAAGATCGTGTTGAGATCTCAAATGCAGACATTTTAACTATCAAAACAAACACACAACAAATATCTGGAACTGTACTACAAAGGTCCAACAGCTACAATTTCTTTCTCCTGCAAGAAGTTAACTGAAAGTTTTTTGGAGTTGTTAACACAGATATGGCATCCACCGAGTGTTGTCCTGTCGCGTCTCCTTTAAATTATTTCCAATAAGATGTTAAACTATTGATTTAATAAAATCAATAATTAAAAAAATAATTGAGTAAGTCAAAAGCACATTGCAAATAAACATTAATTACAAATCAAGAAGCATGGCGCGTCCGAGGGTGAGTAGATACCGAATAAGAATATAATCACCCTCGGACGCGCAATGCTTATTTACAACAGCCTTCCTTCCTAAGAATCAGCCCTTTCGTGGTGTAGAGAGAGGTTGTGTTACACTCCAAGGTGTTCCCCAGGTTGCCTTTCCTGAGCTTCGATCTTCATGCTCTCGTTTAGTAGGTGTCGGAAAGTAGGCTGCATTAGGCCTAAAAAATGGGGAATGGGGTGGAGAGAGATGGTGTGTTACACTCCAAGGTGTTCCCCAGGTTTCCTTGCCATTGCTTCGGTCTTCCGACTCTCGTTTAGTAGTTGTAGAAAAGTACACTGCATTAGGCCTAAAAAATGGGTATGGGGTGGAGAGAGATGGTGTGTTACACTCCAAGGTGTTCCCCAGGTTGCCTTTCCTGAGCTTCGATCTTCATGCTCTCGTTTAGTAGGTGTCGGAAAGTAGGCTGCATTAGGCCTACAAATTGGGTATGGGGTGGAGAGAGATGGTGTGTTACACTCCAAGGTGTTCCCCAGGTTGCCTTTCCTGAGCTTCGATCTTCATGCTCTCGTTTAGCAGGTGTCGGAAAGTAGGCTGCATTAGGCCTACAAATTGGGTATGGGGTGGAGAGAGATGGTGTGTTACACTCCAAGGTGTTCCCCAGGTTTCCTTGCCATTGCTTCGGTCTTCCGACTCTCGTTTAGTAGTTGTAGAAAAGTACACAGCATTAGGCCTACAAAATGGGTATGGGGTGGAGAGAGATGGTGTGTTACACTCCAAGGTGTTCCCCAGGTTGCCTTTCCTGAGCTTCGATCTTCATGCTCTCGTTTAGTAGGTGTCGGAAAGTAGGCTGCATTAGGCCTAAAAAATGGGGAATGGGGTGGAGAGAGATGGTGTGTTACACTCCAAGGTGTTCCCCAGGTTTCCTTGCCATTGCTTCGGTCTTCCGACTCTCGTTTAGTAGTTGTAGAAAAGTACACTGCATTAGGCCTAAAAAATGGGTATGGGGTGGAGAGAGATGGTGTGTTACACTCCAAGGTGTTCCCCAGGTTGCCTTTCCTGAACTTCGATCTTCATGCTCTCGTTTAGTAGGTGTCGGAAAGTAGGCTGCATTAGGCCTACAAATTGGGTATGGGGTGGAGAGAGATGGTGTGTTACACTCCAAGGTGTTCCCCAGGTTTCCTTGCCATTGCTTCGGTCTTCCGACTCTCGTTTAGTAGTTGTAGAAAAGTACACAGCATTAGGCCTACAAAATGGGTATGGGGTGGAGAGAGATGGTGTGTTACACTCCAAGGTGTTCCCCAGGTTGCCTTTCCTGAGCTTCTATCTTCAGGCTCTCATTAAATTGTGGTTAAATGGAACAACTGCATTTGGCGTACTAGTTGGTTTGGGGCCTACTATCGGTGTCTGCCACTCCTTGCTGTTCTCCTGGTTTCCTGTCCTAAAATTCCATTTTCAGCCTCTCGTTAAGTAGTTGTTAATGTTAGACTGCATTTGGCCTACTAGTTGGGTTGGGGCCTACTATCGGTGTCTGCCACTCCTTGCTGTTCTCCTCCACTGAACAAAGCTGTGCCGCCTGTTTACTACGGTTGCCAATTTTGAACTGCATTTCGACTACTTACTGATTTGGCCCTACTCTCTGTGTCAGCCTCTCATTCCAGTTGTCCTCCACTGCAATGCCCCCTGGTTATTCCTGTGTTACCAATTTTGAACTGCATTTAGCCCACTTTCTTCTTTGGGCCTATATCTGTGTTTCCACTTCATCGTGCCCATTGCCCAGCCAGTGATAGATGAGTCTGCTGGTACATTGACCCATAACGCAACATTCCCCGTGCACGCTACACAACAACATTGTGACCCTGCTGAAAGTCAGGTTGCTCTTCCCGCATACCATACCACCTTACACGGGGACAAAGAGGAAGGTGCAGATGAAAGTGCAGGTTCCTTCATCAGGTGGGGGGAGGAATACTAGTTGGCGACGTCACTGGCACAGGGCCTCTCATAGTACGCAAAAGTGTTGCTGCCGGTGGGAGGCGCCCCCGCCGTGCAAACACACCGCTGTACTTTGAGGGGCCCTGTGCCAGTGCCAATGCCAACGAGTGGGCCCCCCCTGCTTGCTCAGGTTCACAGCACTTGCAAAGTTGAAATACTTACCTCTCCCTGCTCCACTGCCGTGACGTGGTCCAGATTTCCTGGGCCCACTAATTACTTGAACCAGCCCTACCCCCCACAACTTTAGCCAAATGACCCCCAATTTCAAATGCCTTCCAATTATTATAAGGTAAATTACGCTTGACAAGCTTCATTAAGAAGAATGGATGGTTTTGACATTAAAATGGGTACTCTAGGTGTTTTCCTGGCCCCCACTCACTGCCGACTATGCTGCCCCATTGACTTGCATTGGGTTTCGTGTTTCGGTCGATCCCGACTTTACGTCATAATCGGCCGATTTCACTCGACCCGACTTTGGACATAGTCGGGTTTCGCAAAACCCGGCTCGACTCTAAAAAGGTCAAGGTCGCTCAACTCTACTTACTAGTATTAGCTGATATATCTAAGCCATTTCCTTGCACCTTAGATTCACCAACAACAGCAAATACTCGGAATGAGTATAAATTTCCTGGTGTAAGATTTGTAATAACAGACTCATTTATAGATGTCTGAAAATACACAGAGACAGGACCTGACATCTCTATCAGGTAGAAAGTGACATTTCCATTTCGTATTTGCCAGCCTAAAGTTATAGAAGTGGTGCTGATATATAATGTTCTCAGATCTATGACGACATCGGGCTCTGTAGAAGTAAAGAATCTGATGTTACACCTCAGGGCAATACTCATATATATAATAATATTCAGTGTGTATATATAAAGTTTACATACCTCTGGTAATATGCCAGGTTTTTGTCATTTAAAAAAATTCATACAAAGAAGAATCATTTTAGGAATTTTTCCACCTTTAATGTCGCCCACAATCTGTACAATTGCATTTAAAAACTAACTGAAATAATGTGGTTGTATAAGTGCGAACACCCTCTTATAACGGAGGATATGGTTGTGGATTCAGTAGTAGTCATTACATTATACAGTTGCCATCATTGAAAGTGATTTTGATTAAGCCCATATAAACCCCATCTAGTAGGATTTTCCTGACATTTTGTTAGTGTTTCACTGTACAGCAAAAGCCATGGTCTGTAAACAGCTTACAACACAGCAAAGTGATATCATTGTTGAAAACTATCAATAAGGAGAAGAGTACAAAAAATATTTCCAAAGCATTAGAATACGTCATCAAGAAGTGGCTTAAATTTGGCACAACATCACATTACCTAGAGTTGAACATCCCTCAAAAATTGATGAAAAGGCAAGAAGAAAAATGGTCTAGTGGGCTGCCAGGAGGCCTATATAAACATCGCAGGAGCTGCAGGAATCTTTTAGATGTAAATCTTGCATACTGAATGTGATAACAATCTCTTTGTCATTGTCATTGAACATGTGGTGTGTGACACATAAGGAGACACATCTTGTTTCATTTATGAGGGACTCTTAAGGTACCTTTACACATAACGATATTGATAACGATATCATTGCTTTTTGTGACGTAGCAACGATATCGTTAATGAAATCGTTATGTGTGACAGCGACCAACGATCAGGCCCCTGCTGGGAGATCGTTGGTTGCTGAATAAAGTCCAGAACACTCTGCACTCCTCCTGTACTGGCTGTGAGCGTCGGTCAGCCGGAAAGCAGAGCGGTGACGTCACTGCTCTGCTTTCCGGCTGCTGTGCTCACAGCCAGTACAGGAGGAGTGCAGAGCACAGCGCTGGAGGACAGACGGCTGTAGGTAAGTATGAAGTGTTTGGTTTTTTTTACTTTTAGGATGGTAACCAGGGTAAATATCGGGTTACTAAGCGCGGCCCTGCGCTTAGTTACCCGATGTTTACCCTGGTTACCGGCATCGTTGGTCGCTGGAGAGCGGTCTGTGTGACAGCTCTCCAGCGACCAAACAGCGACGCTGCAGCGATCCGGATCGTTGTCGGTATCGCTGCAGCGTGGCTTAATGTGAAGGGGCCTTTAATGTCACAGAGCCTATTTTTAGAGGGGCATCACGCGACATTAATCTTCTTAAAGGGCCATTAAACAGTGGATCTCCTATACTGTTATTGCCTATGCAGTGAGTGGTTGGGCTGCCAAAAATTAGGACACATCCCAATACCCCTTTCACGAGATGTACAGGATGGCCTCCTGAAAAAAAGTTGCATTCAATGCAAGGCATGGCATACCCCAAAGTTACATGCAGTCCAATAACCATTTCAGCAGATGTACTTGAGGGCCTCAAGGCAAAATTGTTCCCATTAGAAGAAAGTGTGTCTCCCATACTGTTTGCTCATGCATTGAATGCAAGGCCTGCCCCAAAGATACATGCACCCCAATAACCGTTTCAGCAGACGAGCTTGAGGGCCTCATGAAAAAATTGTTCCCATTAGAAGAAAGTGTCTCCCACACTGTTTGCTTATGCATTGAAAGCAAGACTTGCCCTGCACCAATGTTACATGAATTCCAAAAACCCTTTGAAACCACGTACTGGACCCATACTGGATGGCCACATGAAACAAAAGTTCCCATTATTTATTTTTTTATTACCATAAATTTTGTCCATGAAGTGAATGCAATGCCTGGCTATAATTTGCACGCATCACAATCCCCCTTGGAAGAAACGTGGAGGAGGGTCTCATAAAAAAAAAGTTCACATTACAAAGGAGCACTTCACCTACACTTGGAATGTCCATACACTAAGTGCATCGGCTGACAAACATTTCCCCATGGGGTGTAATTTTTTTTTTAAATTTGTTTATGGCCATCATAAACACCTTTGTCATACTATGAATGTTTTGTTTTCCCAATTTAAAGGAGAAAGTCTTCTATACTTGGAATGCCCATACACTAAGTGCATGAGCTGACAAACATTTCCTCAGGGGGGTACATTTTGTAATTTTTTTTTACAGGCCTCATAGACACCCTTGAAAAAAATAGACTGGCTGCAGCATCACAGAACAAGTTCACCCTCCTGTTTTAGTGGTGGTGGATGATGAGAAGAAGGAGGAGAAGGAGGAGGAGGACACAAAATAGCCAAAATCAGGATAAGTATACCCATGTGTGGGTGTGAACAGGTGCATGGGAATACACCTCCAAAAATACACTGTATTGGAGGTTATGTTTCGCTGTCATTTGATGATATAGAGAAGTCTTGCCCAATCCAGCCCTTGTTCATTTTTATAACAGTCAGCCTGTCTGTATTTTCATTTGACAGGCGAAAGCAATTATCTGTTATAATTCCACCAGCAGCACTAAAAACCCACATCCTCCGTTATTCTGTACCTTTAAATTATTGGGTATCCAAACTGGACATGTCTCATGAACTGGCTCTTTACACTTTGGAGGTCCTAGCGGCAGGGCAGGCTAGGACCTCCAAAGTGTAAAGAGCCAGTTCATGAGACGTGTCCAGTTTGGATACCCAATAATTTAAAGGCACAGAATAACGGAGGATGTTGGTACGGTCAGTAAGGTACTCTCTCACCATCTTCCCAAACATTCCATTCCCTGTGACATTACCCCGCACCTCCAGGCCAGGGCGATAGGGGGGTCTGAGGAAACTGTCCCAGAACTTTGCCAATATTGCCCTGCCACTGCTGGATTGGAGTTGTGTCTCTCTCGCCTGTACTCCTTGGTTGTCCAAAGCATCCACAGCCAGCGTTTTCAGATGGGAATTTTTTTAATAATTACGCAGCAATGGCCCTCTGGTACTGCACCATTTTAGTACACCTGTCTGCCTCTGGAACAAGAGATTGAAAGTGCTCCTTGTAGCGTGGGTCTAAATGCGTTTTTACAATACTAGGGTCACGGGAAAGGCAGCACATCATAAAGTCAGCCAGTGCATGCCAGACTGGTAAAAGGAAAGCCTTCCGTGTCTTCAACAACAGGACGAGTGACCAAGGTATCCTCCTCCTCTTCCCTATCCTCAGGCCATCTACACTGAACAGATGGTATGACAGTTGTACTTGTAGTACCGTCTATACCACATGAAAGTAGCTCCTGTTCTTCCTCCTCCTCTTCTTCCGCATTGTCAACCAATCCATGTTGGGATGACATGAGGCTGGGTTGTGTGTAATCACCCTGCATGGTTCCTTGCTCCATGTCCTCCTGATCCGCCTGCAATGCATCCTCTTTATTGTGAGCAGAGAGCTTTCCAGAATGCATAGAAGTGGGATGGTGATGCCAATTATCATGTCATCACCGCTTATCATATTGGTGGACTCCTCAAAGTTTTGCAGGATGGTATAGATATCTGACATCCATGTCCACTCCTGAGGTCTTATGTGTGGAGTCTGAACTGAATAACAACATCCTTGTTGATGCTGATAGTTGATGCTGATAGTCAACAACTGCCCTCTTCTGCTCACAAATCGTTTCCAACATATGCAGTGTAGAGTTCCAACGTGTGGGGACATCACACACCAATCGGGGAGCCGGAAGCTGCAAACGCAGCTGAAGCACCGCAAGGGCGGCTGAAGCTGTAGCTGACTTTCTAAAATGGGCACACAGTCTGCGTATTTTCATAAGCAGATTCGGCAGCTCCGGGTAGGTTTTGAGAAAACAGTGAACAATGAGGTTAAGCACATGGGCCAGGCAAGGTACGTGTGTTAGCTCGCCTTGACTCAGTGTCACCACCAGGTTCCGGCCATTGTCACACATGACCATGCCTGTCTGTAGGTTCAGCGGTGTCAGATGCTGTGAATTCTGTTGTTAAGCTCCCTCCTGTGGTCATGAATGGTACTTCGGCTGGTTCTGTCCATGGGCTTCCTCTGCTGGCTGTGAGTGGAGCTGCTGCTTCTGCTTCCTTCCACAGGTGACGAGGTTAATTCGTTAGCTGGCTGCTCTATTTAACTCCACCTAGATCTTTGTTCCATGCCACCTGTCAATGTTCCAGTATTGGTCTAGTTCGCTCCTGGATCGTTCTTGTGACCTGTCTTCCCAGCAGAAGCTAAGTTCCTGCCTGTTTTTCTCTGTTTGCAATTTTTTCTGTCCAGCTTGCTATTTTGATTTTTGTCTTGCTTGCTGGAAGCTCTGGGACGCAGAGGGAGCGCCTCCGCACCGTGAGTCGGTGCGGAGGGTCTTTTTGCGCCCTCTGCGTGGTCTTTTTGTAGTTTTTTGTGCTGACCGCAAAGTTACCTTTCCTGTTCAGTAAGTCGGGCCTCACTTTGCTAAATCTATTTAATCTCTGTGTTTGTAATTTTCATCCTAACTCACAGTCATTATATGTGGGGGGCTGCCTGTTCCTTTGGGGAATTTCTCTGAGGCAAGGTAGGCTTTATTTTTCTATCTTTAGGGCTAGCTAGTTCCTTAGGCTGTGACGAGGCGCCTAGGGAGCGTCAGGAGCGCTCCACGGCTATTTCTAGTGTGTGTGATAGGATTAGGGATTGCGGTCAGCAGAGTTCCCACGTCTCAGAGCTTGTCCTGTATTATTAGTAACTATCAGGTCATTCCGTGTGCTCTTAACCACCAGGTCCATTATTGTCCTCACCACCAGGTCATAACAGTCAGACACAGATCTGACTGCTCTTTCAGAGCTGTCCACAACTCTTCAGCATTGTGCAGTTTGTCACCTGCTTGGCTGAGGCATTGCTGCAGTACTTCCAGCTTGTGACTGATCTGCTACTTTTGGAGATGGAGGCTGAAGAGGAGGCAGGATAGGAGGTGCAAAAGCTGTAGACTGTGGGGGCAACCCTGATTGATGTAGGGCCTGCAATCCTTGGGGTTGGGAGGACGTGCACCATGCCAAGATCCAACTGTGTCCCGGCTTCCACTATGTTAACTCAGTGTGCCAACAGCGAGATGTACCATCCCTGCCCACAAGCACTTGTCCACGTGTCTATGGTTAGGTGGACTTTACCAGTAACAGCATTGTTGAGGGCACAGCTAATGTTGTGGGACACATGCTTGTGTAATGCTGGGACAGCACACTGGGAGAAATAGTGGTGGCTGGGGACTGAATATCGCCTCTCTTAGGTTGCAGAAAACTTCCATCTCCACAAGCCTAAAAGGCAACATTTCTAGAGCAAACAAAAGAGAAATTGGTGAATTTAGTACTGTGGCCTGTGGGGCGTTGGAGGTGTACTTCCGCTTATGTTCCAATGACTGTGGTATGGACAAATGAAGGCTGCACTAGAACAAGGACATGGACTTGCTCGATGATGGTTCTAGTTGAGTCTGGGTAATGGCAGGTGCTGGACAGGAGGTATCTTCACATGCATCATGGACAGGGGATTGGCTTTCACGCACAACAGTGGAAGAACGAGTGGTATTACCCGCAGCCACTGTTACTGGTGCCTGGGGTTTGGCCCACAAAGTCGAGTGCTTTGCTGCCATGTGCCTGATCATGCTGGTGGTGGTCAGGCTGGTAGTTTTGCTACCCCTGCTGATGCAGGCATGGCAGGTTTTGCAAATGGCCTTTTGGGGGTTATCGGCAGAGTCTTTAAAAAACAACCAGAATCGTGGCAACTTCCGTCATGTTGGTGTTGTGTGGAACAGTCTGCGGCCACCACACTGCATCTTCCTGCCTGTTGGGGTGCTACGCCTTTTTCCCTGTGTGCTGCTGTCCTCGCTCTGCATGTCCTCCTGCCAGGTTGGGTCAGTTACTATATCATCTACCACCTCTTCTTCCACTTCCGCACTCTGGTCCTCCTCCTGTCCTCCTCCTGACATTCTGGCAATTGTGTCTCATCATTGTCCACCTCTTGTGACACTTTCCCATCATCGCCTTGGTGTGACCGTGGCTGCTAAAATATTTGGGAATCGCTACATGGAATCTCATCTTGCCTTGCTTCAAATGGACCGGGAGAAAGGCCAGAATCGATAAATGGAAAAGTGAACAACTCTTCGGAGTGTCCAAGTGTTGGATCAGTTGCCTCAGGGCACTCAGCATGGTAGGAGGAAGGAGGATCAGGGTGAGGAATATGCTGTCCAGAGCCACTGCTACTCAGACTTGACAGTGTGGAAGACAGAGTGCTGGTGGTGGTGGAAAAGTGACTGGAAGCATTATCCGCCATCCAACCAACTACCTTTTCATGCTACTCTCATGTCAAAAGTGCTTTTCTGCAGTGCCCTATGAATTCTGACAGGAATCTGTCCCGAGAAGATGTGGGTGTTTGTTGTGGCCCACTTTCAGCTTGCCCACGGCGTCGACCTCTGCATGCACCATCACATCCACTTCCCCATCCCTTGCCACACGCCTTGCCCATTTTCATGAAAAGGTGAATGTAAGCCTTGACTTTAATTTAATGACACGATTTGTAGGCCACAGATAGATGAGGTGTGTCACAGAGATACCAGACTGTTCAATATTTGGCCTGTATTTTTTTATTTTTCATCCCAAAATTGTGTTTTGAGCTAGGGTAGCATACTGCCAAAAAAGTGGAATGTAGGTCTGAAAAGCAACTAATTGGAGAGCACAGATAGACCAGGAGTCTGACGGAATTAACAGACTGTTCAATACATGGCCTGCATTTTTTATTTTTTACCCCAAAATAGTGTATAGACCTAGGGTAGCGGGCAGCCCAAAAAATGGAATATAGGCCTGAAAAGCAACTGTTTGGAGAGCACAGATAGATCTGGCATCTGACGGAGAGATCACACTTTTCAATATGTGGCCTGGAGTTTTTTTTTATTTTTTTTTACCCCAAAATACTGTATAGACCTAGGGTAACAGAGCAAAAAAAGTGGAATGTAGGCCTGAAAAGCAACTATTTGTAGAGCACAGATAGATCTGCCATCTGACAGAGATAGAGCACTGTTAAATATGTGGCCTGGATTTTTGGGGGACACCATAATTGTGTCAATAAGTAGGCTATGACACTAAAAAAAAGTTGAGGTACTAAAATTGTAACATTTTAGAGTAATGATATGCGATGTGTGTAGCGTACAAAACACAGTGATAAATATAAGAACTGTAGCTAAATATTTTTTGGCCAAAGATTTTTTGGTCAGCAAAATGGTGTCGAAAAATGTTGTAAGATACTCCAAAAAATACTACAGTGCAAAAAAAAGGCCAGAATTTTCTGCATATTCACATCTGATGCCTGGGACAAAAAAGGCAGTTTTAAATTGCTAGATTTTCACGCTGTTCTATTAAATGACCTGGCTATAGTCTGCAGTGTGACCAAACAAATGAATGTAGAAAAAAGGGGGCCCTGGATTGCTTTGCAATCAAATTAGCAGGATTCATGTGCCAAAAAAAATTAATCCTAGCCAAAGATACCTGCAGCTAGGTGTATATAAAATAGGTAGCAGCAGACAGTAATGGACCCTCTTGATATACAGTATGCAGGGAGATCTATATACTCACATACAGTGCCTGCATGCCTTGCATTGATGTGGATATGCGCACATAGACTCCCCTGCCTACCTAGCGCTGAAATCAATATACCCCCTAATTAGCCCTAAAAAGGACTGTTGGTTTATCTGGATTTGTGGATTCTGTGATGGTAGACCCACACTAACTAATAAAAGAACTAATCTTACCCGATCTCAGCAGCAGCTCTCCCTACACTTGCTGAGTTGGAAGCTGAATGCACCAAGCAGGGCGGCGTCAGGTCTCTTATAGACCTGATCAAGTAAATAAGGTAACACACTGCGGCGCAATAACATGCAAACATGAAACATGAAAATTGAACTGCATTACTGCATTAGAAATATGAAAAAATGAGAGCATTTAGCGCATAAATTGGCCAATTCATGTGTACCTGGTAGCCACATTAAGGCATCTCTCTTATACCAGGACTTAGAAATTCCTTTCCTCACTGAGAATAAACGTCTTCATCTGAATGGGAACCAACTGTGAATCCTCTTCTTAGACTATAATCTCTCTCTGTGGAGGGGTAATGGTCCTGCTGTGATTAAAACACCTGTGGCTAAAAGGTGGAGTGCTCAGTCAGGAGGCTAATGAATACAAATTTCAAAAAACTGACCATCACATGCAAAAATAGAATAAGTGTGAACAGGTGCTGAACGTAGAGTCACCAACTCGTTTACAGTCAAATAAATAAGGCAGCACACTGCAGCGCCATAACATGCAAACATGAAAATTGAACTGCGGTGTGCCACAGGTGTTTTAATCGCAGCAAGATCATTACCCCTCCACAGAGAGAGAGAGAGATTATAGTCTAAGAAGAGGATTCACAGTAGATTCTTATTCAGATGAAGACATTTATTCTCAGTGAGGAAAGGAATGTCTAGGTCCTGGTATACGAGAGATGATTTAATGTGGCTACCAGGTACACATGAATTGGCCAGTTTATGCGCTAAACGCTCTCATTTTTTCATATTTCTAATGCAGTAATGCAGTTCAATTTTCATGTTTCATGTTTGCATGTTTTAGCGCTGCAGTGTGCTGCCTTATTTACTTGACTATATACGAGTTGGCGACTCTAGGTTCAGCACCTGTTCACACTTATTCTATGTTTCGATGTGACAGTCAGTTTTTTTAAATTTAAATTCTTATAGACCTGATGACACAGTGCGGCCAGCCAATCACTGTAATACCACAACAAAGATGGCTGCGGTATTACAGTTCATGACAGACAATCCCTGAATGTTCATTGGCAATCTAAAGAGCTCCAAAATTGCAGGGCGGAGACCCAAGCTCATGCCGAATAATCCTGGAAATGCTCTGTGCTTGCTGAGTACACCGAGTACAGTGATACTCGGGCGAGTACTGAGTAGTGCCAAGCACGTTCGCTCATCACTAGTCATAAACTATTGCCCTACCTCAAATATTTTCACTCAAATGCTCAGGAAGTTCAGAGATGATACTTGCAGACAATGATAGTACTTCATGATGCCATATACCTAATTACAAATTCCTCCATTTAAGATTACAAAATGGCACTCACCAATATTCTGCATTTATATTATACCAGAGTATAGCAACAAAGTTACACAAGGCTGCACTGCAGCAAGTCGATTACAGTTTTGCGCTGCATAATGCTTCACGTGGCCTTTGAACTTAAGTGAACGTCATCATGCTTTTTTATGCACAGTCATCTTCCGCCCTCCAGTGAAATTGCACAGTATTTAATACACTTGGTATATATAATGTGCACAACCACATAAATACAATCAGCTATAGTCAGATAGAGACTATTGAATAAAAGAAAGCTTAAGAATTAGACTAGATGATTGCAGCTGAATTACACACATGGTCAAAATTGTTGGTACCCCTCGTTTAATGACAGAAAAACCCGCAATGGTCACAGAAATAACTTGAATCTGATAAAAGTAATAATAAAAAAAAAATCTATAAAAATGAACAAAGGAAAGTCCGACATTGCTTTTCAGCCATGCTTCCACAGAATTTTTTTTTAAATTAAAACTTGTGAAATAGGCCTGGACAGAAATGATGGTAACCTTAACTTAATATTTTGTTGCACAACCTTTTGAGGCAATCATTGCAATCAAACAATTCCTGTAACTGTCAATGAGACTTATGCACCTCTCAACAGGTAATTTCGCCCACTCCTTAAGAGCAAACTGCTCCAGTTGTCTCATGTTTGAAGGTTGCCTTTTCCAGACGGCATGTTTCAGATCTTTCCAAAGATGCTCAATAAGATTTAGGTCAGGGCTCATAGAAGGCCACTTCAGAATAGTCCAATGTTTTCCTCTTAGCCATTCTTGGGTGTTTTTAACAATGTGTTTTGGGTCATTATCCTTTTGCAGAACCCATCACCTGCGACTGAGACCAAGCTTTATGACACTGGGCAGCACATTTCTCTCTAGAATCCCTTGATAGTCTTGAGATATCATTGTACCTTGCACAGATTCTAGACACCCTGTACCAGATGCAGCAAAGCAGCCCAAGAACATAACAGAGCCTCCTCCATGTTTCACAGTAGGCACAGTGTTCTTTTCTTGATATGCTTTGTTTTTCCGGCTGTGAACATAGAGCTGATGTGCCTTGCCAAAATGTTCCATTTTGTCTCATCTGTCCATAGGAAATTCTCCCAAAAGCTATGTTGCTTGCCAAAATGAAATTTGGCAAATTCCAGTCTGGCTTTTTTATGATTTTTTTTCAACAATGATGTCCTCCTTGGTCGTCTCTCATGAAGTCCACTTTGGCTCATACAACGATGGATATTGCGATCTGACACTGATGTTCCTTGAGGTTGAATTTCACCTTTAATCTGTTTAGAAGTTTTTCTGAGCTCTTTTGTTACCATTCATATTATCCATCTGTTTGATTTGTCATCAATTTTCCTCCTGCGGCCACATCCAGAGAAGTTGGCTACAGTCCCATGGATCTTACATTTCTAAATAATATGTGCAACTGTAGTCACAGGAACATCAAGCTGCTTGGAGATGGTCTTATAACTTTTACCTTTAACATGTTTGTCTATAATTTTCTTTCTACTCTCCTGAGACAACTCTTTCCTTCACTTCCTCTTGCCCATGTTGAGTGTGATACACACCATGTCACCAAACAGCACAGTGAGTATCTGTAGCCCTATACACAGGCCCACTCACTGATTTCAAGATTGTAGACACCTGTGATGCTAATTAGTGGACACACCTTGATTTAACATGTCCCTTTTGTCACATTATTTTCAAGGATACCATCATTTCTGTCCAGGCCTATTTCATGAGTTTTATTTTATTCTTTTAAAATCTGTGGAAGTATGGTTACAAAGCAATGTCTGACTTTCATTTAATCATTTTCATAGATCTTTTATTTATTATTACTTTTGCCAGATTCAAGTTATTTATGTGACCATTGTGGGTTTTTCTGTTATTAAACGAGGGGTACAAACAATTTTGACCGCGTGTGTATAAGAACATGGCTAGGTCATTTCGATCATTCAGTGAAAATGTAGAAACTTAGGATTAATATTTATTATTATGTACAAAAAATTGGTAAATTACTTATAAAATGACTAGAAGGTGCATAACAGCCACAGGTCAAGAAGAGTGATGCGTTCCCTCAAGGCCAAAGGCCAGATGAAGGGCTACGTAGCATGAAGCGATCTGCATCTCCCAACCTGCTTGACTTTGTTATTGTAGTGCTTCTGGTATACTAAAGTTTTGCAATATTGGTGATTGCTATGGTTTTTTTTTAAATGAAAAATTAATTATCAATCTTTTCATTTGTTACATAACAAAATTAAATAACCAAAAATATGCAATATTTGGTAAATTTATGTAAAGATCAAAACTAATAAAATAACACGTTATTTATCCATCATAATCAATGTCATTAAAAATGAAACATTAAATAAAAATCCCAGAATTTTAGTATTTTGATCATATTACCTCAGTAATAAATGTACAGTAAAAGATGTGATCAAAAAGTTATATATAAAGATGTAGCAAACCTGCACTGAATGTTTGCTGCTCCACAAATGCTTAACTGAAACGCTGAGCAAACAGCATAGTTAGTTAACCGCCATGTTATGTAGTTTAGATAGATTCCATTAACACTGTAATAATCACTCACTTGTGTATGTATACGTGGTGTTCTTTTCTCCTTGTACACTGTTATTTCCAACAAGAGCAAAGACCATGAATGTGTAATAATATCCCGGCGTGAGGCCTAAAATTGTATCAAAGGTTGTAAACACAACTTTACTAAAAGTTGGATCTTCTAATATTTTGATTAGGTAAGAACTAGAATTTCCAATCGGCTTCTCCCAGCTCAGAGATACAGATGTGGTTGTAGCATTCAGTTTCCTAAGATTCCCCACTATTTCAGGTTCTAGAAAGTAACCAAAAGACAGTTAATATTCAGTTTACAACATACCAAGAAACATATACTCGTGTTTTTAAGGAGGTTTTTTTACTACTTAAATTCAGCTTCTGATTTTGCTATATATGCCGAAGCATAATGACCTGAAATAACCTCATATATCTTTTCTGCCAATTTTCATGTTGTTGTGTATCTTGCTACTTTGTTACATGTGCCCTGTTATCAGCTCTGTTGCTCGCAGCCATTATTTCCTTTTCAGGGTACGTTCCAATGATCAGTAATAGGTAGCGCTTTGGACACATCACATGTCACATGTCACATCACATATTTTTCTAGCGGACACTTGCAAAATAAATTGACATGCTGCAGTCTGGAAAGACGTGCAGCATGTCAGTCTTCGCGGGTGAGCTGCGGGCGCCGGTACATGCATAGTGGGCATGAGATTTCTTGAAATCCCATATACTATGCTGTAACATCTAGACGCTGCAGGTTGGACACTGCGGATGTTCACAGTGTCTGTCCTGCAGCTTTTACTGACTGTGGTAACAAACTCTCAGAATTTCTCATCAGCCCTAGTTCTGGGCTGCAAGCCAGCAGTGAGCATCCCCTGGAACTCTGAGTTTCTGGAATTTGGAGGGTGACTGTTTGAGGTTGTGGACAGGTGTCTTTTATACTTATAACAAGTTCAATCAGGTGCAATTACTACAGGTAATGAGTGAAGGACAAAATAAGCTACATGTCTATGAAAGTCAGAAATCTTGCATGTTTTTAGGGGACCAAATACTTATTTTCCACCATAATTTGCAGAATAAATCTTGCCAAATCAGACAAAGTGATTTTCTGGATTGTTTTCTCATTTTGTCTCTCATAGTTGTGGTCTACCTATGATGTCAATTACAGGCCTCTCTCATTTTTTAAGTGGGAGAACTTGCACAATTGGTGGCTGACTAAATACATTTATCCCCACTGTATATATGTTACACAGGGTATACAACAGGGGGTGTGTGTACATAAATATACACTGTACTCTAAACATACAAATACAAGGAAGAACTCTGGAGGGAGAAATGAGCAGAGAGATGGGAGATCTGTGTCTGCAGTTGGATTCTCTTAATAGGGGGAAATACATGAAAGTCACATGACTCTGATGTCACTTCCAGAGCCAAAAACTCAGGGAGACATTGATGTAACATTACAGGAAGTAAGGAGATTTTCAGCCAGAGACTATGACATGAAGAGAAGCTCAGGTTACAGGAGGATTTTAGATAGTAAGGTAGTTGAAAAAGAGCTTATCTATTGCAGATAGTTCACATTAAAGGGACTTAAAGCAGTGACCAACCCCTTTAAGGGTAAAATTGTGCCACTGATATACCAACATAATGATGCCATTTTACTACTACAATAGTGACCCACTTGTGTAAGTAAATATGGTAATCTTTTTTCCTTGTACACTGTTATTTCCAACAAGTGCAAAGACCGTGAATGTGTAATAATATCCAGGTGTGAAGCCTCCAATTGTATTCAAAGTGGTGTTCACAATTCTGTTGAAGCTCGGATCTTCAAGGACCTGGATCATGTAGGAATCTGCATTTCCATCTGGTTTCTGCCAGTTAAGAGACACTGAGGTAGTAGTGATATTATCCACTGTAAGATTCTTCACTAGACCGGGAACTAGAAAGTAAACACAATCCTGCCGTTATATTTCTGGGTTAATTATACAGATTTTTAAACCCTTGGCAACTGATGCCCTAAATGTGTTGAGGTGTACACAGCTATACACATACACTGCTATTTTCAATTGTTTTGACATATTAGAATAACTGCTGCAATCAAAGCTAACTCTGATTGCAAAACTATAACCCCATAAACCCTTAGTGACAGAGCCAATTTGGTACTTAATTACCAAGCCAGTTTTTACAATTCTGACCACTGTCACTTTATGAGGTTATATCTCTGGAAAGCTTCAATGTATCCCACTGATTCTGAGACTGTTTTTTCGCAACATATTGAACTTCATGGTGGTGGTAACATTTCTTCAATATAACTTGCATTTATTTATGAAACAGGGAAATTTTGTCAAAATTTTGAACATTTTGCAGTTTTTAAACTTAAAATGACTAGAAGGTGCATAACAGCCACAAATCAAGAAGAGTGATACTTTCCCTCAAGGCCAAAGTCCATATGAAGGGCTAACTAGCACGAAGCGATCTGCATCTCCCACACTGCTTGGATTTGTTATTGTAATGCTTCTGGGATAATAAAATTTTATAATATTGATGATTGCCATGTTTTATTTCTTAATCAAAAATAAATTTCCAATCTTTTCATTTGATACATAAAAAAATAAATAACCAAAATAATGCAGTATTTGGCATACCTTTGTAATTTGATGTAAAGATCCAAACTATTAAAATATTATGTTATTTATCCATCACAATGAATCTCATTAAAAAAATGAAACAGTAAATAAAAATCACAGAATTTTAGTATTTTGATCATATTATCTCAGTAATAAATGTACCGTAAAAGATGTGATCAAAAAGTTATATGCAAAAATGTAGCAAACCTGCACTGAATGTTTGCTGCTCCACAAATGTTCAACTGAAACGTTGAGCAAACAGCATAGTTAGTTAACAGTCATGTTATGTAGTTTATATAAATTCCATTAACACTGTAATAATCACTCACTTGTGTATGTATACGTGGTGTTCTTTTCTCCTTGTACACTGTTATTTCCAACAAGAGCAAAGACCATGAATGTGTAATAATATCCCGGTGTGAGGCCTCCAATTGTATCAAAGGTTGTAAACACAATTTTACTAAAAGTTGGATCTTCTAATATTTTAATTAGGTAAGAACTTGAATTTCCAATCGGCTTCTCCCAGCTCAGAGATACAGATGTGGTTGTAGCATTCAGTTTCCTAAGATTCCCCACTATTTCAGGTTCTAGGAAGTAACCAAAAGACACAGTTATTTTTCAGTTTACACCATACCAAGAAACATATACTCGTGTTTTTAAGGAGGTTTTGTACTACTTAAATTCAGTTTCTGGCTTTGCCATATATGCCGAAGCATAATGACCTCAAATAACCTCATACTGTATATCTTTTCTGCCAATTTTCATGCTGTTTTGTATCTTTCTACTTTGTTACATGTGCCCTGTTATCAGCTCTGTTGCTCGCAGCCATTATTTCCTTTTCAGGGTACGTTCCAATGGTCAGTAATAGGCAGCGCTTTGGACACATCACATGTCTGCTGCGTCCAAAGCGCTTCTGGCTTTTGAATGCAGGTGGTTCCGCATGTGTTCATTGAAATGTGTGGAATCACCATGTCAAATACATTGTACGAGCGATATTTTTCTAGCGGAGACTTGCAAAATAAATTGACATGCTGCAGTCTCGAAAGATGTGCAGCATGTCCGTCTCCGTGGGTGAGCTGTGGGCGCCGGTACATGCATAGTGGGCATGAGATTTCTTGAAGTCCCATCCACTATGCTGTAACATCTGGACGCTGCAGGTTAGATGCTGAGGACATACAACCTGCAGCATTTACTAACTGTGGGAACATACTCTCAAAATTTCTCATCAGCCCTTGTTCTGGGCTGCAAGCCAGCAGAGAGCACCCCCTGTAATTTTGACTAAAACCCCCCACTCCTCCCTCAGCTTCACATGCAGATGCAGCATAATGGCCTTGTCCAGGAGACTGCTGCAGGCAAGTCACTGATACAGTGTATAGATGTAGCACAAAGCACCAGAACAACAACTCTGGCAATAAAGATTATACCCTACTCCTCCTCACAGACAAATAATTTGCTACTATGATAGGATGGATGGGAAAAAATATATATGTATGTATATGTAAATAATGGCGGAAATATAGAAGGATATATATATATATATATATATTACACTGGGAATACAAAATGGGGGTGTGTACTGTCTGTATATATACACTGTACTCTAAACATACAGATACAAGGAAGAACTTTGGAGGGAGAATTGGGCAGAGACATGGGAGATCTGTGTCTGCAGTTGGATTCGCTTAATAGAGCGCCGCCCACAAAACTTGAAAGTCACATGACTGTGATGTCACTTCCACTGCCAAGAACTCAGGGAGACATTGATGTAACATTACAGAAAGTAAGGAGATTATCAGCCAGAGAATATGTGACAGGAAGAGAAACTCAGGTTACAGGAGGATTTTAGAAAGTATGGTATTTACAAAAGAGCTTATCTACTGCAGTTAGTTCACATTAAAGGGACTTAAAGCAGTGACCAACCCATTAAGGGTATAATTGTGCCACTGATATACCAACATAATGATGCTATTCTACTACTACAATAGTAACCCACCTGTGTATGTATAAGTGGTATTCTTTTTTCCTTGTACACTGTTATTTCCAACAAGTGCAAAGACCATGAATGTGTAATAATATCCCGGTGTGAGGCCTCCAATTGTATTCAAAGTGGTGTTCACAATTCTGTTGAAACTCGGATATTCAAGGACCTGGATCATGTAGGAATCTGCATTTCCATCTGGTTTCTGCCAGTTAAGAGACACTGAGGTAGTAGTGATATTATCCACTGTAAGATTCTTCACTAGACCGGGAACTAGAAAGTAAACACAATCCTGCCGTTATATTTCTGGGTTAATTATACAGATTTTTGAACCCTTGGCAACTGTTGCCCTAAATGAATTGAAGTGCACACTACTAGTTTCAGTTGTTTTGACACATCAGAATAACTACTGCAATCAAAGCTAACTCTGATTGCAAAACTATAACTACTCAGTGACCGAGCCAATTTGGTACTTAATGACTAAGCCAGTTTTTACAATTCTGACCACTGTCACTTTATGAGGATATAGCTCTGGAATGCTTCAACGTATCTCACTGATTCTGAGATTATTTTTTCGTGACATATTGTACTTCATGTTAGTCGTAACATTTCTTCAATATAACATGCATTTATTTATAAAAAAAAAAAAGGAAATTTGGTAAAAATTTTGAAAATGTTGCTATTTTCAAACTTTTAATTTTTTGTACCCTTAAATCAGAGAGTGGTATCACACAAAATAGTTCATAAATAACATTTCCCATATGTCTCATTTACATTAGAACAATTTTGGAAACATATTTTTTTTTTTAGGATGTTATAAGGGTTAAAAGTTGACCAGCGATTTCTCATTTTTCCAACAAAATTTACAAAACAATTTTTTTAGGGACCACCTCACATTTGAAGTGAGTTTTGGGGTCCAATATAAGAGAAAATACCCAAAAGTGACACCATTCTTAAAACTTCACCCCTCTAGGTGCACAAAACCACATTCAAGAAGTTTATTAACCTTTCAGGTGCTTCACGAGAACAAAAGCAATATAGAAGGAAAAAAATAACATTTTACTTTTTTTCACAAAAAATTTACTTTGGAACCAATTTTTTTATTTTCACAAGTGTAACATGAGAAAATGGACCACAAAATTTGTTGTACAATTTCTGCTGAATATGCCGATATTATATACAGTATAGACCAAAAGTTTGGACACATATTCTCATTTAAAGATTTATCTGTATTTTCATGACTATGAAAATTGTAAATTCACACTGAAGGCATCAAAACTATGAATTAACACATGTGGTATTATAAACTTAACAAAAAAGTGTGAAACAACTGAAAATATGTCTTATATTCTAGGTTCTTCAAAGTAGCCACCTTTGCTTTGATGACTGCTTTGCACACTCTTGGCATTCTCTTGATGAGCTTCAAGAGGTAGTCACTGGAAATGATCTTCCAACAATCTTGAAGGAGTTCCCAGAGATGTTTATCACTTGTTGGCCCTTTTGCCTTCACTCTGCGGTCCAGCTTACCCCTTACCATCTCGATTGGGTTCAGGTCTGGTGACTGTGGAGGCCAGATCATCTGGCGTAGCAACCCATCACTCTCCTTCTTGGTCAAATAGCCCTTACACAGCCTGGAGGTGTGTGTGGAGTCATTGTCCTGTTGAAAAATAAATGATGGTCCAACTAAATGCAAACCGGATGGAATAGCATGCTGCTGCAAGATGCTGTGGTAGCCATGCTGGTTCATTATGCCTTCAATTTTGAATAAATCCCCAACAGTGTCACCAGCAAAGCTTCCCCACACCATCACACCTCCTCATCCATGCTTCACGGTGGGAACCAGGCATGTAGAGTCAATCCATTCACCTTTTCTGCGTCACTCAAAGACACGGTGGTTGGAACCAAAGATCTCAAATTTGGCTGATCAGACCAAAGCACAGATTTCCAATGGTCTAATGTCCATTGCTAGTGTTCTTTAGCCCAAACAAGTCTCTTCTGCTTGTTGCCTTTCCTTAGCAGTGGTTTCCTAGCAGCTATTTTACCATGAAGGCCTGCTGCACAAAGTCTCCTTAACAGTTATTGTAGAGATGTGTCTGTGGCTAGAACTCTGTGTGGCATTGACCTGGTCTCTAATCTGAGCTGCTGTTAACCTGCGATTTCTGAGGCTGGTGACTAAACCTATCCTCAGAAGCAGAGGTGACTCTTGTTCTTCCTTTCCTGGGGCGGTCCTCATGTGAGCCAGTATCTTTGTTGCGCTTGATGGATTTTTGTTATGACCAGGTGGTTAAGAGGCCACACTGAAATGACCTGGTGGCTAAAACGCAACATGGAACGAGCTCTGAGAAGGTGGTATCTCTACTGACCGCAGTCCCTAATCCTAACAACACAACTAGAAATAGCCGTGGGATGTTCCTGACACTCCCTAGACACCTCGTCACAGCCTCAGATATAACTACCCCTAAAGAAGGAAATAGAAAGCTATCTTGCCTCAGAGAAACCCCCAAAAGGAAAGACAGCCCCCCACAAATATTGACTGTGAAAGGAGAGGGAAATGACGAACACAGAAATGAAATTAGATTTCAGCAAAGGGAGGCCAAAACTAAACTAGATAGACAGATAGCAAAGGATACTGTGCGGTCAGTATAAAAAACTACAAAATCCATGCAGAGTTTACAAAAATGAACTCCACACCGACTCACGGTGTGGAGGGGCAAATCTGCTTTCCCAGAGCTTCCAGCTAGCCTGAATAAGACATAGTGACAAGCTGGACAAAAGAGACAAAATGCAAGCAATAGAGTCCAAACAAATGGACAAACAAAACTAGCAAAACTTATCTTTTGCAGACAAGGACTGGCCATATGAGAAATCCAAGGGAAGAATCAAATCCAACCAAGAACATTGACAGCAGGCAAGGACTAAAGCCCAGAGCAGGTTTAAATAACAAACCCAGGCAAGGCGATTAGTGAAGGCAGCTGCTACAACTACCTAACGGAGCAGCAGTTCCACTTGAAACCACCAGAGGGAGCCCAAGGGCAGAACTCGCAAAAATACCATTAGCAACCACAGGAGGGAGCTCCAGAACGGAACTCACAACAGTTTTTGCAACCTCACTTGGGGACACTCTCAAAGTTTTCCCAATTTTTCGGACTGACTGACCTTCATTTGTTAAAGTAATGATGGCCACTCGTTTTTCTATACTTAGCTGCTTTTTTCTTGCCATAATACAAATTCTAACAGTCTATTCAGTAGGACTATCAGCTGTGTATCCACCAGGCTTCTGCACAACACAACTGATGGTCCCAACACCATTTATAAGGCAAGAAATCCCACTTATGAAACCTGACAGGGCACACGTGTGAAGTGACAACCATTTCCAGTGACTACCTCTTGAAGCTCATCAAGAAAATGCCAAGAGTGTGCAAAGCAGTCATCAAAGCAAAAGGTGCCCACTTTGAAGACCCTAGAATATAAGACATATTTTCAGTTGTTTGACACTTTTTGTTAAGTATATAATTCCACATGTGTTAATTCATAGTGTTAATGCCTTCAGTGTGAAATGTACAATTTTCATAGTCATGAAAATACAGAAAAATCTTTAAATAAGAAGGTGTCTCCAAACTTTTGGTCTGTACTGTATGTGGTGGAAATCCACTGTTTGGGTGGCAGGGCTTAGAAGGGAGGAAGCACCATGTGACTTTTTGAAAGGAAAATTGGCTGGAATTAATGGTGGGTGCCATGTTGCATTTGGAGAACCCCTGATGTACCTAAACAGTGGAAACCTCCAAATTCTAACTCCAACCCTAACCCCAATACACCCCTAACCCTAATCCCAACCCTAACCGTAACCCTGACCACAATCCTAACCCCAGCACAATCCTAACCCTAATCTCAACCCTAATAATAACCACAACACTAACCCTAGCCCAACCCCAACCGTAACCCTAGCTCCAACCCTAACCCTAGCCCCAACCCTAACCCCAACTCTAGCCCAACTGTAACCCTAGCCCAACCCTAACCCTAGCACAGGCCCCAACCCTAACCCTAGCCCAACCCAAACCCTAGCTCAACCCTAACCCTAGCCCCAACCCTGACTGTAGCCCAACCCTAACCCTAGCAACAACCCTAACCCTAGACACAACCCTAACCCTAGCCCAACCCTAACCACAACCCTAACCCTAGCCCAACCCTAACCCTAGCCCAACTCTAACTGTAGCCCAACCCTAACCCTAGCTCTAGCACCAACCCTTACACTAGCCCCAACCCTATCCCTAGCCCAACCCTAACCCTAATGGAACAATGGAAATACATTTTTTATTGCATTATTTTTCCCTAACTAAGGGGGTTTGATAAACAATTTTTTTTATTGTGATCACTGTTATAGGGCCTATCACAGTGATCAAAATGAACCAATTGGAATAATTTCTATTGTTGCCAGCTGGCAGATCTTGGCGGGAGCACTGTGCATGTGCCCACCATTTTCTTCCTGGAAGAAGACACTGCAGGCCGGGGGAAATCACAGGGGGATGCATGAGGGTCTAGGGACACCAGAGATACAGTGGAAGGATTCGGGGGACCACATTTCTCTTTCCTCTGATGTGCAATCACATTAGAGGAGAGAGAAATTAAATGGGAAATCAGACTTGTTTTTTTGCAGACCTGTTATTCGGTGAATAACGGCGATCACAACACTGGGGTCGGTAAAGACCAACACATATTATGTTCTCTGGGGTCTCAGCTACCCCCAGTAGCCAAGACTCCAGAGAATTTTTGTTGTGGGGGGGGGGGGTGCAATCCACTTAATTCTGAGCTCCGTTAAAAAGGGGCGCTGAGGAATAAGTACCCTTAACTGCCCCCGTTAAAAGGCATATCAGTGGTCGTTAAGGGGTTAAATACTGCTGTCAAGTGTAACAGAGACCCAATGCAAGGCTTTCTTGCCTGCAACATAAACGAGTTTAAAAACCCCTTTCTTCCCCAATTGCAAATAGCAAAATCCCAAAATAAAAAAGTAAACATATTTTATACATCAGTGGTGTGTCATAGTCCAAACTTCTAAATATGTTGACATATTTATCCCACAGGGTGAGAGATGAACAGGAAAAACTCTTTCGGAAAAGAAAAAAAAATGGCAAAAGCACTGTTTGATACTTCTGAATCATAGAAAAAAATAGAATAAAAAGAGATCAGAAAGTCACATAGACACCAAAATGGTAGGAATAAAAACTATAGCTCATCCCACAAAAATACAAATCATCATACAATGCTGCCTGGAAAAATAGAAAAAGTTATGTCTCTCAGAATATGGGGCCTGAGTCCACTTATTTTTAACACTTAAAATGATCTAAATTTGGTATCAGCGTAACTGTACTAAACTGTAAAACAAACTTACCATTTCATTTTTCTATAGGTGTTCCATTGACCTCACACTACCACTTTCAAAGGCTAGCTTGGTGTGGAGCAAGACAGCAATAAAGGCTGAAATGGAGGTCTAGTACCCCTTTTGTCTTTGATGCAATTATAGCTGGAAATCAGTAGGAAGATCAACTGGGCAATGTTATGAAGAGGCCTTCATGAGCTAACATCATACAGGTCCTATCCTTGAAATTATGGTGTAAGGTAAAAAAAAGTATGGTAGTTGGACCAGTCTAGTCTTTTTTCCAGTTACAGCTCGGCATATGAGCAGCCTGCATGGCCTAAACGTGTTTCTCTGGTCAGCTGCATATTCAGGCACATCAGGGACATTATTGATTGGCAATTGAAAAGGAAACAGCCAGCTGCGGATCTTGAAAGCCATTAATAATCTCATTAATAACACGCCGATGAACGTATTTCTGTACTTGCCATGCATTCATACTCGATACTGAATCAAGATTTTAAAAATTTGTTTTGATTTTATCATTTGCATATCATTGACATGTCTATCGATCTTGTAATTTCCAGAATTCCATTACTTTCTTATTCGTGTAAGAATTTCAATTTGAGGAGTGTAGATTAAAATGGAAAGTATTATTCAAAGCTACAGCTTGACCAGTGGAAAACAAGCATTCATAGGGTTTTGACAACATAAAATTAACAACTTATTCTAAGAAGGTAAGGAAAAAAAATTCAAGCCCAAAAACGTAAAATGGTCTAGTCCCTAAGCAGTTGAGAAAATCTATGATTCTAATTGTGATTATTCCTATATACATTTCTTTTACATTAGCCATTTACAGCCACATTGCTATTGTGAGGTATGTGGGGACAATGCCCGAGGTCCTCTACCTAAGGCAGCTAGAGAATTGATAACTATTATCAATTTTTTTCTGTCTTTGTAAAAACTAGAAGATTGCTAATGGGGTGTCCACTTAATAAAAACTCTACTGAAGTAGACCACAAAAGATCCATATACTTGCCTATATGACTGATGCTGCTGCTCCAATGTCAGCGCTGTGTCTCCTGGCGGTCTTGCGATATTGTTATGTCACATGAAAGCTGTAGCAAATCAGCTGTTTCTGTGCATCAGAGTGGACATTCATGGTCACCAAGAGACAAGGTACTGACATAGTATGACTGTCTATGGTCCAAGAGGTGAATATATATGTTTATTTTATATGTTGCACTTTAGCAGTAAAAAAGGTATAAGGCTGGTTTCACATTTGCATTTTTTTTGCGTTTTTGCGGTAAAAAACACAAAAAAACGCATGCGTTTTTTCCCTATATTTAACATTAAAAATGCATGCGTTTTTTTGTATGCGTTTTGATGCGTTTTTGCAACGCATGCGTTTTTTCTGCATGCGTTGTGTTGCAGAAATGCAACATGTAGCATTTTTAGCTGCGTTTTTTTTGCCGCAAAAAAACCGCATTGCTGTCTATGTAAACGCATGCGTTTTTAACCACATGCATTTGCATGCGTTAAAAACGCATGCGTTTCAAAAAAAAAAACACACTGATAAACCACCCCACACCATAAAATTGATAAAGGGATCCTACCCCTAACCCTAACCCTACCCCTAACCCTAACCCTAACCCTACCCCTAACCCTACCCCTAACCCTAACCCTACCCCTAACCCTACCTCTAACCCTAACCCTAATCCCTTTAAGGGTAAGGTTAGGGGTAGGGTTAGGGGTAGGGGTAGGGTTAGTGTTAGGGGTAGGGTTAGGGTTAGGATCCCTTTAGGGTTAGGGTTAGGGTTAGGGGTAGGGTTAGGATCCCTTTAGGGTTAGGGTTAGGATCCCTACCCCTAACCCTACCCCTAACCCTAGCTCTTTCTGTTTATAGTGGGTTTTTTACTTTATTTTGATGATTGGCAGCTGTCACACATTTATCTGCATGCGTTTAAAAAACGCAAACGCATGAAAAAATGCATGTAAACGCGTTAAAACGCTGCGTTTTTTTCACCACATGCAAAAACGCATGCGTAAAAAAAACGCGGCGTTTGCACGCGTTTACATGCGTTTTTTCACCATGCGTTTTTTTTTTAAAACGCATGCGTTTTAAAACGCAAGTGTGAAACCAGCCTAAACAGTATTGGAACAACTTTCAGGCCATGTTCACACGTTCAGTATTTAGTCAGTATTTTAATTCACTATTTGTAAGCCAAAATCAGGAGTGAAATAATCATATGAATAGACACACATGCACCACTTCTGCATTTTTCAGTTAAGCCTTACAAATGCTGAGGTAAAATATTGACTAAATACTGAACATGTCAATGTGGCCTACAGATGATAGAACATATGCTAAAACTTTTTTCCCAACTTGAGTGGAGACTTACTTGTGTAATTTGATGTTGATACGTTATCTCCCTGCACGGTATCGTAGCCAGTTAAGGATGAGACCAGGAAGGTGTAGTGAGTACCAGGTATCAGGTCTTGAACTGTAAACACAGTTAGTGGAGTGGTTTTTTTGTAGTTTTCATCTCTCTGGATCTGTATGAGATAAGAACTTGTTCTTCCATCTGGTGGCAGCCAGCTCAGAGATACAGATGTGTCAGTGATGCTGGAAACTATCAGATTCTTTACCTTTTCTGGTCCTTAAGATAAGAAAAATCAAATCATTACACATAAGTGAAGAGCAATATCATCAGTATCAATATGTGAAGCAGGGTATATATACAGTCATGTTCGAAAGTATTGGTATCCTTGAAAGCAGCTGATCAAATATTCCCTTCTCCAACTCACCTAAGAGTATTCCGCTGACACAAATGGAGTTTTTCCCTTTTCTTATTTCCACTGTTGTCTCTGCTGTTTTCTTCTCTCTAACACACACACTCTGATACAGTTAACTTGGACCAGAGAGTGTCCTCACTTCTTTCCTTGTGTGAACTAGATTTGCAACTCAACTACCTATTCCTGTCACTAATCCTCAATCCTCCTCTCCAACCTTGGCCAGCCTTACAGTTAACCCTATCTACACTACTACCTAACTACACTTATGTAAAATACATTTTCATTCACTAGGGGCTGTCAAAGAGCGCCGTACTCACCAGTCTCACAAATGAATTGGTTGAAATGTTCCTTCTCAAAGGTGATAGTGTCTTCTAAATTGAAAACTTATACTGATTATATACTCACTGGTAAAATTGATGTTTTCTGTAGAATCTCCTAATACATCTGCTCCAGTAACTGCCGTAACGGCAACTATATATTGGTTTCCGGGTGTCAAATCACTAAAAAGGAGCGAATTTGAGGTAGTTGTTCTACTCTTGTAAATATCTCCTGTCACTTCAATGAGATAGTGACTGTAATTGCTGTGAGGAGGCAGCCAGGATATAGTCATAGAGTTGGTGGAGATATTGGTAACTTGGACATTTCCAACCATGCCAGGACCTGTGATTGGTATAAAAAGAAAAAACATCTGGTCTGTTACTTTTACACTAGTATCATGACTATTACTCATAGTGCAGCCATGAAAGCTACAATGTATAGAAAAAGTCTGCACATTCCTGTTAAAATGACAGTTTTCTCTCATGTAAAAAAAATCATACAAAAAGAATTTAAGACCTTTTTCCAACTTTAATGTGATCTATGCTCTATACAAATCTATTGAAAAAAAACAGCCAAATCATTTTGAGGGAGACACAAAAATAACAAGTAAAATAAAGTGTTTTCATAAATAAGAATATACACTGCTCAAAAAAATAAAAGGAACACTTAAACACTGATTGACAATCAATTTCACATGCTGTTGTGCAAATGGAATAGAGAACAGATGGAAATTATTGGCAATTATCAAGACACACTCAATAAATGAGTTGTTCTGCAGGTGGGGACCACAGACCACATCTCAGTACCAATGCTTTCTGGCTGATGTTTTGGTCAAATTCACAGAAACAAAAAAATCCCCAGTGTAAACTAGATAAAAAAGTCTTTATTAGTTAGTTTTAAAACCTATCAAAAACAATAATAATAATAAGTGCACTTAACGTAAACCGTCACCATGACAACAACATATAATAGAAAAGACCAGGGTGATGCCTAGCCCTATACTGCACTACCTGCACCCTACCTACCAGCGGAGGTTGGCACCCTATAATCCTGCGCAGTTGGACCATATCGAGAGGGGACTTGCCCTGGGATGCTGTACCATGTATCGGTTTGGGTTTGACATTTGACATAAGCTAAGTAACCCCTTATTATTATGTATTGCTCCTGATGAACCTCATGTAACAGTGAGGGGAAACGCGTCGGAGTTTACAAGGGAGGCTTTTGCAAATATAGTGTGTGTATAGATATACTATTTAAAATACCAAATGGTTTTTTGTATGGATTCCCAATAACAAGGGTACTGATTGTCTGTGGTCTTTTTCTTGGGGTTTGACTGGGTATTATGCTCAGTGGTCTCGTATTATGTATTTTGGTGTCCAGTCAGTGCATCAGGCTGATCTGGATGAGCATTAGACCAGATATTCATATCTTTCGTATATCGGACTACATTTTGTTTGGAGTACCTGGTGTATGAATGTGTGTTACACTAAGAGGATCCATACATGTATGTTTAACCGTTGGGAGTGTTTAGACATGGTTTACAAGCACTACAGCACTTTATTACAAATATAATATCCTATTTCCCTAAACATCCAATAAGGGACAGGCTAGTGGACAGTCGTCGTTGAGCGGGGGCGCCACTGTCGTACTATAATAGGGTGCCAACCTCCGCTGACAGGTAGGGGTAGAGCAGTTAGTAATATAGACTCCCCCTTTCTTTCTATCATATTTACTATATCATTTCTGTATGATTGTTTATGTGTTTCCATCCCATCCTATTAGGGCCCAATAGGGGTAGGAGGGAGAGTCGACGGTGAGCGGGGGCGCCAACTGCGCAGGATTATAGGGTGCCAACCTCCGCTGGTAGGTAGGGTGCAGGTAGTGCAGTATAGGGCTAGGCATCACCCTGGTCTTTTCTATTATATGTTGTTGTCATGGTGACGGTTTACGTTAAGTGCACTTATTATTATTATTGTTTTTGATAGGTTTTAAAACTAACTAATAAAGACTTTTTTATCTAGTTTACACTGGGGATTTTTTTGTTTCTGTGAATTTGTTAAAGATAGATGTCCCCATAGATATATATATTTTTTTCTCTGTGAATGTGATGTTTTGGTCACTTTTGAATGTTGGTTGTGCTTTCACACTCGTGCTAGCATGGATATTTGAGCCCATGGACCCATTATATGTCCATTTTGCAAGCCGGTGAGAAAATCTCGCCATACGGATGTCATACGGATGACACACGGATACTTTTTTGAGAAAAAAATTGCATCCTCGCATTGCAAACGGATCACTGTTCATGAAACATTTGTGCGATTTTCATCCGTATAAAATGGACTGATTTTGTATACGTTGTGTGTGACTCCAGCCAAAGGCAGCATACCCACAATGAGGCATGGTGTAGTTAGAATTTTTTGGGCTGTATTTACAAAAACTTGGCACTATAATAGTGTTGTGTAGATTTTTTATATCCACTGTGTAATTTATTATTGCAAAATTCAGAACAATTACATAAAATGAAGGGTATCGGTAGTTTTCATACTTTTAATGGCAAAAACACATTTGCAGAATGTTATTCTTATCACCATAAATATCTCACTTGCAACAAATGTGTTGGGAACATAACCTTCATGACATTTACTAATAAGTAAACATTCTCTTTATTTTTGAATTGCTGCAGACATTTTGGTACTTATTTAGTCACATATTGTATAGCTTTCCTGACCTCAAAATGGCTGCTCACGGAGTACCACAAAATAAATACTGTCTACCAGCCTCTTCCAGTTAAATACAAGCTGTTGCCATGTGCAGTGTTTTTCAATAAAAGGAGGCTAATGGAATAATTTGATCACATGCTCTTATATTAATGCTATTATGAGTACAGAGGAGCTATGAAGTCTGAGGAAGGCTGCACTAACAAACAGGCATTACTTCAAAAAGGAGGAGATCATCGCTTGACCTTAAATATTTTAGTAAGTGCCTCAAAATCATGTCTCGACACAAATGACATTATGTTAAAATAATAAAATAACTAATTCTTTCCTATTCAATTTCTTACCGCTCCAGTGGTCTCCCCAGCATTCACATGACCATTGTAGCCCATCAGGGCCACCATCAGGGCATTACTGCCCTGACTGGCGTATGGGTCCCGATGAAAAGAGGGGCCCACATCTGGCCCCTTCTCTTCCACTCATCAGGCCCCAGTGGCATATGGCTGGAGCCTGGAATGAGACAAAAGGGGGCCTGGATGGGGGATATTATTATTTTAAGGGCTAATTAAGGGATATTATTACTGCAGTTATGTATCTATTTTATCTTTTGAGGATACTGTTTTAAATGGGGGGGCAGCCCTGTTACTGTGCAGAGCGACATTATGTCATCTTTTCTTCTTCATCATAGTGTAGAATTTGGGAAAAAATGAAGTAATGTGCTCTGCAAGCAGTGCTCTAGATAACTGTGTTATT
The DNA here is from genome assembly GCF_032444005.1 of Ranitomeya imitator. Taxonomy (NCBI): domain Eukaryota; kingdom Metazoa; phylum Chordata; class Amphibia; order Anura; family Dendrobatidae; genus Ranitomeya; species Ranitomeya imitator. The sequence goes on along the minus strand of NC_091286.1, from coordinate 415,877,901 downwards.
TTTGGCAGAGACGAGCCTTGGCTGGAAGAAGTGATGGCGGTCTGTGCTGGATGAAGGTGAAAAGTGAAAATGAAGGACTTCACCTATAGACCTCACAGGTGAGTCAGTGTGTTACCTGTACACTGACATTATACACTGTATACTATATACAGTAGTCATATGTACAATGTCACCAGTGATCACTGTATTACATGTACACTAACTGGACACATGATGTGATAGTGGCTGTAGAGTGAAATAAACCATTTTTGTATTATTTTGCCTCTCCATTGCTGAGATATTAGCAATAAAAGTATTTGGAACCTAATGAGTTAACTTTTGCGAAGTCCAATTGGATTTTATCAGACAATTTTCACTGCAGGCATGAATTTCGCCCCATGTATGATGCCGACCAATCATAAACAGGCACCGACATGGCAGGAAATAAACAACTCCCACACCACAGCTTAGCACAAGTTTCTCAGCATCTGAGGTGTATTCACACTTATGTCTGCTGTGCTCAAGCAACTTATACTCTGCAGTGAGATCAGGTTATCATTAGTTATGAGCGAATATGATCAGATACGGTGTTATCCCAGCCGCTTGGGCAGTTGGACTGGCCCACCGGAGAACCGGAGGATTCTCTGGTGGGCCCAGGCATTGACACCTGCTGGAATACTGGCCAGCAGCTGCCTATGGCCCCCGCTGCTCCAGGGGCCCCCAGCCAGTGGCATGTCTCTAATAGCGGCACACCCAGCTGCTATGGGGCCCCTGAGTCAGGGGTGCCTGCCTGGTGCCAGCTGGGCAACAGATGGAGACAGGAGCCTGTCACCGCTGCTAAAGAGAAATAAATATTCATATTTCCCCATGCCCCCATGGGTGTGGAGTGGAGTGAATACCACAGGCTGAGGCTGACACTTCTGGTGTGGCTGCATCGAGGCCCCAGAGGTGGGACACTGCAGGGCGGCTAACCCTGAGGGCAATTGGCGGGCAAGGAGCGATCTCTGCAGCTTGGCAGTGAAGCAGAGCTGCAGGAATATGATGCTGTCCTGCTTCCTGCCCACTGCCCATTGCTTCCTGTCTGACTCGGCGCAGCTGGGTGACACCATCATTCAGCGTGGCTGTTTCAGAGAGAAAGCTGCCGGTGATGAAGATGCTGCCGGGATGTGATGCAGCTGTGGGGAACGTGCAGAGAGGTGAGTGGTGCTGTGTGTCTGTCTGTCTGCCTGCATGCGTGTATGTGGTGTGGTGTTGTGTGTGTGTGTGTGTGTGTGTGTGTGTGTGATACGGTGCTGTGTGTATTGGAGATGTTTGAATTAGAGATTGGCAATGAAGTGGGTAATGAAGAGAGCAGTGATGGGATGGTGGGGGAGAAGGCATTGTTGTTGGTGGTGGAAAGGATGATGGGGTGGTGAGGTAGGAGGCAATGATGGAGGTGGTGGAATGTGTAATGATGGGGTGGTGGGGAGAAGGCAATGATGGTTGTGGTGGAAAGGACAATGAAGGTGGTGGTGGGAGGAGGCAATGATGGAGGTGTTGGAATGGGCAATGATGGGGTGGTGAGGGAGAAAGCAATGATGGAGGTGGTGGAAAAGAAAATGATGGCAGTGGTGGAAAAGACAATGGTGGTTGTGGGGGAGGAGGCAATGACAGAGGTAGTGGAATGGGAAATAATGAGGTGGTGGGGAGAAAGCAATGATGGAGGTGGTGTTAAGGAAAATGATGGTAGTGGTGGAAAGAACAATGGTAGTGATGGAGGAGGCAATGATGGAGGTGGTGGAATGGGCAATGATAGGGGTGGTGGGTGACAAGGCAATGATGGAGGCGGTGATGAGGACAATGATGGAGGTGGAAGGGGCTGCATGATACCCTAAGAGGGGAGCTGCATTATACCCTATGAAGGGGGCTGTGTTATACGTTAAGGGGACTCCATTATATTCTGTGGGGGGCTGCATTATTCTCTTAGGGGGCTACATTATATTCTGGGGGCTACATCATACTATATGAGAGGGGCTGCATTATGTCCTATGAAGGGGCTACAGTATATTCTATGGGGGGCTGCATTATACTATATGAGGGGGCTACATATTAGCCTATGAGGGTGCTACATTATATTATATAGGGGCTGAACTATACCTTTTCAGGGGGTTGCATTATATTTTGTGGGGGACTGCATTATACCCTATGAGGGGGCTGCATTATATTCTGTGAGGTAGGCTGCTGTTGTGAATTCTGTGATCAAGCTCCCTCCTGTGGTCATGAGTGGTACTGCGGCTTCTGAGTTTCCTTCCTCAGGTGATGAGGTTAAGTCGTTAGGTGCTGCTCTATTTATCTCCACCTAGTGCTTTGATCCTGGCCTCCAGTCAATGTTCTAGTATTGGTCTTGCTTCCTCCTGGATCGTTCCTGTGGCCTGTCTGCTCAGCATAAGCTAAGTTCTGCTTGTGTTTCTTTTGTTGCTATATTTTCTGGCCAGCTTGCTTTTTTGGTTTTGCTTGCTTGCTGGAAGCTCTGGGACGCAGAGGGAGCACCTCCATACCGTTAGTCGGTGCGGAGGGTCTTTTTGCCCCTCTGCGTGGTTGTTTGTAGGTTTTTGTGTTGACCGCAGAGCTATCTTTCCTATCCTCGGTCTATTCGGTAAGTCGGGCCTCACTTTGCTAAATCTATTTCATCTCTGTGTTTGTATTTTCATCTTAACTCACAGTCATTATATGTGGGGGGCTGCCTTTTCCTTTGGGGAATTTCTCTGAGGCAAGGTAGGCTTATTTTTCTATCATCAGGACTAGCTAGTTTCTCAGGCTGTGCTGAGTTGCATAGGGAGCGTTAGGCGCAATCCACGGCTACCTCTAGTGTGGTTTGATAGGTTTAGGGATTGCGGTCAGCAGAGTTTCCACGTCTCAGAGCTCGTCCTATGTTTTGTGGTTTTTGTCAGGTCACTTGTGTGCTCAGAACTTCAAGGTCCATTGTGGTTCTGAGTACTATGCTTCTCAATAGAGGGAAAAAAGAAGTTCTGAGACCATTTTCTTTTCTTTGCACTGTGTTTTGCCTTTTTTTCCCCTAGACATTTGGGTGGTTCAGGACACAGGTGTGGTGATGGACATTAAAGGTCTGTCTTCATGTGTGGATCTTCTCACTGCAAGAATACAAAATATTCAAGACTTTGTGGTTCAGAATTCTATGTTAGAACCAAGAATTCCTATTCCTGATTTGTTTTCTGGAGATAGAGCTAAATTTCTGAGTTTCAAAAATAATTCCAAACTGTTTCTGGCGTTGAAACCTCGCTCCTCTGGTGACCCAGTTCAACAAGTTAAGATAATTATTTCTTTATTACGTGGCGACCCTCAAGACTGGGCATTTTCCCTTGCGCCAGGAGATCCTGCATTATGTAATATTGATGCGTTTTTTCTGGTGCTCAGATTACTGTACAATGAACCTAATTCAGTGGATCAGGCAGAGAAAAATTTGCTGGCTCTGTGTCAGGGTCAGGATGAGATAGAGATTTATTGTCAGAAGTTTAGAAAGTGGTCTGTGCTCACTCAATGGAATGAATGTGCTTTGGCAGCAATCTTCAGAAAGGGTCTCTCTGAAGCCCTTAAGGATGTCATGGTGGGATTTCCTATACCTGCTGGTCTGAATGAGTCTATGTCTTTGGCCATTCAGATCGGTTGACGCTTGCGTGAGCGTAAATCTGTGCACCATTTGGCGGTATTATCTGAGCATAAACCTGAGCCTATGCAGTGCGATAGGACTTTGACCAGAGCTGAAAGGCAGGAACACAGACGTCAGAATGGGCTGTGTTTCTACTGTGGTGATTCCACTCATGCTATCTCCGATTGTCCTAAGTGCACTAAGCGGTTCGCTAAGTCTGCCACCATTGGTACGGTACAGTCGAAATTTCTTTTGTCTGTTACTTTGATCTGCTCTTTGTCTTCCTATTCTGTCATGGCATTTGTGGATTCAGGCGCTGCCCTGAATTTGATGGACTTGGAGTTTGCTAGGCGCTGTGGGTTTGTCTTGGAGCCCTTGCAGTGTCTTATTCCATTGAGCGGAATTGATGCTACGCCTTTGGCCAAGAATAAGCCTCAGTATTGGACCCAGCTGACCATGTAAAGAACTAAACCACAACCAAAACCCGGATAGCCAGAAAGGTGTGTCCACACAGAGAATTATTAAATATAAGCCTTTATTTATATTGGCAATAGGCACAAAGAATTATTAAAATTCAATACATAGTACGCGAATATAACAGGACAGTCAAAAAATATATATAAAAACAATTTAGGATATAGACAGGTGACCCCGGTAAAAATTGCTGGATATAATATATATATATATTTCATTTGATGATAGCGAAAAAAAACAGTAAAAAGTATTATATAAAAATAAATAAAAAATATATAATATATTGTAAAGTGCACTACAAAAACCCACCAAAATTTCAAAAGATATATACCAAATATATATACTAAAATTAAAATTGGGCTGCTACAAAAAATAACAACAATAGTGTGCAAAAAGAAATCTCAAAGTACCACCAAGGCACAATACGTGCTATAATCAGGTGAATAAACAACACCGCTAAAAAGTGCACTGTGCTGTGTACCACCAGGGCACAATGTGTGCTACAATCAAGTAGAACGACAACACCACTAAAAAGTGCAAAGTGCTGTGTGCAAATCACGCTATCAATCAATGCACAAAGTGCCTACAGGGTATAATATGTTCCACAGACAGGTGGATTAACCACACCGCCGAGGTTCAATGTGCAATGTGCAAAATAATGCTACACCCCAAGGGGTGCGCGATTCACGGGACATAGTGACCTCTGGTATAAGGTATATGATAGCAATATATTACCTCTTGTGAACTAGCTGATAGCATTATTTTGCACATTGCACATTGAACCTCGGCCGTGTGGTTTTTGCTCACAGACACCATCGGGTTTTATTGATATTTATATACATATATATATATATATATATATATATATTTATATGGTTTTTATTGGATATCCGTTGGTATTTTGTGTTATATAACCATATTACCAGCTGACCATGTGCATGGCTCCTGCGCACCAGGAGGATATTCACTTTCTGGTGTTGCAAAATCTGCATGATGTGGTCGTGTTGGGGTTGCCATGGCTACAAGTCCATAACCCAGTATTAGATTGGAAATCAATGTCTGTGTCCAGCTGGGGTTGTCAGGGGGTACATGGTGATGTTCCATTTCTGTCTATCTCATCATCCACCCCTTCTGAGGTCCCAGAGTTCTTGTCTGATTACCGGGATGTATTCGATGAGCCCAAGTCCAATGCCCTACCTCCGCATAGGGATTGTGATTGTGCTATCGAGTTGATTCCTGGTAGTAAGTTTCCTAAGGGTCGACTGTTTAATTTATCTGTACATGAGCACGCCGCTATGCGGAGTTACGTAAAAGAATCCTTGGAGAAGGGTCATATTCGGCCGTCGTCATCGCCATTGGGAGCAGGGTTCTTTTTTGTGGCCAAGAAGGATGGTTCGCTGAGACCTTGTATTGATTACCGCCTTCTAAATAAAATCACGGTCGAATTTCAGTACCCCTTGCCGCTGCTATCTGATTTGTTTGCTCGGATTAAGGGGGCTAGTTGGTTCACCAAGATAGATCTTCGTGGTGCATATAATCTTGTGCGTATTAAACGGGGAGATGAATGGAAAACTGCATTTAATACGCCCGAGGGCCATTTTGAGTACCTAGTTATGCCATTCGGACTTGCCAATGCTCCATCAGTATTTCAGTCCTTTATGAATGACATCTTCCGAGAGTACCTGGATGAATTCCTGATTGTGTACTTGGATGATATTTTGGTCTTCTCGGATGATTGGGAGTCTCATGTGAAGCAGGTCAGAATGGTGTTCCAGGTCCTGCGTGCTAATTCTTTGTTTGTGAAGGGATCAAAGTGTCTCTTTGGTGTTCAGAAGATTTCATTTTTGGGGTTCATTTTTTCCCCTTCTACCATCGAGATGGACCCTGTTAAGGTCCAGGCCATTTATGATTGGACTCAGCCGACATCTCTGAAGAGTCTGCAAAAATTCCTTGGCTTTGCTAATTTTTATCGTCGCTTCATCTGTAATTTTTCTAGTATTGCTAAACCATTGACCGATTTGACCAAGAAGGGTGCTGATGTGGTCAATTGGTCTTCTGCTGCTGTGGAAGCTTTTCAAGAGTTAAAGCGTCGTTTTTCTTCTGCCCCTGTGTTGTGTCAACCAGATGTTTCGCTTCCGTTCCAGGTTGAGGTTGATGCTTCTGAAATTGGAGCGGGGGCTGTTTTGTCGCAAAGAGGTGATGATTGCTCGGTGATGAAGCCATGCGCCTTCTTTTCCAGGAAGTTTTCGCCTGCTGAGTGAAATTATGATGTTGGCAATCGAGAGTTGCTGGCCATGAAGTGGGCATTCGAGGAGTGGCGTCATTGGCTTGAAGGAGCTAAGCATCGCGTGGTGGTCTTGACTGATCACAAGAACTTGACTTATCTCGAGTCTGCTAAACGGTTGAATCCTAGACAGGCCCATTGGTCGCTGTTTTTCTCCCGTTTTGACTTTGTGGTTTCGTACCTTCCGGGCTCTAAAAATGTGAAGGCGGATGCCCTGTCTAGGAGTTTTGTGCCCGACTCTCTGGGTTTGCCTGAGCCGGCGGGTATTCTCAAAGAGGGAGTAATTGTGTCTGCCATCTTCCCTGATTTGCAGCGGGTGCTGCAAAAATTTCAGGCTAATAAACCTGATCGTTGCCCAGCAGAGAAACTGTTTGTCCCTGATAGGTGGACGAATAAAGTTATCTCTGAGGTTCATTGTTCGGTGTTGGCTGGTCATCCTGGAATCTTTGGTACCAGAGATTTGGTGGCTAGATCCTTTTGGTGGCCGTCTCTGTCGCGGGATGTGCGTTCTTTTGTGCAGTCCTGTGGGATTTGTGCTCGGGCTAAGCCCTGCTGTTCTCGTGCCAGTGGGTTGCTTTTGCCCTTGCCGATCCCGAAGAGGCCTTGGACACATATCTCTATGGATTTTATTTCGGATCTCCCCGTCTCTCAAAAAATGTTGGTCATTTGGGTAGTTTGTGATCGCTTCTCTAAGATGATCCATTTGGTACCCTTGTCTAAATTACCTTCTTCCTCTGATTTGGTGCCATTGTTCTTCCAGCATGTGGTTCGTTTACATGGCATTCCAGAGAACATCGTTTCTGACAGAGGTTCCCAGTTTGTTTCGAGGTTTTGGCGAGCCTTTTGTGCTAGGATGGGCATTGATTTGTCTTTTTCCTCGGCTTTCCATCCTCAGACAAATGGCCAGACTGAACGAACCAATCAGACCTTGGAAACATATCTGAGATGTTTTGTTTCTGCTGATCAGGATGATTGGGTGTCCTTTTTGCCATTGGCTGAGTTCGCTCTTAATAATCGGGCCAGCTCGGCTACCTTGGTTTCACCGTTTTTCTGCAATTCTGGGTTCCATCCTCGTTTCTCTTCAGGGCAGGTTGAGTCTTTGGACTGTCCTGGTGTGGATACTGTGGTGGACAGGTTGCAGCGGATTTGGACTCATGTAGTGGACAATTTGACCTTGTCCCAGGAGAAGGCTCAACGTTTCGCTAATCGCAGACGCTGTGTGGGTCCCCGACTTCGTGTTGGGGGATTTGGTTTGGTTGTCATCTCGTTATATTCCTATGAAGGTTTCCTCTCCTAAGTTTAAGCCTCGTTTCATTGGTCCGTATAGGATTTCTGAGGTTCTTAATCCTGTGTCTTTTCGTTTGACCCTTCCAGATTCTTTTTCCATCCATAACGTATTCCATAGGTCATTGTTGCGGAGATACGTGGTGTCTGTGGTTCCATCTGTTGATCCTCCTGCCCCGGTTTTGGTGGAGGGGGAGTTGGAGTATATAGTGGAGAAGATTTTGGATTCTCATGTTTCGAGATGGAAACTCCAGTATCTGGTTAAGTGGAAGGGTTATGGTCAGGAAGATAATTCCTGGGTCTTTGCCTCTGATGTCCATGCTGCCTATCTTGTTCGTGCCTTTCATATGGCTCATCCTGGTCGGCCTGGGGGCTCTGGTGAGGGTTCGGTGGCCCCTCCTCAAGGGGGGGGGTACTGTTGTGAATTCTGTGATCAAGCTCCCTCCTGTGGTCACGAGTGGTACTGCGGCTTCTGAGTTTCCTTCCTCAGGTGATGAGGTTAAGTCGTTAGGTGCTGCTCTATTTAACTCCACCTAGTGCTTTGATCCTGGCCTCCAGTCAATGTTCTAGTATTGGTCTTGCTTCCTCCTGGATCGTTCCTGTGGCCTGTCTGCTCAGCATAAGCTAAGTTCTGCTTGTGTTTCTTTTGTTGCTATATTTTCTGGCCAGCTTGCTTTTTTGGTTTTTCTTGTATGCTGGAAGCTCTGGGACGCAGAGGGAGCACCTCCGTACCGTTAGTCGGTGCAGAGGGTCTTTTTGCCCCTCTGCGTGGTTGTTTGTAGGTTTTTGTGTTGACCGCAGAGCTATCTTTCCTATCCTCGGTCTATTCGGTAAGTCGGGCCTCACTTTGCTAAATCTATTTCATCTCTGTGTTTGTATTTTCATCTTAACTCACAGTCATTATATGTGGGGGGCTGCCTTTTCCTTTGGGGAATTTCTCTGAGGCAAGGTAGGCTTATTCTTCTATCTTCAGGACTAGCTAGTTTCTCAGGCTGTGCCGAGTTGCATAGGGAGCGTTAGGCGCAATCCACGGCTACCTCTAGTGTGGTTTGATAGGTTTAGGGATTGCGGTCAGCAGAGTTTCCACGTCTCAGAGCTCGTCCTATGTTTTGTGGTTTTTGTCAGGTCACTTGTGTGCTCTGAACTTCAAGGTCCATTGTGGTTCTGAATTACCTATTCATAACAGGCTGCATTATATTCCATGAGGGGGCTGCATTATATTCTATGAAGGGGGCTGCATTATATTCTATGAGGGGGCTACTTTATATTCTATGAGGGGGCTACCCCAACCCCTGCTACATAATTAGGACGTGTACCACCTTATATTATACCCTAACTTTAGCGTGTTTTACCACACAATTGCTGGTCTTGTGTTTATTTCTATGTAGCTACATAGTGGGCCTCAAGAACGATTTTCTCTGGTGGGCCCGAGGTGCTCCAGTCTGACGCTGTGCTTGGGTGCTAACAAAAGTATCTCCAGCGTGCTCGAATACTATATTTGAGATGCTGTCACTGCATGTCTCACATCTGATAGCCCAGGGGCATGCCCAGTTCACAGCTGAAGCAGCCACAGTATAGGACATATGCTCTGATGATGAGCGCAGTGTCCTGCGGCTGCCTTATTTACAGTATGATAATGCTTTGCTCTGACACTTAAAGAACACAAAATTGGCATCTGGGGCTGTAATATATATATTTTTCTAATTTGCATCCAACTGTGTGTGTTTTTAAGACTCTGTGATTCTGGGTAATGGAATATTGTGTATTGAAGGGAATGTGGGGAAGATGTGCAGGACTTGCTACTTGTGCCAAAAGGGAGATTCAATCCAATCTCTACTTTGCTGGGCTAATGATTTTGTTTTGTTTTGTATTTTTACTTAAAATAAATATGAGTTTTGATTGAAAAAGCCCAAGTATTGATCCAGTATGATGACAAGAAAGACCATTCCCCAACACATTCCTGTTAATCCCACTATGTTTAGGCTGTATAACATAAATTTCTGTTTAGTTTTGCCTAAAATTCTACATAGGTTATCAGCCAATAGAAAAAAGAAAGAAAAGAACAAATAGTACTTACGTGTGTACAGACTGATCTGACCAACGAAACCATATAAAACCGAAAATCTATTATATGCAGAAATCTGTATGTTGTAGAAATTCCCAGATGTCAGATTAGTGATCTGTATTGATGTAGTATTCACAGTCCAGTTGCTGGATGGTTCTCCATAGACAGAAATGCTGTAAGTTGTATTCTCACCAAAATAGGAATCCCAGTTTAGCCAGAAAGAGGTAGTGGTGATGAGTGTAGCAGTGATGTTTCCTGCAATTGTGGAAGAAGCAATACATCATGATAAAGTTTTTTACATACTGTATTTTTCGGACTATAAGGCTCCTTTCACACTTGCATTTTGTGCTGTACATTGTTAAAGAAATATCAGAGAATACACAGCATATCGGTATCCCATGATATACACCGGATAAGCCATGTATTTTGTGAAGTAGGGTTATCTTGCAGACCTGAGTAACAGGAAGGGATCAGATGATCAAGGTAGATCAGATGATAAAAAGAGGGGAATTGTTAAAGAAATGGTTATTCTTCATCTTTTTATTATCAGAAAAATAACAGAAAACAAGTATTGTGCAATGTTATCATCTGTCTCTCCTTGTGGACAATTTCCACATAGTAGTGGTCAGAATTTCTCAGAATCGCCAATTCTATGTCTATTTTTGTCTTTATCCACCCAAGCGATCTGGATCCTGCTGTGACATCGTTGGTCGGAGCAGAAAGTCCAGAACTTTATTTCATCGCTGGATCTCCCGCAGACATCACTGAATCGGCGTGTGTGATGCCGATTCAGCGATGTCTTCACTGGTAACCAGGGCCGCGCTTAGTAACCCAATGTTTACCCTGGTTACCAGTGTAAATGTAAAAAAATGTAAAAAAAAACAAACACTGCATACTGACATTCCGGTGTCTGTCGTGTCCCTCGGCGTTCTGCTTCCCTGCACTGTCAGTGCCGGCCAGCCGTAAAGCAGATTACAGCGGTGACATCACCGCTGTGCTTTACGGCCGGCCGGCGCTCACAGTCAGTGCAGGAAAGAACAGCGCCGGGGGACAGACACCGGAATGTAAGTATGTAGTGTTTGTTTATTTTTACATTTACACTGGTAATCAGGGTAAACATCGGGTTACTAAGCGCGGCCCTGCACTTAGTAACCCGATGTTTACCCTGGTTACCAGAGGACTTCGCATAGTTGGTCGCTGGAGAGCTGTCTGTGTGACAGCTCTCCAGCGATCACAGCGACGCTGCAGCGATCGGGATCGTTGTCTAGATCGCTGCAGCGTCGCTAAATGTGACGGTACCTTAAGAGGCACTAGAAAGACAGCTATCTACTGCATGTTTTGGATAAGAGCCAATTTGCATAACCTATTAAACTGGATATAATCTAGAGTATAGATAAAATATAACTAAGGGAGGTTGTCAAGTGTCCAAACAATTCCTGTAGCCAGATAAGAAAAAAATTATGTGTTGAATATTAAAATGTATCAATGCTAACTCACCTAATATAAAAAGCTCCTTGTTTCCGCCTTGAAGTCCATTGCCTGCAACTGCAGTGATCCGCAATGTGTACTGGTTCCCAATGTGGAGGTTAGTAATAATTACCGATTCAGAAAGCACTGTGAAGCTCTGCGGTGGATCTCCTATCACGTCTATCAGATAGGAGCTTCTGTTACCTTCTGGAAGCAGCCAGCTGACATATATTGTGCTGCTGTTTATTATAGAGGCTTTTAGCTCGGTTACAGTGGCTGGTCCTGTAATTATAAGTAATTCCTGTAAATTATACAATATATTTTGTCTCACACACATAAAGAAGCATACTTCTTATTACATATTCCTTATATTTAGCTACCTGGTTATTTTTCCCAATCTATTCAATGTTGATTTCATGTGTGAAATGAATGGAAGTATTTATTGCTCACTGTGTAAATATATTATTTTATTAAAGTAACTTTAATAGAAGAACCATACTAAGACTGCCATTTTGTCAACAAAAACTGGTAAAAAGCAGTAAAAGCCGTATAGGTGAAAGGTAACAGCAAGAATTCCTGAGCTATTAACTGCAATGCTTAAAATTACAAATTAAACTAGTCATAGACGTAAAGATATGGTTACTGAATGGCAAACATTTTTATTTTTATTTTATTTTTATTTCTGTATTGAATTGTTTGTTGTCAATGAGGCATAAAAAATATTTCTGAAAACACAATGTTACCATGAAAAACACTTACATCCACTATGGAAGCTTCTATACACTACAATATAAAGAAATATCATACTGTGTACATACTACATCATGACAGCACGTAATTATGCGCTGCCATTATTGTGTTGGCAATAGAAATGTAAAATCTGCTTGCCAAAGAAAAGTGGAAGGAAGCAAGTCAGGAAACTGCAGTCACCGGTGATGAACAAAGTGAAATTCAATGAGAATAATAATTAAAAAAAAAATTGTATGCACGCATAAACCAATCAAGCATTGAAAATAATGACAGGTAACATGTGATGTAAATAACGTTGACTCTGTTGACGATAGCGTTTGGCAAAGGATCAGATACATTAGAATATACGTGAACACTCAGTTCCTTAAGTGGTCTGTTGGAATTAAGAAAAATAGACAAGAGTAAGAATCTGGGTGACTTTGGCCAAGTGGTATCCCAAATGTTGCTAGTTAGAGAATTGTGTCAAAGCATCTCCAACATGACTGGTCATCTTGTATTTTCCTGGGATGCAGTGGTTAGGACGTATTAAAAATCATCTATAGAAGGACTACAAATGAAGCAGCAACAGGATCATGGAGCATAGAGCACAATGGTGCATTTGGGGATTGATGGTAATCTGTGTGGTCCCATCATACAAAGAAGCTACTTTAGCACCAATTGCTGCAAATGATAATTCTGTCTGCAAGAAATAAAAAAAAATGTGAGCGCACAAAGCTCATCAAGCGCTTTGTATGGTGTTGCTAAGCCTCAGACCAGTTTAGAGTGTCTATGCTGAACCCTGCCTAAAGCCGAGGTCACACTTGTGAGTGCAAGGTGAGAGATTCTCGCCTCAATACCCGGCACTGCAGCCGGTACTCGGGACCGGAGCGTGTGACTGCATAGAAATAAATGCAGCCACACGCTGTGGTCTTGAGCGCCTGTAGCAGTGATGGGTATTGAGTCAAGAGACTTGCGCGAGTCTCTCGCAATGTTCTCGCAAGTGTGACCCCGGACTAACACTGAAAGCTATAATGGGCCCCAACGTCCACCATAGGAAGAAGGCAAGTCAGCAGAGGTGGTATGATCATCTGGGCAACATTGTACTGTGGAACCTTGCCAGATTACAGACATTGTTCATCAATCGTTTGAGAAAAAAAGAGTTCAAGGTGCCCCGATTTCTAAATCCAGCAAATTATATCTATGGGTATGCTGGGAAATCAAGTTTGATCCATGGAGGTACCACCTGGTAACTTGCAGGGCTATTCACCCTTAGTAAGTTATCATTTTTCCACTGGCTAAAAAAAATTTCTAAGCAAATATTAGAGTTCGGCTTGGCTATCTTTGTAGTATCATTACTGGCATAGAGAAAATGCAAGTATGTTGTATTCCAGCTGGACTATCACTTTGAAGGATTTGCTCCCAACATCTTGGTGCCAGGTACCATAGGAAGGTCAGAGCTATAGTTGTGGCACAAGGAAATATTGTCAATATTTGTGGTATGCCCTGATGAAGGGGTCACCTGAACCCTGAAACGCGTAGAATAAACCACGTTGAAAACCTCTACAATTTTTGAAATTCTTCTTGCGGCAGCGCAGGGATGATCCTTTTTTCTCCTATCTAAGTGTGTGCTTCAATCAGGTCCTGCACTGACCTGTGGATCTGCAGCAGCCGCCATTAATATATGCCCTTTCTTCAATCTCACTAGGTGAGTAGTTCTCTTGGTGGGCAACTTTGTGTAACGTTTGATAAGACCCTATTTGCGCTTTTGTGTCTCCCTCTTTTCACTGACTATACTACAAGTGTACCCTGGAACCCTGGAACTTGAATTAACATGCTGCTCTGCAGCACATTTGTGCAGAGAGAGTGGTCAATTAAAGTCCTGGGCCACGCTTACAGCCGCCACTCACAGTATAGTGCACAGTATAGTGAGCAGTGATGTAACCATTCTGTACACACCCCCTTAACTGAAAGCCAGTGGATCCTGGGAAGAAAGCAGTTAATTTTCTCCTGGTAGCTGCATTTTCAGCAAAGTAGCCAGGCAGCATCAGAACACTATTTACCTGCAGATTAAACTTTTATCTAAATACAAATAGCATTTTCAGAGTGACAGGTGTCATTTTACAATTAATTAGATTTTAATAATTGCCCTGGTTAGAAACAAATAGTTATTAACATAGCTGAAAAGAATAAAAGATGTCTATCTATCAACTGTTGTAACATGGACAATCTTTACATATAAACCAGTGTATATAACATATAGAAAAGCAACTACTATATTCTGTATGTGTCATAATAATTATTATACGGAAGTTATCAGGTACATATTTAGTGTGTTATATACAGTCGGCCTGTAATTTGCTTACATAGCTTTCCAATTATTGTTCTGTGTTTCCTGGTTTTAAAAACACCATACATGTGGCCCTTATTTTTTTATCAAAAGGAAAGCTAATTTCGTGATTTATATAGCAGCTGAAATAATAAAATAAATCCTCAGATGTGGCTACTATTTTGGAAACTAAATTCCTCAAGGTTTTGTTAAAAGACTTAAAAGGGTGTAGTAACAATTTTGACCTCACATTTATTTTCTGGAAATTAGCACACAGTGGGTGTTGCAGAGTGAAAATTGTGAATGTGCTATTTTATTGTCCAATACATTGTGCCAAAGATGCTGTACCCACCTAATTTACCAGTGAGACACATACTGTAAATTGTTAAGTGGGTTTTCACCAGTACAGCAATGTGGCCGGCACTTGTGATTATGTCACACTGCTGGGCTCACAAAGGAGTGGCAGCTAGTTGGCTTCGGGACTGCAAGTTTTATAGGATTGGTTCTCAGGCGTCATGACACTTACACTTACAACTAAAATGGAAAACTATGGAAAGTGATCCCAGTATGGCATCTAAACCTCTTTATGGATGTATCTAAAGGTACCGTCACACTAGACGATATCGCTAGCGATCCGTGACGTTGCAGCGTCCTGGCTAGCGATATCGTCCAGTGTGACAGGCAACAGCGATCAGGCCCCTGCTGTGATATCGCTGGTCGGGGCAGAAAGTCCAGAACTTTGTTTCGTCGCTGGACGTCCCGCTGACATCGCTGAATCGGCGTGTGTGACACCGATTCAGCGATGTCTTCGCTGGTAACCAGGGTAAACATCGGGTTACTAAGCGCAGGGCCGCGCTTAGTAACCCGATGTTTACCCTGGTTACCATCGTTAAAGTAAAAAAAACAACCACTACATACTTACCTACCGCTGTCTGTCCCCGGCGCTGGGCTTCTCTGCTCTGGCTGTGAGCGCCGGGCAGCCGGAAAGCACAGCGGTGACGTCACCACTCTGCTTTCCGGCCGCTGTGCTCACAGCCAGAGCAGAGAAGCAGAGCGCCGGGGACAGACAGCGGTAGGTAAGTATGTAGTGGTTGTTTTTTTTACTTTAACGATGGTAACCAGGGTAAACATCGGGTTACTAAGCGCGGCCCTGCACTTTGTAACCCGATGTTTACCCTGGTTACCGGCATCGTTGGTCGCTGGAGAGCGGTCTGTGTGACAGCTCTCCAGCGACCAAACAGCGACGCTGCAGCGATCCGGATCGTTGTCGGTATCGCTGCAGCGTCGCTTAGTGTGGCGGTACCTTAAGGGTATGAGACCCAATACTAGTGTTATTTGGGGTTTACTAGTATTTCAATTTAAAATGTGTGGTGGGCACTGTCTATTGTAATTGTTTACCAAATGAACATGACTACTTGGTAAATCGTGTTGTTATCCAAAATACATGTACCCAAGTTTTACCTATTCTTTGGCTTGTACACTGGCCTCATATGTAGAACAATGATGCACCTAAATATCACCTAAATATCATGATTCTCTACTGCATCTATGGGAGATTACAGCCAAACCAAAGTTGATCATTCTAATACTCATACTCATTTAATACTTTTTTTTATAAAAATGCCTTTTTTAAATTATGCTTTCATGTGAGTCATACCTTATTATTACTCTGCCTATAGAACTGTGAAACAGTCTGTCATTTGCGGCATGAACTTCCCTTTTCTTTGGTACCATCTTGGCACATTATTGATGTCTATGGCACACACTGCACTACAAATGGTCATGTAGAATGCAAAACCCTCACCTACCGTGTCCTCACCCATCCCCTGTAGATTGAGCCCTTGTGGCAGGGTCCTCTCTCCTCCTGTACCAGTCAGTGACTTGTTTTGTTAAAAGATTATTGTACTTTGCTTTTTGTTATGTATATAAACAGATGGAGGTGTTATAGGCGTAAGAAGGCTAATAGGAGTAAGAAGGCTAATAGTGATGAGTGAGTTTACTCATTGCTAGGGTTTTCCCCGAGCACGCTCGGGTGACCTCTGAGTATTTATGACTGCTCGGAGATTTAGTTGTCATCCCAGCTGAATTATTTACAGCTATTAGCCAAAGTGAGTACATGTGGGGGTTGCCTGGTTGCTAAGGAATCCCCAGATGTAATCAAGCAGGCTAGTAGCTGTAAATCATTCAGCTGCCACGATGAAAACTAAATCTCCGAGCATAAAAAAATACTCGGAGGACACCTGAGCATGCTCGGGAAAACCAGAGCAATGAGTACACTCACTCATCACTAAAGGCTAAGGAATAGTGAGTCTGAGAGCTCAGTATTTTTACATTAGCATTTCATCAGTATTTGTATGCAAAAACCAGGAGTGTCTTCAAATCACAAAACAAATGTCAATCTTTCAATTATAGCTTTTCTCTTCAAATTCCCCTCCTGCCTTTGGCATGCAAACACTAATGCAAAAATGCTGACATGTGAATAAAGCCTAAAAGTTTAATATTTTTTTACAAATCCTTCCTAGCTATCATAATACAGAAATATGGCAGCTAACTGGCTGACATTGTGCTAGACTAGTGCAAATTGAATCCCAAATATTTATAGCAAAATCAATCTCTGATAACATGATTATTTTATTACTAGACATGAGCAAACCCGAACTATAAAGTTTGAGGTTAGTACCAAACACTATGCGTCTGGTGCTCAACGTCGAAAATGGACTTCTTCCGGAAGTACGTTTTAGTGTTTGGAGTTTTGGGAAAAGAGAGAAAGATTCCTTTGGCAGCCCCCTAGTCCTTATTAAAACCATTTTACAGCACCAAAGCTCTTGTCCCCTTTGGCTTCTATTTGGTTTGGGTTCTGGTTAAAGTTCGGGTACAGATCTGGTACCCGAACCAAACTTTGGACTAATGTTCAGTCGCTGAACCTGAACTTCTATGGGCCTGTTCATCCCTTTAGGGGACAGTAAGACAATGACATCATCATTGTAAGTAAAAGAAATAAAATGGTAAACCTTATCTGTCACTTCAAATTTATTACTATAGTAACATTAATGCATTTTGGATCAAAATACTGTTAATTACATAGAATGTGAAAATTTGAATATAATAAATACTCACTTGTATACACAGATATTACTGAACTGTTTCCAGACACATTATTCTCCCCAACCATAGCAGTGACCAGTAATGTGTAATAATTCCCAGGTGTTAAGCCTTTAAGTGTAAAAATAGTTGAAGCCACAGTTTTATTGAAAGTAGGATTGCCCAGAATCTGGATTTCATAAGAACTTGCATTTCCAACTGGTTCCTCCCAGGTCAGAGATATAGAAGTGGTGGTGATGATCCCAGTCATTAAGTTCTTTACGATTGCAGGTTCTATAATGAAATAGTAAAGATGTAAATGCTATCCAACTCTATCTTTTACATAGAAATTAGCCTGGTACGATTATATTGCATGTCAGAAGGATAGCTTACATTCATTAGGGAAATTTAAAGAATGACATTGGCTAAGGTTTAGGTACTTAACCCGGTAGTGACAAAGCCACATTTTTCAAATTTAATATATGTTGCTGTATGTGGCAATAACACATATGTTTCAACACGTCCCAGTGATTTTAAGACTGCTTTTTTCGTGACACTATATACTTTATTATAGTTGTAAATTGGGGTCGATATGTTTTTCATTTATGAATATATCAGAAATATGACAAAAAAATTAGCAATTTTTAAATCATGAATGTTTCTACCTTTATTCCAAATAGTCATAACACACAAACTAGTTAATAAATAACATTTACCTTATGTCTACCTTACACATACACCATTTGTCAAATGTTGTTTTATTTTGTTAGCATATCACAAAGGTAAAAATTTTGCAGCAAATTTTCATTTTTTTTGAGAAAATTTACAAAACCTATTTGTTAGAGTCCAATTAAGCTTTGAAGTGACTCTGGGCCCTTTGAGCTCAACCCAATATATTCAAAACTGCTGTCAGGTAGTTTGTTAACTTTCACAGGATTTTCAGTTATTAAGGCCTGATTCACAGATCGACCAGAAGAAGAATTAAATTTCACCTGTCAGAAGTGTAGACTAGTGGCCCTTTTAGAAGAAAAGGTGCGGGGTCTGGAAGAAAGAATAGCAACTTTGAAACTCATCAAAGAGAATGAAGACTTTCTAGACAGAACAGAAGCATCTCTACTGGTCACAGAAGGTGCAAAAAGTGTCAGAGAACCTCCAAAAGCAGATGAGTGGAAGCATGTGACCAAAAGAAGCAAGAAGACCATGGAGAAATCACCAACCACACAACTGAAGAACCGATATCAAATCTTTGTAGAGGATGAAGATGGCACACCTAAGAATGAAGCAATAACAGCAAGCAAAAAAGAAAAGGGCACACAGCAACAAGTGACAGCAAAAAGTACAGCCAAGAAGCAACGAAGAGTGGTGGTGGTGGGAGACTCACTACTGAGAGGCACCGAAGCAGCCATCTGCAGACCGGACATAACTGCAAGAGAAGTATGCTGCCTTCCAGGTGCGATGATCAAGGATGTGACCGATAGGATACCAAAGCTCTTCAGCTCCAAGGACGTCCACCCATTTCTTCTGATACATGTTGGCACCAATGACACGGCAAGGAAGGACCTACCGACAATCTGCAAGGACTTTGAAGAGTTGGGGAAGAAAGTAAAGGAACTGGATGCACAGGTAGTTTTTTCTTCTATCCTTCCAGTAGACGGGCATGGCACCAGGAGATGGAACAGGATCCTTGATGCAAACAACTGGCTAAGACGATGGTGCAGACAACAAGGATTTGGATTCCTGGACCACGGTGTGAATTACTGGTATGATGGACTCCTCGCCAGAGACGGACTACACCTCAACAAACCTGGGAAACACACATTCGCCAGAAGACTCGCTACACTCATCAGGAGGGCGTTAAACTAGAAGAAGAGGGGACGGGAAGAAAATCATTAGACTCGAACAAAGACGACCCAGGAAAACATACTCAGAAGGGAGGTAAGAACATTTCTAAAACAATCCACAGTGAGGAGATTGGAACAAAACAAAATCCTCTGAACTGCATGCTCACAAACGCCAGAAGCCTGACAAACAAGATGGAAGAACTAGAAGCAGAAATATCTACAGGTAACTTTGACATAGTGGGAATAACCGAGACATGGTTAGATGAAAGCTATGACTGGGCAGTTAACTTACAGGGTTACAGTCTGTTTAGAAAGGATCGTAAAAATCGGAGAGGAGGAGGGGTTTGTCTCTATGTAAAGTCTTGTCTAAAGTCCACTTTAAGGGAGGATATTAGCGAAGGGAATGAGGATGTCGAGTCCATATGGGTTGAAATTTATGGAGGGAAAAATGGTAACAAAATTCTCATTTAGAAGAGGATTCTTTACTGTTAGGGCAGTGAGAATCTGGAATTGCTTGGAATTGCTTGCCTGAGGAGGTGGTGATGGCGAACTCAGTCGAGGGGTTCAAGAGAGGCCTGGATGTCTTCCTGGAGCAGAACAATATTGTATCATACAATTATTAGGTTCTGTAGAAGGACGTAGATCTGGGTATTTATTATAATGGAATACAGGCTGAACTGGATGGACAAATGTCTTTTTTCGGCCTTACTAACTATGTTACTATGTTACTATGTTACTATGATTCACATGCCAGTATTTTTGCATCAGTTATTTCTATGCCAAAATCAAAAAGTGTTTCTAAAACACAGAACAAGGGTCAGTCTTTCAATTGTAGTAAAATTTTCTCTGTAAGTTCCACTCCTGGTTTTGGCATACAAACGCTAATGAAAAAATACTGATGTGGGAATGAGGCCTTACGCAAAGTGGAGTTACAGGAATTAATAATTATATTTTTGCCACCGAAATACATACAACAAACATACAACATACATACATACTACATACATACTACATACAGTTAGGTCCATATATATTTGGACAGAGACAACAGTTTTCTAATTTTGGTTATAGACATTATCACAATGAATTTTAAACAAAACAATTCAGATGCAGTTGAAGTTCAGACTTTCAGCTTTCATTTGAGGGTATCCACATTAAAATTGGATGAAGGGTTTAGGAGTTTCAGCTCCTTAACATGTGCTACCCTGTTTTTAAAGAGACCTATGAATATCAGCCCGCAGCTGTCTGCATTGCCTTTCTGGCTATAAAATATAGGGGGACCCGACATCATTTTTTGGGGGTTCCCCCTATTTTAATAGCCAGTAAAGGCTATGCAGACAGCTGCGGGCTGATATTCATAGCCTGGGAGGGGCCAATTAGTATTACCCCCTTCCCAGGATACAAATATTGGCCCCCGGCCATCGGCTTGCCTCCTCTGGCGCAGAAAATTGCGCGGGAGCCCACGTTGGTTTTTTCCGTGTTTTTTTCTATAGATACATAGATGTTTCTATCCATATATCTATCTGGCTAATTTCACACATCAGGTTTTTGCCGTCAGGCACAATCCGGCGAGTTTTGAAAAAAATATCTGTTTTTTTTTCTGCTGGATCCGATATTTCTCATAGAGTTGTATTAGTGCCGGATTGCACCTGATGGCCACACATTTCATCCGTTTTTTGCCGGATCCATATCGTCGTGGGACACTCGTGGATTTCTGCGGATCAGGGAGTATAGTATTTGTTTGTTATTTTAATATTTTATACAGATGACACTGGCTTCGGGGAACAAAGTGACAAGTGATGGTGAGTATGTACTCTATGTTATATGTACTGTATGTCTGTATGTATGTATTGTATGTAATGTATGAATGTATTGTATGCTGTATGTATGTAGTATGTTGTATGTATGTATGTAGTATGTATGTTGTATGTATGTAGTATGTATGTAGTATGTACGTATGTAGTATGTATGTATGCATGTAGTATGTGTGTAGTATGTATGTATGTTGTATGTATGTAGTATGTATATTGTATGTATGTAGTATGTGGTATGTAAGTTGTATGTATGTGGTATGTATGTAGTATGTTGTATGTATGTTGCATGTATGTATGTAGTATGTATGCATGTAGTATGTATGTAGTATGTCATATGTACAGTGGGGCAAAAAAGTATTTAGTCAGTCAGCAATAGTGCAAGTTCCACCACTTAAAAAGATGAGAGGCGTTTGTAATTTACATCATAAGTAGACCTCAACTATGGGAGACAAACTGAGAAAAAAAAATCCAGAAAATCACATTGTATGTTTTTTTATCATTTTTTTTGCATATTATGGTGGAAAATAAGTATTTGGTCAGAAACAAACAATCAAGATTTCTGGCTCTCACAGACCTGTAACTTCTTCTTTAAGAGTCTCCTCTTTCCTCCACTCATTACCTGTAGTAATGGCACCTGTTTAAACTTGTTATCAGTATAAAAAGACACCTGTGCACACCCTCAAACAGTCTGACTCCAAACTCCACTATGGTGAAGACCAAAGAGCTGTCAAAGGACACCAGAAACAAAATTGTAGCCCTGCACCAGGCTGGGAAGACTGAATCTGCAATAGCCAACCAGCTTGGAGTGAAGAAATCAACAGTGGGAGCAATAATTAGAAAATGGAAGACATACAAGACCACTGATAATCTCCCTCGATCTGGGGCTCCACGCAAAATCCCACCCCGTGGGGTCAGAATGATCACAAGAACGGTGAGCAAAAATCCCAGAACCACGCGGATGGACCTAGTGAATGAACTGCAGAGAGCTGGGACCAATGTAACAAGGCCTACCATAAGTAACACACTACGCCACCATGGACTCAGATCCTGCAGTGCCAGACGTGTCCCACTGCTTAAGCCAGTACATGTCCGGGCCCGTCTGAAGTTTGCTAGAAAGCATTTGGATGATCCAGAGGAGTTTTGGGAGAATGTCCTATGGTCTGATGAAACCAAACTGGAACTGTTTGGTAGAAACACAAACACAACTTGACGTGTTTGGAGGAAAAAGAATACTGAGTTGCATCCATCAAACACCATACCTACTGTAAAGCATGGTGGTGGAAACATCATGCTTTGGGGCTGTTTCTCTGCAAAGGGGCCAGGATGACTGATCCGGGTACATGAAAGAATGAATGGGGCCATGTATCGTGAGATTTTGAGTGCAAACCTCCTTCCATCAGCAAGGGCATTGAAGATGAAACGTGGCTGGGTCTTTCAACATGACAATGATCCAAAGCACACCGCCAGGGCAACGAAGGAGTGGCTTCGTAAGAAGCATTTCAAGGTCCTGGAGTGGCCTAGCCAGTCTCTAGATCTCAACCCTATAGAAAACCTTTGGAGGGAGTTGAAAGTCCGTGTTGCCAAGCGAAAAGCCCAAAACATCACTGCTCTAGAGGAGATCTGCATGGAGGAATGGGCCAACATACCAACAACAGTGTGTGGCAACCTTGTGAGGACTTACAGAAAACGTTTGACCTCTGTCATTGCCAACAAAGGATATATTACAAAGTATTGAGATGAAATTTTGTTTTTGACCAAATACTTATTTTCCACCATAATATGCAAATAAAATGTTAAAAAAACAGACAATGTGATTTTCTGGATTTTTTTTTCTCAGTTTGTCTCCCATAGTTGAGGTCTACCTATGATGTAAATTACAGACGCCTCTCATCTTTTTAAGTGGTGGAACTTGCACTATTGCTGACTGACTAAATACTTTTTTGCCCCACTGTATGTAGTACATAGTATGTTGTATGTAGTATGTATGTAGTATGTATGTTGTATGTATTTGTATGTATGTGGTACGATGTATGTATGTTGTATGTATGTAGTATGTATGTGGTATGTTGCATGTATATTGTATGTATGTAGTATGTTGTATGTATGTTGTATGTGTGTATGTAGCATGTATGTAGTATGTTGTATGTATGTTGTATGTAGTATGTATGTAGTATGTTGTATGTATATATGTAGTATGTATGTAGTATATAGTATGTTGTATGTAGTATGTATGTAGTATGTATGTTGTATGCATTTGTATATATGTGGTATGTTGTATGTATGTTGTATATATGGTGTATGTATGTTGTATGTATTTAGTATGTATGTAGTATGTATATTGTATTTATGTATGTATATATTATGTGTGTATGTAGTATGTATGTAGTATATTGTATGTATGTATGTAGTATGCATGTAGCATATAGTATGTTGCATGCATGTAGTATGTGGTATGTTTGTATGTATGTAGTGTGTATGTTGTATGTATGTAGTATGTATGTAGTTTGTTGCATGTAGTATGTATGTTTGTGGGGGTTTTTTGCATTCAACACATTAGCCGGATGATGGGACTACTACTGTCCCATCATTGGCTAATGTGCCACTCACTGTCATTGTAGCAGGCATATCCCAATGAGACTTGTAGTCTCATCGGACGATGCCTGCACACAGACACAAAGACCCCTGGCAGGCCCACACAGGCCCCCAAGAGGCCTGTACAGACCCCGGCAGGCCCGCACAGACCCCCGAGAGGCCCATACAGACCCCCAGTAGGCCCGCACAGACCCCCGAAAGGCCCATACAGACTCCCGGCAGGCCTGCACAGACCCCCGAGAGGCCCATACAGACCCCCGGCAGGCCCGCACTGACCCCCGAGAGGCCCGTACAGACCCCGCTCACACACAGACATGCAATCTCCGCTCACGCACCGCCCACAAATCATGACATCATTTGAGCAGCCAATCACAGCCATGCCATTAGTTAACATGGCTAACATGCCTAACAGGATGTGTTCACACTTCTTAGGATCCTCATTGGCTGAATAAAATAAAACTGGCTCATTGCATTATGGGAACTTCCGATTCCGGTATTCGATATTGTAAAAGTATCGGAACTCAGTATCGGAACTCCGATACAGCGAATATCGGCTGATACCCGATATTGCAGTATCGGAATGCTCAACACTACAAATTGATTTTATTTGGTACAGAGTAAATTATTATTTGCCCGTGTTTCCTCACAGAACACAAGTCATACCTATGGTATTGAGCAGTAGAAAAAAATGTCACATGATCATACAGAACCTGATATATCTTAGCTAAAAATTATTTAATTATTTGAAAACTAGATGGAGGCCCAATGCTATCACATCAGGAGGGCGGTAATGTCACAATGGGGGCAGGCAGGCGGTGCAGTTGTTGCCTAATGACATCCTGTGGTAATCTAATGACTTTTGCATCAGGGGACTCATGTGCTTGACGCCTACGCTTATATGCATTGTTTTTGTCGCAGCGATGCTGTTTCTCTTCAAGATTCTCATTTGCCTATTGTTGTCTTCGACGTTGTGCCTTTGCTGCTTTCCTTTCATGGTCATTGAGTTAAAATATTTTTTGAACACAGTCAGTGAAATATTTTACCTCGCAAAATGAATCCACTGTGATCCCCTGCTGTAATGTAAGTATTGTCTTTTGCTTCCTCCCCTGCCCAGGAGATGTGGTATGCTCCGTACATGGTCAGACACACTCACCCCTGTGTCTGACCGTGTACAGAACATACCACAGCTCCTGGGCAGGGAAGGAAGCAAAAGACAATACTGAGATTACAGCAGGAGATCGCAGAGGATATAGTTTGTGAGGTAAAATATTTTTTAATAACAGTCAGTGAAATATTTTACCTCACAAAATGAATCCACTGTGATACCCTGCTGTAGTCTCAGTATTATCTTTTGCTTCCTCCCCTGCCCAGCAGATGTGGTATGCTCTGTACACGGTCAGACACAGTCAATTTTTAAAATGAACTTTTGTTCATGGGAAAAGCCCTTTGATGTGACCGGCTTCCTCTGCCTGTAGACACGTCGCACATCTG
Organism: Ranitomeya imitator; assembly: GCF_032444005.1. NCBI lineage: Eukaryota > Metazoa > Chordata > Amphibia > Anura > Dendrobatidae > Ranitomeya > Ranitomeya imitator. Next base: position 415,852,828 of record NC_091286.1, on the reverse strand, counting down.
CCGCCAGGATCAGCCAAATGATTCACTGCACCTGCGCATAATTCACATAGGCGCAGTAAATCAGACCACCGCCATCTTTGTGCAGACAGATAGCGGTGGTCACATAAAAACTGCGCATGCACTCCTCCTGTACAAAGATGGTGGCAGTCAATCAATTATTCAGCTGATCCCAGCACCAGCGTGTTCACGATGGTGTTCCGCTGGTGGTACCATGCAAGAGGCTGCGTGATAATGTGAGTGTGTATGAGTGTGTGAAGGTGAGTGTGAGAGTGTAAGTGTGAGTGTGAGAGTGTGAGTGTGTGAGTGTGAGTATGGGAGTGTGAGTATGGGAGTGTGAGTATGGGAGTGTGAGTGTGGGAGTGTGAGTGTGGGAGTGTGATAGTGGGAGTGTGAGTGTGGGAGTGTCACCGTGAGTGTGTGTGAGTGTGAGAGTGAGTGTGTGAGTGTGTGTGTGAGTGTGAATGTGAGTGTGTGTGTGTGTGAATGTGAGTGTGAGTGTGAATGTGAGTGTGAATGTGAGTGTGTGTGAGTGTTAGTGTAAATGTGAGTGTGAGTGAGTGTGTGTGTGAGTGTGTGGTGTGACGGTGTTCCGCTGGTGGTAACGCACAATAGGTTGGGTGTCCCAATATGGCTGCCGGTGAACTTCCTCCGCTTGGAATTCTGGGATTCGAGGATGTCCAGACGGAAGTGGATGACAGACAATTTAAGGTAATTATATAAATAGATATATACAATTTGAAAATCTGAGTGGAAGAAATACCCACTTGTATATACAGATATTTCTGAACTGTCTCCGGTCACATTATTCTCCCCAACAACAGCAGAGACCAGCAATGTGTAATAATTCCCCGGTGTCAGGCCTTCAATTGTAGCAGAAGTTGAAGTCATAGTTTTATTGAAAGTTGGATTGCCTAGAATCTGGATTTCATAAGAACTTGCATTTCCATCTGGTTTCTCCCAGTTCAGAGATATAGAAGTGGTGGTGATGTTCCGGGTCATCAGGTTCTTCACTACTTTGGGTTCTATTATGAAAAAGGAAAGATATAAATACTTGCGAACAAAAGATTTGACATCGTTCTCTGTCTGGTATGACTTTATTGTATTTTTCTGGGAATATTATTTCATTGTTTACTTATCCAAGGTAAAAATACTGAAATACATAGTCTAAATTTTAAGTCATTGCTAAAATATCTAGTAACATAGTAACATAGTAACATAGTTAGTAAGGCCGAAAAAAGACATTTGTCCATCCAGTTCAGCCTATATTCCATTATAATAAATACCCAGATCTACGTCCTTCTACAGAACCTAATAATTGTGTGATACAATATTGTTCTGCTCCAGGAAGACATCCAGGCCTCTCTTGAACCCCTCGACTGAGTTCGCCATCACCACCTCCTCAGGCAAGCAATTCCAGATTCTCACTGCCCTAACAGTAAAGAATCCTCTTCTATGTTGGTGGAAAAACCTTCTCTCCTCCAGACGCAAAGAATGCCCCCTTGTGCCCGTCACCTTCCTTGGTATAAACAGATCCTCAGCGAGATATTTGTATTGTCCCCTTATATACTTATACATGGTTATTAGATCGCCCCTCAGTCGTCTTTTTTCTAGACTAAATAATCCTAATTTCGCTAATCTATCTGGGTATTGTAGTTCTCCCATCCCCTTTATTAATTTTGTTGCCCTCCTTTGTACTCTCTCTAGTTCCATTATATCCTTCCTGAGCACCGGTGCCCAAAACTGGACACAGTACTCCATGTGCGGTCTAACTAGGGATTTGTACAGAGGCAGTATAATGCTCTCATCATGTGTATCCAGACCTCTTTTAATGCACCCCATGATCCTGTTTGCCTTGGCAGCTGCTGCCTGGCACTGGCTGCTCCAGGTAAGTTTATCATTAACTAGGATCCCCAAGTCCTTCTCCCTGTCAGATTTACCCAGTGGTTTCCCGTTCAGTGTGTAATGGTGATATTGATTCCCTCTTCCCATGTGTATAACCTTACATTTATCATTGTTAAACCTCATCTGCCACCTTTCAGCCCAAGTTTCCAACTTATCCAGATCCATCTGTAGCAGAATACTATCTTCTCTTGTATTAACTGCTTTACATAGTTTTGTATCGTCTGCAAATATCGATATTTTACTGTGTAAACCTTCTACCAGATCATTAATGAATATGTTGAAGAGAACAGGTCCCAATACTGACCCCTGCGGTACCCCACTGGTCACAGCGACCCAGTTAGAGACTATACCATTTATAACCACTCTCTGCTTTCTATCACTAAGCCAGTTACTAACCCATTTACACACATTTTCCCCCAGACCAAGCATTCTCATTTTGTGTACCAACCTCTTGTGCGGCACGGTATCAAACGCTTTGGAAAAATCGAGATATACCACGTCCAATGACTCACCGTGGTCCAGCCTATAGCTTACCTCTTCATAAAAACTGATTAGATTGGTTTGACAGGAGCGATTTCTCATAAACCCATGCTGATATGGAGTTAAACAGTTATTCTCATTCTCTCCAGAATAACATCCCTCAGAAACCCTTCAAATATTTTACCAACAATAGAGGTTAGACTTACTGGCCTATAATTTCCAGGTTCACTTTTAGAGCCCTTTTTGAATATTGGCACCACATTTGCTATGCGCCAGTCCTGCGGAACAGACCCTGTCGCTATAGAGTCACTAAAAATAAGAAATAATGGTTTATCTATTACATTACTTAGTTCTCTTAGTACTCGTGGGTGTATGCCATCCGGACCCGGAGATTTATCTATTTTAATCTTATTTAGCCGGTTTCGCACTAGTTATTTTTTTTCTGGAATCAAATTATTTTAGAGGTAATATTCAGCCATAGTTTGTTTCATGCTGTGACAGGGTCACTGGCGCATATGCAAGGGGGGATATGTGTTGCAAAGGTTGTTATCCTGCATTATATGAAATCCATAAGTTTCCCTTCAGCATGATAAGTGCTGAGAGCAAACCAGCCATTACCAAGGTCAGGGTTTTGTTGTGAATAGGTGTAAGAGATGTCCAAGATGCCTACTCACCATATCACCACCTCAAGGGTGTGGTTAGAGGGAGTTAAAGGGATCCTGTCACCTGAATTTGGCAGGACCGGTTTTCGGTCATATGGGCGGGGTTTTCAGGTGTTTGATTCACCCTTTCCTTACCCGCTGGCTGCATGCTGGTCGCAATATTGGATTGAAGTTCATTCTCTGTCCTCTGTAGTACACGCCTGCGCAAGGCAATCCGCTAACTCTCTTGCACCACTCCAGTCTGTCCTCAACTCTGCTGCCTGACTAATCCACCTCTCTCCTCGCTACTCCCCTGTTTTTCTCCTCTGCAAATCCCTCCACTGGCTCCCATTTCTCCAACTAATACAGTTCAAACTACTAACACTGACTTACAAAGCCATCCACAACCTGTTCCCTCCCTTTATCTCTGAACTAACCTCACAATATCTTCCCTCACGTAATCTTCGATCCTCCTAAGACCTCCTACTCATTTCCACACTAATTCGTTCCTCACACAACCGCCTCCAAGATTTCTCCCGAATATCCCCCATCCTCTGGAATTCCACGCCTCAACACGTCCGATTGTCCACCACCCTCGGATCCTTCAGACGGAATCTGAAAACCCATCTCTTCAGGAAAGCTTACAGCCTGCAATAACCATTCTGCCGCCTCACTACCACCTTAACTGCTGCACCCCCAAACTTCTGTCTCTTCCCCATTATCCTGCAGAATGTAAGTCCGCAAGGACAGGGTCCTCTCTGTACCAGTCTGTCATCGTAAATTTGTTTACTGTAAATGATGTCTATAACTTTGTATGTAACCCCTTCTCATGTACAGCACCGTGGAATTAATGGTGCTGTATAAATAATAATAATAATAACAACAACAGAAAGTACTGCCATATTAGTTGTTGCCTCTTCCAGTTGATTTAGCTTCTCGTCTGCTTATGTTCCACAGCCCCTACATCTTAATATATACTTACCTTGTAATGTCTTCACATCCTGTTCCGTCCAGATGTGTCCAGATCCCAGAATTCCAAGTGGCGGAATTCCACCGACCTCCATATTGGGACACCCTAGTGATGGGTGTCTCAATATGGATACTGCTGGTGGTACCAGCCTCTTGCACCGTACCACCAGTGGAACACAGTCACAACACACACACACTGTATAGGCCATATGCACCACACACACAAACACACCGTATATGCCATACACACCACACACACACACACTGTGTACGCTGTATGCACCACACACACACACACTGTATACGTCATACACAGCCTATTGCGCGGTACCGCCAGTGGAACAATGTCACGAACACACCGCCGCTGGGATCAGGCGAATGATTCACTGATCGCCGCCATCTTTGTACAGGAGGTGCGCATGCGCAGTTTTAATGTGACCGCCGCTATCTGTCTGCAAAAAGATGGCGGCGGTCTGATTTACTGCTCCTGCATGAATTCCACGCAGGCACAGTGAATCATTCGGCTGATGCTGGCGGCAGATGCGCGACGTGTCTACAGGCAGAAGAAGCCGGTCACATTAAAGGGGTTTTCCCAAAAACGAAAGTTCATTTTAAAAATTGTCTGTGTCTGACCGTGGACGGAGCATACCACATCTCCTGGGCAGGGGAGGAAGCAAAAGACAATACTGATATTACAGCAGGGAATTACAGAGGATTTCTTTTGTCAGGTAAAATATTTCACTGACTGTTTTTAAACAATGTTTTAGCTCACAAAAAATGTATCCTCTGTGATCTCCTGCTGTAATGTCAGAATTGGATGGGGGCGAGAGAAAGCGCACAGGGGTGAGAGAGACAGAGCACAGGGGGAGACAGCTCAAACGGGACAGCACATGAGGGGAGAACACAGAACAGGAAGGAGAGAGACAGCAGACGAGGGGGATAACACATGGGGTAGACAGGTCAAAGAAGAGAGCACAGGTGGGAGAATTCAGCACATGGGGAAAGACAGAGTGGATATGTTGGTGAGCACATGGGGGAGAGATTCTCAATGCTGCAAAGCCTGCCCCCATCTAATAATTAATAAATGTTGATGTACAGATAAAAAAATATTCACTTACAGTATAGGCTCGTACAGAATTGTGAGTAAACAGAGGGCATTTTCTCTTTGGGAACCTCATGTCCTAGCTACAGGGGACATCAATAAAAAGGGCTTCTGTACAAGAACAGAATATGGGCCCTTTACAGTCCAATAATGTGTCTGTGGCAGAAGGTGCTTGCTACTTTTGAAGTGGAAGTGGGCCCCCTTATCTCTTTGTCTCTATGTAGCTGCACTGGTTACACTAATGGTATGTCTGCTCCTGGCAGATTATAAAGCAAGCCTCTATATCTGGTAAACTTATCTCATCCTACATTTTTAAAGTAACCCTTTGACTTTAGTGTCCACAATCTACTTCATAACTTACCTATGCTGCCACTATAAACAAATAGAACACTTTTAACATGTTCCCAGAAACCTTTTACGAGCAGAAATGTACAAAACGAAAAGTCTTTTTACCCCCTTAACGACCGCCAATACGCCTTTTAACGGCGGTAGTTAAGGGTACTTAAACCACAGCGCCGTTAATTTGCTCCCCTCCCCCCAGTGTATAGCTCCCCCCCAGAGTTGGATTTTCTCCGGGGTCTCGGCTGCTGGGGGTAGCCAAGACCCCAGAGAACATGATTTGGGTCGGTTTTTACCGATCTCCGGGTTGCAATCGCCGGTAATTAACAGTTTACCGGCGACCACAAAAAAAGTCTGATTTGCTGTTTAATTTCTCTCTCCTCCAATGTGATCGCACATCAGAGGAGAGAGAAATAGGGCCCCGATCCCACCGATACCTCAAAGTCCGTGGGTCCTCCTGCTTCCTCCCCCCATGGGCGCCGCCATCTTTTCCTGTAGTGCGCCCACCGATATCTGTCGGCCGGTACTCGGTAGATCTCGGGGTCTCTGCCGGGGGTAGCTGAGACCCCAAAGAAAATAATTCAAGTTGGTTTTTACCGACCTGGTTTTGCGATCGCCACTACTAGCGGCGACCGCAAAAAAAAGTCCAATGTGCCATGTAATTTCTCTCTCCTCTGATGTGATCACACATCAGAGGAGAGAAAAATAGGGTTCCTGATCCCCCCGTACCTCACGCTCCTCCTCTGCCTCCTCCTTCCTCCGGTGGGTGCTGCCTTCTTCATCCGGGAAAAAAATGCCAGGCGCATGGACAGTGTGCCTGCCGAGATCTGCCAGCCGGCACCCAGCAACGATAGGAAGATTTTTCTAATTGGCTCATTTTGGTCACTGTGATAAATTCTACCACAGTGATCAAAATAAAAAAAATTGTAAATACCCCCCCCCCTTTATCACCTCCTTAGCTAGGGAAAAATAATAAAACAAAGAAAATCTTTTTATTTCCATTTTCCCACTAGGGTTAGGGTTAGGGTTGGGGCTAAAATTAGGGATAGGGTTAGTGTTGGGGCTAAAATTAGGGTTAGGGTTGGGGCTAAAATTAGGGTTAGGGTTAGGGCTAGAGTTGGGGCTAAAATTAGGGTTAGTGTTGGGGCTAAAATTAGGGTTAGGGTAAGGCTGTTTTTACACCTACTGTGGTTTTACGTCCCTTTTTTGTGGTCCCAATAGATTTCTATGAGGCCGCAAAAACGGGCCACAATAATTCCACGGAGCGCAGTTCGCCGTATGGCTGTGAGGGCTGTATTTAAGGGTGTGAAAAAATATTGAGCCTGAACGGAAGGTTGTTTTTGCAGTGCACCGTGACTTCCAGTTTTGCAGACCACCGTTTGTTTTTTCCAATACTTTTGCCATAGTAAATGTTGATCCGCAAGTTTTTTGCGGTCCGTTATTGCGGTAGACTGTGAAAATTGCAGCAATACAGCCCGCAATTACGGGGCTGAAAAAACCCGGTAAGTGTAAAAGAAGCCTTAGGTTTGGGATTAGGGTTAGGTTTGGGATTATGGTTATGGTTAGGGATGGGATTAGGGTTATGTTTGGGATTAGGGTTAGGTTTGGGATTAGGGTTAGGATTAGGGTTATGGGTGTGTTGGGATTATGGTTAGGTTTGTGGTTAGGGTTATGGTTAGGGTTGGGATAAGGGTTAGGGTAAGGGGTATGTTGGGGTTAGGGTTGTGTTTAGGGTTAGGGTTGGGATTAGGGTTAGGGGTATGTTGGGGTTAGGATTGTGATTAAAGTTATGGTTAGGGTTGGGATTAGGGTTAGGGGTGTGTTGGGGTTAGGGTTCGAGTTATAATTGGGGGTTTCCACTGTGTAGGCACATCAGGGGGTTTCCAAGCGTGACAAGGCACCACCATTGATTCCAGCCAATTTTGCATTGAAAAAGTCAAATGGTTCTCCCTCCCTTCTGACCTCTGCCTTGCACCCAAAACAGTGGTTTACTCCCACATATGGGGCTTCAGCGTACTCAGGACAAATTGGACAACAACTTTTGGGGTCCAGTTTCTCCTGCTACCATTGGGAAAATAAAAAAAATTGTGGGCTAAAAAATAATTTTTGTGGAAAAAAAATATTTTTTTATTTTCACGGCTTTGCGTTATAAACTTCTGTGAAGCACTTGTGCGTTCAAAGTGCTCACCACACATTTAGATAAACTTCTTGGGGGGGTCTAGTTTCCAAAATGGGGTCACTTGTGGGAAGTTTCTACTGCTTAGGCACATCAAGGACTCTGCAAATACAACATGACTCCTGCAGACCTTTCCATCAAAGTCTGCATTCCAAAACATCACTACTTCCCTTTCAAGCTCTGCCATGCGCCCAAACAGTGGTCCCCCCCACATATAGGGTATCAACGTACTCAGGACAAATTGCACAACAACTTTCATGGTCCAATTTCTCTTATTACCCTTGTGAAAGTAAAAATGTGGGGGTGAAAAGATAATTTTTGTGGGGAAAATATGATTTTTTATTTTCACGGCTCTACATTATAAGATTATGTGAAGCGCTTGGGGGTTCATAGTGCTCACCACACATCTAGAGAAGTTCCTGAGGGGTCTAGTTTCCAAAATGGGGTCACTTGTGGCTTTTTTTTACTGTTCAGGTACATCAGGGGTTCTGCAACCACAACACAACGCCTGCAGACCATTCCATCAATGTCTGTATTTAAAACGTCACTACTTCTTCCCTTCCAAGCCCCTCTGTGTGCCAAACAGTGGTCCCCCCTACATATGGGGTATCGGCGTAAAAACTGGACAACAATTTTTGGGGTCCAATTTCTCCTGTTACCCTTGTGAAAGTAAAAAATTGCGGGCTAAAAAATAATTTTTGAGGAAAAAAAAAAGATTTTTTATTTTCACGGCTCTACGTTATAAACTTCTGTGAAGCACTTGGGGGTTCAAAGTGCACACCATACATCTAGATAAGTTCCTGAAGGGGTCTAGTTTCCAAAATGGTGTCACTTGTGGGGGGTTGCACTGTTTAGGCACATCAGGGGCTTTCCAAATGCAACATGGCATCCGATCTCAAATCCAGCCAGTTCTGTGTTGAAAGTGTCAAATGGCAGTCCTCTTCCAAGCTCTGCCGTGCACCCAAACAGTGGTTTACCCCCACATATGGGGTATTTGTGTACTCAGAATAAATTGCACAACATCTTTCGTGGTCTAATTTCTCCTGCTACCATTGTGAATATGAAAATTTAGGGGCGAAAATATAATTTTTTGGGAAAAAATATGATTCTTTATTTTCTCGGCTCTACGTTATAAACTTCTGTGAAGCATTTGGGGGTTCAAAGTGCTCACTACACATCTATATAAGTTCCTTAAGGGGTCTAGTTTCCAAAATAGTGTCACTTGTGGGGGTTTCCACTGGTTAGGCACATCAGGGGCTCTCTAAACACAACATGGCGTCCGATCTCAATTCCAGCCAATTCTGCGTTGAAAAAGTCAATCTGCACTCCTGTTCCAAGCTCTGCCATGCACAGTGGTTTACCCCAACATATAGGGTATCGGCGTATTTAGGAGAAATTGCACAACAAATTTTGTGGTTTATTTTCTCTTTTTACACTTGTGAAAATAAAAAAAAAATTGGTTCTGAAGTAAAATGTTTGTAAAAAAAGGTTAAATGTTAATTTTTTCCTTCCACATTGCTTCACTTCCTGTGAAGCACGTAAAGGGTTAATAAAATTCTTGAATGTGGTTTTGAGCACCTTGGGGGGTGTGGCTTTTAGAATGGTGTCTCTTTTTGGTATTTTCTGTCATTAACACCCCTCAAAGTGACTTTAAATGTGAGATGGTCCCTAAAAAAATGGTTTTGTAAATTTTGTAGTAAAAATGAGAAATTGCTGGTCAACTTTTAACCCTTATAACTTCCTAACAAAAAAAATTTGGTTCCAAAATTGTGCTGATGTAAAGTTGACATGTGGGACTTGTTATTTATTAGCTATTTTGTGTGACATATCTCTCTGATTTAAGGGCATAAAAACTCAAAGTTTGAAAATTGCAAAATTATAAAATTTTTTGCCATATTTCCATTTTTTCATAAATAAACGCAATTAATATTGAAGAAATTTTACCACTAACATGAAGTACAATATGTCACAAAAAAAAATCGCAGAATCAGCGGGATCCGTTAAAGCGTTTCAGAGTTATAACCTCTTAAATTGACAGTGGTCAGAATTGGAAAAATTGGCTTCGTCATTAAGTACCAAATTGGCTCTGTCACTAAGGGGTTAAACATGCTCTGACTGTTATTTATCAGTTTTTGAGAAGTTATTTAAAATTTGCCAAACAATATGGCTGCACATTATTCTGTAACTTTTGCAAAATTTGCTGATGCAACAAAACAGAAAACTCTTAAGATTTTTATAAGTAAAATTTACAAAATAGCCATGTTGCAGATTTTGATGCGTTTCTGCAGCATTTTGGGATGCGTGGAATTGCATCAAATCCGCAGTGTAGTGCACAAGCAATGTTAGTCAATAAGAAATTGACAATTGGTGTGCACATGCTGCGCTTGGTGCGAGAAAAGCTGCAGATAGGGAGGAGGAAGAATGTGTGGGTGGAGTGTGGGTGAAGACTATGTGTGCGGGCAGAGATTGTGTGTGCAGAGAAGATGTGTGTGTCTGTGTGCAGGTGTTTGAGTGTGTCTGTGTGTGTCTATGTGTGTCTGCAGGGTCTGCGGGGCTGTGTGTATATGCGGGGCTGTGGCTGCGTGTCTGTGTGAGTAGGCAGGCATCGTCCGTTGGGACTGGTAGTCCCATCCTGCTATGCCTGCTACAGTGGCAGCTAGCCAATGATGGGACAGTAGTAGCCTCATCATTCGGTTACTGTGTGGAATAGGAAAAAAACACATACACACATACAGTATACACATACAGTACATAAATAACATACTGAACATATACATACAGTACATACTCAACATACACCTAGTCCCCAAAGCCTTCGATCACCTGTAAAAAAATAAAAATAATAAACCAGCAGTATACTCCCTGGTCTGATGTAATCCATTTAATAACGAGTGTCCCAGGACGATATCAAGTGGAAAGCTGTCACATCGGCAGATGTGACTGCTCGCCAGGGGTTCAGATGATACAATGACAGGATATAATCCTCTGCACTGTATCCCTCCGTCGCCATTAGTTCAGCAGAGTTCATACTGTCACTTGAGTCAGCGCTGCATTGGAAAATTCTCACACAGCAGTGACGTAAAGTAAGAACATGAACTCATTGAACCCTCAGTGATAACACTGCAGGTGCCATTGTCTCCTGTTAGTGTGTCACTGGAGCCCCTGTAGAGTGGTCACATCTTCTGATGTGGCAGCTCTATAGGGGAGATAGTTGTGGGACACTCGTTATTAAAATGGACTGCTTCAGACGAGGGAGTATGTGTCTTGGTTTATTATTTTATTTTTCTTTTGCAGGAGATTGAGGGTGTTGCATGGACTGGCAGTACAATACAAATGGCAAAACTGTGTTGTGTTTTATTTAAATACTTTATTTTGGCTGTGTATTTAACCCTTTCATCACTATCGGATTAGTAATGGATAGGTATCTTATTGAAGCCTCTCCATTACTAAGCCGGCTTGATGTCACCTTACAATTCAAAGGTGGCATCAACCCCCAACTGTTATCCCATATGCCACCACTACAGGGCAGTGGGAAGAGAGAGGCAAAGTCCCGGAATTGGCGCATTTTACAGATTCTCCATTTCTTGGGTGGCTGTGAGCTTGTGTTTGTAGCCTAAGCTATGAATATCAGCCTGCAGCTGTCTGCATAGCCTTTTCTGTATATTAGATATAGGGGGACCCCACATTGTTTTTTTGGGGGCCCCCTATTTTAATAGCCAGTAAAGGCTAAATATACAGCTGCAGGCTGAGATTCATAGCTTGGGAAGATCCATGGGTATTAACCCCTTCCCAGGCTATAAACATTGACCCCCAGAGTTATTTTACAGGGAAACATTTATTTAATTATTTAAAAAAATATTAAAGTTGAAACTCTAAATGTAAGAAATACCCACTTGTATTTACAGATATTTCTAAACTGCTTCCTGTCACATTGTACTCCCCAACAACAGCAGTGACCAGCAATGTGTAATAATTCCCCGGTGTCAGGCCACCAATTGTATTTGAAGTTGTAGCCACGGTTTTATTGAAAGTTGGTTCTCCTAGAATCTGGATTTCATAAGAACTTGCATTTCCATCTGGTTTCTCCCAGATCACAGATATAGAAGTGATGGTGATGATCCCAGTCATCAGGTTCTTCACTACGTTGGGTTCTATTGTGAAACAGAAAATATATAAATACTAACAAACAAAAGATTTTACATAGTTCTTTGCATGATATGACAATATTGTGTTTTTCTGGGTTTATTATTTCATAGTTTAGTTATCCAAGGAAAAATTGCTGAAAAGTGTAGACTAAGATTTCAGTGATTTCTAAGTTATCTAGCTGGTTTTTTTTTATCTGGGATTAAGTAATTTTACAAGTGATATTAAACCATAGTTTGAATCTGAAATCTTATCAGATGATAAATAGAAGTCAACATATAACAGTAGAGGAGTCAGAATGTTACTGTTCAAATGCCTTCTATACCATAGAGTGAGTCAATGCTTACTAAGATATAGTAAAAGCAGAAAAAGTTATGCTACTAAGATTTTGCTTAACCCCTTAAAGACCAGGGGTATTTCCGTTTTTCCTCCCCTTCATCCTACAGCCATAACTTTTTTGTTTTTCCGTTAATATGGCCATGTGAGAGCTTGTTTTTTGTGGGACGAGTTGTAATTTTGAATGGCATTATTAGTTTTATCATATCATGTACTAGAAAATGGGGAAAAATTCCAAATGTGGTGAAATTGCAAAAAAGTGCAATTCCATAATTATTTACTTATTTATTTTTAGCATATTCACTAAATGCTAAAACTAACCTGCAATTACGATTCTTCGGCTCATTACAATTTCACAGACACCAAACATGTATAGGTTCTTTTTTATTTAGGTGGAGAAAAGAAGTTGAAAGTTTTGTAAAAAAAAAAAAAAAAAATAGTTACCACTTTCCGAGACCCTTAGCTCCATTTTTCAGGATCTGGGGCAGTGTAAGGGCTTATCATTTGCATGCCGATCTGACGTTTTTATTCATGTGGCGTGTATACAATCTTTTGATCGCCCGTTATTGCATTTTATTGCAATGTTGCAGTAACCAAGAAAACAAAATTCTGGCGTTTTGATTTTTTTTCTCGCTATGCCGTTTATCAATTGGATTAATTCTTTTTAGATATTGATAGATCGGGCGAATCTGAAATCGGTGATACCAAATATGTGTATATTTGATTTTTTTAAATTGTTTTATTTTGAATGTGGCGAATGGGAGGTTATTTGAACTTTTATATTTTTTTTTATTGTTTACATCTTTTTAAAAACTTTTTTTTAATTTTTACTTGCTTTAATAGTCTCCATGAGAGACTAGAATGTGTGATCATGCGATCGCTTCTGCTACATAGAGCATGGCTGCAGCCCTGCTCTGTGTAGCAGAACTGCTCATTTGCTATGAGCGCCAACCGCTGTATCCTGCAGGCGCAGATGGGCGTCGTTAATGACTCGCTTCCTGCGTGTGCATGTTAAATGCCGCTGTCAGGCCGGGATCACACATGCGAGAAATACGTCCAAGTCTCGCATGGTAATACCCGGCATTGCCGCCGACACTCAGGAGCGGAGCGTGAGGCCGCATGTATTGATATGCAGCCGCACTCTCCGATCCTGAGAGACGGCGGCAATGCCGGGTATTACCATGCGAGACTCGGACGTATTTCTCGCATGTGTGATCCCGACCTCAGAGTTTGACAGCGGCATTTAATATGTTAACAGCTGTGGGTGGATCGTTATTCAAACCCCAGCTGTTATGGGCACATGACAGCTGATCAGATCAGCTGTCATGTGCCTGAAAAGGTGTGGGCTCATCGCTGGAGCCCGCACCAAACAGGGGGAGGCGTCCAATGTCAGATATATCTGTCATTGGACATTAACGGGTTAACTGTGGAGTAAATGCATGTGCACATAATTCAATATCAGTACATTAAAGTTAAGCAACTATCAAACATTGGTAATATGGTTTCCATTTTCTATACGATTTAACTATTTTTAAAACAGAGACAACAGGAAGTAATGCCATATTGGCTGTCACCTTTAACTTAGTTTATTGCCTGCTTATGTTCAACTGCAATTAATTAATGATGTTGTCCAATGTAGTAAAGCCAAGTAGTACTGGGCTAAATTTTAGAACTACAGGTTTTAGCTAGATTCACCTGGCTAGCTTTGACTAAGATGCAGGGCCTGTGTTCACTAGAGGTGTGTCAGTCTGCTGGATGTTGAGTATAGTCGAGTGTGCTAAATCTGGTGAGAGACAGAAGAGTGTTTTTGTGCAAGATCAAAATATGGACTCTTTACAGTCCAAGAATGCATGTCTGGCAGAAGGTGTTTGCTGCTTTTTAGATGAAAGTGGGTCCCCCTTATTTCTTGGGCCTTTGCGCAGCTGCACAGGTTACACTAATGGTATGTCCACCCATGGCAGATTATTAATATTAATACTTATTTATATAGCACCATTAATTCCATGGTGCTGTACATGAGAAGGGGTTACTTTCAAAGTTATAGATATTGTTTGCAGTAAACAAATTTATGATGACAGACTGATACAGAGAGGAGAGGACCCTGTCCTTGTAGACTTACATTCTATGGGATAATGGGGAAGAGACAGAAGGTCGGGGTGCAGCAGATGCGGTGGTGATGAGGCGGCAGCTCGAGTGGTGGTGAAGCGGCAGAATGGTTATTGCAGGCTGTAAGCTTTCCTGAAGAGATGGGACCGAGGGTGGTGGATAATCAGATGTGTTGAGGCGTGGAATTTCAGAGGATGGGGGATATTCGGGAGAAATCTTGGAGGCAGTTGTGTGAGAAAAAAATAAGTGTGGAGGAGAGTAGGAGGTCTTGTGAGGATCGAAGATTACGCGAGGGAAGATGTTGGGAGATTAGTTCAGAGATATAGGGAGGGGACAGGTTGTGAATGGCTTTGTAGATCAGTGTTAGTAGTTTGAACTGTATTCGTTGGAAAATTGGGAGCCAGTAGAGGGATTTGCAGAGGGGAAAAACAGGGGAGTAGCAAGGAGAGAGGTGGATTAGCAGCAGAGTTGAGGACAGACTGGAATGGTCAAAGAGAGTTAGCGGAGAGGCCACAGAGGAGGGTGTTTCAGTAATCGAGACGGGAGATGACGAGGGCATGCATAAGAGTTTTAGTAGATTGAGGTCTGAGGAAGGGACGGATTCTGGAAATATTTTTGAGTTAGAGGCAACAGGAGGTGGCAAAGTTTGGATATGTGGTTTGAAAAGCAGGGCAGAATCGAGAGTTACGCTGAGGCAGCAGATTTCAGGTGAGGGAGAGAGCATGACGCCGTTTAAACATAATAGATAGGTTGGGTAGGGGAGATACGTGAGATGGAGGAAAAATGATGAGTTCGGTTTTGTCTACTTTGAGTTTTAGGAAGCGAGATGTGAAGAAGGAGGATATGGCTGATAGACACTCTTGGGTTCTCGACAGCAGAGAGGTGACATCTGGGCCAGAGAGATAGATCTGAGTTTTGTTCGCATACAAGTGGTACTGGAAGCAATGGGACTTTATGAGTTATCCTAGGCCAAGGGTATAGATGGAAAAAAGTAGGGGCCCAGGACAGAGCCTTGAGGGACTCCAACAGAGAGAGGGCAGGATGAGGAGGTAGTGTGGGAGTGGGAAAAGCTAAATGTGCGGTCGCAAACGTATGAGGCAATCCAGGACAGGGCAAGGTCTTTGATGCCAAGGGAAGAAAGAATCTGTAGCAATAGACAGTGGTTGACTGTGTCAAAGGCAGAGGACAGGTCGACAAGGAGGAGAATGGAGAACTGTCCGTTAGCTTTGACTGTAAGTCATTAGTCATTTTTGTCAGGGCAGTTTGGGTGGAGTGGTGGGGGCGGAAGCCAGATTGGACGTTGTCAAGGAGAGAGTTAAATGAGAGGTGGGAGCAAAGCTGAGCATGGACATGTTGCTCAAGGAGTTTGGAAGCAAATGGGAGCAGTGATATAGGGCGATAGCTGGACATAGCAGTTGGGTCAAGGTTAGTTTTTTGACGATAGGTGTGATGGTGGCATGTTTGAAGGCAGAAGAGAAGGTACAAGAAGATAGTGATAGGTTGAAGAGATGGGTTAGGGCAGGAATGAGTATATAAGTGAGGTTGGGGAGCAGGTGGGAAGGGATGGGGTAGAGCGCTCTGTTGGTGAGGTGTGATTTGGAAAGGAGGTGAGTGATCTCCCCACTTCATTTCCCACTTCTCAACTTTGGTTGCTCCCTTGGTAGCCCTCACCAAGAAGGGAGCAAATCCCAAATTGTGGTATGAAGAAGTCTCCAAGGCTTTCTCTTCTATTAAGTCTCATTTTGCTAGCGCTCCCATCCTACATCGTCCCGATGTTGATAAGCTGTTTATAATGGAAGTGGATGACTCATCGGTTGGTGCTGGAGCAGTTCTCTTCCAAAAGGATACTCAAGGTCGGAAGCATCCTTGCTTCTTCTCTAAAACCTTCACACCAGCGGAGAGGAATTATTCCATCGGGGACAGGGAGTTGCTAGCAATGAAGTTGACCTCGGAATGGAGACATCTTTTGGAGGGGGCTCGCTTTCCCTTCCAAGTATTCACGGACCACAAAAATTTGGTGTATTTACAAACAGCCCAGTGGTAAAATTCTCGTCAGGCCAGATGATCCTTGTTCTTCTCTCGGTTCCACTTCACCCTCCATTATCTCGCTGGGGAGAAGAACATTCGTGCTGAAGCCCTCTCTCACTCCATTGTGTCTTCTTCTGAGGAGGAAGGGGAGCCTCGGCTTATTGTCCCTTCTGAGAGCCTGAGAACCGTAGCTCCGGTATCGCTAGAGTCAATGCCTCCGAGCAAGACTTTTGTACCCATTAATTTGTGACTGGAGGTTCTCTCTTGGGCTCATTCGTCCAGGGTGGGTGGACATTTTGGGACAAAGAGCACATCTGAGCTGCTGGCGAGGACGTACTGGTGGCCGCATATGGTCCGTGACATCGGAGATTATATTCGGGCGAGTGTCTCCTGCGCCAAAAATAAGTCTCCTCGACAATGGCCAGCTGGGTTACTTTATCCCTTGCCGGTGGCAGACAGGCCCTGGCAGATGGTTGGGATGGACTTTGTGGTGGGCTTGCTCAAGTCTCCTGGCTGTACCATCGTTTGGCTTATCACTGATCATTTTTCTAAAATGGTGCATTTGGTGCTGCTTCCACGGCTACCTTCTGCATGGGCTTTGACAGCGTTGTTTGTAAAACACAGCTTCCGTCTATACGGTATGTCGGACAAAATTGTCAGTGACCTGGGTCCCCAGTTTGCGTCTCGGTTCTGGAGAGAGCTTTGTTGTCTTCTCAGCATTGAGTTGAATCTCTCTTCTGAATATCATCCCGAGACGAATGGGTTGGTGGAGAGAGCCAACCAGACCTTGGTCACATATCTGCGACATTTTGTTTCAGTCAGGCAGGATGATTGGGCATCCTTGCTACCGTGGGCGGAGTTTGCGCTGAACAACACCATAGCCAACTCCACTGGACAGACTCCATTCCTCCTAAACTATGGTCAGCATCCGTGGGTACCTGTGTCTATGCCCGTGTCTTCCGCCGACTCCAGGGTGGCAGACTGGGCTATGGAGGCACGGGACATTTGGGACCGCACTCAGGATGCCATTCGGGCCCCCAAGGAGAGAATGAGGTTCTCCACTGATGAACATCGGCGCCCCGCTCCGACCTTTGCTCTTAGCCACTTAGTGTGGCTCTCCGCCCATAACATCAGGCTGCGAGTTGAGTCCACTAAGTTTGCTCCTCGTTACTTGGGACCTTTCAAGGTTCTCGAATAGGTTAACCCAGTCATCTACCATCTGGCCCTTCTGCCACGCTTGGGTATCACCGACACCTTTCATGTGTCCCTCCTTAAGCCCGTATACATGTCCCAGTTTTCTGAGTCATCTGCCAGGACATCGGGTTCGTCTACGGACGATTACGAGGTGAATGCTATTTTGGGGTGCAAGATGGTACGTGGCAAAATTTTTTACCTGGTGGACTGGAAGGGTTATGTGTTATGATATGGTGACCTAGGAGCAGCATGAGACGTACTCTGGAGAAGGTGGTACCTGTACTGACCGCAGACCCTGAACCTAACACCATAACTAGAAGTAGCTGTGGGATGTACTGTTATGATCTGGTTGCCTAGGAGCAGCATGAGACGTACTCTGGAGAAGGTGGTACCTGTACTGAACGCAGACCCTGAACTTAACAACACAACTAGATGTAGCCGTGGGATGTACCTAACGCTCCCTAGACACCTCGACACAGCCTGAGGACTAAATACCCCTAAAGATAGAAACGGAAAACTATCTTGCCTCAGAGAAAATCCCCAAAAGAAAGACAACCCCCCACAAATATTGACTGTGAGAGGAGAGGGAAATGACATACGCAGACTGAAATCAGAATTTAGCAGAGGAGGCCATTCTAGCTCAATAGAAAGTATAGGACAGGGTACTATGCGTTCAGTATTAAAACACTAGAAAATATCCACCACAGAAAATACAAAAACTCCACATCTGACTAAAGACATGAAGGGTATATCTGCATCTCCAGAGATTCCAGCAAGGCTGAAGGAATCCTTACACAGACAAAGCTGGAAAAGACAAAACAAGAAAATGCACTGAACTATTAAGCCCACAGCATGTGAACTGCAAAAACAAAGCCAGAACTTATCTTTGTAGACATGGACTGCAAAACAGGAGAGACCAGTCAGAGATGTGAATCCTCCAAAAACAATGGACAACTGGCACTGACTAAAGGATCAAGCAGGACTAAATAGCTGAGTCCAAATTGCAAAAAGTGAACACACCTGATAAATGCTGCGATCCACAGACAGCAGCACTACCACTCATAACCACCGGAGGGAGCCCAAGAGCAGAATTCACAACAGTACCCCCCCTTGAGGAGGGGTCACCGAACCCTCACCAGAGCCCCCAGGCCGGTCAGGACGAGCCAAATGAAAGGCACGAACCAAATTGTCAGCATGAACATCGGAGGCAACAACCCAAGAATTATCCTCCTGGCAACCCTTCCATTTGACCAGATACTGAAGCTTCCGCCTCGAAAAACGAGAATCCAAAATCTTCTCAACCACATACTCCAACTCCCCATCAATCAACACCGGAGCCGGAGGATCAACAGAGGGAACAACGGGGACCACATACTTCCTCAACAAAGATCTATGGAAAACATTATGGATGGAAAAAGAGGCTGGAAGGGCCAAACGAAAAGACACTGAATTGATAATCTCAGAAATCCTATAAGGACCAATAAACCGAGGCTTGAACTTAGGGGATGAGCCTCCTCCTGAGACAACACCAAATTGTCCACCACATGAGTCCAAATCTGCTGCAGCCTGTCAACCACAGAATCCACACCAGGACAATCAGAAGGCTCAACCTGCCCTGAAGAAAAACGAGGATGAAAACCAAAATTACAAAAAAAAAAGGCGAAACCAAGGTAGCAGAACTAGCCCGATTATTAAGGGCAAACTCAGCCAATGGTAAGAAAGCCACCCAATCATCCTGATCAGCAGACACAAAGCATCTCAAATAGGTTTCCAAAGTCTGATTAGTTTGCTCGGTTTGGCCATTTGTCTGAGGATGAAATGCGGAAGAAAAAGACAAATCAATGCCCAGCCTAGCACAAAAGGCCCACCAAAACCTAGAAACAAACTGGGAACCTTTATCAGACACAATATTCTCCGGAATGCCATGCAAACGAACCACATGCTGAAAAAACAATGGAACCAAATCAGAAGAGGAAGGCAATTTAGGCAAAGGTACCAAATGAACCATCTTAGAAAACCAGTGACAAACCACCCAGATAACAGACATCCTCTGGGAAACCGGAAGCTCTGAAATGAAATCCATAGAAATATGCGTCCAAGGTCTCTCAGGGACCGGCAAAGGCAGAAGCAACCCACTAGCGCGGGAACAGCAAGGCTTAGCCCGCGCACAAATCCCACAGGACTGCACAAAAGAACGCACATCCCGAGACAAAGAAGGTCACCAAAAGGACCTACCAACCAAATCTCTGGTACCAAAAATCCCAGGATGGCCAGCCAACACAGAACAATGAACCTCAGAAATCACTTTACTAGTCCACCTATCAGGAACAAACAGTTTCCCCACTGGACAGCGGTCAGGTTTATTAGCCTGAAATTCCTGAAGAACCCGTCGTAAATCAGGGGAGATGGCAGAAAGAATAACCCCTTCCTTCAAAATGCCAACCGGCTCAAGAACCCCAGGGGAATAAGGAAAAAAACTCCTAGAGAGGGCATCCGCCTTAACATTCTTAGTACCAGGAATGTATGAGACCACAAAATCAAAACGGGAGAAAAACAGGGACCATCGAGCCTATCTAGGATTCAGCCGTTTGGCAGACTCGAGGTAAATCAGATTCTTATGATCAGTCAGGACCACAATACGGTGCTTGGCCCCCTGAAGCCAATGTCGCCACTCCTCAAATGCCCACTTCATAGCCAACAACTCCCGATTGCCGACATCATAATTGCGTTCCGCAGGCGAAAACTTCCGAGAAAAGAAGGCACACGGTTTCATCAAGGAACCATCAGAATTCCTCTGAGACAAAACGGCCCCTGCCCCAATCTCAGACGCGTCAACCTCAACCTAAAATGGAAGAGAAACATCCGGCTGACGCAACACAGGGGCAGAAGTAAATTGGCGTTTAAGCTCCTGAAAGGCAGAAACAGCCGCGGAGGACCAATTCGTCACATCAGCGGCTTTCTTCGTCGAATCGGTCAGAGGCTTAACCACACTGGAGAAGTTAGCAATGAAACGACAATAAAAATTATCAAAGCCCAAGAATTTCTGAAGGCTCTTCACAGATGTGGGTTGAATCCAATCATGAATGGCCTGAACCTTAACCGGATCCATTTCTACAGATGAGGGAGAAAAAATGAAGCCAAAAAAAGAAACTTCTGCACTCCAAAGAGGCACTTCGACCCCTTCACAAATAAAGCATTATCACGGAGGATCTGAAATACCATCCTAACCTGCTTCACATGAGACTCCCAATCATCGGAAAAAATCAAAATATCATCCAAATATACAACCATGAATTTATCAAGATAACTCAGAGAGATATCATGCATGAAGGACTGGAACACAGATGGGGCATTAGAGAGTCCGAATGGCATCACAAGGTATTCAAAATGGCCTTCGGGCGTATTAAATGCAGTTTTCCATTCGTCACCCTGCTTAATACGAATAAGATTATATGCCCCTCGAAGGTCAATCTTAGTAAACCAGCTAACCCCCTTAATCCTAGCAAACAAATCAGTAAGCAAAGGCAAAGGGCATTGAAATTTGACCGTGATTTTATTCAAGAGGCGATAATCAATACAGGGTCTCAAGGAGCCATCCTTCTTGGCAACAAAAAAAAACCTGCTACCAATGGTGAAGAAGATTGCCGAATATGCCCCTTCTCCAAAGACTACTTAATATAGCTCCGCATAGCGGCATGTTCTGAAACAGACAGGTTGAAAAGTCGGCCCTTAGGGAACTTACAACCTGGAATCAAGTCAATAGCACAATCACAGTCCCTATGCGGTGGAAGGGAACTGGATTTGGGCTCATCGAATACATCCTGGAAATCTGACAAAAACTCAGGAATTTCAGAAGAGGGGGAAGAGGAAATTGACATCAAAGGAACGTGACCATGAACCCCCTGACAACCCCAACTAGTCACAGACATAGATCTCCAATCCAACACCGGATTATGTACCTGTAACCATGGAAAACCCAGCACAATATCATCGTGCAAATTATGCAACACCAGAAAACGACAATCTTCCTGATGGGCTGGCGCCATGCGCATGGTCAGCTGTGTCCAAAACTGAGGTTTATTTATAGCCAACGGTGTATCATCAATGCCACTTAAAGGAATAGGGTTCTGCAACGGTTGCAAGGGGAAACTACAACGTCTGGCAAATTCTAAGTCCATTAAGTTCAGAGCGGCGCCTGAATCCATAAATGCCATGACAGAAAATGATGATAATGAGCAGATCAAGGTCACAGATAACAGAAATTTAGGTTGTACAGTACTGATGGTAACAGAACTAGCGATTCTCTTAGTACGCTTAGGGCAATCAGAAATAACATGAGCAGAATCGCCGCAGTAAAAACTGTTATGACCTGGTGGTCAGGAAATAATGGACCTGGTGGTTAAGAGCACACGGAATGACCTGATAGTTACTGATGATAAAGGACGAGCTCTGGGACGTGGGAACTCTGCTGACCGCAATCCCTAATCCTATCACACACACTAGAAATAGCCGTGGATTGCTCCTAACGCTCCCTATGCAACTCGGCACAGCCTAAGGAACTAGCTAGCCCTGAAGATATAAAAATAAAGCCTACCTTGCCTCAGAGAAATTCCCCAAAGGAAAAGGCAGCCCCCCACATATAATGACTGTGAGTAAAGATGAAAATACAAACACAGAGATGAAATAGATTTAGCAAAGTGAGGCCCGACTTACTGAACAGACTGAGGATAGGAAAGGTTGCTTTGCGGTCAGCACAAAAACCTACAAAAAGACCACGCAGAGGGCGCAAAAAGACCCTCCGCACCGACTCACGGTGCGGAGGCGCTCCCTCTGCGTCCCAGAGCTTCCAGCAAGCAAGACAACAAT
Source organism: Ranitomeya imitator (assembly GCF_032444005.1). Taxonomy (NCBI): domain Eukaryota; kingdom Metazoa; phylum Chordata; class Amphibia; order Anura; family Dendrobatidae; genus Ranitomeya; species Ranitomeya imitator. The sequence goes on along the minus strand of NC_091286.1, from coordinate 415,830,546 downwards.
AAAAATAGCAAGCTGGACAGAAAAATAGCAAACCAAAGAAAATACAAGCAGGAACTTAGCTTCTGCTGGGAAGACAGGTCACAAGAACGATCCAGGAGTGAACTAGACCAATACTGGAACATTGACAGGTGGCATGGAGAAAAGATCTAAGTGGAGTTAAATAGAGCAGCCAGCTAACGAATTAACCTCGTCACCTGTGGAAGGAAACTCAGAAACACCCACCAGAGGAAGTCCATGGACAGAACCAGCCGAAGTACCATTCATGACCACAGGAGGGAGCCCGACAACAGAATTCACAACAGTACCCCCCCTTGAGGAGGGGTCACCGAACCCTCACCAGAGCCCCCAGGCCAACCAGGATGAGCCAAATGAAAGGCACGAACCAGATCGGCAGCATGAACATCAGAGGCAAAAACCCAGGAATTATCTTCCTGACCATAACCCTTCCACTTGACCAGGTACTGGAGTTTCCGTCTCGAAATACAAGAATCCAAAATCTTCTCCACCACATACTCCAACTCCCCCTCAACCAACACCGGGGCAGGAGGATTAACGGATGGAACCACAGGCGCCACGTATCTCCGCAATAACGACCTATGGAACACATTATGGATGGCAAAAGAAGCAGGAAGGGCCAAACGAAATGACACAGGATTGATAACCTCAGAAATCTTATACGGACCAATGAAACGAGGCTTAAACTTAGGAGAGGAAACCTTCATAGGAACATAACGAGACGACAACCAAACCAAATCCCCAACACGAAGTCGGGGACCCACACAGCGCCGGCGGTTAGCGAAACGTTGAGCCTTCTCCTGGGACAATGTCAAATTGTCCACCACATGAGTGCAAATCTGCTGCAACCTATCCACCACAGTATCTACACCAGGACAGTCCGAAGACTCAACCTGCCCTGAAGAGAAACGAGGATGGAAACCAGAATTGCAGAAAAACGGCGAAACCAAAGTAGCCGAGCTGGCCCGATTATTAAGGGCGAACTCAGCCAACGGCAAAAAGGACACCCAATCATCCTGATCAGCAGAAACAAAGCATCTCAGATATGTTTCCAAAGTTTGATTAGTTCGTTCGGTTTGGCCATTTGTCTGAGGATGGAAAGCCGAGGAAAAAGACAAATCAATGCCCATCCTAGCACAAAAGGATCGCCAAAACCTCGAAACAAACTGGGAACCTCTGTCAGAAACGATGTACTCCGGGATACCATGTAAACGAACCACATGCTGGAAAAATAATGGCACCAAATCAGAGGAGGAAGGCAATTTAGACAAAGGTACCAAATGGACCATCTTAGAAAAGCGATCACAAACCACCCAAATGACCGACATCTTTTGAGAGACGGGGAGATCCGAAATAAAATCCATAGAAATATGCGTCCAGTGCCTCTTCGGGACCGGCAAGGGCAAAAGCAACCCACTGGCACGAGAACAGCAGGGCTTAGCCCGAGCACAAGTCCCACAGGACTGCACAAAAGAACGCACATCCCGTGACAAAGACGGCCACCAAAAGGATCTAGCCACCAAATCTCTGGTACCAAAGATTCCAGGATGCCCAGCCAACACTGAACAATGAATCTCATAGATAACTCTACTAGTCCATCCATCAGGGACAAACAGTTTCTCCGCTGGGCAACGGTCAGGTCTATCAGCCTGAAATTTTTGCAGCACCCGCCGCAAATCAGGGGAGATGGCAGACAAAATTACCCCCTCTTTGAGAATACCCGCCGGCTCAGGAACACCCGGAGAGTCAGGCACAAAACTCCTTGACAGGGCATCAGCCTTCACATTCTTAGAGTCCGGAAGGTACGAAACCACAATATCAAAATGGGAGAAAAATAACGACCATCGAGCCTGTCTCGGATTCAACCGTTTGGCAGACTCAAGATAAGTCAAATTCTTGTGATCTGTCAAGACCACCACGCGATGCTTGGCTCCTTCAAGCCAATGACGCCACTCCTCGAAAGCCCACTTCATGGCCAACAACTCTCGATTACCAACATCATAATTATGCTCAGCAGGCGAAAACTTTATAGAAAAGAAAGCACATGGCTTTATCACCGAGCCATCAGAACTTCTTTGCGACAAAACAGCCCCTGCTCCAATCTCAGAAGCATCAACCTCAACCTGAAACGGGAGCGAAACATCTGGCTGGCACAACACAGGGGCAGAAGAAAAACGATGCTTCAACTCCTGAAAAGCCTCTACAGCTGCAGAAGACCAATTGACCACATCAGCACCCTTCTTGGTCAAATCAGTCAACGGTTTAGCAACACTAGAAAAATTAGCGATGAAGCGCCGATAAAAATTAGCAAACCCCAGGAACTTTTGCAGGCTCTTCACAGATGTCGGCTGAGTCCAATCGTAAATGGCCTGGACTTTAACAGGGTCCATCTCGATAGTAGAAGGGGAAAAAATGAACCCCAAAAATGAAACCTTCTGAACTCCAAAGAGACACTTTGACCCCTTCACAAACAAGGAATTCGCACGAAGGACCTGGAACACCATTCTGACCTGCTTCACATGAGACTCCCAATCATCCGAAAAGACCAAAATATCATCCAAATACACAAACAGGAATTTATCCAGGTACTCTCGGAAGATGTCATGCATAAAGGACTGAAATACTGATGGAGCATTGGAAAGCCCGAATGGCATAGCCAGGTACTCAAAATGGCCCTCGGGCGAATTAAATGTTGTTTTCCATTCATCGCCTTGTTTAATACGCACAAGATTATACGCCCCTCGAAGATCTATCTTGGTGAACCAACTAGCCCCTCTAATACGAGCAAACAAATCAGACAGCAACGGCAAAGGATACTGAAATTTGACTGTAATTTTATTAAGAAGGCGGTAATCAATACAAGGTCTCAAAGAACCATCCTTCTTGGCCACAAAAAAGAACCCTGCTCCTAACGGTGATGACGACGGGCGAATATGGCCTTTCTCCAAGGATTCCTTTATATAACTCCGCATAGCGGCGTGTTCTGGCACAGATAAATTGAACAATCGGCCCTTAGGAAACTTACTACCAGGAATCAAATTAATTGCACAATCGCAATCCCTATGAGGAGGTAGGGCACTGGCTTTGGGCTCATCAATTACATCCCGATAATCCGACAAAAACTCTGGAACTTCAGAAGGAGTGGAAGACGAAATAGACAAAAATGGAACATCACCATGTACCCCCTGGCAACCCCAGCTGGACACAGACATAGATTTCCAGTCCAATACTGGATTATGAACCTGTAGCCATGGCAACCCCAAAACGACCACATCATGCAGATTATGCAACACCAGAAAGCGGATATCCTCCTGATGTGCAGGAGCCATGCACATGGTCAATTGGGTCCAGTACTGAGGCTTATTCTTGGCCAAAGGCGTAGCATCAATTCCTCTCAATGGAATAGGATACTGCAAGGGCTCCAAGAAAAAACCACAGCGCCTAGCATACTCCAAGTCCATCAAATTCAGGGCAGTTCCTGAATTCACAAATGCCATAACAGAATAGGATGACAAAGAGCAAATCAGAGTAATGGACAATAGAAATTTAGACTGTACCGTACCAATGGTGGCAGACCTAGCGAACCGCTTAGTGAGCTTAGGACAATCGGAGATAACATGAGTGGAATCACCACAGTAAAAACATAGCCCATTGTGACGTCTGTATTCTTGCCATTCAGCTCTGGTCAAAGTCCTATCACATTGCATAGGCTCAGGCCCATGCTCAGATAGTATCGCCAAATGGTGCACAGCTTTACGCTCACGCAAGCGTCGATCGATCTGAATGGCCAAAGACGTAGACCCATTCAGACCAGCAGGCATGGGAAATCCCACCATGACATCCTTAAGGGATTCAGAGAGACCCTTTCTGAAGATTGCTGCCAGGGCACATTCATTCCACTGAGTGAGCACAGACCACTTTCTAAACTTCTGACAATATATCTCCGCTTCATCCTGACCCTGACACAGAGCCAGCAAGATTTTCTCTGCCTGATCCACTGAATTAGGTTCGTCATAAAGCAATCCAAGCGCCAGGAAAAACGCATCAACATCACGCAATGCCGGATCTCCTGGCGCAAGGGAAAATGCCCAGTCTTGAGGGTCACCACGTAACAAAGAAATAATGATCTTTACTTGTTGAACAGGGTCACCTGAGGAGCGAGGTTTCAAGGCAAGAAACAATTTACAATTATTTTTGAAATTCAAGAACTTAGATCTATCACCAAAAAACAAATCAGGAATTGGAATCCTAGGATCCGACATCGGATTCTGAACCACAAAATCTTGAATGTTTTGTACCCTTGTAGTGAGATTATCCATCCAAGAGGACAGACCTTGAATGTCCATGTTTACACCTGTGTCCTGAACCACCCAGAGGTAAAGGGGAAAAGAGAGACAAAACACACTGCAAAGAAAAAAAAATGGTCTCAGAACTTCTCTTATCCCTCTATTGAGATGCATTAGTACTTTGGGCCACCTGTACTGTTATGCCCTGGTGGTCAGGACAATAATGGACCTGGTGGTTAAGAGCACACGGAATGACCTGATAGTTACTGATGATAAAGGACGAGCTCTGGGACGTGGGAACTCTGCTGACCGCAATCCCTAATCCTATTACACACACTAGAAATAGCCGTGGATTGCTCCTAACGCTCCCTATGCAACTCGGCACAGCCTAAGGAACTAGCTAGCCCTGAAGATATAAAAATAAAGCCTACCTTGCCTCAGAGAAATTCCCCAAAGGAAAAGGCAGCCCCCCACATATAATGACTGTGAGTAAAGATGAAAATACAAACACAGAGATGAAATAGATTTAGCAAAGTGAGGCCCGACTTACTGAACAGACTGAGGATAGGAAAGGTTGCTTTGCGGTCAGCACAAAAACCTACAAAAAGACCACGCAGAGGGCGCAAAAAGACCCTCCGCACCGACTCACGGTGCGGAGGCGCTCCCTCTGCGTCCCAGAGCTTCCAGCAAGCAAGATAACAATAAAAATAGCAAGCTGGACAGAAAAATAGCAAACCAAAGAAAATACAAGCAGGAACTTAGCTTCTGCTGGGAAGACAGGTCACAAGAACGATCCAGGAGTGAACTAGACCAATACTGGAACACTGACAGGTGGCATGGAGAAAAGATCTAAGTGGAGTTAAATAGAGCAGCCAGCTAACGAATTAACCTCGTCACCTGTGGAAGGAAACTCAGAAACACCCACCAGAGGAAGTCCATGGACAGAACCAGCCGAAGTACCATTCATGACCACAGGAGGGAGCCCGACAACAGAATTCACAACAAAAAACACAACCCATTCTGACGCCTGAATCCTTGACGTTCAGCTCTAGACAAAATCCTATCACACTGCATAGGCTCAGGACTCCGCTCAGAGGACAACGCCACAGTGTGCACAACTCTGCGCTCGCGCAAGCGCCGATCAATCTGAATGGCCAGAGACATAGAATCACTCAGACCAGCAGGCGTGGGGAACCCCACCATAACATCTTTAATGGATTCAGAAAGACCCTTTCTGAAAATTGCCGCCAAGGCATCCTCATTCCATTTAGTCAGTACAGACCATTTTCTAAATTTCTGGCAATACGATTCTGCCGCTTCTTGACCCTGACACAGGGCCAACAAGATCTTCTCAGCTTGATTCACAGAATTAGGCTCATCATACAATAACCCCAATGCTTGAAAGAGTCAACATTAAGCAAAGCAGGATTGCCAGTTTCCAGGGAAAATGCCCAATCCTGTGGGTCACCACGCAGCAGGGATATGATGATCTTAACCTGTTGAATGGGATCACCAGAGGACCGGGGTCTCAATGCAAAAAACAGTTTACAGTTATTTTTGAAACTCAAAAATTTGGATCTGTCACCAAAGAATAAATCAGGAGTGGGAATCTTAGGTTCTAAGGCAGGAGTCTGAACAATATAATCTGAAATACCCTGTATCCTAGCAGCAAGCTGATCCACACGAGAAACTAACTCCTGAACATTCATGTTATTACTAGGTTCCGCAGCCACCCAGAGATTAAGAGGGAGGAAAAGGCAAAACAGGCTAAGGAAAAAAAATGGCTCAAAACCTTTCCTCCCTTCTTCTGAGATGCAATTAACTCATTGTTGGCCAGTTGTACTGTTATGATCTGGTGGCCTAGGAGCAGCATGAGACGTACTCTGGAGAAGGTGGTACCTGTACTGAACGCAGACCCTGAACTTAACAACACAACTAGATGTAGCCGTGGGATGTACCTAACGCTCCCTAGGCACCTCGACACAGCCTGAGGACTAAATACCCCTAAAGATAGAAACGGAAAACTATCTTGCCTCAGAGAAAATCCCCAAAGGAAAGACAGCCCCCCACAAATATTGACTGTGAGAGGAGAGGGAAATGACATATGCAGACTGAAATCAGAATTTAGCAGAGGAGGCCATTCTAGCTAAATAGAAAGTATAGGACAGGGTACTATGTGTTCAGTATTAAAACACTAGAAAATATCCACCACAGAAAATACAAAAACTCCACATCTAACTAAAGACATGGAGGGTATATTTGCATCTCCAGACATTCCAGCAAGGCTGAAGGAATCCTTACACAGACAAAGCTGGAAAAGACAAAACAAGAAAATGCACTGAACTATTAAGCCCACAGCATGTGAACTGCAAAAACAAAGCCAGAACTTATCTTTGTAGACATGGACTGCAAAACAGGAGAGACCAGTCAGAGATGTGAATCCTCCAAAAACAATGGACAACTGGCACTGACTAAAGGATCAAGCAGGACTAAATAGCTGAGTCCAAATTGCAAAAAGTGAACACACCTGATAAATGCTGCGATCCACAGACAGCAGCACTACCACTCATAACCACCAGAGGGAGCCCAAGAGCAGAATTCACAACAATGTACCCAACACTCCCTAGACACCTCGACACAGCCGGAGGACTAAATACCCCTAAAGATAGAAACGGGAAAACTATCTTGCCTCAGAGAAAATCCCCAAAGGATAGACAGCCCCCCACAAATATTGACTGTGAGAGGAGAGGGAAATGACAAACACAGACTGAAATCAGGATTTAGCAAAGAGAGGCCATTCTAACTAGAAAGAAAGTATAGGACAGAGTACTATGTGGTCAGTATTAAAACACTAGAAAATATCCACCACAGACCATACAAAATCTCCACATCTGACTAAAGACATGGAGGGTATATCTGCATCTCCAGAGATACAGCTTGGCTGAATAAATCCTTACACAGTCCAAGCTGGACAAGACAAAACCTATAAATGCACTGAACTATAAGGCCCACAGCATGTGGACAGCAAAAACAAAGCCAGAACTTATCTTTGTTGAAATGAACAGCAAAAACAGGAGAGACCAGGCAGGATGTGAATCCTCCAAAAACAATGGACAACTGGCACTGACTAAAGAAACAAGCTGTTAGGGCTAGCGGAACGCACCAAATAATAAGACAGATAGAGTATGGTGTGTTCGCAGCCCGCGGTCCACCGTGCAGAGATGGAACCTGCTGCCAAGTAATGACGGACTATATGGCGGTACAAAGTGAATACACACATGGGCTAACCTCACCCTGTGTGAAGGAAGCGAACCCTGTTATGTCACAGGGCCGTGGTACCGCACCAAGAGCGCAAGCAACGAGTCTCAGAACTCAATCCCAAGACACAGGATTTGAGTACATAGACCTTATGCGCTCGACACCGCTACTGAGGTGTCAGAGTGACAGCAATAGAAGCACGAGAGTGCATGCAGTGCCGCACTAGCGAACGCCACTAACCACCCAGGCTTGGGTCAGGAAAGCGCTGTGAAAGCACAAGGCGCCGCACTGGCGGTCACAGCAATAAGACGCTGTATTGTGTGTTTACGTGCTGATGGCTAAGTCGGGCGCTAGATAGCAAACATACACCTTCCGCGAACAGTCGTCCAATAGGGAGGGTTATTTAAAGAGCGACTTTCACTCACAACAAACACAAATTTACAAATGTACACTAGCGCATGGCTGTGCGGTCATGCGCAGCTTATATAGTTGCAGCACGTTCAGGACCTTCCAATAAAGGACCAATGGGAAGCTGCTATCAAAGTTTTGCCCTTTCAGGACCTTCCTGGAGGACCAATGGGATGTGCTGCAGTACCTGAGCATGTGACCCTCGATCTCCAATGGGAGATCTTGCCCTGGGCATGCTCAGAAAGAGAAGAGCAGGACTTAGCCCCAAAAGCATCTGCTCACCGCTGCCCAACACTGACTTCAATGGCAGAAGCAGGAAAAGCAGCAGTAACTCTTTGTACAGAGTGAGACTGAGCAAGACGCTGGGACCGACGTCTCTGCTGAGCAGACTCCACTGCGGCTGGATAAGAATGGGAGACCGCAGCGGAGATGGCTCGAGATTCCCCTTGTGCAGAAGCGGGAACTCGACACCTAACATTACCCCCCCTCCTAGGACCCCCCCTCATTGGGCCTCGCTACGCTCAAAGGCAGCAATGAGCTGTGGGGCCCGAATGTTTTCAGCAGGCTCCCAGGACCTGTCCTCTGGGCCATAACCCTTCCAATCCACCAGATAGAACTTTTTGCCACGTACCACCTTGCACCCCAAAATAGCGTTCACCTCGTAATCGTCCGTAGACGAACCCGATGTCCCGGCAGATGACTCGGAAAACCGGGACATGTATACGGGTTTCAAGAGGGACACATGAAAGGTGTCGGTGATACCCAAGCGTGGAGGAAGGGCCAGACGGTAGACCACAGGGTTAACCTGTTCAAGGACCTTGAAGGGACCCAAGGGACCCAAGTAGCAAGGTGCAAACTTAGTGGACTCAACACGCAGCCTGATGTTACGGGCGGAGAGCCAAACTAAGTCGCCAGGAGCAAAGGTCGGAGCGGGACGCCGATGAGCTCATCGGCGGAGGACCTCATTCTCTCCTTGGAGGCCCTAATGGCATCCTGAGTGCGGTCCCAAATGTCCCGTGCCTCCACAGCCCAGTCTGCCACCCTGGAGTCAGCAGAAGACACAGGCATGGGCACAGGGACACGCGGATGCTGGCCGTAATTTAGGAGGAATGGAGTCTGACCGGTGGAGTCGGCTACAGCGTTGTTAAGCGCAAACTCTGCCCACGGTAGCAAGGATGCCCAGTCATCCTGCCTGGCAGAAACAAAATGTCATAAATATGTGACCAAGGTCTGGTTGGCCCTCTCTACCAACCCATTCGTCTCGGGATGATATGCCGAAGAGAGATTCAACTCAATACTGAGTAGACGACAAAGCTCTCTCCAGAATCGAGACGCAAACTGGGGACCCCGGTCACTAACAATTTTGTTTGGCATACCGTGTAGGCGAAAGATATGTTTGATGAACAAGACAGCCAACGCCCGTGCAGAAGGTAGCCGTGGAAGAGGCACCAAGTGCACCATTTTGGAAAAATGGTCGGTGATCACCCAGATAATGGTGCATTTACGAGACTTGGGTAAGCCCACCACAAAGTCCATCCCAACCATCTCCCAGGGCCTGTCCGCCATCGGCACAGGGTAAAGCAGCTGGCCATTGCCGAGGGGACTTGTTCTTGGCGCAAGAGACACACGCCCGAACATATTCTGCGACATCACGAGCCATATGCGGCCACCAGTATGTCCTCGCCAGTAACTCAGATGTCCTTTTGGAACCAAAATGTCCACCCACCCTGGACGAGTGTGCCCAAGAGAGAACCTCCGGTCGCAAACTGGATGGTACAAAAGTCTTGCCCGGAGACACAGACTCTAGCGAAACCGGGGCCACAGTTCTCAAGCTCTCGGTGGGGACAATAAGCCGAGGCTCCTCTTCCTCCTCCGCAGATGACACAACGGAGCGAGAGAGAGTGTCAGCCCGAATGTTCTTCTCCCCAGAAAGAAAATGGAGGGTGAAATGAAACCGGGAGAAGAATAAGGACCATCTGGCCTGGCGAGAATTCAACCGCTGGGCTGTCTGCAGGTACACCAAATTTTTATGGTCTGTGAAGACTTGGAAGGGAAAACGTGCTTCCTCCAAGAGATGTCTCCACTCTGAGAAAGCCAACTTCATGGCTAGCAACTCCCTGTCCCCAATGGAATAATTCCTCTCTGCTGGTGAGAAGGTCTTAGAAAAGAAGAAGTAAGGATGGTTCCGACCTTGAGCATCCTTTTGGAAGAGGACTGCTCCAGCACCAACAGAAGAGGCATCCACCTCCATGATAAATGGCTTATCAACATCGGGGCGATGTAGGATGGGAGCGCTAGCGAAGTGTGACTTTATGGAGTTAAAGGCCTTGGAGACTTCCTCAGACCACAATTTGGGATTTGCCCCCTTCTTGGTGAGGGCAACCAAGGGAGCTACCAAAGTTGAGAAGTGCGGAATAAACTGGCGATAATAATTAATGAACCCCATAAAGCGCTGCACCGCTTTAAGAGAATGGGGTTCCTGCCAGTCCATCACAGCCTGTAGTTTGGCAGGATCCATAGCCAATCCCTGGGCAGAGATGATGTAGCCTAGGAAAGGTAAGGACTAGGGTTGAGCGAAACAGGTCGAAATTTGTCAAAAGTCCCCGACTTTTGGCAAGGTCGGGTTTCATGAAATCCGACCCGACCCCAGTGTGGGGTCGGCCATGAAGTCGGCGATCTTTTGAATCTAGAATCGGAATTCCGAAACCGATTCCCGATATGTTTAAGATATCGGGAATTGGTATCGGAATTCAGATTTAAGTGTAAAATAAAGAATTAAAATAAAAAATATCGCAATACTTACCCTCTGACGCGCCCTGGTACTAACAGGGAACCTTCCTTCCTTAGAATCAGCCTTCCAGGACCTTGCGGTAACGTCGCGGTGACGTCGCGGCTTGTGATTGGCCGCGCGGCCGCCCATGTGACCGCTCGCGCGGCCAATCACAAGCCGCGACGTCACCGCGACGTCACCGAAGGTCCTGGAAGGGCTGATTCTTAGGAAGGAAGGCTGTCGGAAAGAAGCAGGGCGCGTCCGAGGGTGAGTATATACCTAATAGGAATATACTCACCCTCGGACGCGCGGTCACATGGGCGGCCGCGCGGCCAATCACAAGCCGCGACGTCACCGCGACGTCACCGCAAGGTCCTGGAAGGCTGATTCTAAGGAAGGAAGGTTCCCGGTTAGTACCAGGGCGCGTCAGAGGGTAAGTATTGCGATATTTTTTATTTTAATTCTTTATTTTACACTAAAATATGGATCGCAGGGCCTGAAGGAGAGTTTCCGCTCCTTCAGACCCTGGGAACCATGGAAACCCAATGCACTGCATTGGGTTTCGTGTTTCGGCCGACCCCGACCCCGACTTTTTTATAGGATAGGCCGATTTCACTCGACCCGACTTTTGAAAAAGTCGGGTTTCGTGAAACCCGACCCGATCCGATAGAAGTAAAGGTCGCTCAACTCTAGTAAGGACTCCTGCTCGAACATACACTTCTCCAACTTGGCATAGAGGGAGTTTGCCCGTAGGAGGTCGAAGACTTTGCAAACATCTCTCCGGTGGGAGTCAATATCTGGAGAGTAGATGAGAATATCATCCAGATAGACTACGACCGAGGTGGAAAGCATATCCCGGAAGATGTCGTTCACAAAGTCTTGGAAAATGGCTGGGGCATTACAGAGCCCGAAGGGCATCACCAGATACTCATAGTGCCCATCCCTGGTGTTAAAAGCCGTCTTCCATTCGTCCCCCTCACGGATGCGAATCAGGTTGTAAGCACCCCGCAGATCTAATTTAGTAAATACCCTTGCTCCCCGAAGCCTATCGAAGAGCTCAGATATCAAGGGCAAAGGATACTTATTCTTAACGGTGATGGTGTTAAGACCCCTGTAGTCTATGCATGGACGCAATTCCCCATTCTTCTTCTGCACGAAGAAGAACCTTGCCCCAGCAGGTGACACTGACTTCCTAATGAATCCTCTTGCCAGATTTTCCTGGATGTACTATGACATTGCCTCCATCTCCGGGAGAGATAACGGATAGACTCGACCCCGGCGAGGCTCAGCACCAGGCAAGAGATCAATAGGACAGTCATAGGGGCGATGGGGCGGAAGGATCTCCGCCGCCTTTTTGGAGAACACGTCTGCATAAGACCAATACTGCTTGGGGAAAGAGGATAGGTCTGCGGGTACCTCTGTAGTAGCAACCTGAACGCACTCCCTCTGACACCTACCCCCACAAGATTCGCCCCATCCCAGAATTCTGCCTGAGGACCACTCGATATGAGGAGAGTGGTACCATAGCCAAGGTATTCCCAACAGGACCTCATCAATTCCCTCAGGAATGACGAGCAGAGATATAATCTCCTGATGAGATGGCGACATGGACAGAGTAAAAGGGATGGTCTGGTGTGTTATCTGTGAGGGCAGTGTCGACCCATTCACCACTCGTACCGTTACTGGTTGAGCTAGCATAACCAGGGGTATTGCGTGACGTTGGGCGAAGGCAGAAGACATAAAATTGCCCTCCGCCCCAGAATCCACACAGAGCTCTACCGAGTGGGAGAATGAGCCTATAATAATTGTCCCCTTAAAGGACAATTTAGAGGCAAACGTCGCTGTGTCTAGTGTACCTCCACCTACTACCACTAGACGCTGACGTTTCCTCGACCGCTGAGGACATCTGGTGGCTAGATGTCCTGACTGCTGGCAAACATGACAGACCTTGAGTGCACAAGCGTTCCGGGACTTAGATCCCGCTTGTGACACTTCCATGGCCTCATGTGACTCAGGAACCAGGACCGGAGATTCCAGAGGTTTGGCGAAGGTAGGAGACAGCTGAAACCTCTGCCTACACTGGGCTCGCTCTAACCTCCGCTCGTTAAAACGGAGGTCAATTCGAGTGGAGACAGTTATTAACTCCTCCAGTGTGGCAGGAATCTCCCTCGTGGCCAGAGCGTCCTTAACGTGATCAGCCAGGCCCCTCCAAAATATGGGGATAAGGGCTTTATCCGACCAGTCCAGCTCAGAAGCTAAAGTGCGGAATTGGACGGCAAAATGACTGACCAAGGACTCACCCTGAGTTAATGCCAGCAGTTGGAGCGCAGTATCATGGGTGACTTGAGGTCCTAAAAAGACCTGTTTCAGAGTGCTCAGGAACAGCGGAGCACTCTGCACCACATGATCGCCACGCTCCCACAGCGGCGTAGCCCATTCCAACGCCCTGTCCGACAAGAGAGACACTATAAATCCCACCTTAGCCCGCTCTGTGGGAAGACGTGCAGCCAGGAGCTCGAGGTGAATAGAGCACTGACTCACGAATCCCCTACAAAATTTGCTATCACCAGAAAATTTTTCTGGCAGCGGGAGGCGAGATAATGTCGGAACAGGGTTGGCAATGGACAAGGTTGCTGCAGCCACGCTAGCAGCCTGTACAGCGACTGCGGTAACATCCACAGCTGAGGTTGAGCTCTCGAGAGCCACCAACCTACCCTCCAGCTGCTGGATATACCGCAAGGATTGCTGTTTGTCCGTCATTACTAGCCAGACCCTGGCGCTAGTGTAATACTAGGGCTAGCGGAACGCACCAAATAATAAGACAGATAGAGTATGGTGCGTTCGCAGCCCCGGGTCCACCGTGCAGAGATAGAACCTGCTGCCAAGTAATGACGGACTATTTGGCGGTACAAAGTGAATACACACATGGGCTAACCTCACCCTGTGTGAAGGAAGCGAACCCTGTTACGTCACAGGGCCGTGGTACCACACCAAGAGCGCAAGCAACGAGTCTCAGAACTCAATCCCAAGACACAGGATTTGAGTACATAGACCATATGCGCTCGACACCGCTACTGAGGTGTCAGAGTGACAGCAATAGAAGCACGAGAGTGCATGCAGTGCCGCACTGGCGAACGCCACTAACCACCCAGGCTTGGGTCAGGAAAGCGCTGTGACAGCACATGGCGCCGCACTGGCGGTCACAGCAATAAGACGCTGTATTGTGTGTTTACGTGCTGATGGCTAAGTCGGGCGCTAGATAGCAAACATACACCTTCCGCAAACAGTCATCCAATAGGGAGGGTTATTTAAAGAGCGACTTTCACTCACAACACACACACATTTACAAATGTACACAAGCGCATGGCCGTGCGGTCATGCGCAGCTTATATAGTTGCAGCACGTTCAGGACCTTCCAATAAAGGACCAATGGGAAGCTGCTACCAAAGTTTTGCCCTTTCAGGACCTTCCTGGAGGACCAATGGGATGTGCTGCAGTACCTGAGCATGTGACCCTCGATCTCCAATGGGAGATCTTGCCCTGGGCATGCTCAGAAAGAGAAAAGCAGGACTTAGCCCCAAAAGCATCTGCTCGCCGCTGCCCAACACTGACTTCAATGGCAGAAGCAGGAAAAGCAGCAGTAACTCTTTGTACAGAGTGAGACTGAGCAAGACGCTGGGACCGACGTCTCTGCTGAGCAGACTCCACTGCAGCTGGATAAGAATGGGAGACCTCAGCGTAGATGGCTCGAGATTCCCCTTGTGCAGAAGCGGGACCTTGACACCTAACACAAGCAAGACTAAATAGCCCAGTCGAGAGCACTAAGTGGACACACCTGATAAATGCTGCGATCCAAAAACAGCAGCACTACCACTCATAACCATCGGAGGGAGCCCAAGAGCAGAATTCACAACAGTTATGTTCCTGAGGACAGATCCTGGGAGCCTGCTGAGAATATTCGGGCTCTGCAGCTCATTGCTGCCTTCGAGCGTGGCGAGGCCCAAGGAGGGGGGCCTAGGAGCGGGGGTTATGTTAGGGGTCGAGTTCCCACTTCTGTACAGGTGGAATCTCGGTCCATCTCTGCTGCAGTTTCCCATTCTTCTCCAGCCACAGTGGAGGCTGCTCAGCGGAGACGTCGGTCCCTATGTCTTGCTCAGTCTGACTCTGTGCAAAGGGTTGCTGCTGCCTTTCCAGCTTCTACCATTGTAGCCAGTATTGGGCAGCGGCAAGCAGATGTTTTTGGGACTACGTTCTGCTTTTGTGCAGCATATGAAACAATGGATACTGGAAGCCTGTGCTAGCATTTCTTCAGTGGTGTTGCTATCAGTGTGTTAAGAGTGGGAGAAGAGGGTTGCATTGACAATCCAACACAATGGGCAGCACTTTGAACACATTTTATAAGTGGTCATTAATGTGTAAATAACTCATGAAAGAATAAAGTTAAGTTAAAACCAAGCACACCATTGTTTTTCTTGTGAAATTCTCAATAAGATTGATGTGTCACATAACCCTCTTCCCATTGAAAAAAAAAAACTTGGATCCAAAATGGCCGACTTCAAAATGGCTGCCATGGTCCCCACCCATATTGAAAAGTTTTCCCCCTCTGATATAATAATGTGCCACAAACAGGAAGTTGATATCACCAACCATTCCCATTTTATTTAGGTGTATCCATATAAATGGCCCACCCTGTACTAATAGATCACAGAATGCACATGAGTCAACAGTGTGATGCAGTAAAAAAAGGCAAACCCAGTCCTGGAACGTATGAAGAGAAGCATAGACTCTAGATCACGTGAAGTAATTATCCCCCTCTACTCTTCCTTGACCTCTTTTGGAATACTGTGTCCAGTTCTGGGCACCACATTTTAAAGAAGACATAGAAAAACTGAAGCAAATTCAGAGAAGACCTAGCAAAATGGTGAGCGACTGCAAACAATATCCTATGAGGAATGTTTAAAAGATCTGGGAATGTTTAGCTTGAAAAAAAGAAGGCTAAGAGGAGACTTAATAGCTGTCTAAAAATAGCTGAAGGAATGTCAGAGTATAGAGGGATCATCCTTATTCTCATTTGCGCATGGAAACACGAGTAGCAATGGAATGAAATGGAAATGGAAAAGATTCTGATTAGATATTCGAAAAAACTTTTTGACAGTGAGTGTTTTCAATCAATGAAACAGGCTGCCAGGAGAGGTGGTGAGTTCTCCTTCAATGGAAGTCTTCAGAGGCTGTACAGACATATGTTTGAGATGGTTTAGTGAATCCTGCATTGAGCAAGGGGTTGGACATAATGACCCTTGAGATCCCTTCCAACTCTAAGGCTGCCGTCACACTAGCAGTATTTGGTCAGTATTTTACATCAGTATTTGTAGCCAAAACCAGGAGCGGGTGATAAATGCAGAAGTGGTGCATATGTTTCTGTTATACTTTTCCTTTATTTGTTCCACTCCTGGTTTTGGCTTACACATACTGATGTAAAATACTGACCAAGTACTGCTAGTGTGACTGCAGCCTAACATTGTATGATACTAAGATTCTACTGAGAGGTCATGAAATGCACCCTAATGATAATGTAATTGTAAAACAGTGATAAGTGATAATGACTCACTTGTGTATGTATACGTGGTGTTCTTTTTTCCTTGTACACTGTTATTTCCCACAAGGGCAAAGACCATGAATGTGTAATAATATCCAGGCGTTAGGCCTCCAATTGTATTGAAAGAAGTGGTCACAATTCTGTTTAAACTTGGATCTTCAATGATCTGGATCTTATAAGAATCAGCATTCCCATTCCGTTTCTCCCAGCTTAGAGATACAGAAGTGGTTGTGATATTCTCTGTCCTAAGATTCCCCACTATGTCTGGTTCTAGAAAGTAACCACAAGCAGCAGTTATATTTCAGCTTACAACAAATTAAGTATCATTATAAATGATTTAGTTATGTGCTTAAGGGTATGGCTGTGCCATCAGCACACCAATAGATTTATCCCTGCCATAGAAACACACCGGTATAAGTAGATATGGTATTCTTATCTCCTTGCACCATGTCATTTCCCACAAGAGCAAAAACCATGAAAGTGTAAAAGTATCCAGGCATGAGGCCTCCAATTGCATTCAAAGTGGTGTTCACAATTCTGTTTAAACTTGGATCTTCAAGAACCTGGATCATATAGGAATCTGCATTTCCATCTGGTATCTCCCAGTTCAGAGACACTGAGGTAGTAGTGATAAAATCCACTGTAAGATTCTTCACTAGACCGGGAACTAGAAAGTAAACACAATCCTGTAGTTATCTCCCAGAGTGAAGCATATAAAATACTAATCCCTTTATGCTTAACTATAGAGCCCATGGCTCCCCACTCTTCATATGGACTCCCTCTTTGTCGGCCATGGTATTAAGTCTATGAAGCCCTGTATGATACCGGTAATTATACAACAGATTGAAATATTGCAGAATTGCATTTTTTTTTTGGGAGGGGGGGTGGGGGGGTTGACATTCCTCCATACTTGGAATTTTTTTCCCCATTTTCCACTACATCAATCAGTAAAATAAATGGTACCATTCAAAAGTACAACTCGTCTGGCAGGAAAAGCCTTAATACATTTATGTGACTTGAAAGAAAGGGTGTTAAATATTAATTATTGATTCTTGACTTATTCTTTTTCTCATTTCTGTACTGAGCCTCGTGGAAGGTTTGGCTGACATTACATGTGCTATTTCTGTATATTTAGCTCAGAGTAAAAGTTAACACCATATAGAGAGAACACGTGCTCCATGGGACATATATATTCACACCTCTTAGCAAGGGTGGGCTGTCACTTAGGGCCTTCTCCTTCACTCTCTACGGATTACAGACTCCACACAGAGGGAATGAACAGCTGGTAGCCATGTGCTTCTTGATGACTTCTACTCCATGACAGAGACAGACGCCATTTACCATTCAGAATCTCTCAGGAAAGATGGGGAACAAACTTTGATATGGACAAATGGACAATCTCTTTGTAACTATTTCACCTATTTCACGTTGCGCTGCAGTGATGCTTTTTGGTGGACAATCCAATAAACCACTACATTTTTATGAGACATCTGGTACAGAGTGCTGATTAAATAAATATGCGAAATAAGCATATTTAACAAAGGGAGGAAAAATGAAAGCTCAAAAACAAAATTAAGCTGCCACTTGAAAAGATTAATATTCTTACACTATAGTATGAACACTGCAACAGAAAAAATAATTATAATAGTAGATCACAGTATTTTGATACTTCCTAAAATAATGAAATATAAAGATAGAAGAAAGTCATGTAGACACCACATGGTAGGAGCCACTGTAGCTCATTTTATAAAAAAAAAGGACTTTTTACACTGACCCTCACATTAGGCTTACACTTCCCTTACTGTGGAGATCCCTTCATCTTATTTTCAGTAAACTTTATACACAGATAATACAGAGTCTCCAAGGTTGATGACTCCTCAGATCACATATTATGCCGAGAATGCTCCTCCAAAGTCAATGAGTTATCTCCAGACTACAGCTCCCTATGAGACTGCAAAACACCTCTCTGAACCGTATTAAACAAAAGCAGAATCTCTGATGAAATGGCATACACCATAACGACATGCAGAAAATAGAAAAACTATTTATTAACATCTTCCGGACATGTCAGTTTTCTAATATGTTTGTTTTAATTTTCTCTTCCCTTTCTGCCAAGAGGCATAACTTTTTATATTAAACAGTCAACATAGCAGTATAAGGGATTGTTAATTGTGGGACAAGTTGTAGTTTGGAATGGCACCCTTTCTATATTACCAATCAACCTACTGGAATACGGGAAAAAATTAATTGCACAAAAAAAAAAAATTGGGGGTAGATATGATCTGAATGCTTCTTATTGCATTTTTTGCTGTGTTGTGGTCAAAGAAACAAAAAACTGCAATTAGGTCATTTAAATTTTTTACGCCATTTATTGATTAAGTTAATTTCATATTTTGATAGATCAGACTTTTATGAATACAGATATGCCAAGCGTGTAATTTTTTTGTACTTTTAAGTATAATTAAAAATAATTATTAATTGTAATTAATTAATAATTATTAGTCTACTTGCGAGACTTAAACCTGCAAATGTCTTATCATTTCTACTATACTTGTAAATGTCTTATCATTTCTACTATATAATTTAGTGCATTGCACTTAAAACTTACTGTCCACTTACTATCCATGACTGGGATCAGTGTAGATCTTATCTGGTGGAAGGTGTGAAAGTAGATTTTACCAGGCTGAGTGTCTTTGATCATCTTTTCAAAGAAAAAAAAAAAAAAAAACCCCTGGTGTGCTAGCCAGCTGCCAAATTATCCTCAACCAGTTCCCACAATCCATCTCTTCTGGGCTATAAATTTAGAACCTTCCTTAGGGGTGCACGCAAGTGGGGGTGCACGCTAGCGTCCCATAAGCAAAGCGTCACAGAAGATAAGCGTCGTGACACCGCAGTTATTCCATGGCAGTTAGTCAGGGCAGGAGTCAGGTAACCCACACTCTGCTCTCCCTTCTATCCATGTGCATTATTCCTATCATCCTATGCTCCCTTGCAATCCACATTCACCGCCCAATCCCCCCTCAATCACGACTCATATACATCAGCTCCTCTCTCCTTCCCTCTCCCATGTACAGCTCCCATGCACTTCTCACCTTCCTGAAAAACCTCAGTCCATCTTACCCAAACAGACTGCATAAAAAAACTTCATACAATCCCAAAAGCTACTTGCTTTTTATCTTCCTACTCCTGCTGATATCAGGAGACATCTCCCCAAACCCCGGTCCACCATCCACCAACCTCAACCCCTACCCTACCTCACATCGAAACCTTACTAATCTTACTAATATTAATTGCACTCCTTCATCCCCTCCTTCTTTTAATTGTGCCCTTTGGAATCCACGGTCTGTATGTAACAAGCTTCCTTTCCTACACAATTACTTTCTGAAAAACTCTCTGAATCTGCTGGCCCTCACGGAAACCTGGATTCAGGATTCTGACACTGTCTCTCCTGCTGCCATTACCCATGGTGGCTTACAATTCTCCCATTCCCCGAGACCAACAAACAGACCTGGTGGTGGAGTTGGCATACTCCTGTCCCCACAATGCACTTTCCAGGTCATCCCCTCAGTTCCATCACTCTCATTCCCTTCTTTTGAGGTCCACACCATCAGGCTCTTTCGCCCCCTCTCCCTCAGAGTAGCGGTCATATACCGGCCCCCAGGCTCACCCACCCGCTTCCTGGACCATTTCTCTGCCTGGCTGCCGCACTTCATGTCCTCAGAACTACCAACCCTTATCCTGGGAGACTTCAACATCCCCATTAACAGCCCCACTTCCACATCTGCATCCCAGCTTCTGTCACTAACCACTTCTCTCGGCCTCTCACAGCTCTCAACCTCTGAGACACACAAGGACGGTAACACCCTGGACCTGGTTTTTGCCCGGCTCTGCTCAATCTCCTACATAGATAATTCACCGCTTCCCCTCTCTGACCACAACATTCTCTCCTTCACACTCACATATCCTCGCTCACCCCAGCACCCTCCTACACACCATTCAGTCAGAAATCTACAAGCCATTAACCCTCTTACACTTTCAGACTCCCTACGCTTATCATTGTCCCCAATCTCTTCCTTTTCCTGTCCTGATCTGGCGGTACATCACTTCAATGACACTCTTAGAAGCACCCTTGACCAAGTAGCTCCCCTCACCCTCAGGACCTCCAAACACAGAATAAAACAGCCCTGGCTCACATCGCAAACCCGATTTCTCCAGCGATCCTCTAGGTGTGCTGAACGCTTATGGAGGAAAACACGCACACCAGAAGACTTCATACACTTCAAATTTATGTTAAGGACCTATAACTTTGCCCTTCACTTCGCTAAACAGACCTACTTTACCAGTCTGATCTCCTCACTATCCAACAACCCCAAGAAACTTTTTGACACCTTTCACTCCCTCCTCAGGCCAAAAGCACAAGCCCCTATCACAGATATTTGTGCTGGTGACCTGGCCTCCCACTTTATAGAGAAAATAGACAATATCCGTCAGGAAATCCGCTCCCAACAACTAAGTTCAGTGACTCCCATCCCTCCCCTCATTGCCCCTGGCTCACTCTCCACATTCGATCCCATCACAGAAGAAGAAGTCTCCAAGCTCCTCTCCTCTTCTCGTCCGACTACATGCACTACCGACCCCATTCCCTCACATCTCCTCCAGTCTCTCTCTCCAGTTGTCACAAGTCACCTAACTACAATCTTTAATCTCTCCCTCTCCTCTGGCATTTTCCCCTCCTCCTTCAAACACTCTATCATTACTCCATTACTAAAGAAACCCACCCTCGACCCATCCTGCACAAACAACTACAGACCGGTCTCCAATCTCCCCTTCATCTCTAAACTCTTGGAGCGCCTGATATACTCCCGCCTTACCCGTTACCTCTCCACTCACTCCCTCCTAGACCCTTCACAGTCCGGTTTCCGCCCCCTACATTCGACAGAAACTGCACTCATCAAAGTGACCAATGACCTTCTGACAGCAAAACGTAATGGTGACCACTCTCTGCTCATTCTTCTCGACCTTTCTGCAGCTTTTGACACTGTTGACCACCCTCTCCTGCTCTCTAGGCTCCAGTCACTAGGCATTAAGGACACTGCTCTCTCCTGGTTCTCCTCCTATCTTTCCGACCGCTCCTTCAGTGTTCTGTTCTCTGGCTCCACTTCATCTCCTCTTCCTCTCACTGTTGGGGTACCTCAGGGCTCAGTCCTTGGCCCCCTTCTGTTCTCTCTCTACACGGCCCCAATTGGACAGACCATCAGCAGATTTGGCTTTCAGTACCATCTTTATGCCGACGACACACAACTATATACGTCATCCCCTGACCTTACCCCCGCTGTACTACAGAATGCCACTGACTGTCTGTCCGCAGTCTCCAACATCATGTCCGCTCTCTATCTGAAACTCAACCTCTCCAAAACTGAACTTCTTCTGCTCCCACCATCTACTAACCTCCCTAAATCTGACATTTCCCTCTCCGTGGGTGGCACCATAATAACACCCCGGCAGCAGGCGCGCTGTCTGGGTGTTATGTTTGACTCCGATCTCTCCTTCACCTCCCATATACAATCTCTTGCCCGCTCGTGCCGCTTACACCTAAAGAACATCTCTAGAATCCGCCCTTTTCTCACCATGGAGACAGCTAAAACCCTCACGGTCGCCCTGATCCACTCCCGCCTGGACTACTGTAACGCTCTATTAATTGGCCTCCCCCTCACTCGACTTTCCCCTCTCCAGTCCATCCTTAATGCAGCAGCCAGGGTCGTCCATCTGGCTAATCGTTACTCGGACGCGTCCGCTCTTCGCCAGTCGTTACACTGGCTGCCCATTCATTACAGGATACAATTCAAAGTACTTGTTCTCACCCACAAAGCTCTCCACAGTGCGGCACCCCCTTACATCTCCTCCCTCATTTCTGTCTATCAGCCTAACAGACCACTGCGCTCTGCAAATGACTTTCGGCTAACCTCTGCACTAATCCGTACCTCCCACTCCCGACTCCAAGACTTCTCCCGTGCTGCGCCAATCCTCTGGAATGCTCTACCCCAAGATATTAGGACCATCCATAATTTGCATAGTTTTAGGCGCTCGCTCAAAACACATTTGTTCAGAGCGGCCTATCACGTTCACTAATCAAAGTTATGTTATGTTTGTGTGTAGCCCATTCACTATCCCCATCTATTCCCCAACCCCTGAAGATGGCTTGACCATGATTGTAAATACATCATTGTAAATACACACCTGTACTTTGTATCTCCCCCACCTCATTGTAGATTGTAAGCTCTCACGAGCAGGGTCGTCTTATTTTGCTTTAATTATTGTATTGTTAACGTTGTTACTTATGACTTTTGTGTTTGAAACTGTTAAACTGTAAAGCGCTGCGGAATATGTTGGCGCTATATAAATAAAGATTATTATTATTAATTATTATTACTATATACTGCAATATCACAGTATTGCAGTATATATTAAAAATTGCAGTCCTCTAATAATGTTAGTGTTTATAGGAGTACCAGCATATCCTAGGGTATAACTTTTTGTAAAATCACAATATTTGGGATAAATTCATTCCAGTTCTCCTCTGTTAAATTTTTGAGTGCGCCAGTATTTTTGGCGCAATTTTGCCACCATTGACGCCAATGTGCAACTACTACTAGCAAAATTTGCAAGAAAGGTTAAAGACCAGAAAAAAGCAAATTTTTTACTTTGCTCCAAATTCATAAATCATTTGCGCCACTTTGGTTGGCGCTAAAAAGGCAACTAATACAACAAGACAAAAAGGAAAATTACTTAAAGGGAACCTGTCACCCGGAAAATCGCGGGTGAGGTAAGCCGACCGGCATCAGGGGCTTATCTACAGCATTCTGTGATGCTGTAGATAAGCCACCGATGTTACCTGAAAGAGGAGAAAAAGACGTTAGATTATACTCACCCAGGGGCGGTCCCGTTGCTGGTCCGGTCAGATGGGCGTCTCTGGTCCGCTGCGGCGCCTCACATCTTCATTCCATGACGTCCTCTTCTGATCTTCAGCCACAGCTCTGGCGCAGGCGTACTTTGTCTGCCCTGTTGAGGGCAGAGCAAAGTACTGCAGTGCGCAGGTGCCGGGCCTCTCTGACCTTTTCGGCGCCTGCGCACTGCAGTACTTTGTTCTGCCCTCAACAGGGCAGACAAAGTACGCCTGCGCCGGAGCCGTGGCTGAAGATCAGAAGAGGACGTCATGGAATGAAGATGTATTCAGAATGCAGGGCAAGCGTAGAAGAGCTAAAGCCAGTAATAAAGTGTGGCTTGCAAGGGAGACCAAAAGCAGTAAGAATGGATTTGGGGGGAACGTCAAAGCAAAAAAGAAAAGTCAAAGATGCTATAGGATTTTTACAAGATGAAAAGGTGAAGTGGAAAAAATGATGTTGAGAAGGCCAAACTTTTAAATTCTTAGTTTGCATCTGTGTTCTGTAAGAAAGCAAATGTAACATCAACTGATCATCAGAGTGCTATCAAAGGAATAAAAGAATCCACACTATCTACAAATAGAGAGACGGTGAGGAAACAGCTAATTTAAATGAATTAAAATCTTCTGGTCCGGATGAATTGCATCCTAGGGTACAGAAAGAGATAGCAGAGGAAATTGTAAATCCACTAGCCAGAATCTTTGAAAAATCCTGGAGAACAGAAGTTCCAGAAGATAGGAGAATGGCAAATATTGTCCTTATCTTCAAAAATGGATAGAAGATGGAGCCAGGAAACTACAGACCAGTGAGCCTTACTTCTATACCAGGAAAGATATTTGAACAAATTATTCAACAGCCTGTATGTAAGAATACAGTAATTAACCAGAGCAAATATGGGTTTGTAGCAAACAAGCCATGCCAGACTAATCTAATTTCCCTCTATGATGAAATCACTGACTGGGTGGATCAGGAAAATGTAGTAGACATAGTATATCTTGACTTCAGAAAAACATTTTATAAAGTATCTCATACTATCCTTACAAAAAAATGACCAAGTATGGAATTGATAAGGCCATGTTTAGGTAAATTCATAATTGAGTGGTAATAAATGGTTGCATATTAAATTGGAAGTGTTTCAAGTGGGGTACCACAAAGCTCTGTCCTTGCCCCAGTGTTGTTCAACATTTTTATAAATAATGTATGTAAGGGAACTGAAGGTATACTAATCAAGTTTGCAGATGATGCAAAGCTAGGAGAGATAGCTAACATTAGAGAAGCCAGTGAAAGAATTCAGAAGGATCTAGATAAGCTTGAACAACGGTCAGCGACTAATAGAATGATATTTAACAGGGAGAAATGCAAGATTCTACATATGGGCAAGAAAAATGAAAACTCCATCTATTGATTGTGAGCAATAGAACTAAGCAATAGCACATGTGCAAAAGATTTGAATATAGAGGGTGGGCCATTTATATGGATACACCTAAATAAAATGGGAATGGTTGGTGATATCAACTTCCTGTTTGTGGTATATTAGTATATGACAGGGGAAAAACTTTTCAATATGGGTGGTGACCATGGCGGCCATTTTGAAGTCGGCAATTTTGGAATCAACTTTATTTTTGTCAAAGGGAAGTGGGTCATTTGACACATCAAACTTATTGAGAATTTCACAAGAAAAGCAATGTTGTGCTTGGTTTTAATGCACCTTTATTGTTTCATGAGTTATTTGCAAGTTTATGACCACTTATGAAATGTGTTCAAAGTGCTGCCATTGTGTTGAATTGTCAATGCAACCCTCTTCTCCCACTCTTGACATACTGATAGCAACACCGCAGATGAAATGCTAGCACAGGCTTCCAGTATCCATTGTTTCAGATGCTGCACATCTCGTATCTTCCCAGCATAGACAATTGCCTTCAGATGACCCCAAAGATAAAAGTCTAAGGGGTCAGATTGGGAGACCTTGGTGGCCATTCAACTGGCCCACGATGACCAATCCACTTTCCAGAAAACTGTTCATATAGGAATGCTCGGACCTGACACCCAAGATGGTGCACCACCACAGAAAAGTTTTCTCCTCCCATATACTAATGTCCACAAACAGGAAGTTGATATCTCCAACCAATACCATTTTATTTAGGTGTATCCTTATAAATGGCCCACCCTGTACTAATAGTTCACAGAATGCACATAAGTCAACAGTGTGATGCAGTATAAAGAAAGCAAACACAGTCCTGGGATGTATTAAGAGAAGCATAGACCCTTGATCACGTGAAGTAATTATGCACCTCTATTCTTCCTTGACCTCTTCTGGAATACTGTATCCAGTTCTGGGCACCACATTTTAAAAAAATTTAAAAAAAACATAGAAAAACTGGAGCAAATTCAGAGAAGACCTAGCAGGATGGTGAGCAACTGCAAACAATGTCCTATGAGGAATATTTAAAAGATCTGGGAATGTTTAGATTGCAAAAAAGAAGGCTAAGAGGAGACTAAATAGCTGTTTAAAAATAGCTGAAGAGTTGTCAGAGTATAGAGGGATCATCCTTATTCTCATTTGCGCATGGAAACATGAGTAGCAATAGAATGAAACTGAAAGAGAAAAGATTCAGTTTAGATATTAGAAAAAACTTTTTGACAGTGAGAGTTTTCAAACAATGGAACAGGCTGCCACGAGAGGTGGTGAGTTCTTCAATGGAAGTCTTCAGAGGCTGTACAGACCTCTGTCTGAGATGGTTAATAAATCCTGCATTGAGCAAGGGGTTGGACATGATGACCCTTGAGATCCCTTCCAACTCTAACATTGTATGATACTATGATTCTACTGACTGGTCATGAAATGCACCCTAATGATAATTTAATTGTAAAGCAGTGATACTGACTCACTTGTGTATGTATACGTGGTAATCTTTTTTCCTTGTACACTGTTATTTCCCACAAGAGCAAAGACCATGAATGTGTAATAATATCCAGGCGTTAGGCCTCCAATTGTATTGAAAGAAGTGGTCACAATTCTGTTTAAACTTGGATCTTCAATGATCTGGATCTTATAAGAATCAGCATTCCCATTCCGTTTCTCCCAGCTTAGAGATACAGAAGTGGTTGTGATATTCTCTGTCCTAAGATTCCCCACTATGTCTGGTTCTAGAAAGTAACCACAAGCAGCAGTTATATTTCAGCTTACAACAAATTAAGTATCATTATAAATGATTTAGTTATGTGCTTAAGGGTATGGCTGTGCCACCAGCACACCAATAGATTTATCCCTGCCAAAGAAACACACCTGTATAAGTAGATATGGTATTCTTATCTCCTTGCACCATGTCATTTCCCACAAGAGCAAAAACCATGAAAGTGTAAAAATATCCAGGCATGAGGCCTCCAATTGTATTCAAAGTGGTGTTCACAATTCTGTTTAAACTTGGATCTTCAAGAACCTGGATCATGTAGGAATCTGCATTTCCATCTGGTATCTCCCAGTTCAGAGACACTGAGGTAGTAGTGATATTATCCACTGTAAGATTCTTCACTAGACCAGGAACTAGAAAGTAAACACAATCCTGTAGTTATCTCCCAGAGTGAAGCATATAAAATACTAATCCCTTTATGACTGTTGGTTTACCGACTTAGCTACAGAGCCCATGGCCCCCCACTCTTCACATGAAATCCCTTCTTGTGGCCATGGGATTACGCCTGTGAAGCCCTGTATGATACCGGTAATTATACCACAGATTGAAATATTGCAGAATTGCAAATTTTAAACGCCATTTTTCCATACTTGGAATTGTCTCCCCATTTTACACTACATCATTCAGTAAAATAAAGAGGGCCATTCAAAAGTACAACTTGTCTGGCAGGAAAACCCTTAATACATTTATGTGACTTGAAAGAAAGGGAGGAAAAAATGAATGCTCAAAAACAAAATTAAGCTGCCACTTGAAAAGATTAGTGTTCTTACACTATAGTATGAACACTGGAACAGAAAAAAATAATTGAAATAGTAAATCACAGTATTTTGATACTTCCTAAAATAATGAAATATAAAGATAGAAGAAAGTCATGTAGACACCACATGGTAGGAACCACTGTAGCTCATTTTACAAAACAAGCACTTTTTACACTGACCCTCACATTAGGCTTAGGGTACCGTCACACAGTGCAATTTTGATCGCTACGCCGGCACGATTCGTGACGTTCGAGCGATATAGTTACGATATCGCAGTGTCTGACACGCTCCTGCGATCAGGGACCCCGCTGAGAATCGTACGTCGTAGCAGATCGTTTGAAACTTTCTTTCGTCGTCTAGTGTCCCGCTGTGGCGGCATGATCGCATGGTGTAACATATATCGTATACGATGTGCGCATAGTAACCAACGGCTTCTACATCGCACATACGTCATGAAATTATCGCTCCAGCGTCGTAGATTGCAAAGTGTGACAGCAGTCTACGACGCTGGAGCGATATTGTTACGATGCTGGAGCGTCACGGATCGTACCGTTGTAGTGATGAAAATTGCAC
The DNA here is from genome assembly GCF_032444005.1 of Ranitomeya imitator. Taxonomy (NCBI): domain Eukaryota; kingdom Metazoa; phylum Chordata; class Amphibia; order Anura; family Dendrobatidae; genus Ranitomeya; species Ranitomeya imitator. The sequence goes on along the minus strand of NC_091286.1, from coordinate 415,802,750 downwards.
TGTGTGACGGTACCCTTACACTTCCCTTACTGTGGAGATCCCTTCATCTTATTATCATTAAACCTTATTACACAGATAACACAGATAGCACAGAGGTGATTCCTCCTCAGATCACAGATTATGCCTAGAATGCTCCTCCAAAGTCAATGAGTTATCTCCAGACTACAGCTCCCTATGTGAATGCAAAACACCTCTCTGAAAAGTATTAAACAAAACCAGAATCTCTGATGAAATGGCATACACCATAACGACATGCAGAAAATAGAAAAACAATTTATTAACATCTTCCCGACATGTCAGTTTTCTAATATGTTTGTTTTCATTTTCTCGTCCCATTCTTCCAAGAGGCATAACTTTTTTTTATTATACAGTCAATAAAGCAGTATAAGCGTTTGTTAATTGTGGGACAAGTTGTAGTTTGGAATGACATCATTTCTATATTACAAATCAACTTACTGGAATACGGGAAAAAATTAATTGCACAAAAAAAACATTTTGGGGTAGATATGATCTGAATGCTTCTTATTGCATTTTTTCCTGTGTTGTGATCAAAGAAACAAAAAACTGCAATTCTGTCATTTAAATTTTTTTACGCCATTTATTGATCAAGCTAATTTCATATTTTGATAGACCAGACTTTAATGAATGCAGATATGCCAAGCGTGTAATTAATTATTAATTATAATTAAGAATTATTAGTCTACTTGCAATACAGCAATATCACAGTATTGCAGTGTATATTAAAAATTGCAGTCCTCTAATAATGTTAGTGTTTATAGGTGTACCAGCATATCCTAGGGTGTAACTTTTTATAAAATCACAATATTTGGGATAAATTCATTCCAGTTTTCCTCGGTTGAATTTTTCAGTGCGCCAGTATTTTTGTCACAATTTTCGCCACCTTTGATGCCAATGTACAACTACTGCTAGCAAAATTCGCAAGAACAGTTAAAGACCATAAAAAAGCCCATTTTTTACTTTGCGTCAAATTCATAAATCATTTGCGCCACTTTGGTTGGCGCTAAAAACGGCAACTAATACCACAAGACAAAAAGGAAAATTACTTAAAGAATGCAAATGATGACTCAGGAACTACATGCAATGAAAAAGGTAAGATAAAAAGAAATAATAGAAGGATATAGGAGCAATACTTACTAGTGTAAGCAGATATGTCTACCCCATTTCCTTGCACATTAGGTTCACCGACAACAGCAAATACTCGGAATGAGTATAAATTTCCAGGCATCAGTTCTTCAATAACAGACTCATTTATAGATGTCTGAAAATACACAGTGGCAGGACCTGCCATCTCTATCAGGTAGAAAGTGACATTTCCATCTGGTATTTGCCAGCCTAAAGTTATAGAAGTGGTGCTGATGTTTAACCCCTTTACCCCCAAGGGTGGTTTGCACGTTAATGACCAGGCCAATTTTTACAATTCTGACCACTGTCCCTTTATGAGGTTATAACTCCGAAACGCTTCAACGGATCCTGGTGATTCTTACATTGTTTTCTCATGACATATTGTACTTCATGATAGTGGTAAAATTTCTTTGATAGTACCTGCGTTTATTTGTGAAAAAAACGGAAATTTGGCGAAAATTTTGAAAATTTCGCAATTTTCAAACTTTGAATTTTTATGCAATTAAATCACAGAGATATGTCACACAAAATACTTAATAAGTAACATTTCCCACATGTCTCCTTTACATCAGCATAATTTTGGAACCAATTTTTTTTTTGTTAGGGAGTTATAAGGGTTAAAAGTTGACCAGCAATTTCTCATTTTTACAACACCATTTTTTTTTAGGGACCACGTCTCATTTGAAGTCATTTTGAGGGGTCTATATGATAGAAAATGCCCAAGTGTGACACCATTCTAAAAACTGCACCCCTCAAGGTGCTCAAAACCACATTCAAGAAGTTTATTAACCCTTCAGGTGTTTAATAGGAATTTTTGGAATGTTTAAATAAAAATGAACATTTAACTTTTTTACACAAAAAATTTACTTCAGCTCCAATTTGTTTTATTTTACCAAGGGTAACAGGAGAAATTGGACCCAAAAAGTTGTTGTCCAATTTGTCCTGAGTACGCTGATACCCCATATGTGGCAGTAAACCACTGTTTGGGCGCATGGGAGAGCTCGGAAGGGAAGGAGCGCTATTTGACTTTTCAATGCAAAATTGACAGGAATTGAGATGGGACGCCATGTTGCGTTTGGAGAGCCACTGATGTGCCTAAACATTGAAACCCCCCACAAGTGACAACATTTTGGAAAGTAGACCCCCTAAGGAACTTATCTGGATGTGTGGTGAGCACTTTGACCCACCAAGTGCTTCACAGAAGTTTATAATGCAGAACCGTAAAAATAAAAAATCATATTTTTTCACAAAAATTATATTTTTGCCCCCAATTTTTTATTTTTCCAAGGGTAAGAGAAGAAATTTGACCTCAAAAGTTGTTGTCCAATTTGTCCTGAGTACGCTGATACCCCATATGTGGCAGTAAACCACTGTTTGGGCGCATGGGAGAGCTCGGAAGGGAAGGAGCGCAGTTTGACTTTTCAATGCAAAATTGACAGAAATTGAGATGGGACGCCATGTTGCGTTTGGAGAGCCACTGATGTGCCTAAACATTGAAACCCCCCACAAGTGACACCATTTTGGAAAGTAGACCCCCTAAGGAACTTATCTAGAGGTGTGGTGAGCACTTTGACCCACCAAGTGCTTCACAGAAGTTTATAATGCAGAACCGTAAAAATAAAAAATCATATTTTTTCACAAAAATTATATTTTTGCCCCCAATTTTTTATTTTTCCAAGGGTAAGAGAAGAAATTGGACCTCAAAAGTTGTTGTCCAATTTGTCCCGAGTACGCTGATACCCCATATGTGGCAGTAAACCACTGTTTGGGCGCATGGGAGAGCTCGGAAGGGAAGGAGCGCCGTTTGACTTTTCAATGCAAAATTGACAGGAATTGAGATGGGACGCCATGTTGCGTTTGGAGAGTCACTGATGTGCCTAAACATTGAAACCCCCCACAAGTGACACCATTTTGGAAAGTAGACCCCCTAAGGAACTTATCTGGATGTGTGGTGAGCACTTTGACCCACCAAGGGCTTCACAGAAGTTTATAATGCAGAGCCATAAAAATAAAACAAAATTTTTTTCCCACAAAAATTATTTTTTAGCCCCCAGTTTTGTATTTTCCCTAGGGTAACAGGAGAAATTGGACCCCAAAAGTTGTTGTCCAATTTGTCCTGAGTACGCTGATACCCCATATGTGGGGGGGAACCACCGTTTGGGCGCATGGGAGGGTTCGGAAGGGAAGGAGCGCCATTTGGAATGCAGACTTAGATGGAATGGTCTGCAGGCGTCACATTGCGTTTGCAGAGCCCCTAATGTACCTAAACAGTAGAAACCCCCCACAAGTGACACCATTTTGGAAAGTAGACCCCCTAAGGAACTCATCTTGATGTGTTGTGAGAGCTTTGAACCCCCAAGTATTTCACTACAGTTTATAACGCAGAGCCATGCAAATAAAAAATATTTTTTTTTCCACAAAAATTATATTTTAGCCCCCAGTTTTGTATTTTTCCAAGGTTAGCAGGAGAAATTGGACCCTAAATGTTGTTGTCCAGATTGTCCTGAGTACGCTGATACCCGATATGTGGGGGGGAACCACCGTTTGGGCGCATGGGAGGGCTCGGAAGGGAAGGAGCATCATTTGGAATGCAGACTTAGATGGATTGGTCTGCAGGCGTCACATTGCGTTTGCAGAGCCCCTAATGTACCTAAACAGTAGAAACCCCCCACAAGTGACCCCATATTGGAAACTAGACCCCTCAATGAACTTATCTAGATGTGTTGTGAGAACTTTGAACCCCCAAGTGTTTCACTACAGTTTATAACGCAGAGCCGTGAAAATAAAAAATCTTTTTGTTTTCCCACAAAAATTATTTTTTAGCCCCCAGTTTTGTATTTTCCCAAGGGTAACAGAAGAAATTGGTCCACAAAAGTTGTTGTCCAATTTGTCCTGAGTACGCTGATACCCCATATGTTGGGGTAAACCCCTGTTTGGGCACACAGGAGAGCTCGGAAGGGAAGGAGCACTGTTTTACTTTTTCAACGCAGAATTGGCTGGAATTGAGATCGGACGCCATGTCGTGTTTGGAGAGCCCCTGATGTGCCGAAACAGTGGAAACCCCCCAATTATAACTGAAACCCTAATCTAAACACACCCCTAACCCTAATTCCAACGGTAACCCTAACCACACCTCTAACCCTGACACACCCCTAACCCTAATCCCAACCCTATTCCCAACTGTAAATGTAATCTAAACCCTAACCCTAACTTTAGCCCCAACCCTAACTGTAGCCCCAACCCTAACCCTAACCCTAGCCCTAACCCTAGCCCTAACCCTAGCCCTAACCCTAACCCTAACCCTAGCCCTAACCCTAGCCCTAACCCTAACCCTAGCCCTAACCCTAGCCCTAACCCTAGCCCTAACCCTAGCCCTAACCCTAACCCTAGCCCTAACCCTAGCCCTAGCCCTAACCCTAGCCCTAACCCTAGCCCTAACCCTAGCCCTAACCCTAACCCTAATCCTAGCCCTAACCCTAGCCCTAATGGGAAAATGGAAATAAATACATTTTTTTTTATTTTTCCCTAACTAAGGGGGTGATGAAGGGGGGTTTGATTTACTTTTATAGCGAGTTTTTTAGCGGATTTTTATGATTGGCAGCCGTCACACACTGAAAGACCCTTTTTATTGCAAAAAATATTTTTTGCAATACCACATTTTGAGAGCTATAATTTTTCCATATTTTGGTCCACAGAGTCATGTGAGGTCTTGTTTTTTGCGGGACGAGTTGACGTTTTTATTGAAAACATTTTTGGGCACGTGACATTTTTTTTATCGCTTTTTATTCCGATTTTTGTGAGGAAGAATGACCAAAAGCCAGCTATTCATGAATTTCTATTGGGGGAGGCGTTTATACCGTTCCGCGTTTGGTAAAATTGATAAATCAGTTTTATTCTTCGGGTCAGTACGATTACAGCGATACCTCATTTATATCATTTTTTTATGGTTTGGTGCTTTTATACGATAAAAACTATTTTACAGAAAAAATAATTATTTTTGCATCGCTTTATTCTCAGGACTATAACTTTATTATTTTTTTGCTGATGATGCTGTATGGTGGCTCTTTTTTTGCGGGACAATATGACGCTTTCAGCGGTACCATGGTTATTTATATCTGTCCTTTTGATCGCGTGTTATTCCACTTTTTGTTCGGCGGTATGATAATAAAGCGTTGTTTTTTGCCTCGTTTTTTTTTTTTTTTCTTACGGTGTTTACTGAAGGGGTTAACTAGTGGGACAGTTTTATAGGTCGGGTCGTTACGGACGCGGCGATACTAAATATGTGTACTTTTATTGTTTTTTTTTTTTTATTTAGATGAAGAAATGTATTTATGGGAATAATATTTTTTTTTTTTTTTCATTATTTTGGAATATTTTTTTTTATTTTTTTTACACATTTGGAAAAATTTTTTTCTACTTTTTTACTTTGTCCCAGGGGGGGACATCACAGATCAGTGATCTGACAGTTTGCACAGCACTCTGTCAGATCACTGATCTGACATGCAGCGCTGCAGCCTTCACAGTGCCTGCTCTGAGCAGGCTCTGTGAAGCCACCTCCCTCCCTGCAGGACCCGGATCCGCGGCCATCTTGGATCCGGGGCTCGAGCAGGGAGGGAGGTGAGGAGACCCTCGCAGCAACGCGATCACATCGCGTTGCTGCGGGGGGCTCAGGGAAGCCCGCAGGGAGCCCCCTCCCTGCGCGGTGCTTCCCTGCACCGCCGGCACATCGCGATCATCTTTGATCGCGGTGTGCCAGGGGTTAATGTGCCGGGGGCGGTCCGTGACCGCTCCTGGCACATAGTGCCGGATGTCAGCTGCGATAAGCAGCTGACACCCGGCCGCGATCGGCCGCGCTCCCCCCGTGAGCGCGGCCGATCGGCTATGACGTACTATCCCGTCCAGGGTCAGATAAGCCCAGGGCACCTCGACGGGATAGTACGTCTAAGGTCACAGAGGGGTTAATGCTCTCAGGTCTGTGACAACATCGGGCTCTGTAGAAGTAAAAAATCTGATGTTACACCTCAGGACAACACAAATACGTATGTATAATAATAAATATAGATTTAATTGTATTTAAAATATTGTGTGTCATAAATACATAAGAAAAGATTCCTAGTAACATAGTAACATAGTAACATAGTAACATAGTTAGTAAGGCCGAAAAAAGACATTTGTCCATCCAGTTCAGCCTATATTCCATCATAATAAATCCCCAGATCTACGTCCTTCTACAGAACCTAATAATTGTATGATACAATATTGTTCTGCTCCAGGAAGACATCCAGGCCTCTCTTGAACCCCTCGACTGAGTTCGCCATCACCACCTCCTCAGGCAAGCAATTCCAGATTCTCACCGCCCTAACAGTAAAGAATCCTCTTCTATGTTGGTGGAAAAACTTTCTCTCCTCCAGACGCAAAGAATGCCCCCTTGTGCCCGTCACCTTCCTTGGTATAAACAGATCCTCAGCGAGATATTTGTATTGTCCCCTTATATACTTATACATGGTTATTAGATCGCCCCTCAGTCGTCTTTTTTCTAGACTAAATAATCCTAATTTCGCTAATCTATCTGGGTATTGTAGTTCTCCCATGCCCTTTAATAATTATTAATTCCCCATACACAAAAACTGATGCTATGGATTGTAAAGTATGGATGAACTATATAACGGAGTCATGTCTAGTTGTCTTAAGTTTGCCTCAAAATAACATTTAAGCTACCATATATACTCAAGTATTAGCTGACCAGAGTATAAGCCGAGGCACCTAATTTGCCATGGAAAACTGGGCAAGCTTATTGAATCGAGTATAAGCCGGGTATCCATTTTTCCCCGTTCCTGTCCTGGAATGCCTGGCTCCCTGGTCCCTGCCCTGCTGTGCATGGCTCCCCGGTTCCTGTAATGCTGTGCATGGCTCCCTGGTCCCTGTTCTGCTGTGCATGGCTCCACGGTCCCTGTCCTGCTGTGCATGGCTCCCTGGTCCCTGTTCTGCTGTGCATGGCTCCATGGTCCCTGTCCTGCTGTGCCTGGCTCCCTGGTCCCTGCCCTGCTGTGCATGGCTCCTCGGTTCCTGTCCTGCTGTGCATGGCTCCCTGGTCCCTGTTCTGCTGTGCATGGCTCCGTGGTCCCTGTCCTGCTGTGCATGGCTCCCAGGTCCCTGTCCTGCTTTGCATGGCTCCCTGGTCCCTGTTCTGCTGTGCATGGTTCCCCATTCCCTGTCCTTCTGTGCATGGCTCTCTGGTCTCTGTCCTGCTGTGCATAGCTCCCCGGTCGCTGTCCTGCTGTGCATGGCTCTCCTGGTCCATTGTATGCATGGCTCACCCCTATCCCATTGTTGTATGCATGGCTCACCCCCCATCCTACTCACCCTCCTTGCACCATCGCTGCATCTCTGTTGTCCCGGCGCTGGCAGCTCTGCTGTTTTCAGCAGTCATGTGGTACCGCTCATTAAGGTAATGAATATGCCCTCCATGCCTATGGGAGTGGAGACGCGTGCATATTCACTACCTCACTGAGTTGTACCTCGTGACCACTGAGCACAGGAAGAGCTGCCGTCACCGGGACAATAGAGATGCAGAGACGGAGATGCAGCGACAGCAGGAGGAGGTTGAGTATGATGTCTTCTGAAAGCCGGCAGCTGCAGCTGTCACTGTGCCAACTCCGCCGGCTCTTTCAGCTCCCCTCTCCAACCGGTAATGACTCATGTTTAAGCTGAGAGGGCATTTTCAGCACAAAAAAATGTGCTGAAAATCTCAGATTATACACAAATATATACGGCATGCTCACATGATGGCCTTTTGGTGCGTTTTTGCTGCTGCGGAAATTATACACCATTTTTGCACCAACTTCTGTTTTTCATAGTTTTTTTAAACGTGCTTTCTTAGCGTATTCTTGACTCTTTTCTGTCTCTTGTTAGTGTGTCATGCTTTAAATAAAGTTGATTTCTTTTTGATACTTCCTGGTATTTGGCTTTGACAGAACTTTATTGACACACTTAGCTTTGGATTACATGCAATTTTGATGCGTTTCTGCTGCAGAAATGCACAAAAAATATGGAATTTTGACAAATAATGCAAGTCTATTGGGAAATTCTGTACAAAAACACAGCTTACCTGCAAGAGAAATTGAAATACTGCAGATTTTAAACAGGTCAGTTTACGCTGCGTTAAAAAGAACCACAGTGGACATAAGACTTACAGTTAGGGCCAGAAATATTTGGACAGTGACACAATTTTCGCGAGTTGGGCTCTGCATGCCACCACATTGGATTTGAAATGAAACCTCTACAACAGAATTCAAGTGCAGATTGTAACGTTTAATTTGAAGGGTTGAACAAAAATATCTGATAGAAAATGTAGGAATTGTACACATTTCTTTACAAACACTCCACATTTTAGGAGGTCAAAAGTAATTGGACAAATAAACATAACCCAAACAAAATATTTTTATTTTCAATATTTTGTTGCAAATCCTTTGGAGGCAATCACTGCCTTAAGTCTGGAACCCATGGGCATCACCAAACGCTGGGTTTCTTCCTTCTTAATGCTTTGCCAGGCCTTTACAGCCGCAGCCTTCAGGTCTTGCTTGTTTGTGGGTCTTTCCGTCTTAAGTCTGGATTTGAGCAAGTGAAATGCATGCTCAATTGGGTTTAGATCTGGAGATTGACTTGGCCATTACAGAATGTTCCACTTTTTGGCACTCATGAACTCCTGGGTAGCTTTGGCTGTATGCTTGGGGTCATTGTCCATCTGTACTATGAAGCGCCGTCCAATCAACTTTGCAGCATTTGGCTGAATCTGGGCTGAAAGTATATCCCGGTACACTTCAGAATTCATCTGGCTACTCTTGTCTGCTCTTATGTCATCAATAAACACAAGTGACCCAGTGCCATTGAAAGCCATGCATGCCCATGCCATCACGTTGCCTCCACCATGTTTTACAGAGGATGTGGTGTGCCTTGGATCATGTGCCGTTCCCTTTCTTCTCCAAACTTTTTTCTTCCCATCATTCTGGTACAGGTTGATCTTTGTCTCATCTGTCCATAGAATACTTTTCCAGAACTGAGCTGGCTTCTTGAGGTGTTTTTCTGCAAATTTAACTCTGGCCTGTCTATTTTTGGTATTGATGAATGGTTTGCATCTAGATGTGAACCCTTTGTATTTACTGTCATGGAGTCTTCTCTCTACTGTTGACTTAGAGACAGATACACCTACTTCACTGAGAGTGTTCTGGACTTCAGTTGATGTTGTGAACGGGTTCTTCTTCACCAAATTAAGTATGCGGCGATCATCCACCACTGTTGTCATCCGTGGACGCCCAGGCCTTTTTGAGTTCCCAAGCTCACCAGTCAGTTCCTTTTTTCTCAGAATGTACCCAACTGTTGATTTTGCTACTCCAAGCATGTCTGCTATCTCTCTGATGGATTTTTTCTTTTTTTTCAGCCTCAGGATGTTCTGCTTCATCTCAATTGAGAGTTCCTTTGACCGCATGTTGTCTGCTCACAGCAACAGCTTCCAAATGCAAAACCACACACCTGGAATCCACCCCTGACCTTTTAACTACTTCATTGATTACAGGTTAACGAGAGAGACGCCTTCAGAGTTAATTGCAGCCCTTAGAGTCCATTGTCCAATTACTTTTGGTCCCTTGAAAAAGAGGACGCTATGCATTACAGAGCTATGATTCCTAAACCCTTTCTCCGATTTGGATGTGGAAACTATCATATTGCAGCTGGGAGTGTGCACTTTCAGCCCATATTATATATATAATTGTATTTCTGAACATGTTTTTGTAAACAGCTAAAATAACAAAACTTGTGTCACTGTCCAAATATTTCTGGCCCTAACTGTATATAAATCCTATCCATTTTGCTAGAACTGTCATACGCAGCGTTTTTTGACACAGCAAAAATACGCAGCATAAAAAACGCACTGTAAAAAAGCTCATTATTGGATCATAGCCTTATTGTCCAGCTATGTAGCCCCTTCCTTATATGTGATGTAAGACTATATCATATGTTAGGTGCAGTATATGAAATAGGCTCAGAAGTTGAACATGCACTATACCCAAGAGATGCTAGCTGTTTTACACAGCTGCATCTTTCTAGAACAACAGCCAGTGTAGCCAGTTCACTGACAGCAGCATTTACAGTAGTGTTCAAAATAATAGTAGTCCAATATGACTAACCAGATTAATCCCTGTTTTTGGTATAAATTATATTACCACATGTCAAACAATTTACCAGTTGGTGCAGTAGATTCTAAGAAAACCAACAGACTCAGCATTCATCATCTGCATGTTTTTGTGTCTGTATTAGAATAAATAATTGAAAGGGGGCTATGTGGGGAGTTCAATTAGTGAGGTCAATCATTCTGTGAATAAACAGATGTGAATCAGGTGGCCTTTAGTTAAGCGTGAAGCCAGAGCATGTTTTACACGTTGTTCTCTTTGAAAGCCTGAAAAATATGGGTCATTCAAGACATTGTTCAGAAGAACAGCGTACTTTCATTAAAGAGTTGATTGGAGAAAGTAAAACTTCTAAAGAATGAACACAAAAACCTCAGTGACATGTAATTAATATCACATTTAGGGCTCAAAAAGTAGCCCATATGCCAAAAAGGCACTCAACAACCAGCTCCAAAGTATATATATGAAATAGGAGAAAAAAGGAGCAAACAGGTATATATAAAAAATAGAACATTTTATTTAACCCTCCTTGAGAAAGCAGGTTTATTTACCCCCGAAACGCGCGTCGGGGACTTTTGGGGTATCCACACCTGGTCTTAGACTCCTCTACCTTTGCCCATGGTAAGCATTATGTATTCCCTAATTGATATTATGATGCACTTGAAAACTACTGCAGGGCTATGCAGCTTGCCATTGATGTGCGATTTATGACTGCACTTGCACCTTATTGAATATGACATTTTGCACAAATATGGGCAGGTAGAAACATTCAAGTCTTTTTCCTTATGGTATGCCTTCCTGCATTTAATCCTATGACTTTTTGATTATTTTCACTGAATAGTAAATTTTTGTATATTATTTTTTTGTTAAATTTTTGTTTATATTTTTTATATATACCTGTTTGCTCCTTTTTAAACTTCTAAAGAAGTAGAGACAATGATGGGCTGTTCAGCTAAAATAATCTCCAATGCTCAAATAGAAAGCCAAACCAGAGAGTCATGGAAGAAAACTGAAGACTACCATTCAAAGGGATGGAAAAATAGCCAGAATTGCAAAGGCTCAGCCAATGATCAGCTCCAGGATGATCAAAGACAGTCTCAAGTGACCTGTGAGTACTGTGACAGTTAGGCTATGTGCACACATTCGGAATTGCCGTGGAAATTTCTGTGGTAATTCCGCAACTCCCTGCCTTGGGTAAAATGCATGTGAAAAGTGATTTGAAGCAGCGCTGGGAAAAGTGATTGACAGGTTGGTCACACTTGTCAGGCATAGTGCTTGATAAGTGTGACCAACTTTTTACTATTGATGCTGCCTGATGATTTTACTTGCGTTTATTTACAAAAAAGAAAAATTTGGCCAAAAATTTGAAAATGTTGCCATTTTCAATCTTAATTTTTGTACACTTAAATCAGAGAGTGCTGTCACACAAAAAAGCTAATAAATAACATTTCCCACATGTCTACTTTAGATCAACACAGTTTTGGAAGAATAGCTTTTTTTGCTAAGGGTTAAAAGTTGACCAGCGTTTTCTCATTTTTCCAACAAAATTTACAAAAGCTTTTGAAATGAATTTGGGGGGTCAATATAGCAGAAAATACCCAATAGTGACACCGTTCTAAAAACTACACCCCTCAAGGTGAGCAAAACTACATTCAAGAAGTTTATTAACCCTTCCGCTGCTTCACGAGAAGGAAAAAATTAACATTTTTACGTTTTTCACCTTACTTTAAAACCATTTTTTTAATTTTCACAAGAGTATCAGGAGAAAATGGACCACAAAATTTGTTGTGCAATTTCTCCTGAGTATGCTGATACCCGATATGTGGGGAAAAGCCACTGTTTGGGTGCATGGCAGGGCTCAGAAGGGAGGGAGCACCATTTGACTTTTTGAATGCAAAATTGCCTGGAATCAATGGTGGTGTCATTTCGCGTTTGGAGACCCCCTGATGTACCTATAGAGTGGAACCCCCCAATTCTATTGCCAACCCTAACCTCTACACAACCCTAACCCCAATCCTAACTATAAGCTTAACCACAAACCTAACTCTAACACACCTCTAACCCTAATCCCAACCCTAAGTGTAATCCCAACCATAACCACAACACTAATGCTAGTCCAACCCTAGCTTTAGACCAACCCTAACTTTAGCCCAAGCCTAACTTTAGCCCAACTCACTTTAGTCCAACTCACTTTAGCCCAACCCTAACCTTAACTTTAGCCCAACCCTAACTTTAGCCCAATGATAACTATAACTTTAGCCCAAACCCAACCCTAACTTTAGCCCAACTCACTTTAGCCCAACTCTAACCCTAATGGAAAAATGGAAATAAATACATTTTTTTATTTTATTATTTTTACCTAACTAAGGGGGTGATAAGGGGGGGTTGATTTAGTATTTTTTGTTTTGATCACTGTGATAGAGTCTATCACAGTGATCAAAATGAACCAATAAGAAAAGTTTCCTATTGTTGCCTGGTGCCAGCCTGCAGATCTTGACGGGCGCATTGCACATGCACCCACCATTTTCTCCTGGATGAAGATGCCGGCGGACCAGGGGACTTCATGGGGGATGCAGGGTCTCCAGAGGTACCATGTGGGATCGGAGGACCCTATTTCTCTTTCTTCCGATGGGCGATCACATCAAAGGAGAGCAAAATTAAATGGAAAAATCTGACTTTTTTTGCAGTCACCTTTATACCATTAATAACGACTATCACAACACTTGGGTCAGAAAAAAACGAATCATGTTCCCTGGGGTCTCGGCCATGGTAGCCGAGACCCTGGAGAAATTCCGACACTGGGGGGTGATATAACCTTATTTCTATTTCTGAGCACCATTAAAAGCGGCGCTGAGGCATAAGTACCTTTAAATGCTGCCGTTAAAAGGCGTATTGGTAGTTGTTAAGGGCTTAAATACTGCTGTCAAGTGTAAAAGCGACCCAATACAAGGCTTACTTGCCAGCAATATAAACAAGTTTAAAACCCCCTTTTTCCCCAATTGTAAATAGCAAAATACACCTTTTAATGGGGTTAAGGGGTTAAAATACTTGAAGAGGTCATGTTGCCTTAAGCTAAAGAGGAGCGGATATGAAATGGGTGTTTCAGCAATGAAACATGTTATGGCAGCTCAAGATTGATCCGCGATCAAGGTCCTGTCAGACTGGACATGAGCTGAACATATAAAAGGGTCTCAGAGGTGCACATGGGCGCGCTAGTATCATTCTTGTTACATGTGTGTATGGGACATTGCACCAGTGTGGCATTTACCAGCATGTGCTCAGGATCATGCTGCGATAAGCCATTAGAATTCTGGTTCTCTGGAGAGGAGATTGTGTGCATTCAGAGCTGGCTCAAGCCATTTGAATTCTGGCACCTGTGAAGAGGAGTTGGTTGAGTGCATTAGCTGATTGTGTGACCACTGTTTGTCTTTTACGCCGTTTGAGGGCTGTGTTTCCCTGTGAGGTTAACAGGAGTCGTATCTAGTGCCATACCTCTTTTGTTTCTGTGTGCAAGTGACACAGCTCAGTTGCAGAGCATTTGTTCCATTTCTGTGTGCGAGTGACACAGCTCAGTCGCAGAGCATCCGTTTGTTTTTGTGTGTGAGTTCAGTTCATGTACTGTTCACACTGAGTGGTGTTTAACGCAGTGTGTGTAAGCAGTCGCTCGCTGTATGTTCCGTCATTGTTCACACTAGCAGCAGTTTAAAATCTCTGCACAGTGGACCCCGAGTTGCGATTGCACTTTACAATTAAATTTATTTAGTGCAATCCGCCAATCCTAACATCCAGTCCAACAAAACTGAGGTTATGGAGTGGCTAGCAAAATCCCCAGATTAATCAGATAGAACACTTGTGGGGTGACATTAAAAATGCAGTTTCTGAGGCAAAGCCAACAAATGCCCAAAAATTGTGGGATGTAATCCAAGCATCCTGTGCTGGAATAACAGTTGACAGGTGCCAGAATTTGGTTGACTATGCAACATAGATGTGAAGCACTTCTAAAAAAAACTGTGGGTAACAAATAAATATTAGGTTAGTGATTCACAGGAATGCTAAATCCAGTAGTTAAAAATTACCGTATATACTCGAGTATAAGCTGACCCGAGTATAAGCCGACCCCCCTAATTTTGCCACAGAAAACTGGGAAAACTTAATGACTCGAGTATAAGCCTAGGGTGGGAAATGCAGCAGCTACCGGTAAATGTCAAAAGTAAAAATAGATATCACTAAAAGTAAAATTAATTGAGACATCAGTAGGTTAAGTGTTTTTGAATATCCATATTGAATCAGGAGCCCCATATAATGCTCCATAAAGTTTATGATGGCCCCATAAGATGCTCCATATTAAAATATGCCCCATATAATCCTGCATAAAGGTTAATAATGGCCCCATAAGATGCTCCATTTGCACATTTGCCCAATATAATGCTGCACAAATGTTGATTATGGCCCCATAAGATGCTCTATAAAGATATTTGCCCCATATAGTGCTGCACAAATGTTGATTATGGCCCCATACAGACACTTGCCCTATATAGTGCTGAACAAACATTGATTATGGCCCTATAAAGACACTTGCCCCGTATAGTGCTGCACAAACGTTATGGCCCCATAAGATGCTCTATACAGACACTTGCCCCATTATAGTGCTGCACAAACGTTATGGCCCCATAAGATGCTCTATACAGACACCTGCCCCATATAATGCTGCACAAAAGTTATGGCCCCATAAGATGCTCTATACAGACACTTGGCCCATTATAGTGCTGCACAAACGTTATGGCCCCATAAGATACTCCATACAGACATTTGCACAATATAGTGCTGCACAAACGTTGATTATGGCCCCAGAAGATGCTCCATACAGATACTTGCCCCATTTGCTGTTGCTGCGATAAAAAAAAAAATCACATACTCACCTCTCCGTTGCTCAGGCCCTTGGCACTTTCAATATTAACCTGCTCCTCATTCCAGCACCGCTCCATCTTCAGCACTGACGCTCAGGCAGAGGGTGCGCACTAACCACGTCACCGTGCCCTCTGACCTGAGCGTCACTGCAGAAGACGATGAAGACAGAGCGGCAGCTGGAACGGGGAGCAGGTGAATATCGCGCAGCGCTGCGCTCCCCTCCCCGTTATACTCACCTGCTCCTGGCACGGTGCAGTCCCTGCTTCCCCGGCACTGCTGCTTCTTCCTCTATCGAGCGGTCACCATTATCGCTCATTACAGTAATGAATATGCGGCTCCACCCTAATGTAATGAGTGTAATGAGTGGTACCTTGTGATCGCTCGGTGTCACCGCTCTGCTTTCCGGCCGCTGTGCTTACACAGGGCAGAGAAGCAGAGCGCCGAGGGACAGACAGCGGAAGGTAAGTATGTAGTGTTTGTTTTTTTTACTTTTACGCTGGTAACCAGGGTAAACATCGGGTTACTAAGCGCGGCCCTGCGCTTAGTAACCCGATGTTTACCCTGGTTACCAGCGAAGACATCGCTGAATCGGCGTCACACACGCCGATACAGCGATGTCAGCAGGAAGTCCAGCGACGAAATAAAGTGCTGGACTTTCTGCAGCGACCAACGACATCACAGCAGGATCCTGATCGCTGCTGTGTGTCAAACTGAATGATATCGCTAGCAAGGACGCTGCAACGTCACGGATCGCTAGCAATATCGTTTAGTGTGACGGTACCTTAAGATTCCCCACTGCTTCAGGTTCTATACAAAAACTCTAGTTATTAGGAATGGGCAACTTTATTTGCGTTGAATTGAACTGTACTTGAATTTCTCAATAATAAATATTCTTCACATTGCTAATTTTTTTGTTATTCGCTCCATGCTAATTCAGCAAAATGGTGGCCTCTCCATTTTGCTGAACTGTAGAGGGCAAGAAAAATGTTAAAGAAACATAATAGTCTCCTCACCGTTTACCTGTCCCTGTAACACTACAGCCTTCAGTGTACGCCCATCCAGTCCTCAGGGCGGCTTCCTTCAACAATCATGTACCGGTGTCTTCACTATAGAACAGGACTTTCGGATGAAGCCTCTTTGCAGCTGAACACCATGTTCTAGAATGAAGACACATATATGCAGAATGAAGAGGTCCTGAAGGCTGAACTGGTGGACAATGGGCACTCAGGCGTAGCAGGTGTGTCAGGATAGGTGAGCAGTAAGGTATTAGTTTCTTTTTTTTACATGTTTTGTTTATTACACCCTGTTGTCTCAAGAAACCCCAGAGTATAGTAGGGAGAATTCAATTTACAGAGAATACATTTGCTACGAATCAAATGTCCAAGTAAAATCCCTCATTTGAACCTTGCCAGAACCATTCATCTCTAGTAGTTATAGTTCAGCTTACAACATGGAAAGTGTTATTATAAAGGATTTACTCATATGCTTAAGGGCATGGTGTGCCAAAAGTATGTAATTTTACTGCTACAATAGCAACCCACTTGTGTATGTATACATGGTATTCTTTTCTCCTTGTACACTGTTATTTCCAACAAGTGCAAAGACCATGAATGTGTAATAATATCCCGGTGTGAGGCCTCCAATTGTATTCAAAGTGGTGTTCACAAATCTGTTCAAATTTGGATCTTCAAGGACCTCGATCATGTAGGAATCTGCATTTCCATCTGGTATCTCCCAGTTCAGAGAAACAGAGGTAGTAGTGATATTGTCCACTGTAAGATTCTTCACTACACCGGGATCTAGAAAAAAAAGACAATCCTGCAATTAACATAACTGTAGAATAAAGACTTGAACCGCACAACCAAAACATATACTTATATGTATATATACAGATATAAATTAATATATCTGTATGTATACATATACCGTATATACTCGAGTATAAGCCGAGATTTTCAGCCCACTTTTTTGGGCTGAAAGTCCCCCTCTTGGCTTATACTTGGGTCATACCCAGAGGTCGGCAGGGGAGGGGGAGCGGGGGCTGTCTAATTATACTCACCTGCTCCCGACGCGGTCCCTGCAGGTCCCTGTTCCCCGACGCTGCAGCTTCTTCCTGACTGTAGTGAGCGGTCACATGGTACCGCTCATTACAGTAATGAATATGCGGCTCCACCTCCCATAGGGGTGGAGCCGCATATTCATTACTGTAATGAGCGGTAACAGTGACCGCTCACTACAGGAAGAAAATGCGGCGCCGGGGAACAGACGTGCAGCAACGGCGCCATGAACAGGTGACTATGACGGGGGCAGTGCGCAATATTCATCTGCTCCTCGTTCCACCGTCGGTGACGCTGTGTCTTCCGCAGTGACGCTCAGGTCAGAGGGTGTGGTGACGCGATTAGTGTGCACGCCGCCCTCTTCCTGAACGTTGGTGCAGAGGATGGGGAAGACACAGCAGTGGTCAGCGGTGGAATGGGGAGCAGGTGACTATAGCAAGTGCCGGTGGCCGGAGAGGTGAGTATGTAATTTTTTTATTTTTTTAATTGCAGCAACAGCATATGGGGAAAATATCTGTATGGAGCATCTTATGTGGCCTCGTGCAGCATGATATGGGGGCAAATATCTGTATGGAACATCTTATGTGGCCATGTGCAGCATGATATGGGGCAAATATCTGTATGGAACATCTTATGGGGTCATGTGCAGCATGATATGGGGGCAAATATCTGTATGGGGCATCTGTATGGGGCCATGTGCAGCATGATATGGGGGCAAATATCTGTATGGGGCATCTTATGTGGCCATGTGCAGCATTATATGGGGGCAAATATCTCTATGGGGCATCTTATGTGGCCATGTGCAGTATTATATGGGGGCAAATATCTGTATGGAGCATCTTATGTGGCCATGTGCTGCATTATAAGGGGCAGTTATCTGTATGGAGCATCTTATGGGGCCATGTGCAGCATTATATGGGGCAATTATCTGTATGGACCATCTTATGGGGCCATGTGCAGCATTATATGGGGCAATTATCTGTATGGAGCATCTTATGGGGAAATATGCAGCATTATATGGGGCATATATCTGTATACAGCATCTTATGTGGCCATGTGCAGCATTATATGGGGGCAAATATCTGTATGGGGCATCTTATGTGGCCATGTGCAGTATTATATGGGGGCAAATATCTGTATGGAGCATCTTATGTGGCCATGTGCTGCATTATAAGGGGCAGTTATCTGTATGGACCTCCTTATGGGGCCATGTGCAGCATTATATGGGCCAATTATCTGTATGGACCATCTTATGGGGCCATGTGCAGCATTATATGGGGCAATTATCTGTATGGAGCATCTTATGGGGCCATAATCCACATTTGTGGAGCATTATACGGGGCAAATGTCTGTATGGAGCATCTTATGGGGCCATAATCAGCATTTGTGCAGCATTATATGGGGCATATTTTAATATGGAGCATCTTATGGAGCCCATCCGAAACTGTATGGAGCATTATATGGGGCTCCTGATTCAATATGGATATTCAAAAACACTTGACCTACTGATGTCTCAATTAATTTTACTTTTATTGGTATCTATTTTTATTTTTGAAATTTGCCAGTAGCTGCTGCATTTTCCACCCTTGGCTTATACTCGAGTCATTAAGTTTTCCCAGTTTTTTGTGGCAAAATTAGGGGGGTCGGCTTATACTCGGGTCGGCTTATACTGGAGTATATACGGTACATATTAATCTATTGCAGTTAAGCAAACATTTACAAAGCTGAACATGAGATTTTTAGTTAACATTCTGATCAGACTATATAAAGCTCACTGCCACATGATTCTGAACCTCTTAGCGGGTACCTAATCTTAAATGTGGGATGCATAACGGAGACCACTGTCAAAGTGATACTGCACCAGCAGGTGGAGTGACCTACGTGTCCCACAGCACCTGTAGGGTACAGCCCCTCAGGCTCTGGAGAAAAACACCCTACTGCCACAGCATCACTGCTACAATGACCACCTCACAGAACCAACACCAATTGAAAAGATCAAAAAAAATTAACTTTCCATATGGTCTCAGACAAAAAGCTTAGAGTAAATAAGTTGGAGCCCATCTTGCATTCTCTTTCTAATTTAGAAACCTCTGGATCAAATGAAGCAATATTAGTACCAAGGTAAACAAAAAAATGAGGGGACAGACCATGCAATACACATAATTGTACAAGAAAGACTTGGACCGCACATCTGACTGTTGCACTATCACCACATGGCACTTCAACTTTAAGGTTAGGTTTGCTGTGAAGTGGCAGTGCACTTCAAAAAGTCTGATCAGAATATTAACTAAGAATCTTGCATTCAGTTTTGCACACTTTTGCTTAGCTGCAATGAATCATCCACTGTGTTTTGGATGACTTACTTGTGTAATGTGATGTTGTTACGTTATCTCCCTGCACTGTATCGTAGCCAGTAGAGTTGAGCGACCTTGACCTTTTTAGAGTCGAGCCGGGTTTCGCGAAACCCGACTATCTCAAAAGTTGGGTCGAGTGAAATCGGCCGATTATGACGTAAAGTCGGGATCGACCGAAACACGAAACCCAATGCAAGTCAATGGGGCAGCATAGTCGGCAGTGAGTGGGGGCCAGGAAAACACCTAGAGTGCCCATTTTAATGTAAAAACCATCCATTCTTCTTAATGAAGCTTGTCAAACGTAATTTACCTTATAATAATTGGAAGGCATTTGAAATTGGGGGTCATTTGGCTAAAGTTGTGTAGGGTAGGGCTGGTTCAAGTAATTAGTGGGCCCAGGAAATCTGGACCACGTCACGGCAGTGGAGCAGGGAGAGGTAAGTATTTCAACTTTGCAAGTGCTGTGATCCTGAGCAAGCAGGGGGGGCCCACTTGTTGGCATTGGCACTGGCACAGGGCCCCTCAAAGTACAGCGGTGTGTTTGCACGGCGGGGGCGCCTCCCACCGGCAGCAACACTTTTGCGTACTATGAGAGGCCCTGTGCCAGTGACGTCGCCAACTAGTATTCCTCCCCCCACCTGATGAAGGAACCTGCACTTTCATCTGCACCTTCCTCTTTGTCCCCGTGTAAGGTGGTATGGTATGCGGGAAGAGCAACCTGACTTTCAGCAGGGTCACAATGTTGTTGTGTAGCATGCACGGGGAATGTTGCGTTATGGGTCAATGTACCAGCAGACTCATCTATCACTGGCTGGGCAATGGGCACGATGAAGTGGAAACACAGATATAGGCCCAAAGAATAAAGTGGGCTAAATGCAGTTCAAAATTGGTAACACAGGAATAACCAGGGGGCATTGCAGTGGAGGACAACTGGAATGAGAGGCTGACACAGAGAGTAGGGCCAAATCAGTAAGTAGTCGAAATGCAGTTCAAAATTGGCAACCGTAGTAAACAGGCGGCACAGCTTTGTTCAGTGGAGAACAGCAAGGAGTGGCAGACACCGATAGTAGGCCCCAACCCAACTAGTAGGCCAAATGCAGTCTAACATTAACAACTACTTAACGAGAGCCTGAAAATGGAATTTCAGGACAGGAAACCAGGAGAACAGCAAGGAGTGTCAGACACCGATAGTAGGCCCCAAACCAACTAGTACGCCAAATGCAGTTGTTCCATTTAACCACAATTTAATGAGAGCCTGAAGATAGAAGCTCAGGAAAGGCAACCTGGGGAACACCTTGGAGTGTAACACACCATCTCTCTCCACCCCATACCCATTTTGTAGGCCTAATGCAGTGTACTTTTCTACAACTACTAAACGAGAGTCGGAAGACCGAAGCAATGGCAAGGAAACCTGGGGAACACCTTGGAGTGTAACACACCATCTCTCTCCACCCCATACCCAATTTGTAGGCATAATGCAGTGTAGTTTCCAAGAACTACTAAACGAGAGCCGGAAGATCGAAGCTCAGGAAAGGCAACCTGGGGAACACCTTGGAGTGTAACACACCCTCTCTCTACACCCCATACCCAATTTGAAGGCCTAATGCAGCGTAGTTTCCAACAACTACTAAACGAGAGCCGGAAGATCGAAGCTCAGGAAAGGCAACCTGGGGAACACCTTGGAGTGGAACACACCCTCTCTCTACACCCCATACCCAATTTGAAGGCCTAATGCAGTGTAGTTTCCAAGAACTACTAAACGAGAGCCGGAAGATCGAAGCTCAGGAAAGGCAACCTGGGGAACACCTTGGAGTGTAACACACCATCTCTCTCCACCCCATACCCATTTTGTAGGCCTAATGCAGTGTACTTTTCTACAACTACTAAACGAGAGTCGGAAGACCGAAGCAATGGCAAGGAAACCTGGGGAACACCTTGGAGTGTAACACACCATCTCTCTCCACCCCATACCCAATTTGTAGGCATAATGCAGTGTAGTTTTCAAGAACTACTAAACGAGAGCCGGAAGATCGAAGCTCAGGAAAGGCAACCTGGGGAACACCTTGGGGTGTAACACACCCTCTCTCTACACCCCATACCCAATTTGAAGGCCTAATGCAGCGTAGTTTCCAACAACTACTAAACGAGAGCCGGAAGATCGAAGCTCAGGAAAGGCAACCTGGGGAACACCTTGGAGTGGAACACACCCTCTCTCTACACCCCATACCCAATTTGAAGGCCTAATGCAGTGTAGTTTCCAAGAACTACTAAACGAGAGCCGGAAGATCGAAGCTCAGGAAAGGCAACCTGGGGAACACCTTGGAGTGTAACACACCCTCTCTCTACACCCCATACCCAATTTGAAGGCCTAATGCAGTGTAGTTTCCAAGAACTACTAAACGAGAGGCGGAAGATCGAAGCTCAGGAAAGGCAACCTGGGGAACACCTTGGAGTGTAACACACCCTCTCTCTACACCCCATACCCAATTTGAAGGCCTAATGCAGTGTAGTTTCCAAGAACTACTAAACGAGAGCCGGAAGATCGAAGCTCAGGAAAGGCAACCTGGGGAACACCTTGGAGTGGAACACACCATCTCTCTACACCCCATACCCAATTTCAAGGCCTAATGCAGCGTAGTTTCCAACAACTACTAAACGAGAGCCGGAAGATCGAAGCTCAGGAAAGGCAACCTGGGGAACACCTTGGAGTGTAACACAACGTCTCTCTACACCACGGAAGGGCTGATTCTTAGGAAGGAAGGCTGTTGGAAATAAGCATTGCGCGTCCGAGGGTGATTATATTCTTATTAGGTATATACTCACCCTCGGACGCGCCCTGCTTCTTTATTTGGAATGAATGTTTATTTGCAATGTGGTGTTGACTTTCTCTATTATTTTGGTAATTAATGATTTTATTATTTTCATTGTTTTGCATCTTCTCGGCAATAATATAAAGAAGACGCGACAGGACAATACTCGGTGGATGCCATATGTGTGTTTTCAATTGAAAAAACCTTTCAGTTAACTACTTGTAGGAGAAAGTAATTGTAGCTGGTGGCCATTTTTAGTACTGTACCAGATTTTAGTTGTGTGTTTGTTTTTAATGTTAAAATGTCTGCATTTGATATCTCTCCAGTATTTTCTTTTTTGTAAGCAAAATACTTATTTTTATATTTTCTGATGTTGGTTCCAGGGGTACACGGGCAGCAGTGCCCTGGTCAGTGTAGTAGTAGTTGAAAGAATGGACCGCAGACAGGCATCGAAGGCCTAAAATAAAAAAATTGGGCTGGCTGTAGGCAATTTTAAATTGGTTACAGGGGTACACGGGCAGCAGTGGTGTGGTCAGTGGAGGCCTAGTGGAAGGAGTGACCGCAGACAGGCATCGAAGGCCTAAAATAATAACACATGGCTGTAGGCAATTTTAAATTGGTTCCAGGGGTACACGGGCAGCAGTGGTGTGGTCAGTGGAGGCCTAGTGGAAGGAGTCACCGCAGACAGGCATCGAAGGCCTAAAATAATAACACATGGCTGTAGGCAATTTTAAATTGGTTCCAGGGGTACACGGGCAGCAGTGGTGTGGTCAGTGGAGGCCTAGTGGAAGGAGTCACCGCAGACAGGCATCAGGCATCGAAGGCCTAAAATAATAACACATGGCTGTAGGCAATTTTAAATTGGTTCCAGGGGTACACGGGCAGCAGTGGTGTGGTCAGTGGAGGCCTAGTGGAAGGAGTCACCGCAGACAGGCATCGAAGGCCTAAAATAATAACACATGGCTGTAGGCAATTTTAAATTGGTTCCAGGGGTACACGGGCAGCAGTGGTGTGGTCAGTGGAGGCCTAGTGGAAGGAGTTACCGCTGACAGGCATCGAAGGCCTAAAATAATAACACATGGCTGTAGGCAATTTTAAATTGGTTCCAGGGGTACACGGGCAGCAGTGGTGTGGTCAGTGGAGGCCTAGTGGAAGGAGTGACCGCAGACAGGCATCGAAGGCCTAAAATAATAACACATGGCTGTAGGCAATTTTAAATTGGTTCCAGGGGTACACGGGCAGCAGTGGTGTGGTCAGTGGAGGCCTAGTGGAAGGAGTCACCGCAGACAGGCATCGAAGGCCTAAAATAATAACACATGGCTGTAGGCAATTTTAAATTGGTTCCAGGGGTACACGGGCAGCAGTGGTGTGGTCAGTGGAGGCCTAGTGGAAGGAGTCACCGCAGACAGGCATCGAAGGCCTAAAATAATAACACATGGCTGTAGGCAATTTTAAATTGGTTCCAGGGGTACACAGGCAGCAGTGGTGTGGTCAGTGGAGGCCTAGTGGAAGGAGTGACCACAGACAGGCATCGAAGGCCTAACATAACAAAAATGTCAATACAATGGTATTGTCAGTGGCAGGCATTGAAGGATGTCAGCGCATAGACTAAACATTGGTGGAGCTGTGAGATAATTTTGCAAGTGGTAGAGCACTGTTTGAGCTGGGGTGGGGGGAAACTGTCTTGTGGCCGGCGGTACAGGCCCAGGGCCCCTCATATTACAACGGTGTGTCTGACGTTGGGTGCGCACCACCACCGCCAGAGACACTTTATTGTACTAGGAGGGACCCAGTGGCAGTGCCGTCGACCAAAAGCGGGCTCACCCACCTCTTCAGACAAACTGCACTCTCACGGGTGCTGTCGCCAAGTGTCGATACCACGGCCCGTGTGGGGAGTTTGGCCATTTAGTGAGGTGTAAACATGTCGTATGCTGGACAATCTGGTGCTGAAAATTACGAGATTGGAAAAGGCATTCAGAATAGTCCACAGGCAAGACCTTTTCATAGGAAAGCTAGGTGTCAGCCGGGCAAGGTGGGGCAAAAGATTTCGAAATCCAGTTGTGGTTAATTTTAATGAAGGTTAGATCATCTACATTTTGGGTAGCCAGACGAGTCCTTTTTTCTGTTAGTATTGAACCTGCAGCACTGAATACTCTTTCTGATAGGACACTAGCTGCCGGGCAAGCAAGCTCCTGCAATGCATATTCTGCCAATTCTGGCCAGGTGTCTAATTTTGATGCCCAGTAATCAAATGGGAATGACGGTTGAGGGAGAACATCGATAAGGGATGAAAAATAGTTTGTAACCATACTGGACAAATGTTGTCTCCTGTCACTTTGAATTGATGCTGCAGTACCTGTCCTGTCTGCGGTCATAGCAAAATCACTCCACAACCTGGTCAGAAAACCCCTCTGGCCAACGCCACTTCTGATTTCTGCCCCTCTAACTCCTCTGGTCTGCTGGCCCCTGCAGCTCGTGTGAGAACGATCACGGGCGCTGTGTGCAGGGAATGCCAGAAGCAAACGGTCAACAAGAGTTGATTGTTTGGTTGCTAATATTAGTTCCAAGTTCTCATGTGGCATTATATTTTGCAATTTGCCTTTATAGCGAGGATCAAGGAGGCAGGCCAACCAGTAATCGTCATCATTCATCATTTTAGTTATGCGTGTGTCCCTTTTGAGGATACGTAAGGCATAATCCGCCATGTGGGCCAAAGTTCCAGTTCTCAAATCTGCGGTTGTGCTTGGTTGAGGGGCAGTTTCAGGCAAATCCACGTCACTTGTGTCCCTCCAAAAACCAGAACCCGGCCTTGCCGCGCCACCAATTTCCAGTGGCCCCGGAAAAGCTTCCTCATTAAAAATATAATCATCCCCATCATCCTCCTCGTCCTCCTCCTCCTCTTCGCCCGCTACCTCGTCCTGTACACTGCCCTGGCCAGACAATGGCTGACTGTCATCAAGGCTTTCCTCTTCCTCAGCTGCAGACGCCTGATCCTTTATGTGCGTCAAACTTTGCATCAGCAGACGCATTAGGGGGATGCTCATGCTTATTATGGCGTTGTCTGCACTAACCAGCCGTGTGCATTCCTCAGAACACTGAAGGACTTGACACATGTCTTGAATCTTCGACCACTGCACACCTGACAACTCCATGTCTGCCATCCTACTGCCTGCCCGTGTATGTGTATCCTCCCACAAAAACATAACAGCCCGCCTCTGTTCACACAGTCTCTGAAGCATGTGCAGTGTTGAGTTCCACCTTGTTGCAACGTCTATGATTAGGCGATGCTGGGGAAGGTTCAAAGAACGCTGATAGGTCTGCATACGGCTGGAGTGTACGGGCGAACGGCGGATATGTGAGCAAAGTCCACACACTTTGAGGAGCAGGTCGGATAACCCCGGATAACTTTTCAGGAAGCACTGCACCACCAGGTTTAAGGTGTGAGCCAGGCAAGGAATGTGTTTCAGTTGGGAAAGGGAGATGGCAGCCATGAAATTCCTTCCGTTATCACTCACTACCTTGCCTGCCTCAAGATCTACAGTGCCCAGCCACGACTGCGTTTCTTTCTGCAAGAACTCGGACAGAACGTCCGCGGTGTGTCTGTTGTCGCCCAAACACTTCATAGCCAATACAGCCTGCTGACGTTTGCCAGTAGCTGCCCCATAATGGGAGACCTGGTGTGCAACAGTGGCAGCTGCGGATGGAGTGGTTGTGCGACTGCGGTCTGTGGACGAGCTCTCGCTTCTGCAGGAGGACGAAGAGGAGGAGGAGGGGGTGCGAACGGCTACAGCCAATTGTTTCCTAGACTGTGGGCTAGGCAGAACTGTCCCAAACTTGCTGTCCCGTGTGGACCCTGCATCCACCACATTTACCCAGTGTGCCGTGATGGACACGTAACGTCCCTGGCCATGCCTACTGGTCCATGCATCTGTTGTCAGGTGCACCTTTGTGCTCACAGATTGCCTGAGTGCATGGACGATGCGCTCTTTAACATGCTGGTGGAGGGCTGGGATGGCTTTTCTGGAAAAAAAGTGTCGACTGGGTAGCTCGTAGCGTGGTACAGCGTAGTCCATCAGGGCTTTGAAAGCTTCGCTTTCAACTAACCGGTAGGGCATCATCTCTAACGAGATTAGTCTAGCTATGTGTGCGTTCAAACCCTGTGTACGCGGATGCGAGGCTAAGTACTTCCTTTTTCTAACCATAGTCTCATGTAGGGTGAGCTGGACTGGAGAGCTGCAGATCGTGGAACTAGCGGGGGTGCCGGTGGACATGGCAGACTGAGAGACGGTGGGAGATGGTATTGTTGCCACCGGTGCCCTAGATGCAGTGTTTCCTACTACGAAACTGGTGATTCCCTGACCCTGAAGGCTTTGGCCTGGCAAAGAAACCTGCACAGATACTGCAGGTGGTGCGGAAAATGGTGGCCCTACACTGCCGGAAGAGATGTTGCGTTGCTGACTAGCTTCATTGGCCGAGGGTGCTACAACCTTAAGGGACGTTTGGTAGTTAGTCCAGGCTTGCAAATGCATGGTGGTTAAATGTCTATGCATGCAACTTGTATTGAGACTTTTCAGATTCTGTCCTCTGCTTAAGGTAGTTGAACATTTTTGACAGATGACTTTGCGCTGATCAGTTGGATGTTGTTTAAAAAAATGCCAGACTGCACTCTTTCTAGCATCGGATACCTTTTCAGGCATTGCAGACTGAGCTTTAACCGGATGGCCACGCTGTCCTCCAACAGGTTTTAGCTTTGCCACGCGTTTTGGGCAAGATACGGGCCCGGCAGATGGAACCTGTTGCGATGTTGATGCCTGCTGCGGCCCCTCCTCCTCCGCTTCAGAACTGCTGCCGCCTGCACCCTGTTCCCCCAATGGCTGCCAATCGGGGTCAAGAACTGGGTCATCTATTACCTCTTCTTGTAGCTCGTGTGCAACTTCGTCTGTGTCACCGTGGCGGTCGGTGGTATAGCGTTCGTGATGGGGCAACATAGTCTCATCAGGGTCTGATTCTTGATCAGCACCCTGCGATGGCAATGTTGTGGTCTGAGTCAAAGGACCAGGATAGTAGTCTGGCTGTGCATCAGTGCACTCCATGTCAGATTCAACTTGTAATGGGCATGGACTGTTAACTGCTTCACTTTCTAAGCCAGGGACGGTATGTGTAAAGAGCTCCATGGAGTAACCCGTTGTGTCGCCTGCTGCATTCTTCTCTGTTGTTGTTTTTGCTGAAGAGGACAAGGAAGCGACTTGTCCCTGACCGTGAACATCCACTAACGACGCGCTGCTTTGACATTTACCAGTTTCACGAGAGGAGGCAAAAAAGCTAGAGGCTGAGTCAGCAAGATAAGCCAAAACTTGCTCTTGCTGCTCCGGCTTTAAAAGCGGTTTTCCTACTCCCAGAAAAGGGAGCGTTCGAGGCCTTGTGTAGCCAGACGACGAACCTGGCTCCACAGCTCCAGACTTAGGTGCAATATTTTTTTTCCCACGACCAGCTGATGCTCCACCACTACCACTACCCTCATTACCAGCTGACAATGAACGCCCCCGGCCACGACCTCTTCCACCAGACTTCCTCATTGTTTTAAAAACGTTAACAAACGAACGGTATTTGTTGCTGTCACACAACTTACACGGTGAGCTATAACTTCAGTATGATTTAGCTACCCCTTTACAGGTGGGTGAGACCACAACGAAAATCAGCCAC
This sequence comes from Ranitomeya imitator, assembly GCF_032444005.1. NCBI lineage: Eukaryota > Metazoa > Chordata > Amphibia > Anura > Dendrobatidae > Ranitomeya > Ranitomeya imitator. Next base: position 415,774,593 of record NC_091286.1, on the reverse strand, counting down.
AATGTTACACACTCTGTTGTTGTTGGCAACAAATGAGATGGCACACACGCAGGACTGTCACTGAAGCGTAAATGTAAATATTTATCTCCCACTGATTTGTGTTTGTTTTTTTTAAAAGGGAGACTTCAGAAAAAAAACAAATTAAAAAAAAATTATTTTTTACAGAAGAATTTATAAAACAAATAAAATGAAATGATTGTTTCAGGGAGAATTTAGGAAAAAAAAAAAAAAAAAAAAGGCTTTGTAGGGCCCACTAAGTGAGAGAGGACGCACACAGGAGTCAGGAGTGGCACACAAGCCCAGAGGCCAATATTTATCTCCCACTGATTGATGTAGTGATTTTTTCAGGTAGATTTTGGAACCCAAATCAAGCTAAAAAAAATAATAGGCTTTCTATGGCCCACAATTGGAGAGAGAGAGAGAGATGGCACACCCAGGAGTCAAGACTGGCACACAAGCAGAAGGGGCAATATGAATCTCCCACAGATTTTTTTTTTTTTTTCAGGGAGACTTGAGAGAAAAAAAAATACAAAAAAAATGATTTTTTTCAGGAATAATTTAGAAACCAAAGAAAATAAAATGATTGTTTCAGGGAGAATTTAGAAAACAAATAAAACAAAAAATAGGCTTTCTAGGGCCCACTGAGTGACAGATGACGCACACAGGAGTCAGGAGTGGCACACAAGCCCAGAGGCCAATATTAATCTCCCATTTTTTTTTTCCAGGGAAAATTTATAAACCCAATAAAAAAAATAATAATAAATAGGCTTTCTATGACCCACTATCTGAGAGAGAGAGATGGCACGCTTAGGACTGGCACACAAGCCCAAAGCCCAATATTAATCTCCCACTGATTGATTTAATGATTTTTTCAGGTAGAATTTAGAACCCAAATCAAGCAAAAAAATTAATAGGCTTTCTATGGCCCACTGAGTGAGAGATGGCACACACAGGAGTAAGGAGTGGCACACAAGCCCTGAGGCCAATATTTTTCTCCCACTGATTGATTGATTGATTTTTTCAGGTAGAATTATGAACCCAAATCAACCCAAAAAATAAATAGGCTTTCTATGGCCCACTATTTGTGAGAGAGATGGCACGCTCAGGACTGGCACACAAGCCCAGAGGCCAATATTAATCTCCCACTTTTTTTTTTTCCAGGGAAAATTTATAAACCCAATACAAAAAATAATAATAAATAGGCTTTCTATGGCCCACTATCTGAGAGAGAGAGATGGCACGCTTAGGACTGGCACACAAGCCCAAAGGCCAATACTAATCTCCCACTGATTGATTGATTGATTGATTTTTTAAGGTAGAATTATGAACCCAAATCAACCAAAAAAATAAATAGGCTTTCTATGGCCCACTATTTGTGAGAGAGATGGCACGCTCAGGACTGGCACACAAGCCCAGAGGCCAATATTAATCTCCCACTTTTTTTTTTTTTCCAGGGAAAATTTATAAACCCAATAAAATAATAAAAAAATAGGCTTTCTATGGCCCACTATCTGAGAGAGAGAGAGATGGCACGCTTAGGACTGGCACACAAGCCCAAAGGCCAATATTAATCTCCCACTGATTGATTTATTGATTTTTTCAGGTAGAATTTAGAACCCAAATCAAGCAAAAAAATTAATAGGCTTTCTATGGCCCACTGAGTGAGAGATGGCACACACAGGAGTAAGGAGTGGCATACAAGCCCTGAGGCCAATATTTTTCTCCCACTGATTGATGTTGTGATTTTTTCTGGTAGATTTTGGAACCCAAATCAAGCAAAAAAATAAATAGGCTTTCTATGGCCCACTGAGTGAGAGATGACACAGACAGAGATGGCACTCTAGCAGAAATGTCAATCTTAATCTCCCACCAAAAAAAAAAAAAAAGGAACTGTCCTTCAATTACTATCTCCCTGCCGTAATCTCAGCCAGGTATGGCAGGCAGCAATAAGGAGTGGACTGATGCACAAATTAAATAAAAAGTGTGGACAAACAAACAAGATAGCTGTGCAGAAAGGAAGGAACAAGAGGATTTGTGCTTTGAAAAAAGCAGTTGGTTTGCACAGCGGCGTACACACAGCAATGCAGCTATCAGGGAGCCTTCTAGGGCAGCCCAATGAGCTACAGCGCTGAGGGAAAAAAAAAAAAAAAGGAGCTTCCACTGTCCCTGCACACCGAAGGTGGTGTTGGGCAGTGGAAATCGCTACAGCACAAGCGGTTTTGTGGTTAATGGACCCTGCCTAACGCTATCCCTGCTTCTGACGAAGCGGCAGCAACCTCTCCCTAAGCTCAGATCAGCAGCAGTAACATGGCGGTCGGCGGGAACTCCCCTTTATAGCCCCTGTGACGCCGCAGACAGCAAGCCAATCACTGCAATGCCCTTCTCTAAGATGGTGGGGACCAGGACCTATGTCATCACGCTGCCCACACTCTGCGTTTACCTTCATTGGCTGAGAAATGGCGCTTTTCGCGTCATTGAAACGCGACTTTGGCGCGAAAGTCGCGTACCGCATGGCCGACCACGCACAGGGGTCGGATCGGGTTTCATGAAACTCGACTTCGCCAAAAGTCGGCGACTTTTGAAAATGTTCGACCCGTTTCGCTCAACCCTAGTAGCCAGTTAAGGACGAGACCAGGAAGGTATACCAAGTTCCAGGTATCAGGTCTTGAACTGTAAACTCAGTTAGTGTAGTGATTTTATTGTATTTTTCATCTTCCTGGATCTGTATGAGATACGAACTTGTTCTTCCATCTGGCGGCAGCCAGCTCAGAGATACAGATGTGTCAGTGACACTAAAAACTATCAAATTCTTCACTTTTTCTGGTCCTTAAGATAAAAAATACAAAAACATTACTCATGTGAAGAGTGGTATAGTCACTGTGTGAAGCAGGTTACATAGGTACTATAAATAATATATTCTAATTCCAGGCTTGGAAATTTTTTAAATGATTTTTGGCTTTGTGATGATACGATAGTCGTGGAATATTACATTGTTAGTACAGTGGCATCATGTAGCCCTAACCAAACAGTATCACAGAATCATAGAGAATCACAGATGTCTGTCCAGCCTCTGTTTGAAGACTTCCATTGAAGGAGAACTCATCTCTCATGGCAGCCTGTTCCACTCATTGATCACCCTCACTGTAAAAAAGGTTTTCCTAATATCTAATATGTATCTTCACCCTTAAATGATATAGCCCTAGCCTTACAAGAAAAGTATTTGGGCCAACATATATGGTACAATATCACATTTTCGCTCTGCCACTCTTTTTAACTGACCAATAAGTATTATGAGAAGGTATTTCAAAAGCATTGAGGCTGTAACCAATTCCTGTACTATGTAAATTGTGGTAGAGAGTACAAGGGTCTGTATAGAAAATATTTTGTTTGATGAGAGGAAAATCAATGGATGAAAAAATTGTAGGAATTCCACAGGTATGGTAAACCTTTCAACTCTTAAATATACTCTTTGATGCTTTTAAACCCCTCACTCCTAATTTTACATTTTTACTGCTACAATTTCAGATTAATAGAGTTTAATAGATGTGGTATGGAAGTAGTAAATGAAAATACACAACAACACAACTGATTTATCTCTGTCACAAGGGAGACGACTATCAGAATTTCCCCAAGGATTAGACCACATCACAAGAGAAAGCCTTTCACAGGTCCAGAACTAAATGAATTCAGCGTTGCTCAGCACTCATTGACAAAGTTACTAAACTATAACGTTCAGTACAACACTCGTCAATCCTATTAAAGTTTTATTTCAGCAAATAACCAGACTATAGAGAAGAGACTCTGGTTTATTTTCTCATACGCTTACTATCTGGGGTTCATTTTATAAGGCCTGCTTGTCACATCTATTCGATTTAACAATTTGTTGACAAAAGAAGTTTTAGAAGGCCATATCATCTTCCATATTGAAATCTTATGCTGATTATACTCACTGGTAAAAATGATTTTATTTGTAAAATCTCCAGATACATCTTCTCCAGTGACTGCCCTAATGGTAACTGCATACTGGTTTCCAGGTGTCAGACCGCTGACTGGGAGCGACCCGGAGGTCGTTGTCTCATTCAAGTAGATATCTCCTGTCAGTTCAATGAGATAGTGACTGTAATTGCTCTGAGGAGGCAGCCAGGATATAGTCATAGAGTTGGTGGAGATATTGGTAACCTGGACATTCCCGACCACGCCAGGACCTGTGATTGTGATAGAAAGCATTAACAACCTCAGCATGGTGTATCTTCTACAGGCATACAAATTGCCTCTTCTAAGAAAAAAGAGGACTTAAACTCTATAGCGCCACCTGTTGGAAGTAGCGATCCTACAAGTCACAATCAACCCTTTAACGAGTCGTGCAATATGACTTAGGATAAAAGCCAAATCAGTATCTCAATTCGCAGACAGGGCTGTTGGCCCTCGTCAGTGCGAAGCATAAGAACTAATTTGGCTAAGTGAGAGGCTCTGGACTCTTCTACAGGCAGACATTTTTCTACTACTCATATTTACATGTACTGTGGGGTCTGTTACTCTGTTACACTGGTATCATGACTATTATTTATAGGGGAGACATGACAGATACAATTCATCTATTATCGAGTGCAGAGAATCTGAACAATCACACTGACTTATAAAGGAGGGCATCAGAGGTTTTCTTATTGTTGACTGCAAAACACCTCTGCAGACTGTGTTAATAGTTTTGCCCAAAATATAGTATCACAAACAGAAATCGATTACCTTATATTGTTTTGTAAAGTCAACTTATTCAAATAGTTGGCCATATTATTTAAATTGCAACAAGCATGTTGGGGACATGAATTTGCGGCACTTGCTAATATATAGGTAGTGTAGGTTCTTTTTCATTGTGACGTGCCGCCAGGTTTTTTTAAAATTTTCCTTTAGTTTCACATTGTACAGCTCTCCTGTTCTCAAAATCACTGCTAATGGAGGACCATGTAACCTGTCTTGCTCATTATCCTCCTCCAATTAACCCCTTAACAACGAGAGGTATTTTTGTTTTTTCCTTTTTTTTTTTGCTTCCCTTCTTTCCAGAGCTATAACTTTTTTTTGTGGTCAAAATGGCCATGCAAGTGCTTGTTTTTGTGCTACGAGTTGACATCATTGGTTTTACTATGTCATGTATTCAAAAACGGGAACACAATTCCAAGTGCAGTGAAATGGCAAAAAAGTGCAATCCCACAGTTTTTTTTTTTTTACTATGGTCACTATATCCTAAAATTGACCTGCCATTATGATTCTTCAGGTCATTATGTGTTCATAGAAACCAAATATGTCTAGCTTCTTTTTTATCTAAGTGGTGAAAAAAAATCATAACTTTGTTACAAAAAAAAATTGTGCCATTTTCCGATACCCATAGTGTCTCCATTTTTTGAGATCTCGGATTGGGTGAAGGATTATTTTTGCACGCTGAGCTGATGTTTTTAATGATACCATTTTGGTGCAGATACTTTCTTTTGATCGTCCGTTATTGCATTTTAATGCAATGTTGCAGCAACCAAAAACAACATAATTCTGGTGTTATGACTTTTTTCTCGCTATGCCGTTTAGCGATCAGGTTAATCCTTTTTTTATTGATAGATCAGGCGATACTGAAGCCATTACACAGTACATAAAAGGGATACATTTCTTAAATTATTTCAGCACAGGAACTTTTTTAACACATTCCATTGTTGAACTTATAATTATTCCAAGATTTTTTAATTAAAATGCACTTTGTTTGTGGGAAAACCCCTTTAACCCCTTTAACAGCTGACATGTGCCCGTAATAGGCGCGGGCAGAATCGCGATCTGCCCGCACCTATTAACTAGTTAAATGCCGCTGTCAAACGCAGACAGCGGCATTTAACTACCGCTTCCGGCCGGGCGGCCGGAAATGACGTCATCGCCGACCCCCGTCACATGATCGGGGGTCGGCGATGCTTGTGAATGGTAACCATAGAGGTCCTTGAGACCTCTATGGTTACTGATTGCCCGTCGCTGTGAGCGCCACCCTGTGGTTGGCGCTCACAGCACACGTGCAATTCTGCTACATAGCAGCGATCAGCAGATCACTGCTATGTAGCAGAGCCGATCGTGCTATGCCTGCTTCTAGCCTCTCATGGAGGCTATTGAAGCATGGCAAAAGTAAAAAAAAAAAGTTTAAAAAAATGTGAAAAAAATAAAAAAAACATAAAAGTTTAAATCACCCCCCTTTCGCCCCAATCAAAATAAATCAATAAAAAAAATATCAAATCTACGTATATTTGGTATCGCCGCGCTCAGAATCGCCCGATCTATCAATTAAAAAAAAAGTATTAACCTGATCGCTAAACAGCGTAGCGGGAAGAAAATTCGAAACGCCAGAATTACGTTTTTTATGGTCGCCGCGACATTGCATTAAAATGCAATAACGGGCGATCAAAAGAACGTATCTGCACCGAAATGCTATCATTAAAAACGTCATCTCGGCACGCAAAAAATAAGCCCTCAACCGACCCCAGATCACGAAAAATGGAGACGCTACAAGTATCGGAAAATGGCGCAATTTTTTTTTTTTTTTTTTTAGCAAAGTTTGGAATTTTTTTTCACCACTTAGATAAAAAATAACCTAGTCATGTTTGGTGTCTATGAACTCGTAATGACCTGGAGAATCATAATGGCAGGTCAGTTTTAGCATTTAGTGAACCTAGCAAAAAAGCCAAACAAAAAACAAGTGTGGGATTGCACTTTTTTTGCAATTTCACCGCACTTGGAATTTTTTTCCCGTTTTCTAGTACACGACATGCTAAAACCAATGATGTCGTTCAAAAGTACAACTCGTCCCGCAAAAAATAAGCCCTCACATGGCCAAATTGACGGAAAAATAAAAAAGTTATGGCTCTGGGAAGGAGGGGAGCGAAAAACGAACACGGAAAAACGAAAAATCCCCTGGTCATGAAGGGGTTAATAACCAATTTTTCACAGCTCCAGTGACCTTCACCAGTCCTGTAGTGATGCTGTTACCTTTATCATTGTCAAGACCATTGCATCCATCATTGACCACAGGGAGTTCAGTGATTGGCTGCAGCAGTAACATAAAAGAAGGATATGTTGATATTTCTATAGGACTCACGGGGACGACTGGAGCAGCACTGACGTGGCATGAGATGTTTTAGATAAGTAATGGCTATTTTAACCCCTTTCTGACATTAGACGTACTATTCCGTCGAGGTGGGGTGGGCCCCTATGACCACCGACGGGATAGTACGTCATATGCGATCGGCAGCGCTCACGGGGGGAGCGCCGCCGATCGCGGCCGGGTGTCAGCTGCCTATCGCAGCTGACATCCAGCACTATGTGCCAGGAGCGGTCACGGACCCCTCCCGGCACATTAACCCCCGGCATACCGAGATCAAAGATGATGGCGATGTGCCGGCGGTACAGGGAAGCTTCCCGCAGGGAGGGGGCTCCCTGCGGGCTTCCCTGAGCCCCCCGCAGAAACGCGATGTGATCGCGTTGCTGCGAGGGTCTCTTACCTCCCTCCCTGCCTGCTCCAGGCCCGGATCCAAGATGGCCGCGGATCCGGGTCCTGCAGGGAGGGAGGTGGCTTCACAGAGCCTGCTCAGAGCAGGCACTGTGAAGCCTGCAGTGCTGTAAGTGAGATCGGTGAACTGACAGAGTGCTGTGCAAACTGTCAGATCATCGATCTGTGATGTCCCCCCCTGGGACAAAATAAAAAAGTTAAAAAAAATGTTTCCAAATGTGTAAAAAAAAATAAAAAAAATAATTCCTAAATAATGAAAAACAAAAAATATTATTCCCATAAATACATTTCTTCATCTAACTAAAAAAAAAACAATAAAAGTACACATATTTAGTATCGCCGCATCCGTAACAACCCGACCTACAAAACTGGCCCACTAGTTAACCTCTTCAGTAAACACCGTACGAAAAAAAAAAACCAGGCAAAAAACAACGTTTTATTATCATACCGCCGAACAAAAAGTGGAATAACACGCGATCAAAAAGACAGATATAAATAACCATGGTACCGCTGAAAACATCATCTTGTCCCACAAAAAACGAACCGCCATACAGCATCATCAGCAAAAAAATAAAAAGTTATAATCCTGAGAATAAAGCGATGCAAAAATAATTATTTTTTCTGTAAAATAGTTTTTATCGTATAAAAGCGCCAAAACATAAAAAAATGATATAAATGAAGTGTCGCTGTAATCGTACTGACCCGAAGAATAAAACTGCTTTATCAATTTTACCAAACGTGGATCGGTATAAACGCCTCCCCCAAAAGAAATTCATGAATAGCTGGTTTTTAATCATTCTTCCTCACAAAAATCGGAATAAAAAGTGATAAAAAAAATGTCACATGCCCGAAAATGTTACTAATAAAAACGTCAACTTGTCCCGCAAACAACAAGACCTCACATGACTCTGTGGACCAAAATATGGAAAAATTATAGCTCTCAAAATGTGGTAACGCAAAAAATATTTTTTGCAATAAAAAGCGTCTTTCAGTGTGTGACGGCTGCCAATCATAAAAATCCGCTAAAAAACTTGCTATAAAAGTAAATCAAACCCCCCTTCATCACCCCCTTAGTAAGGGAAAAATTAAAAAAATGTATTTATTTCCATTTTCCCATAAGGGCTAGGGTTAGGGCTAGGGTTAGGGCTAGGGTTAGGGCTAGGGTTAGAGCTAGGGCTAGGGTTAGGGCTAGGGTTAGGGCTAGGGCTGGGGTTAGGGCTAGGGTTAGGGCTAGGGTTAGGGTTAGTGCTAGGGTTAGGGTTAGGGCTAGGGTTAGGGCTAGGGTTAGGGCTAGGGTTAGGGTTAGGGCTAGGGCTAGGGTTAGGGCTAAGGTTAGGGCTAGGGTTAGGGCTAGGCTTAGGGCTAGGGTTAGGGTTGGGGCTACAGTTAGGGTTGAGGCTAAAGTTGGGGTTAGGGTTTAGATTACATTTACAGTTGGGAATATGGTTGGGATTAGGGTTAGGGGTGTGTCTGGGTTAGAGGTGTGGTTAGGGTTACTGTTGGGATTAGGGTTAGAGGTGTGTTTGGATTAGGGTTTCAGTTATAATTGGGGGGTTTCCACTGTTTAGGCACATCAGGGACTCTCCAAACACGACATAGCGTCCGATCTCAATTCCAGCCAATTCTGCGTTGAAAAAGTAAAACAGTGCTCCTTCCCTTCCGAGCTCTCCCGTGTACCCAAACAGGGGTTTATCCCAACATATGGGGTATCAGCGTACTCAGGACAAATAGGACAACAACTTTTGGGGTCCAATTTCTCCTGTTACCCTTGGGAAAATACAAAACTGGGGGCTAAAAAATAATTTTTGTGGGAAAAAAATATTTTTTTTTATTTTCACGGCTCTGCGTTATAAACTGTAGTGAAACACTTGGGGGTTCAAAGTTCTCACAACACATCTAGATGAGTTCCCTGGGGGGTCTAGTTTCCAATATGGGGTCACTTGTGGGGGGTTTCTACTGTTTAGGTACATTAGGGGCTCTGCAAACGCAATGTGACGCCTGCAGACTATTCCATCTAAGTCTGCATTACAAATGGCGCTCCTTCCATTCCGAGCCCTCCCATGTGCCCAAACGGTGGTTCCCCCCACATATGGGGTGTCATCGTACTCAGGACAAACTGGACAACAACTTTTGGGGTCGAATTTCTCCTCTTACCCTCGGGAAAATACAAAAATGGGGGCTAAAAAAATAATTTTTGTGGGAAAAAATTTTTGTTTTATTTTTACGGCTCTGCATTATAAACTTCTGTGAAGCCCTTGGTGGGTCAAAGCGCTCAAAACACATCTAGATAAGTTCCTTAGGGGGTCTACTTTCCAAAATGGTGTCACTTGTGGGGGTTTTCAATGTTTAGGCACATCAGTGGGTCTCTAAACGCAACATGACGTCCCATCTCAATTCCTGTCAATTTTGCATTGAAAAGTCAAATGGCGCTCCTTCTCTTCCGAGCTCTCCCATGTGACCAAACAGTGGTTTACCCCCACATATGGGGTATCAGCGTACTCAGGACAAATTGTACAACAACTTTTGGGGTCCAATTTCTTCTCTTACCCTTGGGAAAATAAAAAATTGAGGGCAAAAACATAATTTTTGTGAAAAAATATGATTTTTTATTTTTACGGTTCTGCAATATAAACTTCTGTGAAGCACTTGGTGGGTCAAAGTGCTCACCACACCTCTAGATAAGTTCCTTAGTTCTACTTTCCAAAATGGTGTCACTTGTGGGGGGTTTCAATGTTTAGGCACATCAGGGGCTCTCCAAACGCAACATGGTGTCCTGTTGTGAATTCTGTTGTCAAGCTCCCTCCTGTGGTCATGAATGGTACTTCGGCTGGTTCTGTCCATGGGGCTGCGGCTTCTGAGTTTCCTTCCACAGGTGACGAGGTTAATTCGTTAGCTGGCTGCTCTATTTAATTCCACTTAGATCATTGCTCCATGCCACCTGTCAATGTTCCAGTATTGGTCTAGTTCACTCCTGGATCGTTCTTGTGACCTGTCTTCCCAGCAGAAGCTAAGTTCCTGCTTGTTTTTCTTTAGTCTGCTATTTTTCTGTCCAGCTTGCTATTTTGATTTTTGTCTTGCTTGCTGGAAGCTCTGGGACGCAGAGGGAGCGCCTCCGCACCATGAGTCGGTGCGGAGGGTCTTTTTGCGCCCTCTGCGTGGTCTTTTTGTAGTTTTTTGTGCTGACCGCAAAGTTACCTTTCCTATCCTCAGTCTGTTCAGTAAGTCGGGCCTCACTTTGCTAAATCTATTTCATCTCTGTGTTTGTATTTTCATCTTTACTCACAGTCATTATATGTGGGGGGCTGCCTTTTCCTTTGGGGAATTTCTCTGAGGCAAGGTAGGCTTATTTTTCTGTCTTCAGGGCTAGCTAGTTCCTTAGGCTGTGTCGAGTTACATAGGGAGCGTTAGGAGCAATCCACGGCTATTTCTAGTGTGTGTGATAGGATTAGGGATTGCGGTCAGCAGAGTTCCCACGTCTCAGAGCTCGTCCCATATTATTTGTAACTATCAGGTCTTCCCGTGTGCTCTTAACCACCAGGTCCATTATTGTCCTTACCACCAGGTCATAACAGTACAGGTGGCCCAAAGTATTAATGCATCTCAATAGAGGGATAAGCGAAGTTCTGAGACCATTTTTTTTTCTTTGCAGTGTGTTTTGTCTCTCTTTTCCCCTTTACCTCTGGGTGGTTCAGGATACAGGTGTAGATATGGACATTCAAGGTCTGTCCTCTTGTATGAATAATCTCACTGCAAGGGTACAAAACATTCAAGATTTTGTGGTTCAGAATCCGAAGTTAGAGCCTAGGATTCCAATTCCTGATTTGTTTTTTGGGGATAGATCTAAGTTTCTGAATTTCAAAAATAATTGTAAATTGTTTCTTGCTTTGAAACCTCGCTCCTCAGGTGACCCTGTTCAACAAGTGAAAATCATTATTTCTTTGTTACGTGGCAACCCTCAAGACTGGGTATTTTTCCTTGCGCCAGGAGATCCGGCATTGCGTGATGTTGATGCGTTTTTTCTGGCGCTCGGATTGCTTTATGATGAACCAAATTCAGTGGATCAGGCAGAGAAAATCTTGCTGGCTCTGTGTCAGGGTCAGGATGAGGTAGAGATATATTGTCAGAAGTTTAGGAAGTGGTCTGTACTCACTCAGTGGAATGAATGTGCCCTGGCAGCAATTTTCAGAGAGGGTCTCTCTGAAGCCCTTAAGGATGTCATGGTGGGATTTCCCATGCCTGCTGGTCTGAATGAGTCTATGTCTTTGGCCATTCAGATCGATCGACGCTTGCGTGAGCGTAAAGCTGTGCACCATTTGGCGGTATTATCTGAGCATAGACCTGAGCCTATGCAATGTGATAGGACTTTGACCAGAGCTGAACGGCAAGAACACAGACGTCTGAATGGGCTGTGTTTTTACTGTGGTGATTCCTCTCATGCTATCTCCGATTGTCCTAAGCGCACTAAGCGGTTCGCTAGGTCTGCCACCATTGGCACGGTACAGTCGAAATTTCTTTTGTCCGTTACTCTGATTTGCTCTTTGTCATCCTATTCTGTTATGGCATTTGTGGATTCAGGCGCTGCCCTGAATTTGATGGACTTGGAGTTTGCTAGGCGCCGTGGTTTTTTCTTGGAGCCCTTGCAGTATCCTATTCCATTGAGAGGAATTGATGCTACGCCTTTGGCCAAGAATAAGCCTCAGTACTGGACCCAATTGACCATGTGCATGGCTCCTGCACATCAGGAGGATATTTGCTTTTTGGTGTTGCATAATCTGCATGATGTGGTCGTTTTCGGGTTGCCATGGCTACAGGTCCATAATCCAGTATTGGATTGGAAATCAATGGCTGTGTCCAGCTGGGGTTGTCAGGGGGTACATGGTGATGTTCCATTTTTGTCTATTTCGTCATCCACCCCTTCTGAAGTCCCGGAGTTTTTGTCGGATTACCGGGATGTATTTGATGAGCCCAAATCCAGTGCCCTACCTCCTCATAGGGATTGCGATTGTGCTATCAATTTGATTCCTGGTAGTAAGTTTCCTAAGGGCCGACTGTTCAATTTATCTGTGCCAGAGCACGCCGCTATGCGGAGTTATGTAAAGGAATCCTTGGAGAAGGGTCATATTCGCCCGTCGTCGTCACCATTGGGAGCAGGGTTCTTTTTTGTGGCCAAGAAGGATGGTTCTTTGAGACCTTGTATTGATTACTGCCTTCTTAATAAGATCACAGTCAAATTTCAGTATTCTTTGCCGCTGCTGTCTGATTTGTTTGCTCGGATTAAGGGGGCTAGTTGGTTCACCAAGATAGATCTTTGTGGTGCGTATAATCTTGTGCGTATTAAACAGGGCGATGAATGGAAAACAGCATTTAATACGCCCGAGGGCCATTTTGAGTACCTGGTTATGCCATTCGGGCTTTCCAATGCTCCATCAGTATTTCAGTCCTTTATGCATGACATCTTCCGAGAGTACCTGGATAAATTCCTGATTGTATATTTGGATGATATTTTGGTCTTCTCGGATGATTGGGAGTCTCATGTGAAGCAGGTCAGAATGGTGTTCCAGGTCCTTCGTGCAAATTCTTTGTTTGTGATGGGGTCAAAGTGTCTCTTTGGAGTTCAGAAGGTTTCATTTTTGGGTTTCATTTTTTCCCCTTCTAGTATCGAGATGGACCCTGTTAAAGTCCAGGCCATTTATGATTGGACTCAGCAGACATCTGTGAAGAGTCTGCAAAAGTTCCTGGGCTTTGCTAATTTTTATCGTCGCTTCATCAGTAATTTTTCTAGTGTTGACTGATTTGACCAAGAAGGGTGCTGATGTGGTCAATTGGTCTTCTGCGGCTGTGGAAGCTTTTCAGGAGTTAAAGTGTCGTTTTTCTTCTGCCCCTGTGTTGTGCCAGCCAGATGTTTCGCTCCCGTTTCAGGTCGAGGTTGATGCTTCTGAGATTGGAGCAGGGGCTGTTTTGTCGCAAAGAAGTTCTGATGGCTCGGTGATGAAACCATGTGCCTTCTTTTCTAGAAAGTTTTCGCCTGCTGAGCGCAATTATGATGTTGGCAATCGAGAGTTGTTAGCCATGAAGTGGGCATTCGAGGAGTGGCGTCATTGGCTTGAAGGAGCCAAGCATCGCGTGGTGGTCTTGACGGATCACAAGAATTTGACTTATCTCGAGTCTGCCAAACGGTTGAATCCTAGACACGCTCGTTGGTCGCTATTTTTCTCCCGCTTTGATTTTGTGGTTTCGTACCTTCCAGGCTCTAAGAATGTGAAGGCTGATGCCCTGTCAAGGAGTTTTGTGCCCGACTCTCCGGGTGTTCCTGAGCCGGCGGGTATTCTCAAAGAGGGGGTAATTTTGTCTGCCATCTCCCCTGATTTGCGGCGGGTGCTGCAAAAATTTCAGGCTGATAGACCTGACCGTTGCCCAGCGGAGAAACTGTTTGTCCATGATAAATGGACTAGTAGAGTTATCTCTGAGGTTCATTGTTCGGTGTTGGCTGGTCATCCTGGAATCTTTGGTACCAGAGATTTGGTGGCTAGATCCTTTTGGTGGACGTCTTTGTCGCGGGATGTGCGTTCTTTGTGCAGTCCTGTGGGACTTGTGCCCGGGCTAAGCCCTGCTGTTCTCGTGCCAGTGGGTTGCTTTTGCCCTTGCCGGTCCCGAAGAGGCCCTGGACGCATATCTCTATAGATTTTATTTCGGATCTCCCTGTCTCTCAAAAGATGTCGGTCATTTGCGTGGTTTGTGATCGCTTCTCTAAGATGGTCCATTTGGTACCCTTGTCTAAGTTGCCATCCTCCTCTGATTTGGTGCCATTGTTTTTCCAGCATGTGGTTCGTTTACATGGCATTTCGGAGAACATCGTTTCGGACAGAGGTTCCCAGTTTGTTTCGAGGTTTTGGCGAGCCTTTTGTGCTAGGATGGGCATTGATTTGTCTTTTTCCTCAGCTTTCCATCCTCAGACAAATGGCCAAACCGAACGAACTAATCAGACTTTGGAAACATATCTGAGATGCTTTGTTTCTGCTGATCAGGATGATTGGGTGTCCTTTTTGCCTTTGGCTGAGTTCGCCCTTAATAATCGGGCCAGCTCGGCTACTTTGGTTTCACCGTTTTTCTGCAATTCTGGTTTCCATCCTCGTTTCTCTTCAGGGCAGGTTGAGTCTTCGGACTGTCCTGGTGTAGATACTGTGGTGGATAGGTTGCAGCAGATTTGGACTCATGTGGTGGACAATTTAACATTGTCCCAGGAGAAGGCTCAATGTTTCGCTAACCGCTGGCGCTGTGTGGGTCCCCGACTTCGTGTTGGGGATTTGGTTTGGTTGTCGTCTCGTTATGTTCCTATGAAGGTTTCTTCTCCTAAGTTTAAGCCTCATTTTATTGGTCCGTATAAGATTTCTGAGGTTCTCAATCCTGTGTCGTTTCGTTTGACCCTTCCAGCTTCTTTTGCCATCCATAATGTATTCCATAGGTCATTGTTGCGGAGATACGTGGCGCCTGTGGTTCCATCCGTTGATCCTCCTGCCCCGGTGTTGGTTGAGGGGGAGTTGCAGTATGTGGTGGAGAAGATTTTGGATTCTCGTATTTCGAGACGGAAACTCCAGTACCTGGTCAAGTGGAAGGGTTATGGTCAGGAATATAATTCCTGGGTCTTTGCCTCCGATGTTCATGCTGCCGATCTGGTTCGTGCCTTTCATTTGGCTCGTCCTGGTCAGCCTGGGGGCTCTGGTGAGGGTTCGGTGACCCCTCCTCAAGGGGGGGTACTGTTGTGAATTCTGTTGTCAAGCTCCCTCCTGTGGTCATGAATGGTACTTCGGCTGGTTCTGTCCATGGGGCTGCGGCTTCTGAGTTTCCTTCCACAGGTGACGAGGTTAATTCGTTAGCTGGCTGCTCTAGTTAACTCCACTTAGATCATTGCTCCATGCCACCTGTCAATGTTCCAGTATTGGTATAGTTCACTCCTGGATCGTTCTTGTGACCTGTCTTCCCAGCAGGAGCTAAGTTCCTGCTTGTTTTTCTTTAGTTTGCTATTTTTCTGTCCAGCTTGCTATTTTGATTTTTGTCTTGCTTGCTGGAAGCTCTGGGACGCAGAGGGAGCGCCTCCGCACCGTGAGTCGGTGCGGTGGGTCTTTTTGCGCCCTCTGCGTGGTCTTTTTGTAGTTTTTTGTGCTGACCGCAAAGTTACCTTTCCTATCCTCAGTCTGTTCAGTAAGTCGGGCCTCACTTTGCTAAATCTATTTCATCTCTGTGTTTGTATTTTCATCTTTACTCACAGTCATTATATGTGGGGGACTGCCTTTTGCTTTGGGGAATTTCTCTGAGGCAAGGTAGGCTTATTTTTCTGTCTTCAGGGCTAGTTAGTTCCTTAGGCTGTGTCGAGTTGCATAGGGAGCGTTAGGAGCAATCCACGGCTATTTCTAGTGTGTGTGATAGGATTAGGGATTGCGGTCAGCAGAGTTCCCACGTCTCAGAGCTCGTCCTATATTATTTGTAACTATCAGGTCTTCCCGTGTGCTCTTAACCACCAGGTCCATTATTGCCCTTACCACCAGGTCATAACAGTGTCCCATCTCGATTCCAGTCAATTTTGCATTGAAAAGTCAAATGGCGCTCCTTCGCTTCCGAGCTCTGTCATGCGCCGAAACAGTGGTTTACCCCCACATATGGGGTATCGATGTACTCAGGACAAATTTTACAACAACTTTTAGGGTCCATTTTCTCCTGTTACCCTTGGTAAAATAAAACAGATTGGAGCTGAAATAAATTTTTTGTGAAAAAAAGTTAAATGTTCATTTTTATTTAAACATTCCAAAAATTCCTGTGAAGCACCAGAAGGGTTAATAAACTTCTTGAATATGGTTTTGAGCACCATGAGGGGTGCAGTTTTTAGAATGGTGTCACACTTGGGTATTTTCTATCATATAGACCCCTCAAAATGACTTCAAATGAGATGTGGTCCCTAAAAAAAAATGGTGTTGTAAAAATGAGAAATTGCTGGTCAACTTTTAACCCTTATAACTCCCTAACAAAAAACATTTTGGTTCCAAAATTGTGCTGATGTAAAGTAGACATATGAGAAATGTTACTTATTAAGTATTTTGTGTGATATATCTCTGTGATTTAATTGCATAAAAATTCAAAGTTGGAAAATTGCGAAATTTTCATAATTTTCGCCAAATTTCCATTTTTTTCACAAATAAACGCAGGTACTATCAAAGAATTTTTACCACTATCATGAAGTACAATATGTCACGAGAAAACAATGTCAGAATCACTGGGATCCGTTGAAGCGTTCCAGAGTTATAACCTCATAAAGGGACAGTGGTCAGAATTGCAAAAATTGGCCCGGTCATTAACGTTCAAACCACCCTTGGGGGTAAAGGGGTTAATATTAAAATATTTTGAGCTGTTGCTTTTTTTACGTCCTGTAAAATCTCTTTAAATTTCAAATAATCTTCAGGGAAACAAAATTAATCTATCTGAATGCTAAACATCATAATTAAAAATAATCCAAATCGTACAATTGCAATTACCGTATATACTCGAGTATAAGCCGACCCAAGTATAAGCCGACCCCCCTAATTTTACCACAAAAAACTGGGAAAACTTATTGACTCGAGTATAAGCCTAGGGTGGAAATGCAGCATTTACCAGTGAATTTCAAAAATAAAAATAGATCATTCTTGCCCCATAGCTGTGCCATATAGTGCTCTGCACCGTTCATTATTTCCCCATATCTGTGCCATATAGTGCTCTGCACTGTTCATTATTGCCCCATAGCTGCCATATAGTGCTCTGCACCGTTCATTATTGCCCCATAGCTGTGCCATATAGTGCTCTGCACCGTTCATTATTGCCCCATAGCTGTGCCATATAGTGCTCTGCACCGTTCATATTGCCCCATAGCTGTGCCATATAGTGCTCTGCACCGTTCATTATTGCCCCATAGCTCTGCCACATAGTGCTCTGCACCGTTCATATTTCCCCATAGCTCTGCCATATAGTGCTCTGCACCGTTCATATTTCCCCATAGCTCTGCCCCATATAGTGCTCTGCACCATTCATATTTCCCCATAGAGCTCCACATATATCTGTGCCATATAGTGCTCTGCACCGTTCATATTGTCCCATAGCTGTGCCCCATATAGTGCTCTGCACCATTCATACTGCCCCATAGAGCTCCACATATATCTGTGCCCCATATAGTGCTCTGCACCATTCATATTGTCCCATAGCTGTGCCCCATATAGTGCTCTGCACCATTCATATTTCCCCATAGAGCTCCACATATATCTGTGCCATTGCTGCTGCTGCAATTAAAAAAAAACTAATACTCACCTTTCTTGCTTGCAGCTCCCAGCGTCCGGTCCCGGCGTCTCTCTGCTCTGACTGATCAGGCAGAGGACGCCGAGCACACTATATGCGTCATCGCGCCCTCTGACCTGCACAGTCAGAGCCAGAGGACGCGAAGACAGAGCGGCGCCGGGAAGATGGAGCGGCGCCCGGCGGCTGGAACGCGGACAGGTGAATATTACATACTTACCTGGTCCCGGCGTCCGGCTCCCTCTGCCTGTCACAGTTGTCTTCGGTGCCGCAGCCTCTTCCTCTATCAGCGGTCACCGGCACCGCTGATTAGAGAAATTAATAGGCGGCTCCACCCCTATGGGAGGTGGAGCCGCTTATTCATTTCTCTAATGAGTGGTCCCACGTGACCGCTGAAGAGGGGAAGAGCTGCAGCACCGAAGACCGTGGGACAGGCGGTGAGCGCCAGGATCGCTGGGACTAGGTAAGTATGCCTCAGCGCCCTCTCCCCCTCACCCGCCGACCCTGCCACCCACCTTGACTCGAGTATAAGCCGAGAGGGGCACTTTCAGCCCAAAAATTTGGGCTGAAAATCTCGGCTTATACTCGAGTATATATGGTATTTTGATTTATATACACCTCAGTAAAAAATTGCAATGAAAAGAGATTAAAAAGTCATATTAATTTATGAAAGGTTGCAATTAACATGACAGTTTGCCTTGTATAAAAATAAGACCTCACATAGATCCAATGATGAAAAAATAAAAAAGTTATGGGTCTCAGAAAATCGAGACCTAAACCAAATTTTTTTTTTAAAAGCGCAAATTTCTTTTTACTATTTAAATATAAAACTCATGCTATGTCTTATACAGTATCACTGTAGTCATACTGACACCGAGAATCATGTTTTAAGGTCATTTTTACTACATAATTAACACTGTAAAAACAAATTCTAAAGAACAATTGAAGAATCACTTTTATTTTGCAATATAAATGCACTTTAAATTTGTTTTCCCACTTTTCAGTACATCAACTCTTAAAATAAATGGTGTCATTTAAAACAGTATAATGAGACTCACACAAGCAAGCTATCATATATCAATTTTGGTGTATAAATACAAAAAAGAGACTCAGAAATATGGGAAGGAAAAAACAGAAGCACAAAAAATAAAAAAAAATTGCCCAGCCACTAGGAAGAGAAAATGCAACATATCAGATCTCTTTTTGTATCTTGGTATCTTTTCTTTTGGTCAGCAGTAATGATGAGTGAGCATGCTGGCTACTCCATCGCGCACCGGGGTGCTCGGGTACGTTTCGGGTATCGTGGGTGCTCGAGCCTCATGCTCGATTCCAAAACCTGCATGTATTGCGGCTGTTAGATAACCAATTAACATGTGGGAATGGCCCGAGTGTGACAGGCAATCCCCACATGCTTATCAGCAAAACATGCGAGGCGGGGAATCGAGCATGGCGCTCAAGCACCTGTGATAGTGGATGAGTTCCAGCACCCCGACGCGCGATCGAGTAGCGAGCACACTCACTCCTCACTAGTCAGCAGCAAACAAGAGGGCTGCAACATGGACATTAGATTTTCAGAAAATGTTATTAACATTGTCATTATCTGCAGACAATTACGTAATATCTGTGTCCAGCTTAGGATAGCCATGGAAAGTAAAAAATATATTACTGCTAAGTTTGAGTAAACTGAATCAAGCTTTTGCTCCAGAGGCCTCAACTACCATTAATCCCGGTCTGTTGTCTATATACTATAAATTTCTGTTTAATTTGACCAAAAAGTTCTGCCTGTGTGAGCAACCATTATTATAGGAAACAAAATAGCAAATAGTACTTACGTGTGTACAGAATGATCTGACCAACATAACCGTACAAAACCATATATCTATTATATGCAGAAATCTGAATATTGTAGAAATTCCCAGATGTCAGATTAGTGATCTGTATTGCTGTAGTATTCACAGTCCAGGTACTGGATGGTTCTCCATAGACAGAAATACTGTAAGTTGTATTCTCAGCAATGTTGAAATCCCAATTTAGCCAGAAAGAGGTAGAGGTGACAAGTGTAGCAGTGATGTTTCCTGCCAATGTGAAGAAGAAGAAGCGATATTTATCACATTCTGGCATATAACATAAAACTAGAGTTCAGAAACAAGTACAATTTATCCACATTTGCTGTCATTAAGTCTATGTAAATGAGATAGGGTTTATGTTGGACCAAATATATGACATCGGTTTTCCACTCTAGGGAAATCTTTTGACAAGCAATGCAGCTTGGTGATTGCTAGAAGAATTCAATGTTAGGATTCTTCTCCGCTTTTCTCAATTGAAATAAAAGGCTGAGAAGCTAGACACACATGACCGTAACAATTGCCAATAACATATTTGTGATAAACATGATGAATAGGGTGCCAAGGAAATGCATGGTAAAAATTAAGTAGCATGTTTTTGAAGGTCTTACCTCCTAATTTTGTTCCTTTTTTGTCATAGATATTTGATAATTTTCTTTTTTTAAGATTAGTTTTCATTTACTGGATGCTCAATGGCACATCATATTGCAGTCTTAAACGTTTGTTATTTATCGTCATGCATATCCCGCGTTATGTATGGTATGTCATGCCGTTTACCGTTCAGATTAATTGATTTTATATTTTGATAGATCGGGCGTTTCTGAACGCGGCGATACCAAATGTGGGTGTATATACAGTACAGACCAAAAGTTTGGACACACCTTCTCATTTAAAGATTTTTCTGTATTTTCATAACTATGAAAATTGTACATTCACACTGAAGGCATCAAAACTATGAATTAACACATGTGGAATTATATACTGTACTTAACAAAAATGTGTGAAACAACTGAAATTATGTCTTATGTTCTAGGTTCTTCAAAGTAGCCACCTTTTGCTTTGATGACTGCTTTGCACACTCTTGGCATTCTCTTGATGAGCTTCAAGAGGTAGTCACCGGGAATGGTTTTCACTTCACAGGTGTGCCCTGTCAGGTTTAATAAGTGGGATTTCTTGCCTTATAAATGTGGTCAGTTGTGTTGTGCAGAGGTCTGGTGGATACACAGCTGATAATCCTACAGAATAGACTGTTAGAATTTGTATTATGGCAAGAAAAAGCAGCTAAGTAAAGTGAAACGAGTGGCCATCATTACCTTGAGAAATGAAGGTCAGTTAGTCCGAAAAATTGGGAAAAATTTTAAAAGTGTCCCCAAGTGCAGTTGAAAAAACCATCAAGCACTACAAAGAAACTGGCTCACATGAGGACTGCCGCAGGAAAGGAAGGCCAAGAGTCACCTCTGCTTCTGAGGATAAGTTTATCTGAGTCACCAGCCTCAGAAATCGCAGGTTAACAGCAGCTCAGATTAGAGACCAGGTCAATGCCACACAGAATTCTAGCAGCAGACACATCTCTTGAACAACTCTTAAGAGGAGACTGTGTGCAGCAGACCTTCATGGTAAAATATCTGCTAGGAAACCACAGCTAGGGACAGGCAACAAGCAGAAGAGACTTGTTTGGGCTAAAGAACACAAGGAATGGACATTAGACCAGTGGAAATCTGTGCTTTGGTCTGATGAGTCCAAATTTGAGATCTTTTGTTCTGTGCGACGCAGAAAAGGTGAACGGATGGACTCTACATGCCTGGTTCCCACCGTGAAGCATGGAGGAGGAGGTGTGATGGTGTGGGGGTGCTTTGCTGGTGACAGTGTTGGGGATTTATTCAAAATTGAAGGCATACTGAACCATCATGGCTACCACAGCATTTTGCAGCGGCATGCTACGAGACAATAGACAGTCAGATTTGGTTTGATATCCCATATAATTATATTTATGAAAGCATGGTTGAATATCAGGTAACATATAACTTAAATGGATATTCACACAAATTATATATTTCCACATAGGGAATGACTTACTGATTGCTGAGGATCAGTCTGCTGTAACCCTTAGTATTTAAAAGTGTATGACTCTGGATTCCTGAGAATAGTCTTGTTTAAATGGAAAAGCGCTACAAAGAAACTGGCTCACATGAGGACCGCCCCAGGAAAGGAAGACCAAGAGTCACCTCTGCTTCTGAGGATAAGTTTATCCGAGTCACCAGCCTCAGAAATCACAGGTTAACAGCAGCTCAGATTAGAGACCAGGTCAATGCCACACAGAGTTCTAGCAGCAGACACATCTCTACAACCACTGTTAAGAGGAGACTTTGTGCAGCAGGCCTTCATGGTAAAATAGCTGCTAGGAAACCACTGCTAAGGACAGGCAACAAGCAGAAGAGAATTGTTTGTGCTAAAGAACACAAGGAATGGACATTAGACCAGTGGAAATCTGTGCTTTGGTCTGATGAGTCTAAATTTGAGATCTTTGGTTCCAACCACCGTGTCTTTGTGCGACGCAGAAAAGATGAATGGATGGACTCTACATGCCTGGATCCTACCGTGAAGCATGGAGGAGGAGGTGTGATAGTGTGGGGGTGCTTTGCTGGTGACACTGTTGGGGATTTATTCAAAATTGAGTGTGCAAAGCAGTCATCAAAGCAAAAGGTGGCTACTTTGAAGAACCTAGAATATAAGACATAATTTCAGTTGATTCACAGTTTTTGCCAAGTATATAATTCCACATGTGTTAATTCATAGTTTTGATGCCTTCAGTGTGAATGTACAATTTTCATAGTCATGAAAATATAGAAAAATCTTTAAATGAGTAGGCGTGTCCAAACTTTTGGTCTGTACTGTATATATAGATAGATAGATAGATAGATAGATATAGACAGATATACAGTATATATCTATATATATATATACACCTTGAGAAAGTGGTAAATCTAAATTTAATGTCAACATATTTTACATGGTGAATGTGAATCCTTATGCCAAAAGGAACAGATTTGAGGGGTAAGACTTACCAATTTGCAAAGTTCATTTTTCCTTGGCACCCTAATGATGACCTATCAAACTGACAGCAGAGCAGATTCCAGACATTATACTCCTTTAGTATTGTCTGTTAGTACAATTTTACTATCTGGCAGCCTTAGGCCTCATTCAGAAATCCGTCTTGTAAAATGGTGTCAATGTCATCATCAGTGTTTTGGATCAGTGTATCATCAGTGATTGGTACATGTGTCTGTTTTTACCATCAGTGTGTCATCAGTGATTGCTCCATGTGTCTGTTTTTACCATCAGTGTGTCATCAGAGTTTGGACCATGTGTCCATTTTTACCATCAGTGTGTCATCAGTGTTTGGTCCATGTGTCCATTTTTACCATCAGTGTGTCATCAGCGTTTGGTCCTTGTATCCGTTTTTACCATCAGTGTGTCATCAGTGTTTGGCCCATGCGTCCGTTTTTACCATCAGCGTGTCATCAGTGTTTGGTCCTTGTGTCCGTTTTTACCATCACTGTGTCATAAGTGTTTGGACAATGTGTCCGTTTTTACCATCAGCGTGTCATCAGTGTTTAGTCCTTGTGTCTGTTTTTACCATCACTGTGTCATAAGTGTTTGGACAATGTGTCCGTTTTTACCATCAGCGTGTCATCAGTGTTTAGTCCTTGTGTCTGTTTTTACCATCACTGTGTCATAAGTGTTTGGACAATGTGTCCGTTTTTATCATCAGTGTGTCATCAGTGTGTGGTCTACTTGTCTCTTTTTACCATTAGTGTATAATCAGTGTTTGTTCTATGTGTTGATTTTTACCATCAGTGTGTCATCCGTGTTTTGTCTGTGTGTCCATTTTTACCATCTGTGTATCAACAGTGTTTTGTCTGTGTGTCCGTTTTTTCCATCAGTGTGTAATCAGTGCTTGGACCATGTGTCCATTTTTACCATCAGTGTGTCATCCGTGTTTGGTCACAGTGTCCATTTTTATCATCAGTGTGTCATCAGTGTTTGATCATCAGTGTACGTGCAACGCAAACGTCTGAATGAGACCTTAGACACTGTTTCTAAATTGCACTAGAGAGCTTTCTAAATTTTGGATTAGAGCAAATTGGCAACCCTATTAAGGACTCCCAGCTAGACTGGATATAATATAGGGTGTATATAATAACATAACTGAGGGATGTTGGTAATTGTCCAACCCATTCCTGTAGCCAGATAGGAAACAAAAGAAGTCTTGAATATGTAGATGTAATGCTCACTCACCTAATACTAAGATATCGCTGCTTCCACCCAGTAGTCCATTGCCTGCCTCTGCAGAGATCCGCACTGTATACTGGCTCCCACTTGTCAGGTAATTGATTGTCGCTGATTCCGAGTATACGATGAAGCTCTGCGGTGGATCTCCTATTACGTCTACCAGATATAAGCTTCTGTTACCTTCTGGAAGCAGCCAGCTGACATATATTGTGCTGCTGTTTATTATAGAGGCTTTTAGCTCGGTTACAGTGGCTGGTCCTGTAATTGTTTATAAGTCTTGTAAATATACAATATACTTTGTCTCACACACATACAAAAACATACTTATTATTACATATTCCTTATATTTGTTTGTTTGGTTATTTTTCCCAATCTGTTGAATCTTGACTTGACTATTAATATGATTGTGTAACCCTTTAAAAGATAAGCCGATCAATCCCTGTATGACCCAAAAGTGCTGCTTCAGCAACAAGAAATTTCATTTTGAAGTTGTGTCTGGAAGTGCATTAGGGACTGACGATGCACTTATGGATCCTAAGAAAATCAGGAAACTACAGTAGCAAGATGGTAAAGAGATCGAAGTTAACATGATAACAACAGAGCCCTGTGTTTGGTCGTGGGCTTTAACACAGCTATTTCTGCACATCTGAGCTGAGATGAAAAACCCGGGAATCTCTGAGGGCGGAGACGCTCATGAGAGAGGAAGGGAGCTCTCTCTGCTGTGGTGTGAGATGGTGTGTGAGACAGCTGATAAGTGAGGAGTTTGGAATCTGAAAAGACTGTTTGCTGCCAGTGTGTTAGTGAGGGTGTTAAGCCCTTCCTCTTGTCAACCTGTGGTTCTGCTGTGGAACAAGTACAGAGCATTAATGAGAGCTGTGTGACTTTGGAGCTCTGTGGAGTCCCTACTGAGCTGAGCTGAAAAGCAACAGAAGACATTTATCCTGTGCAGATTCAGGCAGTTTGCTCTCAGGAAAATTGTGAGTGACTGATGGAGGAAAGACGGCATCCTGTACCATCCATATTGAGAGGGATCCTGACAAGCCCCATTGAAGTGCTATCCTGGACCTTATCCTGAGGCTACAGAAATGTATGATACTTACCTCTCCCGCTTCCAGCGCTGCAGCGTCTTCCATCCTCTGACTGTGACGTTCAGATCAGAGGGCGTAATGATGTCACCAGTGCGCACCCTCTGCCTGAGCAGTCGCAGCACAGAGAGCAGGAAGACGCCGACGGTGAGGAGTCCACAGCAGAGCAGCGTCAAGCAACAAGAGGTGAGTATTTCATTTTTTTATATTTGGAGCAATATATGGGGACCATCAGAAGGGGCCCATATATGGAGCATTATATGGGGCTAATTCTATATGGAGTATCTTATAGGGCCAATAATATAGGGAGCATCTCATGGGGCAAATTCTATAGGGAGCATTACATGGGGCCAATTTAATATAGGGAGCATCTTATGGGGCCAATTCTATAGGGAACATCTTATGGGGCCAATAATATAAGGAGCATCTTATGAAGCCAATTCTATAGGGAGCATCTTATGGGGCCAGTAATATAGGGAGCATCTTATGGGGCCAATTCTATAGGGAGCATCTTATGGGGCCAATAATATAGGGAGCATCTTAGGAAGCCAATTCTGTAGGGAGCATTATATGGGGCCAATTTAATATGGAGCATCTTATGGGGTCAATTCAACATGGAGCAGTATATGGGGCCAATTACATATGGAGCAGTATTTGGGGCCAATAATATATGAAGTATCTTATGGGACTAATTATATATGGAGCATTTTATTTGGCCAATTATATATGGAGTATTATATGGGGCCCATTATACATGGAGCATCATATGGGGCCAATTATTTTTGGAGCATTATATGACACCCATTCTGTAAGGAGTATTATATGGGCCCATTCTGTATGGAGCAATATATGGAACTCAGTATACTGTATGGGGCCGATCATATACTGTATGGAGCATTATGTCAGGCCCATTATATATGGAGCAATAGATGGGGCCCATCATATACTGTATGGAGAATTTTATGTGGCTCACTATACTGTATGGAACATTATATGGGGTCAATTCCATATGGAGCAATATATGCGGCTCATTCTGTATGGAGCACTCTGTGTTGCCCATTACACTGTATGGAGCATTATATGAGGCTCATTATTCCGTTTGGAGCAATATATGGGGCTCATTATTCTGTATAGAGGACTATGTGGTGCCAATTATATTGTATGGAGCACTATATGGGGCCATTATACTGTATGGGGCAATATATGAGGCTCATTATTCTGTTTGGAGCAATATATGGGGCTCATTATTCTGTATAGAGGACTATACTGTCCGGTTTCTGAGCTAATGTAGAATGCACAATAGATATCACTCATGTAATGTACGAAGTAAGTGAAATCTTTGGCATTGTACTATACCTTTATTTCTCTGCCGTATCGGTGCATTATGAATTGTGGTATGTGTTAAAGGGGCCCACTGGGACTCTTTCGCCCAGGGCCCATGAAAACCTGGAGCCGGCCCTGATTTTGGGGGTTAAAGTTCCGGAAGCAGTCTATGACCACTCCTGACACGTAGTTAATAATAATAATAATAATTTTTATTTATATAGCGCCAACATATTCCGCAGTGCTTTACAAATTATATAGGGGACTTGTACAGACAATAGACATTACAGCATAACAGAAATATAGTTCAAGACAGATACCAGGAGGAATGAGGGCCCTGCTCGCAAGCTTACAAACTATGAGGAAAAGGGGAGACACGAGAGGTGGATGGTAACAATTGCTATAGTTATTCGGACCAGCCATAGTGTAAGGCTCAGGTGTTCATGTAAAGCTGCATGAACCAGTTAACTGCCTAAGCATGTAGCAGTACAGACACAGAGTGCTAATAACTGCATAAAGTGAATGAGAACATAATGCGAGGAACTTGATTTTTTTTTTTTAAATAGGCCACACAGGGATCGTTAGGTTAATGCATTGAGGCGGTAGGCCAGTCTGAACAAATGAATTTTTAGGGTACACTTAAAACTGTGGGGATTGGGGATTAATCGTATTAACCTAGGTAGTGCATTCCAAAGAATCGTCGCAGCACGTGTAAAGTCTTGGAGACGGGAATGGGAGGTTCTAATTATTGAGGATGCTAGCCTGAGGTCATTAGCGGAGCAGAGGGCACAGGTAGGGTGGTAGACTGAGACCAGGGAGGAGATGTAGGGTGGTGCTGAGCCATGGAGTGCTTTGTGGATGAGGGTAGTAGTTTTGTACTGGATTCTGGAGTGGATGGGTAGCCAGTGTAATGACTGGCACAAGGTAGAGGCATCGGTGTAACGGTTGGTGAGGAATATGATCCTGGCAGCAGCATTCAGGACAGATTGGAGCAGGGAAAGAGGGAGGCCTATTAGTAGAGAGTTACAATAGTCCAGACGAGAATGAATAAGTGAAACAGTAAGAGTTTTTGCAGAGTCGAAAGTAAGAAAAGGGCAAATTCTAGAAATGTTTTTGAGATGCAGGTAAGAAGAGCGAGCCAGTGATTGGATGTGGGGGGTGAATGAAAGGTCAGAATCAAGGATGACCCCAAGGCAGTGGGCATGTTGCTTTGGAGTAATGGTGGAACCGCACACGGAGATGGCAATGTCAGGCAAAGGTAGGTTAGTAGAGGGAAAGAACACGAGGAGTTCAGTTTTTGACAGGTTTAGTTTCAGATAGAGGGAGGACATGATGTTAGAGACAGCGGTAAGACAATCACTGGTGTTTTCTAATAAGGCAGGCGTGAGATCAGGAGAAGAAGTGTATAATTGGGTGTCGTCAGCATAGAGATGGTACTGGAAACCAAATCTACTGATTGTTTGTCCAATAGGGGCAGTATACAATAAGAAGAGGAGGGGGCCTAGGACTGATCCTTGAGGAACCCCAACAGTAAGGGGAAGGTGAGAGGAGGAGGAACCAGCAAAACATACAGTGAAGGATCGGTCAGAGAGATAGGAGGAGAACCAGGAGAGAACGGTGTCCTTGAGGCCGATGGAGCGGAGCATAGTGAGGAGGAGCTGATGATCCACAGTATCGAATGCTGCAGAGAGATCCAAGAGAATTAGCATGGAGTAGTGACCATTAGATTTAGCTGTTAGTAGGTCATTAGAGACTTTAGTGAGGGCAGTTTCAGTGGAGTGTAAAGAGCGGAAGCCAGATTGAAGAGGGTCGAGAAGAGAGTTATCTGAGAGATAGCGGGTAAGACGGGAGTGGACCAGGCGTTCGAGGAGTTTAGAGATGAAGGGAAGATTAGAGACAGGTCTATAATTAGCGGCACAGTTTTGATCGAGGGATGGTTTTTTAAGTAATGGATGTATGATGGCATGCTTAAATGAGGAGGGAAAAATACCGGAAGTGAGGGAAAGGTTGAATATTTTTGTTAGGTGAGAGGTGACAGCCGGGGAAAGGGACTGGAGGAGATGTGAAGGAATGGGGTCACTGGTGCAAGTGGTCGGGCGAGAAGATGCAAGGAGCCTGCTTACTTCTTCTTCTGTAACTGCTTCAAAGTCAGAGAGTGAACTAGATGCAGTGGGGGAGGGAGGACAGTGCATGGTATGAAGAGATTGGGAGATGATTTCCTGTCGAATGTGGTCAATTTTTTCTTTGAAGTAATTGGCCAGATCGTCAGCACGGAGATCCGTGGTTGGGGCCTGCTCTCTTGGGTTGAGTAGGGACTGGAACGTGTCAAAGAGACGTTTAGGGTTATTGGACAGGGAGGTGATGAGGGTGTTGAAGTAGGTTTGTTTGGAGAGGTGAAGGGCAGAATTGTATGTCTTGAGCATGAACTTATAATGGATGAAATCTTCGGGTAGATTAGATTTTCTCCACAGATGTTCTGCGCACCTGGAGCACCGCTGCAGGAAACGTGTTTGCAGCGTGTGCCACGGTTGTTGCCGTCTGTGCCGAGTTATTTTATGTATAGGAGGAGCAGCTTCATCCAGAGCACTTTGCAGGGTTTCATTGTAATGCTTCAGAGCAGAATAAGGACATGAGATGGAGAAGATTGGGGCCAATGAGGACTGCAAGTTCTTCATAAGTTTCTGGGTGTTAATGGCCTGTATGTTTCTATAAATGTGGAAAGTGGGGGTGACCTGAGCGGGATGGCAGTTCTTGATAGAGAATGAAAGAAGGTTGTGGTCAGAGAGTGGGAGAGGGGAGTTTGTGAAATCATCCACTGAGCAAAGCCAGGAGAAGACCAAGTCAAGGGAGTTTCCAACTTCTTGTGTTGGAGAATTAGTATGCTGCGAGAGTTAGTATGCTGCGAAAGGTGAGAAGCAGATGGGGAGAGGGGAGAGGCAATGGGGATGTTGAAATCACCCATGATAAGGGTGGGGGTGTCACAGGAGAGAAAGTGTGGAAGCCAGGTAGTTCCAGGTGTCTGCTGTCAGAATCAGCTGACATCCAGTTGTGATCACCCACACACCACCCATGTGTGCAGGCGATCGCGCAGATGTAATAATCCATCCATGGTCAAATAGGCCCAGGTCACATGGACGGATTATTACATCTGATGTCAGAAAGGAGTTAATAAAGATTTTAATATTTTTTTACTTTATGGTTCTTTTATTTTTTGTATATGATTTGATTTGATCATACTGAATCCTTTAATTTACATATTATATAATTTACATAAACATAAATAGGGAGACTTCCAAAATCATGAATAAATCCAAAAAGACGGGAAGTACAAAAATCACTCAAGTGAAGTCAGAAATATTTTATTAGTTCATCAAGTTTAAAAAAATAGATTACATTTTTTTTACATATATATTACATGGCAATATAGAACACAACCAGAGTGAAGCCTGAGCAAGCAAAATACACAAGTATTCCATGATTGTAAGAGGTAAGTATAAAATTCATAAATATATTGCTAATGATCTCTATGCAGGAGATAGTAACATAGTAACATAGTAACATAGTTAGTAAGGCCGAAAAAAGACATTTGTCCATCCAGTTCAGCCTATATTCCATCATAATAAATACCCAGATCTACGTCCTTCTACAGAACCTAATAATTGTATGATACAATATTGTTCTGCTCCAGGAAGACATCCAGGCCTCTCTTGAACCCCTCGACTGAGTTCGCCATCACCACCTCCTCAGGCAAGCAATTCCAGATTCTCACTGCCCTAACAGTAAAGAATCCTCTTCTATGTTGGTGGAAAAACCTTCTCTCCTCCAGACGCAAAGAATGCCCCCTTGTGCCCGTCACCTTCCTTGGTATAAACAGATCCTCAGCGAGATATTTGTATTGTCCCCTTATATACTTATACATGGTTATTAGATCGCCCCTCAGTCGTCTTTTTTCTAGACTAAATAATCCTAATTTCGCTAATCTATCTGGGTATTGTAGTTCTCCCATCCCCTTTATTAATTTTGTTGCCCTCCTTTGTACTCTCTCTAGTTCCATTATATCCTTCCTGAGCACCGGTGCCCAAAACTGGACACAGTACTCCATGTGCGGTCTAACTAGGGATTTGTACAGAGGCAGTATAATGCTCTCATCATGTGTATCCAGACCTCTTTTAATGCACCCCATGATCCTGTTTGCCTTGGCAGCTGCTGCCTGGCACTGGCTGCTCCAGGTAAGTTTATCATTAACTAGGATCCCCAAGTCCTTCTCCCTGTCAGATTTACCCAGTGGTTTCCCGTTCAGTGTGTAATGGTGATATTGATTCCCTCTTCCCATGTGTATAACCTTACATTTATCATTGTTAAACCTCATCTGCCACCTTTCAGCCCAAGTTTCCAACTTATCCAGATCCATCTGTAGCAGAATACTATCTTCTCTTGTATTAACTGCTTTACATAGTTTTGTATCATCTGCAAATATCGATATTTTACTGTGTAAACCTTCTACCAGATCATTAATGAATATGTTGAAGAGAACAGGTCCCAATACTGACCCCTGCGGTACCCCACTGGTCACAGCGACCCAGTTAGAGACTATACCATTTATAACCACCCTCTGCTTTCTATCACTAAGCCAGTTACTAACCCATTTACACACATTTTCCCCCAGACCAAGCATTCTCATTTTGTGTACCAACCTCTTGTGCGGCACGGTATCAAACGCTTTGGAAAAATCGAGATATACCACGTCCAATGACTCACCGTGGTCCAGCCTATAGCTTACCTCTTCATAAAAACTGATTAGATTGGTTTGACAGGAGCGATTTCTCATAAACCCATGCTGATATGGAGTTAAACAGTTATTCTCATTGAGATAATCCAGAATAACATCCCTCAGAAACCCTTCAAATATTTTACCAACAATAGAGGTTAGACTTACTGGCCTATAATTTCCAGGTTCACTTTTAGAGCCCTTTTTGAATATTGGCACCACATTTGCTATGCGCCAGTCCTGCGGAACAGACCCTGTCGCTATAGAGTCACTAAAAATAAGAAATAATGGTTTATCTATTACATTACTTAGTTCTCTTAGTACTCGTGGGTGTATGCCATCCGGACCCGGAGATTTATCTATTTTAATCTTTTTTAGCCGGTTTCGCACCTCTTCTTGGGTTAGATTGGTGACCCTTAATATAGGGTTTTCATTGTTTCTTGGGATTTCACCTAGCATTTCATTTTCCACCGTGAATATCGTGGAGAAGAAGGTGTTTAATATGTTAGCTTTTTCCTCGTCATCTACAACCATTCTTTCCTCACTATTTTTTAAGGGGCCTACATTTTCAGTTTTTATTCTTTTACTATTGATATAGTTGAAGAACAGTTTGGGATTAGTTTTACTCTCCTTAGCAATGTGCTTCTCTGTTTCCTTTTTGGCAGCTTTAATTAGTTTTTTAGATAAAGTATTTTTCTCCCTATAGTTTTTTAGAGCTTCAATGGTGCCATCCTGCTTTAGTAGTGCAAATGCTTTCTTTTTACTGTTAATTGCCTGTCTTACTTCTTTGTTTAGCCACATTGGGTTTTTCCTATTTCTAGTCCTTTTATTCCCACAAGGTATAAACCGCTTACACTGCCTATTTAGGATGTTCTTAAACATTTCCCATTTATTATCTGTATTCTTATTTCTGAGGATATTGTCCCAGTCTACCAGATTAAGGGCATCTCTAAGCTGTTCAAACTTTGCCTTCCTAAAGTTCAATGTTTTTGTGACTCCCTGACAAGTCCCCCTAGTGAAAGACAGGTGAAACTGCACAATATTGTGGTCGCTATTTCCTAAATGCCCGACCACCTGCAGATTTGTTATTCTGTCAGGTCTATTAGATAGTATTAGGTCTAAAAGTGCTGCTACTCTGGTTGGATTCTGCACCAATTGTGAAAGATAATTTTTCTTGGTTATTAGCAGAAACCTGTTGCCTTTATGGGTTTCACAGGTTTCTGTTTCCCAGTTAATATCCGGGTAGTTAAAGTCCCCCATAACCAGGACCTCATTATGGGTTGCAGCTTCATCTATCTGCTTTAGAAGTAGACTTTCCATGCTTTCTGTTATATTTGGGGGTTTGTAACAGACCCCAATGAGAATTTTGTTACCATTTTTCCCTCCATGAATTTCAACCCATATGGACTCGACATCCTCATTCCCTTCGCTAATATCCTCCCTTAAAGTGGACTTTAGACAAGACTTTACATAGAGACAAACCCCTCCTCCTCTCCGATTTTTACGATCCTTTCTAAACAGACTATAACCCTGTAAGTTAACTGCCCAGTCATAGCTTTCATCTAACCATGTCTCGGTTATTCCCACTATGTCAAAGTTACCTGTAGATATTTCTGCTTCTAGTTCTTCCATCTTGTTTGTCAGGCTTCTGGCGTTTGCGAGCATGCAGTTTAGAGGATTTTGTTTTGTTCCAATCTCCTCACTGTGGATTGTTTTAGAAATGTTCTTACCTCCCTTCAGAGTATGTTTTCCTGGGTCGTCTTTGTTCGAGTCTAATGTTTTTCTTCCCGTCCCCTCTTCTTCTAGTTTAACGCCCTCCTGATGAGTGTAGCGAGTCTTCTGGCGAATGAGTGTTTCCCAGGTTTGTTGAGGTGTAGTCCGTCTCTGGCGAGGAGTCCATCATACCAGTAATTCACACCGTGGTCCAGGAATCCAAATCCTTGTTGTCTGCACCATCGTCTTAGCCAGTTGTTTGCATCAAGGATCCTGTTCCATCTCCTGGTGCCATGCCCGTCTACTGGAAGGATAGAAGAAAAAACTACCTGTGCATCCAGTTCCTTTACTTTCTTCCCCAACTCTTCAAAGTCCTTGCAGATTGTCGGTAGGTCCTTCCTTGCCGTGTCATTGGTGCCAACATGTATCAGAAGAAATGGGTGGACGTCCTTGGAGCTGAAGAGCTTTGGTATCCTATCGGTCACATCCTTGATCATCGCACCTGGAAGGCAGCATACTTCTCTTGCAGTTATGTCCGGTCTGCAGATGGCTGCTTCTGTGCCTCTCAGTAGTGAGTCTCCCACCACCACCACTCTTCGTTGCTTCTTGGCTGTACTTTTTGCTGTCACTTGTTGCTGTGTGCCCTTTTCTTTTTTGCTTGCTGGTATTGCTTCATTCTTAGGTGTGCCATCTTCATCCTCTACAAAGATTTGATATCGGTTCTTCAGTTGTGTGGTTGGTGATTTCTCCATGGTCTTCTTGCTTCTTTTGGTCACATGCTTCCACTCATCTGCTTTTGGAGGTTCTCTGACACTTTTTTCACCTTCTGTGACCAGTAGAGATGCTTCTGTTCTGTCTAGAAAGTCTTCATTCTCTTTGATGAGTTTCAAAGTTGCTATTCTTTCTTCCAGACCCCGCACCTTTTCTTCTAAAAGGGCCACTAGTCTACACTTCTGACAGGTGAAATTGGATTCTTCTTCTGGTCGATCTGTGAACATGTAGCACATGCTGCAGCTCACCATGTAGGTTGTCACATCTGCCATGTTGCTCCTAGATCCTGCTGACTTGCTGTGTGTTTTCCTTCTTGTGTAATCTACTCAGCCAAGCTCTCTTGCAATAATGTCCTACAGGCAAAAATTCGCGCGCCGTACGGCGCGCGGTTTGGTGATGCTTTCGAAGCAGCTGGTCCCGGCTGTACCCAACGATCTTCTAGCTTAGGGAGACTTCGCTTCTCCCAGAAGGCACCTGGAATATGCAAATTAGCCTCCTGAAGCTTGAATCCCTGGTTTGGTGATGCTTTCGAAGCAGCTGGTCCCGGCTGTACCCAACGATCTTCTAGCTTAGGGAGACTTCGCTTCTCCCAGAAGGCACCTGGAATATGCAAATTAGCCTCCTGAAGCTTGAATCCCTGGTTTGGTGATGCTTTCGAAGCAGCTGGTCCCGGCTGTACCCAACGATCTTCTAGCTTAGGGAGACTTCGCTTCTCCCAGAAGGCACCTGGAATATGCAAATTAGCCTCCTGAAGCTTGAATCCCTGGTTTGGTGATGCTTTCGAAGCAGCTGGTCCCGGCTGTACCCAACGATCTTCTAGCTTAGGGAGACTTCGCTTCTCCCAGAAGGCACCTGGAATATGCAAATTAGCCTCCTGAAGCTTGAATCCCTGGTTTGGTGATGCTTTCGAAGCAGCTGGTCCCGGCTGTACCCAACGATCTTCTAGCTTAGGGAGACTTCGCTTCTCCCAGAAGGCACCTGGAATATGCAAATTAGCCTCCTGAAGCTTGAATCCCTGGTTTGGTGATGCTTTCGAAGCAGCTGGTCCCGGCTGTACCCAACGATCTTCTAGCTTAGGGAGACTTCGCTTCTCCCAGAAGGCACCTGGAATATGCAAATTAGCCTCCTGAAGCTTGAATCCCTGGTTTGGTGATGCTTTCGAAGCAGCTGGTCCCGGCTGTACCCAACGATCTTCTAGCTTAGGGAGACTTCGCTTCTCCCAGAAGGCACCTGGAATATGCAAATTAGCCTCCTGAAGCTTGAATCCCTGGTTTGGTGATGCTTTCGAAGCAGCTGGTCCCGGCTGTACCCAACGATCTTCTAGCTTAGGGAGACTTCGCTTCTCCCAGAAGGCACCTGGAATATGCAAATTAGCCTCCTGAAGCTTGAATCCCTGGTTTGGTGATGCTTTCGAAGCAGCTGGTCCCGGCTGTACCCAACGATCTTCTAGCTTAGGGAGACTTCGCTTCTCCCAGAAGGCACCTGGAATATGCAAATTAGCCTCCTGAAGCTTGAATCCCTGGTTTGGTGATGCTTTCGAAGCAGCTGGTCCCGGCTGTACCCAACGATCTTCTAGCTTAGGGAGACTTCGCTTCTCCCAGAAGGCACCTGGAATATGCAAATTAGCCTCCTGAAGCTTGAATCCCTGGTTTGGTGATGCTTTCGAAGCAGCTGGTCCCGGCTGTACCCAACGATCTTCTAGCTTAGGGAGACTTCGCTTCTCCCAGAAGGCACCTGGAATATGCAAATTAGCCTCCTGAAGCTTGAATCCCTGGTTTGGTGATGCTTTCGAAGCAGCTGGTCCCGGCTGTACCCAACGATCTTCTAGCTTAGGGAGACTTCGCTTCTCCCAGAAGGCACCTGGAATATGCAAATTAGCCTCCTGAAGCTTGAATCCCTGGTTTGGTGATGCTTTCGAAGCAGCTGGTCCCGGCTGTACCCAACGATCTTCTAGCTTAGGGAGACTTCGCTTCTCCCAGAAGGCACCTGGAATATGCAAATTAGCCTCCTGAAGCTTGAATCCCTGGTTTGGTGATGCTTTCGAAGCAGCTGGTCCCGGCTGTACCCAACGATCTTCTAGCTTAGGGAGACTTCGCTTCTCCCAGAAGGCACCTGGAATATGCAAATTAGCCTCCTGAAGCTTGAATCCCTGGTTTGGTGATGCTTTCGAAGCAGCTGGTCCCGGCTGTACCCAACGATCTTCTAGCTTAGGGAGACTTCGCTTCTCCCAGAAGGCACCTGGAATATGCAAATTAGCCTCCTGAAGCTTGAATCCCTGGTTTGGTGATGCTTTCGAAGCAGCTGGTCCCGGCTGTACCCAACGATCTTCTAGCTTAGGGAGACTTCGCTTCTCCCAGAAGGCACCTGGAATATGCAAATTAGCCTCCTGAAGCTTGAATCCCTGGTTTGGTGATGCTTTCGAAGCAGCTGGTCCCGGCTGTACCCAACGATCTTCTAGCTTAGGGAGACTTCGCTTCTCCCAGAAGGCACCTGGAATATGCAAATTAGCCTCCTGAAGCTTGAATCCCTGGTTTGGTGATGCTTTCGAAGCAGCTGGTCCCGGCTGTACCCAACGATCTTCTAGCTTAGGGAGACTTCGCTTCTCCCAGAAGGCACCTGGAATATGCAAATTAGCCTCCTGAAGCTTGAATCCCTGGTTTGGTGATGCTTTCGAAGCAGCTGGTCCCGGCTGTACCCAACGATCTTCTAGCTTAGGGAGACTTCGCTTCTCCCAGAAGGCACCTGGAATATGCAAATTAGCCTCCTGAAGCTTGAATCCCTGGTTTGGTGATGCTTTCGAAGCAGCTGGTCCCGGCTGTACCCAACGATCTTCTAGCTTAGGGAGACTTCGCTTCTCCCAGAAGGCACCTGGAATATGCAAATTAGCCTCCTGAAGCTTGAATCCCTGGTTTGGTGATGCTTTCGAAGCAGCTGGTCCCGGCTGTACCCAACGATCTTCTAGCTTAGGGAGACTTCGCTTCTCCCAGAAGGCACCTGGAATATGCAAATTAGCCTCCTGAAGCTTGAATCCCTGGTTTCCCTGGTTGAATCCCTGATAGATATATTGAGAAAAATCTATGTACATATAGACACTTAGTTGGTTTAATGAAATATAGCAATCAAAAGAACAGAATAAAGTGCTAGTGCATGTGTGCAGATTAACAATATCCAAAATATAGAATGCAAAAGTTGAAAAAATAAATAAATGTTGCAAAGTGCACCATATAAAAGAAAGGCTACCACAAATTAAGTGTATCACATTTTATAACCTGGTGGTTGAATAGTATTCATATTAGGGTGCCAGGAAAAATCTGTTAAATGGCTAGAGAGGTATGCAAAAAATTAGATATGGATCCACTAGAGAACAGCAACAGTTATTAAGAGGTGTGCTAAAGTGCAAATGCAAACGCTATAAATAAAGCTTCATATGCAGGCTCCAGGGCTGGATTTAAGAGGTGGGTGGCCCGGGGCCCATTTTGGAGGGAGGCCCATTTGTCAAGGTGTTGCAATATGTAATGCAAAAGCACAAAATGAAACATCGCAAGTTTATTTACAAAAATCATTCATTTTTTACAATCCAGGCACTTTCCTTGATTTTTGTGCTGCAAAATCACTAATGATGTTACTAAAGTCCAATTCACGCAGTATATCTGAACTGATGCTCATGATAGCCAAATTTACAAGTCGTTCCTGCTTCATGGATGTCCTTAATCGGTTTTCAACTAATTTGAGTTTTGGGAAGGAACGCTCACCACTGCAGTTTGTTACCATCAAAATTAGATATATCCTTAGAGCTTTCTCAATATTTGGGAAAGTGTCCTGCACACCCTGTTCCATGATAAGCTTGTACATGAAAAGTTCAGTGATGATATCTTTTGGCTCCTTGTCTGTGAATAAATTGGCAAATGTTACAAACTGACACAGTCATCTGAATAACACCTGACGAGTTGCTCTGCTGTGGCTTTACACTCGTCTGAAGACAGTTCTTTCAGATGGCTAAAAAATTTGCTTGATATATCTTTATTTGCTTGAAGACGTTGGTCAACAGAAGCGATAAACTGATCAATGATAGGCAAGAAAGTTTCTGTTCTGTATTTTTCAGAAGGGCTGATTTATACTTCTTCCGTATGGCCATAATCCAATGGATTGAGACACGTTTCAGTGCCTGTGTCGAGTTATCATCTGAACATACTCAGATGAACCAGACAGCTCTTAGCCTTGTTTCTCATAAAATTTTGAAGGAGTCACACTTTGATGCAACATAGTTTTTTAAGCTGGTCAGTGACGCCACAGCAGTGTTTAGATCGAGTTTTGCGTGTTGTAGATTTTTACTAGTAGCATCTGTTCTTTGCAGGATATCATTCCAGAAGGTGGTGTGAATACCAATTTCAAGCTGATTCATTTGTCTTAACAGTCCTTCACACCTCTGGGCTGTGTATATATGAGGGGCTGCTGCTGGGCTATATATATATATGAGGGGCTGCTGCTGGGCTGTATATACTAGAAGCTGCTGCTGGGCTGTATATATATGAGGGGCTTCTGCCGGGCTGTATATACAGTATATGAGGGGCTGCTGCCGGGCTGTATATATCAGAGGCTGTTGCTGTGTTGGCTCTACTGTATATAGAATAGATTACAAACCCGAAAAGAATTAAGGCAACCACACTAACATAGAAGGGGTGCCAGGATGCACATATAGGGGTTCAGTGCATATAAATACAAATAACCAAAAAGAAAAAAAGAGCACCAGCAGAACCAGTATAACAAATATATAATAGTTTATTAAACAAAAAAGGGGAATTAAAAACATATATCGCAACAGGAGCGCTAGACAAACGACAGGGAACACACCACAAAGGGTGGCAACATGGTGTCCACCAGGCAAACCTTTGTACAGAGATAATAACTATAGCACACCTATACAATATATGACCCAATATAAAGCAGCAGTGCAAAGCCTATGGGGGTGCGTAGGTACGTACCAGCAGCTATAAAGCACCAACAGGGAGCTATGTCCGAAAAAGGAGGACGAGCACAAATGAGCATGAAGTATGATACAGAAAGGTTTACCTGCAGAGACCACGGTGTCACCCACCCCAACGCGCGTTTCGGCTCCGTGCCTTCTTCTGGGGGTATGGCATTAAGAATAACAGGCAGGGTTTTAAAGGCTGAAACAGCCAATCCAAATAGCCGTAACACAAATGCCCATGAATCGGCGCATGCGCTGTCGGCCGCATCCAGAAGGCAGCGCGACACCGAGGGCGTCAAGCAAGACCAAGACCCACGTCACCGGATACGCCCATGTGACCTCATATCTGGTCATACTTCATGCTCATTTGTGCTCGTCCTCCTTTTTCGGACATAGCTCCCTGTTGGTGCTTTATAGCTGCTGGTACGTACCTACGCACCCCCATAGGCTTTGCACTGCTGCTTTATATTGGGTCATATATTGTATAGGTGTGCTATAGTTATTATCTCTGTACAAAGGTTTGCCTGGTGGACACCATGTTGCCACCCTTTGTGGTGTGTTCCCTGTCGTTTGTCTAGCGCTCCTGTTGCGATATATGTTTTTAATTCCCCTTTTTTGTTTAATAAACTATTATATATTTGTTATACTGGTTCTGCTGGTGCTCTCTTTTTTTCTTTTTGGTTATTTGTATATAGAATAGAGGCTGATGGGCTGTATAAAGTGTATACACAGCACTATACTGTAAACAGGTCCACACTATATACAGTATCACGTTGAGTGATTGTTAAGGACTGGCAGAACGCACCAAGTATAGATGATATGAAACTAGGTGCGTTCGCAGTCCGAGGTCCACCATGCAGGTAAAAACCCTGCTGCTAGTAAGACTGACTATATGGCGGTACTATAAGTATACACGCACGGGTTAACTTCACCCTGCGTGAAGGAAGCGATCCTGTTGAGTCACAGGACCGCGGTACAGCACATAGAGCGCGAGCAAGAAGTCAGCGAACACAACCCCAACACAGGATTGAAGTCCGATTAGACCACTTGCTGGCACAACACCGCAACTGGGTGTGTAAGGAAACTATCAAAATAGTATATAAAGGCACGAGAGTGCATGCAGTGCCACACTGACGAATGCCACTAACCACCCAGGCTTGGGTAAGGAAAGCGCAGAGGAAGCGCACGGCGCCGTACAGGCGGTCACAGCAACTAGACGCTGTTATGTGTGTAACATGCTGTTGGATAAGTCGGGCGCTAGATAGCAAACATACACCTTCCACGAACAGTCATCCAATAGGGAGGGTATTTTAAAGAGCGACTTTCACTCACAACACACACACATATTATCAAGACAATACTAGCGCACGGCCGTGCGGTCATACGCAGTTTATATAGTTGCAGCACAGGAAGCTGCTACCGAAGTTTTGCCCTTTCAGGACCTTCCTGGAGGACCAATGGAATGTGCTGCAGTACCTGAGCATGTGACCCTTGATCTCCAACGGGAGATCTTGCCCTGGGCATGCTCAGTGTGTGAAAATAAGGACTTAGTCCCAGAGAAGCCTGCTCACCGCAGATCAGTGCAGGGTACAACAGGAGAGCCAGAAAAGGCAGTAGTAACCCTCTGCACAGAATCAGTCCCAGCAAGACGCTGGGAGCGACGCCTCTGCTGAGCAGACCCCACTGCGGCCGATGCAGAATGGGAGACCGCAGCAGACATGGATCGAGATTCCTCCTGTGCAGCAGAGGAAACTCGACTCCTAACATTACTCCCCCTCCTAGGGCCCCCCCCCTACTTGAGCCTCACTACGCTCAAAAGCTGCAATAAGCAGCGGAGCCCGAATGTGCTCTACAGGCTCCCAGGTTCTATCCTCTGGGCCGTGACCCTTCCAGTCCACCAGATAAAATTTCTTGCCACGTACCACCTTGCACCCCACAATAGCATTCACCTCAAACTCATCCGTGGATGAACCCGATGTCCCAGCAGATGACTCAGAAAACCGGGACAAACAAACGGGCTTTAAGAGGGAAACGTGAAAAGTATCGGTGATACCAAGACATGGAGGAATAGCCAAACGGTAGACCACAGGGTTGACCTGTTCCAGAACCTTAAACGGGCCAATGTATCGAGGAGCAAACTTAGTGGACTCAACTCGCAGCCGGATGTTACGGGCGGAGAGCCACGCGACTTGGGTAAGCCCACCACAAAGTCCATCCCGACCATCTCCCAGGGCCTGTCTGCCACCGGTAGAGGGTAAAGCAACCCAGCAGGCCGTTGCCGAGGAGACCGATTCTGGGCGCAGGAAACACACGCCTGAATATAGTCCCTGACATCTCGGGCCATATGCGGCCACCAGTATGTTCTCGCCAAAAGCTCAGATGTCCTCTTGGTCCCAAAATGCCCACCCACTCTGGAGGAGTGAGCCCAAGAGAGAACCTCTGGTCGCACGTTAGCTGGCACGAAAGTCTTGCCCGGGGGCACAGACTCTAGCGAAACTGGAGCTACAGTTCTCAGGCTCTCAGAAGGGACAATAAGCCGAGGCTCCTCCTCCTCCTCCTCAGATGACACTACGGAGCGGGAGAGAGCGTCGGCACGAACGTTCTTCTCCCCGGAGAGAAAATGGAGAGTAAAATGGAACCGGGAGAAGAACAGGGACCATCTAGCCTGGCGAGAATTCAGCCGCTGGGCCGTTTGTAGATATACCAAGTTCTTGTGGTCAGTGAAGACTTGGAAGGGAAAGCGAGCTCCCTCCAAGAGATGTCTCCACTCTGAAAAAGCCAACTTCATGGCTAGCAACTCCCTGTCCCCGATGGAATAATTCCTCTCCGCTGGTGTGAAGGTCTTGGAGAAGAAGAAGCAAGGATGCTTCCGACCTTGAGCATCCTTTTGGAAAAGGACTGCTCCAGCACCAACAGATGAGGCATCCACCTCCAAGATAAATGGTTTATCAACATCGGGGCGATGTAGGATGGGAGCGCTAGCGAAATGAGACTTGATCGAGAGAAAGGCTTTGGAGACCTCCTCTGACCACAACTTGGGATTTGCTCCCTTTTTGGTGAGGGCAACCAAGGGAGCTACCAAAGTTGAGAAGTGTGGAATGAACTGGCGATAGTAATTAATGAACCCCATAAAGCGCTGCACCGCTTTAAGAGAATGGGGTTCCTGCCAGTCCATTACAGCCTGTAGCTTGGCAGGATCCATAGCCAAACCCTGGGCAGAGATGATATAACCAAGGAATGGCAAGGACTCCTGCTCAAACACACACTTCTCCAACTTGGCGTAGAGGGAGTTTGCCCGTAAGAGGTCGAAGACTTTGCGAACATCTCTCCGATGGGAGTCAATATCTGGAGAGAAGATGAGAATATCATCCAGATAGACTACGACCGAGGTGGTGAGCATATCTCGGAAGATGTCGTTCACAAAGTCTTGGAAAACAGCTGGGGCATTGCAGAGCCCGAAGGGCATCACCAGATATTCATAGTGCCCATCCCTGGTGTTAAAAGCCGTCTTCCATTCATCCCCCTCACGGATGCGAATCAGGTTGTAAGCACCCCGCAGATCTAACTTTGTAAATACCCTCGCTCCCCGTAGCCTATCAAACAGCTCAGATATCAGGGGTAATGGGTATTTGTTCTTAACAGTGATGGCGTTAAGACCCCTGTAGTCTATGCATGGACGTAAGTCTCCAGTCTTCTTCTGTAGGAAGAAGAACCCAGCCCCTGCCGGTGACACTGTCTTCCTAATGAATCCTCTTGCCAGATTCTCTTGGATATACTGAGACATTGCCTCCGTCTCCGGGAGAGATAACGGATAGACTCGACCCCGGGGAGGCTCAGCACCAGGCAAGAGGTCAATAGGACAGTCATAGGGGCGGTGAGGCGGAAGGGTCTCCGCAGCTCTTTTGGAGAACACGTCTGCATAGGGCCAATAGTGCTTGGGGAGAGAGGAAAGATCTGCGGGTACCTGTGTAGTAGCAACCTGAACGCACTCCCTCTGACATCTACCCTCGCAGGATTTACTCCATCCCAAAATTCTCCCAGAAGACCACTCAATATGAGGAGAATTGTAGTGAAGCCATGGTATCCCCAACAGGACCTCATCAATTCCCTCAGGAATGACTAATAGGGAGATTATCTCCTGATGTGATGGAGACACAGAAAGCGTGAAAGGAATGGTTTGGTGGGTAATCTGTGAGGGTAATGTTGACCCATTTACCACTCGAACGGTTACTGGCTTGGCGAGCATCACCAAGGGTATTGCGTGACGCTGGGCAAAAGCGGAAGACATAAAGTTACCCTCTGCCCCAGAATCCACGCATAGCTCGACCATAAGAGTCGATGGGCCTATGGTAATTGTCCCCTTGAAGGACAACTTTGAGGCAAACGTCGCCGTGTCTAGTGTACCTCCTCCAACTGCCACTAGACGCTGACGTTTCCCCGACCGCTGAGGACCCTTGGAGGCAAGATGTCCTGACTGCTGGCAAACATGACGGACCCTATGTGCATGGGCGGATAGAGATTTGGATCCCGCTCGTGTCACTTCTAAGGCCTCATGTGATTTGGATGCCTGGATAGGAGATTCCAAAGGTTTGGTGAAGGTGGGAGCCAGCCGAAACCTCTGCCTACACTGGGCTCGCTCTAACCTCCGCTTGTTAAAACGGAGGTCAATACGAGTAGAGACAGTTATTAATTCCTCCAGTGTGGCAGGAATCTCCCTAGTGGCCAGAGCGTCCTTAACGTGATCAGCCAGGCCCCTCCAAAATATGGGGATAAGGGCCTTATCCGACCACTCCAGCTCGGAAGCTAAAGTACGGAAGCGGACGGAAAAATGGCTGACCAAGGACTCACCCTGAGCTAAAGCCAGTAGTTGGAGCGCTGTGTCATGGGTGACTTGAGGTCCTAAAAAGACCTTTTTCAGAGTGCTCAGGAACAACGGAGCACTCTGCACCACATGATCACCACGCTCCCACAGCGGCGTAGCCCACTCCAATGCCCTGTCCGACAAGAGAGAGACAATAAATCCCACCTTAGCCCGCTCTGTAGGAAAACGTGCAGCCAGGAGCTCGAGATGGATAGAGCACTGACTCACGAATCCCCTACAAGTTTTGCAATCTCCAGAAAATTTTTCTGGCAACGGGAGGCGGGATAATGTCGGAACTGGGGTGGCAGTGGACAAGGTTGCTGCAGCCACGCTAGCAGCCTGTACAGCAACTGCGGTAACATCCACAGCTGAGGTTGAGCTCTCGAGAGCCGTCAACCTACCCTCCAGCTGCTGGATATACCGCAAAAATTG
The DNA here is from genome assembly GCF_032444005.1 of Ranitomeya imitator. NCBI lineage: Eukaryota > Metazoa > Chordata > Amphibia > Anura > Dendrobatidae > Ranitomeya > Ranitomeya imitator. Next base: position 415,730,692 of record NC_091286.1, on the reverse strand, counting down.
CTGAATGTCCGCCATTTACTAGCCAGACCTTGGCGCTAGTATTATGTTAAGGACTGGCGGAACGCACCAAGTATAGATGATATGAAACTAGGTGCGTTCGCAGTCCGAGGTCCACCGTGCAGGTAAAAACCCTGCTGCTAGTAAGACGGACTATATGGCGGTACTATAAGTATACACGCACGGGTTAACTTCACCCTGCGTGAAGGAAGCGATCCTGTTGAGTCACAGTACCATGGTACCGCACATAGAGTGCGAGCAAGAAGTCAGCGAACACAACCCCAACACAGGATTGAAGTCCGATTAGACCACTTGCTGGCACAACACCGCAACTGGGTGTGTAAGGAAACTATCAAAATAGTATATAAAGGCACGAGAGTGCATGCAGTGCCACACTGACGAATGCCACTAACCACCCAGGCTTGGGTAAGGAAAGCGCAGAGGAAGCGCACGGCGCCGTACAGGCGGTCACAGCAACTAGACGCTGTTATGTGTGTAACATGCTGTTGGATAAGTCGGGCGCTAGATAGCAAACATACACCTTCCGCGAACAGTCATCCAATAGGGAGGGTATTTTAAAGAGCGACTTTCACTCACAACACACACACATATTATCAAGACAATACTAGCGCATGGCCGTGCGGTCATGCGCAGTTTATATAGTTGCAGCACAGGAAGCTGCTACCGAAGTTTTGCCCTTTCAGGACCTTCCTGGAGGACCAATGGAATGTGCTGCAGTACCTGAGCATGTGACCCTTGATCTCCAACGGGAGATCTTGCCCTGGGCATGCTCAGTGTGTGAAAATAAGGACTTAGTCCCAGAGAAGCCTGCTCGCCGCAGATCAGTGCAGGGTACAACAGGAGAGCCAGAAAAGGCAGTAGTAACCCTCTGCACAGAATCAGTCCCAGCAAGACGCTGGGAGCGACGCCTCCGCTGAGCAGACCCCACTGCGGCCGATGCAGAATGGGAGACCGCAGCAGACACGGATCGAGATTCCTCCTGTGCAGCAGAGGAAACTCGATTCCTAACAGTGATACCTTCCAATATCCAGAAGTATTGGTATCGGATTGGATCGGCCGATATCCAAAAAATATTGGATATTGCCGATACCGATACCCGATACCAATGCAAGTCACTGGAACACAAATATCGGAATGTAAATAAGCCCATTCTGTCCTTCTGCATCCTGTTCCAGAGGGGGGAAGAGTGTGGGCAGTCTGTGGGCGGACACTGTGCGTGTCTGTGTGTGCAGGCGGGGTCTGTGCGGGCCTCTCGGGGGTCTGTGTGGGGTGCCGGGGGTCTGTGCATGCCTGCCAGGGGTCTGTGCAGACTGCTGGGGGTCTGTAAGGGGCCAGGGGGAGGAATATGTGGTCCAGACTCATGGCTACTGAGATTGGAACGTGTGGAAGACAGGGTGGTGGTGATGGCAGTGACTGTAGGCACTGCTCTGGGTTTAATAGTGGTTTGCTGCTGTGGTCCCCTAGAAATTGTGACAGGAAGGTTGAGAGAGAAGATGTGGGTGTTTGTTGTGGCCCAATTTCAGCTTGCCCACGTTCTCGGCCTCATCCTATGCATGCAAAATCACCATCACATCTATTTCCCCATCCCTTGGTATGCACCTTGCCCATTTTAAATGGACTACAGTATTTTGCACGTTCACTAAAAATGACTGACTTTGGAGCAAACTTATATGTGATCCATGTGAGGGAAAACTACTGTTTAAAATATCTGGCCTGTAGGTAACAACTTTTTTTAAAGCGTACTGGTGTCAATAACTAGACTAAGACACAGCAAAAACAGTTCAATTGAGCCCCAAAAATGCCCCAATTTTTAGCCCACAGATAGGTGGGGCCTGTGATGGAGATCCTCCACTTTTAATTATCTGGCCTGGATCTTTTTTTAACAGCAAAATTCTGTCAATAACTGTGCTAAGACACAGCAACAACAGTGCAATTGAGGCCAGAAAATGCCACAATTTTTAGCCCACAAATAGGTGAGGCTTGTGACAGAGATCCCCAACTTTTAATTATCTGGCCTGGATTTTTTTAACAGCAAAATTGTGTCAATAACTAGCTTAAGGCACAGCAAACAAATTTCAATGGAGCACAAAAAATGCCCCAATTTTTAGGACCCAGATAGGTGAGTGATGTAGATACTAGACTTTATATTATCTGGCCAGTATGCAAAATTGTGTCACTAAGCAGGCTAAGATACAGCTAAAAATAATCAATGGAGCCATGAAATGGCACAATTTGAGCACAATGATAGGCGATCCAAACACGTGTAAAATATCTTCCCTGTAGGTAAAGATTTTTTTTAAGCCAACTGGTGTCAAGAACGTGTAAAAGACACTCCCAATTTTTTTTTACAGTACCACAAGAATGGCAGAATTTTATGCAAATTCAGATATGATCGATGTGATGGCCAAACTCCTGTTTAAAATAGCTGGATTTTAACGCTGTACTCTGGAAAGCATATAGCTGTATTCTGCAGTGCCAACATGCAAATGTATAAAAAAAAGTGTGCTCTGGATTGCTTTTAAATAAAATAATCTACCTATCACTAGGGTTGAGCGACCTTGACCTTTTTAGAGTCGAGTCGTGTTTCGTGAAACCCGACTATCTTAGAAGTCGAGTCGAGTGGAATCGGACGATTATGGCGAAAAGTCGGGTATCGCCCGAAACACGAAACCCAATGCAAGTCAATGGGGGAGCATAGTCGGCAGTGAGTGGAGGCCAGGAAAACACCTACACTGCCCATTTTAATGGCAAAAACATCCATTCTTGTTACAGAAGCTTGTCAATCGTAATTTAGCTTATAAAAATTGGAAGGCATTTGAAATTGGGGGTCATTTGGCTAAAGTTGTGGGGGGTAGGGCTGGTTCAAGTAATTAGTGGGCCCAGTAAATCTGGACCACATCACGGCAGTGGAGCAGGGAGAGGTAAGTATTTCAACTTTGCAAGTGCTGTGATCCTGAGCAAGCAGGGGGGGCCCACTCGTTGGCATTGGCACTGGCACAGGGCCCCTCAAAGTACAGCGGTGTGTTTGCATGGCGGGGGCACCTCCCACCGGCAGCAACACTTTTGCGTACTATGAGAGGCCCTGTGCCAGTGACGTCGCCAACTAGTATTCCTCCCCCCACCTGATGAAGGAACCTGCACTTTCATCTGCACCTTCCTCTTTGTCCCCGTGTAAGGTGGTATGGTATGCGGGAAGAGGAATCTGACTTTCAGCAGGGTCACAATCTTGCTGTGTAGCGTGCACGGGGAATTTTGCGTTATGGGTCAATGTACCAGCAGACTCATCTATCACTGGCTGGGCAATGGGCAGGATGAGGAGGAAACACAGATATAGGCCCAAAGAATAAAGTGGGCTAAATGCAGTTCAAAATTGGTAACACAGGACTAACCAGGGGGCATTGCAGTTGAGGACAACTGGAATGAGAGGCTGACACAGAGAGTAGGCCCAAATCAGTAAGTAGTCAAAATGCAGTTCAAAATTGGCAACCGTAGTAAACAGGCGGCACAGCTTTGTTCAGTGGAGGAGAACAGCAAGGAGTGGCAGACACCGATAGTAGGCCCCAACCCAACTAGTAGGCCAAATGCAGTCTAACATTAACAACTACTTAACGAGAGCCTGAAAATGGAATTTCAGGACAGGAAACCAGGAGAACAGCAAGGAGTGGCAGGCACCGATAGTAGGCCCCAAACCAACTAGTACGCCAAATGCAGTTGTTCCATTTAACCACAATTTAATGAGAGCCTGAAGATAGAAGTTCAGGAAAGGCAACCTGGAGAACACCTTGGAGTGTAGCACACCATCTATCTACACCCCATACCGAATTTGTAGGCCTAATGCAGTGTAGTTTTCAACAACTACTAAATGAGAGTCGGAAGATCGAAGCAATGTGGACGAAACCTGGGGAACACCTTGGAGTGTAACACACCGTCTCTCTACACCCCATACCCAATTTGTAGGCCTAATGCAGTGTAGTTTTCTACAACTACTAAACGAGAGTCGGAAGACCGAAGCAATGTGGACGAAACCTGGGGAACACCTTGGAGTGGAACACACCATCTCTCTACACCCCATACCCAATTTGTAGGCCTAATGCAGTGTAGTTTCCAACAACTACTAAACGAGAGCCAGAAGATCGAAGCAATGGACAGGAAACCTGGGGAACACCTTGGAGTGGAACACACCAGCTCTCTACACCCCATACCCAATTTGAAGGCCTAATGCAGTGTAGTTTCCAACAACTACTAAACGAGAGCATGAAGATCGAAGCAATGGAGATGAAACCTGGGGAACACCTTGGAGTGGAACACACCATCTCTCTACACCCCATACCCAATTTGTAGGCCTAATGCAGCGTAGTTTCCAACAACTACTAAACGAGAGCCAGAAGATCGAAGCTCAGGAAAGGCAACCTGGAGAACACCTTGGAGTGGAACACACGATCTCTCTACACCCCATACCCAATTTGTAGGCCTAATGCAGCGTAGTTTCCAACAACTACTAAACGAGAGCATGAAGATCGAAGCAATGGAGAGGAAACCTGGGGAACACCTTGGAGTGTAACACACCATCTCTCTACACCCCATACCCAATTTGTAGGCCTAATGCAGTGTAGTTTCCAACAACTACTAAACGAGAGCCGGAAGATCGAAACTCAGGAAAGGCAACCTGGAGAACACCTTGGATTGGAACACACCATCTCTCTACACCCCATACCCAATTTGTAGGCCTAATGCAGCGTAGTTTCCAACAACTACTAAATGAGAGCATGAAGATCGAAGCAATGGAGAGGAAACCAGGGGAACACCTTGGAGTGTAACACACCATCTCTCTACACCCCATACCCAATTTGTAGGCCTAATGCAGTGTAGTTTCCAACAACTACTAAACGAGAGTCGGAAGATCGAAGCTCAGGAAAGGCAACCTGGAGAACACCTTGGAGTGGAACACACCACCATACCCAATTTGTAGGCCTAATGCAGCGTAGTTTCCAACAACTACTAAAGGAGAGCATGAAGATCGAAGCAATGGAGAGGAAACCTGGGGAACACCTTGGAGTGTAACACACCATCTCTCTACACCCCATACCCAATTTGTAGGCCTAATGCAGTGTAGTTTCCAACAACTACTAAACGAGAGCCGGAAGATCGAAGCTCAGGAAAGGCAACCTGGAGAACACCTTGGAGTGGAACACACCATCTCTCTACACCCCATACCCAATTTGTAGGCCTAATGCAGCGTAGTTTCCAACGACTACTAAACGAGAGCATGAAGATCGAAGCATTGGCGAGGAAACCTGGGGAACACCTTGGAGTGGAACACACCATCTCTCTACACCCCATACCCAATTTGTAGGCCTAATGCAGTGTAGTTTCCAACAACTACTAAACGAGAGCATGAAGATCGAAGCATTGGCGAGGAAACCTGGGGAACACCTTGGAGTAGAACACACCATCTCTCTACACCCCATACCCAATTTGTAGGTCTAATGCAGTGTAGTTTCCAACAACTACTAAACGAGAGCATGAAGATCGAAGCATTGGCGAGGAAACCTGGGGAACACCTTGGAGTGGAACACACCATCTCTCTACACCCCATACCCAATTTGTAGGCCTAATGCAGTGTAGTTTCCAACAACTACTAAACGAGAGCATGAAGATCGAAGCAATGGAGAGGAAACCTGGGGAACACCTTGGAGTGGAACACACCATCTCTCTATACCCCATACCCAATTTGTAGGCCAAATGCAGTGTAGTTTCCAACAACTACTAAACGAGAGCATTAAGATCGAAGCAATGGCGAGGAAACCTGGGGCACACCTTGGGGAGGCAGACACCGTTAGTAGGCCCTTCCAAAGTTGTACCCCCAATGCAGTTTTAAAATTCCTAGAGGCTGAAAACAAGTCTATTGACGCTCAGCTTTTTTCAAAGGAACACAGCTGAATTGAGTGGCGCAGACAGACACAGGTAGTAGGACTTAAACCAAAAATGTGGCTCACTGCAGCTTAAAAAAGTTACAGGGGTACACAAGCAGCAGTGCTCTGGGCAGTGGAGGACAATTTCAATAGTGGACCGCAGACAGACTTTGTACGCCTACTATTAAAAAAAGGATGCTCTATGCAATTAAAAATAGGTTCCAGGGGTCCACGGGCAGCAGTGGTGTGGTCAGTGGACGAGTATTGGAAGGAGGGACCGCAGACAGGCGTAGTAGGCCTAACATAACAAAATTAGGCTGTAGACACTGTAAAATTGGTTCCAGGGGTACACGGGCAGCAGTGGTGTGGTCAGCGGAGGAAAATTGGAATTAGGGACTGCAGACAGACTTTGTAGGCTGTCCCCTGTGGACCATGCATCCAACACATTAACCCAGTGCGCCGTAATGGACACATAACTTTTTGTGGACATGCCTACTGGTCCATGCGTCTCTTGTCAGGTGCACCTTTCTACTGTTTGATTGCCTGAGTGCTATGACAATGCAGACTTTTTCATGCCGCTGGAGGGCTGGGATGGCTTTTCTCGCAAAAGAAATGTCGACTGGGTAGCTTGAACCGTTGCACAGCGTAGTTCATCTGGGCTTTCTAAATATAAAGCAAAGAAAAAAAGGAGGCTACATGCACTTTCAGCTGGGTTCCAGGGGTACACGGCCAGCATTGGTCTGGTCAGTGGAGAACTATTGGAAGGAAGGACCGCAGACAGGCTTCGAAGGCCTAACATAATAACAGATGGCTGTAGGCAATTTTAAATTGGTTCCAGGGGTACACGGGCAGCAGTGGTGTGGTCAGTGGAGGCCTAGTGGAAGGAGTGACCGCAGACAGGCATCGAAGGCCTAACATAATAACAGATGGCTGTAGGCAATTTTAAATTGGTTCCAGGGGTACACGGGCAGCAGTGGTGTGGTCAGTGGAGGCCTAGTGGAAGGAGTGACCGCAGACAGGCATCGAAGGCCTAACATAATACCAGATGGCTGTAGGCAATTTTAAATTGGTTCCATGGGTACACGGGCAGCAGTGGTGTGGTCAGTGGAGGCCTAGTGGAAGGAGTGACCGCAAACAGGCATCGAAGGCCTAACATAATAACAGATGGCTGTAGGCAATTTTAAATTGGTTCCAGGGGAACACGGGCAGCAGTGGCCTGGTCAGTGTAGTAGTAGTAGTAGAAAGAACGGACCGCAGACAGGCTTCGAAGGCCTAACATAATAAAATTGGGCTGGCTGTCGGCAATTTTAAATTGGTTCCAGGGGTACACGGGCAGCAGTGGTGTGGTCAGTGGAGGCCTAGTGGAAGGAGGGACCGCAGACAGGCTTCGAAGGCCTAACATAAAAAAATAGGGCTGTTGGCAATTTAAAATTGGTTCCAGTGGTACAAGGGCAGCAGTACAATGGTCAGTGGAGGCCTAGTGGAAGGAGGGACCGCAGACAGGCTTCGAAGGCCTAACATAAAAAAATAGGGCTGTTGGCAATTTAAAATTGGTTCCAGGGGTACACGGGCAGCAGTACAATGGTCAGTGGAGGCCTAGTGGAAGGAGGGACCGCAGACAGGCTTCGAAGGCCTAACATAAAAAAATAGGGCTGTTGGCAATTTAAAATTGGTTCCAGTGGTACAAGGGCACCAGTACAATGGTCAGTGGAGGCCTAGTGGAAGGAGGGACCGCAGACAGGCTTCGAAGGCCTAACATAAAAAAATAGGGCTGTTGGCAATTTAAAATTGGTTCCAGTGGTACAAGGGCAGCAGTACAATGGTCAGTGGAGGCCTAGTGGAAGGAGGGACCGCAGACAGGCTTCGAAGGCCTAACATAAAAAAATAGGGCTGTTGGCAATTTAAAATTGGTTCCAGGGGTACACGGGCAGCAGTACAATGGTCAGTGGAGGCCTAGTGGAAGGAGGGACCGCAGACAGGCTTCGAAGGCCTAACATAACAAAAATGTCAATACAATGGTATTGTCAGTGCCAGGCATTGAAGGATGTCAGCGCATAGACTAAACATTGGTGGAGCTGTGAGAGATAATTTTGCAAGTGGTAGAGCACTGTTTGAGCTGGGGGGGTGAACTCTCTTGTGGCCGGCGGTACAGGCCCAGGGCCCCTCATATTACAACGGTGTGTCTGACGTTGGGTGCGCACCACCACCGCCAGAGACACTTTATTGTACTATGAGGGACCCAGTGGCAGTGCCGTCAACCAAAAGCGGGCACACCCACCTCTTCAGACAAACAGCACTCTCACGGGTGCTGGCGCCAAGTGGCGATACCACGGCCCCGTGTGGGAAGTTTGGCCATTTAGTGAGGTGTAAACATGTCGTATGCTGGACAATCAGGTGCAGAAAATTACGAGATTGGAAAAGTCATTCAGAATAGTCCACAGGCAAGACCTTTTCATAGGAAAGCTAGGTGTCAGCCGGGCAAGGTGGGGCAAAAGATTTCGAAATCCATTTGTGGTTCATTTTAAAGAAGGTTAGATCATCTATATTTTGGGTAGCCAGACGAGTCCTTTTTTCTGTTAGTATTGAACCTGCAGCACTGAATACTCTTTCTGATAGGACACTAGCTGCCGGGCAAGCAAGCTCCTGCAATGCATATTCTGCCAATTCTGGCCAGGTGTCTAATTTGGATGCCCAGTAATCAAATGGGAATGACGGTTGAGGGAGAACGTCGATAAGGGATGAAAAATAGTTTGTAACCATACTGGACAAATGTTGTCTCCTGTCACTTTGAATTGATGCTGCAGTACCTGTCCTGTCTGCGGTCATAGCAAAATCACTCCACAACCTGGTCAGAAAACCCCTCTGGCCAACGCCACTTCTGATTTCTGCCCCTCTAACACCTCTGGTCTGCTGGCCCCTGCAGCTCGTGTGAGAACGATCACGGGCGCTGTGTGCAGGGAATGCCAGAAGCAAACGGTCAACAAGAGTTGATTGTTTGGTTGCTAATATTATTTCCAAGTTGTCATGTGGCATTATATTTTGCAATTTGCCTTTATAGCGAGGATCAAGGAGGCAGGCCAACCAGTAATCGTCATCGTTCATCATTTTAGTAATGCGTGTGTCCCTTTTGAGGATACGTAAGGCATAATCCGCCATGTGGGCCAAAGTTCCAGTTCTCAAATCTGCGGTTGTGCTTGGTTGAGGGGCAGTTTCAGGCAAATCCACGTCACTTGTGTCCCTCCAAAAACCAGAATCCGGCCTTGCCGCGCCAACAATTTCCAGTGGCCCCGGAAAAGCTTCCTCATTAAAAATATAATCATCCCCATCATCCTCCTCGTCCTCCTCCTCCTCTTCGCCCGCTACCTCGTCCTGTACACTGCCCTGGCCAGACAATGGCTGACTGTCATCAAGGCTTTCCTCTTCCTCAGCTGCAGACGCCTGATCCTTTATGTGCGTCAAACTTTGCATCAGCAGAAGCATTAGGGGGATGCTCATGCTTATTATGGCGTTGTCTGCACTAACCAGCCGTGTGCATTCCTCAAAACACTGAAGGACTTGACACATGTCTTGAATCTTCGACCACTGCACACCTGACAACTCCATGTCTGCCATGCTACTGCCTGCCCGTTTATGTGTATCCTCCCACAAAAACATAACAGCCCGCCTCTGTTCGCACAGTCTCTGAAGCATGTGCAGTGTTGAGTTCCACCTTGTTGCAACGTCTATGATTAGGTGATGCTGGGGAAGGTTCAAAGAACGCTGATAGGTCTGCATACGGCTGGAGTGTACGGGCAAACGGCGGATATGTGAGCAAAGTCCACGCACTTTGAGGAGCAGGTCGGATAACCCCGGATAACTTTTCAGGAAGCACTGCACCACCAGGTTTAAGGTGTGAGCCAGGCAAGGAATGTGTTTCAGTTGGGAAAGGGAGATGGCAGCCATGAAATTCCTTCCGTTATCACTCACTACCTTGCCTGCCTCAAGATCTACAGTGCCCAGCCACGACTGCGTTTCTTTCTGCAAGAACTCGGACAGAACTTCCGCGGTGTGTCTGTTGTCGCCCAAACACTTCATAGCCAATACAGCCTGCTGACGTTTGCCAGTAGCTGCCCCATAATGGGAGACCTGGTGTGCAACAGTGGCAGCTGCGGATGGAGTGGTTGTGCGACTGCGGTCTGTGGACGAGCTCTCGCTTCTGCAGGAGGACGAGGAGGAGGGGGTGCGAACGGCTACAGCCAACTGTTTCCTAGACCGTGGGCTAGGCAGAACTGTCCCAAACTTGCTGTCCCCTGTGGACCCTGCATCCACAACATTCACCCAGTGTGCCGTGATGGACAAGTAACGTCCCTGGCCATGCCTACTGGTCCATGCATCTGTTGTCAGGTGCACCTTTGTGCTCACAGATTGCCTGAGTGCATGGACGATGCACTGTTTAACATGCTGGTGGAGGGCTGGGATGGCTTTTCTGGAAAAAAAGTGTCGACTGGGTAGCTCGTAGCGTGGTACAGCGTAGTCCATCAGGGCTTTGAAAGCTTCGCTTTCAACTAACCTGTAGGGCATCATCTCTAACGAGATTAGTCTAGCTATGTGGGCGTTCAAACCCTGTGTACGCGGATGCGAGGCTAAGTACTTCCTTTTTCTAACCATAGTCTCATGTAGGGTGAGCTGGACTGGAGAGCTGGAGATCGTGGAACTAGCGGGGGTGCCGGTGGACATGGCAGACTGAGAGACGGTGGGAGATGGTATTGTTGCCGCCAGTGCCCTAGATGCAGTGTTTCCTACTACGAAACTGGTGATTCCCTGACCCTGACTGCTTTGGCCTGGCAAAGAAACCTGCACAGAAACTGCAGGTGGTGCGGAAAATGGTGGCCCTACACTGCCGGAAGGGATGTTGCGTTGATGACTAGCTTCATTGGCCGAGGTTGCTACAACCTTAAGGGACGTTTGGTAGTTAGTCCAAGCTTGCAAATGCATGGTGGTTAAATGTCTATGCATGCAACTTGTATTGAGACTTTTCCGATTCTGCCCCCTGCTTAAGGTAGTTGAACATTTTTGACAGATGACTTTGCGCTGATCAATTGGATGTTGTTTAAAAAAATGCCAGACTGCACTCTTTCTAGCATCGGATACCTTTTCAGGCATTGCAGACTGAGCTTTAACCGGATGGCCACGCTGTCCTCCAACAGGTTTTGGTTTTGCCACGCGTTTTGGGCAAGATATGGGCCCGGCAGATGGAACCTGTTGCGATGTTGATGCCTGCTGCGGCCCCTCCTCCTCCGCTTCAGAACTGCTGCCGCCTGCACCCTGTTCCCTCAATGGCTGCCAATCGGGGTCAAGAACTGGGTCATCTATTACCTCTTCTTGTAGCTCGTGTGCAACTTCGTCTGTGTCACCGTGTCGGTCGGTGGTATAGCGTTCGTGATGGGGCAACATAGTCTCATCAGGGTCTGATTCTTGATCATTACCCTGCGAGGGCAATGTTGTGGTCTGAGTCAAAGGTCCAGCATAGTAGTCTGGCTGTTTCTGTGCATCAGTGCACTCCATGTCAGATTCAACTTGTAATGGGCATGGACTGTTAACTGCTTCACTTTCTAAGCCAGGGACGGTATGTGTAAAGAGCTCCATGGAGTAACCCGTTGTGTCGCCTGCTGCATTCTTCTCTGTTGTTGTTTTTGCTGAAGAGGACAAGGAAGCGACTTGTCCCTGATCGTGAACATCCACTAACGACACGCTGCTTTTACATTTACCAGTTTCACGAGAGGAGGCAAAAGAGCTAGAGGCTGAGTCAGCAAGATAAGCCAAAACTTGCTTTTGCTGCTCCGGCTTTAAAAGCGGTTTTCCTACTCCCAGAAAAGGGAGCGTTCGAGGCCTTGTGTAGCCAGACGACGAACCTGGCTCCACAGCTCCAGACTCAGGTGCAATATTTTTTTTCCCACGACCACCTGATGCTCCACCACTACCACTACCCTCATTACCAGCTGACAATGAATGCCCCCAGCCACGACCTCTTCCACCAGACTTCCTCATTGTTTTAAAAACGTAACCAAACTAACGGTATTTGTTGCTGTCACACAACTTACACGGTGAGCTATAACTTCAGTATGATTTAGCTACCCCTTTACAGGTGGGTGAGACCACAACGAAAATCAGGCACAATGTTACACACTCTGTTTTTGGTGGCACCAAATGAGAGAGATGCCACACACGCAGGACTGTCACTGAAGCACAAATGTTAATATTAATCTCCCACTGTTTTTTTTTTATTTTTTTTTTATTTTTTCAGGGAGACTTTAGAAACGAAATAAAATAAAATGATTTTTTCAGGAAGAATTTAGAAACCAAATAACATAAAATGATTTTTCCAATGACAATTTAGAAACCAAATTAAAAAAAAAAAAAAAAAAAAAAAAAAGGCTTTCTATGCCCCACTGAGCGAGAGATGCCACACACAGGAGTCAGGAGTGGCACACAAGCCCAGAGGCCAATATTTTTCTCCCAATGATTGATGTAGTGATTTTTTCAGGTAGATTTTGGAACCCAAATCAAGCAAAAAAAATAATAGGCTTTCTATGGCCCACAATTGGAGAGAGAGAGAGAGAGATGGAACACCCAGGAGTCAAGACTGGCACACAAGCAGAAAGGGCAATATTAATCTCCCACTGATTTATTTTTTTTTTTTCAGGGAGACTTTAGAAAAAAAAATAATAGAATAAAATGATTTTTTCAGGAAGAATTTAGAAACCAAATAAAATAAAATGATTTTTTCAGGGAGAATTTAGAAAACAAATAAAACAAAAAATAGGCTTTCTATGGCCCACTGAGTGAGAGATGACGCACACAGGAGTCAGGAGTGGCACACAAGCCCAGAGGCCAATATTGTTCTCCCAATGATTGATGTAGTGATTTTTTCAGGTAGATTTTGGAACCCAAATCAAGCTAAAAAAATAATAGGCTTTCTATGGCCCACAATTGGAGAGAGAGAGAGAGAGAGATGGCACACCCAGGAGTCAAGACTGGCACACAAGCAGAAAGGGCAATATTAATCTCCCACTGATTTTTTTTTTTTTTCAGGGAGACTTTAGAAAAAAAAAATAATAGAATAAAATGATTTTTTCAGGAAGAATTTAGAAACCAAATAAAATAAAATGATTTCTTCAGGGAGAATTTAGAAAACAAATAAAACAAAAAATAGGCTTTCTATGGCCCACTGAGTGAGAGATGACGCATACAGGAGTCAGGAGTGGCACACAAGCCCAGAGGCCAATATTGTTCTCCCAATGATTGATGTAGTGATTTTTTCAGGTAGATTTTGGAACCCAAATCAAGCTAAAAAAAATAATAGGCTTTCTATGGCCCACAATTGGAGAGAGAGAGAGAGATGGCACACCCAGGAGTCAAGACTGGCACACAAGCAGAAAGGGCAATATTAATCTCCCACTGATTTGATTTTTTTTTTTTTTTCAGGGAGACTTTAGAAAAAAAAAATAATAAAAAAAAATGATTTTTTCAGGAAGAATTTAGAAACCAAATAAAATAAAATGATTTTTTCAGGGAGAATTTAGAAAACAAATAAAACAAAAAATAGGCTTTCTATGGCCCACTGACTGAGAGATGGCACGCACAGGAGTCAGGAGTGGCACACAAGCCCAGAGGCCAATATTAATCTCCCACTTTTTTTTTTTTTTTTCAGGGAAAATTTATAAACCCAATAAAAAAAATTATAAATAGGCTTTCTATGGCCCACTATCAGAGAGAGAGATGGCACGCTTAGGACTGGCACACAAGCCCAAAGGCCAATATTAATCTCCCTTTTTTTTTCAGGGAGAATTTATAAAACAAATAAAACAAAAAATAGGCTTTCTATGGCCCACTGACTGAGAGATGGCACGCACAGGAGTCAGGAGTGGCACACAAGCCCAGAGGCCAATATTAATCTCCCACTTTTTTTTTTTTTTTTCAGGGAAAATTTATAAACCCAATTAAAAAAATTATAAATAGGCTTTCTATGGCCCACTATTTGTGAGAGAGATGGCACGCTTAGGACTGGCACACAAGCCCAAAGGCCAATATTAATCTCCCACTGATTGATTTATTGATTTTTTCAGGTAGAATTTAGAACCCAAATAAAGCAAAAAAAAAAATAGGCTTTCTATGGCCCACTGAGTGAGTGATGATGCACACAGGAGTCAGGAGTGGCACACAAGCCCTGAGGCCAATATTTTTCTCCCACTGATTGATGTAGTGATTTTTTCAGGTAGATTTTGGAACCCAAATCAAGCAAAAAAATAAATAGGCTTTCTATGGCCCACTGACTGAGAGATGGCACACACAGGAGTCAGGAGTGGCACACAAGCCCTGAGGCCAATATTTTTCTCCCACTGATTGATGTAGTGATTTTTTCAGGTAGATTTTAGAACCCAAATCAAGCAAAAAAATAAATAGGCTTTCTATGGCCCACTGAGTGAGAGATGACACAGACAGGGATGGCACTCTAGCAGAAATGTCACTCTTAATCTCCCACAAAAAAAAAAAAAAAAACAGGGAGTGTCCTTCAATTACTATCTCCCTGCAGTAATCTCAGCCAGGTATGGCAGGCAGCAATAAGGAGTGGACTGATGCACAAATTAAATAAAAAGTGTGTACAAACCAAAAAGATAGCTGTGCAGAAAGGAAGGAACAAGAGGATTTGTGCTTTGAAAAAAGCAGTTGGTTTGCACAGCGGCGTACACACAGCAATGCAGCTATCAGGGAGCCTTCTAGGGCAGCCCAATGAGCTACAGCGCTGAGGGGAAAAAAAAAAAAAATGTAGCTTCCACTGTCCCTGCACACCGAAGGTGGTGTTGGGCAGTGGAAATCGCTACAGCACAAGCGGTTTGGTGGTTAATGGACCCTGCCTAACGCTATCCCTGCTTCTGACGAAGCGGCAGCAACCTCTCCCTAAGCTCAGATCAGCAGCAGTAACATGGCGGTCGGCGGGAACTCCCCTTTATAGCCCCTGTGACGCCGCAGACAGCAAGCCAATCACTGCAATGCCCTTCTCTAAGATGGTGGGGACCAGGACCTATGTCATCACGCTGCCCACACTCTGCGTTTACCTTCATTGGCTGAGAAATTGCGCTTTTCGCGTCATTGAAACGCGACTTTGGCGCGAAAGTCGCGTACCGCATGGCCGACCCCGCACAGGGGTCGGATTGGGTTTCATGAAACCCGACTTTGCCAAAAGTCGGCGACTTTTGAAAATGAACGACACGTTTCGCTCAACCCTACCTATCACTGATATCTATATACCCCATAATTAGTCCTTAGAAGGACTGTTGGTTTAGCTGCATTTGTGGATTCAACAATGGTATACCCACACAGATACCCTACCTATTCTGTCCCTATCGCTGCAGCATCTCTTCCTACACTGGTGATTCAGGAGCCAACATGGCTGCGGCATAAGACTGCTTTTACACTTACCGAGTTTTTTGCGGCCCGTTATTGCGGGCCTTTTTTGCGGGCCATATTGCCACAATTTTCAAGGTCTGCCACAATATTGGAAGGCAAAAAACTTGCGGATTGCCTATTTTCAGGCTCCCAATACTATAGCAAAAGTATTGGAAATAAAAGGCGGTTGGCAAAACCAAAAGTCATAGCGCACCGCAAAAACAACCTTCCATTGTTTTTGCGACTCCATTGATTTACAATTGCGGCCATGTCCATAAGCCGTGAAAAATATCGAGCAAGCTCAATATTTTTTCACGGCCATAAATACGACCCTCACAGCCATACGACGTATGGCGCTCCTACAATTTTTTGCAGCGGGCTGCAAAAACACAACAAGTGTAAAAGCAGCCTTACAGTGCGTGGCAGACAATCCCTGCATGTTAATTAGAGCTTTAAAGAGCACCAAACAAACAGGGCGGGGACCCGAGGACCCGCTGAGCAAACCTGGAAATGCTCGGCGCACGCCGAGCATTGCGAGTACTGCGATGCTCGAGTGAGTACCAAGCATTACCAAGCATGTTCGCTCATCACTATTCAAGATGGGGTGCAGAGTGCACATTCATGTGAAAAAAATGAACTTTTTTGAATTTACCAAATGGCTGCAATGAAACAAAGAAAGAAAAATTTAAAGGGGTCTGAATACTTTTCGTACCCACTATAAAAAAAAATTACAGATCTTAAAAATGGTGGCACAAGCAAAAGAAAAATAATTTACAAGTTTAAAAAAAAACGTTCTACCACTAAAATAATACAAAATAGAAAAGTTTAGCATTCATTATACTTGGATTTTTTTCCCATTTTCCATTACATTGTATGGTAAAATGAATGGTTTCATTTAAAGCTAGGAATTGTTTCTCAAACAATTAACCCTCCTATTGCTATGTTGGCAGCAAAAATAAAAAACTTATGTACCTTAGATGAATAGTAGGAAATGTTGAAACTGCAAAAACTGAAATTGGCTGCATCGGGAAGGACAGGTTCATACTGGCCCACAGTGGAACAGGTTAATTGGCCCTTGGTGAGCCGCTGTGCAAGAGTGGACCTCACACCACCCATATGAGCAGTAGCTGGTACAATACACTTAATTCACTATGTACAGGCAAGAATAGCATCCTGCCATTCATTTTACAAAGTACTCAGTTTATTACTATATAAAAGGAATAGGTATATTTGTGAATGAGGGTAATGTTATATTTGCATTTAGCTGACCCCTAGAATCAATGTTACAAATGGGCCTTTGGCACTCCAGTCCGACATTGGGAAAGGGTTAAACTTTGCACATTATATCCCTCCTGATTGATCCCATGCTTATGAATGGTCCAACCCATCAAAGTCAGAGAGGCCTGGTTACTGCAAGCTCACTGCAAGCACCTAGATTGGTCTGTATAAGCCAATCAGAACACTCAGCGTCCTGCAGGAGAGCAATGAATTAAGACCATTTTTTAGAGTTCTTCTAGGATGCAAGACTGCATGGAACAGATCATCGGGACGCTAATTAGGAAAGACATAACGTATTAGCAGAAGTTTAATAATGGAAAGCCTGATTGGTAATTTGCTCGCTTTCCATCACAAAGTTATAAACATTTTCTGTCCTGCTTTTACATTGAAGACAACAGGAAGTGCTGCCATATTGGTTGGACACAAACCAAATAGGTATTAGATTTTCTGAAAAGACTACTATCCGTTTTTTTAACAGATCGCATTCACACCTGAATGATGGGGTAGTTCACATGTCTGAGTTTTCCATTGGATAAAATGATACGCACAAATTCGCAGGCTCGTCCAATACTGATCCTAGTGTTGGATCAAACTCAGCAATACAAGGTTATGAATCCATGAGAAGACTAGACACCATGGATGAAACTCATCAATACAAGTTTTTTGCAAGTTGGTTATCATTGAGTTCTGAATTACTAGTACTAGTACTAGCTATTGATGTGTCTTCCGCAAAAAAAGCACTTGAAAATGTGTAAAATGTGAAAATGAATATAATGAAAACTCACTTGTATACACAGATATTTCCGAACTGCTTCCGGTCACATTATTTTCTCCAACAACAGCAGTGACCAGCAATGTGTAATAATTCCCCGGTGTCAGGCCTCCAATTGTATCAGAAGTTGAAGTCACAGTTTTATTGAAAGTTGGTTCTCCCAGAATCTGGATTTCATAAGAACTTGCATTTCCATCTGGTTTCTCCCAGCTCACAGATATAGAAGTGGTGGTTATGATCCCAGTCATCAGGTTTTTCACTACTTCAGGTTCTATAATGAAACAGAAAATATATAATTAATGTCAATTTTTATGTTTTGAAGGTAAAGACAATTCACAGTTTGCGCTGTGCTAACCAAAATCATCATTTTGTTTAGCGTAGCTCAAACCATGAATTGTATTTAACTTCAAGCATTCTGGTGGAGTTCATTCCCCAGTCTGCACAACCCACTCAGGTGAGCACATTACCTCTATCTAACTTATCTTTTTAGAAAGGTATTACCCTATGGTCTGGTGCCCTCTGTTTCCTTACAGTGTTTATCTAATCTTTAGGTTTTTAAAAAGAAACTAATGTACAGGGTGTCTCTAAAGTCTGGACACATAGGACACATAGGCAAAAATACATATTTTCAAGAAATGAAATTTGTTAACATTTTATTCAATTGGAATATGAAATATCTTCATTAATATGATTTCCGTCATTTGTGTTGCAAAAGATGATGCACTTTGTAAAATTTTATTATAGTTAATTAAATTAATTAAAATTATCGTTAGTGAGAATACCTATGTGTCCAGACTTTAGGGACACCCTGTAGAATGACTATATTGCAGAGTCTAATGTTCCAACGTTTTACAGTTTCATAAAGGTACTCACTTGTATACACAAATATTGCTGAACTATTTCCTTTCACATTATTTTCCCCAACAACAGCAGAGACCAGCAATGTGTAATAATTCCCCGGTGTCAGGCCTTCAATTGTATAAGAAGTTGTAGTCACGGTTTTATTGAAAGTTGGATCTCCCAGAATTTGGATTTCATAAGAACTTGCATTTCCATCTGGTTTCTCCCAGTTCAGGGATATAGACGTGGTGGTGATGATCCTCGTCATTAGGTTCTTCACTAGATCCGGTTCTATTAAAGAGCAAAAAAGTTAAGAATAATGTGTATAACATTATCTGATAAAGACATTTGCCTGGTTAAAATATATTTTAGTTTTGCAAGATCCAACAATTTAAACTTTACCTATTTTAAGAAACATAAAGATCACAACTCAGAAATTTCTATTTCTTAAAGATTTAAGTGATTCTTTGGTTTGGAAATTAATTGAGTACCCCCAAGATCGAAAGTTATCGCCTAACCATATCCCCGTCAAAGGATAGTGGGTAAGTTTAAGACATCTGGGATTGTGTCGAAGGAGAACTTTACCGATCCTAACAATGAGGCTCATAAATCTTGCAAAATATGCAAATATGCAAAATTAAGTCTTAATGGCGTAGAGGTGCGCATGCTCGACCACCAATCCATTCATTTTTATGAGTCTTACGTAACAAGAAGACTACTGAGCTTGACTATTTTTGGCAGTTAACTTTCATTTGTGTGAATGCCCCTTTTAAGTTACAGTGTGGCATGTAAAAATTTGGGCACTCCTGGTCAAAATGTCTGTTACTGTGAACAAAAGCTAGTTGAAGATGAAATGATCTCTAAAAGACATAAAGTTTAAGATGACACATTTTCTCTGTATTTTAGGCAAATAAAAAAATGTCTTTTTTTTTCATTTTAAAAATTACAAAAAAGAAAATTGACTAATGCAAACGTTTTGGTACCCTTGGAGATTTGTGTGCTCAGATAACTTTGACCAAGGTTTAAGACCTTAATTAGCCTGGTAGGGTTATGGCTTGTTCACAATCATCGTTAGGAAATGCCAGGTGATAAAAATTTGGCAGCCATTTAAAAACCAAGCCTCCTCTAACCTTGTGGCAAAAAACAGCAGCCATGGGTTCTTCTAAGCAGCTGCCTAGCACTCTGAGAATGAAAATGGTGAAGGCCCACAAAGATATAAGAAGATAGCAAAGCATTTTCAACTTGCCCTTTCCTCAGTTCGAAATGTAATAGATATGGCAGTTAACAGAAACACTAGAGGTCAAGATAAAGTCTGGAAGACCAAGCAAAAATTCAGTGAGTGCTGCTGAAAGGATTGATAGAGAAGCCAATCAAAACCCCTGCTTGACTGCAAGAGGTCTTCAGAAAGATTTAGCTGAGTTGTGGTATATTGTTCTACTGTTCAAAGACACCTGCATAAATATGGCCTTCGTGGAAGAGTCATCAGAAAAACCTCTCCTGCGTCCTCACCATAAAATTCAAAGTCAAAAGTATGCAGAAGATCATATAAACAAGCCTGCATGCTTGGTGCCTGTTACATAGTAAATCAACATGCGGGGATTACCCGACAGTCACTGTAATGCTGTAGCCATATTGGTAGTGGCATTACTGTGATGGGTTGGCCGCAATACTTCATTAGAGGTTATAAAAGGACAGATACCACTGTGCTCATTATAATGATACCATTGCATAGCTTATGATTGAATGCACACAATTGAAAGTTATCCCCAAACCATATCCCAGACATAGGAAAGGGAATAAGTTTGAGATCTCTGGGATTGTGACAAAGGAGAACTTTATTCATCCTAAGAACAAGGCTCAGACATCTTGAGAACTGGGATCTGCAAAACCAAGTCTGAATGGAGTAAAAATGTGCATGCTTGACCACCATTTTCTATGGGTCTTGCGCAAAAAGCAGACTATAGTGCATGACAATTTTTGGCAGTCCTACAGACAATGAATAAAGCGGAGATTTAACATGCACAATTTTTTCAACTCAAATCAGGCTAAGCTTAGGAATCCAGAGTCCCACTTTTAATAATGTTGTCGGTTCCAGCTACCTGTTCCAGCAATGAGTAAATCATTCCTTAACTTGTGAATAGGGGACATTTTTCATTTGTGTGAATGTCCCTTTAAGATATAATAAATAATTATAAAAAGATAAACTCTCTTTTGTCCATACCAACCAATCACTGCACAGCTTTTATTGTGCATTCTGCTGTTGAAAAATAAAAGCTACACTGATTGGCAATTATGACCACCAGAGTCAATGTACCCTATAGGCAGTTTTCATAAATCTTCCCCTTTTTAATTTTTGCAACAATTTCAACATGAAAATAGAAATTTTATTGATGATTATAAAAAAACTTTTTTATCACCATTACAATAAATAAATACATAAAAAAAAATAAAGAACAAGAAAGCAGGGTTCAAGTGACACCTGGTGTCACGTCCAAAGGTGGTCAGATTAATCAAAAGGGCATAATAAAACTACATGCATATAAATATGTGCAAAATAGCAAAATAAGCAGCAGGACTAATAATCATGTTAAGTAATATTTAACAGGCAGTAAGCTACAAAAAATATAAATGTGCAAAAAAAGCAAAGAATGAACAAAAAGGTTAATGGCTATAAATATATAAGGTAACACACGCAGAATTGCTGGCTACAAGAAATTCATAAGGACCTCCTATCCAATATAACAATATAAACCAGCAAGTGCATGGTACAGTATATACAGGCACCCAAATAAAAATCATGCAATCATGCCAAACCATAATCATAATATTTTACCAAAAGAGGCCTAGTAATGATAGATTAGATTGTAATCAAAATCCCTGAAAATACATGCAGATGATAAAAGGATCAAAATGTCAGTAATAGACCAACCTTGAGAATGGACTTGGAAAACAACCCAGCCGGCACGATGAATCAGCGACATTGGCGCGGGATTTGAATCCTGCTTCAATGATTGGTCACGCCCAGCCGTTGCGCTCGACCAATCAGCAACATTGGCACGGGATTTAAATCACGCTTCGCTGATTGGTCGCGCAGCCGGCATGCGTGACCAATCATCGACATTGGCGTGGGATTTGAATCCCGCTTTGCTGATTGGTCACGCCCAGCCGGCGTGCGTGACCAATCAGCGACATTGGCACAGGATTTAAATCCCTTTTCGCTGATTGGTAGCGCACAGCGGCCCTTTTTCATTTTTGCGTGTTTGTTTTTCGCTTCCCTCCTTCCCAGAGCCAAAACTTTTTTATTTTACTGTCAATATGGTCATGTGAGGGCTTATTTTTTGCGGGACAAGTTGTACTTTTGAACGACACCATTGGTTCTACCATGTCTTTTACTAGATAACGGGAAAAAAATTCCAAGTGCGGTGAAATTGCAAAAAAAGTGCAATCCCACACTTGTTTTTTGTTTGGCTTTTTTGCTAGGTTCACTAAATGCTAAAACTAACCTGCCATTATGATTCTCTAGGTCATTATGAGTTCATAGACATCTAACATGACTAGGTTATTTTTTATCTAAGTGGTGAAAAAAAATTCCAAACTTTGCTAAAAAAAAAAAAAAAAGTGCCATTTTCCGATACCCGTAGCGTCTCCATTTTTCGTGATCTGGGGTCGGGTGAGGGCTTATTTTTTGCGTACCAAGCTGATGTTTTTAATGATACCATTTTTGCGCAGATACGTTCTTTTGATCGCCCGTTATAGCATTTTAATGCAATGTCACGGCGACCAAAAAAACTTAATTCTGGCGTTTCGGATTTTTTTCTCGCTACGCCGTTTAGCGATCAGGTTAATGCTTTTTTTTAGTTGATAGATCGGGCGATTCTGAACACGGCGATACCACATACGTGTAGGTTTGGTTTTTTTTTATTGTTTTATTTAGGATGGGGCGAAAGGGGGGTGATTTAAACTTTTATATTTTTTATATTTTTTTCATATTTTTAAAAACATTTTTTTTTAACTTGTGCCATGCTTCAATAGCCTCCATGGGAGGCTAGAAGCTGGCATAGCCTGATCGGCTCTGCTACATAGCAGCGATAATCAGATCGCTGCTATGTAGCAGAAATGCAGGTGTGCTGTGAGCGCCGACCACAGGGGGGCGCTCACAGCAGACCTGCATCAGTAACCATAGAGGTCTCAAGGACCTCTATGGTTACCTTCCTGATGCATCGCCGACCCCCGATCATGTGACGGGGGTCGGCGATGACGTCATATCCGGCCGCCCGGCCGGATGCGGTAGTTAAATGCCGCTGTCTGTGTTTGACAGCGGCATTTAACAGGTTAATAGCGGCGGGTGAATAGCGATTTCACCTGCCGCTATTGCGCGCACATGTCAGCTGTACAAAACAGCTGACATGTCGCGACTTTGATGTGGGCTCACGGCCGGAGCCCACATCAAAGGGGGATTCACTGCATGCGCAGTACTAGTACGGCGCATGTCGTGAAGGGGTTAAATCCCGCTTTGCTGATTGGTTGCGCCCAGCCGGCGCGACCAATCAGCGACATTGCCGCTGGATTTAAATCCCACTTCCCTGATTGGTCGCGCCCAGCCGGCGTGACCAATCAGCGACATTGGTGTGGGATTCAAATCCCGCTTCGCTAATTGCTTGCACCCAGCCGGCGCGACCAAACAGTGACATTGCCACAGGATTTAAATCCCGCTTCGCTGATTGGGCGCGCCCAATCAGCGACATAGCCACAATGGATTTAAATACTGCTTCACTGATTGGTCGCGCCCAGCCGACATTGGCGCAGGATTTAAATCCCGCCTCGCTGATTGCTCGCACCCAGCCGGCGCGCATGACCAATCAGCGATATTGCCGCGGGATTTAAATCCCGCTTCTGTTACCTTCTGGAAGCAGCCAGCTGACATATATTGTGCTGCTGTTTATTATAGAGGCTTTTAGTTTGGTTACAGTGGATGGTCCTGTAATTATTTATAAGTCTTGTAAATATACAATATACTTAGTCTCACACACATACAAAAACATACTTATTATTACATATTCCTTATATTTGTTTGGTTATTTTTCCCAATCTGTTGAATCTTGACTTGACTATTAATATGATTGTGTAACCCTTTAAAGAAATACAATTTTGCAAGTTGGTTATCATTGAGTTCTGAATTACTAGTACATAGCTACTGATGTGTCTTCCGTAAAAAAAAAACACTTGAAAATGCATAAAATGTGAAAATGAATATAATGAAAACTCACTTGTATACACAGATATTTCTGAACTGTTTCCTGTCACATTATTCTCCCCAACAACAGCAGTGACCAGCAATGTGTAATAATTCCCCGGTGTCAGGCCACCAATTGTATCTGAAGTTGAAGTCACAGTTTTATTGAAAGTTGGATCTCCCAGAATCTGGATTTCATAAGAACTTGCATTTCCATCTGGTTTCTCCCAGCTCACAGATATAGAAGTGGTGGTGATCATCCCAGTCATCAGGTTTTTCACTACCTCGGGTTCTAAAATGAAACAGAAAATATATAAATAATGTCAATTTTTATGTTTTGAAGGTAAAGACAATTCACAGTTTGCTCTGTGCTAACCAAAATCATCATTTTGTTTAGCGTAGCTCAAACCATGAATTGTATTTAACTTCAAGCATTCTGGTGGAGTTCATTCCCCAGTCTGCACAACCCACTCAGGTGAGCACATTACCTCTATCTAACTTATCTTTTTAGAAAGGTATTACCCTATGGTCTGGTGCCCTCTGTTTCCTTACAGTGTTTATCTAATCTTTAGGTTTTTAAAAAGAAACTAATGTACAGGATGTCTCTAAAGCCTGGACACATAGGACACATAGGCAAAAATACATATTTTCAAGAAATGAAATGTAACATTTTATTCAATTGGAATATCAAATATCTTCATTAATATGATTTCCATCATTTGTGTTGCAAAAGTTGATGCACTTTGTAAAATTTTATTATAGTTAATTAAATTAATTAAAATTATCGTTAGTGAGAATACCTATGTGTCCAGACTTTAGGGACACCCTGTAGAATGACTATATTGCAGAGTCTAATGTTCCAACGTTTTACAGTTTCATAAAGGTACTTACTTGTATACACAAATATTGCTGAACTATTTCCTGTCACATTATTTTCCCCAACAACAGCAGAGACCAGCAATGTGTAATAATTCCCCGGTGTCAGGCCTTCAATTGTATAAGAAGTTGTAGTCACGGTTTTATTGAAAGTTGGATCTCCCAGAATCTGGATTTCATAAGAACTTGCATTTCCATCTGGTTTCTCCCAGCTCAGGGATATAGAAGTGGTGGTGATGATCCCAGTCATCAGGTTCTTCACTAGATCAGGCTCTATTAATGACCAAAAAAGTTAAGAATAATGTGTATAACATTATCTGATAAAGACATTTGCCTGGTCAGAATACATTTTAGGTTTGTAAGATCCAACAATTTAAAGTTTACCTATTTTACCTATTTAAAAGAAACAAAGATCACAACTCAGAAATTTATATTTCTTAAAGATTTAAGTGATTCTTTGGTTTGGAAATTAATTGAGTACCCCCAAGATCGAAAGTTATCGTCTAACCATATCCCCGTCAAAGGATAGTGGGTAAGTTTAAGACATCTGGGATTGTGTCGAAGGAGAACTTTACCGATCCTAACAATGAGGCTCATAAATCTTGCAAAATATGCAAATATGCAAAATTAAGTCTTAATGGCGTAGAGGTGCGCATGCTCGACCACCAATCCATTCATTTTTATGAGTCTTACGTAACAAGAAGACTACTGAGCTTGACTATTTTTGGCAGTCAACTTTCATTTGTGTGAATGCCCCTTTTAAGTTACAGAGTGGCATGTAGTGTGGCATGTAAAAATTTGGGCACTCCTGGTCAAAATGTCTGTTATTGTGAACAGAAGCTAGTTGAAGATGAAATGATCTCTAAAAGACAAAGTTTAAGATGACACATTTTCTCTGTATTTTAGGCAAATAAAAAAATGTCTTTTTTTTTTTCATTTTAAAAATTAAAAAAAGAAAATTGACTAATGCAAACGTTTTGGTACCCTTGGAGATTTGTGTGCTCAGATAACTTTGACCAAGGTTTAAGACCTTAATTAGCCTGGTAGGGTTATGGCTTGTTCACAATCATCGTTAGGAAATGCCAGGTGATGCAAATTTGGCAGCCATTTAAAAACCAAGCCTCCTCTAACCTTGTGGCAAAAAACAGCAGCCATGGGTTCTTCTAAGCAGCTGCCTAGCACTCTGAGAATGAAAATGGTGAAGGCCCACAAAGATATAAGAAGATAGCAAAGCATTTTCAACTTGCCCTTTCCTCAGTTCGAAATGTAATAGATATGGCAGTTAACAGAAACACTAGAAGTCAAGATAAAGTCTGGAAGACCAAGCAAAAATTCAGTGAGTGCTGCTGAAAGGATTGATAGAGAAGCCAATCAAAACCCCTGCTTGACTGCAAGAGGTCTTCAGAAAGATTTAGCTGAGTTGTGGTATATTGTTCTACTGTTCAAAGACACCTGCATAAATATGGCCTTCATGGAAGAGTCATTAGAAAAACCTCCCCTGCGTCCTCACCATAAAATTCAAAGTCAAAAGTATGCAGAAGATCATATAAACAAGCCTGCATGCTTGGCGCCTGTTACATAGTAAATCAACATGCGGGGATTACCCGACAGTCACTGTAATGCTGTAGCCATATTGGTAGTGGCATTACTGTGATGGGTTGGCCGCAATACTTCATTAGAGGTTACAAAAGGACAGACACCACTGTGCTCATTATAACGACACCATTGCATAGCTTATGATTGAATGCACACGATTGAAAGTTATCCCCAAACCATATCCCAGACATAGGAAAGGGAATAAGTTTGAGATCTCTGGGATTGTGACAAAGGAGAACTTTATTGATCCTAAGAACAAGGCTCAGACATCTTGAGAACTGGGATCTGCAAAACCAAGTCTGAATAGAGTAAAAATGTGCATGCTTGACCACGACTCCATTCATTTTCTATGGGTCTTGCGCAAAAAGCAGACTATAGTGCATGACAATTTTTGGCAGTCCTATAGACAATGAATAAAGCGGAGATTTAACATGCACAATTTTTTCAACTCAAATCAGGCTAAGCTTAGGAATCCAGAGTCCCACTTTTAATAAAGTTGTCGGTTCCAGCTACCTGTTCCAGCAATGAGTAAATCATTCCTTAACTTGTGAATAGGGGACATTTTTCATTTGTGTGAATGTCCCTTTAAGATATAATAAATAATTATAAAAAGATAAACTCTCTTTTGTCCATGTCCATAGCAACCAATCACTGCACAGCTTTTATTGTGCATTCTGCTGTTGAAAAATAAAAGCTACACTGATTGGCAATTATGACCACCAGAGTCAATGTATCCTATAGGCAGTTTTCATAAATCTTCCCCTTTTTAATTTTTGCAACAATTTCAACATGAAAATAGAAATTTTATTGATGATTATAAAAAATTTTTTTTATCACCATTACAATAATTAAATACATAAAAAAAAACATAAAGAACAAGAGAGCAGGGTTCAAGTGACACCTAGTGTCACGTCCAAAGGTGGTCAGATTAATCAAAAGGGCATAATAAAACTACATGCATATAAATATGTGCAAAATAGCAAAATAAGCAGCATGACTAATAATCATATTAAGTAATATTTAACAGGCAGTAAGCTACAAAAAATATAAATGTGCAAAATAAGCAAAGAATGAACAAAAAGGTTAATGGCTATAAATATACTAGATTGTGGCCCGATTCTAACGCATCGGGTATTCTAGAATATGCATGTCCCTGTAATATATGGACAATGATGATTCCAGAATTCGCGGCAGACTGTGCCCGTTGCTGATTGGTCGAGGCAACCTTTATGACATCATCGTCGCCATGGCAACCATTATGACATCATCATCGCTGTGCCCGTTGCTGATTGGTCGAGGCCTGGCGGCCTCGACCAATCAGAGGCGCAGGATGTCTACGTCCTTTATGACATCATCGTCGCTGTGCCCGTTGCTGATTGGTCGAGGCCTAGCGGCCTCGACCAATCAGAGACGCGGGATGTCTACGTCCTTTATGACATCATCGTCGCTGTGCCCGTCGCTCAAACCATGAATTGTATAAGAAGTTGTAGTCACGGTTTTATTGAAAGTTGGATCTCCCAGAATCTGGATTTCATAAGAACTTGCATTTCCATCTGGTTTCTCCCAGCTCAGGGATATAGAAGTGGTGGTGATGATCCCAGTCATCAGGTTCTTCACTAGATCAGGCTCTATTAATGACCAAAAAAGTTAAGAATAATGTGTATAACATTATCTGATAAAGACATTTGCCTGGTCAGAATACATTTTAGGTTTGTAAGATCCAACAATTTAAAGTTTACCTATTTTACCTATTTTAAGATACATAAAGATCACAACTCAGAAATTTATATTTCTTAAAGATTTAAGTGATTCTTTGGTTTGGAAATTAATTGAGTACCCCCAAGATCGAAAGTTATCGCCTAACCATATCCCCGTCAAAGGATAGTGGATAAGTTTAAGACATCTGGGATTGTGTTGAAGGAGGACTTTATCGATCCTAACAATGAGGCTCATAAATCTTGCAAAATATGCAAATATGCTAAATTAAGTCTTAATGGCATAGAGGTGGGCATGCTCGACCACCAATCCATTCATTTTTATGAGTCTTACGTAAAAAGAAGACTACTGAGCTTGACTATTTTTGGCAGTCAACTTTCATTTGTGTGAATGCCCCTTTTAAGTTACAGTGTGGCATGTAAAAATTTGGGCACTCCTGGTCAAAATGTCTGTTACTGTGAACAAAAGCTAGTTGAAGATGAAATGATCTCTAAAAGACATAAAGTTTAAGATGACACATTTTCTCTGTATTTTAGGCAAATAAAAAAATGTCTTTTTTTTTTCATTTTAACAATTACAGAAAAGAAAATTGGCTAATGCAAACGTTTTGATACCCTTGGAGATTTGTGTGCTCAGATAACTTTGACCAAGGTTTAAGACCTTAATTAGCCTGGTAGGGTTATGGCTTGTTCACAATCATCGTTAGGAAATGCCAGGTGATAAAAATTTGGCAGCCATTTAAAAACCAAGCCTCCTCTAAACTTGTGGCAAAAAACAGCAGCCATGGGTTCTTCTAAGCAGCTGCCTAGCACTCTGAGAATGAAAATGGTGAAGGCTCACAAAGATATAAGAAGATAGCAAAGCATTTTCAACTTGCCCTTTCCTCAGTTCGAAATGTAATAGATATGGCAGTTAACAGAAACACTAGAGGTCAAGATAAAGTCTGGAAGACCAAGCAAAAATTCAGTGAGTGCTGCTGAAAGGATTGATAGAGAAGCCAATAAAAACCCCTGCTTGACTGCAAGAGGTCTTCAGAAAGATTTAGCTGAGTTGTGGTATATTGTTCTACTGTTCAAAGACACCTGCATAAATATGGCCTTCATGGAAGAGTCATCAGAAAAACCTCTCCTGCGTCCTCACCATAAAATTCAAAAGTATGCAGAAGATCATATAAACAAGCCTGCATGCTTGGTGCCTGTTACATAGTAAATCAACATGCGGGGATTACCCGACAGTCACTGTAGTGCTGTAGCCATATTGGTAGTGGCATTACTGTGATGGGTTGGCCGCAATGCTTCATTAGAGGTTATAAAAGGACAGATACCACTGTGCTCATTATAATGACACCATTGCATAGCTTATGATTGAATGCACACAATTGAAAGTTATCCCCAAACCATATCCCAGACATAGGAAAGGGAATAAGTTTGAGATCTCTGGGATTGTGACAAAGGAGAACTTTATTGATCCTAAGAACAAGGCTCAGACATCTTGAGAACTGGGATCTGCAAAACCAAGTCTGAATGGAGTAAAAATGTGCATGCTTGACCACCACTCCATTCATTTTCTATGGGTCTTGCGCAAAAAGCAGACTATAGTGCATGACAATTTTTGGCAGTCCTATAGACAATGAATAAAGCAGAGATTTAACATGCACAATTTTTTCAACTCAAATCAGGCTAAGCTTAGGAATCCAGAGTCCCACTTTTAATAATGTTGTCGGTTCCAGCTACCTGTTCCAGCAATGAGTAAATCATTCCTTAACTTGTGAATAGGGGACATTTTTCATTTGTGTGAATGTCCCTTTAAGATATAATAAATAATTATAAAAAGATAAACTCTCTTTTGTCCATGTCCATAGCAACCAATCACTGCACAGCTTTTATTGTGCATTCTGCTGTTGAAAAATAAAAGCTACACTGATTGGCAATTATGACCACCAGAGTCAATGTATCCTATAGGCAGTTTTCATAAATCTTCCCCTTTTTAATTTTTGCAACAATTTCAACATGAAAATAGAAATTTTATTGATGATTATAAAAATTTTTTTTTATCACCATTACAATAATTAAATACGGTACATAAAAAAAACCATAAAGAACAAGAGAGCAGGGTTCAAGTGACACCTAGTGTCACGTCCAAAGGTGGTCAGATTAATCAAAAGGGCATAATAAAACTACATGCATATACAGTGGGGCAAAAAACTATTTAGTCAGTCAGCAATAGTGCAAGTTCCACCACTTAAAAAGATTAGAGGCGTCTGTAATTTACATCATAGGTAGACCTCAACTATGGGAGACAAACTGAGAAAAAAAAATCCAGAAAATCACATTGTCTGTTCTTTTAACATTTTATTTGCATATTATGGTGGAAAATAAGTATTTGGTCAGAAACAAACAATCAAGATTTCTGGCTCTCACAGACCTGTAACTTCTTCTTTAAGAGTCTCCTCTTTCCTCCACTCATTACCTGTAGTAATGGCACCTGTTTAAACTTGTTATCAGTATAAAAAGACACCTGTGCACACCCTAAAACAGTCTGACTCCAAACTCCACTATGGTGAAGACCAAAGAGCTGTCAAAGGACACCAGAAACAAAATTGTAGCCCTGCACCAGGCTGGGAAGACTGAATCTGCAATAGCCAACCAGCTTGGAGTGAAGAAATCAACAGTGGGAGCAATAATTAGAAAATGGAAGACATACAAGACCACTGATAATCTCCCTCGATCTGGGGCTCCACGCAAAATCCCACTCCGTGGGGTCAGAATGATCACAAGAACGGTGAGCAAAAATCCCAGAACCACGCAGGGGGAACTAGTGAATGAACTGCAGAGAGCTGGGACCAATGTAACAAGGCCTACCATAAGTAACACACTACGCCACCATGGACTCAGATCCTGCAGTGCCAGACGTGTCCCACTGCTTAAGCCAGCACATGTCCGGGCCCGTCTGAAGTTTGCTAGAGAGCATTTGGATGATCCAGAGGAGTTTTGGGAGAATGTCCTATGGTCTGAGGAAACCAAACTGGAACTGTTTGGTAGAAACACAACTTGTTGTGTTTGGAGGAAAAAGAATACTGAGTTGCATCCATCAAACACCATACCTACTGTAAAGCATGGTGGTGGAAACATCATGCTTTGGGTCTGTTTCTCTGCAAAGGGGCCAGGACGACTGATCCGGGTACATGAAAGAATGAATGGGGCCATGTATCGTGAGATTTTGAGTGCAAACCTCCTTCCATCAGCAAGGGCATTGAAGATGAAACGTGGCTGGGTCTTTCAACATGACAATGATCCAAAGCACACCGCCAGGGCAACGAAGGAGTGGCTTCGTAAGAAGCATTTCAAGGTCCTGGAGTGGCCTAGCCAGTCTCCAGATCTCAACCCTATAGAAAACCTTTGGAGGGAGTTGAAAGTCCGTGTTGCCAAGCGAAAAGCCAAAAACATCTCTGCTCTAGAGGAGATCTGCATGGAGGAATGGGCCAACATACCAACAACAGTGTGTGGCAACCTTGTGAAGACTTACAGAAAACGTTTGACCTCTGTCATTGCCAACAAAGGATATATTACAAAGTATTGAGATGAAATTTTGTTTCTGACCAAATACTTATTTTCCACCATAATATGCAAATAAAATGTTAAAAAAAACAGACAATGTGATTTTCTAGATTTTTTTTTCTCAGTTTGTCTCCCATAGTTGAGGTCTACCTATGATGTAAATTACAGATGCCTCTCATCTTTTTAAGTGGTGGAACTTGCACTATTGCTGACTGAATAAATACTTTTTTGCCCCACTGTAAATATGTGCAAAATAGCAAAATAAGCAGCATGACTAATAATCATATTAAATAATATTTAACAGGCAGTAAGCTACAAAAAATATAAATGTGCAAAAAAAGCAAAGAATGAACAAAAAGGTTAATGGCTATAAATATACTAGATTGTGGCCCGATTCTAACGCATCGGGTATTCTAGAATATGCATGTCCCTGTAATATATGGACAATGATGATTCCAGAATTCGCGGCAGACTGTGCCCGTTGCTGATTGGTCGAGGCAACCTTTATGACATCATCGTCGCCATGGCAACCATTATGACATCATCGTCGCTGTGCCCGTTGCTGATTGGTCGAGGCCTGGCGGCCTCGACCAATCAGAGGCGCAGGATGTCTACGTCCTTTATGACATCATCGTCGCTGTGCCCGTTGCTGATTGGTCGAGGCCTGGTGGCCTCGACCAATCAGAGGCGCAGGATGTCTACGTCCTTTATGACATCATCGTCGCTGTGCCCGTCGCTCAAACCATGAATTGTATAAGAAGTTGTAGTCACGGTTTTATTGAAAGTTGGATCTCCCAGAATCTGGATTTCATAAGAACTTGCATTTCCATCTGGTTTCTCCCAGTTCAGGGATATAGAAGTGGTGGTGATGATCCCAGTCATCAGGTTCTTCACTAGATCAGGCTCTATTAATGACCAAAAAAGTTAAGAATAATGTGTATAACATTATCTGATAAAGACATTTGCCTGGTCAGAATACATTTTAGGTTTGTAAGATCCAACAATTTAAAGTTTACCTATTTTACCTATTTTAAGATACATAAAGATCACAACTCAGAAATTTATATTTCTTAAAGATTTAAGTGA
Organism: Ranitomeya imitator; assembly: GCF_032444005.1. Lineage (NCBI taxonomy): Eukaryota > Metazoa > Chordata > Amphibia > Anura > Dendrobatidae > Ranitomeya > Ranitomeya imitator. Next base: position 415,698,382 of record NC_091286.1, on the reverse strand, counting down.
TTCTTTGGTTTGGAAATTAATTGAGTACCCCCAAGATCGAAAGTTATCGCCTAACCATATCCCCGTCAAAGGATAGTGGATAAGTTTAAGACATCTGGGATTGTGTTGAAGGAGGACTTTATCGATCCTAACAATGAGGCTCATAAATCTTGCAAAATATGCAAATATGCTAAATTAAGTCTTAATGGCATAGAGGTGGGCATGCTCGACCACCAATCCATTCATTTTTATGAGTCTTACGTAAAAAGAAGACTACTGAGCTTGACTATTTTTGGCAGTCAACTTTCATTTGTGTGAATGCCCCTTTTAAGTTACAGTGTGGCATGTAAAAATTTGGGCACTCCTGGTCAAAATGTCTGTTACTGTGAACAAAAGCTAGTTGAAGATGAAATGATCTCTAAAAGACATAAAGTTTAAGATGACACATTTTCTCTGTATTTTAGGCAAATAAAAAAATGTCTTTTTTTTTTTCATTTTAACAATTACAGAAAAGAAAATTGGCTAATGCAAACGTTTTGATACCCTTGGAGATTTGTGTGCTCAGATAACTTTGACCAAGGTTTAAGACCTTAATTAGCCTGGTAGGGTTATGGCTTGTTCACAATCATCGTTAGGAAATGCCAGGTGATGCAAATTTGGCAGCCATTTAAAAACCAAGCCTCCTCTAACCTTGTGGCAAAAAACAGCAGCCATGGGTTCTTCTAAGCAGCTGCCTAGCACTCTGAGAATGAAAATGGTGAAGGCTCACAAAGATATAAGAAGATAGCAAAGCATTTTCAACTTGCCCTTTCCTCAGTTCGAAATATTTATAGGCTGAACTGGATGGACAAATGTCTTTTTTCGGCCTTACTAACTATGTTACTATGTTACTATGTTACTATGAAATGTAATAGATATGGCAGTTAACAGAAACACTAGAGGTCAAGATAAAGTCTGGAAGACCAAGCAAAAATTCAGTGAGTGCTGCTGAAAGGATTGATAGAGAAGCCAATAAAAACCCCTGCTTGACTGCAAGAGGTCTTCAGAAAGATTTAGCTGAGTTGTGGTATATTGTTCTACTGTTCAAAGACACCTGCATAAATATGGCCTTCATGGAAGAGTCATCAGAAAAACCTCTCCTGCGTCCTCACCATAAAATTCAAAGTCAAAAGTATGCAGAAGATCATATAAACAAGCCTGCATGCTTGGTGCCTGTTACATAGTAAATCAACATGCGGGGATTACCCGACAGTCACTGTAGTGCTGTAGCCATATTGGTAGTGGCATTACTGTGATAGGTTGGCCGCAATGCTTCATTAGAGGTTATAAAAGGACAGATACCACTGTGCTCATTATAATGACACCATTGCATAGCTTATGATTGAATGCACACAATTGAAAGTTATCCCCAAACCATATCCCAGACATAGGAAAGGGAATAAGTTTGAGATCTCTGGGATTGTGACAAAGGAGAACTTTATTGATCCTAAGAACAAGGCTCAGACATCTTGAGAACTGGGATCTGCAAAACCAAGTCTGAATGGAGTAAAAATGTGCATGCTTGACCACGACTCCATTCATTTTCTATGGGTCTTGCGCAAAAAGCAGACTATAGTGCATGACAATTTTTGGCAGTCCTAGAGACACTGAATAAAGCGGAGATTTAACATGCACAATTTTTTCAACTCAAATCAGGCTAAGCTTAGGAATCCAGAGTCCCACTTTTAATAATGTTGTCGGTTCCAGCTACCTGTTCCAGCAATGAGTAAATCATTCCTTAACTTGTGAATAGGGGACATTTTTCATTTGTGTGAATGTCCCTTTAAGATATAATAAATAATTATAAAAAGATAAACTCTCTTTTGTCCATAGCAACCAATCACTGCACAGCTTTTATTGTGCATTCTGCTGTTGAAAAATAAAAGCTACACTGATTGGCAATTATGACCACCAGAGTCAATGTATCCTATAGGCAGTTTTCATAAATCTTCCCCTTTTAATTTTTGCAACAATTTCAACATGAAAATAGAAATTTTATTGATGATTATAAAAATTTTTTTTATCACCATTACAATAAATAAATACATAAAAAAAACATAAAGAACAAGAGAGCAGGGTTCAAGTGACACCTAATGTCACGTCCAAAGGTGGTCAGATTAATCAAAAGGGCATAATAAAACTACATGCATATAAATATGTGCAAAATAGCAAAATAAGCAGCAGGACTAATAATCATGTTAAGTAATATTTAACAGGCAGTAAGCTACAAAAAATATAAATGTGCAAAAAAAGCAAAGAATGAACAAAAAGGTTAATGGCTATAAATATATGAGGTAACACACGCAGAATTGCTGGCTATAAGAAATTCATAAGGACCTCCTATCCAATATAACAATATAAACCAGCAAGTGCATGGTACAGTATATACAGGCACCCAAATAAAAATCATGCAATCATGCCAAACCATAATCATAATATTTTACCAAAAGAGGCCTAGTAATGATAGATTAGATTGTAATCAAAATCACTGAAAATACATGCAGATGATAAAAGGATCAAAATGTCAGTAATAGACCAACCTTGAGAATGGATGTGGAAAACAACCCCAATGTGCGTTTCGCTACTATGCTTCCCCCCGTGGAAGCATAGTAGCGAAACGCGTGTTGGGGTTGTTTTCCACGTCCATTCTCAAGGTTGGTCTATTACGGGTATTTTGATACTTTTATCATCTGCATGCATTTTCAGGGATTTTGATTGCAATCTAATCCGTCATTACTAGGCCTCTTTTGGTAAACTATTATGGTTATGGTTTGGCATGATTGCATGATTTGTATTTGGGTGCCTGTATATACCATGCACTTGCTGGTTTATATTGTTATATTGGATAGGAGGCCCTTATGAATCTCTTATAGCCAGCAATTTTCCGTGTGTTACCTTATCTACTATATAATTGTCTAAGGGTCACTTCCGTCTGTTTGTCTTTCTGTCTGTCTTTCTGTCTGTCACAGATATTCATTGGTCGCGGCCTCTGTCTATCATGGAAATCGAAGTCGCTGATTGGTCATGGCAAAACGCCCACGACCAATCAGCGAGGGGCACAGTCCGGCCGCAAAATGGCCGCTCCTTCCTCCCCGCAGTCAGCGCCCGCTCCCTCCAGTCAGCCCTCACCCAGGGTTAATGGCTGCGTTACACCGCGTTATGCCGCGGTGTAACGCACTCCATTAACTCTGCTATTAACCCTGTGTGACCAACTTTTTTACTATAGATGCTGCCTATGCAGCATCAATAGTAAAAATATCTAATGTTAAAAATAATTTAAAAAAAAAATCATTATATTCTCACTGTCCGTCGGCCCCTCGGATCCACAACAGGCTTTCCCGATGCTCGCGACATTCCGGTAGCCGCTCCATGCATTGCGATCTCGCGAGATGATGACGTGGTGGTCTCGCGAGACCGCAAGGCACCGCGCGACCAATCAGCGACATTGCCGTGGGATTTAAATCCCGCTTCGCTGATTGTTCGTGCCCAGCCGACATTTGCGTGGGATTTAAATCCCGCTTCGCTGATTGGTCACGCCCAATCAGTGATATTGCTGCGGGATTTAAATCGCGCTTCGCTGATTGGTCGCACCCAATCAGCGACATTGCCGTGTGGGATTTAAATCCTGCTTCGCTGATTGCTCGCACCCAATCAGCGACATTGCTGCAGATTTAAATCCCGCTTCGCTGATTGCTCGCGCCCAGCCGGCACGATGAATCAGCGACATTGGCGCGGAATTTTAATCCCGCTTCGCTGATTGCTTGTGCCCAGCCAGCATGATGAATCAGCGACATTGGCGCGGGATTTCAATCCTGCTTCACTGATTGGTCACGCCCAGCCGGCATGCGTGACCAATCAGCGACATTGGCACGGGATTTAAATCCCTTTTCGCTGATTGGTAGCGCACAGATAGGTGCTTCTGTTACCTTCTGGAAGCAGCCAGCTGACATATTGTGCTGCTGTTTATTATAGAGGCTTTTAGTTTGGTTACAGTAGATGGTCCTGTAATTGTTTGTAAGTCTTGTAAATATACAATATACTTTGTCTCACACACATAAAAAAACATACTTATTATTACATATTCCTTATATTTGTTTGTTTGGTTATTTTTCTCAATCTGTTGAATCTTGACTTGACTATTAATATGATTGTGTAACCCTTTAAAGAAATACAATTTTGCAAGTTGGTTATCATTGAGTTCTGAATTACTAGTACATAGCTACTGATCTGTCTTCCGTAAAAAAAACACTTGAAAATGTGTAAAATGTGAAAATGAATATAATGAAAACTCACTTGTATACACAGATATTTCTGAACTGTTTCCTGTCACATTATTCTCCCCAACAACAGCAGAGACCAGCAATGTGTAATAATTCCCCGGTGTCAGGCCATCAATTGTATCAGAAGTTGAAGTCACGGTTTTATTGAAAGTTGGTTCTCCCAGAATCTGGATTTCATAAGAACTTGCATTTCCATCTGGTTTGGCCCAGCTCACAGATATAGAAGTGGTGGTGATGATCCCAGTCATCAGGTTCTTCACTACTTCAGGTTCTATAATGAAACAGAAAATATATAAATAATGTCAATCTTTACGTTTTGAAGGTAAAGACAATTCACAGTTTGCGCTGTGCTAACCAAAATCATCATTTTGTTTAGCGTAGCTCAAACCATGAATTGTATTTAACTTCAAGCATCCTGGTGGAGTTCATTCCCCAGTCTGCACAAGCCACTCAGGTGAGTACATTACCTGTATCTAACTTATCTTTTTAGAAAGGTATTACCCTATGGTCTGGTGCACTCTGTTTCCTTACAGTGTTTATCTAACCTTTAGGTTTTTAAAAAGAAACTAATGTACAGGGTGTCTCTAAAGTCTGGACACATAGGACACATAGGCAAAAATACATATTTTCAAGACATTAAATTTGTTAACATTTTATTCAATTGGAATATTAACCCGTTTCTGCCATTAGACGTACTATTGCGTCCATGTGGGGTGGGCTTTACTTCCCAAGGACGCAATGGTACGTCATATGCGATCGGCGGCGCTCACGGGGGGAGCGCGGCCGATCACGGCCGGGTGTCAGCTGCCTATCGCAGCTGACATCCGGCACTATGTGCCAGGAGCGGTCAAAGACCGCTCCCGGCACATTAACCCCCGGCACACCGCGATCAAAGATGATCGCGATGTGCCGGCGGTGCAGGGAAGCACCGCGCAGGGAGGGGGCTCCCTGCGGGCTTCCCTGAGACCCCCGCAGCAACGCGATGTGATCGCGTTGCTGCGAGGGTCTTACCTCCCTCCCTCCCTGCTCGAGCCCCGGATCCAAGATGGCCGCGGATCCGGGTCCTGAAGGGAGGGAGGTGGCTTCACAGAGCCTGCTCAGAGCAGGCACTGTGAAGCCTGCAGCGCTGCATGTCAGATCAGTGATCTGACAGAGTGCTGTGCAAACTGTCAGATCACTGATCTGTGATGTCCCCCCCTGGGACAAAGTAAAAAAGTAAAAAAAAATTTTTCCAAATGTGTAAAAAAAAATAAAAAGAAATATACCTAAATAATGAAAAAAAAAAAAATATTCCCATAAATACATTTCTTCATCTAAATAAAAAAACAAACAATAAAAGTACACATATTTAGTATCGCCGCGTCCGTATCGACTCGCCCTATAAAACTGGCCCACTAGTTAACCCCTTCAGTAAACACCGTAAGAAAAAAAAAAAAAACGAGGCAAAAAACAACGCTTTATTATCATACCGCCGAACAAAAAGTGGAATAACACGCGATCAAAAAGATGGATATAAATAACCATGGTACCGCTGAAAGCGTCATCTTGTCCCGCAAAAAAACGAGCTGCCATACAGCATCATCAGCAAAAAAATAAAAAAGTTATAGTCCTGAGAATAAAGCGATGCAAAAATAATTATTTTTTCTGTAAGATAGTTTTTATCGTATAAAAGTGCCGAAACATAAAAAAATGATATAAATGAGGTGTCGCTGTAATCGTACTGACCCGAAGAATAAAACTGCTTTATCAATTTTACCAAACGCGGAACGGTATAAACGCCTCCCCCAAATGAAATTCATGAATAGCTGTTTTTTGGTCATTCTTCCTCACAAAAATCGGAATAAAAAGCGATCAAAAAATGTCACGTGCCCGAAAATGTTACCAATAAAATCGTCAACTCGTCCCGCAAAAAACAAGACCTCACATGACTCTGTGGACCAAAATATGGAAAAATTATAGCTCTCAAAATGTGGTAACGCAAAAAATATTTTTTGCAATAAAAAGCGTCTTTCAGTGTGTGACGGCTGCCAATCATAAAAATCCGCTAAAAAACCCGCTATAAAAGTAAATCAAACCCCCCTTCATCACCCCTTTAGTTAGGGAAAAATTAAAAAAATATATTTATATCCATTTTTCCGTTAGGGTTAGGGCTAGGGTTAGGGTTAGGGCTAGGGTTAGGGCTAGGGTTAGGGTTAGGGCTAGGGTTAGGGCTAGGGTTAGGGCTAGGGTTAGGGTTAGGGCTAGGGTTAGGGTTAGGGCTAGGGTTAGGGTTAGGGCTAGGGTTAGGGCTAGGTTTAGGGCTAGGTTTAGGGCTAGGGTTAGGGCTAGGGTTAGGGTTAGGGCTAGGGTTAGGGCTAGGTTTAGGGCTAGGTTTAGGGCTAGGGTTAGGGCTAGGGTTAGGGCTAGGGTTAGGGCTAGGGTTAGGGCTAGGGTTAGGGTTGGGGCTACAGTTAGGGTTGGGGCTAAATTTAGGGTTAGGCTGCCAATCATAAAAATCCGCTAAAAAACCCGCTATAAAAGTAAATCAAACCCCCCTTCATCACCCCTTTAGTTAGGGAAAAATTAAAAAAATGTATTTATATCCATTTTCCCGTTAGGGTTAGGGCTAGGGTTAGGGTTAGGGCTAGGGTTAGGGCTAGGGTTAGGGCTAGGGTTAGGGTTAGGGTTAGGGCTAGGGTTAGGGTTAGGGTTAGGGTTAGGGTTAGGGTTAGGGCTAGGGTTAGGGTTAGGGCTAGGGTTAGGGTTAGGGCTAGGGTTAGGGCTAGGGTTAGGGTTAGGGCTAGGGTTAGGGTTAGGGCTAGGGTTAGGGCTAGGGTTAGGGTTGGGGCTACAGTTAGGGTTGGGGCTAAATTTAGGGTTAGGGTTTAGATTACAGTTACAGTTGGGAATAGGGTTGGGATTAGGGGTGTGTCAGGGTTAGGGGTGTGGTTAGGGTTACCGTTGGAATTAGGGTTAGGGGTGTGTTTGGATTAGGGCTTCAGTTATAATTGGAGGGTTTCCACTGTTTAGGCACATCAGGGGCTCTCCAAACACGACATGGCGTCCGATCTCAATTCCAGCCAATTCTGCGTTGAAAAAGTAAAACAGTGCTCCTTCCCTTCCGAGCTCTCCCGTGTGCCCAAACAGGGGTTTGCCCCAACATATGGGGTATCAGCGTACTCAGGACAAATAGGACAACAACTTTTGGGGTCCAATTTCTCCTGTTACCTTTGGGAAAAAACAAACTAGGGGCTAAAAAATAATTTTTGTGGGAAAAAAAAAAGATTTTTTATTTTCACGGCTCTGCGTTATAAACTGTAGTGAAACACTTGGGGGTTCAAAGTTCTCCCAACACATCTAGATGAGTTCCCTGGGGGGTCTAGTTTCCAATATGGGGTCACTTGTGGGGGGTTTCTACTGCTTAGGTACATTAGGGGCTCTGCAAACGCAATGTGACGCCTGCAGACTATTCCAGCTAAGTCTGCATTCCAAATGGCACTCCTTCCCTTCCGAGCCCTCCCATGCGCCCAAACGGTGGTTCCCTCCACATATGGGGTATCAGCGTACTCAGGACAAATTGGACAACAACTTTTGCGGTCGAATTTCTCTTACCCTCGGGAAAATACAAAACTGGGGGCTAAAAAATAATTTTTGTGGGAAAAAATGTTTGTTTTATTTTTACGGCTCTGCATTATAAACTTCTGTGAAGCCCTTGGTGGGTCAAAGCGCTCACCACACATCTAGATAAGTTCCTTAGGGGGTCTACTTTCCAAAATGGTGTCACTTGTGGGGGGTTTCAATGTTTAGGCACATCAGTGGCTCTCCAAACGCAACATGGCGTCCCATCTCAATTCCTGTCAATTTTGCATTGAAAAGTCAAACGGCGCTCCTTCCCTTCCGAGCTCTCCCATGCGCCCAAACAGTGGTTTACCCCCACATATGGGGTATCAGCGAACTCAGGACAAATTGTACAACAACTTTTGGGGTCCAATTTCTTCTCTTACCCTTGGGAAAATAAAAAATTGGGGGCGAAAATATAATTTTTGTGAAAAAATATGATTTTTTATTTTTACGGTTCTCCATTATAAACTTCTGTGAAGCACTTGGTGGGTCAAAGTGCTCACCACACCTCTAGATAAGTTCCTTAGGGGGTCTACTTTCCAAAATGGTGTCACTTGTGGGGGGTTTCAATGTTTAGGCACATCAGTGGCTCTCCAAACGCAACATGGCGTCCCATCTCAATTCCTGTCAATTTTGCATTGAAAAGTCAAACGGCGCTCCTTCCCTTCCGAGCTCTCCCATGCGCCCAAACAGTGGTTTACCCCCACATATGGGGTATCTGCGTACTCAGGACAAATTGTACAACAACTTTTGGGGTTCAATTTCTTCTCTTACCCTTGGAAAAATAAAAAATTGGGGGCGAAAAGATAATTTTTGTGAAAAAATATGATTTTTTATTTTTACGGTTCTGCATTATAAAGTTCTGTGAAGAACTTGGTGGGTCAAAGTGCTCACCACACCTCTAGATAAGTTCCTTAGGGGGTCTACTTTCCAAAATAGTGTCACTTGTGGGGGGTTTCAATGTTTAGGCACATCAGGGGCTCTCCAAACGCAACATGGTGTCCCATCTCGATTCCAGTCAATTTTGCATTGAAAAGTCAAATGGCGCTCCTTCGCTTCCGAGCTCTGTCATGCGCCCAAACAGTGGTTTACCCCCACATATGGGGTATCGGTGTACTCAGGACAAATTGTACAACAACTTTTGCGGTCCATTTTCTCCTGTTACCCTTGGTAAAATAAAACAAATTGGAGCTGAATAAAATTTTTTGTGAAAAAAAGTTAAATGTTCATTTTTATTTAAACATTCCAAAAATTCCTGTGAAGCACCAGAAGGGTTAATAAACTTCTTGAATATGGTTTTGAGCACCATGACGGGTGCAGTTTTTAGAATGGTGTCACACTTGGGTATTTTGTATCATATAGACCCCTCAAAATGACTTCAAATGAGATGTGGTCCCTAAAAAAAAATGGTGTTGTAAAAATGAGAAATTGCTGGTCAAGTTTTAACCCTTATAACTCCCTAACAAAAAAAAATTTTGGTTCCAAAATTGTGCTGATGTAAAGTAAACATGTGGGAAATGTTACTTATTAAGTATTTTGTGGGACATATCTCTGTGATTTAATTGCATAAAAATTCAAAGTTGGAAAATTCCGAAATTTTCATAATTTTCGCCAAATTTCCGTTTTTTTCACAAATAAACGCAACTATTATCAAAGAATTTTTACCATTGTCATGAAGTACAATATGTCACGAGAAAACAATGTCAGAATCACTGGAATCCGTTGAAGCGTTCCAGAGTTATAACCTCATAAAGGGACAGTGGTCAGAATTGTAAAAATTGGCCCGGTCATTAACGTGCAAACCACCCTTGGGGGTAAAGGGGTTAAATATCTTTTTTAATATGATTTCCGTCATTTATGTTGCAAAAGTTGATGCACTTTGTAAAATTCTATTATAGTTAATTAAATTAATGAAAATTATCGTTAGTGAGAATAGCTATGTGTCCAGACTTTAGGACACCCTTTAGAATGACTGTATTGCAGAGTCTAATGTTCCAACGTTTTACAGTTTCATAAAGGTACTTACTTGTATACACAAATATTGCTGAACTATTTCCTGTCACATTATTTTCCCCAACAACAGCAGAGACCAGCAATGTGTAATAAATCCCCGATGTCAGGCCTTCAATTGTATAAGAAGTTGTAGTCATGGTTTTATTGAAAGTTGGATCTCCCAGAATCTGGATTTCATAAGAACTTGCATTTCCATCTGGCTTCGCCCAGCTCAGAGATATAGAAGTGGTGGTGATGACCCCAGTCATCAGGTTCTTCACTAGATCAGGCTCTATTAATGAGCAAAAAAGTTAAGAATAATGTGTATAACATTATCTGATAAAGACATTTGCCTGGTCAGAATACATTTTAGGTTTGTAAGGTCCAACAATTTAAAGTTTACCTATTTTAAGATACATAAAGATCACAACTCAGAAATTTATATTTCTTAAAGATTGAAGTGATTCTTTGGTTTGGAAATTAATTAAGTATCCCCAAGATCGAAAGTTATCGCCTAACCATATCCCCGTCAAAGGATAGTGGATAAGTTTAAGACATCTGGGATTGAGTTGAAGGAGAACTTTACCGATCCTAACAATGAGGCTCATAAATCTTGCAAAATATGCAAATATGCAAAATTAAGTCTTAATGGCGTAGAGGTGCGCATGATCGACCACCAATCCATTCATTTTTATGAGTCTTACGTAACAAGAAGACTACTGAGCTTGACTATTTTTGGCAGTCAACTTTCATTTGTGTGAATGCCCCTTTTAAGTTACAGTGTGGCATGTAAAAATTTGGGCACTCCTGGTCAAAATGTCTATTACTGTGAACAAAAGCTAGTTGAAGATGAAATGATCTCTAAAAGACATAAAGTTTAAGATGACACATTTTCTCTGTATTTTAGGCAAATAAAATAATGTCTTTTTTTTTTCATTTTAAAAATTACAAAAAAGAAAATTGGCTAATGCAAACGTTTTGGTACCCTTGGAGATTTGTGTGCTCAGATAACTTTGACCAAGGTTTAAGACCTTAATTAGCCTGGTAGGGTTATGGCTTGTTCACAATCATCGTTAGGAAATGCCAGGTGATGCAAATTTGGCAGCCACTTAAAAACCAAGCCTCCTCTAACCTTGTGGCAAAAAACAGCAGCCATGGGTTCTTCTAAGCAGCTGCCTAGCACTCTGAGAATGAAAATGGTGAAGGCCCACAAAGATATAAGAAGATAGCAAAGCATTTTCAACTTGCCCTTTCCTCAGTTCGAAATGTAATAGATATGGCAGTTAACAGAAACACTAGAGGTCAAGATAAAGTCTGGAAGACCAAGCAAAAATTCAGTGAGTGCTGCTGAAAGGATTGATAGAGAAGCCAATCAAAACCCCTGCTTGACTGCAAGAGGTCTTCAGAAAGATTTAGCTGAGTTGTGGTATATTGTTCTACTGTTCAAAGACACCTGCATAAATATGGCCTTCATGGAAGAGTCATCAGAAAAACCTCTCCTGCGTCCTCACCATAAAATTCAAAGTCAAAAGTATGCAGAAGATCATATAAACAAGCCTGCATGCTTGGCGCCTGTTACATAGTAAATCAACATGCGGGGATTACCCGACAGTCACTGTAATGCTGTAGCCATATTGGTAGTGGCATTACTGTGATGGGTTGGCCGCAATACTTCATTAGAGGTTACAAAAGGACAGATACCACTGTGCTCATTATAATGACACCATTGCATAGCTTATGATTGAATGCACATGATTGAAAGTTATCCCCAAACCATATCCCAGACATAGGAAAGGGAATAAGTTTGAGATCTCTGGGATTGTGACAAAGAAGAACTTTATTGATCCTAAGAACAAGGCTCAGACATCTTGAGAACTGGGATCTGCAAAACCAAGTCTGAATGGAGTAAAAATGTGCATGCTTGACCACGACTCCATTCATTTTCTATGGGTCTTGCGCAAAAAGCAGACTATAGTGCATGACAATTTTTGGCAGTCCTATAGACAATGAATAAAGCGGAGATTTAACATGCACAATTTTTTCAACTCAAATCAGGCTAAGCTTAGGAATCCAGAGTCCCACTTTTAATAATGTTGTCGGTTCCAGCTACCTGTTCCAGCAATGAGTAAATCATTCCTTAACTTGTGAATAGGGGATATTTTTCATTTGTGTGAATGTCCCTTTAAGATATAATAAATAATTATAAAAAGATAAACTCTCTTTTGTCCATAGCAACCAATCACTGCACAGCTTTTATTGTGCATTCTGCTGTTGAAAAATAAAAGCTACACTGATTGGCAATTATGACCACCAGAGTCAATGTATCCTATAGGCAGTTTTCATAAATCTTCCCCTTTTTAACCCCTCTGTGACCTTAGACGTACTATCCCGTCGAGGTGCCTTGGGCTTATCTGACCCTGGACGGGATAGTACGTCATAGCGATCGGCAGCGCTCACGGGGGGAGCGCCGCCGATCGCGGCCGGGTGTCAGCTGCTTATCGCAGCTGACATCCGGCACTATGTGCCAGGAGCGGTCACGGACCGCCCCCGGCACATTAACCCCTGGCACACCGCGATCAAACATGATCGCGATGTACCGGCGGTGCAGGGAAGCACCGCGCAGGGAGGGGGCTCCCTGCGGGCTTCCCTGAGCCCCCCGCAGCAACGCGATGTGATCGCATTGCTGCGGGGGTCTTACCTCCCTCCCTGCCTGCTCGAGCCCCGGATCCAAGATGGCCGCGGATCCGGGTCCTTCAGGGAGGGAGGTGGCTTCACAGAGCCTGCTCAGAGCAGGCACTGTGAAGCCTGCAGCGCTGCTAGTCAGATCAGTGATCTGACAGAGTGCTGTGCAAACTGTCAGATCACTGATCTGTGATGTCCCCCCGTGGGACAAAGTAAAAAAGTAAAAAAAAAATTTTCCAAATGTGTAAAAAAAAATAACAAAAAATATTCCAAAATAATGAAAAAAAATATATATATTATTCCCATAAATAAATTTCTTCATCTAAATAAAAAAAAAAAACCAATAAAAGTACACATATTTAGTATCGCCGCGTCCGTAACGACCCGACCTATAAAACTGCCCCACTAGCTAACCCCTTCAGTAAACACCGTAAGAAAAAAAAAAAAAACGAGGCAAAAAACAACGCTTTATTATCATACCGCCGAACAAAAAGTGGAATAACACGCGATCAAAAGGACAGATATAAATAACCATGGTACCGATGAAAACGTCATATTGTCCCGCAAAAAACGAGCTGTCACACAGCATCATCAGCAAAAAAATAAAAAAGTTATAGTCCTGAGAATAAAGCGATGCAAAAATAATTATTTTTTCTGTAAAATAGTTTTTATCGTATAAAAGCACCAAACCATTAAAAAATGATATAAATGAGGTATCGCTGTAACCGTACTGACCCGAAGAATAAAACTGATTTATCAATTTTACCAAACGCGGAACGGTATAAACGCCTCCCCCAATAGAAATTCATGAATAGCTGGTTTTTGGACATTCTTCCTCACAAAAATCGGAATAAAAAGCGATCAAAAAATGTCACGTGCCCAAAAATGTTTTCAATAAAAACGTCAACTCGTCCCGCAAAAAACAAGACCTAACATGACTCTGTGGACCAAAATATGGAAAAATTATAGCTCTCAAAATGTGGTATTGCAAAAAATATTTTTTGCAATAAAAAGGGTCTTTCAGTGTGTGACGGCTGCCAATCATAAAAATCCGCTAAAAAACTCGCTATAAAAGTAAATCAAACCCCCCTTCATCACCCCCTTAGTTAGGGAAAAATAAAAAAAAATGTATTTATTTCCATTTTCCCATTAGGGCTAGGGCTAGGGCTAGGGTTAGGGCTAGGGTTAGGGCTAGGGTTAGGGTTAGGGTTAGGGCTAGGGTTAGGGTTAGGGCTAGGGTTAGGGTTAGGGCTAGGGTTAGAGTTAGGGTTAGGGCTAGGGCTAGGGCTAGGGCTAGGGTTAGGGCTAGGGTTAGGGCTAGGGTTAGGGTTGGGGCTACAGTTAGGGTTGGGGCTAAAGTTAGGGTTAGGGTTTAGATTACATTTACAGTTGGGAATAGGGTTGGGATTAGGGTTAGGGGTGTGTCAGGGTTAGAGGTGTGGTTAGGGTTACCGTTGGAATTAGGGTTAGGGGTGTGTTTAGATTAGGGTTTCAGTTATAATTGTGGGGTTTCCACTGTTTCAGCACATCAGGGGCTCTCCAAACACGACATGGCGTCCGATCTCAATTCCAGCCAATTCTGCGTTGAAAAAGTAAAACAGTGCTCCTTCCCTTCCGAGCTCTCCTGTGTGCCCAAACAGGGGTTTACCCTCACATATGGGGTATCAGCGTACTCAGGACAAATTGGACAACAACTTTTGTGGACCAATTTCTTCTGTTACCCTTGGGAAAATACAAAACTGGGGGCTAAAAAATAATTTTTGTGGGAAAACAAAAAGATTTTTTATTTTCACGGCTCTGCGTTATAAACTGTAGTGAAACACTTGGGGGTTCAAAGTTCTCACAACACATCTAGATATGTTCATTGAGGGGTCTAGTTTCCAATATGGGGTCACTTGTGGGGGGTTTCTACTGTTTAGGTACATTAGGGGCTCTGCAAACGCAATGTGACGCCTGCAGACCAATCCATCTAAGTCTGCATTCCAAATGGCGCTTCTTCCCTTCCGAGCCCTCCCATGCGCCCAAACGGTGGTTCCCCCCCACATATCGGGTATCAGCGTACTCAGGACAAATTGGACAACAACTTTTGGGGTCCAATTTCTCCTGTTACCCTAGGGAAAATACAAAACTAGGGGCTAAAAAATAATTTTTGTGGGAAAAGAATTTTGTTTTATTTTTATGTCTCTGCATTATAAACTTCTGTGAAGCCCTTGGTGGGTCAAAGTGCTCACCACACATCCAGATAAGTTCCTTAGGGGGTCTACTTTCCAAAATGGTGTCACTTGTGGGGGGTTTCAATGTTTAGGCACATCAGTGGATCTCCAAACGCAACATGGCGTCCCATCTCAATTTCTGTCAATTTTGCATTGAAAAGTCAAACGGCGCTCCTTCCCTTCCGAGCTCTCCCATGCGCCCAAACAGTGGTTTACTGCCACATATGGGGTATCAGCGTACTCAGGACAAATTGGACAACAACTTTTGAGGTCCAGTTTCTTCTCTTACCCTTGGAAAAATAAAAAATTGGGGGCAAAAATATAATTTTTGTGAAAAAATATGATTTTTTATTTTTACGGTTCTGCATTATAAACTTCTGTGAAGCACTTGGTGGGTCAAAGTGCTCACCACACCTCTAGATAAGTTCCTTAGGGGGTCTACTTTCCAAAATGGTGTCAATTGTGGGGGGTTTCAATGTTTAGGCACATCAGTGGCTCTCCAAACGCAACATGGCGTCCCATCTCAATTTCTGTCAATTTTGCATTGAAAAGTCAAACGGCGCTCCTTCCCTTCCGAGCTCTCCCATGCGCCCAAACAGTGGTTTACTGCCACATATGGGGTATCAGCGTACTCAGGACAAATTGGACAACAACTTTTGAGGTCCAATTTCTTCTCTTACCCTTGGAAAAATAAAAAATTGGGGGCAAAAATATAATTTTTGTGAAAAAATATGATTTTTTATTTTTACGGTTCTGCATTATAAACTTCTGTGAAGCACTTGGTGGGTCAAAGTGCTCACCACACATCCAGATAAGTTCTTTAGGGGGTCTACTTTCCAAAATGGTGTCACTTGTGGGGGGTTTCAGTGTTTAGGCACATCAGTGGCTCTCCAAACGCAACATGGCGTCCCATCTCAATTCCTGTCAATTTTGCATTGAAAAGTCAAATGGCGCTCCTTCCCTTCCGAGCTATCCCATGCGCCCAAACAGTAGTTTACCCCCACATATGGGGTATCAGCATACTCAGGACAAATTGGAAAACAACTTTTGAGGTCCAATTTCTTCTCTTACCTTTGGAAAAATAAAAAATTGGGGGCAAAAATATAATTTTTGTGAAAAAATATGATTTTTTATTTTTACGGTTCTGCATTATAAACTTCTGTGAAGCACTTGGTGGGTCAAAGTGCTCACCACACATCCAGATAAGTTCCTTAGGGGGTCTACTTTCCAAAATGGTGTCACTTGTGGGGGGTTTCAATGTTTAGACACATCAGTGGCTCTCCAAACGCAACATGGCGTCCCATATCAATTTCTGTCAATTTTGCATTGAAAAGTCAAACGGCGCTCCTTCCCTTCCGAGCGCTCCCATGCGCCCAAACAGTAGTTTACCCCCACATATGGGGTATCAGCGTACTCAGGACAAATTGGACAACAACTTTTGGGGTCCATTTTCTCCTGTTACCCTTGGTAAAATAAAACAAATTGGAGCTGAATTAAATTTTTTGTGTAAAAAAGTTAAATGTTCATTTTTATTTAAACATTCCAAAAATTCCTATTAAACACCTGAAGGGTTAATAAACTTCTTGAATGTGGTTTTGAGCACCTTGAGGGGTGCAGTTTTTAGAATGGTGTCACACTTGGGCATTTTCTATCATATAGACCCCTCAAAATGACTTCAAATGAGACGTGGTCCCTAAAAAAAAATGGTGTTGTAAAAATGAGAAATTGCTGGTCAACTTTTAACCCTTATAACTCCCTAACAAAAAATTTGGTTCCAAAATTATGCTGATGTAAAGGAGACATGTGGGAAATGTTACTTATTAAGTATTTTGTGTGACATATCTCTGTAATTTAATTGCATAAAAATTCAAAGTTTGAAAATTGCCAAATTTCCATTTTTTTCACAAATAAACGCAGGTACTATCAAAGAAATTTTACCACTATCATGAAGTACAATATGTCACGAGAAAACAATGTCAGAATCACCAGGATCCGTTGAAGCGTTCCAGAGTTATAACCTCATAAAGGGACAGTGGTCAGAATTGTAAAAATTGGCCTGGTCATTGACGTGCAAACCACCCTTGGGGGTAAAGGGGTTAATTTTTGCAACAATTTCAACATGAAAATAGAAATTTTATTGATGATTATAAAAATTTTTTTTTATCACCATTACAATAAATAAATACATAAAAAAAAACATAAAGAACAAGAGAGCAGGGTTCAAGTGACACCTAGTGTCACGTCCAAAGGTGGTCAGATTAATCAAAAGGGCATAATAAAACTACATGCATACAAATATGTGCAAAATAGCAAAATAAGCAGCAGGACTAATAATCATGTTAAGTAATATTTAACAGGCAGTAAGCTACAAAAAATATAAATGTTCAAAAAAAGCAAAGAATGAACAAAAAGGTTAATGGCTATAAATATATAAGGTAACACACGCAGAATTGCTGGCTATAAGAAATTCATAAGGACCTCCTATCCAATATAACAATATAAACCAGCAAGTGCATGGTACAGTATATACAGGCACCCAAATAAAAATCATGCAATCATGCCAAACCATAATCATAATATTTTACCAAAAGAGGCCTAGTAATGATAGATTAGATTGTAATCAAAATCCCTGAAAATACATGCAGATTATAAAAGGATCAAAATGTCAGTAATAGACCAAACTTCCCCGAGGAAGCATAGTAGCGAAACGCGTGTTGGGGTTGTTTTCCACGTCCATTTTCAAGGTTGGTCTATTGCGGGTATTTTGATACTTTTATCATCTGCATGCATTTTCAGGGGTTTTGATTACAATCTAATCCGTCATTACTAGGCCTCTTTTGGTAAACTATTATGGTTATGGTTTGGCATGATTGCATGATTTTTATTTGGGTGCCTGTATATACCATGCACTTGCTGGTTTATATTGTTATATTGGATAGGAGGCCCTTATGAATCTCTTGTAGCCAGCAATTTTCCGTGTGTTATCTTATCTACTATATACAGTGGGGCAAAAAATTAGTCAGCAATAGTGCAAGTTCCACCACTTAAAAAGATGAGAGGCGTCTGTAATTTACATCATAGGTAGACCTCAACTATGGGAGGCAAACTGAGAAAAAGAAATCCAGAAAATCACATTGTCTGCTTTTTTAACATTTTATTTGCATAGTATGGTGGAAAATAAGTATTTGGTCAGAAACAAAATTTCATCTCAATACTTTGTAATATATCCTTTGTTGGCAATGACAGAGGTCAAACGTTTTCTGTAAGTCTTCACAAGGTTGCCACACACTGTTGTTGGTATGTTGGCCCATTCCTCCATGCAGATCTCCTCTAGAGCAGTGATGTTTTTGGCTTTTCGCTTGGCAACACGGACTTTCAACTCCCTCCAAAGGTTTTCCATAGGGTTGAGATCTGGAGACTGGCTAGGCCACTCCAGGACCTTGAAATGCTTCTTACGAAGCCACTCCTTCGTTGCCCTGGTGGTGTGCTTTGGATCATTGTCATGTTGAAAGACCCAGCCACGTTTCATCTTCAATGCCCTTGCTGATGGAAGGAGGTTTGCACTCAAAATCTCATGATACATGGCCCCATTCATTCTTTCATGTACCCGGATCAGTCGTCCTGGCCCCTTTGCAGAGAAACAGCCCAAAAGCATGATGTTTCCACCACCATGCTTTACAGTAGGTATGGTGTTTGATGGATGCAACTCAGTATTCTTTTTCCTCCAAACACGACAAGTTGTGTTTCTACCAAACAGTTCCAGTTTGGTTTCATCAGACCATAGGACATTCTCCCAAAACTCCTCTGGATCATCCAAATGCTCTCTAGCAAACTTCAGACGGGCCCGGACATCTACTGGCTTAAGCAGTGGGACACGTCTGGCACTGCAGGGTCTGAGTCCATGGTGGCATAGTGTGTTACTTATGGTAGGCTTTGTTACATTGATCCCAGCTCTCTGCAGTTCATTCACTAGGTCCCCCCGCGTGGTTCTGGGATTTTTGCTCACCGTTCTTGTGATCATTCTGACCCCACGGGGTGGGGTTTTGCGTGGAGCCCCAGATCGAGGGAGATTATCAGTGGTCTTGTATGTCTTCCATTTTCTAATTATTGCTCCCACTGTTGATTTCTTCACTCCAAGCTGGTTGGCTATTGCAGATTCAGTCTTCCCAGCCTGGTGCAGGGCTACAATTTTGTTTCTGGTGTCCTTTGACAGCTCTTTGGTCTTCACCATAGTGGAGTTTGGAGTCAGACTGTTTGAGGGTGTGCACAGGTGTCTTTTTATACTGATAACAAGTTTAAACAGGTGCCATTACTACAGGTAATGAGTGGAGGAAAGAGGAGACTCTTAAAGAAGAAGTTACAGGTCTGTGAGAGCCAGAAATCTTGATTGTTTGTTTGACCAAATACTTATTTTCCACCATAATATGCAAAAAAATGATAAAAAACAGACAATGAGATTTTCTGGATTTTTTTTTCTCAGTTTGTCTCCCATAGTTGAGGTCTACCTATGATGTAAATTACAGACGTCTTTTTAAGTGGTGGAACTTGCACTATTGCTGACTGACTAAATACTTTTTTGCCCCACTGTAATTGTCTAAGGGTCACTTCCGTCTGTTTGTCTTTCTGTCTGTCACAGATATTCATTGGTCGCGGCCTCTGTCT
The DNA here is from genome assembly GCF_032444005.1 of Ranitomeya imitator. Taxonomy (NCBI): domain Eukaryota; kingdom Metazoa; phylum Chordata; class Amphibia; order Anura; family Dendrobatidae; genus Ranitomeya; species Ranitomeya imitator. Next base: position 415,678,935 of record NC_091286.1, on the reverse strand, counting down.
ATCATGGAAATCCAAGTCGCTGATTGGTCAAGGCAAAACGCCCACGACCAATCAGCGAGGGGCACAGTCCGGCTGCAAAATGGCCACTCCTTCCTCCCCGCAGTCAGTGCCCGCTCCCTCCAGTCAGCCCTCACCCAGGGTTAATGGCTGCGTTACACTGCGTTATGCCGTGGTGTAACGCACTCCATTAACTCTGCTATTAACCCTTTGTGACCAACTTTTTTTACTATTGATGCTGCCTATGCAGCATCAATAGTAAAAATATCTAATGTTAAAAATAATTTTAAAAAAATCATTATATTCTCACCGTCCGTCGGCCCCTCGGATCCACAACAGGCCTTTCCCGCTGCTCGCGACATTCCGGTGACCGCTCCATGCATTGCGATCTCGCGAGATGATGACGTGGTCGTCTCGCGAGACCGCAAGGCACCGCGCAACCAATCAGCGACATTGCCGCGGGATTTAAATCCCCCTTCGCTGATTGGTCGTGCCCAGCCGACATTGGCGTGGGATTTAAATCCTGCTTCGCTGATTGGTGGTGCCCAGTTGGTGCGACCAATAAGCGACATTGCCACGGGATTAAAAACCCGCTTCACCGATTGCTCGCACCCAGCTGGCGTGACCAATCAGCAACATTGCCGCAGGATTTAAATCCCGCTTTGCTGATCGGTCGCGCCCAATCAGTGACATTGCTTCGGGATTTAAATCCTGCTTCGCTGATTGCTCACGCCCAATCACCGACATTGCTGCAGATTTAAATCCCGCTTCGCTGATTGGTCGCGTCCAACCGGCACGATGAATCAGCGACATTGGCGCGGAATTTGAATCCCGCTTCGCTGATTGCTTGTGCCCAGCCAGCACGATGAATCAGCAACATTGGCACGGGATTTGAATCCTGCTTCACTGATTGGTCACGCCCAGTCATTGCGCGCGACCAGTGACATTGGCAAGGGATTTATATCCCGCTTCGCTGATTGGTCACGCAGCCGGCGCGCATGACCAATCAGCGACATTGGCGTGGGATTTGAATCATGCTTTGCTGATTCGTCACGCCCAGCCGGCGTGCGTGACCAATCAGCGACATTGGCACAGGATTTAAATCCCTTTTCGCTGATTGGTAGCGCACAGATAGGTGCTTCTGTTACCTTCTGGAAGAAGCCAGCTGACATATATTGTGCTGCTGTTTATTATAGAGGCTTTTAGTTTGGTTACAGTAGATGGTCCTGTAATTGTTTATAAGTCTTGTAAATATACAATATACCTTGTCTCACACACATACAAAATCATACTTCTTATTACATTTTCCTTATATTTGTTTGTTTGGTTATTTTTCTCAATCTGTTGAATCTTGACTTGACTATTAATATGATTGTGTAACCCTTTAAAGAAATACAATTTTGCAAGTTGGTTATCATTGAGTTCTGAATTACTAGTACATAGCTACTGATCTGTCTTCCGTAAAAAAAACACTTGAAAATGTGTAAAATGTGAAAATGAATATAATGAAAACTCACTTGTATACACAGATATTTCCGAACTGTTTCCTGTCACATTATTCTCCCCAACAACAGCAGAGACCAGCAATGTGTAATAATTCCCCGGTGTCAGGCCATCAATTGTATCAGATGTTGAAGTCACGGTTTTATTGAAAGTTGGTTCTCCCAGAATCTGGATTTCATAAGAACTTGCATTTCCATCTGGCTTGGCCCAGCTCACAGATATAGAAGTGGTGGTTATGATCCCAGTCATCAGGTTCTTCACTACTTCAGGTTCTATAATGAAACAGAAAATATATAAATAATGTCAATCTTTACGTTTTGAAGGTAAAGACAATTCACAGTTTGCGCTGTGCTAACCAAAATCATAATTTTGTTTAGCGTAGCTCAAACCATGAATTGTATTTAACTTCAAGCATCCTGGTGGAGTTCATTCCCCAGTCTGCACAACTCACCCAAGGGAGCACATTACCTGTATCTAACTTATCTTTTTAGAAAGGTATTACCCTATGGTCTGGTGCACTCTGTTTCCTTACAGTGTTTATCTAATCTTTAGGTTTTTATAAAGAAACTAATGTACAGGATGTCTCTAAAGCCTGGACACATAGGACACATAGGCAAAAATACATATTTTCAAGAAATTTAATTTGTTAACATTTTATTCAATTGGAATATTAAATATCTTTTTTAATATGATTTCCGTCATTTGTGTTGCAAAAGTTGATGCACTTTGTAAAATTCTATTATAGTTAATTAAATTAATTAAAATTATCGTTAGTGAGAATAGCTATGTGTCCAGACTTTAGGGACACCCTTTAGAATGACTGTATTGAAGAGTCTAATGTTCCAACGTTTTACAGTTTCATAAAGGTACTTACTTGTATACACAAATATTGCTGAACTATTTCCTGTCACATTATTTTCCCCAACCACAGCAGAGACCAGCAATGTGTAATAAATCCCCGATGTCAGGCCTTCAATTGTATAAGAAGTTGTAGTCATGGTTTTGTTGAAAGTTGGATCTCCCAGAATCTGGATTTCATAAGAACTTGCATTTCCATCTGGTTTATCCCAGTTCAGGGATATGGAAGTGGTGGTGATGATCCCAGTCATCAGGTTCTTCACTAGATCAGGCTCTATTAATGAGCAAAAAAGTTAAGAATAATGTGTATAACATTATCTGATAAAGACATTTGCCTGGTCAGAATATACTTTAGTTTTGTAAGATCCAACAATTTAAAGTTTACCTATTTTAAGATACATAAAGATCACAACTCAGAAATTTATATTTCCTAAAGATTTAAGTGATTCTTTGGTTTGGAAATTAATTAAGTATCCCCAAGATCGAAAGTTATCGCCTAACCATATCCCCGTCAAAGGATAGTGGATAAGTTTAAGACATCTGGGATTGTGTTGAAGGAGAACTTTACCGATCCTAACAATGAGGCTCATAAATCTTGCAAAATATGCAAATATGCAAAATTAAGTCTTAATGGCGTAGAGGTGCGCATGCTCGACCACCAATCCATTCATTTTTATGAGTCTTATGTAACAAGAAGACTACTGAGCTTGACTATTTTTGGCAGTCAACTTTCATTTGTGTGAATGCCCCTTTTAAGTTACAGTGTGGCATGTAAAAATTTGGGCACTCATGGTCAAAATGTCTGTTACTGTGAACAAAAGCTAGTTGAAGATGAAATGATCTCTAAAAGACATAAAGTTTAAGATGACACATTTTCTCTGTATTTTAGGCAAATAAAAAAATGTCTTTTTTTTTTTCATTTTAAAAATTACAAAATAGAAAATTGGCTAATGCAAACGTTTTGGTACCCTTGGAGATTTGTGTGCTCAGATAACTTTGACCAAGGTTTAAGACCTTAATTAGCCTGGTAGGGTTATGGCTTGTTCACAATCATCGTTAGGAAATGCCAGGTGATGCAATTTGGCAGCCATTTAAAAACCAAGCCTCCTCTAACCTTGTGGCAAAAAACAGCAAAAAGGATAAACTCTCTTTTGTCCATACCAACCAATCACTGCACAGCTTTTATTGTGCATTCTGCTGTTGAAAAATAAAAGCTGCACTGATTGGCAATTATGACCACCAGAGTCAATGTATCCTATAGGCAGTTTTCATAAATCTTCCCCTTTTTAATTTTTGCAACAATTTCAACATGAAAATAGAAATTTTATTGATGATTATAAAAAATTTTTTTATCACCATTACAATAAATAAATACATAAAAAAAACATAAAGAGCAAGAAAGCAGGGTTCAAGTGACACTTAGTGTAACGTCCAAAGGTGGTCAGATTAATGAAAAGGGTATAATAAAACTACATGCATATAAATATGTGCAAAATAGCAAAATAAGCAGCAGGACTAATAATCATATTAAGTAATATTTAACAGGCAGTAAGCTACAAAAAATATAAATGTGCAAAAAAAGCAAAGAATGAACAAAAAGGTTAATGGCTATAAATATATAAGGTAACACACGCAGAATTGCTGGCTACAAGAAATTCATAAGGACCTCCTATCCAATATAACAATATAAACCAGCAAGTGCATGGTACAGTATATACAGGCACCCAAATTAAAATCATGCAATCATGCCAAACCATAATCATAATATTTTACCAAAAGAGGCCTAGTAATGATAGATTAGATTGTAATCAAAATCCCTGAAAATACATGCAGATGATAAAAGGATCAAAATGTCAGTAATAGACCAACCTTGAGAATGGATGTGGAAAACAACCCCAACGTGCGTTTCGCTACTATGCTTCCCCCTGAGGAAGCATAGTAGCGAAACGTGTGTTGGGGTTGTTTTCCACGTCCATTCTCAATGTTGGTCTATTACGGGTATTTTGATACTATTATCATCTGCATGCATTTTCAGGGATTTTGATTACAATCTAATCCGTAATTACTAGGCCTCTTTTGGTAAACTATTATGGTTATGGTTTGGCATGATTGCATGATTTTTATTTGGGTGCCTGTATATACCATGCACTTGCTGGTTAATATTGTTATATTGGATAGGAGGCCCTTATGAATCTCTTGTAGCCAGCAATTTTCCGTGTGTTACCTTATCTACTATATAATTGTCTAAGTGTTACTTCCGTCTGTTTGTCTTTCTGTCTGTCTTTCTGTCTGTCACAGATATTCATTGGTCGCGGTCTCTGTCTATCATGGAAATCCAAGTAGCTGATTGGTCATGTCAAAACGCCCACGACCAATCAGCGAGGGGCACAGTCCGGCCGCAAAATGGCCGCTCCTTCCTCCCCGCAGTCAGCGCCCGCTCCCTCCAGTCAGCCCTCACCCAGGGTTAATGGCTGCGTTACACCGCGTTATGCCGCGGTGTAACGCACTCCATTAACTCTGCTATTAACCCTGTGTGACCAACTTTTTTACTATTGATGCTGCCTATGCAGCATCAATAGTAAAAATATATAATGTTAAAAATAATTTTAAAAAAAATCATTATATACTCACCGTCCGTCGGCCCCTCCGATCCACAACAGGCCTTTCCCGCTGCTCGCGACATTCCGGTGACCGCTCCATGCATTGCAATCTCGCGAGATGATGACGTGGTGGTCTCGTGAGATCGCAAGGCACCGCGCGGCCAATCAGCGATATTGCCGCGGGATTTAAATCCCGTTTTGCTGATTGGTCACGCCCAGCCGACATTGGCGTGGGATTTAAATCCCGCTTCGCTGATTGGTAGCTGTTATGAAAGGTAATTCAGTACCACAATGGACATAGAGGTCAGCGCACATACAGTGACCTGGCAATAACCCAAAAAACAAAAACGAGCTCTGAGACGTGGGAACTCTGTTGACCGCAATCCCTAATTCTCTCCAACCACACTAGAGGCAGCCGTGGATTGCGCCTAACACTGCCTATGCATCTCGGCACGGCCTGAGAAACTAGCTAGCCTGAAGATAGAAAATAAGCCTACCTTGCCTCAGAGAAATACCCCAAAGGAAAAGGCAGCCCCCACATATAATGACTGTGAGTTAAGATGAAAAGACAAACGTAGAGATTAAATAGACTTAGCAAAGTGAGGCCCAACTTTCTGAACAGAGCGAGGATAGGAAAGGTAACTTTGCGGTCAACACAAAACCCTACAAAAACCACGCAAAGGGGGCAAAAAGACCCTCCGTACTGAACTAACGGCACGGAGGTACACCCTCTGCGTCCCAGAGCTTCCAGCAAGCAGAAAAAACAAATTGACAAGCTGGACAGAAAAAAAAACAGCAAACAAATAGCAAAGAGGAACTTAGCTATGCAGAGCAGCAGGCCACAGGAAAGATCCAGGAGGAAACAGGTCCAATACTAGAACATTGACTGGAAGCCAGGATCAAAGCACTAGGTGGAGTTAAATAGGGTAGCACCTAACGACTTCACCATATCACCTTAGGAAGGAAACTCAGAAGCCGCAGTACCACTTTCCTCCACCAACGGAAGCTCACAGAGAGAATCAGCCGAAGTACCACCTGTGACCACAAGAGGGAGCTCTGCCACAGAATTCACAACAGTACCCCCCCTTGAGGAGGGGTCACCGAACCCTCACCAGAGCTCCCAGGACGACCAGGATGAGCCATATGAAAGGCACGAACAAGATCGGGAGCATGGACATCAGAGGCAAAGACCCAGGAATTATCTTCCTGAGCATAACCCTTCCACTTAACCAGATACTGGAGTTTCCGTCTAGAAACACGAGAATCCAAAATCTTCTCCACAATATACTCCAACTCCCCCTCCACCAAAACCGGGGCAGGAGGATCAACAGATGGAACCACGGGTGCCACGTATCTCCGCAACAATGACCTATGGAATACGTTATGTATGGAAAAAGAATCTGGAAGGGTCAGACGAAAAGACACAGGATTAAGAACCTCAGAAATCCTATACGGACCAATAAAATGAGGTTTAAACTTAGGAGAGGAAACCTTCATAGGAATATGACGAGAAGATAACCAAACCAAGTCCCCAACCCGAAGTCGGGGACCCACACAGCGTCTGCGATTAGCAAAACGTTGAGCCTTCTCCTGGGACAAGGTCAAATTGTCCACTACATGAGTCCAAATCTGCTGCAACCTGTCCACCACAGTATCCACACCAGGACAGTCCGAAGACTCAACCTGCCCTGAAGAGAAACGAGGATGGAACCCAGAGTTGCAGAAAAACGGTGAAACCAAGGTAGCCGAGCTGGCCCGATTATTAAGGGCGAACTCAGCCAAAGGCAAAAAGGACACCCAGTCATCCTGATCAGCAGAAACAAAGTATCTCAGATATGTTTCCAAGGTCTGATTGGTTCGTTCGGTCTGGCCATTAGTCTGAGGATGGAAAGCCGAGGAAAAAGATAAGTCAATGCCCATCCTACCACAAAAGGCTCGCCAAAACCTCGAAACAAACTGGGAACCTCTGTCAGAAGCGATATTCTCTGGAATGCCATTTAAACGAACCACATGCTGGAAAAACAATGGCACCAAATCAGAGGAGGAATGCAATTTAGACAAGGGTACCAAATGGACCATCTTAGAGAAGCGATCACAGACCACCCAAATGACTGACATCTTTTGAGAGACGGGAAGATCTGAAATAAAATCCATAGAGATATGTGTCCAAGGTCTCTTCGGGACCGGCAAGGGCAAAAGCAACCCACTGGCACGAGAACAGCAGGGCTTAGCCCGAGCACAAATCCCACAGGACTGCACAAAAGTACGCACATCCCGCGACAGAGATGGCCACCAAAAGGATCTAGCCACTAACTCTCTGGTACCAAAGATTCCAGGATGACCAGCCAACACCGAACAATGAACCTCAGAGATAACTTTATTCGTCCACCTATCAGGGACAAACAGTTTCTCCACTGGGCAACGATCAGGTTTATCAGCCTGAAATTTTTGCAGCACCCGCCGCAAATCAGGGGAGATAGCAGACACAATTACTCCCTCTTTGAGGATACCCACCGGCTCAGATACACCCGGAGAGTCGGGCACAAAACTCCTAGACAGAGCATCCGCCTTCACATTTTTAGAGCCCGGAAGATATGAAATCACATAGTCAAAACGGGCAAAAAACAACGACCAACGAGCTTGTCTAGGATTCAAGCGCTTGGCGGATTCGAGATAAGTCAAGTTCTTATGATCAGTCAAGACCACCACGCCATGCTTAGCTCCTTCAAGCCAATGACGCCACTCCTCGAATGCCCACTTCATGGCCAGCAACTCTCGATTGCCAACATCATAATTTCGCTCAGCAGGCGAAAACTTCCTGGAAAAGAAGGCGCATGGTTTCATCACCAAGCAATCAGAACTTCTCTGCGACAAAACGGCCCCTGCTCCAATCTCAGAAGCATCAACCTCGACCTGGAACGGAAGCGAAACATCTGGTTGACACAACATAGGGGCAGAAGAAAAACGACGCTTCAACTCTTGAAAAGCTTCCACAGCAGCAGAAGACCAATTGACCACATCAGCACCTTTCTTGGTCAAATCGGTCAATGGTTTAGCAATACTAGAAAAATTGCAGATGAAGCGACGATAAAAATTAGCAAAGCCCAGGAACTTTTGCAGACTTTTCAGAGATGTCGGCTGAGTCCAATTATGGATGGCTTGGACCTTAACAGGGTCCATCTCGATAGTAGAAGGGGAAAAGATGAACCCCAAAAAAGAAACCTTCTGGACACCAAAGAGACACTTTGATCCCTTCACAAACAAAGAATTAGCACGCAGGACCTGAAACACCGTTCTGACCTGCTTCACATGAGACTCCCAATCATCCGAGAAGATAAAAATGTCATCTAAGTACACAATCAGGAATTTATCCAGGTACTCTCGGAAGATGTCATGCATAAAGGACTGAAACACTGATGGAGCATTGGCAAGTCTGAATGGCATTACAAGATACTCAAAATGGCCCTCGGGCATATTAAATGCAGTTTTCCACTCATCGCCTCGCTTAATACGCACAAGATTATACGCACCACGAAGATCTATCTTGGTGAACCAACTAGCCCCCTTAATGCGAGCAAACAAATCAGATAATAATGGCAAAGGGTACTGAAATTTAACCGTGATCTTATTTAGAAGGCGGTAATCTATACAAGGTCTCAGTGAACCATCCTTCTTGGCTACAAAAAAGAACCCTGCTCCTAATGGCGACGATGACGGGCGAATATGCCCCTTCTCCAAAGACTCCTTCACATAACTCCACATAGCGGCGTGCTCAGGCACAGATAAATTAAACAGTCGACCTTTTGGGAATTTACTACCAGGAATCAAATCGATAGCACAATCACAATCCCTATGCGGAGGTAGGGTATCGGACTTGGGCTCATCAAATATATCCCGGTAATCAGACAAGAACTCAGGAACCTCAGAAGGGGTGGATGACGAAATAGTCAGAAATGGGACATCACCATGTACCCCCTGACAACCCCAGCTGGACACAGACATAGATTTTCAATCTAATACTGGATTATGGACTTGTAGCCATGGCAACCCCAACACGACCACATCATGCAGATTATGCAACACCAGAAAGCGAATAACCTCCTGATGTGCAGGAGCCATGCACATGGTCAGCTGGGTCCAGTACTGAGGCTTATTCTTGGCCAAAGGCGTAGCATCAATTCCTCTCAATGGAATAGGACACTGCAAGGGCTCCAAGAAAAACCCACAACGCCTAGCATAGTCCAAGTCCATCAAATTCAGAGCAGCGCCTGAGTCCACAAATGCCATGACAGAATACGATGACAAAGAGCAGATCAAGGTAACGGACAGAAGAAATTTTGACTGTACCATACCAATGGTGGCAGACCTAGCGAACCGCTTAGTGCGCTTAGGACAATCAGAGATAGCATGAGTGGAATTACCACAGTAGAAACACAGCCCATTCAGACGTCTATGTTCTTGCCGTGCAACTCTGGTCCAAGTCCTATCGCACTGCATAGGCTCAGGTTTAAGCTCAGGTAATACCGCCAAATGGTGCACAGATTTACGCTCGCGCAAGCGTCGACCGATCTGAATGGTCAAAGACATAGACTCATTCAGACCAGCAGGCATAGGAAATCCCACCATGACATCCTTAAGGGCTTCAGAGAGACCTCTTCTGAAAATAGCTGCGAGCGCACCTTCATTCCACTGAGTGAGTACAGACCACTTTCTAAATTTCTGACAATATACCTCTATCTCATCCTGACCCTGACACAGAGCCAGCAAATTCTTCTCTGCCTGATCCACTGAATTAAGCTCATCGTACAACAATCTGAGCGCCAGGAAAAACGCATCAATATTACTTAATGCAGGATCCCCTGGCGCAAGGGAAAATGCCCAGTCCTGAGGATCGCCACGCAAAAAAGAAATAACAATTCTCACTTGTTGAACTGGATCACCAGAGGAGCGAGGTTTCAAGGCCAGAAACAGTTTGCAATTATTTTTTAAATTCACAAACTTCGCTCTATCACCGTAAAACAATTCAGGAATAGGAATTCTTGGTTCTAACATAGGCTTCTGAACCACCAAATCTTGAATCTTTTGTACATTTATAACGAGATTATCCAATGAAGAGCACAGACCCTGAATATCCATGTCCACACCTGTGTCCTGAACTACCCAAATGTCTAGGGGAAAAAAAAGGCAAAACACAGTGCAAAGAAAAAAAAATGGTCTCAGAACTTCTTTTTTCCCTCTATTGAGAATCATTAGTACTTTTGGCTTCCAGTACTGTTATGAAAGGTAATTCAGTACCACAATGGACATAGAGGTCAGTGCACATACAGTGACCTGGCAATAACCCAAAAAACAAGAACGAGCTCTGAGACGTGGGAACTCTGTTGACCGCAATCCCTAATTCTCTCCAACCACACTAGAGGCAGCCGTGGATTGCGCCTAACACTGCCTATGCAACTCGGCACGGCCTGAGAAACTAGCTAGCCTGAAGATAGAAAATAAGCCTACCTTGCCTCAGAGAAATACCCCAAAGGAAAAGGCAGCCCCCACATATAATGACTGTGAGTTAAGATGAAAAGACAAACGTAGAGATGAAATAGACTTAGCAAAGTGAGGCCCAACTTTCTGAACAGAGCGAGGATAGGAAAGGTAACTTTGCGGTCAACACAAAACCCTACAAAATCCATGCAAAGGGGGCAAAAAGACCCTCCGTACCGAACTAATGGCACGGAGGTACACCCTCTGCGTCCCAGAGCTTCCAGCAAGCAGAAAAAACAAATTGACAAGCTGGACAGAAAAAAAAACAGCAAACAAATAGCAAAGAGGAACTTAGCTATGCAGAGCAGCAGGCCACAGGAAAGATCCAGGAGGAAACAGGTCCAATACTAGAACATTGACTGGAAGCCAGGATCAAAGCACTAGGTGGAGTTAAATAGGGTAGCACCTAACGACTTCACCATATCACCTGAGGAAGGAAACTCAGAAGCCGCAGTACCACTTTCCTCCACCAACGGAAGCTCACAGAGAGAATCAGCCGAAGTACCACCCGTGACCACAATAGGGAGCTCTGCCACAGAATTCACAACAGGTAGCGCCCAGTCGGCACGACCAATCAGCGACATTGCCGTGGGATTAAAAACCCGCTTCACTGATTGCTCGCGCCCAGCCGGCGTGACCAATCAGCAACATTGCCGCAGGATTTAAAACCAGCTTTGCTGATTGGTCGCGTCAAATCAGAGACATTGCTGCGGGATTTAAATCCCGCTTCGATGATTGCTCGTGCCCAATCAGCGACATTGCCGCGTGGGATTTAAATCCCGCTTCGCTGATTTCTCGCGCCCAGCCGGCACGATGAATCAGCGACATTGGCGCGGAATTTTAATCCCGCTTCACTGATTGCTTGTGCCCAGCCGGCACGATGAATCAGCGACATTGCCGCGGGATTTGAATCCTGCTTCACTGATTGGTCACGCCCAGCCATTGCGCGCGACCAATCAGCGACATTGGCACGGGAATTAAATCCTGCTTTGCTGATTGGTCGCGCAGCAGGCGCGCGTGACCAATCAGCGACATTGGCACAGGATTTAAATCCCTTTTCGCTGATTGGTAGCGCACAGCCAGCGCGACAAATCAGTAACATTGGCGCGGGATTTGAATCCCGATTCGCTTATTTGTCACACCCAGCCAGTGCGCGTGACCAATCAGCGACATTGGCGCGGGATTTAAATCCCGCTTTTCTGATTGCTCGCACCCAGCCGGCGCGACGAATCAGCAACATTGGCGCGGGATTTGAATCCAGCTTCGCTGATTGGTCACGCCCAATCAGTGACATTGGCGCAGGATTTACATCCCGCTTTGCTGATTCTTAGCGCCCCGCTGGCGCGACGAATCAGCGACATTGTCGTGGGATTTAAATCCCGCTTCGTTGATTACTCGCGCCCAGCCAGCGCGACCAATCAGCGACACTGCCGTGGGATTTAAATCCCGCTTCGCCGATTGGTCACGCCAAGCCGGCACGCGCGACCAATCAGCAACATTGGCGCGGGATTTAAATCCCACTTCGCTGATTGGTCGCGCCCAGCCCGCTCACACAGGGTTAATGCCAGCGGTAACGAACCGCGTTATGCCGCGGGTAACGCACTACGTTACCGCTGCTACTAACCCTGTATTGTTGTGAATTCTGTGGTCAAGCTCCCTCCTGTGGTCGTGAGTGGTACTTCGGCTGGTTCTGCCTATGAGCTTCCTTTGGTGGATGAGAGTGGTACTGCGGCTTCTGAGTTTCCTTCCTCAGGTAATGAGGTTAAGTCGTTAGGTGCTGCTCTATTTAACTCCACCTAGCGCTTTGATCCTGGCCTCCAGTCAATGTTCTAGTATTGGTCTTGCTTTCTCCTGGATCGTTCCTGTGGCCTGTCTTCCTGCATAAGCTAAGTTTTGCTTGTGTTATTTTTGTTTGCTATTTTTTCTGTCCAGCTTGCTATATTGGTTTTTCTTGCTTGCTGGAAGCTCTGGGACGCAGAGGGAGCACCTCCGTACCGTTAGTCGGTGCGGAGGGTCTTTTTGCCCCCTCTGCGTGGTTGTTTGTAGGGTTTTGTGTTGACCGCAAAGCAATCTTTCCTATCTTCGGTCTGTTCAGTAAGTTGGGCCTCACTTTGCTAAATCTATTTCATCTCTGCGTTTGTATTTTCATCTCAACTCACAGTCATTATATGTGGGGGGCTGCCTTTTCCTTTGGGGTATTTCTCTGAGGCAAGCTAGGCTTATTTTTCTTTCTTAGGGCTAGCTAGTTTCTCAGGCTGTGCTCGAGGTGCATAGGTCTGGTCAGGAGTGCTCCACGGCTACCTCTAGTGTGGTTGGATAGGATTAGGGATTGCAGTCAGCAGAGTTCCCACGTCTCAGAGCTCGTCCTATGTTTTTGGTAATTGTCAGGTCACTTTGTGTGCTCTGAACTTCAAGGTCCATTGTGGTTCTGAATTACCTGTTCATAACACTGTATGTCCCCAACTTTTTACTATTGATGCTGCCTATGCAGCATCAATAGTAAAAAGATGTAATGTTAAAAATAATAAAAAAAAACAAAAATCTGCTATTCTCACTGTTGTGAATTCTGTGGCTGAATTCACTCCTGTGGTCACAAGTGGTACTGCAGCTTCTGGGCTTCCTTCCTCAGGTGTTCTGGTGAGCTCATTAGCTGCTTCGTTACTTAACTCCACCTGATGCTGCTATCCTTGCTCCTAGTCAATGTTCCAGTGTTGGATCTGAGCTTCTCCTGATTGTTCCTGTGTCCTGCTGCTCTGTATAGCTAAGTGCTTTTTTGCTATTTTGTTGTTTTTTTTCTGTCCAGCTTGTCTTTTGTTTTGCTGGAAGCTCTGAGAGCAAAGGGTGTACCGCCGTGCCGTTAGTCCGGCACGGTGGGTCTTTTTGCCCCCTTTGCGTGGTTTTTGCTTTAGGGTTTTTTGTAGACTGCAAAGTTCGCTTTTCTGTCCTCGCTCTGTCTAAGATTATCGGGCCCCACTTTGCTGAATCTATTTCATCCCTACGTTTTGTCTTTTCATCTTACTCACAGTCATTATATGTGGGGGGCTGCCTTTTCCTTTGGGGTATTTCTCTGGGGGCAAGTCAGGCCTATTTTTCTGTCTTCAGGCTAGCTAGTTTCTTAGGTTGTGCCGAGTTGCCTAGGTAGTTGTTAGGCGCAATCCACAGCCACTTTTAGTTGTGTTTAGGATAGGATCAGGTGTGTGGTCTACAGAGTTTCCACGTCTCAGAGCTCGTTTCTTGTTTTTTGGGTATTTGTCAGATCACTGTGTGCGCTCTGATCGCTAGGCACACTGTGTCTCTGGATTGCCTTCATAACACCTTTCATTAGCAGACATAACAGTACTAGGAGCCAACTAATGATTCTCAATAGAGGGAAAGAAAAAGTTCTGACATCATTTTTTTTTTTTTTTTCCTCTGCTCTGTGTTCACTTTTTTTTTTTCCCCTAGACATTTGGGTGTTTCTGGACACAGGTGTGGACATGGATATTCAGGGTCTGTGCTCTTCAATGGATAATCTCGTTATAAATGTACAAAAGATTCAAGATACTATTGATCAGAAATATATGCTAGAACCAAGAATTCCTATTCCTGATTTGTTTTTTGGAGATAGAACGAAGTTTCTAAGTTTCAAAAATAATTGTAAGCTATTTCTGGCCTTGAAACCTCATTCTTCTGGTAATCCTAGTCAACAGGTTTTGATTATTATTTCTTTTTTGCGCGGCGACCCTCAAGACTGGGCATTTTCTCTTGCGCCAGGAGACCCTGCATTGAGTAGTGTCGATGTGTTTTTCCTGGCACTCGGATTACTGTACGATGAGCCTAATTCAGTGGATCAGGCTGAGAAAAATTTGCTGGCTTTGTGCCAGGGTCAGGATGATATAGAAGTATATTGTCAGAAATTTAGGAAATGGTCAGTACTCACTCAGTGGAATGAATCTGCGCTGGCAGCTTTGTTCAGAAAGGGTCTCTCTGAGGCTCTTAAGGATGTCATGGTGGGATTTCCTATGCCTGCTGGTTTGAATGAGTCTTTGTCTTTGGCCATTCAGATCGGTCGACGCTTGCGCGAGCGTAAATCTGTGCACCATTTGGCGGTATTGCCTGAGGTTAAACCTGAGCCTATGCAGTGCGATAGGACTATGACTAGAGTTGAACGGCAGGAATACAGACGTCCGAATGGGCTGTGTTTCTACTGTGGTGATTCCACTCATGCTATTTCTAATTGTCCTAAGCGCACTAAGCGGTCCGCTAGGTCTGCCGTCATTGGTACTGTACAGTCCAAATTCCTTCTGTCCATTACCTTGATATGCTCTTTGTCGTCGTTTTCTGTCATGGCGTTTGTGGATTCAGGCGCTTCCCTGAATCTGATGGATTTGGATTATGCTAAACGTTGTGGGTTTTTCTTGGAGCCCTTGCAGTGTCCTATTCCATTGAGAGGAATTGATGCTACACCTTTGGCCGAGAATAAACCTCAGTACTGGGCCCAGCTGACCATGTGTATGGCTCCTGCACATCAGGAAGTTATTCGCTTTCTGGTGTTGCATAATCTGCATGATGTGGTCGTGTTGGGGTTGCCATGGCTACAAACCCATAATCCAGTATTGGATTGGAATTCCATGTCGGTATCCAGCTGGGGTTGTCAGGGGGTACATGGTGATGTTCCATTTTTGTCGATTTCGTCATCCACCCCTTCTGAGGTCCCAGAGTTCTTGTCTGATTATCAGGATGTATTTGAAGAGCCCAAGTCCGATGCCCTACCTCCGCATAGGGACTTTGATTGTGCTATCAATTTGATTCCTGGTAGTAAATTCCCTAAAGGTCGATTATTTAATTTATCCGTGCCCGAACACGCCGCTATGCGCAGTTATGTGAAGGAATCCCTAGAGAAGGGACATATTCGCCCATCGTCATCACCACTGGGAGCAGGGTTCTTCTTTGTAGCCAAGAAGGATGGTTCACTGAGACCGTGTATTGATTACCGCCTTCTTAATAAGATCACTGTTAAATTTCAGTATCCCTTGCCATTGTTATCTGACTTGTTTGCTCGGATTAAGGGGGCTAGTTGGTTCACTAAGATAGATCTTCGTGGTGTGTATGATCTGGTGAGAATCAGGCAAGGAGATGAATGGAAAACTGCATTCAATACGCCCGAGGGTCATTTTGAGTATCTAGTGATGCCGTTCGGACTTGCCAATGCTCCATCAGTGTTTCAATCCTTTATGCATGACATCTTCCGTGAGTACCTGGATAAATTCCTGATTGTTTACTTGGATGACATTTTGATCTTCTCAGATGATTGGGAGTCTCATGTGAAGCAGGTCAGAATGGTTTTTCAGGTCCTGCGTGCTAACTCTTTGTTTGTGAAGGGATCAAAGTGTCTCTTCGGTGTGCAGAAAGTTTCATTTTTGGGGTTCATCTTTACCCCTTCTACTATCGAGATGGATCCAGTTAAGGTCCAAGCCATCCAGGATTGGATTCAGCCGACATCTCTGAAAAGTCTGCAAAAGTTCCTGGGCTTTGCTAATTTTTATCGTCGCTTCATCTGTAATTTTTCCAGCATTGCCAAACCATTGACCGATTTGACCAAGAAGGGTGCTGATTTGGTTAATTGGTCTTCTGCTGCTGTGGAAGCTTTTCAAGAGTTGAAGCGTCGTTTTTGTTCTGCCCCTGTGTTGTGTCAGCCAGATGTTTCTCTTCCGTTCCAGGTCGAGGTTGATGCTTCTGAGATTGGAGCAGGGGCGGTTTTGTCACAGAGAGGTTCTGATTGCTCAGTGATGAAACCATGTGCTTTCTTTTCCAGGAAGTTTTCGGCCGCTGAGCGTAATTATGATGTGGGCAACCGAGAGTTGCTGGCCATGAAGTGGGCATTCGAGGAGTGGCGTCATTGGCTTGAAGGAGCTAAGCATCGCGTGGTGCTATTGACTGATCATAAGAACTTGACTTATCTCGAGTCTGCCAAGCGCTTGAATCCTAGACAGGCCCGTTGGTCGTTATTTTTTGTCCGCTTCGACTTTGTGATTTCGTACCTTCCGGGCTCTAAAAATGTGAAGGCGGATGCTCTGTCTAGGAGTTTTGTGCCCGACTCTCCGGGTTTATCTGAGCCAGCGGGTATCCTCAAGGAAGGAGTCATTGTGTCTGCCATCTCCCCTGATTTGCGGCGGGTGCTGCAAAAATTTCAGGCGAATAAACCTGATCGTTGTCCAGCGGAGAAACTGTTCGTCCCTGATAGGTGGACTAATAAACTTATCTCTGAACTTCATTGTTCGGTGTTGGCTGGTCATCCTGGAATCTTTGGTACCAGAGAGTTAGTGGCTAGATCCTTCTGGTGGCCATCCCTGTCACAGGATGTACGTACTTTTGTGCAGTCCTGTGGGATTTGTGCTAGGGCTAAGCCCTCCTGTTCTCGTGCCAGTGGGTTGCTTTTGCCCTTGCCGGTCCCAAAGAGGCCTTGGACACATATTTCAATGGATTTCATTTCTGACCTTCCCGTTTCTCAAAAGATGTCAGTTATTTGGGTGGTCTGTGATCGCTTTTCTAAAATGGTCCATCTGGTGCCCTTGGCTAAATTGCCTTCCTCCTCTGATTTGGTACCTTTGTTCTTTCAGCATGTGGTTCGGTTGCATGGCATTCCTGAGAATATTGTTTCTGAAAGAGGTTCCCAGTTTGTTTCAAGGTTCTGGCGAGCCTTTTGTGGTAGGATGGGCATTGACCTATCCTTTTCCTCGGCTTTCCATCCTCAGACTAATGGCCAGACCGAACGAACCAATCAGACCTTGGAAACATATCTGAGATGTTTTGTTTCTGCAGACCAGGATGATTGGGTGTCCTTTTTGCCGTTGGCTGAGTTCGCCCTTAATAATCGGGCCAGCTCGGCTACCTTGGTTTCTCCATTTTTTTGCAATTCTGGGTTCCATCCTCGTTTCTCTTCAGGACAGGTTGAGTCTTCGGACTGTCCTGGTGTGGATTCCGTGGTGGACAGGTTGCAGCAGATCTGGACTCAGGTAGTGGACAATTTGACCTTGTCCCAGGAGAATCTCAACTTTTTGCTAATCGCAGACGCCGTGTGGGTCCCTGACTTCGTGTTGGGGATCTGGTTTGGTTATCTTCTCGTCATATTCCTATGAAGGTTTCCTCTCCTAAATTTAAACCTCGTTTTATTGGTCCGTATAGGATTTCTGAGATTCTCAATCCTGTGTCTTTTCGTCTGACCCTCCCAGACTCCTTTTCCATACATAATGTATTCCATAGGTCGTTGTTGCGGAGATACGTGGCACCTATGGTTCCATCTGTTGAGCCTCCTGCCCCGGTTTTGGTGGAGGGGGAATTGGAGTATATTGTGGAGAAGATTTTGGATTCTCGTGTTTCTAGACGGAAACTCCAGTATCTGGTTAAATGGAAGGGTTATGCTCAGGAAGATAATTCCTGGGTTTTTGCCTCTGATGTTCATGCTCCCGATCTTGTTCGTGCCTTTCATGCGGCTCATCCTGGTAGGCCTGGGGGATCTGGTGAGGGTTCGGTGACCCCTCCTCAAGGGGGGGGTACTGTTGTGAATTCTGTGGCTGAATTCACTCCTGTGGTCACAAGTGGTACTGCAGCTTCTGGGCTTCCTTCCTCAGGTGTTCTGGTGAGCTCATTAGCTGCTTCGTTACTTAACTCCACCTGATGCTGCTATCCTTGCTCCTAGTCAATGTTCCAGTGTTGGATCTGAGCTTCTCCTGATTGTTCCTGTGTCCTGCTGCTCTGTATAGCTAAGTGCTTTTTTGCTATTTTGTTGTTTTTTTTCTGTCCAGCTTGTCTTTTGTTTTGCTGGAAGCTCTGAGACGCAAAGGGTGTACCGCCGTGCCGTTAGTCCGGCACGGTGGGTCTTTTTGCCCCCTTTGCGTGGTTTTTGCTTTAGGGTTTTTTGTAGACTGCAAAGTTCGCTTTTCTGTCCTCGCTCTGTCTAAGATTATCGGGTCCCACTTTGCTGAATCTATTTCATCCCTACGTTTTGTCTTTTCATCTTACTCACAGTCATTATATGTGGGGGGCTGCCTTTTCCTTTGGGGTATTTCTCTGGGGGCAAGTCAGGCCTATTTTTCTGTCTTCAGGCTAGCTAGTTTCTTAGGTTGTGCCGAGTTGCCTAGGTAGTTGTTAGGCGCAATCCACAGCCACTTTTAGTTGTGTTTAGGATAGGATCAGGTGTGTGGTCTACAGAGTTTCCACGTCTCAGAGCTCGTTTCTTGTTTTTTGGGTATTTGTCAGATCACTGTGTGCGCTCTGATCGCTAGGCACACTGTGTCTCTGGATTGCCTTCATAACACCTTTCATTAGCAGACATAACATCTCACCTTCCGTAGTCCGCCAAGCCGCGCGCAGCTGCCGCCATCTTCCATTCCCAGAGATGCATTGCGAAATTACCCAGAAGACTTAGCGGTCTCACAAGACCGTTAAGTCATCTGGGTAATTTTGCAATGCATCCTGGGAACGGAAGATGGCGGCAGCCATGCTTATCGCCAGAGCTTCGCTGGATTGGATCCCGGCGGGTGAGTATAGAACTATTTTTTATTTTTTTTAACAGGGATATGGTGCCCACACTGCTATATACTGCGTGGGCTGTGTTATATACCGCGTGGCTGCTATGTACTACCTGGCCAGTGTTACATACTATGTGGGCTGTGTTATGTACTGCGTGGGCTGTGCTATATATTACGTGGCCAGTGTGATATACTTCGTGGGCTGTGTTATATATATTACGTGGCCTGTGCTATATAGTACATTGCCTGTGTTATATACTGTGTGGCTGCTATATACTGCGTGGGCTGTGTTATATAGTACGTGGGCTGTGTTATATACTGTTTGGGCTGTGTTAACGCATCGGTATTCTACAATATGTATGTATGTATATAGCAGTCACATAGTATATAGCACAGGCCACATAGTATTTGTCTGCTATATATTACATGGCTCCTATATACTACGTGGCCTGTGCTTTATACTATGTGGCTGCTATATGCATACATACATACATACATATTCTAGAATACCCGATGCGTTAGAATCGAGCCACCATCTAGTATATTTATAACCATTAACCTTTTTGTTCATTCTTTGCCTTTTTTGCACATTTATATTTTTGTATCTTACGGCCTGTTAAATATTACTTAATATGATTATTAGTCCTGCTGCTTATTTTGCTATTTTGCACATATTTATATGCATGTAGTTTTATTATGCCCTTTTGATTCATCTGACCACCTTTGGACATTACACTAGGTGTCACTTGAACCCTGCTCTCTTGTTCTTTATTTTTTTTATGTATTTATTTATTGTAATGATGATAAAATAGTTTTTATATAATCACATCAATACAATTTCTATTTTTATTGCTCTGAGATCCATTTCTTTTTTTGGTTTACATTTATGTATTTATGGATGAGCTTATGATATAAGGCCCTCTGTTTGGGTAATTTCAACATGAAGTCTAGCCTTTGTGCCAGTCTCCACAGTATTACATTCTCATCAGCTGATTATCAACTTTCACTTTATTACTAATTAAAAGGGCCAATTATTAAGTTTGTTTTTGAACCCCCTCTATTGTATAGCCTATTAGGGAGTTCTAATAATTCAGGTTTTGCAATCAATCACCATTTTACTTTAGAAAGATAATGAAAATGTTCCTACCAATGTACCTGTTTTACTTTTATTACATTTAAAAAACTGAAAACATAAGCAACAAACTTTTGATGAATAATCAAGGAACTTCTGATTCACTAGTATAAGTTCCTTGGTTCCATCTAGGGTAGAAATATTCTGTACATACAATATAGAGAATTTCACATCTGAATATAATAAAAACTGACTTGTATGCACAGATATTTCTGAACTGTTTCAAGTCACATTATTCTCCCCAATAGCAGCAATGACTAGCAATGTGTAATAATTCCCCGGTGTCAGGTGTTGTGAATTCTGTTTTCGGGCTCCCTCCTGTGGTCATGAATGGTACTTCGGCTGGTTCTGTCCATGGACTTTCTCTGGTGCCTGTGCGTGTTTCTGAGTTTCCTTCCACAGGTGACGAGGCTAATTCGTTAGTGGGCTGCTCTATTTATCTCCACTTGGATCTTTGCCCCATGCCAGCTGTCAATGTTGTAGCATTGGTCTAGTTCGCTCCTGGATCTTTCTGGTTACCTGTTTCCTCCAGCAGAAGCTAAGTTTCGCTTTGCTTTTTTCTTGTTTGCTATTTTTTCTGTCCAGCATGCTTACGTGAATTTTGCTTTGCTTGCTGGAAGCTCTGGGACGCAGAGGGGCGCCTCCGCTCCGTTAGTCGGTGCGGAAGGTATTTTTCCCTGCACTCTCTGTGTGGCATTTTGTAGGGTTTTGTGCTGACTGCAAAGTGACCTTTCCTATCTTCTGTCTGTTTAGTAAGTCGGGCCTCTCTTTGCTTAATCTATTTCATCTCTGTGTTTGTGATTTCATCTTACTCACAGTCAATATATGTGGGGGGCTGCCTTTTCCTTTGGGGAATTTTCTCTGAGGCAAGATAGGCTTATTTTTCCTATCTCTAGGGCTAGCTAGTTCTGAGGCTGTGACGAGGCGCCTAGGTCATGATAGGAGCGCTCCACGGCTATTTCTAGTGTGCGTGATAGGATTAGGGATTGCGGTCAGCAGAGGTTCCACTTCCCAGAGCTTGTCCTGTGTTAATGTACTATCAGGTCTTTCCTGGTGCTCTAACTACCAGGTCCACTATTTGTCCTAACCACCAGATCATAACAGTACAGCTGACCAAAAGTATTGATGCATCTCAATAGAGGGATAAGTGAAGCTCTGAGACCATTTTTTTTTCTTTTCAGCGTGTTCTGTCTCACTTTTCCCCTTTACCTCTGGGTGGTTCAGAACACAGGTGTAGACATGGACATTCAAGGTCTGTCCTCTTGGATGGATAATCTCACTACAAGGGTACAAAACATTCAAGATTTTGTGGTTCAGAATCCGATGTCAGAGCCTAGGATTCCAATTCCTGATTTATTTTTTGGTGATAGATCTAAGTTCTTGAATTTCAAAAATAATTGTAAATTGTTTCTAGCTTTGAAACCTCGCTCCTCAGGTGATCCTGTTCAAAAAGTAAGGATCATTATTTCTTTGTTACGTGGTGACCCTCAAGACTGGGCATTTTCCCTTGCGCCAGGAGATCCGGCATTGCGTGATGTGGATGCGTTTTTCCTGGCGCTCGGATTGCTTTATGACGAACCTAATTCAGTGGATCAGGCAGAGAAAATCTTGCTGGCTCTGTGTCAGGGTCAGGATGAAGCAGAGATATATTGTCAGAAGTTTAGAAAGTGGTCTGTGCTCACTCAGTGGAATGAATGTGCCCTGGCAGCAATCTTCAGAAAGGGTCTCTCTGAAGCCCTTAAAGATGTCATGGTGGGATTTCCCATGCCTGCTGGTCTGAATGAGTCTATGTCTTTGGCTATTCAGATCAATCGGCGCTTGCGTGAGCGTAAAACTGTGCACCATTTGGCGGTACTATCTGAGCATGGGCCTGAGCCTATGCAGTGTGATAGGACTTTGACCAGAGCGGAACGGCAGGAACACAGACGTCGGAATGGGCTGTGTTTTTACTGTGGTGATTCCACTCATGCTATCTCCGATTGTCCTAAGCGCACTAGGCGGTTCGCTAGGTCTGCCACCATTGGTATGGTACAGTCAAAATTTCTATTGTCCGTCACTCTAATTTGTTCTTTGTCTTCCTACTCTGTTATGGCATTTGTGGATTCAGGCGCCGCCCTGAATTTGATGGGCTTGGAGTATGCTAGGCGCTGTGGTTTTTTCTTGGAGCCCTTGCAGCATCCTATTTCATTGAGAGGAATTGATGCTACGCCTTTGGCCAAGAATAAGCCTCAGTACTGGACCCAATTGACCATGTGCATGGCTCCTGCACATCAGGAGGATATCCGTTTTTTGGAGTTACATAATCTGCATGATGTGGTCGTTTTAGGGTTACCATGGCTACAGGTCCATTATCCAGTATTGGACTGGAAATCTATGTCTGTGTCCAGCTGGGGTTGCCAGGGGGTACATGGTGATGTTCCATTTTTGTCAATTTCATCTTCTACTCCTTCTGAAGTTCCGGAGTTTTTGTCGGATTATCAGGATGTATTTGATGAGCCCAAAGCCAGTGCCCTACCTCCTCATAGGGATTGCGATTGTGCAATTAATTTGATTCCTGGTAGTAAGTTTCCTAAGGGCCGATTGTTCAATTTATCTGTGCCAGAACACGCAGCTATGCAGAGTTATATAAAGGAATCCTTGGAGAAAGGCCATATTCGCCCATCGTCATCACCGTTGGGAGCAGGGTTCTTTTTTGTGGCCAAGAAGGATGGTTCTTTGAGACCTTGTATTGATTACCGCCTTCTTAATAAAATTACTGTCAAATTTCAGTATCCTTTGCCGTTGCTGTCCGACTTGTTTGCTCGTATTAAAGGGGCTAGTTGGTTTACCAAGATAGACCTTCGAGGGGCGTATAATCTTGTGCGTATTAAACGGGGCGATGAATGGAAAACAGCATTTAATACGCCCAAGGGCCATTTTGAGTACCTGGTGATGCCATTCAGGCTTTCCAATGCTCCATCAGTATTTCAGTCCTTTATGCATGACATCTTCCGAGAGTACCTGGATAAATTCCTGATTGTGTATTTGGATGATATTTTGGTCTTTTCGGATGATTGGGAGTCTCATGTGAAGCAGGTCAGAATGGTGTTCCAGGTCCTTCGTGCTAATTCCTTGTTTGTGAAGGGGTCAAAGTGTCTCTTTGGAGTTCAGAAGGTTTCATTTTTGGGGTTCATTTTTTCCCCTTCTACTGTCGAGATGGACCCTGTTAAAGTCCAGGCCATTCATGATTGGACTCAGCCGACATCTGTGAAGAGCCTGCAAAAGTTCCTGGGCTTTGCTAATTTTTATCGCCGCTTCATCGCTAATTTTTCTAGTGTTGCTAAACCATTGACTGATTTGACCAAGAAGGGTGCTGATGTGGTCAATTGGTCTTCTGCGGCCGTGGATGCTTTTCAGGAATTGAAGCGTCGTTTTTCTTCTGCCCCTGTGTTGTGCCAGCCAGATGTTTCGCTCCCGTTTCAGGTTGAGGTTGATGCCTCTGAGATTGAAGCAGGGGCTGTTTTGTCACAAAGAAGTTCTGATGGCTCGGGAATGAAGCCATGTGCTTTCTTTTCTAGAAAGTTTTCGCCTGCTGAGCGCAATTATGATGTTGGTAATCGAGAATTGTTGGCCATGAAGTGGGCATTCGAGGAGTGGCGTCATTGGTTTGAAGGAGCCAAACATCGCGTGGTGGTCTTGACAGATCACAAAAATTTGACTTATCTTGAGTCTGCCAAACGGTTGAATCCGAGACAGGCTCGATGGGCGTTATTTTTCTCCCGTTTTGATTTTGTGGTTTCGTACCTTCCGGGCTCTAAGAATGTGAAGGCTGATGCCCTGTCAAGGAGTTTTGTGCCTGACTCTCCGGGTGTTTCTGAGCCGGCAGGTATTCTCAAAGAGGGGATAATTTTGTCTGCCATCTCCCCTGATTTGCGGCGGGTGCTGCAAAAATTTCAGGCTTATAGACCTGACCGTTGCCCAGCAGAGAAACTGTTTGTCCCTGATAAATGGACTAGCAGAGTTATCTCTGAGCTTCATTGTTCGGTGTTGGCTGGGCATCCTGGAATCTTTGGTACCAGAGATTTGGTGGCTAGATCCTTTTGGTGGCCTTCTTTGTCACGGGATGTGCATTCTTTTGTGCAGTCCTGTGGGACTTGTGCTCGGGCTAAGCCCTGCTGTTCTCGTGCTAGTGGGTTGCTTTTGCCCTTGCCGGTCCCGAAGAGGCCCTGGATGCATATTTCTATGGATTTATTTCGGATCTCCCCGTCTCTCAAAAGATGTCAGTCATTTGGGTGGTTTGTGATCGCTTTTCTAAGATGGTCCATTTGGTACCATTGTCTAAATTGCCTTCCTCCTCTGATTTGGTGCCATTGTTTTTCCAGCATGTGGTTCGTTTACATGGCATTCCGGAGAACATCGTTTCGGACAGAGGTTCTCAGTTTGTTTTGAGGTTTTGGCGATCCTTTTGTGCTAGGATGGGCATTGATTTGTCTTTTTCCTCGGCTTTCCATCCTCAGACAAATGGCCAAACCGAACGTACTAATCAGACGTTGGAAACATATCTGAGATGCTTTGTTTCTGCTGATCAGGATGATTGGGTGTCCTTTTTGCTGTTGGCTGAGTTTGCCTTTAATAATCGGGCCAGCTCGGCTACTTTGGTTTCGCCGTTTTTCTGCAATTCTGGTTTCCATCCTCGTTTCTCTTCAGGGCAGGTTGAGTCTTCGGACTGTCCTGGTGTAGATACTGTGGTGAATAGGTTGCAGCAGATTTGGACTCATGTAGTGGACAATTTGACATTGTCCCAGGAGAAGGCTCAACGTTTCGCTAACCGCCGGCGCTGTGTGGGTCCCCGACTTCGTGTTGCCGATTTAGTTTGGTTGTCGTCTCGTTATGTTCCTATGAAGGTTTCCTCTCCTAAGTTTAAGCCTCGTTTCATTGGTCCGTATAAAATTTCTGAGGTTATCAATCCTGTGTCATTTCGTTTGGCCCTTCCAGATTCTTTTGCCATCCATAATGTGTTCCATAGGTCGTTATTGCAGAGATACGTGGCGCCTGTGGTTCCATCCGTTGACCCTCCTGCTCCGGTGTTGGTTGAGGGGGAGTTGGAGTATGTGGTGGAGAAGATTTTGGATTCTCGTATTTCGAGACGGAAACTCCAGTACTTGGTCAAGTGGAAGGGTTATGGTCAGGAGGATAATTCCTGGGTTTTTGCCTCTGATGTTCATGCGGCCGATCTGGTTCGTGCCTTTCATTTGGCTCATCCTGGTCGGCCTGGGGGCTCTGGTGAGGGTTCGGTGACCCCTCCTCAAGGGGGGGTACTGTTGTGAATTCTGTTTTTGGGCTCCCTCCTGTGGTCATGAAGGGAAATTCGGCTGGTTCTGTCCATGGACTTTCTCTGGTGCCTGTGGGTGTTTCTGTGTTTCCTTCCACAGGTGACGAGGCTAATTCGTTAGTGGGCTGCTCTATTTAACTCCACTTGGATCTTTGCCCCATTCCAGCTGTCAATGTTGTAGCATTGGTCTAGTTCGCTCCTGGATCTTTCTGGTTACCTGTTTCCTCCAGCAGAAGCTAAGTTTCGCTTTGCTTTTTTCTTGTTTGCTATTTTTTCTGTCCAGCATGCTTATGTGAATTTTGCTTTGCTTGCTGGAAGCTCTGGGACGCAGAGGGGCGCCTCCGCTCCGTTAGTCGGTGCGGAAGGTATTTTTCCCTGCACTCTCTGTGTGTGAATTTTTGTAGGGTTTTGTACTGACTGCAAAATGACCTTTCCTATCTTCTGTCTGTTTAGTAAGTCGGGCCTCTCTTTGCTTAATCTATTTCATCTCTGTGTTTGTGATTTCATCTTACTCACAGTCAATATATGTGGGGGGCTGCCTTTTCCTTTGGGGAATTTTCTCTGAGGCAAGATAGGCTTATTTTTCCTATCTCTAGGGCTAGCTAGTTCTGAGGCTGTGACGAGGCGCCTAGGTCATGATAGGAGCGCTCCACGGCTATTTCTAGTGTGTGTGATAGGATTAGTGTTGTGAATTCTGTGGCTGAATTCACTCCTGTGGTCACAAGTGGTACTGCAGCTTCTGAGCTTCCTCCCTCAGGTGTTCTGGTGAGCTCGTTAACTGCTTCATTACTTAACTCCGCCTGATGCTGCTATCCTTGCTCCTTGTCAATGTTTCAGTGTTGGATCTGAGCTTCTCCTGATTGTTCCTGTGACCTGCTGCTCTGTATAGCTAAGTGCCTTTTGCTATTTTGTTGTTTTTTTTCTGTCCAGCTTGTCTTTTGTTTTGCTGGAAGCTCTGAGTAGCAAAGGGTGTACCGCCGTGCCGTTAGTTCGGCACGGTGGGTTTTTTTTGCCCCCTTTGCGTGGTTTTGCTTTAGGGTTTTTTGTAGACTGCAAAGTTCGCTTTACTGTCCTCGCTCTGTCCTAGAATATCGGGCCCCACTTTGCTGAATCTATTTCATCCCTACGTTTTGTCTTTTCATCTTACTCACAGTCATTATATGTGGGGGGCTGCCTTTTCCTTTGGGGAATTTCTCTGGGGCAAGTCAGGCCTATTTTTCTATCTTCAGGCTAGCTAGTTTCTTAGGCTGTGCCGAGTTGCCTAGGTAGTTGTTAGGCGCAATCCACAGCCGCTTTTAGTTGTGTTTAGGATAGGATCAGGTGTGCAGTCTACAGAGTTTCCACGTCTCAGAGCTCGTTCTTGTATTTTTGGGTATTTGTCAGATCACTGTGTGCGCTCCGATCGCTATGCACACTGTGTCTCTGGATTGCCTTCATAACACCTGTCATTAGCAAACATAACAGATTAGGGATTGCGGTCAGCAGAGTTTCCACTTCCCAGAGCTTGTCCTGTGTTAATGTACTATCAGGTCTTTCCTGGTGCTCTAACTACCAGGTCCACTATTTGTCCCAACCACCAGATCATAACAGTCAGGCCATCAATTATGTCAGAAGCTAAAGTCACAAATTTTCGAACGTTGGAACGCCTAGAATCTGGATTTCATAAGAACTTGCATTTCCATCTGGTTTCTCCCAGCTCACATATATAGAAGTGGTGGTGATGATCCCAGTCATCAGGTTCTTCACTACCTCAGGTTTTATAATGAAACAGAAAATATATAAATAATGTCAATCTTTACGTTTTGAAGGTAAAGACAATTCACAGTTTGCTCTGTGCTAACCAAAATCATCATTTTGTTTAGCGTAGCTCAAACCATGAATTGTATTTAACTTCAAGCATTCTGGTGGAGTTCATTCCCCAGTCTGCACAACCCACTCAGGTGAGCACATTACCTGTATCTAACTTAATCTTTTTAGAAAGGTATTACCCTATGGTCTGGTGCACTCTTGTTTCCTTACAGTGTTTATCTAATCTTTAGGTTTTTATAAAGAAACTAATGTACAGGGTGTCTCTAAAGTCTGGACACATAGGACACATAGGCAAAAATACATATTTTCAAGAGATGAAATTTGTTAACATTTTATTCAATTGGAATTTTAAATATCTTCATTAATATCATTTCCATCATTTGCGATGCAAAAGTTGATGCACTTTATAAAATTCTATTATAGTTAAATAAATTAATTAAAATTCTTGTTAGTGAGAATTCCTATGTGTCCAGACTTTAGGGACACCCTGTAGAATGACTGAATTGCAGCATCTAATGTTCCAACGTTTTAAAGTTTCATAAAGGTGCTGTTAGGAGTTGAGTTACCTCTGCTGCACAGGGGGAATCTCGATCCGTGTCTGCTGCGGTCTCCCATTCTGCATCTGCCGCAGTGGAGCCTGCTCAGCGGAGACGTCGCTCCCAGCGTCTCACTGAGACTGGTAGTGTACAAAGAGTTACTACTGCCTCTCCAGGCTCTGCTATGGTACCCTGCACTGATCTGCAGCGAGCAGGCTTTTCTGGGTCTAAGTCCTGCTTTGCACACACTGAGCATGCCCAGGGCAAGGTGTATGGTTGCAATCTAGCGCCCGGCTGAACTCACAGCCTTAACACACAAAGCAGCGTCTAACTGCTGTGACCGATAGTGCAGCGCCATGCGCTATTAGTGCGCTTACCTTACCCAAGCCTGGGTGGTTAGTGGCGTTAGTGGCAGATCTTTCCTCTCTCCCCAAACACTATTGGCCCTAAGCAGACGTGTTCTCCAAAAGGGCTGCGGAGACTCTTCCGCCTCACCGCCCCTATGACTGTCCTATTGACCTCTTGCCTGGTGCTGAGCCTCCCCGGGGTCGAGTCTATCCATTATCTCTCCCGGAGATGGAGGCAATGTCTCAGTACATTCAAGAGAATATGGCTAGAGGATTCATTAGGAAGTCAATGTCACCTGCAGGGGCTGGGTTCTTCTTCGTACAGAAGAAGACTGGAGACTTACGTCCATGCATAGACTACAGGGGTCTTAACGCCATCACCGTTAAGAACAAGTACCCATTACCCCTGATATCTGAGCTTTTTGATAGGCTACGGGTAGCAAGGGTATTTACAAAATTAGATCTGCGGGGTGCCTACAACCTGATTTGCATCCGTGAGGGGGATGAATGGAAGACAGCTTTTAACACCAGGGATGGGTACTATGAATATCTGGTGATGCCCTTCGGGCTCTGTAATGCCCCAGCCATTTTCCAAGACTTTGTGAACGACATCTTCAGGGATATGCTCACCACCTCGGTCGTAGTCTATCTGGATGATATTCTCATCTACTCTCCAGATATTGACTCCCATCGGAGAGATGTTCGCAAAGTCTTCGACCTCTTACGGGCAAACTCCCTCTAAGCCAAGTTGGAGAACTGTGTGTTTGGGCAGGAGTCCTCGCCTTTCCTTGGTTATATCATCTCTGCCCAGGGTTTGGCTATGGATCCTGCCAAGCTACAGGCTGTGATGGACTGGCAGGAACCCCATTCTCTTAAAGCGGTACAGCGCTTCATGGGGTTCATTAATTACTATTGCCAGTTCATTCCACACTTCTCAACTTTGGTGGCTCCTTTGGTTGCCCTCACCAAGAAGGGAGCAAATCCCAAGTTGTGGTCAGAGGAGGTCTCCAAAGCCTTTCTCTCGATTAAGTCACACTTCGCTAGCGCTCCCATCCTACATCGCCCCGATGTAGATAAACCATTTATCTTGGAGCGGATGCCTCATCCGTTGGTGCTGGTGCAGTCCTTTTACAAAAGGATGCTCAAGGTGGGAAGCATCCTTGCTTCTTTTTCTCCAAGACCTTCACACCAGCGGAGAGGAATTATTCCATCGGGGACAGGGAGTTGCTAGCCATGAAGTTGGCTTTTTCTGGGTGGAGACATCTCTTGGAGGGAGCTCGCTTTCCCTTCCAAGTGTTCACTGACCACAAGAACTTGGTATATATACAGACGGCCCAGCGGCTCAATTCTCGCAAGGCGAGATGGACCCTGTTCTTCTCCCGGTTTTATTTTACTCTCCATTTTCTCTCCGGGGAGAAGAACATTCATGCCGACGCTCTCTCCCGCTTCGTAGTGTCATCTGAGGAGAAGGAGCCTCGGCTTATTGTCCCTTCTGAGAGCCTGAGAACTGTGGCTCCAGTTTTGCTTGAGTCCGTGCCCTCGGGCAAGACTTTCGTGCCAGCGAGTTTGCGACCGGAGGTTCTCTCTTGGGCTCACTCGTCCAGAGTGGGTGGACATTTTGGGACCAAGAGGACATCTGAGCTTTTGGCGAGGACGTACTGGTGGCCGCATATGGCCCGTGACGTCGGGGACTATATTCGGACGTGTGTCTCCTGCGCCCAGAATTGGTCTCCTCGGCAACGGCATGCTGGGTTACTTTACCCCATGCCGGTGGCAGACAGGCCCTGGGAGATGGTCGGGATGGACTTCGTGGTGGGCTTACCCAAGTCTCGTAGCTGAGACTCAGCGTCTCACTGAGACTGTTACTGTGCAAAGGGTTACTACTGCCTCTCCAGGCTCTGCTATGATACCCTGCACTGATCTGCAGCGAGCAGGCTTTTCTGGGTCTAAATCCTGCTTTGCACACACTGAGCATGCCCAGGGCAAGATCTCTCAGTGGAGATCTAGGGTCACATGCTCAGGAAGGTCCTGTAGGTGCTAGGACTTAGACCTGCTTTGCACACACTGAGCATGCCCAGGGCAAGATCTCTCAATGGAGATCTAGGGTCACATGCTCAGGTACTGCTGCTAATCCATTGGTCCTTCTTTGAAGGGTCTTGAACGTGCTGCAGCTATATAAGCTTCGCATGACCGCACGGCCATGCGCTAGTATACTATTGTTATCGTGTGTGTGTTGATGAGTGCAAGTCGTTCCTTTAAAAACCCATCCCTTGTGTATGACTGTTCGCGTAAGGTGTATGGTTGCAATCTAGCGCCCGGCTGAACTCAAAGCCTTAACACACAAAGCAGCATCTTACTGCTGTGACCGATAGTGCAGCGCCGTGCGCTATTAGTGCGCTTACCTTACCCAAGTCTGGGTGGTTAGTGGCGTCCGCTAGTGTGGCACAGCATCCACTTCTATGCACAATAGTTATCTCTGATACCCCTATTGTGGTGTCGATCGCAAGAGGTCTACACTAACTCTAATCCTGTGTCCTGGGATAGAGTTCTGTGGTTCCTTCCTTGCGCTCTCTGTGCGGTACCGCGACCCTGTGACTTAACAGGGATCGCTTCCTTCGCACAGGGTGAAGTTAACCCGTGTGTGTTATCACATTGTACTGCCATATAGTGCCGCCATTCACTTAGCAGCAGGTTCTTTCCTGCACGGTGGATCCCGGGTGGCGAACGCACCAATCTTACTTAATAAATATATTCGGTGCATTCCGCCATCCCTAACAGGTACTTACTTGTATACACAAATATTGCTGAACTATTTCCTGTCACATTATTTTCCCCAACAACAGCAGTAACCAGCAATGTGTAATAAATCGCCGGTGTCAGGCCTTCAATTGTATAAGAAGTTGTAGTCACGGTTTTATTTAAAGTTGGATCTCCCAGAATCTGGATTTCATAAGAACTTGCATTTCCATCTGGTTTCTCCCAGTTCAGGGATATAGAAGTGGTGGTGATGATCCCCGTCATTAGGTTCTTCACTTGATCAGGTTCTATTAATGAGCAAAAAAGTTAAGAATAATGTGTATAACATTATCTGATAAAGAAATTTGCCTGGTCAAAATGGTGTCACTTGTGGGGGGTTTCAATGTTTAGGCACATCAGTGGCTCTACAAACGCAACATGGCGTCCCATCTCAATTCCTGTCAATTTTGCATTGAAAAGTCAAATGGCGCTCCTGATACCCCATATGTGGGGGTAAACCACTGTTTTGGTGCATGGGAGAGCTCGGAAGGGAAGGAGCGCCGTTTGACTTTTCAAGGCAAAATTGACAGGAATTGAGATGGGACGCTGTTGTGAATTCTGTGGCTGAATTCACTCCTGTGGTCATAAGTGGTACTGCAGCTTCTGAGCTTCCTCCCTCAGGTGTTCTGGTGAGCTCGTTAACTGCTTCATTACTTAACTCCGCCTGATGCTGCTATCCTTGCTCCTTGTCAATGTTTCAGTGTTGGATCTGAGCTTCTCCTGATTGTTCCTGTGACCTGCTGCTCTGTATAGCTAAGTGTCTTTTGCTATTTTGTTGCTTTTTTTCTGTCCAGCTTGTCTTTTGTTTTGCTGGAAGCTCTGAGACGCAAAGGGTGTACCGCCATGCCGTTAGTTCGGCACGGTGGGGTTTTTTTGCCCCCTTTGCGTGGTTTTTGCTTTAGGGTTTTTTGTAGACTGCAAAGTTCGCTTTACTGTCCTCGCTCTGTCCTAGAATATCGGGCCCCACTTTGCTGAATCTATTTCATCCCTACGTTTTGTCTTTTCATCTTACTCACAGTCATTATATGTGGGGGGCTGCCTTTTCCTTTGGGGAATTTCTCTGGGGCAAGTCAGGCCTATTTTTCTATCTTCAGGCTAGCTAGTTTCTTAGGCTGTGCCGAGTTGCCTAGGTAGTTGTTAGGCGCAATCCACAGCCGCTTTTAGTTGTGTTTAGGATAGGATCAGGTGTGCAGTCTACAGAGTTTCCACGTCTCAGAGCTCGTTCTTGTATTTTTGGGTATTTGTCAGATCACTGTGTGCGCTCTGATCGCTAAGCACACTGTGTCTCTGGATTGCCTTCATAACACCTGTCATTAGCAAACATAACAGTACAAGGAGCCAACTAATGATTCTCAATAGAGGGAAAGAAAAAGTTCTGACATCATTTTTTTTTTTCTGCTCTGTGTTCACTTTTTTTTTTCCCCTAGACATTTGGGTGATTCTGGACACAGGTGTGGACATGGATATTCAGGGTCTGTGCTCTTCAATGGATAATCTCGTTATAAATGTACAAAAAATTCAAGATACTATTGATCAGAAATCTATGTTAGAACCAAGAATTCCTATTCCTGATTTGTTTTTTGGAGATAGAACTAAGTTTCTAAGTTTCAAAAATAATTGTAAGCTATTTCTGGCCTTGAAACCTCATTCTTCTGGTAATCCTATTCAACAGGTTTTGATTATTATTTCTTTTTTGCGCGGCGACCCTCAAGACTGGGCATTTTCTCTTGCGCCAGGAGACCCTGCATTGAGTAGTGTCGATGCGTTTTTCCTGGCGCTCGGATTGCTGTACGATGAGCCTAATTCAGTGGATCAGGCTGAGAAAAATTTGCTGGCTTTGTGCCAGGGTCAGGATGATATAGAAGTATATTGTCAGAAATTTAGGAAATGGTCAGTACTCACTCAGTGGAATGAATCTGCGCTGGCAGCTTTGTTCAGAAAGGGTCTATCTGAGGCTCTTAAGGATGTCATGGTGGGATTTCCTATGCCTGCTGGTTTGAATGAGTCTTTGTCTTTGGCCATTCAGATCGGTCGACGCTTGCGCGAGCGTAAATCTGTGCACCATTTGGCGGTATTGCCTGAGGTTAAACCTGAGCCTATGCAGTGCGATAGGACTATGACTAGAGTTGAACGGCAGGAATACAGACGTCTGAATGGTCTGTGTTTCTACTGTGGTGATTCCACTCATGCTATTTCTGATTGTCCTAAGCGCACTAAGCGGTCCGCTAGGTCTGCCGTCATTGGTACTGTACAGTCCAAATTCCTTCTGTCCATTACCTTGATATGCTCTTTGTCGTCGTTTTCTGTCATGGCGTTTGTGGATTCGGGCGCTGCCCTGAATCTGATGGATTTGGATTATGCTAAACGTTGTGGGTTTTTCTTGGAGCCTTTGCGGTGTCCTATTCCATTGAGAGGAATTGATGCTACACCTTTGGCCAAGAATAAACCTCAGTACTGGGCCCAGCTGACCATGTGCATGGCTCCTGCACATCAGGAAGTTATTCGCTTTCTGGTGTTGCATAATCTGCATGATGTGGTCGTGTTGGGGTTGCCATGGCTACAAACCCATAATCCAGTATTGGATTGGAATTCCATGTCGGTATCCAGCTGGGGTTGTCAGGGGGTACATGGTGATGTTCCATTTTTGTCGATTTCGTCATCCACCCCTTCTGAGGTCCCAGAGTTCTTGTCTGATTATCAGGATGTATTTGAAGAGCCCAAGTCCGATGCCCTACCTCCGCATAGGGATTGTGATTGTGCTATCAATTTGATTCCTGGTAGTAAATTCCCTAAAGGTCGATTATTTATTTTATCCGTGCCCGAACACGCCGCTATGCGCAGTTATGTGAAGGAATCCCTGGAGAAGGGACATATTCGCCCATCGTCATCACCACTGGGAGCAGGGTTCTTCTTTGTAGCCAAGAAGGATGGTTCGCTGAGACCGTGTATTGATTACCGCCTTCTTAATAAGATCACTGTTAAATTTCAGTATCCCTTGCCATTGTTATCTGACTTGTTTGCTCGGATTAAGGGGGCTAGTTGGTTCACTAAGATAGATCTTCGTGGTGCGTATAATCTGGTGAGAATCAGGCAAGGAGATGAATGGAAAACTGCATTCAATACGCCCGAGGGTCATTTTGAGTATCTAGTGATGCCGTTCGGACTTGCCAATGCTCCATCTGTGTTTCAGTCTTTTATGCATGACATCTTCCGTGAGTATCTGGATAAATTCCTGATTGTTTACTTGGATGACATTTTGATCTTCTCAGATGATTGGGAGTCTCATGTGAAGCAGGTCAGAATGGTTTTTCAGGTCCTGCGTGCTAACTCTTTGTTTGTGAAGGGATCAAAGTGTCTCTTCGGTGTGCAGAAAGTTTCATTTTTGGGGTTCATCTTTACCCCTTCTACTATCGAGATGGATCCAGTTAAGGTCCAAGCCATCCAGGATTGGATTCAGCCGACATCTCTGAAAAGTCTGCAAAAGTTCCTGGGCTTTGCTAATTTTTATCGTCGCTTCATCTGTAATTTTTCTGGCATTGCCAAACCATTGACCGATTTGACCAAGAAGGGTGCTGATTTGGTTAATTGGTCTTCTGCTGCTGTGGAAGCTTTTCAGGAGTTGAAGCGTCGTTTTTGTTCTGCCCCTGTGTTGTGTCAGCCAGATGTTTCTCTTCCGTTCCAGGTCGAGGTTGATGCTTCTGAGATTGGAGCAGGGGCGGTTTTGTCACAGAGAGGTTCTGATTGCTCAGTGATGAAACCATGTGCTTTCTTTTCCAGGAAGTTTTCGCCCGCTGAGCGTAATTATGATGTGGGCAATCGAGAGTTGCTGGCCATGAAGTGGGCATTCGAGGAGTGGCGTCATTGGCTTGAAGGAGCTAAGCATCGCGTGGTGGTATTGACTGATCATAAGAACTTGACTTATCTCGAGTCTGCCAAGCGCTTGAATCCTAGACAGGCCCGTTGGTCGTTATTTTTTGCCCGCTTCGACTTTGTGATTTCGTACCTTCCGGGCTCTAAAAATGTGAAGGCGGATGCTCTGTCTAGGAGTTTTGTGCCCGACTCTCCGGGTTTATCTGAGCCAGCGGGTATCCTCAAGGAAGGAGTCATTGTGTCTGCCATCTCCCCTGATTTGCGGCGGGTGCTGCAAAAATTTCAGGCGAATAAACCTGATCGTTGTCCAGCGGAGAAACTGTTCGTCCCTGATAGGTGGACTAATAAACTTATCTCTGAACTTCATTGTTCGGTGTTGGCTGGTCATCCTGGAATCTTTGGTACCAGAGAGTTAGTGGCTAGATCCTTCTGGTGGCCATCTCTGTCACGGGATGTATGTACTTTTGTGCAGTCCTGTGGGATTTGTGCTAGGGCTAAGCCCTGCTGTTCTCGTGCCAGTGGGTTGCTTTTGCCCTTGCCGGTCCCAAAGAGGCCTTGGACACATATTTCGATGGATTTCATTTCTGACCTTCCCGTTTCTCAAAAGATGTCAGTCATTTGGGTGGTCTGTGATCGCTTTTCTAAAATGGTCCATCTGGTGCCCTTGGCTAAATTGCCTTCCTCCTCTGATTTGGTACCTTTGTTCTTTCAGCATGTGGTTCGGTTGCATGGCATTCCTGAGAATATTGTTTCTGACAGAGGTTCCCAGTTTGTTTCAAGGTTTTGGCGAGCCTTTTGTGGTAGGATGGGCATTGACCTATCCTTTTCCTCGGCTTTCCATCCTCAGACTAATGGCCAGACCGAACGAACCAATCAGACCTTGGAAACATATCTGAGATGTTTTGTTTCTGCAGACCAGGATGATTGGGTGTCTTTTTGCCGTTGGCTGAGTTCGCCCTTAATAATCGGGCCAGCTCGGCTACCTTGGTTTCTCCATTTTTTTGCAATTCTGGGTTCCATCCTCGTTTCTCTTCAGGACAGGTTGAGTCTTCGGACTGTCCTGGTGTGGATTCTGTGGTGGATAGGTTGCAGCAGATCTGGACTCAGGTAGTGGACAATTTGACCTTGTCCCAGGAGAAAGCTCAACTTTTCGCTAATCGCAGACGCCGTGTGGGTCCCCGACTTCGTGTTGGGGATCTGGTTTGGTTATCTTCTCGTCATATTCCTATGAAGGTTTCCTCTCCTAAATTTAAACCTCGTTTTATTGGTCCGTATAGGATTTCTGAGGTTCTCAATCCTGTGTCTTTTCGTTTGACCCTCCCAGACTCCTTTTCCATACATAATGTATTCCATAGGTCGTTGTTGCGGAGATACGTGGCACCTATGGTTCCATCTGTTGAGCCTCCTACCCCGGTTTTGGTGGAGGGGGAATTGGAGTATATTGTGGAAAAGATTTTGGATTCTCGTGTTTCTAGACGGAAACTCCAGTATCTGGTTAAATGGAAGGGTTATGCTCAGGAAGATAATTCCTGGGTTTTTGCCTCTGATGTTCATGCTTCCGATCTTGTTCGTGCCTTTCATGCGGCTCATCCTGGTCGGCCTGGGGGCTCTGGTGATGGTTCGGTGACCCCTCCTCAAGGGGGGGGTACTGTTGTGAATTCTGTGGCTGAATTCACTCCTGTGGTCACAAGTGGTACTGCAGCTTCTGAGCTTCCTCCCTCAGGTGTTCTGGTGAGCTCGTTAACTGCTTCATTACTTAACTCCGCCTGATGCTGCTATCCTTGCTCCTTGTCAATGTTTCAGTGTTGGATCTGAGCTTCTCCTGATTGTTCCTGTGACCTGCTGCTCTGTATAGCTAAGTGTCTTTTGCTATTTTGTTGCTTTTTTTCTGTCCAGCTTGTCTTTTGTTTTGCTGGAAGCTCTGAGACGCAAAGGGTGTACCGCCATGCCGTTAGTTCGGCACGGTGGGGTTTTTTTGCCCCCTTTGCGTGGTTTTTGCTTTAGGGTTTTTTGTAGACTGCAAAGTTCGCTTTACTGTCCTCGCTCTGTCCTAGAATATCGGGCCCCACTATGCTGAATCTATTTCATCCCTACGTTTTGTCTTTTCATCTTACTCACAGTCATTATATGTGGGGGGATGCCTTTTCCTTTGGGGAATTTCTCTGGGGCAAGTCAGGCCTATTTTTCTATCTTCAGGCTAGCTAGTTTCTTAGGCTGTGCCGAGTTGCCTAGGTAGTTGTTAGGCGCAATCCACAGCCACTTTTAGTTGTGTTTAGGATAGGATCAGGTGTGCAGTCTACAGAGTTTCCACGTCTCAGAGCTCGTTCTTGTATTTTTGGGTATTTGTCAGATCACTGTGTGCACTCTGATCGCTAAGCACACTGTGTCTCTGGATTGCCTTCATAACACCTGTCATTAGCAAACATAACAGGACGCCATGTTGCATTTGGAGAGCCACTGATGTGCCTAAACATTGAAACCCCCCATAAGTGACACCATTTTGGAAAGTAGACCCCATAAGGAACTTATCTAGAGGTGTGGTGAGCACTTTGACCCACCAAGTGCTTCACAGAAGTTTATAATGCAGAGCCATAAAAATAAAAAATCATATTTTTTCAAAAAAATTATCTTTTCGCCCCCAATTTTTTATTTTCCCAAGAGTAAGAGAAGAAATTGGACCCCAAAAGTTGTTGTACAATTTGTCCTGAGTACGCTGATACCCCATATGTGGGGGTAAATCACTCTTTGGGCGCATGGGAGAGCTCAGAAGGGAATGAGCGCCATTTAACTTTTCCATGCAAAATTGACAGGAATTGAGATGGGATGCCATGTTGCGTTTGGAGAGCCACTGATGTGTCTAAACATTGAAACCCCCCACAAGTGACACCATTTTGGAAAGTAGACCCCCTAAGGAACTTATCTAGATGTGTGGTGAGTGCTTTGACCCACCAAGGGCTTCACAGAAGTTTATAATGCAAAGCTGTAAAAATAAAACAGATTTTTTTCCCACAAAAATTATTTTTTAGCCCCCAGTTTTGTATTTTCCCGAGGGTAACAGGAGAAATTGGACCCCAAAATTTGTTGTCCAATTTGTCTTGAGTGCGCTGACACCCCATATGTGGGGGGGAACTGTTGTGAATTCCGCTCTTGGCCTCCCTCTGGTGGTTGTAAGTGGCACTTTTGTGTGTTCTGCTCTTGGGCTCCCTCTTGTGGTTTCGAGTGGTATGGCTGCTCCTTGGAGTTGGCTGTCAGCAGCTGCCTCCACTGATCGTCTCTTCTGCTCGGCTATTTAGGCCTGGCTCTTTCCTTCAGCCAGTGCCATTTGTAAATGGTTTCTGGTTGGATTCACATCTCTTTGGATTTCCCTGTTATCCTGACCAGTTCAGCAAAGCTAAGTTTTTGCTTGCTCTTTTCTGTCCATAGATTGTGGACTTATTCGTTCTGTGCTTTCTATGTTTGTCTAGCTTATCAGTATGAATTAATTCTGTCTTGCTGGAAGCTCTGGGAAGCAGATTTACCCTCCACACCTTTAGTCATGTGTGGAGATTTTTTGTAAACTCTGCGTGGATTTTTTGGAGTGTTTTATACTAACCGCACAGTATTCCATCCTGTCCTATCTATTTAGCTAGACTGGCCTCCTGTGCTCATCCTGGTTTCATTCTGTGTATGTCTTTTCCCTCTCCACTCACAGTCATTATTTGTGGGGGGCTAATCTATCCTTTGGGGATTTTCTCTGAGGCAAGATAGCTCTCCTGCTTCTATCTTTAGGGGTAGTTAGATCTTAGGCTGTGACGAGGTGCCTAGGGAGAGTTAGGAGCATCCCACGGCTACTTCTAGTGTTGTGTTGAGCTTAGGGACTGCGGTCAGTACAGTTACCACGTCCTTCAGAGCTCGTTCCATGTTGCTCCTGGACCACCGTATCATAACAGTACAAGTGGCCAAAAATGAATTAAATGCATCTCAAAAGAAGGAAAAGAAAGTTCTGAACCATTTTTTTTTCTGTGCTCTGGTTTGTCTTTTTTTTCCTCTTGATATCTGGGTGGTTCAGGATATATGCTTTGGCATGGATGTTCAGGGTTTGTTTTCTCATGTGGATCAACTTGCTGCAAGAGTACAGAGTATCTAGGACTATGTTGTCCAGACTCCGGCTTTAGAGCCTAGAATTCCTACTTCTGATTTTTTGGGGGACAGATCCAAGTTTTTGAACTTTAAAAATAACTGCAAATTGTTTTTTGCTTTGAAACCCCGTTCTTCTGGTGATCCCATTCAGCAAGTAAAAATTATCATATCCTTGCTGCGTGGTGACCCTCAAGACTGGGCTTTTTCTCTTGAAACAGGGGATCCGGCATTATTGAATGTAGATGCATTTTTTCAAGCGCTCGGATTATTGTATGACGAACCTAATTCTGTGGATCATGCAGAAAAAACCCTGTTGGCCTTGGGTCAAGGTCAGGAAGCGGCAGAGTTATACTGCCAGAAATTTAGAAAATGGTCTGTGCTCACTAAATGGAATGAAGAGGCTCTGGCTGCTATTTTCAGAAAAGGTCTTTCTGAAGCCCTTAAAGAT
The DNA here is from genome assembly GCF_032444005.1 of Ranitomeya imitator. NCBI lineage: Eukaryota > Metazoa > Chordata > Amphibia > Anura > Dendrobatidae > Ranitomeya > Ranitomeya imitator. The sequence continues at coordinate 415,639,564 of NC_091286.1, read as the reverse complement.
GTTATGGTGGGCTTTCCTACGCCTGCCGGTTTGAGCGAATCTATGTAGCCATTCAGATTGATCGGCGTCTGCGCGAGCGCAAAGCTGTGCACCATATGGCAGTATCCCCTGAGCAGAGTCCTGAACCTATGCAATGTGACAGGATTTTGACTAGAACAGAACGGCAGGAATTCAGACGTCAGAATAGGCTGTGTTTTTACTGTGGTGACTCTGCTCATGTTATCTCTGATTGCCCTAAGCGTACTAAGAGAGTCGCTAGGTCTGTTACCATTAGTACTATACAGCCTAAATTTCTCTTATCTGTGACCCTGATTTGCTCATTGTCGTCCTTTTCTGTCATGGCATTTGTGGATTCAGGCGCTGCCCTGAACTTGATGGACTTAGAGTTCGCCAGGCGCTGTGGTTTTTCCTTGCAGCCTTTGCAGAGCCCTATTCCTTTGAGGGGTATTGATGCTACACCCTTGGCCAAGGATAAACCTCAGTACTGGACACAGATGACTATGTACATGGCTCCAGCACATCAGGAAGATTGCCGTTTTCTGGTGTTGCATAACTTGCATGATGTTGTTGTACTGGGTTTTCCATAGTTACAGGAACATAATCCGGTGCTGGATTGGAAAACTATGTCGGTGACTTGTTGGTGGTTGTCAAGGGGTACATAGTGACGTTCCTTTGATGTCAATTTCCTCTTCCCCCTCTTCTGAGGTCCCTGAGTTTTTGTTGGATTTCCAGGATGTATTTGATGAGCCCAAGTCCAGTTCCCTTCCTCCGCACAGGGACTATGATTGTGCTATTAACTTGATTCCTGGTTGCAAGTTCCCTAAGGGCCGACTTTTCAATCTGTCTATGCCAGAGCATGCCGCCATGCGGAGTTATGGAGTCTTTGGAGAAGGGGCATATTCGGCCCTCTTCATCACCATTGGGAGCGGGTTTCTTTTTTGTTGCTAAGAAGGATGGCTCCTTGAGAGCCTGTATTGATTATCGTCTTCTTAATAAGATCACAGTCAAATTCCAATACCCCTTGCCTTTGCTTACTGATTTGTTTGCTCAGATTAAGGGGGCTAGTTGGTTTACTAAGATTGACCTCCGAGGGGCATATAATCTTGTTGGTATTAAACAGGGGTGACGAATGGAAAACTGCATTTAATACGCCCGAAGGCCATTTTGAATACCCTGTGATGCCATTTGGGCTCTCTAATGCTCCATCTGTGTTCCAGTCTTTCATACATGATATTTTCCGCAATTATCTTGATAAATTCATGGTCGTATATTTGGATGATATTTTGATTTTTTCCGATGATTGGGAGTCTCATGTGAAGCAGGTCAGGATGGTGTTCCAGATCCTTCGTGATAATGCTTTGTTTGTGAAGGGGTCTAAGTGCCTATTCGGAGTTCAGAAGGTCTCTTTTTTGGGTTTTATTTTTTCTCCTTCGTCTATAGAAATGGATCCTGTTAAGGTCCAAGCTATTCATGACTGTATCCAACCCACATCTGTGAAGGGCCTTCAAAATTTTTGGGCTTTGCTAATTTCTATCGCCGTTTCATTGCCAACTTTTCCAGTGTGGTTAAGCCCCTTACTGATTTGACGAAGAAAGGCGCTGATGTGACGACTTGTTCCTCTGCGGCTGTTGAGGCCTTTAGGGAGCTTAAACGCCAATTTACTTCTGCCCCTGTGTTGCGTCAGCCGGATGTTTCTCTTCCTTTTCAGGTTTAGGTTGACGCTTCTGAGATTGGGGCAGGGACCGTTTTGTCTCAGAGGGAGTCTGATGGTTTTTTGATGAAACCGTGTGCTTTTTTTTCCAGAAAGTTTTCGCCTGCGGAACACAATTATGATGTCGGCAATCGGGAGTTGTTGGCTATGAAGTGGGCGTTTGAGGAGTGGCGACATTGGCTTGAGGGAGCTAAGCACCGCGTTGTGGTCCTGACCGATCATAAGAATCTGATTTACCTAGAGTCGACCCAGCGGCTGAATCCTAGACAGACTCGATGGTCCCTGTTTTTCTCCCGTTTTGATTTTGTGGTCTCGTATCTTCCGGGATCTAAGAATGTTAAGGCTGATGCCCTCTCTAGGAGTTTTTCGCCTGATTCTCCTGAAGTCCTTGAGCCGGTTGGCATTCTTAAGGAGGGGGTGATTCTTTCTGCTATCTCCCTTGATTTGCGGCGGGTGCTTCAGGAATTTCATGCTGATAGGCCTGACCGCTGTCCAGTGGGGAAGCTGTTTGTTCCTGATAGATGGACAAGTAAGGTAATTTCTGAGGTTCATTGTTCAGTGTTGGCTGGTCATCCTGGGATTTTTGGTACCAGAGATTTGGTTGCTAGGTCCTTTTGGTGGCCTTCCTTGTCGCGCGATGTGCGTGCTTTTGTGCAGTCCTGTGGGACTTGTGCCCGGGCCAAACCTTGCTGTTCCCGCGCTAGTGGGTTGCTTTTGCCTTTGCCGGTCCCTCAGAGGCCCTGGACGCATATTTCCATGGATTTTATTTCGGATCTTCCTGTTTCCCAGAAGATGTCTGTTATCTGGGTTGTTTGTGACTGGTTCTCTAAAATGGTCTATCTGGTACCTCTGCCTAAGTTGCCTTCCTCCTCAGATCTGGTTCCATTGTTTTTTCGGCATGTGGTTCGTTTGCATGGCATTCCGGAGAATATTGTGTCTGACAGAGGTTCTCAGTTTGTCTCTAGATTTTGGCGGGCCTTTTGTGCTAGGATGGGCATTGATTTGTCTTTTTCTTCGGCGTTTCATCCTCAGACTAATGGCCAAACTGGGCGAACTAATCGGACCTTAGAGACCTATTTGAGATGCTTTGTGTCTGCTGATCAGGAAGATTGGGTGTCTTTCTTGCCGTTGGCCGAGTTTGCCCTTAATAATCGGGCTAGTTCGGCTACTTTGGTTTCACCTTTCTTTTGTAATTTTGGTTTTCATCCTCGTTTTTCTTCTGGGCTGGTTGAGCCTTCTGATTGTCCTGGTGTTGATTCTGTGGTGGACAGGCTGCAGCAGATTTGGACTCATGTGGTGGACAATTTGACGTTGTCTCAGGAAAGGACTCAACGTTTTGCTAACCGCCGTCGGTGTGTTGGTCCCCGGCTTCGTGTGGGGGATTTGGTTTGGTTGTCTTCTCGTCATGTTCCTATGAAGGTTTCTTCCCCTAAGTTTAAGACTCGGTTTATTGGTCCTTATAAAATTTCTGAAATTATTAATCCAGTGTCTTTTCATTTGGCTCTTCCAGCCTCTTTTGCCATTCATAATGTTTTCCATAGATCTTTGTTGCGGAGATATGTGGTGCCCGTTGTTCCCTCGGTTGACCCTCCTGCCCCGGTGTTGGTTGAGGGAGAGTTGGAATATGAGGTTGAGAAGATTTTGGATTCTCGTTTTTCGAGGCGGAGGCTTCAGTATCTTGTCAAGTGGAAGGGTTATGGCCAGGAGGATAATTCTTGGGTTGTTGCCTCCGATGTCCATGCCGCCGATTTGGTTCGTGCTTTTCACTTGGCTCGTCCTGATCGGCCTGGGGGCTCTGGTGAGGGTTCAGTGACCCTTCCTCAAGGGGGGGGTACTGTTGTGAATTCCGCTCTTGGGCTCCCTCCGATGGTTGTAAGTGGCACTTTTGTGTGTTCTGCTCTTGGGCTCCCTCTTGTGGTTTCGAGTGGTATGGCTGCTCCTTGGAGTTGGCTGTCAGCAGCTGCCTCCACTGATCGTCTCTTCTGCTCGGCTATTTAGGCCTGGCTCTTTCCTTCAGCCAGTGCCACTTGTAAATGGTTTCTGGTTGGATTCACATCTCTTTGGATTTCCCTGTTATCCTGACCAGTTCAGCAAAGCTAAGTTTTTGCTTGCTCTTTTCTGTCCATAGATTGTGGACTTATTCGTTCTGTGCTTTCTATGTTTGTCCAGCTTATCAGTATGAATTAATTCTGTCTTGCTGGAAGCTCTGGGAAGCAGATTTACCCTCCACACCTTTAGTCAGGTGTGGAGATTTTTTGTAAACTCTGCGTGGATTTTTTGGAGTGTTTTATACTGACCGCACAGTATTCCATCCTGTCCTATCTATTTAGCTAGACTGGCCTCCTGTGCTCATCCTGGTTTCATTCTGTGTATGTCTTTTCCCTCTCCACTCACAGTCATTATTTGTGGGGGGCTAATCTATCCTTTGGGGATTTTCTCTGAGGCAAGATAGCTCTCCTGCTTCTATCTTTAGGGGTAGTTAGATCTTAGGCTGTGACGGGGTGCCTAGGGAGAGTTAGGAGCATCCCACGGCTACTTCTAGTGTTGTGTTGAGCTTAGGGACTGCGGTCAGTACAGTTACCACGTCCTTCAGAGCTCGTTCCATGTTGCTCCTGGACCAGCATATCAAAACAGGGAACCACTGTTTGGAGGCATGGGAGGGCTCGGAAGGGAAGGAGCGCCATTTGGAATGCAGACTTAGATGGAATGATCTGCAGGCGTCACATTGCGTTTGCAGAGCCCCTAATGTACCTAAACAGTAGAAACCCCCCACAAGTGACCCCATATTGGAAACTAGACTCCCCCAAGGAACTTATCTAGATGTGTTGTGAGAACTTTGAGCCCCCAAGTGTTTCACTACAGTTTATAACGCAGTGCCATGAAAAAAAAAATCTTTTTTTTTCACACAAAAATTATTTTTTAGCACCCAGTCTTGTATTTTCCCAAGGGTAACAGGAGAAATTGGACCCCAAAAGTTGTTGTCCTATTTGTTCTGAGTACGCTGATACCCCATATGTTGCGGTAAACCACTGTTTGGGCACACGGGAGAGCTCGGAAGGGAAGGAGCACTGTTTTACTTTTTCAACGCAGAATTGGCTGGAAATGAGATCGGACACCATGTCGCATTTGGAGAGCCCCTGATGTGCCTAAACAGTGGAAACACCCCAAATTATAACTGAAACCCTAATCCAAACACACCCTGTTAGGAGTCGAGTTTCCTCTGCTGCACAGGGGGAATCTCGATCTGTATCTGCTGCGGTCTCCCATTCGGTATCGGCCGCAGTGGGCTCTGCTCAGTGGAGACGTCGCTCCCAGCGCCTCGCTGGGGCTGATTCGGTGCATAGGGTCACTACTGCCTTTTCTGGCTTTCCTATGGTACCCTGCACTGATCTGCGGCGAGCGAGCCTCTCTGGGACTAAGTCCTTGTTTGCTTACACTGAGCATGCCCAGGGCAGGGTCTCCCATTGGAGGTCGAGGGCCACATGTTCGGTCACATGCTCAGGTGCTGCAGTACATTCCATTGGTCCTTCTGGAAGGTCCTGGAAGGGCAAAACATGCTCAGGTACTGCAGCACTTTCCATTGGTCCTTCTGGAAGGTCCTGAAAGGGCAAAAACTTCAGTAGCAGCTTCCTGTGCTGCAACTATATAAACTGCGCATGACCGCACGGCCATGCGCTAGTATTGTCTTAAGTTATGTGCTTTGCGCCAGTGTGGTCACGCTTGTGTGTATTCAGGGACCCGGCTGAAATAAGCCACTAGAATACCGGCACCTCCGGTGAGGAGATTGTGTGTTTGGTTACAGGGCCCCGGCTGAAATAAGCCACTAGAATACCGGCTCCTCCGGTGAGGAGATTGTATGTTTGCCTCCTGGACTGCGTGACCACAAGCTGCTATCTGCTCAGCAGTTACTGTGTATTCCTGTGGAGTTTAACAGGACACAGTCCTTTCCTTATAGCGACTCTGTGAAGCAACAGAGTTCGCTTCTACCGCCATATTGTGCCGCTGTTTGCTAGCAGCAGGTACTCCTGCACGGTGGACCCCGGGCTGCGAACGCACCAATATCAATAAACATCTCTATTTACTCGGTGCGTTCCGCTAGCCCTAACAGAATACTAGCGCCAGGGTCTGGCTAGTAAATGGCGGACATTCAGCAATCTTTGCGGTATATCCAGCAGCTGGAGGGTAGGTTGGCGGCTCTCGAGAGCTCAACCTCAGCTGTGGATGTTACCGCAGTTGCTGTACAGGCTGCTAGCGTGGCTGCAGCAACCTTGTCCACTGCCACCCCTGTTCCGACGTTATCTCGCCTCCCGCTGCCAGAAAAATTTTCTGGAAATAGCAAAACTTGTAGGGGATTCGTGAGTCAGTGCTCTATTCACCTCGAGCTCCTGGCTGCACGTTTTCCTACAGAGCGGGCTAAGGTGGGATTTATTGTGTCTCTTTTGTCGGACAGGGCGTTGGAGTGGGCTACGCCGCTGTGGGAGCGTGGTGATCATGTGGTGCAGAGTGCTCCGTTGTTCCTGAGCACTCTGAAAAAGGTCTTTTTAGGACCTCAAGTCACCCATGACACAGCGCTCCAACTACTGGCATTAACTCAGGGTGAGTCCTTGGTCAGCCAATTTTCCGTCCGCTTCCGTACTTTAGCTTCCGAGCTGGAGTGGTCGGATAAAGCCCTTATCCCCATATTTTGGAGGGGCCTGGCTGACCACATTAAGGACGCTCTGGCCACTAGGGAGATTCCTGCCACACTGGAGGAGTTAATAACTGTCTCTACTCGTATCGACCTCCGTTTTAACGAGCGGAGGTTGGAGCGAGCCCAGTGTAGGCAGAGGTTTCGGCTGGCTCCCACCTTCGCCAAACCTTTGGAATCTCCAGTCCAGGCATCCGAGTCACATGAGGCCTTAGAGGTGACACGAGCGGGATCCAAGTCTCAGTCTGCCCGTGCACATAAGGTCCGTCATGTTTGCCAGCAGTCAGGACACCTTGCCTCCAAGGGTCCTCAGCGGTCGGGGAAACGTCAGCGTCTAGTGGTAGTTAGAGGAGGTACACTAGACACGGCGACGTTTGCCTCAAAGTTGTCCTTCAAGGGGACAATTTCCATAGGCCCATCCACTCTTATGGTCGAGCTATGCGTGGATTCTGGGGCAGAGGGTAACTTTATGTCTTCCGCTTTTGCCCAGCGTTACGCTATACCCTTGGTGATGCTTGCCAAGCCGGTAACCGTTCGAGTGGTAAATGGGTCAACACTACCTTCACAGATTACCCACCAAACCATTCCTTTCACGCTATCTGTGTCTCCATCACATCAGGAGATAATCTCCCTATTAGTCATTCCTGAGGGAATTGATGAGGTCCTGTTGGGGATACCATGGCTTCGCTACCATTCTCCTCATATTGAGTGGTCCTCTGGGAGAATTTTGGGATGGAGTAAATCTTGCGAGGGTAGATGTCTGAGGGAGTGCATTCAGGTTGCTACTACACAGGTACCCGCAGATCTTTCCTCTCTCCCCAAGCACTATTGGCCCTATGCAGATGTGTTCTCCAAAAGCGCTGCGGAGACCCTTCCGCCTCACCGCCCCTATGACTGTCCTATTGACCTCTTGCCTGGTGCTGAGCCTCCCCGGGGTCGAGTCTATCCGTTATCTCTCCCGGAGACGGAGGCAATGTCCCAGTACATCCAGGAGAATCTGGCAAGAGGATTCATTAGGAAGTCAGTGTCATCGGCAGGGGCAGGGTTCTTCTTCGTACAGAAGAAGACTGGAGACTTACGTCCATGCATAGACTACAGGGGTCTTAACGCCATCACCGTTAAGAACAAGTACCCACTACCCCTGATATCTGAGCTGTTTGATAGGCTACGGGGAGCGAGGGTATTTACAAAGTTAGATCTGCGGGGTGCTTACAACCTGATTCGCATCCGTGAGGGGGATGAATGGAAGACGGCTTTTAACACCAGGGATGGGCACTATGAATATCTGGTGATGCCCTTCGGGCTCTGTAATGCCCCAGCCGTTTTCCAAGACTTTGTGAACGACATCTTCCGGGATATGCTCACCACCTCGGTCGTAGTCTCTCTGGATGATATTCTCATCTTCTCTCCAGATATTGACTCCCATCGGAGAGATGTTCGCAAAGTCTTCGACCTCTTACGGGCAAACTCCCTCTACGCCAAGTTGGAGAAGTATGTGTTTGAGCAGGAGTCCTTGCCTTTCCTTGGTTATATCATCTCTGCCCAGGGTTTGGCTATGGATCCTGCCAAGCTACAGGCTGTAATGGACTGGCAGGAACCCCATTCTCTTAAAGCGGTGCAGCGCTTTATGGGGTTCATTAATTACTATCGCCAGTTCATTCCACACTTCTCAACTTTGGTAGCTCCCTTGGTTGCCCTCACCAAGAAGGGAGCAAATCCCAAGTTGTGGTCAGAGGAGGTCTCCAAAGCCTTTCTCTCGATCAAGTCACACTTCGCTAGCGCTCCCATCCTACATCGCCCCGATGTTGATAAGCCATTTATCTTGGAGGTGGATGCCTCATCCGTTGGTGCTGGAGCAGTCCTTTTCCAAAAGGATGCTCAAGGTCGGAAGCATCCGTGCTTCTTCTTCTCCAAGACCTTCACACCAGCGGAGAGGAATTATTCCATCGGGGACAGGGAGTTGCTGGCCATGAAGTTGGCTTTTTCGGAGTGGAGACATCTCTTGGAGGGAGCTCGCTTTCCCTTCCAAGTCTTCACTGACCACAAGAACTTGGTGTATCTGCAAACGGCCCAGCGGCTGAATTCTCGCCAGGCTAGATGGTCCCTGTTCTTCTCCCGGTTCCATTTTACTCTCCATTTCCTCTCCGGGGAGAAGAACGTTCGTGCTGACGCTCTCTCCCGCTCTGTGGTGTCATCGGAGGAGGAGGAGGAGGAGCCTCGGCTTATTGTCCCTTCTGAGAGCCTAAGAACTGTAGCTCCGGTTTCGCTGGAGTCTGTGCCCCCGGGCAAGACTTTCGTACCAGCTAACTTGCGACCGGAGGTTCTCTCTTGGGCTCACTCCTCCAGAGTGGGTGGGCATTTTGGGACCAAGAGGACATCTGAGCTTCTGGCGAGAACATACTGGTGGCCGCATATGGCCCGAGATGTCAAGGACTATATTCAGGCGTGCGTTTCTTGCGCCCAGAATCGGTCTCCTCGGCAACGGCCTGCTGGGTTGCTTTACCCTCTACCGGTGGCAGACAGGCCCTGGGAGATGGTCGGGATGGACTTTGTGGTGGGTCTACCCAAGTCGCGTGGCTGCTCCATTATTTGGGTTGTCACCGACCATTTCTCCAAGATGGTGCATTTGGTGCCGCTTCCTCGGTTACCCTCAGCACGGGCCTTGGCGGTGTTGTTCATTAAACACGTTTTCCGTTTGCATGGTATGCCTGATAAGATTGTCAGCAATCGGGGTCCCCAGTTCGCATCTCGGTTTTGGAGAGAGCTCTGCCGTTTACTCAGCATAGAGTTAAACCTCTCCTCTGCATACCATCCCGAGACGAATGGTTTGGTGGAGAGAACCAACCAGACTCTGGTGACATATTTGCGACATTTCGTCTCTGCTAGGCAGGATGACTGGGCATCTTTGCTACCTTGGGCGGAATTTGCCCTGAACAACGCCGTAGCCGATTCCACTGGCCAAACTCCTTTTCTCCTTAATTACGGCCAGCATCCGTGTGTTCCTGTGCCCATGCCCGTGTCATCCACCGATTCTAGGGTGGCAGACTGGGCGGTGGAGGCACGTGACATTTGGGACCGCACACAGGATGCCATCCGGGCCTCCAAGGAGAGAATGAGGGTTTCGGCTGATACACACCGGCGCCCCGCTCCGGTCTTTGCTCCTGGCGACTTAGTGTGGCTCTCCGCCCGTAACATCAGGCTGCGAGTTGAGTCCACTAAGTTTGCTCCTCGCTACATTGGCCCGTTTAAGGTTCTGGAACAGGTCAACCCTGTGGTCTACCGTTTGGCTATTCCTCCACGCCTTGGTATCACCGATACTTTCCACGTTTCCCTCTTAAAGCCCGTTCATTTGTCCCGGTTTTCCGAGTCATCTGCTGGGACATCGGGTTCATCCACGGATGAGTTTGAGGTGAATGCTATTGTGGGGTGCAAGGTGGTACGTGGCAAGAAATTTTATCTGGTGGACTGGAAGGGTCACGGCCCAGAGGATAGAACCTGGGAGCCTGTGGAGCACATTCGGGCTCCGCTGCTTATCGCAGCTTTTGAGCGTAGTGAGGCTCAAGGAGGGGGGGGCCCTAGGAGGGGGGGTAATGTTAGGAGTCGAGTTTCCTCTGCTGCACAGGGGGAATCTCGATCCGTATCTGCTGCGGTCTCCCATTCGGTATCGGCCGCAGTGGGCTCTGCTCAGCGGAGACGTCGCTCCCAGCGCCTCGCTGGGGCTGATTCGGTGCATAGGGTCACTACTGCCTTTTCTGGCTTTCCTATGGTACCCTGCACTGATCTGCGGCGAGCGAGCCTCTCTGGGACTAAGTCCTTGTTTGCTTACACTGAGCATGCCCAGGGCAGGGTCTCCCATTGGAGGTCGAGGGCCACATGTTCGGTCACATGCTCAGGTGCTGCAGTACATTCCATTGGTCCTTCGGGAAGGTCCTGGAAGGGCAAAACATGCTCAGGTACTGCAGCACTTTCCATTGGTCCTTCTGGAAGGTCCTGAAAGGGCAAAAACTTCAGTAGCAGCTTCCTGTGCTGCAACTATATAAACTGCGCATGACCGCACGGCCATGCGCTAGTATTGTCTTAAGTTATGTGCTTTGCGCCAGTGTGGTCACGCTTGTGTGTATTCAGGGACCCGGCTGAAATAAGCCACTAGAATACCGGCACCTCCGGTGAGGAGATTGTGTGTTTGGTTACAGGGCCCCGGCTGAAATAAGCCACTAGAATACCGGCTCCTCCGGTGAGGAGATTGTATGTTTGCCTCCTGGACTGCGTGACCACAAGCTGCTATCTGCTCAGCAGTTACTGTGTATTCCTGTGGAGTTTAACAGGACACAGTCCTTTCCTTATAGCGACTCTGTGAAGCAACAGAGTTCGCTTCTACCGCCATATTGTGCCGCTGTTTGCTAGCAGCAGGTACTCCTGCACGGTGGACCCCGGGCTGCGAACGCACCAATATCAATAAACATCTCTATTTACTCGGTGCGTTCCGCTAGCCCTAACACACCCCTAACCCTAATCCCAACAGTAACCCTAACCACACCTCTAACCCTGACACACCCCTAACCCTAATCCCAACCCTATTCCCAACCGTAAATGTAATCTAAACCCTAACCGTAACTTTAGCCCTAACCCTAACTGTAGCCCCAACCCTAACTGTAGCCTTAACCCTAGCCCCAACCCTAACCCTAGCCCTAGCCCTAACCCTAGCCCTAACCCTAGCCCTAACCCTAGCCCTAACCCTCACCCTAGTCCTAACCCTAACCATAGCCCTAACCCTAGCTCTAACCCTAACCCTAGCCCTAATGGGAAAATGGAAATAAATACATTTTTTTTAATTTTTCCCTAACTAAGGGGGTGATGAAGGGGGGTTTGATTTACTTTTATAGCAGGTTTTTTAGCGGATTTTTATGATTGGCAGCCGTCACACACTGAAAGACGCTTTTTATTGCAAAAAATATTTTTTGCGTTACCACATTTTGAGAGCTATAATTTTTCCATATTTTGGTCCACAGACTCATGTGAGGTCTTGTTTTTTGCAGGACGAGGTGACGTTTTTATTGGTAACATTTTCGGACACGTGACATTTTTTGATCGCTTTTTATTCCGATTTTTGTGAGGCAGAATGACCAAAAACCAGCTATTCATAAAATTTCTTTTAGGGGAGGCGTTTATACCGTTCCGCGTTTGGTAAAATTGATAAAGCAGTTTTATTCTTCAGGTCAGTACGATTGCAGTGATACCTCATTTATATCATTTTTTTTATGTTTTGGCGCTTTTATACGATAAAAACTATTTTATAGAAAAAATAATTATTTTTGCATCGCTTTATTCTCAGGACTATAACTTTTTATTTTTTTGCTGATGATGCTCTATGGCAGCTCGTTATTTGCGGGACAAGATGTCGTTTTCAGTGGTACCATGGTTATTTATATCCGTCTTTTTGATCGCTTGTTATTCCACTTTTTGTTCGGCGGTATGATAATAAAGCGTTGTTTTTTGCCTCTTTTTTTTTTTTTTTCCCTTATGGTGTTTACTGAAGGGGTTAACTAGTGGGCCAGTTCTATAGGTTGGGTTGTTACGGACGCGGCAATACTAAATATGTGTACTTTTATTGTTTTTTTTATTGAGATAAAGAAATGTATTTATGGGAATAATATATATATTTTTTTTCATTATTTAAGAATTTTTTTTTTTTTTTTTTTTTACACATTTGGAAAAATTTTTTTTTAGTTTTTTACTTTGTCCCAGGGGAAGGGACATCACAGATCGTTGATCTGACAGTTTGCACAATACTCTGTCGGATCAACGATCTGACTTGCAGTGCTGCAGGCTTACCAAGTGCCTGCTCTGAGCAGGCACTTGGTAAGCCACCTCCCTCCCTGCAGGACCCGGATGCCACGGCCATTTTGGATCCAGGCCTGCTACAGGGAGGGAGGTAGGAGACCCTCGCAGCAACGCGATCACATCGTTTTGCTGCGAGGGTCTCAGGGAAGCCCGCAGGGAGCCCCCTCCCTGTGCGATGCTTCCCTGCACCGCCAGCACACCGCGATCATGTTTGATCGCGGTGTGCCGGGGGTTAATGTGCCGGGGGCGGTCCTTGACCGCTCTTTGCACATAGTGCCGGATGTCAGCTGCGATACCCAGCTGCGATGTCAGCTGCTGACACCCGGCTGCGCTCGGCCATGCTCCCCCCGTGAGCGCGGCCAATCGCTTATGACATACTATCCCGTCGGTGGGCATACGGGCCCACCTCGACAGGATAGTACGTCATATGTCAGAAAGAGGTTAATATTTAAACAGTAAGAGATGAAAATATTTTTTTTTGTCGAAAATATGCCAAATGTGTCATCTTTAACATTTGGGTTTCTAGAGATCATTTCACTTGCTTAGTGTTCACAATAACAGTAATTTTAGACAGAGGTGCTCACGCTTTTACATGCCACTGTATATGACCCTTGGCTCCATCTAGAGTAAAAAATATTCTCTACTTACAATATATACAATTTCAAATTCTGAATATAAGAAACACTCACTTGCATACATAGATATTTCACAACTGTTTCCTGTCACATTATTGTCCCCAACAACAGCAGTAACCAGCAATGTGTAATAATTCCCCGGTGTCAGGCCTTCAATCGTATCAGAAGTTGAAGTCACGGTTTTATTGAAAGTTGGTTCTCCCAGAATTTGGATTTCATAAGAACTTGCGTTTCCATCTGGCTTCGCCCAGCTCAGTGATAAAGAAGTGGTGGTGATGATCCCAGTCATCAGGTTCTTCACTATTTCAGGCTCTGGTATAAAACAGAGAATATATAAATACTAACCAACAATAGAATTTATACAGAAATTCCCATGATGAGAATATATTGCAGCTTCTCGTGCTCGTGGTTCAATATTTCATTATGAGGTAAATACTAAAAGACGTCAACTAAAATGGTCTAGTTTCATAGAAATACCCACTTGTATACACAGATATTTCTGTACTCTTTCCCGTCACATTATTCTCCCCAACAACAACAGTAACCAGCAATGTGTAATAATTTCCTGGTGTCAGGCCTTCAATCGTATCAGAAGTTGAAGTCACAGTTTTATTGAAAGTTGGTTCTCCCAGAATTTGGATTTCATAAGAACTTGCATTTCCAACTGGTTTCTCCCAGCTCAAAGAAATAGAAGTGGTGGTGATGATCCCAGCCATTGGGTTCTTCACTACTTCAGGTTCTGGTTTAAAACAGAAAATATATAAATACTAACCACCAGTAGAATTTATACAGAAATTCCCATGATGAGAATATATTGCAGCTTCTTGTGGATCAATATTTCATTACGAGGTAAATACTGAAAGAAGTCAACTAAAAATGTCTAGTTTCATAAAAATACCCACTTGTATACACAGATATTTCTGTACTGTTCCCCATCACATTATTCTCCCCAACAACAGCAGTGACCAGCAATGTGTAATAATTCCCCGGTGTCAGGCCTTCAATCGTATCAGAAGTTGAAGTCACTGTTTTATTGAAAGTTGGTTCTCCCAGAATTTGGATTTCATAAGAACTTGCATTTCCATCTGGCTTCGCCCAGCTCAGAGATAAAGAAGTGTTGGTGATGATCCCAGTCATCAGATTCTTAACTACTTCAGGTTCTGGTATAAAACAGAAAATATATAAATACTAACCAATAGTAGAATGCATACAGAAATTCCTGTGATGAGAATATATTGTAGCTTCTCGTGGTTCAATATTTCATTATGAGGTAAATACTGAAAGATGTCAACTAAAAATGTCTAGTTTCATAGAAATACCTACTTGTATACACAGATATTTCTGTACTGTTCCCCGTCACATTATTCTCCCCAACAACAGCAGTAACCAGCAATGTGTAATAATTTCCTGGTGTCAGGCCTTCAATCGTATCAGAAGTCGAAATCACATTTTTATCGAAAGTTGGTTCTCCCAGAATTTGGATTTCATAAGAACTTGCATTTCCATCTGGCTTCGCCCAGCTCAGAGATATAGAAGTGGTGGTGATGATCCCAGTCATCAGGTTCTTCACTACTTCAGGTTCTGGTATAGAACAGAAAATATATAAATACTAGCCAACAGTAGAATTTATACAGAAATTCCCATGATGAGAATATATTGCAGCTTCTCGTGCTCGTGGTTCAATATTTCATTATGAGGTAAATACTTAAAGACGTCAACTAAAAATGTCTAGTTTCATAGAAATACCCACGTGTATACACAGATATTTCTGTACTGTTCCCCGTCACATTATTCTCCCCAACAACAGCAATAACCAGCAATGTGTAATAATTTCCCGGTGTCAGGCCTTCTATCGTATCAGAAGTTGAAGTCACTGTTTTATTGAAAGTTGGTTCTCCCAGAATTTGGATTTCATAAGAACTTGCATTTCCATCTGGCTTCGCCCAGCTCAGAGCTATAGAAGTGGTGGTGATGATCCCAGTCATCAGGTTCTTCACTACTTCAGGTTCTGGTATAAAACAGAAAATATATAAATACTAACCAAGATTAGAATACATACAGAAATTCCCATGATGAGAATATAGTGCAGCTTCTCGTTGTTCAATATTTCATTATGAGGTAAATACTGAAAGATGTCAGCTAAAAATGTCTAGTTTCATAGAAATACCCACTTGTATACACAAATATTTCTGTACTGCTCCCCGTCACATTATTCTCCCTAACAACAGCAGTGACCAGCAATGTGTAATAATTCCCCGGTGTCAGGCCTTCTATCGTATCAGAAGTTGAAATCATGTTTTTATTGAAAGTTGGTTCTCCCAGAATTTGGATTTCATAAGAACTTGCATTTCCATCTGGCTTCGCCCAGCTCAGAGATATAGAAGTGGTGGTGATTAGGGTTGAGCGAAACGGGTCGAACATTTTCAAAAGTCGCCGACTTTTGGCTAAGTCGGGGTTTCATGAAACCCGATCCGACCCCTGTGCGGGGTCGGCCATGCGGTACGCGACTTTCGCGCCAAAGTCGCGTTTCAATGACGCGAAAAGCGCCATTTCTCAGCCAATGAAGGTAAACGCAGAGTGTGGGCAGCGTGATGACATAGGTCCTGGTCCCCACCATCTTAGAGAAGGGCATTGCAGTGATTGGCTTGCTGTCTGCGACGTCACAGGGGCTATAAAGAGGCGTTCCCGCCGACCGCCATCTTACTGCTGCTGATCTGAGCTTAGGGAGAGGTTGCTGCCGCTTCGTCAGAAGCAGGGATAGCGTTAGGCAGGGTCCATTAACTACAAAACCGCTTGTGCTGCAGCGATTTGCACTGTCCAACACCACCTTCGGTGTGCAGGGACAGTGGAAGTTAATTTTTTTTTTTTTTTTTCCTCAGCGCTGTAGCTCATTGGGCTGCGCTAGAAGGCTCCCTGATAGCTGCATTGGTGTGTGTACGCCGCTGTGCAAACCAACTGCTTTTTTCAAAGCACAAATCCTCTTGTTCCTTCCTTTCTGCACAGCTATCTTTTTTGTTTGTCCACACTTTTTATTTCATTTGTGCATCAGTCCACTCCTTATTGCTGCCTGCCATACCTGGCTGAGATTACTGCAGGCAGGGAGATAGTAGCTGCCTGCCATACCTGGCTGAGATTACTGCAGGCAGGGAGATAGTAATTGTAGGACAGTCCCTGTTTTTTTTTTTTTTTTTTTGGTGGGAGATTAAGATTGGCAATTTGGCATTTCTGCTAGAGTGCCATCCCTGTGTGTGCCATCTCTCTCACATAGTGGGCCATAGAAAGCCTTTTCATTTTTCTGTATTTTTTTTTTGTGGGGTGTATAAATTCTCCCTGATAAAAATACAGTGGGAGATTAATATTGGCCTTTGGGCTTGTGTGCCAGTCCTGAGTGTGCCATCTCTCTCTCAAAAAGTGGGCCATAGAAAGCCTATTTTATTTTTTTTGTTGTTTTATAAATTCTCCCTGAAAAAAAAGGGAGATTAATATTGGCCCCTGGGCTTGTGTGCCAGTTGTGAGCGTGCCATCTGTGCCAGTCCTGAGCGTGCCATCTCTCTCACAAATAGTGGGCCATAGAAAGCCTATTTAATTTTTTTTGGGGTTTTCTAAATTCTCCCTGAAAAAAAGGGAGATTGATATTGGCCTCTGGGCTTGTGTGCCAGTCCTGAGCGTGCCATCTGTGCCAGCCCTGAGCGTGCCATCTCTCTCACAAATAGTGGGCCATAGAAAGCCAATTTTTTTTTTTTTTGGTTTTAGAAATTCTCCCTGAAAAAAAGGGAGATTAATATTGGCCTCTGGGCTTGTGTGCCAGTTGTGAGCGTGCCATCTGTGCCAGTCCTGAGCGTGCCATCTCTCTCACAAATAGTGGGCCATAGAAAGCCTATTTTATTTTTTTTTTGGTTTTATAAATTCTCCCTGAAAAAAAAGGGAGATTAATATTGGCCTCTGGGCTTCTGTGCCAGTCCTGAGCGTGCCATCTGTGCCAGTCCTGAGCGTGCCATCTCTCTCTCTCAGTCAGTGGGCCATAGAAAGCCTATTTTTGGTTTTATTTGTTTTCTAAATTCTCCCTGAAAAAATCATTTTATTTTATTTGGTTTCTAAATTCTTCCTGATAAAATCATATTTTTTTTATTATTTTTTTTTCTAAAGTCTCCCTGAAAAAAAAACAAACAAACAAAAAAAACAGTGGGAGATTAATATTGGCCTTTCTGCTTGTGTGCCAGTCTTGACTCCTGGGTGTGCCATCTCTCTCTCTCTCTCCAATTGTGGTCCATAGAAAGCCTATATTTTTTTTCCCTTCATTTGGGTTCCAAAATCTACCAGAGAAAATAACTACATCAATCATTGGTAGAAAAATATTGGCCTCTGGGCTTGTGTGCCACTCCTGACTCCTGTGTGCGTCATCTCTCACTCAGTGGGCCATAGAAAGCCTATTTTTGGTTTTATATGTTTTCTAAATTCTCCCTGAAAAAAATCATTTTATTTTATTTGGTTTCTAAATTCTTCCTGATTAAATTATATTTTTTTTATTATTTTTTTTTCTAAAGTCTCCCTTTAAAAAAAAAAAAAAAAACAAACAAACAAAAAAAACAGTGGGAGATTAATATTGGCCTTTCTGCTTGTGTGCCAGTCTTGACTCCTGGGTGTGCCATCTCTCTCTCTCTCTCCAATTGTGGTCCATAGAAAGCCTATATTTTTTTTCCCTTGATTTAGGTTCCAAAATCTACCAGAGAAAATAACTACATCAATCATTGGTAGAAAAATATTGGCCTCTGGGCTTGTGTGCCACTCCTGACTCCTGTGTGCGTCATCTCTCACTCAGTGGGCCATAGAAAGCCTATTTTTGGTTTTATTTGTTTTCTAAATTCTCCCTGAAAAAATCATTTTATTTTATTTGGTTTCTAAATTCTTCCTGATAAAATCATATTTTTTTTATTATTTTTTTTTCTAAAGTCTCCCTGAAAAAAAAAAAAAAAAAAAAAACAAACAAAAAAAACAGTGGGAGATTAATATTGGCCTTTCTGCTTGTGTGCCAGTCTTGACTCCTGGGTGTGCCATCTCTCTCTCTCTCTCCAATTGTGGTCCATAGAAAGCCTATATTTTTTTTCCCTTCATTTGGGTTCCAAAATCTACCAGAGAAAATAACTACATCAATCATTGGTAGAAAAATATTGGCCTCTGGGCTTGTGTGCCACTCCTGACTCCTGTGTGCGTCATCTCTCACTCAGTGGGCCATAGAAAGCCTATTTTTGGTTTTATTTGTTTTCTAAATTCTCCCTGAAAAAATCATTTTATTTTATTTGGTTTCTAAATTCTTCCTGATAAAATCATATTTTTTTTAAATTTTTTTTTTTCTAAAGTCTCCCTGAAAAAAAAAAAAAACAAACAAAAAAAAAACCGTGGGAGATTAATATTGGCCTTTATGCTTGTGTGCCAGTCTTGACTCCTGGGTGTGCCATCTCTCTCTCTCTCTCTCTCTCTCTGTCTCTCTCTCCAATTGTGGTCCATAGAAAGCCTATTTTTTTTTTTCTTGATTTGTGTTCCAAAATCTACCAGAGAAAATAACTACATCAATCATTGGTAGAAAAATATTGGCCTCTGGGCTTCTGTGCCACTCCTGATTCCTGTGTGCGTCATCTCTCACTCAGTGGGCCATAGAAAGCCTATAGTTTGTTACATTTGTTTTCTAAATTCTCCCTGCAAAAATCTTTTTTTTTTTTTTTTTTTGTTTCTAAAGTCTTCCTGAAAAAAAAATAAATAAAAAAAATAAATAGTGGGACATTAATATTAACATTTGTGCTTCAGTGACAGTCCTGCGTGTGTGGCATCTCTCTCATTTGCAGCCACCAAAAACAGAGTGTGTAACATTGGGCCTGATTTTCGCTGTGGTCTCACCAACCTGTAAAGGGGTAGCTAAATCATACTGAAGTTATAGCTCACCGTGTAAGTTGTGTGACTGCAACAAATACCGTTAGTTTGGTTACGTTTTTAAAACAATGAGGAAGTCTAGTGGAAGAGGTCGTGGCCGGGGGCGTTCATTGTCAGCTGGTAATGAGGGTAGTGGTAGTGGTGGAGCATCAGGTGGTCGTGGGAAAAAAAATATTGCACCTAAGTCTGGAGCTGTGGAGCCAGGTTCGTCGTCTGGCTACACAAGGCCTCGAACGCTCCCTTTTCTGGGATTAGGAAAACCGCTTTTAAAGCCGGAGCAGCAAGAGCAAGTTTTGGCTTATCTTGCTGACTCAGCCTCCAGCTCTTTTGCATCCTCTCGTGAAACTGGTAAATGTAAAAGCAGCGCGTCGTTAGTGGATGTTCACGGTCAGGGACAAGTCACTTCCTTGTCCTCTTCAGCAAAAACAACTACAGAGAAAAATGCAGCAGGCGACACAACGGGTTACTCCATGGAGCTCTTTACACATACCGTCCCTGGCTTAGAAAGTGAAACAGTTAACAGGCCATGCCCATTACAAGTAGATTCTGACATGGAGTGCACTGATGCACAGCCACAGCCAGACTACTATGCTTGTCCTTTGACTAAGACCACAACCTTACCCTCGCAGGGTAATGATCAAGAATCAGACCCTGATGAGACTATGTTGCCCCATCACGAACGCTATACCACCGAACGACACGGTGACACAGACGAAGTTGCGCAGGAGCTACAAGAAGAGTTATTAGATGACCCAGTTCTTGACCCAGATTGGCAGCCATTGGGGGAACAGGGTGCAGGCGGCAGCAGTTCTGAAGCAGAGGAGGAGGAGGGGCCGCAGCAGGCATCAACATCGCCACTGGTTCCATCTGCCGGGCCCGTATCTTGCCCAAAACGCGTGGCAAAGCCAAAACCTGTTGGAGGACAGCGTGGCCATCCGGTTAAAGCTCAGTCTGCAATGCCTGAAAAGGTATCCGATGCTAGAAAGAGTGCAGTCTGGCATTTTTTTAAACAACATCCAATTGATCAGCGCAAAGTCATCTGTCAAAAATGTTCTACTTCCTTAAGCAGAGGTCAGAATCTGAAAAGTCTCAATACAAGTTGCATGCATAGACATTTAACCACCATGCATTTGCAAGCTTGGACTAACTACCAAACGTCCCTTAAGGTTGTTGCACCCTCGGCCAATGAAGCTAGTCATCAACGCAACATCCCTTCCGGCAGTGTAGGGCCACCATTTAGCGCACCACCTGCTGTATCTGTGCAGGTTTCTTTGCCAGGCCAAAGCAGTCAGGGTCAGGGAATCACCAGTTTCGTAGTAGGAAACACTGCATGTAGGGCACCGGCGGCAACAATACCATCTCCCACCGTCTCTCAGTCTGCCATGTCCACCGGCACCCCCGCTAGTTCCACGATCTCCAGCCCTCCAGTCCAGCTCACCCTACATGAGACTATGGTTAGAAAAAGGAAGTACTTAGCCTCGCATCCGCGTACACAGGGTTTGAACGCCCACATAGCTAGACTAATCTCGTTAGAGATGATGCCCTACCGGTTAGTTGAAAGCGAAGCTTTCAAAGACCTGATGGACTACGCTGTACCACGCTACGAGCTACCCAGTCGACACTTTTTTTCCAGAAAAGCCATCCCAGCCCTCCACCAGCATGTTAAAGAGCGCATCGTCCATGCACTCAGGCAATCTGTGAGCACAAACGTGCACCTGACAACAGATGCATGGACCAGTAGGCATGGCCAGGGACGTTACGTGTCCATCACGGCACACTGGGTAAATGTTGTGGATTCAGGGTCCACAGGGGACAGCAAGTTTGGGACAGTTCTGCCTAGCCCACGGTCTAGGAAACAGTTGGCTGTAGCCGTTCGCACCCCCTCCTCCTCCTCCTCCTCCTCGTCCTCCTGCAGAAGCAAGAGCTCGTCCACAGACCGCAGTCGCACAACCACTCCATCCGCACCTGCCACTGTTGCACACCAGGTCTCCCATTATGGGGCAGCTACTGGCAAACGTCAGCAGGCTGTATTGGCTATGAAGTGTTTGGGCGACAACAGACACACCGCGGAAGTTCTGTCCGAGTTCTTGCAGCAAGAAACGCAGTCGTGGCTGGGCACTGTAGATCTTGAGGCAGGCAAGGTAGTGAGTGATAACGGCTGCCATCTCCCTTTCCCAACTGAAACACATTCCTTGCCTGGCTCACACCTTAAACCTGGTGGTGCAGTGCTTCCTGAAAAGTTATCCGGGGTTATCCGACCTGCTCCTCAAAGTGCGTGGACTTTGCGCACATATCCGCCGTTCGCCTGTACACTCCAGCCGTATGCAGACCTATCAGCGTTCTTTGAACCTTCCCCAGCATCGCCTAATCATAGACGTTGCAACAAGGTGGAACTCAACACTGCACATGCTTCAGAGACTGTGCGAACAGAGGCGGGCTGTTATGTTTTTGTGGGAGGATACACATACACGGGCAGGCAGTAGGATGGCAGACATGGAGTTGTCAGGTGTGCAGTGGTCGAAGATTCAAGACATGTGTCAAGTCCTTCAGTGTTTTGAGGAATGCACACGGCTGGTTAGTGCAGACAACGCCATAATAAGTATGAGCATCCCCCTAATGCGTCTGCTGATGCAAAGTTTGACGCACATAAAGGATCAGGCGTCTGCACCAGAGGAAGAGGAAAGCCTTGATGACAGTCAGCGATTGTCTGGTCAGGGCAGTGTACATGACGAGGTACCGGGCGAAGAGGAGGTGGAGGATGAGGAGGATGATGGGGATGAGTATATTTTTAATGAGGAAGCTTTCACGGGGGCACTGGAAATTGGTGGCGTGGCAAGGCCGGGTTCTGGTTTTTTGAGGGACACAAGTGACGTAGATTTGCCTGCAACTGCCCCTCAACCAAGCACAACCGCAGATTTGACAACTGGAACTTTGGCCCACATGGCGGATTATGCCTTGCGTATCCTCAAAAGGGACACACGCATTACAAAAATGATGAACGATGACGATTACTGGTTGGCCTGCCTCCTTGATCCTCGCTATAAAGGCAAATTGCAAAATATTATGCCACATGAGAACTTGGAACTAATATTAGCAACAAAACAATCAACTCTTGTTGACCGTTTGCTTCTGGCATTCCCTGCACACAGCGCCCGTGATCGTTCTCACACGAGCTCCAGGGGCCAGCAGACCAGAGGTGTTAGAGGGGCAGAAATCAGAAGTGGCGTTGGCCAGAGGGGTTTTCTGACCAGGTTGTGGAGTGATTTTGCTATGACCGCAGACAGGACAGGTACTGCAGCATCAATTCAAAGTGACAGGAGACAACATTTGTCCAGTATGGTTACAAACTATTTTTCATCCCTTATCGACGTTCTCCCTCAACCGTCATTCCCATTTGATTACTGGGCATCCAAATTAGACACCTGGCCAGAATTGGCAGAATATGCATTGCAGGAGCTTGCTTGCCCGGCAGCTAGTGTCCTATCAGAAAGAGTATTCAGTGCTGCAGGTTCAATACTAACAGAAAAAAGGACTCGTCTGGCTACCCAAAATGTAGATGATCTAACCTTCATTAAAATGAACCACAACTGGATTTCAAAATCTTTTGCCCCACCCTGCCCGGCTGACACCTAGCTTTCCTATGAAAAGGTCTTGCCTGTGGACTTTTCTGAATGACTTTTCCAATCTCGTAATTTTCTGCACCTGATTGTCCAGCATACGACATGTTTCCACCTCACTAAATGGCCAAACTCCCCACACGGGGCCGTGGTATCGCCACTTTGCGCTTGGACCCTTGAGAGTGCTGTTTGTCTGAAGAGGTGGGTGTGGCCGCTTTTGGTCGACGGCACTGCCACTGGGTCCCTCATAGTACAATAAAGTGTCTCTGGCGGTGGTGGTGCGCACCCAACGTCAGACACACCGTTGTAATATGAGGGGCCCTGTGCCTGTACCGCCGGCCACAAGACAGTTCCCCCCCCAGCTCAAATAGTGCTCTACCACTAGCAAAATTATCTCTCACAGCTTCACCAATGTGTAGTCTATGCGCTGACATCCTTCAATGCCTGGCACTGACAATACCATTGTTTAGACATTTTTGTTATGTTAGGCCTTCGATGCCTGTCTGTGGTCACTCCTTCCACTAGGCCTCCACTGACCAGACCACTGCTGCCCGTGTAACCCTGGAACCAATTTAAAAGTGCCTACAGCCAGCCCAATTTTGTTATGTTAGGCCTTTGAAGCCTGTCTGCCGTCATTCCTTCCACTAGACTTCCACTGACCAGACCACTGCTGCCCGTGTACCCCTGGAACCAATTTAAAAGTGCCTACAGCCAGCCCAATTTTGTTATGTTAGGCCTTCGAAGCCTGTCTGCGGTCACTCCTTTCAACTACTACTACACTGACCAGACCACTGCTGCCCGTGTACCCCTGGAACCAATTGAAAAGTGCCTACAGCCAGCCCAATTTTGTTATGTTAGGCCTTCGAAGCCTGTCTGCCGTCACTCCTTCCACTAGACTTCCACTGACCAGACCACTGCTGCCCGTGTACCCCTGGAACCAATTGAAAAGTGCCTACAGCCAGCCCAATTTTGTTATGTTAGGCCTTCGAAGCCTGTCTGCCGTCACTCCTTCCACTAGACTTCCACTGACCAGACCACTGCTGCCCGTGTACCCCTGGAACCAATTTAAAAGTGCCTACAGCCAGCCCAATTTTGTTATGTTAGGCCTTCGAAGCCTGTCTGCGGTCACTCCTTTCAACTACTACTACACTGACCAGACCACTGCTGCCCGTGTACCCCTGGAACCAATTTAAAAGTGCCTACAGCCAGCCCAATTTTGTTATGTTAGGCCTTCGAAGCCTGTCTGCCGTCACTCCTTCCACTAGACTTCCACTGACCAGACCACTGCTGCCCGTGTTCCCCTGGAACCAATTTTAACTTGCCTACAGCAAGCCCAATGTTATTATGTTAGGCCTTCGAAGCCTGTCTGCCGTCACTCCTTCCACTAGACTTCCACTGACCATACACTGCTGCCCATGTACCCCTGGAACGAATTTTTACTTGCCTACAGCCAGCCCAATGTTATTATGGTAGGCCTTCGAAGCCTGTCTGCGTCCCGTTCTTTCAACTACAACTACACTGACCAGGCCACTGATGGCCGTGTTCCCCTGGAACCAATTTTAACTTGCCTACAGCCAGCCCAATGTTAGGCCTTTGATGCCTGTCTGCCGTCACTCATTCCACTAGGCCTCCACTGACCTGTCTACTGCTGCCCGTGTACCCCTTGAACCAACATCTTAAAATAAAAAAATAATTATTTTGATTATAAAAAAGAAGATACTGGTGAGATCTCAAATGCAGACATTTTAACATTAAAAACAAACACACAACAAAAATCTGGAACTGTACTAAAAAGGTCCACCAGCTACAATTACTTTCTCCTGCAAGAAGTTAACTGAAAGGTTTTTTTAATTGAAAACACAGATATGGCATCCACCGACTGTTGTCCTGTCGCGTCTTCTTTATATTATTGCCAAGAAGATGTTAAACAATGAAATTAATAAAATCAATAATTACAAAAATAATTGAGTAAGTCAAAAGCACATTGCAAATAAACATTCATTACAAATAAAGAAGCAGGGCGCGTCCGAGGGTGAGTATATACCTACTAAGAATATAATCACCCTCGGACGCGCAATGCTTATTTCCAACAGCCTTCCTTCCTAAGAATCAGCCCTTCCGTGGTGTAGAGAGAGGTTGTGTTACACTCCAAAGTGTTCCCCAGGTTGCCTTTCCTGAGCTTCGATCTTCCGGCTCTCGTTTAGTAGTTGTTGGAAACTACGCTGCATTAGGCCTACAAATTTGGTATGGGGTGTAGAGAGAGGTTGTGTTACACTCCAAGGTGTTCACCAGGTTGCCTTTCCTGAGCTTCGATCTTCCGGCTCTCGTTTAGTAGTTGTTGGAAACTACACTGCATTAGGCCTACAAATTGGGTATGGGGTGGAGAGAGATGGTGTGTTACACTCCAAGGTGTTCCCCAGGTTTCCTTGCCATTGCTTCGGTCTTCCGACTCTCGTTTAGTAGTTGTAGAAAAGTACACTGCATTAGGCCTAAAAAATGGGTATGGGGTGGAGAGAGATGGTGTGTTACACTCCAAGGTGTTCCCCAGGTTGCCTTTCCTGAGCTTCGATCTTCAAGCTCTCGTTTAGTAGGTGTCGGAAAGTAGGCTGCATTAGGCCTACAAATTGGGTATGGGGTGGAGAGAGATGGTGTGTTACACTCCAAGGTGTTCCCCAGGTTTCCTTGCCATTGCTTCGGTCTTCCGACTCTCCTTTAGTAGTTGTAGAAAAGTACACTGCATTAGGCCTACAAAATGGGTATGGGGTGGAGAGAGATGGTGTGTTACACTCCAAGGTGTTCCCCAGGTTGCCTTTCCTGAGCTTCTATCTTCAGGCTCTCATTAAATTGTGGTTAAATGGAACAACTGCATTTGGCGTACTAGTTGGTTTGGGGCCTACTATCGGTGTCTGCCACTCCTTGCTGTTCTCCTAATTTCCTGTCCTGAAATTCCATTTTCAGGCTCTCGTTAAGTAGTTGTTAATGTTAGACTGCATTTGGCCTACTAGTTGGGTTGGGGCCTACTATCGGTGTCTGCCACTCCTTGCTGTTCTCCTCCACTGAACAAAGCTGTGCCGCCTGTTTACTACGGTTGCCAATTTTGAACTGCATTTCGACTACTTACTGATTTGGCCCTACTCTCTGTGTCAGCCTCTCATTCCAGTTGTCTCCACTGCAATGCCCCCTGGTTATTCCTGTGTTACCAATTTTGAACTGCATTTAGCCCACTTTCTTCTTTGGGCCTATATCTGTGTTTCCACTTCATCGTGCCCATTGCCCAGCCAGTGATAGATGAGTCTGCTGGTACATTGACCCATAACGCAACATTCCCCGTGCACGCTACACAACAACATTGTGACCCTGCTGAAAGTCAGGTTGCTCTTCCCGCATACCATACCACCTTACACGGGGACAAAGAGGAAGGTGCAGATGAAAGTGCAGGTTCCTTCATCAGGTGGGGGGAGGAATACTAGTTGGCGACTTCACTGGCACAGGGCCTCTCATAGTACGCAAAAGTGTTGCTGCCGGTGGGAGGCGCCCCCGCCGTGCAAACACACCGCTGTACTTTGAGGGGCCCTGTGCCAGTGCCAATGCCAACGAGTGGGCCCCCCCTGCTTGCTCAGGTTCACAGCACTTGCAAAGTTGAAATACTTACCTCTCCCTGCTCCACTGCCGTGACGTGGTCCAGATTTCCTGGGCCCACTAATTACTTGAACCAGCCCTACCCCCCACAACTTTAGCCAAATGACCCCCAATTTCAAATGCCTTCCAATTATTATAAGGTAAATTACGCTTGACAAGCTTCATTAAGAAGAATGGATGGTTTTGACATTAAAATGGGCACTCTAGGTGTTTTCCTGGCCCCCACTCACTGCCGACTATGCTGCCCCATTGACTTGCATTGGGTTTCGTGTTTCGGTCGATCCCGACTTTACGTCATAATCGGCCGATTTCACTCGACCCGACTTTGGAGATAGTCGGGTTTCGCAAAACCCGGCTCGACTCTAAAAAGGTCAAGGTTGCTCAACTCTAGTGGTGATGATCCCAGTCATCAGGTTCTTTACTACTTTAGGTCCTTTATGAAACACACATATATTAATAATGTAAAATTCTAGGTTCTATAAGAAAGTTTACATAGTAAGATTGTATTGCAGCTTTTCAGCTTCCAATATTTTATAGTCTGATCAATAAACTTAAATTCAATAATATATGGCTTTTGGTTCCATCGAGGGTAGAAATATTCTGTACATACAATATACAGAATTTCAGTTTCTCAATATAAGAAATACTCACTTGTGTACTCAAATATTTCTGAACTGGCTCCTGTCACATCATTTTCTCCAACAACAGCAGTGACCAGCAATGTGTAATAATTCCCCGGTGTCAGGCTTCCAATTGTTTCAGACGTTGAAGTCACAGTTTTATTGAAAGTTGGTTCTCCCAGAATCTGGATTTCATAAGAACTTGCATTTCCATCTGGTTTATCCCAGCTCAGAGATATAGAAGTGGTTGTGATGATCCCAGTCATCAGGTTCTTCACTAGATCGGGTTCTGTTATTAAGCAGAAAAGGTAAGAATATTGTGTATTACATTCTCTGATAAAGAAAATTGCCTAGTCAGAATACATCTTAGTTTTCTATGACCCAACAATTTAAAGTTTGCTTAAATAAGGTTACAAAAAGAGAGAAGCCAGCACTGCTTGTGGTCGGATCGCAATTTGAAAAGCGCAAATGCGCATATTAAATTCTGACTGTATAACAAAATGAGATATTTAGCAAACAATTGATCAATTCTTTGAGCCACCCCGCCACGTCACGGCAATCTCTTGGGGCAGTCCTGCGCTACGATTTTTAGATTTGCTG
This sequence comes from Ranitomeya imitator, assembly GCF_032444005.1. NCBI lineage: Eukaryota > Metazoa > Chordata > Amphibia > Anura > Dendrobatidae > Ranitomeya > Ranitomeya imitator. The sequence goes on along the minus strand of NC_091286.1, from coordinate 415,612,289 downwards.
TGCCATTACGGCCTCCTTAATATGCTGGGAGAAAGACCACATTAGTCCCGCTGTAAGTTTTTTTATGTTTTACTAACTGTGCCATTACGGCCTCCTAAATGTGTTAAAAGCGGGACCATATTGAATGCAAACCGTACCTGTAGCTTTTCCGAATCACTCCCATGGCGCCAGAAAGGGTAGGAGTTTTTCGCCTGATTCTCCTGGAGTCCTTGAGCCGGTTGGCATTCTTAAGGAGGGGTGATTCTTTCTGCTATCTCCCTTGATTTGCGGCGGGTGCTTCAGGAATTTCAGGCTGATAGGCCTGACCGCTGTCCAGTGGGGAAGCTGTTTGTTCCTGATAGATGGACAAGTAAGGTAATTTCTGAGGTTCATTGTTCAGTGTTGGCTGGTCATCCTGGGATTTTTGGTACCAGAGATTTGGTTGCTAGGTCCTTTTGGTGGCCTTCCTTGTCGCGCGATGTGCATGCTTTTGTGCAGTCCTGTGGGACTTGCGCCCGGGCCAAACCTTGCTGTTCCAGCGCTAGTGGGTTGCTTTTGCCTTTGCCGGTCCCTGAGAGGCCCTGGACGCATATTTCCATGGATTTTATTTCGGATCTTCCTGTTTCCCAGAAGATGTCTGTTATCTGGGTTGTTTGTGACTGGTTCTCTAAAATGGTCCATCTGGTACCTCTGCCTAAGTTGCCTTCCTCCTCAGATCTGGTTCCATTGTTTTTTCGGCATGTGGTTCGTTTGCATGGCATTCCGGAGAATATTGTGTCTGACAGAGGTTCTCAGTTTGTCTCTAGATTTTGGCGGGCCTTTTGTGCTAGGATGGGCATTGATTTGTCTTTTTCTTCGGCGTTTCATCCTCAGACTAATGGCCAAACTGGGCGAACTAATCAGACCTTGGAGACCTATTTGAGATGCTTTGTGTCTGCTGATCAGGAAGATTGGGTGTCTTTCTTGCCGTTGGCCCTTAATAATCGGGCTAGTTCGGCTACTTTGGTTTCACCTTTCTTTTGTAATTTTGGTTTTCATCCTCGTTTTTCTTCTGGGCAGGTTGAGCCTTCTGATTGTCCTGGTGTTGATTCTGTGGTGGACAGGCTGCAGCAGATTTGGACTCATGTGGTAGACAATTTGACGTTGTCTCAGGAAAGGACTCAACGTTTTGCTAACCGCCGTCGGTGTGTTGGTCCCCGGCTTCGTGTGGGGGATTTGGTTTGGTTGTCTTCTCGTCATGTTCCTATGAAGGTTTCTTCCCCTAAGTTTAAGCCTCGGTTTATTGGTCCTTATAAAATTTCTGAAATTATTAATCCAGTGTCTTTTCGTTTGGCTCTTCCAGCCTCTTTTGCCATTCATAATGTTTTCCATAGATCTTTGTTGCGGAGATATGTGGTGCCCGTTGTTCCCTCGGTTGACCCTCCTGACCCGGTGTTGGTTGAGGGAGAGTTGGAATATGAGGTTGAGAAGATTTTGGATTCTCGTTTTTTGAGGCGGAGGCTTCAGTATCTTGTCAAGTGGAAGGGTTATGGCCAGGAGGATAATTCTTGGGTTGTTGCCTCCGATGTCCATGCCGCCGATTTGGTTCGTGCTTTTCACTTGGCTCGTCCTGATCGGCCTGGGGGCTCTGGTGAGGGTTCGGTGACCCCTCCTCAAGGGGGGGGGTACTGTTGTGAATTCCGCTCTTGGGCTCCCTCCGGTGGTTGTAAGTGGCACTTTTGTGTGTTCTGCTCTTGGGCTCCCTCTTGTGGTTTCGAGTGGTATGGCTGCTCCTTGGAGTTGGCTGTCAGCAGCTGCCTCCACTGATCGTCTCTTCTGCTCGGCTATTTAGGCCTGGCTCTTTCCTTCAGCCAGTGCCACTTGTAAATGGTTTCTGGTTGGATTCACATCTCTTTGGATTTCCCTGTTATCCTGACCAGTTCAGCAAAGCTAAGTTTTTGCTTGCTCTTTTCTGTCCATAGATTGTAGACTTACCCGTTCTGTGCTTTCTATGTTTGTCCAGCTTATCAGTATGAATTAATTCTGTCTTGCTGGAAGCTCTGGGAAGCAGATTTACCCTCCACACCTTTAGTCAGGTGTGGAGATTTTTTGTAAACTCTGCGTGGATTTTTTGGAGTGTTTTATACTGACCGCACAGTATTCCATCCTGTCCTATCTATTTAGCTAGACTGGCCTCCTGTGCTCATCCTGGTTTCATTCTGTGTATGTCTTTTCCCTCTCCACTCACAGTCATTATTTGTGGGGGGCTAATCTATCCTTTGGGGATTTTCTCTGAGGCAAGATAGCTCTCCTGCTTCTATCTTTAGGGGTAGTTAGATCTTAGGCTGTGACGAGGTGCCTAGGGAGAGTTAGGAGCATCCCACGGCTACTTCTAGTGTTGTGTTGAGCTTAGGGACAGCGGTCAGTACAGTTACCACGTCCTTCAGAGCTCGTTCCATGTTGCTCCTGGACCACCGTATCATAACAGGGAACCACTGTTTGGAGGCATGGGAGGGCTCGGAAGGGAAGAAGCGCCATTTGGAATGCAGACTTAGATGGAATGATCTGCAGGCGTCACATTGCGTTTGCAGAGCCCCTAATGTACCTAAACAGTAGAAACCCCCACAAGTGACCCCATATTGGAAACTAGACCCCCCCAAGGAACTTATCTAGATGTGTTGTGAGAACTTTGAGCCCCCAAGTGTTTCACTACAGTTTATAACGCAGTGCCATGAAAAAAAAAATCTTTTTTTTTCACACAAAAATTATTTTTTAGCACCCAGTCTTGTATTTTCCCAAGGGTAACAGGAGAAATTGGACCCCAAAAGTTGTTGTCCTATTTATTCTGAGTACGCTGATACCCCATATGTTGCGGTGAACCACTGTTTGGGCACACGGGAGAGCTCGGAAGGGAAGGAGCACTGTTTTACTTTTTCAACGCAGAATTGGCTGGAAATGAGATCGGACGCCATGTCGCATTTGGAGAGCCCCTGATGTGCCTAAACAGTGGAAACCCCCCAAATTATAACTGAAACCCTAATCCAAACACACCCCTAACCCTAATCCCAACAGTAATCCTAACCACACCTCTAACCCTGACACACCCCTAACCCTAATCCCAACCCTATTCCCAACCGTAAATGTAATCTAAACCCTAACCGTAACTTTAGCCCTAACCCTAACTGCAGCCCCAACCCTAACTGTAGCCTTAACCCTAGCCCCAACCGTAACCCTAGCCCTAGCCCTAACCCTAGCTCTAACCCTAGCCCTAACCCTAACCCTAACCCTAACCCTAACCCTAGCCCTAACCCTAACCATAGCCCTAACCCTAGCTCTAACCCTAACCCTAACCCTAGCCCTAATGGGAAAATGGAAATAAATACATTTTTTTTAATTTTTCCCTAACTAAGGGGGTGATGAAGGGGGGTTTGATTTACTTTTATAGCAGGTTTTTTAGCGGATTTTTATGATTGGCAGCCGTCACACACTGAAAGACGCTTTTTATTGCAAAAAATATTTTTTGCGTTACCACATTTTGAGAGCTATAATTTTTCCATATTTTGGTCCACAGACTCATGTGAGGTCTTGCTTTTTGCAGGACGAGGTGACGTTTTTATTGGTAACATTTTCGGACACGTGACATTTTTTGATCGCTTTTTATTCCGATTTTTGTGAGGCAGAATGACCAAAAACCAGCTATTCATAAATTTCTTTTGGGGGGAGGCGTTTATACCGTTCCGCGTTTGGTAAAATTGATAAAGCAGTTTTATTCTTCAGGTCAGTACAATTGCAGTGATACCTCATTTATATCATTTTTTTATGTTTTGGCGCTTTTATACGATAAAAACTATTTTATAGAAAAAATAATTATTTTTGCATCGCTTTATTCTCAGGACAATAACTTTTTATTTTTTTGCTGATGATGCTCTATGGCAGCTCGTTATTTGCGGGACAAGATGTCGTTTTCAGTGGTACCATGGTTATTTATATCCGTCTTTTTGATCGCTTGTTATTCCACTTTTTGTTCGGCGGTATGATAATTGTTATGTCTGCTAATGAAAGGTGTAATGAAGGCAATCCAGAGACACAGTGTGCCTAGCAATCAGAGCGCACACAGTGATCTGACAAATACCCAAAAACAAAGAACGAGCTCTGAGACGTGGAAACTCTGTAGACTGCACACCTACCTATCCTAAACACAACTAAAAGCGGCTGTGGATTGCGCCTAGCAACTACCTATACAACTCGGCACAGCCTAAGAAACTAGCTAGCCTGAAGATAGAAAAATAGGCCTGACTTGCCCCCAGAGAAATACCCCAAAGGAAAAGGCAGCCCCCCACATATAATGACTGTGAGCAAGATGAAAAGACAAAACGTAGGGATGAAATAGATTCAGCAAAGTGGGGCCCGATAATCTTAGACAGAGCGAGGATAGTAAAGCGAACTTTGCAGTCTACAAAAAACCCTAAAGCAAAAACCACGCAAAGGGGGCAAAAAAGACCCACCGTGCCGAACTAACGGCACGGCGGTACACCCTTTGCTTCTCAGAGCTACCAGCAAAACAAAAGACAAGCTGGACAGAAAAAAAGCAACAAAATAGCAAAAAAGCACTTAGCTATACAGAGCAGCAGGTCACAGGAACAAGCAGTAGAAGCTCAGATCCAACACTGGAACATTGACAAGGAGCAGGGATAGCAGCATCAGGCGGAGTTAAGTAACGAAGCAGTTAACGAGCTCACCAGAACACCTGAGGGAAGAAGCTCAGAAGCTGCAGTACCACTTGTGACCACAGGAGTGACTTCAGCCACAGAATTCACAACAGTACCCCCCCCCTTGAGGAGGGGTCACCGAACCCTCACCAGAGCCCCCAGGCCGACCAGGATGAGCCGCATGAAAGGCACGAACAAGATCGGGAGCATGAACATCAGAGGCAAAGACCCAGGAATTATCTTCCTGAGCATAACCCTTCCATTTAACCAGATACTGGAGTTTCCGTCTAGAAACACGAGAATCCAAAATCTTCTCCACAATATACTCCAATTCCCCCTCCACCAAAACCGGGGCAGGAGGCTCAACAGATGGAACCATAGGTGCCACGTATCTCCGCAACAACGACCTATGGAATACATTATGTATGGAAAAGGAGTCTGGGAGGGTCAAACGAAAAGACACAGGATTGAGAACCTCAGAAATCCTATACGGACCAATAAAACGAGGTTTAAATTTAGGAGAGGAAACCTTCATAGGAATATGACGAGAAGATAACCAAACCAGATCCCCAACACGAAGTCGGGGACCCACACGGCGTCTGCGATTAGCGAAAAGTTGAGCCTTCTCCTGGGACAAGGTCAAATTGTCCACTACCTGAGTCCAGATCTGCTGCAACCTGTCCACCACAGAATCCACACCAGGACAGTCCGAAGACTCAACCTGTCCTGAAGAGAAACGAGGATGGAACCCAGAATTGCAAAAAAATGGAGAAACCAAGGTAGCCGAGCTGGCCCGATTATTAAGGGCGAACTCAGCCAACGGCAAAAAGGACACCCAATCATCCTGGTCAGCAGAAACAAAACATCTCAGATATGTTTCCAAGGTCTGATTGGTTCGTTCGGTCTGGCCATTAGTTTGAGGATGGAAAGCCGAGGAAAAGGATAGGTCAATGCCCATCCTACCACAAAAGGCTCGCCAAAACCTTGAAACAAACTGGGAACCTCTGTCAGAAACAATATTCTCAGGAATGCCATGCAACCGAACCACATGCTGAAAGAACAAAGGTACCAAATCAGAGGAGGAAGGCAATTTAGCCAAGGGCACCAGATGGACCATTTTAGAAAAGCGATCACAGACCACCCAAATGACTGACATCTTTTGAGAAACGGGAAGGTCAGAAATGAAATCCATCGAAATATGTGTCCAAGGCCTCTTTGGGACCGGCAAGGGCAAAAGCAACCCACTGGCACGAGAACAGCAGGGCTTAGCCCTAGCACAAATCCCACAGGACTGCACAAAAGTACGTACATCCCGTGACAGAGATGGCCACCAGAAGGATCCAGCCACTAACTCTCTGGTACCAAAGATTCCAGGATGACCAGCCAACACCGAACAATGAAGTTCAGAGATAAGTTTATTAGTCCACCTATCAGGGACGAACAGTTTCTCCGCTGGACAACGATCAGGTTTATTCGCCTGAAATTTTTGCAGCACCCGCCGCAAATCAGGGGAGATGGCAGACACAATGACTCCTTCCTTGAGGATACCCGCTGGCTCAGATAAACCCGGAGAGTCGGGCACAAAACTCCTAGACAGAGCATCCGCCTTCACATTTTTAGAGCCTGGAAGGTACGAAATCACAAAGTCGAAGCGGGCAAAAAATAACGACCAACGGGCCTGTCTAGGATTCAAGCGCTTGGCAGACTCGAGATAAGTCAAGTTCTTATGATCAGTCAATACCACCACGCGATGCTTAGCTCCTTCAAGCCAATGGCGCCATTCCTCGAATGCCCACTTCATGGCCAGCAACTCTCGGTTGCCCACATCATAATTACGCTCAGCGGGCGAAAACTTCCTGGAAAAGAAAGCACATGGTTTCATCACTGAGCAATCAGAACCTCTCTGTGACAAAACCGCCCCTGCTCCAATCTCAGAAGCATCAACCTCGACCTGGAACGGAAGAGAAACATCTGGCTGACACAACACAGGGGCAGAACAAAAACGACGCTTCAATTCCTGAAAAGCTTCCACAGCAGTAGAAGACCAATTAACCAAATCAGCACCCTTCTTGGTCAAATCGGTCAATGGTTTGGCAATGCTAGAAAAATTACAGATGAAGCGACGATAAAAATTAGCAAAGCCCAGGAACTTTTGCAGTCTTTTCAGAGATGTCGGCTGAATCCAATCCTGGATGGCTTGGACCTTAACAGGATCCATCTCGATAGTAGAAGGGGTAAAGATGAACCCCAAAAATGAAACTTTCTGCACACCGAAGAGACACTTAGATCCCTTCACAAACAAAGAATTAGCACGCAGGACCTGAAAAACCATTCTGACCTGCTTCACATGAGACTCCCAATCATCTGAGAAGATCAAAATGTCATCCAAGTAAACAATCAGGAATTTATCCAGATACTCACGGAAGATGTCATGCATAAAAGACTGAAACACAGATGGAGCATTGGCAAGTCCGAACGGCATCACTAGATACTCAAAATGACCCTCGGGCGTATTGAATGCAGTTTTCCATTCATCTCCTTGCCTGATTCTCACCAGATTATACGCACCACGAAGATCTATCTTAGTGAACCAACTAGCCCCCTTAATCCGAGCAAACAAGTCAGATAACAATGGCAAGGGATACTGAAATTTAACAGTGATCTTATTAAGAAGGCGGTAATCAATACACGGTCTCAGCGAACCATCCTTCTTGGCTACAAAGAAGAACCCTGCTCCCAGTGGTGATGATGATGGGCGAATATGTCCCTTCTCCAGGGATTCCTTCACATAACTGCGCATAGCGGCGTGTTCGGGCACGGATAAATTAAATAATCGACCTTTAGGGAATTTACTACCAGGAATCAAATTGATAGCACAATCACAATCCCTATGCGGAGGTAGGGCATCGGACTTGGGCTCTTCAAATACATCCTGATAATCAGACAAGAACTCTGGGACCTCAGAAGGGGTGGATGACGAAATCGACAAAAATGGAACATCACCATGTACCCCCTGACAACCCCAGCTGGATACCGACATGGAATTCCAATCCAATACTGGATTATGGGTTTGTAGCCATGGCAACCCCAACACGACCACATCATGCAGATTATGTAGCACCAGAAAGCGAATAACTTCCTGATGTGCAGGAGCCATGCACATGGTCAGCTGGGCCCAGTACTGAGGTTTATTCTTGGCCAAAGGTGTAGCATCAATTCCTCTCAATGGAATAGGACACCGCAAAGGCTCCAAGAAAAACCCACAACGTTTAGCATAATCCAAATCCATCAGATTCAGGGCAGCGCCTGAATCCACAAACGCCATGACAGAAAACGACGACAAAGAGCATATCAAGGTAATGGACAGAAGGAATTTGGACTGTACAGTACCAATGACGGCAGACCTAGCGGACCGCTTAGTGCGCTTAGGACAATCAGAAATAGCATGAGTGGAATCACCACAGTAGAAACACAGCCCATTCAGACGTCTGTATTCCTGCCGTTCAACTCTGGTCATAGTCCTATCGCACTGCATAGGCTCACGTTTAACCTCAGGCAATACCGCCAAATGGTGCACAGATTTACGCTCGCGCAAGCGTCGACCGATTTGAATGGCCAAAGACAAAGACTCATTCAAACCAGCAGGCATAGGAAAACCCACCATGACATCCTTAAGAGCCTCAGAGAGACCCTTTCTGAACAAAGCTGCCAGCGCAGATTCATTCCACTGAGTGAGTACTGACCATTTCCTAAATTTCTGACAATATACTTCTATATCATCCTGACCCTGGCACAAAGCCAGCAAATTTCTCTCAGCCTGATCCACTGAATTAGGCTCATCGTACAGTAATCCGAGCGCCTGGAAAAACGCATCGACACTACTCAATGCAGGGTCTCCTGGCGCAAGAGAAAATGCCCAGTCTTGAGGGTCGCTGCGCAAAAAAGAAATAATAATCAAAACCTGTTGAATAGGATTACCAGAAGAATGAGGTTTCAAGGCCAGAAATAGCTTACAATTATTTTTGAAACTTAGAAACTTTGTTCTATCTCCAAAAAACAAATCAGGAATAGGAATTCTTGGTTCTAACATAGATTTCCGATCAATAGCATCTTGAATCTTCTGTACATTTAAAACGAGATTATCCATTGAAGAGCACAGACCCTGAATATCCATGTCCACACCTGTGTCCAGAATCACCCAAATGTCTAGGGGAAAAAAAAAAATGAACACAGAGCAGAGAAAAAAAAAAAAAATGATGTCAGAACTTTTTCTTTCCCTCTATTGAGAATCATTAGTTGGCTCCTTGTACTGTTATGTCTGCTAATGAAAGGTGTAATGAAGGCAATCCAGAGACACAGTGTGCCTAGCAATCAGAGCGCACACAGTGATCTGACAAATACCCAAAAACAAAGAACGAGCTCTGAGACGTGGAAACTCTGTAGACTGCACACCTACCTATCCTAAACACAACTAAAAGCGGCTGTGGATTGCGCCTAGCAACTACCTATGCAACTCGGCACAGCCTAAGAAACTAGCTAGCCTGAAGATAGAAAAATAGGCCTGACTTGCCCCCAGAGAAATACCCCAAAGGAAAAGGCAGCCCCCCACATATAATGACTGTGAGCAAGATGAAAAGACAAAACGTAGGGATGAAATAGATTCAGCAAAGTGGGGCCCGATAATCTTAGACAGAGCGAGGATAGTAAAGCGAACTTTGCAGTCTACAAAAAACCCTAAAGCAAAAACCACGCAAAGGGGGCAAAAAAGACCCACCGTGCCGAACTAACGGCACGGCGGTTCACCCTTTGCTTCTCAGAGCTACCAGCAAAACAAAAGACAAGCTGGACAGAAAAAAAGCAACAAAATAGCAAAAAAGCACTTAGCTATACAGAGCAGCAGGTCACAGGAACAAGCAGTAGAAGCTCAGATCCAACACTGGAACATTGACAAGGAGCAGGGATAGCAGCATCAGGCGGAGTTAAGTAACGAAGCAGTTAACGAGCTCACCAGAACACCTGAGGGAAGAAGCTCAGAAGCTGCAGTACCACTTGTGACCACAGGAGTGAATTCAGCCACAGAATTCACAACAGATAATAAAGCGTTGTTTTTCGCCTCGTTTTTTTTTTTTTTTTCCTTACGGTGTTTACTGAAGGGGTTAACTAGTGGGCCAGTTCTATAGGTTGGGTTGTTACGGACGCGGCAATACTAAATATGTGTACTTTTATTGTTTTTTTTTTTTATTGAGATAAAGAAATGTATTTATGGGAATAATATATATATATTTTTTTCATTATTTAGTTTTTTTTTTTTTTGTTTTTTTTTACACATTTGGAAAAAATTTTTTTTACTTTTTTACTTTGTCCCAGGGGAAGGGACATCACAGATCGTTGTTCTGACAGTTTGCACAACACTCTGTCGGATCAACGATCTGACTTGCAGTGCTGCAGGCTTACCAAGTGCCTGCTCTGAGCAGGCACTTGGTAAGGCACCTCCCTCCCTGCAGGACCCAGATGCCGTGGCCATTTTGGATCCGGGCCTGCTACAGGGAGGGAGGTAGGAGACCCTCGCAGCAACGCGATCACATCACGTTGCTGCGGGGGTCTCAGGGAAGCCCGCAGGGAGCCCCCTCCCTGTGCGATGCTTCCCTGCACAGCCAGCACACCGCGATCATGTTTGATCGCGGTGTGCCGGGGGTTAATGTGCCGGGGGCGGTCCGTGACCGCTCTTTGCACATAGTGCCGGATGTCAGCTGCGATACCCAGCTGCGATGTCAGCTGCTGACACCCGGCTGCGCTCGGCCACGCTCCCCCCGTGAGCGCGGCCGATCGCTTATGACATACTATCCCGTCGGTGGGCATACGGGCCCACCTCGACGGGATAGTACGTCATATGTCAGAAAGAGGTTAATATTTAAACAGTAAGAGATGAAAATATTTTTTTTTGTCGAAAATATGCCAAATGTGTCATCTTTAACATTTGGGTTTCTAGAGATCATTTCACTTGCTTAGTGTTCACAATAACAGTAATTTTAGACAGGGGTGCTCACGCTTTTACATGCCACTGTATATGACCCTTGGCTCCATCTAGAGTAAAAATATTCTCTACTTACAATATATACAATTTCAAATTCTGAATATAAGAAACACTCACTTGCATACATAGATATTTCACAACTGTTTCCTGTCACATTATTGTTCCCAACAACAGCAGTAACCAGCAATGTGTAATAATTCCCCGGTGTCAGGCCTTCAATCGTATCAGAAGTTGAAGTCACGGTTTTATTAAAAGTTGGTTCTCCCAGAATTTGGATTTCATAAGAACTTGCGTTTCCATCTGGCTTCGCCCAGCTCAGTGATAAAGAAGTGGTAGTGATGATCCCAGTCATCAGGTTCTTCACTATTTCAGGCTCTGATATAAAACAGAAAATATATAAATACTAACCAACAATGGAATTTATACAGAAATTCCCATGATGAGAATATATTGCAGCTTCTCGTGCTCGTGGTTCAATATTTCATTATGAGGTAAATACTAAAAGACGTCAACTAAAAAGGTCTAATTTCATAGAAATACCCACTTGTATACACAGATATTTCTGTACTCTTTCCCGTCACATTATTCTCCCCAACAACAACAGTAACCAGCAATGTGTAATAATTTCCCGGTGTCAGGCCTTCAATCTTATCAGAAGTTGAAGTCACAGTTTTATTGAAAGTTGGTTCTCCCAGAATTTGGATTTCATAAGAACTTGCATTTCCAACTGGTTTCTCCCAGCTCAAAGAAATAGAGGTGGTGGTGATGATCCCAGCCATTGGGTTCTTCACTACTTCAGGTTCTGGTATAAAACAGAAAATATATAAATACTAACCACCAGTAGAATCTATACAGAAATTCCCATGATGAGAATATATTGCAGCTTCTTGTGGATCAATATTTCATTATGAGGTGAATCCTGAAAGAAGTCAACTAAAAATGTCTAGTTTCATAAAAATACCCACTTGTATACACAAATATTTCTGTACTGTTCCCCATCACATTATTCTCCCCAACAACAGCAGTGACCAGCAATGTGTAATAATTCCCCGGTGTCAGGCCTTCAATCGTATCAGAAGTTGAAGTCACTGATTTATTGAAAGTTGGTTCTCCCAGAATTTGGATTTCATAAGAACTTGCATTTCCATCTGGCTTCGCCCAGCTCAGAGATAAAGAAGTGGTGGTGATGATCCCAGTCATCAGATTCTTAACTACTTCAGGTTCTGGTATAAAACAGAAAATATATAAATACTAACCAATAGTAGAATGCATACAGAAATTCCTGTGATGAGAATATATTGTAGCTTCTCGTGGTTCAATATTTCATTATGAGGTAAATACTGAAAGATGTCAACTAAAAATGTCTAGTTTCATAGAAATACCTACTTGTATACACAGATATTTCTGTACTGTTCCCCGTCACATTATTCTCCCCAACAACAGCAGTAACCAGCAATGTGTAATAATTTCCTGGTGTCAGGCCTTCAATCGTATCAGAAGTCGAAATCACATTTTTATCGAAAGTTGGTTCTCCCAGAATTTGGATTTCATAAGAACTTGCATTTCCATCTGGCTTCGCCCAGCTCAGAGATATAGAAGTGGTGGTGATGATCCCAGTCATCAGGTTCTTCACTACTTCAGGTTCTGGTATAGAACAGAAAATATATAAATACTAGCCAACAGTAGAATTTATACAGAAATTCCCATGATGAGAATATATTGCAGCTTCTCGTGCTCGTGGTTCAATATTTCATTATGAGGTAAATACTTAAAGACGTCAACTAAAAATGTCTAGTTTCATAGAAATACCCACTTGTATACACAGATATTTCTGTACTGTTCCCCGTCACATTATTCTCCCCAACAACAGCAGTAACCAGCAATGTGTAATAATTTCCCGGTGTCAGGCCTTCTATCGTATCAGAAGTTGAAGTCACTGTTTTATTGAAAGTTGGTTCTCCCAGAATTTGGATTTCATAAGAACTTGCATTTCCATCTGGCTTCGCCCAGCTCAGAGCTATAGAAGTGGTGGTGATGATCCCAGTCATCAGGTTCTTCACTACTTCAGGTTCTGGTATAAAACAGAAAATATATAAATACTAACCAAGATTAGAATACATACAGAAATTCCCATGATGAGAATATAGTGCAGCTTCTCGTTGTTCAATATTTCATTATGAGGTAAATACTGAAAGACGTCAACTAAAAATTTGTAGTTTCATAGAAATACCCACTTGTATACACAGATATTTCAGTACTATTCCCCGTCACATTTTTCTCCCCAACCACAGAAGTGACCAGCAATGTGTAATAATTCCCCGGTGTCAGGCCTTCTATCGTATCAGAAGTTGAAATCATGTTTTTATTGAAAGTTGGTTCTCCCAGAATTTGGATTTCATAAGAACTTGCATTTCCATCTGGCTTCGCCCAGCTCAGAGATATAGAAGTGGTGGTGATGATCCCAGTCATCAGGTTCTTTACTACTTTAGGTCCTTTATGAAACACACATATATAAATAATGTCAAATTCTAAGTTCTATAAGAAAGTTTACCTAGTAAGATTGTATTGCAGCTTTTCAGCTTCCAATATTTTATAGTCTGATCAATAAACTTAAATTCAATAATATATGGCTTTTGGTTCCATCGAGGGTAGAAATATTCTGTACATACAATATACAGAATTTCAGTTTCTCAATATAAGAAATACTCACTTGTGTACTCAAATATTTCTGAACTGGCTCCTGTCACATCATTTTCTCCAACAACAGCAGAGACCAGTAATGTGTAATAATTCCCCGGTGTCAGGCTTCCAATTGTTTCAGAAGTTGAAGTCACAGTTTTATTGAAAGTTGGTTCTTCCAGAATCTGGATTTCATAAGAACTTGCATTTCCATCTGGTTTATCCCAGCTCAGAGATATAGAAGTGGTGGTGATGATCCCAGTCATCAGGTTCTTCACTAGATCGGGTTCTGTTATTAAGCAGAAAAGGTAAGAATAATGTGTATTACATTCTCTGATAAAGAAAATTGCCTAGTCAGAATACATCTTAGTTTTCTATGACCCAACAATTTAAAGTTTGCTTAAATAAGGTTACAAAAAGAGAGAAGCCAGCGCTGCTTGTGGTCGGAACGCAATTTGAAAAGCGCAAATGCGCATATTAAATTCTGACTGTATAACAAAATGAGATATTTAGCAAACAATTGATCAATTCTTTGAGCCACCCCGCCACGTCACGGCAATCTCTTGGGGCAGTCCTGCTCTACGATTTTTAGATTTGCTGTGCCATTACGGCCTCCTTAATATGCTGGGAGAAAGACCACATTAGTCCCGCTGTAAGTTTTTTTATGTTTTAGTAACTGTGCCATTACGGCCTACTAAATGTGTTAAAAGCGGGACCATATTGAATGCAAACCGTACCTGTAGCTTTTCCGAATCACTCCCATGGCGCCAGAAAGGGTATGCGACAATAACGGTCGACCACAAGCAGCGCTGGCTTCTCCCCTTTTGTTTTGTATTGGTTTGTGGCTGACCACCACTGTTGCCGTGCGCGCTTGGGTCATTTACGCCATTCTTTCTGTTTTCATTGTGATTGATCTAGGCTGCTGTACACACTTACAGCAGCCCTGCCCTGCCCGGGCTCTGTTTTAATTAGTGTACCTGTGCCTGGGCATGTCTCTCTCTTTAGCCATGGTGCTGGTCAGGCATTGTGGAGGTCAGATCTGAAATGTCCATGCTTAGACCTGGTCGACCGTTATTGTCGCATACCTTTTCTGGCGCCATGGGAGTGATTCGGAAAAGCTACAGGTACGGTTTGCATTCAATATGGTCCTGCTTTTAACACATTTAGGAGGCCGTAATGGCACAGTGAGTAAAACATAAAAAAAGTACAGCGGGACTAACGTGGTCTTTCTCCTAACATATTAAGGAGGCCGTAATGGCACGGCGAATAAAAAAATCGTAGAGCAGGACTGCCCCAAGAGATTGCCGTGACGTGGCGAGGTAGCTCAAAGAATTGATCAATTGTTTGCTAAATATCTCATTTTGATATACAGTCAGAAATTATTATGCGCATTTGCGCTTTTCAAATTGCGTTCTGACCACAAGCAGCGCTTGTTGTTCATTAAGGTTAACATGCATAAAGGTCTCAACTTAAAACTTTACAATTTTTGAATATTCAAGTGACTTGTTTTATGGAGATTAGAAGATGAATCTTAAAGCTTACACTTATTCCCTAACCATATCTCAACTATAGGATAGAGGGTTTGTTTGAGATTTCATGAATTACGACCAAGGAGACTCCTATTGATAGTAAGAACTAGGCTCTGAAATCTTGAGAACTAGTATCTGCAAAACCATATCTAAATGGAGTGGAGGTGCATGTGCTCAACCACAATTTCATTGTCTATGGATCTAATGTAAAAAGCAGACTGAAGCGTGTGGCAATTTTTTACAGTCCCATAGACATTGAATAAACCGGCAATTAAACATGCTCATTTCTTCTCCATTTAGACAAGACTATTCTCAGGAATCCAGAGTCATACACTTTTAGATACTAAGAGTTACAGCAGACTGATCCTCAGCAATCAGTAAGTCATTCCTTATGCGGAAATATATCATTTGTGTGAATATCCATTTAAGTTATATGTTACCTGATATTCAACCATGCTTTCATAAATATCATTTTATGGGATATCAAACCAAATCTGACTGTCTATTGTCTCATAGCATGCCACTGCAAGGTGCTGTGGTAGCTATGCTCGTTCAGTATGCCTTCAATTTTGAATAAATCCCCAATCAGTGTCACCAGAAAAGCACCCCCACACCATCACACCTCCTCCATGCTTCACGATGGGAACCAGGCATGTAGAGTCCATCCATTCACCCTTTCTGCGTCTCACAAAGACACGGTGGTTGGAACCAAAGATCTCAAATTTGGACTCATCAGACCAAAGCACAGATTTCAACTGGTTTAATGTCCATTCCTTGTGTTCTTTAGCCCAAACAAGTCTCTTCTGCTTGTTGCGTTTCCTTAGCAGTGGTTTCCTAGCAGCTATTTTACCATGAAGGTCTTCTGCACAAAGTCTCCTCTTAACAGTTGTTGAAGAGATGTGTCTGCTGCTAGAACTCTGTGTGGCATTGACCTGGTCTCTAATCTGAGCTGCTGTTAACCTGCGATTTCTGAGGCTGGTGACTCGGATAAACTTATCCTCAGAAGCAGAAGTGACTCTTGGTCTTCCTTTCCTGGGGCAGTCCTCATGTGAGCCAGTTTCTTTGTAGCGCTAGATGGTTTTTGAAACTGCACTTGGGGACACTTTCAAAGTTTTCCCAATTTTTCGGACTGACTGACCTTCATTTCTCAAGGTAATGATGGCCACTCGTTTTTCTTTACTTAGCTGCTTTTTTCTTGCCATAATACAAATTCTAACGGTCTATTCAGTAGGACTATCAGTTGTGTATCCACCAGACTTCTGCTCAACACCACTGATGGTCCCAACCCCATTTAAAAGGCAAGAAATCCCACTTATTAAACCTGACAGGGCACACCTGTGAAGTGAAAACCATTTCCAGTGACTACCTCTTGAATCTCATTAAGAGAATGCCAAGGGTGTGCAAAGCAGTCATCAAAGCAAAAGGTGACTACTTTGAAGAACCTAGAATATAAGACATATTGTCAGTTGTTTCACACTTTTTTGTTAAGTTTATAATTCCACATGTGTTAATTCATAGTTTTGATGCCTTCAGTGTGAATTTACAATTTTCATAGTCATGAAAATACAGAAAAATCTTTAAATGAGAAGGTGTGTCCAAACATTTGGTCTGTACTGTATATATCTGCAAAATATTTATCCCCTTGAAGAACAGAAAAAAGAAAATAAAAAAGGACCATATATAATCCAAATGAATACCACTGCGTGACTCAGTAATGAAACATTACCTCATTACATTTATTTAGGCCATTAGGAGATCTAGTGCCTAAATAATAAATCCAGAAAGCTTTCCTAGTTAGAAGCTGTTGAATTAATTACCTCTATGCTATAGGCACAAAGAGAAATTATACTCCTCGAATGGCTGTCTATGAAATGTTTCGCTACTGAAGATAAATTTCTATTATCACTAGATAGTTCCAAAATATCACGTAAATGCTCTGAAATGAGGCATTTCAGTTTGCGAGTCGTGCAGCCTATGTATGATTTTGAACAAGACAAGCAATCAGTTTTATAAACCACGTTAGTGGAATTGCAATTAATAAAATTTTTAATGAAAAACTTTCTTGTATTATTATAGCTGGTAAATGTTTTGACATTGGTAGTTTGTCTACACGTGGTACAACCAGTTCTTCCACATTTGAAAAAAACCATACATGTGAGCCATGTTCTATTTTTCTTATCAGATGTATAAAAACTGGGGCATATCATATTGCCAATAGTAGGCACCCTCCTGGCAACTATATTGCATCAAGACTGTAATATTTTGCCTAGAGTATCATCTTCTCCAAGATTGGGCAAATATTTGGTGACAATTTGTTTAATTTCACGAAATTGGGGACTATACTAAAGGCACAAAAAAGGCACGAGAAGAATCAAGTAAATCAATCCTTTTTTTTAGAAACATAATTGTGTGCCCTAGTCAATGTCCAATCTGGATAATTCTTTTTTTTTTAATTTCTGAGAACAATGAGCAAATTCATCTGCCAAATTATGAACATTATTACAGTTCCACTTAATGCAAACAAATTCACCAACCGGTATGGATTTAATAGTATGTCTAGGGTGACTGCTCGATGCATGTAATTTTGTATTCCCGGTAAATGGTTTGGAAAACGTCTTAGTTGAAATTATTTCACCAGATTTACACTGCAAACTAAGGTCCAAAAAAATAAATACTTTTAGGATCACTAACAATGGTAAATTTAAGATTAAATTCATTGGTATTAATATACTGGACAAAATCAAGTATGGTAGATACATCGCCCTGCCATATGATGAGCGTGTCGTCGATGTATCTACTATATCACACAAGCTGCGAGCTGTAAATATTCAGATCTGAATACAAACAACTATTGTTAGGGCTAGCGGAACGCACCGAGTAGAAATAGATATTTATTATTAATGGTGCGTTCGCAGCCCGGGGTCCACCGTGCAGGAAGAACCTGCTGCTAGTGAATGGTGGCACAATATGGCGGTGTAGACTAGCTCTGTTACCTCACAGTGCAGCCGCGAGAGGAAAGCACTGCGCCCTGTTAGCCTCACAGGAGCACAAGCTTACTGCCAAGCTGATAGCAGTCTGTGGTTAAGCAACACGCAAACTCCTCACCGGAGAAGCCGGTATTCTAGGGGCTTATTTCAGCCGGGTCCCTGAACACACTCATACAATCTCCTCACCGGAGGTGCCGGTATTCTAGGGGCTTATTTCAGCCGGGTCCCTGAACACACTTATGCTAACCACACTGGCGCAAAGCACATATGACTTGATACTAGCGCATGGCCGTGCGGTCATGCGCAGTTTATATAGCTGCAACACAGGAAGTGGCTATAGAACTTTTGCCCTTCCAAGACCTGCCAAGAGGACCAATGGAATGTGCCGCAGAGCCTGAGCACATGACCCTCGATCTCCAACGGGAGATCTTGCCCTGGGCATGCTCAGTGTGTGCAGATAAGGACTTAGTCCCAGAGAAGTCCGCTCGCTGCTGACCAGTATAGGCTTTAAAGGCAGAAGCTGGAGAAGCAGCAGTAACTCTTCTCACAGAGTCAGACTGAGCGAGACGCTGGGATCGACGTCCCTGCTAAGCAGACTCCACTGCGGCTGGAGGAGAATGGGGGACCGCAGCGGAGATGGATCGAGATTCCCCCTGTGCAGCAGAGGAAACTCGACTCCTAACAACTATATTCTCAGAAAGACATTACAAAGATTTGCCAGAGATGGCAAGAATTTGACACCCATGGCCACTCCAGACCGTTGTAAAAAAATTGTGTGTCTTTCTGGATTTATTATTTAGGCACTAGATCTCCTAATAGCCTAAATAAAAAAATGAGGTAATGTCTCATTACTGAGGCACGCAGTGGTATTCATTTGGATTATACTGTATATGGTCCTTTTTTTTCTTGTTTCTGTTCTTCAAGGGGATACAAATTTTGCAGATATACAGTATGTCTTTATATTTTTATATTTCATAGAGAGATAGATAGAAGATTAGCCAGTAATTTATTTGTCGACTTCTGTAAAATCACTGCAGGAGCCGACAGGATAGAAGAGATGGATTACATAGAGTAAATATTTATAGAATAGGTAGATATATAGATGTCAGTGACAAATACAGTTAGTACAGTGTGTGCAAATTACTGGACATGTATTTAATTAATAAAAGATAATGTTATGAAAAAAATGGCATTGCGCAATTTCCAAAACCAGCAGAGGGAAAGCCAGGGACTGGGGGCAGATGTTTATAGCCTGGGAAGGGGGTAATACCCATGGAGCTTCCCCGGCTATTAATGTCAGCTCACAGCTGTATACTTAGCTTTTACTGGCTATTAAAATGGGGACACCAAAAAAATGATGTGGGGTCCACCATAATAAATAACCAGCAAAGGCTATGAAGACAGCTGCGGGCTGATATTAATAGCCTAGGAAGGTACCATGGATATTGCCCCCCCCCCCGGCTAAAAACATCAGCACTCAGCCTCCCCAGAAAATGCACCAATTCTGGCCCTTAGCCTCACCCTTCCCACTTGCCCTGTAGCGGTGGCAAGATTGCCATAGAGGAACGCTGAAACGCACGTTGGGGCGAGTGGCAGCGCGGTTCCCACAGGTAATTTCATTGGATAGTTCACATTAGCTCCATGCACTAAGTTACCTCTTATTACTAGCATGATAATTTTGTTTGGGTGATCTTTGTACTTTAGGCTTTTTATTCTTACAGACCCACTTGCTCATATGGTGGTTTAGTGCTGCTATATATTTTTTTCATTATGCACTATGCATTTGCACGGTTTGGAGCTAATTATGTGACTGCTCATTTGTGTACATTTTTGTTATACTGTGTACCTGTGGGGCATTGCGTTGCCATCTTCTTGGTGAATTTTTTGTCATCTATGTCATCCCTCTCTACGCGTTGTGATTTTATTGGCTATTTAATAAAGAATTTAGTTTTGTACTTTGGTTCTTGTGGTGCTGTTTCTCTATAGGATTTCTGGTTGAGCCCTCGCTATTTAAAAAAAAAAAAATCTTTTATTAATTAAATACATGTACAGTAAGCTGCACACATTGTACTAATTGTATTTATCACTGACATCTGTATATCTACCTATTCTACTTGTTTTTACTGCATGTATTCCATCTCTTCTATCCTGTCGGCTCCTGCAGTGATTTTATAGAACACGGCAGATGAATTACCAGCTTTTCTTCTATCTATGTATCTATGTAATATAAATACATATATACAGTATGTGTCACTGACATCTATATACCTATGTATTCTAGGCGTATATACCTATTCTATCTATTCTATTCTACTCTGTCACTGTGATGTTACTGTATGCGGCACATGAATTGCCGCTTTTCAGAGGACACCGGTGCGTAAAGATCAAACAGCACTGGCATCATCCGAGTGCTGTGCGATTTTTTTCTCGCACCCATAGGCTTGCATTGGCGAGGCTCGGCCGAGTCTCGCTGACAGTTGCAGTATGCTGTGATTTTACATGCATGCTGAATAAGCCTGAGAAAGTAAACGGTGATGTGAACTGCCCCATAGATTAACACTGGTCCGAGTGCTATGCAATGTTTTCTCGCACAGCACTCGTCCATATTCTACAGTAGTGTGACCCCGGCCTAATGCATGGGATAAGCAGGGGACCGACCTTGCAATAACACAGGTGCTTGTGAAATAGCATGAACAGCATAGCAGGAAAAAGTCAAGGAAAAAACGCACTCAATGTCCTTTAAGGGGTGTACACAGGGACCTGTTGAAGCACCAGTTAGTGAGAAATGGCTGTCATACTGCAAGAATTCCATTCACCCCTGAAAACTCTGTGTTATAATTTTCCAATCAAGAAGAAATGTTTTAAAGGACGGTGAGTGCGTTTTTCCTCTACTTTTTCCTACCCCACAAATGACTCCATTTGGGAAACTACACCTCTTGATGAATTCATCTAGGTGTGTTGTGAGAATTTGTAACCCTCAGGCGACTCACAGAATTGTATAACATCGGGTAGAGTCAATGGGAAATTACCATTGTTTCCACTATATTATCGCTGTAGCACCAAGTTTTTAATTTTCATAAGGGATAAAAGGAGAAAATGAATGGTACAATCTGTTACACAATTTCTACTAAGCATGCCAATACTCCATATGTGGTCATAAATAGTGTTGAGCATTCCGATACCACAAGTATTGGGTATCGGCCGATATTTGCGGTATCGGAAATCCGATACCGAGTTCCGATATTTTTGCAATATCGGGAATCGGTATCGGGATTAAGATTCATGTGTAAAATAAAGAATAAAAATAAAAAATATTGATATACTCACCCTCGGACGCGCCCTGGTTGGGCGCTCATTCTTAGGAAGGGAATCATGGCGGTTGCAGCGGTTACAACCAGGGCACGTCCGAGGGTAAGTATATCAATATTTTTTATTTTTATTCTTTATTTTACACATGAATATGGATCCCAGGGCCTGAAGGAGAGTTTCCTCTCCTTCAGACCCTGGGAACCATAGAGGATACCTTCCGATATTTGTGTCCCATTGACTTGTATTGGTATCGGATATCGGTATCGGCGATATCCGATATTTTTTGGATATCGGCCGATACCATCCGATACCGATACTTTCAAATATCGGACGGTATCGCTCAACACTAGTCATAAACTACTTTTGAGGCACAATGCATAGCTCAGAAGGGAAGGAGCGCCATATTGGAGTTCAGAATTTGCTGGGATGGTTTGAGGGTTCCCTGTCACATTGGCAGAGCCCCTGAGGTGCCTGAACAGCAGAACCCTTCCAGACGTGACCCCTTTTACAAATTACAGCCCCCAATGAATTCACCTAGGGGTGCAGTGAACATGTTGACACTACATGTGCCTTACAGAATTTTATACCAATAGGTGGTAAAATAGGAGAAATCATATATTTACCACTAAATGGTTGTTAAATTTTTAGAAAGGCTAATAAGAAAAAATGGACCACACAGTTTGTTGTGCAATTTCTCCTGAATCTGACAATACACCACATGTAATCAAGAAATACTTTTCGGGCACAATGGAGAGCTGAGAATGAAAGAAGCGCCATATTGTAGTGCAGATTTTGCCACAACCCACTGTAAAAACACCTAATGAGCCAGAACAGCAGAACCCCCCCATAAGTGATTCCATTTTACAAACTACACCTCTGAATTAATTTATCTAAGAGTGCAGTGATCATATTTTCACCAGGGGTTTGTCAGAATTTTTTACCATTGGGCAGTGAGGAATAAATAGTTACATTTTAACCACCCCAAAAAAATTTAGCTTCAAATTTTACATTTTCACATGAGGAAATAGCTTAAAATGGCCACAAAATTAATTTCAAAGTTTCTGGTAAACATAACAATACCCCATATGTGACTGTACAGTACTGCTTAGACGCCTGGAAAGACGAAGGAGAGAAGAAGCATTATTTGACCCTTGGAGAACAAATTTTCTTAGAATAGTTTATGAACTCCGTACACAGTGCCAGAAAAGCAAAATTCCCCCTCAAGTGACCTCGTTTTGGAAATTACACCCGTCTGGGAATTTATCTACAGGTGTAGTGATGATTTTATATTCATGAGTATTCTCCAGAAACACGCAGTAGTGGATGTTGCTGAGTAAAAATTGTGAATTTGCAATTGTAGGGCCCATATATTGTAGTGCACAATACATTGTAGTGCCCCTACATTTTGCCCAGCTTGTGCTTCTGGAGACATGTACCCTACAAATTAAGCAGGCTCTCATTGCTACAGAAATACCAATTATGTGGACACTAAATGTGGTTTAGGCACACTGGGGCTCAGAAGGAAGGGGGCATTAGGATTTCAGAACGCACAATTTGCTGGATTTCTTTTGAGATGCGAGGAGTCATAGCACTTTTTTAGAGCATTTCAGCAACCAGTAGCGTGGAATACCCCTATGGGACTTGTTTTTTTTGTTTTTTTAAATTGAGTTTAACATTTTATTGGGGACATTTTACATAACATTTTGGATCACAGTTATCCCGCACTCTATGCTGGGCATTTATATTGAGGTTCTGATTTACCGTAAATCTCTGAAAGACATGATTCAGATGAAACCCCTGATCCATTCACTATAATCAGTCCATAAAGTTACTTTGGACTCCATCTGGCCTCTGTTTAGCGGTGTCCTTTTTATTCAGAGGTGCACAAAACTGTGGCCAACCACACTTTTATGAACGCTTAAAAAGAGGGACATCACCTGATCAGAGGCCATATAGAGTTAACATTGACTTCAACTGCATCAATATAGGGAATCCTCCGCCAGTGGTTCCATGTGAATAAGGTATTTCAGAAATTTACATGGAAACCTCTAATCTAAGCACTCAATGTAGAGTGTAGGATAAATATGAGTTGAACCTTACTGCGATCTTTGGGAGGCAGAATGAACAAATCAACAGTAGGTCAAGAATTGGATTTATTTTTTGCATCATTCTTTGTGTTGTAAAAGTGATTAGATGACTATTCTGGCTGCTTAAAAAAAGTAAAATTTCCAGTAAGTAAAACAACATAACTAACAAACTTTTGATGGACGATCAATAAACTTTTGATTCACCAGTATATAGCCCTTGGTTCCATCTAGGGTAAAAATATTCTCTATACAGCTCTGGCAAAAATTAAGAGACCACTGCAAATTGTTCAGTTTGTCTGATTGTTCTTTTCATAGGTATATTTTTGAGTAAAATGTACCGTATATATTCGAGTATAAGCTGAGATTTTCAGCCCATTTTTGGGGGCTGAAAGTCCCCCTCTCGGATTATACTCGAGCCATACCCAGGGGTCGGCAGGGGAGGAGGAGCAGGGGCTGTCTAATTATACTTACCTGGTCCTGGCGCGGTCCCTGCAGGTCCCCGATTCCTAGATGCTGCAGCTTCTTCCTGTACTGAGCGGTCACATGGTACTGTTCATTACAGTAGTGAATATGGGGCTCCACCTCCCATAGGGGTGGAGCCGCATATTCATTACTGTAATGAGCGGTAACGGTGATCGCTCAATACAGGAAGAAGTTGCGGCTCCGGGGAACCAGGGACCACACCAGGAGCAGGTGAGTATAATGGGGTGGGGGAGCATTGCGCGATAGTCACCTTTCCTCGTTCTGGTGCAGCTCCGTCTTCAGCGTCTTATGCAGTGACGCTCAGGTCAGAGGGCACGGTGACGTGGTTAGTGCGAGCCCTCTGCCTGAATGTCAGTGCAGAAGATGCTGAAGACGGAGCGGCACTGGAATAAGGAAAGGTGAATATTGCAAGTGCCGGGGGCCTGAGCGACGAGAGGTGATTATGTGATTTTTTTTATCGCAGCAACAGCAAATGGGGCAAGTGTCTGTGTGGAGCATCTTATGGGGCCATAATAATGTTTGTGCAGCATTATATGGGGCAAGTGTCTATATGGAGCATCTTATGGGGCCATAATTAAAGTTTGTGCAGCACTATATGGGGCAAGTGTCTGTATGGAGCATCTTATGGGCCCATAATTAACGTTTGTGCAGCATTATATGGGGCAAGTGTCTTTCTGGAGCATCTTATGGGGCCATAATTAACGTTTGTGCAGCACTGTATGGGGCAAGTGTCTATATGGAGTATCTTATGGGGCCATAATTAACATTTGTGCAGTAGTGTATGGGGCAAATATCTTTTTGGAGCATCGTATGGGGCCATAATTAACGTTTGTGGAGCATTGTATGGGGCAAATGTGTCTATGGAGCATCTTATGGGGCCATTATTAACCCCTTCAAGACCCAGCCTATTTTGACCTTAAAGACCTTGCCGTTTTTTGCAATTCTGACCAGTGTCCCTTTATGAGGTAATAACTCAGGAACGCTTCAACGGATCCTAGCGGTTCTGAGATTGTTTTTTCGTGACATATTGGGCTTCATGTTAGTGGTAAATTTAGGTCAATAAATTCTGCGTTTATTTGTGATAAACACAGAAATTTGGCGAAAATTTTGAAAATTTCGCAATTTTCACATTTTGAATTTTTATTCTGTTAAACCAGAGATATGTGACACAAAATAGTTAATAAATAACATTTCCCACATGTTTACTTTACATCAGCACAATTTTGGAAACAAAATTTTTTTTTGTTAGGAAGTTATAAGGGTTAAAATTCGACCAGCGATTTGTCATTTTTACAACGAAATTTACAAAACCATTTTTTTTAGGGACCACCTCACATTTGAAGTCAGTTTGAGGGGTCTATATGGCTGAAAATACCCAAAAGTGACACCATTCTAAAAACTGCACCCCTCAAGGTACTCAAAACCACATTCAAGAAGTTTATTAACCCTTCAGGTGCTTCACAGCAGCAGAAGCAACATGGAAGGAAAAAATGAACATTTAACTTTTTAGTCACAAAAATTATCTTTTAGCAACAATTTTTTTATTTTCCCAATGGTAAAAGGAGAAACTGAACCACGAAAGTTGTTGTCCAATTTGTCCTGAGTACGCTGATACCTCATATGTGGGGGTAAACCACTGTTTGGGCGCACGGCAGGGCTTGGAAGGGAAGGAGCGCCATTTGACTTTTTGAATCAAAAATTGGCTCCACTCTTTAGCGGACACCATGTCACGTTTGGAGAGCCCCCGTGTGCCTAAAAATTGGAGCTCCCCCACAAGTGACCCCATTTTGGAAACTAGACGCCCCAAGGAACTTATCTAGATGCATAGTGAGCACTTTGAACCCCCAGGTGCTTCACAAATTGATCCGTAAAAATGAAAAAGTACTTTTTTTTCACAAAAAAATTCTTTTAGACTCAATTTTTTCATTTTCACATGGGCAACAGGATAAAATGGATCCTAAAATGTGTTGGGCAATTTCTCCTGAGTACAACAATACCTCACATGTGGAGGTAAACCACTGTTTGGGCACATGGTAAGGCTCGGAAGGGAAGGAGCGCCATTTGACTTTTTGAATGAAAAATTATTTCCATCGTTAGCGGACACCATGTCGCGTTTGGATAGCTCCTGTGTGCTTAAACATTGGCGCTCCCCCACAAGTGACCCCATTTTGGAAACTAGACCCCCCAAGGAACTTATTTAGATGCCTAGTGAGCACTTTAAACCCTCAGGTGCTTCACAAATTGATCTGTAAAAATGAAAAAGTAATTTTTTTTCACAAAAAAATTCTTTTCACCTCAATTTTTTCATTTTCACATGGGCAGTAGGATAAAATGGATCATAAAATTTGTTGGGCAATTTCTCCCGAGTACGCCGATACCTCATATGTGGGGGTAAACCACTGTTTGGGCACTCGGCAGGGCTCGGAAGGGAAGGCGCGCCATTTGACTTTTTGAATGGAAAATTAGCTCCAATTGTTAGCGGACACCATGTCGCGTTTGGAGAGCCCCTGTGTGCCTAAACATTGGAGCTCCCCCACAAGTGACCCCATTTTGGAAACTAGACCCCCCAAGGAACTTATCTAGATGCATATTGAGCACTTTAAACCCCCAGGTGCTTCACAGAAGTTTATAACGCAGAGCCATGAAAATAAAAAATAATTTTTCTTTCCTCAAAAATGATTTTTTAGCCTGGAATTTCCTATTTTGCCAAGGATAATAGGAGAAATTGGACCCTAAATATTGTTGTCCAGTTTGTCCTGAGTACGCTGATACCCCATATGTGGGGGTAAACCACTGTTTGGGCGCACGGCAGGGCTCGGAAGGGATGGCACGCCATTTGGCTTTTTAAATGGAAAATTAGCTCCAATCATTAGCGGACACCATGTCACGTTTGGAGAGCCCCTGTGTGCCTAAACATTGGAGATCCCCCAGAAATGACACCATTTTAGAAACTAGACCCCCAAAGGAACTAATCTAGATGTGTGGTGAGGACTTTGAACCCCCAAGTGCTTCACAGAAGTTTATAACGCAGAGCCATGAAAATAAAAAAAAAAAATTATTTTCTCAAAAATGATCTTTTAGCCTGCAATTTTTTATTTTCCCAAGGGTAACAGGAGAAATTTGACCCCAAAAGTTGTTGTCCAGTTTCTCCTGAGTACGCTGATACCCCATATGTGGGGTAAACTACTGTTTGGGCACATGCCGGGGCTTGGAATTGAAGTAGTGACGTTTTGAAATGCAGACTTTGATGGAATGCTCTGCGGACGTCACGTTGCGTTTGCAGAGCCCCTGATGTGCCTAAACAGTAGAAACCCCCCACAAGTGACCCCATTTTGGAAACTAGACACCGAAAGGAACTTATCTAGATGTGTGGTGAGCACTTTGAACCCCCAAGTGCTTCATAGAAGTTTATAATGCAGAGCCATGAAAATAATAAATACGTTTTCTTTCCTCAAAAATAATTATTTAGCCCAGAATTTTTTAATTTTCCCAAGGGTAACAGGAGAAATTTGACCCCAATATTTGTTGTCCAGTTTCTCCTGAGTACGGTGATACCCCATATGTGGGGGTAAACTACTGTTTGGGCACATGCCGGGGCTTGGAATTGAAGTAGTGACGTTTTGAAATGCAGACTTTGATGGAATGCTCTGCGGACGTCACGTTGCGTTTGCAGAGCCCCTGATGTGCCTAAACAGTAGAAACCCCCCACAAGTGACCCCATTTTGGAAACTAGACCCCGAAAGGAACTTATCTAGATGTGTGGTGAGCACTTTGAACCCCCAAGTGCTTCATAGAAGTTTATAATGCAGAGCCGTGAAAATAATAAATACGTTTTCTTTCCTCAAAAATAATTATTTAGCCCAGAATTTTTTAATTTTCCCAAGGGTAACAGGAGAAATTTGACCCCAATATTTGTTGTCCAGTTTCTCCTGAGTACGGTGATACCCCATATGTGGGGGTAAACTACTGTTTGGGCACATGCCGGGGCTTGGAATTGAAGTAGTGACGTTTTGAAATGCAGACTTTGATGGAATGCTCTGCGGGCGTCACGTTGCGTTTGCAGAGCCCCTGATGTGCCTAAACAGTAGAAACCCCCCACAAGTGACCCCATTTTGGAAACTAGACCCTGAAAGGAACTTATCTAGATGTGTGGTGAGCACTTTGAACCCCCAAGTGCTTCATAGAAGTTTATAATGCAGAGCCGTGAAAATAATAAATACGTTTTCTTTCCTCAAAAATAATTATTTAGCCCAGAATTTTTTATTTTCCCAAGGGTTACAGGAGAAATTGGACCCCAAAAGTTGTTGTCCAGTTTCTCCTGAGTACGCTGATACCCCATTTTTGGGGGTAAACCACTGTTTGGGCACACGTCGGGGCTCAGAAGGGAAGTAGTGACTTTTGAAATGCAGACTTTGATGGAATGGTCTGCGGGTGTCACGTTGCGTTTGCAGAGCCCCTGGTGTGCCTAAACAGTAGAAACCCCCTACAAGTGACCCCATTTTAGAAACTAGACCCCCCAAGGAACTTATCTAGATATGTGGTGAGCACTTTGAACCCCCAAGTGCTTCACAGACGTTTACAACGCAGAGCCGTGAAAATAAAAAATCATTTTTCTTTCCTCAAAAATTATGTTTTAGCAAGCATTTTTTTAGATTCACAAGAGTAACAGGAGAAATTGGACCCCAGTAATTGTTGCGCAGTTTGTCCTGAGTATGCTGGTACCCCATACGTGGGGGTAAACGACTGTTTGGGCACACGTCAGGGCTCGAAAGTGAGGGAGCACCATTTGACTTTTTGAATACGAGATTGGCTGGAATCAATGGTGGCGCCATGTTGCGTTTGGAGACCCCTGATGTGCCTAAACAGTGGTAACCCCTCAATTCTAACTCCAACACTAACCCCAACACACCCCTAACCCTAATCCCAACTGTAGCCATAATCCTAATCACAACCCTAACCCCAACACACCCCTAACCACAACACTAACCCCAACACACCCCTAACCCTAACCACAACCCTAATTCCAACCCTAACCCTAAGGCTATGTGCCCACGTTGCGGATTCGTGTGAGATATTTCCGCACCATTTTTGAAAAATCTGCGGGTAAAAGGCACTGCGTTTTACCTGCGGATTTTCCGCGGATTTCCAGTGTTTTTTGTGCGGATTTCACCTGCGGATTCATATTGAGGAACAGGTGTAAAACGCTGCGGAATCCGCACAAAGAATTGACATGCTGCGGAAAATACAACGCAGCGTTTCCGCGCGGTATTTTCCGCACCATGGGCACAGCGGATTTGGTTTTTCATATGTTTACATGGTACTGTAAACCTGATGGAACACTGCTGCGAATCCGCAGCGGCCAATCCGCAGCCAAATCCGCACCGTGTGCACATAGCCTAATTCTAAAGGTATGTGCACACGCTGCGGAAAATGCTGCGGATCCGCAGCAGTTTCCCATGAGTTTACAGTTCAATGTAAACCTACGGGAAACAAAAATCGCTGTACACATGCTGCGGAAAAACTGCACGGAAACGCAGCGGTTTACATTCCGCAGCATGTCACTTCTTTGTGCGGATTCCGCAGCGGTTTTACAACTGCTCCAATAGAAAATCGCAATTGTAAAACCGCAGTGAAATGCGCAGAAAAAAACACGGTAAATCCGCCATAAATCCGCAGCGGTTTAGCACTGCGGATTTATCAAATCCGCAGCGGAAAAATCCGCAGAGGACCAGAATACGTGTGCATATACCGAAACCCTAACCCTAGCCCTAACCCTACCCCTACCCCTAACCCTAGCCCTACTCCTAACCCTACCCCTAACCCTACCCCTAACCCTACCCCTAACCCTACCCCTAACCCTAACCCTAACCCTAACCCTACCCCTAACCCTACCCCTAACCCTACCCCTAACCCTAACCCTAACCCTAGCCCTAACCCTATTCTAACATTAGTGGAAAAAAAAAATTTCTTTATTTTTTTATTGTCCCTACCTATGGGGGTGACAAAGGGGGGGGGGGTCATTTATTATTTTTTTTTATTTTGATCACTGAGATAGATTATATCTCAGTGATCAAAATGCACTTTGGAACGAATCTGCCGGCCGGCAGATTCGGCGGGCGCACTGCGCATGCGCCCGCCATTTTGGAAGATGGCGGCGCCCGGGAGAAGACGGACGGGACCACGGCTGGATCGGTAAGTATGATAGGGTGGGGGGGGACCACGGGGGGGGGATCGGAGCACGGGGGGGGGAATCGGAGCGCGGGAGGGGTGGAACGGAGCACGGGGGGCGTGGAACGGAGCACGGGGGGGCTGGAATGGAGCACAGGGGGTGGAACGGAGCACGGGGGGGTGGATTGGAGTGCAGGGGGGGTGATTGGAGCACGGGGGGTGATTGGAGCACGGGGGGAGCGGACACGAGCACGGGGGGGAGCGGAGCACAGGGCGGAGGGGAGCCGGAGCAGTGTACCGGCCAGATCGGGGGGCTGGGGGGGGCGATCGGTGGGGTGGGGGCACACTAGTATTTCCAGCCATGGCCGATGATATTTGAGCATCGGCCATGGCTGGATTGTAATATTTCACCCGTTATAATTATGTATGGGACTGTAACCAGTGTGCAGCACATTATATAGGTGTATGGGGTTGGTTTGCAATATATGATAACATTGCCACCTGCAGCCGGGAACGGTATATATTTTTGTATTGACTTGGACATTATTTGTTTATTTGTTCTTGATATTGGATTCAACAGACATGTTCCCTAGTGGAACATTTTAAATGTTTTTAATGTGTGTGTAATGTCAATTGTTGGTATGTGAAATAAACTTTTGGAGATTTTGTGGAAATACAGAGTGGTGATCCTACATTCATTTGCATGTGCTTTTTCTTCTTACATACTGTGGTGCAATCTGTTTTTACATGCATAGTAGTGATCCCACAAGATTTCAATATGAATATATGATGGTGCCCGCTTAACAGGTTTTTTTTTTTTTTTTTTTTGAATAGGTGAAATATTACAAATCGCTCTGATTGGCAGTTTCACTTTCAACAGCCAATCAGAGCGATCGTAGCCACGAGGGGGTGAAGCCACCCCCCCTGGGCTAAACTACCACTCCCCCTGTCCCTGCAGATCAGGTGAAATGGGAGTTAACCCTTTCACCCGATCTGCAGGGACGCGATCTTTCCATGACGCCGCATAGGCGTCATGGGTCGGAATGGCACCGACTTTCATGACGCCTACATGGCGTCATGGGTCGGGAAGCGGTTAACCTTTATGCAGGATTATATGGGGCATATTTTAATATGGAGCATCTTATGGGGCCCATCATAAACTTTATGGAGCATTATATGGGGCTCTTGATTCAATATCAATATTCAAAAACACTTAACCTACTGATGTCTCAATTAATTTTACTTTTATTGGTATCTATTTTTACTTTTGACATTTACCAGTAGCTGCTGCATTTCCCACCCTAGGCTTATACTCGAGTCATTAAGTTTTCCCAGTTTTTTTGTGGCAAAATTAGGGGGGTCGGCTTATACTCAGGTCGGCTTATACTCGAGTATATACGGTAAATAGTTCTTTCATTCTATAAACTTCTAACAACATGTCTCCGAATTTCCAAGCAATACATTTTCTATATTTTTTATCTGACAAAGAAAAATGGTCAAAATAAAAAAAATCTCCAGTGCCTTGAGACCTCCAATAATGCAAAGAAAACAAGTTCATAATCATTTAAATATGACAATACTAATGTTTTAACTCAGGAAGAGTTCAGTAATCAATATTTTGTAGAATAGCCATGATTTTTAATCACAGCTTTCATGTGTCTTGGCATGCTTTCCACCAGTATTTCACACTGCTTCTGGCACAGAAATTTAAGCAGTTCTTCTTTGTTTAATGACTTGAGACTATTCATCATCCTCTTGATTAAATTCCAGAGGTTTTCAATGAGGTTCTGATCTGGAGATTGGGCCGCCCATGACACGGTTTTGATGTGGTGATCTCTTAACTTTTGCCAGAGCTGTATAAAATATATAAAATTCCAAAATCTGAATATAAGAAATACTCACTCGTGTACACAGATAATTCTGAACTGTTTCCTGTTACATTATTTTCCCCAACAAGAACAGTGATCAGCAATGTATAATAATTCCCAGATGTCAGGCCTTCAATTGTAACAGAAGTTGAAGTCACAATTTTATTGAAAGTTGGTTCTCCCAGAATCTGGATTTCATAAGAACTTGCATTCCCATCTGGTCTCTCCCAGCTCAGAGATATAGAGGTGGTGGTGATGATCCCAGTCATCAGGTTTTTCACTACCTCAGGTTCTAGTATGAAACAGAAAATATATAACTCTTGTTAAATAATTTAATTAAATAGTAAGACTGTGTTAAGGACTGGCGGAACGCACCATGTATAGATGGTAAGAAACTAGGTGCGTTCGCAGTCCGAGGTCCACCGTGCAGGTAAAAGACCCTGCAGCTAGCAAGACGGACAATATGGCGGTACACTAAAGGATACACGCGTGGGTTAAACCTCACCCAGCGTGAAGAAAGCGATCCTGTTAATCCACAGGACCGCAGTACCGCACTAGTGCGCGAGCAAGTGGTCAGCGGACTTAACCCCAGAAGGGATTGGAGCCCGATTAGACCCTTGCTGGCGTAACACCGCAACTGGGTGTGTAGAGAACCTTAAGGAATATAAGTGCACAAGAGTGCGAGCGATGCCGCACTAACGGACGCCACTAACCACCCAGACTCGGGTATGGAAAGCGCAAGACAGGCGCACGGCGCCGTACTGGCAGGCACAGCTACAGGACGCTGAGATGTGTTTTTAGTGCTGTAGGCTAAGTTGGGCGCTAGGTAGCAGCCATACACCTTCCGCGAACAGACATTCAATAGGGAAGGGGTTTCCAAGGACGACTTGCACTCACAACATACACACATCAACAATTGTTTGACAATACTAGCGCATGGCCGTGCGGTCATGCGCAGTTTATATAACAGCAGCACAGGAAGTGGCCACAGCACTTTTGCCCTTCTAGGACCTGCCAAGAGGACCAATGGAATGTGCTGCAGAGCCTGAGCACATGACCCTCGATCTCCAACGGGAGACCTTACGCTGGGCATGCTCAGTACATGCAGACAAGGACTTAGTCCCAGAGAAGTCCGCTCGCTGCTGACCAGCACTGACTTTAATGGCAGAGACTGGAGAAGCAGCACTAACTCTCAGAACAGAGTGAGAATGAGCAAGACGCTGGGACCGACGTCCTTGCTGAGCAGGCTCCACTGCGGCTGGACAAGAATGGGAGACCGCAGCGGAAGTGGCTCGAGATTCCCCCTGTGCAGAAGCGGGAACTCGACCCCTAACATTACCCCCCCTCCTAGGGCCCCCCCCTCCTTGGGCCTCGCTACGTTCGAAGACAGCAATGAGCTGCGGAGCCCGAATGTGCTCCACAGGCTCCCAGGTTCTATCCTCTGGACCATGACCCTTCCAATCCACCAAATAAAATTTTTTGCCACGTACCACCTTGCTTCCAACAATAGCATTCACCTCAAACTCATCCGTGGATGAACGCGATGTCCCAGCAGATAACTCAGAAAACCGAGACAAACGAACGGGTTTTAAGAGGGAAACGTGAAAGGTATCGGTGATACCAAGGCGTGGAGGAATGGCCAAACGGTAAACCACAGGGTTGACCTGTTCCAGAACTTTAAACGGGCCAATGTAGCGAGGAGCAAACTTAGTGGACTCAACTCGCAGCCTGATGTTACGGGCGGAGAGCCACACTAAGTCGCCGGGAGCAAAGACCGGAGCGGGACGCCGGTGTGTATCAGCCGAAACCCTCATTCTCTCCTTGGAGGCCCGAATGGCATCCTGTGTGCGGTCCCAGATGTCCCGTGCCTCCACCGCCCAGTCTGCCACCCTAGAATCGGTGGATGACACGGGCATGGGCACAGGAACACGCGGATGCTGGCCGTAATTAAGGAGAAAAGGAGTTTGGCCAGTGGAATCGGCTACGGCGTTGTTCAAGGCAAATTCCGCCCAAGGTAGCAAAGATGCCCAGTCATCCTGCCTAGCGGAGACGAAATGTCGCAAATACGTCACCAGAGTCTGGTTGGTTCTCTCCACCAACCCATTCGTCTCGGGATGATATGCAGAGGAGAGGTTTAACTCTATGCTGAGCAAACGGCAGAGCTCTCTCCAAAACCGAGACGCGAACTGGGGACCCCGATCGCTGACAATCTTATCAGGCATACCATGCAATCGAAAAATATGCTTCATGAACAACACCGCCAAGGCCCGTGCTGAGGGTAACCGAGGAAGCGGTACCAAATGTACCATCTTAGAGAAATGGTCGGTGACTACCCAAATTATGGAGCAGCCACGCGACTTGGGTAAGCCCACCACAAAGTCCATTCCGACCATCTCCCAGGGCCTGTCTGCCACCGGTAGAGGGTAAAGCAACCCAGCAGGCCGTTGCCGAGGAGACCGATTCTGGGCGCAAGAAACGCACGCCTGAATATAGTCCTTGACATCTCGGACCATATGCGGCCACCAATATGTTCTCGCCAAAAGCTCAGACGTCCTCTTGGTCCCAAAATGCCCACCCACTCTGGAGGAGTGAGCCCAAGAGAGAACCTCCGGTCGCAAGTTAGCTGGCACGAAAGTCTTGCCCGGGGGCACAGACTCCAGCGAAACCGGAGCTACAGTTCTCAAGCTCTCAGGCGGGACAATAAGCCGAGGCTCCTCCTCCTCCTCCTCAGATGACACTACGGAGCGGGAGAGAGCGTCGGCACGAACGATCTTCTCCCCGGAGAGAAAATGGAGGGTAAAATGGAACCGGGAGAAAAACAGGGACCATCTAGCCTGGCGAGAATTTAGCCGCTGGGCCGTCTGTATATACACCAAGTTCTTGTGATCAGTGAAGACTTGGAAGGGAAAGCGAGCTCCCTCCAAGAGGTGTCTCCACTCTGAAAAAGCCAACTTCATGGCTAGCAACTCCCTGTCCCCGATGGAATAATTCCTCTCCGCTGGTGTGAAAGTTTTGGAGAAGAAGAAGCAAGGATGCTTCCGACCTTGAGCATCCTTTTGGAAAAGGACTGCTCCAGCACCAACGGATGAGGCATCCACCTCCAAGATGAATGGTTTATCTACATCGGGGCGATGTAAGATGGGAGCGCTAGCGAAGTGTGACTTAATCGAGAGAAAAGCCTTGGAGACCTCCTCTGACCACAACTTGGGATTTGCTCCCTTCTTGGTGAGGGCGACCAAGGGAGCTACCAAAGTTGAGAAGTGTGGAATGAACTGGCGATAGTAATTAATGAACCCCATAAAGCGCTGCACCGCTTTAAGAGAATGGGGTTCCTGCCAGTCCATTACTGCCTGTAGCTTGGCAGGATCCATAGCCAAACCCTGGGCAGAAATGATATACCCAAGGAAAGGCAAGGACTCCTGCTCAAACACACACTTCTCCAACTTAGCGTAGAGGGAGTTTGCCCGTAAGAGGTCGAAGACTTTGCGAACATCTCTCCGATGGGAGTCTATATCTGGAGAGTAGATGAGAATGTCATCCAGATAGACTACGACCGAGGTGGTGAGCATATCCCGAAAGATGTCATTCACAAAGTCTTGGAAAACGGCTGGGGCATTACAGAGCCCAAAGGGCATCACTAGATATTCATAGTGCCCATCCCTGGTGTTAAAAGCCGTCTTCCATTCATCCCCCTCACGGATGCGAATCAGGTTGTAAGCACCCCGCAGATCTAACTTTGTAAATACCTTTGCTCCCCGTAGCCTATCAAAGAGCTCAGATATCAGGGGTAATGGGTACTTGTTCTTAACGGTAATGGCGTTAAGACCCCTGTAGTCTATGCATGGACGTAAGTCTCCAGTCTTCTTCTGTACGAAGAAGAACCCAGCCCCTGCCGGTGACACTGACTTCCTAATGAATCCTCTTGCCAGATTCTCCTGAATATACTGGGACATTGCCTCCGTCTCCGGGAGAGATAACGGGTAGACTCGACCCCGGGGAGGCTCAGCACCAGGCAAGAGGTCAATAGGACAGTCATAGGGACGGTGAGGCGGAAGAGTCTCCGCAGCTCTTTTGGAGAACACGTCTGCATGGGACCAATAGTGCTTGGGGAGAGAGGAAAGATCTGCGGGTACCTGTGTAGTAGCAACCTGAACGCACTCCCTCTGACATCTACCCTCACAGGATTTACTCCATCCCAAAATTCTCCCAGAGGACCACTCAATATGAGGAGAATGGTAGCGAAGCCATGGCATCCCCAACAGGACCTCATCAATTCCCTCAGGAATGACTAATAGGGAGATTATCTCCTGATGTGATGGAGACACAGACAGCGTGAAAGGAATGGTTTGGTGGGTAATCTGTGAAGGTAGTGTTGACCCATTTACCACTCGAACGGTCACTGGCTGGGCGAGCATCACCAAGGGTATTGCGTGACGCTGGGCAAAGGCGGAGGACATAAAGTTACCCTCTGCCCCAGAATCCAAGCAAAGCTCGACCGTAAGAGTGGATGGGCCTATGGTAATTGTCCCCTTGAAGGACAACTTTGAGGCAAACGTCGCCGTGTCTAGTGTACCTCCTCCAACTGCCACTAGAGGCTGACGTTTCCCCGACCGCTGAGGACTCTTGGAGACAAGACGTCCTGACTGCTGGCAAACATGACGGACCTTATGTGCACGAGCGGACTGAGACTTGGATCCCGCTCGTGTCACCTCTAAGGCCTCATGTGACTCGGATGCCTGGACTGGGGATTCCAAAGGTTTGGCGAAGGTAGGAGCCAGCCGAAACCTCTGCCTACACTGGGCTCGTTCCAACCTCCGCTCGTTAAAACGGAGGTCTATACGAGTAGAAATAGATATTAACTCCTCCAGTGTGGCAGGAATCTCCCTAGTGGCCAGAGCGTCCTTAACATGGTCAGCCAGGCCCCTCCAGAATATGGGGATAAGGGCTTTGTCCAACCACTCCAGCTCGGAAGCTAAAGTACGGAATCGGACAGAAAAATGGCTGACCAAGGACTCACCCTGAGTTAATGCCAGTAGTTGGGGCGCTAGTATTCTGTTAAGGACTGGCGGAACGCACCATGTATAGATGGTAAGAAACTAGGTGCGTTCGCAGTCCGAGGTCCACCGTGCAGGTAAAAGACCCTGCAGCTAGCAAGACGGACAATATGGCGGTACACTAAAGGATACACGCGTGGGTTAAACCTCACCCAGCGTGAAGAAAGCGATCCTGTTAATCCACAGGACCGCAGTACCGCACTAGTGCGCGAGCAAGTGGTCAGCGGACTTAACCCCAGAAGGGATTGGAGCCCGATTAGACCCTTGCTGGCGTAACACCGCAACTGGGTGTGTAGAGAACCTTAAGGAATATAAGTGCACAAGAGTGCGAGCGATGCCGCACTAACGGACGCCACTAACCACCCAGACTCGGGTATGGAAAGCGCAAGACAGGCGCACGGCGCCGTACTGGCAGGCACAGCTACAGGACGCTGAGATGTGTTTTTAGTGCTGTATGCTAAGTCGGGCGCTAGGTAGCAGCCATACACCTTCCGCGAACAGACATTCAATAGGGAAGGGGTTTCCAAGGACGACTTGCACTCACAACATACACACATCAACAATTGTTTGACAATACTAGCGCATGGCCGTGCGGTCATGCGCAGTTTATATAACAGCAGCACAGGAAGTGGCCACAGCACTTTTGCCCTTCTAGGACCTGCCAAGAGGACCAATGGAATGTGCTGCAGAGCCTGAGCACATGACCCTCGATCTCCAACGGGAGACCTTACGCTGGGCATGCTCAGTACATGCAGACAAGGACTTAGTCCCAGAGAAGTCCGCTCGCTGCTGACCAGCACTGACTTTAATGGCAGAGACTGGAGAAGCAGCACTAACTCTCAGAACAGAGTGAGAATGAGCAAGACGCTGGGACCGACGTCCTTGCTGAGCAGGCTCCACTGCGGCTGGACAAGAATGGGAGACCGCAGCGGAAGTGGCTCGAGATTCCCCCTGTGCAGAAGCGGGAACTCGACCCCTAACAGACTGTATTGCAGCTTCTCATGATTTAACATTTCAAAGTCTCATTGAAATACCCACTTGTATACACATATATTTCTGAACTGGTTCCTTTCACATTATTTTCTCCAACAGCAGCAGTGACCAGCAGTATGTAATAATTCCCGGGTATCAGGCCTTCAATTGTATCATAAGTTGTAGTCATAGTTTTATTGAAAGTTGGATCTCCCAGAATCTGGATTTCATAAAGGCTTGCATTTCCATCTGGTTTCTCCCAAGTCAGAAAAATAGAAGTGGTGGTAATGATATCAATCATGAGGTTTTTCACTGCTTCAGGTTCTAATATGAAACAGGAGATAGATAAATAATGTCAATCTCTAGGTTTTGTGAAGCAATTAACCTAGTAAGACTGTGCTGCAGCTTTTCTTGGTCCAACAATGCCGCTTTCTAAAACACCACAATAGCTGCAGCTCTCGAATCGGTTGCCCCTCTCACACATACCAAAGCTTGCAAAATCAACAGACAACCCTGGCACACCAGCCTGACCAAAGAACTGAGATGGGCTACCAGGGTTGCTGAGCGGAAATGGAAAAGATCCCACTCCAATGAGCACTACATCGCATTCAAATAATCCCTCACTACTTTCAAGGCCACATTTGTCACAGCAAAACAAACCTACTTCGCATCTCTCATATTATCCCTGTCTCAAAACCCTTTAGAAATACCCTGGTTTAGGGAAAGATGGAAAAAAAGAGACAAGTGCGGCGCTTCCTCTGAGCGTAAAACGTTTTTACCAACAGTTAAAAAAATTCTTTTAGTTGCAGTTATGCTCACCTTCTATTGGTAAGAAATGCACGTTGAGATTCTCAAGGAATCAATTCTTTAGGCAACTCTTCTCCGTATGTTGTATAATCCAGTAAGGTGTGCAGCTCACTTTGGAGAACTATGTGTTGATCCTGCTTCAGATCCACATAGGTGGCAATTTCAAAGGAAAATAAACTCCAAGTAAATGTGGCGCTAAGCACCTACAGATTTTTTGAATGCATCGACTTCAAGTGAAAAATGTTAATAAAAATTCATTTATTTCCTCAAAATAAAAAAAATAAAATATTTTTGTAAAATATTTTTAAAAATATTTTACAAATGTATTTTATTTTTTTTATTTTGAGGAAATAAATGAATTCTGTAGGTGCTTAGCGCCACATTTACTTGGAGTTTATTTTCCCTTTGAAATCAAAACCCTAAACAGCTATTCAACGCTTTCAATTCTCTCCTCCATCCCCCAGCACCTCCTCCCTCCACTCATCTCAGCTGAAGACTTTGCCTCATTCTTCAAGCAGAAGAATGATAACATCAGAGAAATCTTTGGCCCACAACCCCCACAACCCTTCTTCCTAACTACTCAGCCCTCTTCCTCCAAAACCAACTTCTCCACCATTGCAGAAGACCAACTTTCCGCTCTACTCTCAAGACCACATCTCACCACCTGTGCACTTGACCTGATCCCATCCCACTTCATTCCAAACCTCACCACAGTCTTCATCCCAACCCTAACCCATCTCTTCAGCCCATTACTAACAACTGGTGTTTTCTCATCACGCTTAAAACATGCCTCAATTACACCCATCCTTAAAAAAAGCCCTCTCTTGACTCATCCTCTGTATCTAGGTATCGCACCATATCACTTTTTTATGCCTCAAAAGTACTGGAACAACACGTCCATTTTAAACCGTCCTCCCACCCCTCTTCCTGCTCTCTTTTTGACCGCTTGCAATCTGGCTTCTGACCACATCTTTCCACTGAAACTGCCCTAACAAAAGTCACAATTACCTACTAACTGCCAAAGCCAAGCGACACTACTCTGCCCTCCTCCTCCTGGATCTGTCCTCTGCCTTGGAGACAGTGGACCACTCCCTGTTACTGCACACCTTCTCATCTCTTGGCATCACAGACTTGGCCCTATCTTGGATCTCGTCATATCTAACAGACCAGACATTCAGCTTCTCCCACTCACACACCACCTTCTCACCTCGCCCCCTATCTGTCGGAATGCCGCAAGGTTCTGTCCTAGGGCCCCTACTCTTCTCCATTTACACCTTCGGCCTTGGACAATTCATAGAATCTCATGGCTTGCAGTATAAAACCTTTATGCTGATGACATAGATCTATCTCTCTAGACCAGAGATCACTTCCCTACTAACCAAAGTTTCACAATGTCTGTCTGCTCTTACATTCTTCTTCTCCGCTAGATTTCTAAAACTTAATATGGACAAACCAGAATTCATCTTCCCCATCTCACTCGACTTCCCCAACAGACCTATCCATTAAAGTAAATGGCTGCTCACTCTCCCCAGTCCTACAAGCTCACTGCCTTGGGGTAATACTTGACTCTGATCTCCTCTTCAAACTACATATCCAAGCCCATTCCACTTCCTTCTGACTTCAACTCAAAAATATTTCCCGGATCCATACTTTCCTCAACCAAGGATCTGCAAAAACCCTAGTCTATGCACTCATCATCTCCCGCCTTAACTACTGCAACCTCCTACTTTGTGGCCTCCATTATAAAATGTTGCTGCCCGACTAATACCCTTATACCCCTGTTATTTCCCTGCCTCTCCCCTCTGTCAAATCCTTTACTGGCTCCCCATTACCCCAGAGACTCCAGTTCAAGACCTTAACCATGACATACAAAGCCATCCACAACCTGTCTCCTCCACACATCTGTGACCTCATCTCTCAGTACTTACCTGCATGCCACTTCTGATCCTCACAAGATCTCCTTCTCTACTTCCATTTTAGTTCCTCTTCCCACAATCGCATACAAGACTTCTCCAGTGTATCTCCCCTACTCTGGAACTCTCTACCCCAACATATCAGACTCTTGCCTACTATGGAAACCTTCAAAAGGAACCTGAAGACTTACCTCTTCCGACAAGCCTACAACCTGCAGTAATCACCATACCATTACACGACCAGCTCTACCCTCACCTACTGTATCCTCATCCATCCCTTGTAGCTTCTGAGTCCTCGGGGCAGGATCCTCTTTCCTCCTGTACCAGTCATGACTTGCATTGTTTAAGATTATTGTACTTTTTTTTTATCATGTATAACCTTTTTCACATGTAAAGCACCATGAAATAAATGGCACTATAATAATAAATAATAATTATTCTGACAGAAATACTCACGGGTATACACAGTTATTTCTGAACTGTTTCCAGTCACATTCTCTCCAACAAAAGCAGTGATTAGAAATGTGTAATAATTCCCTGGTGTCAGGCCTTCAATTGTTTCAGATGTTGAAGTCACAGATTTTTCAAAAGTTGGTTCTCCTAGAATCTGGATTTCGTAAGAACTTGCATTTCCATCTGGTTTCTCCCAGCTCAGAGATATAGAAGTGGTGGTAATGATCCCAGTAATGAGGTTTTGAACTACTTCAGGCTCTATAATGAAACAGAAAATATATAAAGATTGATATACTCAAGGATTTATAAAGAACTACAGTGGGGGAAATAAGTATTTGATCTCTTGCTGACAAAGACATGAACAGTCTATAATTCTAAAAGGTAGGTTAATTTTAACATTGAGAGATAGAATATCAAATATTAAATCCAGAAAATCACATTGCATAAATTATATACATTTATTTGCATTTTGCAGTGAGAAATAAGTGTTTGATCCTTCTGGCAAACAAGACTTAATACTTGGTGGCAAAACCCTTGTTGGCAAGCACAGCAGTCAAATGGTTTTTGTAGTTGATGATGAGGTTTGCGCACATGTCAGGAGGAATTTTTGTCCACTTCTCTTTGCAGATCATCTCTAAATCATTAAGATTTTGAGGCTGTCGCTTGGCAACATGGAGCTTCAACTCCCTCCATAAGTTTTCTATGGGATTAAGGTCTG
The DNA here is from genome assembly GCF_032444005.1 of Ranitomeya imitator. NCBI lineage: Eukaryota > Metazoa > Chordata > Amphibia > Anura > Dendrobatidae > Ranitomeya > Ranitomeya imitator. The sequence goes on along the minus strand of NC_091286.1, from coordinate 415,570,561 downwards.
GAGACTGGATAGGCCACTCCATGACCTTAATGTGCTTTTTTTTGAGCCACTCCTTTGTTGTCTTGGCTGTATGTTTTGGGTCATTGTCTTCCTGGAAGACCCAGCCACGATCCATTTTTAATGTCCTGGCATAGGGAAGGAGGTTGTCCCTCAGGATTATACGGTACATGGCTCCATCCATTCTACCATGGATGCGGTGAAGTAGTCATGTGCTCTTAGCAGAAACAACGCCAAAACCTAATGTTTCCACCTCCATGCTTGACAGTGGGGAAGTCGTTTTTGGGTCATAGGCAGCATTCTCTTCCTCCAAACACGGCGAGTTGAGTTCTTGCCAAAGACCTCAATTTTTGTCTCATCTGACCATAGCACATTCTCCCAATCACTCACAAAATTATCCAAGGTATTAATGTGTGAACGTAAGATGGGCCTGCACATGTGCCTTATTGAGCAGGGGGACTTTGCGGGCACTGCAGGATTTTAAATCTTTATGGTGTAATGTGCTAGCATTGGTTTTCTTGGTGACTGTGGTACCAGCTACCTTGAGATCATTAACAATATCCCCTTTGTAGTTTTAGGCTGATCTCTCACCTTCCTCATAATCAAGTATACCCCACGAGGTGAGATATTGCATGGTGCCCCAGATCAATGTTGATTGACAGTCATTTTGTATTTCTTCCATTTTATTACTATTGCACCAACACTTGGCTCCTTCTCACCCAGCATCTTACTTATGGTTTTGTAGCCAATTCCAGCTTTGTGCAGGTCTACGATCTTGCCCCTGACATCCGTAAAAAGCTCTTTGGTCTTGCCCATGTTGTAGAGGTTAGAGTCTGACTGATTAATTGAGTCTGTGGACAGGAGTCTTTTATAAGGTTGACTATGTAAGACAGCTGTCTTTAATGTAGGTAATGAGTTGATTAGGAGCCAGAACTCTTAATGGTTGGTAGGGATCAAATACTTATTTCTCACTGCAAATTTATACAATGTGATTTTCTGAGTTTATTTTTGAGATTCTATCTCTCAATGTTAAAAGTAACCTACCCTTAAAATTATAGACTGTTCGTGTAAGTGGACAAACTTACAAAATCAGCAAGGGATCAAATACTTATTTCCTCCACTGTATATATTTCTGAAATAATTAAGTGACTTGTTGGGAGATTAAGATTGGCAATTCTGCGTCGTGTGTGTGGCATCTGTCTTTAATTTTGTGCCACAGAAAACCTAGTGTGTAATACTGGGCCTGATTTTTTTTTAAATTCTCCCAGGAAAAAAAAAATAGTGGGAGATTAAGATTGGCAATTCTGTCTCAGTGCCAGTCGTGTGTGTGGCATCTGTCTTTTATTTTGTGCCACAGAAAACCTAGTGTGTAACACTGGGCCTGATTTCTTGACAATTCTCCCACAACAAAGTTACCAAAAAAGTGGGAGATTAAGATTGGCATTTCTTCCTCGGTGCCAGTCATGTGTGTGGCATCTGTCTTTCATTTTATGCCACAGAACATATACTGTATAAAAGTGGGCCACATTTCTTCAATATTCTCCCAGAAAAAATAAAAAGGGGGAGATTTTTATTGGTACTGTCTGCATCTGCGTCAGTCCTGTTAGTGGCATATCTGTCTGCCACAGAAGCTGTGTACTGTTATACATTGGGCCTGATTTTCCCTGCAGTCTCACCCACCTATAAAGGGATATATAAATCCAACAGAAGTTTGAGTTGACCTTGTAACTGGTTTTACAGTAACAAATACTGTTAGTTTGGTTACGTTTTTCAAACAATGAGGAAGTCTGGTGGAAGAGGTCGTGGCCGTGGGCGGTCATTGCCAGCTGGTAATGATGGTAGTGGTGGTGGAGCATCAGGTGGTCGTGGGAAAAGCAATATAGCACCTAAGTCTCGAGTTGTTGAGCCAGGTTCGTCGTCTGGCTACACAAGGCCCCGAACGCTCCCTTTTCTGGGAGTATGAAAACCGCTTTTAAAGCCGGAGCACCAAGAACAAGTTTTGGCTTTCCTTGCTGACTCAGCCTCTAGCTCTTTCGCCTGCTCTTCTGAAACTGCTAAATGTAAAAGCAGTGCGTCGTTAGTGGATGTTAACGGTCAGGGACAAGTCACTTCCTTGTCTTCTTCACCAAGAACAACAGAGAAGGATGCGTCAGGCGACACAACGGGTTACTCCATGGAGCTCTTTACACATACCGTTCCTGGGTTAGAAAGTGAAATAGTTAACAGACCATGCCCATTACAAGTTGAATCAGACATGGAGTGCACAGATGCACAGCCACAGCCAGTTTACTATGCTGTTCCTTTGACTCAGACCAGAACATTGCCCTCGCAGTGTACTGATCCAGAATCAGACCCTGATGAGACTATGGTGCCCCGTCACGAACGCTATACCACCGGCTTACACGGTGACACAGACGAAGTTGCACACGAGATAGAAGAGGAGGTCATAGATGACCCAGTTGTTGACCCCAATTGGCAGCCATTGGGGGAACAGGGTGCAGGCGTCAGTAGCTCTGAAGCGGAAGAGGAGGAGCCACAGCAGGCATCAACCTCGCAACAGGTTCCATCTGCCAGGCCCGTATCTGGCCAAAAATGCGTGGCAAAACCAAAACCAGTTGTAGGACAGCGTGGCCATCCGGTTAAAGAAGCTCAGTCTGCAATGCCTGAAAAGGTATCCGATAGTAGAAAGAGTGCAATCTGGCATTTTTTTAAACAACATCCAAATGATCAGCGCAAAGTCATCTGTCAAAAATGTTCAACTATCTTAAGCAGAGGTCAGAATCTTAAAAGTCTAAATACAAGTTGCATGCGTAGACATTTAACCACCATGCATTTGCAAGCCTGGACTAACTACCAAACGTCCCTTAAGGTTGTAGCACCCTCAGCCAATGAAGCTAGTCAGCAACGCTACATCCCTTCCCTCACTATAAGCCCACCATTTCCCTCACCACCTGCAGTAAATGTGCAGGTTTCGTCGCCAGGCCAAAGCAGTCAGGGAATCACCAGGTTCGTGGTAGGAAACACTGCATATAGGGCACCAGCAAGAATACCATCTCCAACCCTCTCTCAGTCTGCCATGTTCACCGGCACCCCCGCTAGTTCCACCATCTGCAGCTCTCCAGTCCAGCTCACCCTACATGAGACTCTCGTTAGGAAAAGGAAGTACTCATCCTCGCATCCGCGTACACAGGGTTTGAATGCCCACATTGCTAGACTAATCTCGTTAGAGATGATGCACTACCGGTTAGTCGAAAGCGAAGCTTTTAAAGCCCTGATGGACTACGCTGTACCATGCTACAAGCTACCCAATCGACACTTCTTTTCGAGAAAAGCCATCCCAGCCCTCCACCAGCATGTAAAAGACCGCATCGTCCATGCACTCAGGCAATCTGTGAGTACAAAGGTGCACCTGACAACAGATGCATGGACCAGTAGGCATAGCCAGGGACGTTACGTGTCCATCACGGCATACTGGGTTAATGTGGTGGATGCAGGGTCCACAGGGGACAGCAATATTGGAACAATTATGCCTAGCCCACGGTCTAGGAAACAGTTGGCTGTAGGCGTTCGCCCCCCCCTCCTCCTCGTCCTCATGCAGAAGCGAGAGCTCGTCCACAGACTGCAGTCGCACGACCACTCCATCTGCAGCTGCCACTGTTGCACACAAGGTGTCCCATTATGGGACAGCTAGTGGCAAGCGTCAGGAGGCTGTATTGGCAATGAAGTGTTTGGACGACAACAGACACACGGCGGAAGTTCTGTCCGAGTTCTTGCAGCAAGAAACTCAGTCATGGCTGGGCAGTGTACATCTTGAGGCAGGCAAGGTAGTGAGTGATAACGGAAGGAATTTTATGGCTGCCATAGCCCTTTCACAACTGAAACACATTCCATGCCTGGCTCACACCTTAAACCTGGTGGTGCAGTGCTTCCTGAAAAGTTATCCGGGGTTACCTGACCTGCTCCTCAAAGTGCACAGACTTTGCTCGCATATCCGCAGTTCGCCCGTACACTCCAGCCGTATGCAGAACCATCAGCGGTCTTTGAACCTTCCCCAGCATCGCCTAATCATAGACATTGCAACAAGGTGGAACTCCACACTACACATGCTTCAGAGACTGTGCGAACAGAGGCGTGCTGTTATGTATTTGTGGGAGGATACACATACATGGGCAGGCAGTTGGATGGCAGACATGGAGTTGTCAGGTGTGCAGTGGTCGAAGATACAAGACCTGTGTCAAGTCCTTCAGTGTTTTGAGGAATGCACATGGCTGGTTAGTGCAGACAACACCATAATAAGCATGAGCATCCCCCTAATGCGCCTGCTGATGCAAAGTTTGACGCACATAAAGGAGCAGGCGTCTGCAGCCGAGGAAGAGGGAAGCCTTGATGACAGTCAGCCATTGTCTGGTCAGGGCAGTCTACAGAACGAGGTAGTGGGCGAAGAGGAGGAGGATGAGGAGGATTATGGGGATGAGTATTTTTTGAATGAGGAAGCTTCTCCGGGGCCAATAGCAACTGATGGCGTTGCAAGGCCGGGTTCAGGTTTTTTGAGGGAGACAAGTGACGTAGATTTGCCTGAAACTGCCCCTCAACCCAGCACAACTGCAGATTTGACAACTGGGACTTTGGCCCACATGGCGGATTATGCCTTACGTATCCTCAAAAGGGACCCACGCATTATAAAAATGATGACTGATGACGATTACTGGTTGGCCTGCCTCCTTGATCATCGCTATAAAGGCAAATTGCAAAATATCATGCCACATGAGAACCTCGAACAAATATTAGCAACCAAACAATCAACTCTTGTAGACCGTTTGATTCAGGCATTCCCAGCACACAGCGCCGGTGATGGTTCTCCCACGAGCTGCAGGGGGCAACAGGGCAGAGGTGTTAGAGGTGCACAAATCAGAAGTGGCCTTGGACAGAGGGGTTTTCTGACCAGGATGTGGAGTAATTTCGCAATGAATGCAGACAGGACAGGTGCTGCAGCATCAATTCAAAGTGACAGGAGACAACATTTGTCCAGTATGGTTACTAACTATTTTTCATCCCTTATCAATGTTCTCCCTCAACCGTCATTCCCATTTGATTACTGGGCATCCAAAATAGACACCTGGCCTGAATTGATGATCTAACCTTCAATAAAATGAACCACTCATGGATTTCTAATTATTTTGCCCCACCTTTCCTGGCTGACACCTAGCTTTCCTATAAAAAGGTCTTGCTTGTGGACTGGTCTTACTGACTGTTCCAATCTCTTAACCCCTTCATGACCCAGCCTATTTTGACCTTAATGACCTGGCTATTTTTTTGCAATTCTGACCAGTGTCCCTTTACGAGATAATTACTCAGGAATGCTTCAATGGATCCTAGCGGTTCTGAGAATGTTTTTTCATGACATATTGGGCTTCATTTTAGTGGTAAATTTAGGTTGATAATTTTTGCGTTTATTTGTGAAAAAAATTGAAATTTGGCAAAAATTTCGCAATTTTTAAATGTTGAATTTTTATTCTGCTAAACCAGAGAGTTATGTGACACAAAATAGTTAATAAATAACATTTCCCACATGTCTACTTCACATCAGCACAATTTTGGAAAAAACATTTTTTTTTGGTTAGGTAGTTATAAGGGTTAAAAGTTGACCAGCGATTTCTCATTTTTACAACAAAATTTACAAAACCATTTTTTTAGGAACCACCTCACATCTGAAGTCAGTTTGAGGGGTCTATATGATAGAAAATATCCAAAAGTTACACCATTCTAAAAACTGCAACCCTCAAGGTGCTCAAAACCATATTCAAGAAGTTTATTAACCCTTCAGGTGCTTCACAGCAGCAGAAGCAACATGGAAGGAAAAAGATGAACATTTAACTTTTTAGTCGCAAAAATGTCTTTTAGCAACAATTTTTATTTTCCCAAAGGTAAAAGGAGAAAGTGGACCCCAAAAGTTGTTGTCCAATTTGTCCTGAGTACGCTGAAACCCCATATGTTGGGGGAACCACAGTTTGTGCACACGGCAAGGCTCGGAAGGGAAGGAGCGCCATTTAACTTTTTGAATGAAAAATTTGCTCCAATCATTAGCAGACACCATGTCGCGTTTGGAGAGCCCCTGTATGCCTGAACATTGGAGCTCCCTCAAAAGTGACCCCATTTTGGAAACTAGACTCCCCAACAAATTTATCTAGATGCGTTGTGAGCACTTTAAACCCTCAGGTGCTTCACAAATTGATCCGTAAAAATGAAAAAAAATTGTCTTTTAGCCTCAATTTTTTTCATTTTCCCATGGGCAACAGAATAAAATGGATCTTAAAATTTGTTGGGCAATTTCTCCTGAGTACACCGATACCTCATATGTGGTCATAAACCACTGTTTGGGCGCACGTCAGGGCTCGGAAGGGAAGGAGCACCATTTGACTTTTTCAATGAAAAATTAGCTCCAATAGTTAGCGGACACCATGTCGAGTTTGGAGAGCCCCTGTGTGTCTAAACATTGGAGCTCCCCCACATGTGACCCCATTTTGGAAACTAGACCCCCCCCCAAAGGAACTTATCTAGAAGTGTGGTGAGCACTTTGAACCCCCAAGTGCTTCACAGAAGTTTATAACGCAGAGCTGTGAAAATAAAAAAAATCATTTTTTTCCTCCAAAAAAGATTATTTTAGCCTGCATTTTTTTATTTTCATCAGGGTAACAGGAGAAATTGGACCCCAAAAGTTGTTGTCCAGTTTGTCCTGAGTACGATGGTACCCCATATGTGGGGGGGGGGGAGAACCAATGTTTGGGCACACATCGGGGCTTGGCAGGGAAGTAGTGACGTTTTGAAATGCAGACTTTGATGGAATGGTCCGTGGGTGTCATGTCGCGTTTGGACAGCCCCTGATGTGCCTTAACAGTGGAAACCCCCCAATCCTAACTCCAACCCTAACCCCAACACACCCCTAACCCTAATCCCAACCCTAACCACAAACCTAAACCTAACACACCCCTAATCCTAATCCCAACCTTAACTTTAGCCCCAACCCTAACTTTAGCCCAACTCTAACCCTAATGGCAAAACTAGGGCAGGAGGGAGTGATCACCGGGGCAGGGGGTGATCCCTGGGGCAGGGGGGAGATCAGCAGGGCAGGGCGAGAGATCGGAGGGGCACGGGTGCAATCAGCGGGGCATGGGGATGATGACCGGGGCAGGGGGCGATCACCAGGGCAGGGGGGAGATCACAGGGGCAGGGGAGCTGAGGAGATGCAGGAGTCGGCAGCAGCAGCAGGGGGGGGCGATCACAGGGGCAGGGAGGGGCTGTCTGGTGCGGGGGGCTAAGGAGATGCAGGGGTCGGCAGTATCAGCAGGTAGGTGATCACTGGTGCGGGGGTGGGTGATCACCGGGGGCAGGAGGGGGCTGTCAGGAGCGGGGGGCAGGAGGGGGCTGAGATGTAGGAGCCTGCAGCTGCAGCAGGGATGGGTGATCACTGGGGCAGGGGGGTGATTACCGGTAAGGGAGCGGAGGTCGGGGGATCGGACAGCGGGGGGAACAGGGGGCAGCAGAGGGGAGTACCAGATGGCGGTCAGGCGGCGGCAGCGGGCAGGAACCTTACTCTCCAGCTTCCGCGGAAGGGATGATGATGGAGAGTTATGGCAGCCATGTTTCAGTCTGCTTCTCCACATCTGATTGGAGGGATAGTGTCACATGGACACTAGCTCCAATCAGAGCTGGAGGGGTGAAACATAGGTCACGGGAGCGATCGTGGCCACAGGGGAGGGCAAAGCCACCCCCCGGGGTCAACAAGAGGTCCTCAAGTACCTGCGGGTCGGGTGACATTTCAGTGTCCCCGGTCACCCGACCCGCAGTAATGCAATCCCGCCATGACGCATACGCTGCGTCACAGGTCTGATTGGCACCGACTTTCATGACGCAGCGTATGTGTCATAGGTCAGGAAGGGGTTAATTTGCAGCAGCTGTTTGTCCAGCATACGACATGTTTACACCTCCCTAAATGGGCTAACTCCCCCCACGGGACCGTGGTCTCGCCACTTGGCGCAAGCACCCGTGAGAGTGCTGTTTGTCTGAAGAGGTAGGTGTGCCCACTTTTGGTCGACGGCACTGCCACTGGGTCCCTCATAGTACAATAAAGTGTCTCTGGCAGTGGTGGCGCGCACCCAATGTCAGACACACCGTTGTAACATGAGGGGCCCTGGGCCTGTACCGCCGGCCACAAGAGAGTCCCCCCCAGCTCAAACAGTGCTCTACCACTTGCAAAATTATCTCTCACAGCTCCAACAATGTTTAGTCTATGCGCTGACATCCTTCAATGCCTGGCACTGACAATACCAATTTGTTGACATGTATGATGCTAGTTAAAATAGGGTCAGTGTCCTATATTGACACCAGTAAATACTTAGCGCCAAATTACTATGTCTGAAACTCAGCAGAGGAGCCCACCCCTGTATCTAAGTATGCCACCCTTTTTTTTTTTTGGTTTTGTTGTTTTGCGAGACATAAACATCTATTTATTTTTTGGGAGTACTAACTGTGTCAGACACTCCTTCCAATCGTCCACACCAATGCTGCCTTTGTACCCCTGCCACATAATTGAAGGTGCTTTGAGCCTATTTTTTTTAGTTTTAGGCCTACTAAGTGTGTCTGCGGTCTCTCCTTCCATTTGTCCTCCGCTGAGCACAGCAATGCCGACCGTGTACCCATGTAACTTTTTTCAACCTGCATTGAGCCTACTTTGTGGTGTAAGGCCAACTAGCAGTGTCTGTCTGCGCCACTTAATACAGCTGTTCTCCTCTAAAAAAAAAAAAAAAAAGGCTGGTTTTCAGCCTGTCAGAATTATAAAACTGCATTGGGGCCACAAGTTTCGTTGTGGTCTACAAACTGAGTCTTCCGCTCCAAGGTGTTCTCCTGATTGCCTTTACTGAGCTTCTATCTTCAGGCTCTTGTTAAATAGTTTTTTAATCGAACAACTGCAGTGGGGCTACTAGTTTGGTTGGGGCCTACTAACAGTGTCTGCCGCTCCAAGGTGTTCTCCTGATTGCCTTTACTGAGCTTCTATCTTCAGGCTCTTGTTAAATAGTTTTTTAATTGAACAACTGCAGTGGGGCTACTAGTTTGTTTGGGGCCTACTAACAGTGTCTGCCGCCCCAAGGTGTTCTCCTGGTTGCCTTTCCTGAGCTTCAATCTTCAGGCTCTCGTTAAATAGTTTTTTAATCGAACAACTGCAGTGGGGCTACTAGTTTGGTTGGGGCCTACTAACGGTGTCTGCCGCCCCAAGGTGTTCTCCTGGTTGTCTTTCCTGAGCTTCTATCTTCAGGCTCTTGTTAAATAGTTGTTAAATGGAACAACTGAATTTGGCCTACTAGTGTGGTTGGGGCCTACTAACGGTGTATGCCGCTCCGTGCTGTTCTCATGGTTTCCTGTCCTGAAATTCCATTTTCAGGCTCTCGTTAAGTAGTTGTTGAAACAACACTGCATTAGGCCTACAAGTTGGGTCTGGGTTGTAGAGACGGTGTCTGCCGCTCCAAGATGTTCTCCAGGTTGCCTCTCCCTAGCTTCTGTCTTGAAGCTCTCGTTAAGTAGTTGTTGAAGCAACACTGCATTAGGCCTACAAGTTGGGTCTGGGTTCTACAAACGGTGTCTTCCACTCCAAGTTGTTCTCCAGGTTGCCTTTCCCTAGCTTCTATCTTCAGGCTCTCGTTAAATTGTTTTTAATATAACACTGAATTTGGCCTACTTGTTTTGTTGGCCCTACTAATGGTGTCTGCCGCTCCTTGATGTTCTTCTACACTGAACAAACCAGTGTCGCTTGTTTACTTCTGTTACCAATTATGAACTGCATTTAGCCTACTTACTGATTTGGGCCTACTCACTGTGTCAGCCTCTCATTACAGTTGTACTCCACTGAACAAAGCAATGCCCCCTGGTTAGTCCTGTTACCAATTTTGAACTGCATTTAGCCCACTTTATTCTTTGGGCCTATATCTGTGTTTCCTCCTCATCCTGCCCATTGCCCAGCCAGTGATAGATGAGTCTGCTGGTACATTGACCCATAACGCAACATTCCCCGTGCACACTACACAGCAAGATTGTGACCCTGCTGAAAGTCAGGTTTCCCTTCTCGCATACCATACCACCTTACACGGGGACAAAGAGGAAGGTGCAGATGAAAGTGCAGGTTCCTTCATCAGGTGGGGGGGAAACTCGTTGGCAACGTCACTGGCACAGGGCCCTTCATATTACGCAAAAGTGTTGCTGCCGGTGGGAGGCGCCCCCGCCGTGCAAACACACTGCTGTACTTTGAGGGGCCCTGTGCCAGTGCCAATGCCAACGAGTAGGCATTGGCCATGTGCCAGAGCCAATGCCAACGAGTAGGCCCCCCCTGCTTGCTCAGCATCACAGCACTTGCAAAGTTGAAATACTTACCTCTCCCTGCTCCACTGCCGTGACGTGGTCCAGATTTCCTGGGCCCACTAAATACTTGAACCAGCCCTACCCCCCACAACTTTAGCCAAATGACCCCCAATTTCCAATTCCTTACTATTATTATAAGGTAAATTAAGATTGACATGCTTCAGTAACAAGAATGGATGTTTTTGCCATTAAAATGGGCACTGTACATGTTTTCCTGGCCTCCACTCACTGCCGACTATGCTTCCCCATTGACTTGCATTGGGTTTCGTGTTTCGGTCGATCCCCGACTTTTCGCGATAATCGGCCGATTTCACTCGACTCGACTTTTGAGATAGTCGGGTTTCGCGAAACCCGACTCTACCCTAAAAAACTAAAAGTCGCTCAACCCTACACATCAGTAAATTACATTATGGCATCGTTCAGAGAAAAACTCAATTGTAATAGTTTCCTTTCTGTAGTAAAGTACTGTAGTATAGTCTAGGTAATGCTTGTTATTCAGAGAGTTGGTGTGTGAGTAGAAGTAGAGCTTGTAAGATATCATTATATTATAGTATTAAATACCGGTAGCCTGTACACACGGTTTTATATAAGGAAACTGAGGGAAGTGCAACAGTCAAAAAATGTAATTACACTATAGTTTCCGTACAGAGACATTGGAAAGTTATAAAGAGAAACTCTCGTTTGTCCATAGCAACCAATTACTGCACAACATACAATTTGTGTTCTCCTGTTGAACAATAAAAGCTGCACCAATTCACTGTTATGACCACCAGAGACAGATTATCTTATAGGCAGTTTTCATAAATTTTTCATTGTTGCCCCAATTACAACAGCAAGTGCAGCCTTTGTGCCTCTCCCCGCGGTATTTGCTTTTCCTCGGGTGATTATCAACTTTCACTTTATTGCTAAATTAAAGGGTCCAATTATTTATTTTATTTTAGAACCCCCTCTGTTGTATAGCCTGTTAGAGAGTGCAGATATTTTAGATTTTACAATCAATCATTAGTTCATTTTAGGAATATAATTATGTTTCCACATATGTAACTGTTTTTCTTTTTTTTTCATTTGCAAAGGTGGCTGCTTCAACAAAACAAAAATATTAAATATAAGTAAAGAAACCTAAGCAACAAACTTTTGATGAACAATCTGATTCAATTCTACATGGCTCTTTATCAATCTATGGCAGAAATATTCTGTATATTCAATATGTACTATTTTGAAATCTGAGTGTAAGGATTACCCACTTGTATACACGGATATTGCTGAACTGTTTCCGGTCACATTATTTTCTCCAACAACAGCAGATAGCAGAAATATGTAATAATTCCCCGGTGTCAGGCCTTCAATTGTATCAGACGTTGAAGTCACAGTTTTATTGAAAGTTGGATCTCCCAGAATTTGGATTTCATAAGAACTGGCATTTCCATCTGGCTTCGCCCAGCTCAGAGATATAGAAGTGGTGGTGATGATCCCAGTCATCAGATTCTTCACTAGATCGGGTTCTGTTATGAAACAGAAAATATGTGTTATCAAATAAAGAAATAAACCTAGAAGCACTTCCAAGTCTCATAGAAATACTCACTTGCATATACAGATATTTCTGAACTGTTTCCTGTCACATTATTGTCCCCAATAACAGCAGAGACCAGCAACGTGTAATAATTCCCCGGTGTCAGACCTTCAATTGTATCAGAAGTTGAAGTCACTGTTTTATTGAAAGTTGGATCTCCCATAATCTGGATTTCATAAGAACTGGCATTTCCATCTGGTTTCTCCCAGCTCAGAGATATAGAAGTGGTGGTGATGATCCCAGTCATCAGGTTCTTCACTACTTCAGGTTCTATTATGAAATAGAAAATATATAAATAATGTCAAACTCTAGATTTTGTAAAGGAATTAACCTAGTAAGACTGTGTTGCAGCTTCCGTTGATCCAACATTTTATATTCTGATAGAAATACTCACTTGTATACACAGAATGTTCTGTACTGTCTCCAGTCACATTTTCCCCAGCAACAGCATAGATCAGAAATGTGTAGTAATTCCCAGGGGTCAGGCCTTCAATGGTAGTAGATGTTGAAGTCACATATTTTTCAAAAGTTGGATCTCCCGGAATCACAATTATGTACGAACTTGTATTTCCTTCTGGTTTCTCCCAGCTCAGAGATATAGAAGTGGTGGTGATCATTCCAGTCATCAGGTTTTTCACTACTTCGGGTTCTATTATGAAACAGAAAAGATATAAAGATTAATACACTCTAGGTTTTATAAAGAACTTCACAGTCTCATTGAAATACTCACTTGTATATACAGATATTTCTAAACTGCTTCCTGTCACATTATTGTCCCCAACAACAGCAGTGACCAGCAATGTATAATAATTCCCAGGTGTCAGGCCTTCAATTGTAGCAGAAGTTGAAGTCACAGTTTTATTGAAAGTTGGATCTCCCAGAATCTGGATTTCATAAGAACTTGCATTTCCATCTGGTTTCTCCCAGCTCAGAGATATAGAAGTGGTGGTGATGATCCCAGTCCGTTTCTTTACTACTTCAGGTTCTATTATGAAATAGAAAGGATATAAGTATTGTCAAATAAAGAAATCAATTTAGTAACACTTTATTGCAGTTTCTCATGAGCCAACATTTTACAGTCTAATAAAAATACCCACTGGTATACACAGATATTTCTGTACTGTTTCCTGTCACATTATTCTCCCCAACGACAGCAGTGACCAGCAATGTGTAATAATTCCCCGGTGTCAGGCCTTCAATTGTATCAGAAGTTGAAGTCACAATTTTATTGAAAGTTGGTTCTCCCAGAATCTGGATTTCATAAGAACTTGCATTTCCATCTGGTTTCTCCCAGATCAGAGATATAGAAGTAGTGGTGATTAGAGTTGAGCGACCTTGACCTTTTTAGAGTCGAGCCGGGTTTCGCGAAACCCGACTATCTCAAAAGTCGGGTCGAGTGGAATTGGCCGATTATGACGTAAAGTCGGGATCGACCGAAACAGGAAACCCAATGCAAGTCAATGGGGCAGCATAGTCGGCAGTGAGTGGGGGCCAGGAAAACACCTAGAGTGCCCATTTTAATGTCAAAACCATCCATTCTTCTTAATGAAGCTTGTCAAGCGTAATTAACCTTATAATAATTGGAAGGCATTTGAAATTGGGGGTCATTTGGCTAAAGTTGTGGTGGGTAGGGCTGGTTCAAGTAATTAGTGGGCCCAGGAAATCTGGACCACGTCACGGCAGTGGAGCAGGGAGAGGTAAGTATTTCAACTTTGCAAGTGCTGTGAACCTGAGCAAGCAGGGGGGGCCCACTCGTTGGCATTGGCACTGGCACAGGGCCCCTCAAGGTACAGCGGTGTGTTTGCACGGCGGGGGCGCCTCCCACCGGCAGCAACACTTTTGCGTACTATGAGAGGCCCTGTGCCAGTGACGTCGCCAACTAGTATTCCTCCCCCCACCTGATGAAGGAACCTGCACTTTCATCTGCACCTTCCTCTTTGTCCCCGTGTAAGGCGGTATGGTATGCGGGAAGAGGAACCTGACTTTCAGCAGGGTCACAATCTTGCTGTGTAGCGTGCACGGGGAATTTTGCGTTATAGGTCAATTTACCAGCAGACTCATCTATCACTGGCTGGGCAATGGGCAGGATGAGGAGGAAACACAGATATAGGCCCAAAGAATAAAGTTGGCTAAATGCAGTTCAAAATTGGTAACACAGGACTAACCAGGGGGCATTGCAGTGGAGGACAACTGGAATGAGAGGCAGACACAGAGAGTAGGCCCAAATCAGTAAGTAGTCGAAATGCAGTTCAAAATTGGCAACCGTAGTAAACAGGCGGCACAGCTTTGTTCAGTGGAGGAGAACAGCAAGGAGTGGCAGACACCGATAGTAGGCCCCAACCCAACTAGTAGGCCAAATGCAGTCTAACATTAACAACTACTTAACGAGAGCCTGAAAATGGAATTTCATGACAGGAAACCAGGAGAACAGCAAGGAGTGGCAGACACCGATTGTAGGCCCCAAACCAACTAGTACGCCAAATGCAGTTGTTCCATTTAACCACAATTTAATGAGAGCCTGAAGATAGAAGCTCAGGAAAGGCAACCTGGAGAACACCTTGGAGTGGAACACACCATCTCTCTACACCCCATACCCAATTTGTAGGCCTAATGCAGTGTAGTTTTCTACAACAACTAAACGAGAGCCGGAAGATCGAAGCAATGGAGAGGAAACCTGGGGAACACCTTGGAGTGGAACACACCATCTCTCTACACCCCATACCCAATTTGTAGGCCTAATGCAGTGTAGTTTCCAACAACTACTAAACGAGAGCCGGAAGATCGAAGCTCAGGAAAGGCAACCTGGAGAACACCTTGGAGTGGAACACACCATCTCTCTCCACCCCATACCCAATTTGTAGGCCTAATGCAGCCTACTTTCCGACAACTACTAAACGAGAGCCTGAAGATAGAAGCTCAGGAAAGGCAACCTGGAGAACACCTTGGAGTGGAACACACCATCTCTCTACACCCCATACCCAATTTGTAGGCCTAATGCAGTGTAGTTTTCTACAACAACTAAACGAGAGCCGGAAGATCGAAGCAATGGAGAGGAAACCTGGGGAACACCTTGGAGTGGAACACACCATCTCTCTACACCCCATACCCAATTTGTAGGGCTAATGCAGTGTAGTTTCCAACAACTACTAAACGAGAGCCGGAAGATCGAAGCTCAGGAAAGGCAACCTGGAGAACACCTTGTAGTGGAACACACCATCTCTCTCCACCGCATACCCATTTTGTAGGCCTAATGCAGTGTAGTTTTCTACAACTACTAAACGAGAGTCGGAAGACCGAAGCAATGGCAAGGAAACCTGGGGAACACCTTGGAGTGTAACACACCATCTCTCTCCACCCCATACCCATTTTGTAGGCCTAATGCAGTGTAGTTTTCTACAACTACTAAACGAGAGTCTGAAGACCGAAGCAATGGCAAGGAAACCTGGGGAACACCTTGGAGTGTAACACACCATCTCTCTCCACCCCATACCCATTTTGTAGGCCTAATGCAGTGTAGTTTTCTACAACTACTAAACGAGAGTCTGAAGACCGAAGCAATGGCAAGGAAACCTGGGGAACACCTTGGAGTGTAACACACCATCTCTCTCCACTCCATACCCATTTTGTAGGCCTAATGCAGTGTAGTTTTCTACAACTACTAAACGAGAGTCTGAAGACCGAAGCAATGGCAAGGAAACCTGGGGAACACCTTGTAGTGTAACACACCATCTCTCTCCACCCGATACCCATTTTGTAGGCCTAATGCAGTGTAGTTTTCTACAACTACTAAACGAGAGTCTGAAGACCGAAGCAATGGCAAGGAAACCTGGGGAACACCTTGTAGTGTAACACACCATCTCTCTCCACCCGATACCCATTTTGTAGGCCTAATGCAGTGTAGTTTTCTACAACTACTAAACGAGAGTCTGAAGACCGAAGCAATGGCAAGGAAACCTGGGGAACACCTTGGAGTGGAACACACCATCTCTCTCCACCCCATACCCAATTTGTAGGCCTAATGCAGCCTACTTTCCGACAACTACTAAACGAGAGCATGAAGATCGAAGCTCAGGAAAGGCAACCTGGAGAACACCTTGGAGTGGAACACACCATCTCTCTCCACCCCATACCCAATTTGTAGGCCTAATGCAGCCTACTTTCCGACAACTACTAAACGAGAGCATGAAGATCGAAGCTCAGGAAAGGCAACCTGGGGAACACCTTGGAGTGTAACACACCCTCTCTCTAAACCATGGAAGGGCTGATTCTTAGGAAGGAAGGCTGTCGGAAAGAAGCATGGCGCGTCCGAGGGTGATTATATTCTTATTAGGTATATACTCACCCTCGGACGCGCCCTGCTTCTTTATTTGTAATGAATGTTTATTTGCAATGTGGTTTTGACTTACTCTATTATTTTTGTAAATAATGATTTTTTCATTTTCATTGTTTTGCATCTTCTTGGCAATAATATAAAGAAGACGCGACAGGACAACACTCGGTGGATGCCATATCTGTGTTTTAAATAGAAAAAAACTTTCAGTTAACTACTTGCAGGAGAAAGTTATTGTAGCTGGTGGCCCTTTTTAGTACTGTGCCAGATTTTTGTTGTATGTGTTTGTTTTTCATGTTAAAATGTCTGCATTTGATATCTCTCCAGTATTTTTTTTTTTATAAGCAAAAGACTTATTTTTATATTTTCTGATGTTGGTTCAAGGGGTACACGGGCAGCAGTAGACAGGTCAGTGGAGGCCTAGTGGAAGGAGGGACCGCAGACAGGCTTCGAAGCCCTAAAATAATAAATTGGGCTGGCTGTAGGCAATTTACAATTGGTTCCAGGGGAACACGGGCAGCAGTAGACAGGTCAGTGGAGGCCTAGTGGAAGGAGGGACCGCAGACAGGCTTCGAAGCCCTAAAATAATAAATTGGGCTGGCTGTAGGCAATTTACAATTGGTTCCAGGGGAACACGGGCAGCAGTAGACAGGTCAGTGGAGGCCTAGTGGAAGGAGGGACCGCAGACAGGCTTCGAAGCCCTAAAATAATAAATTGGGCTGGCTGTAGGCAATTTACAATTGGTTCCAGGGTAACACGGGCAGCAGTAGACAGGTCAGTGGAGGCCTAGTGGAAGGAGGGACCGCAGACAGGCTTCGAAGCCCTAAAATAATAAATTGGGCTGGCTGTAGGCAATTTACAATTGGTTCCAGGGGAACACGGGCAGCAGTAGACAGGTCAGTGGAGGCCTAGTGGAAGGAGGGACCGCAGACAGGCTTCGAAGCCCTAAAATAATAAATTGGGCTGGCTGTAGGCAATTTACAATTGGTTCCAGGGGAACACGGGCAGCAGTGGCCTGGTCAGTGTAGTAGTAGTGGTAAGAACTGGCCGCAGACAGGCTTCGAAGGCCTAACATAACAAAAATTGTGATGTAGGCAATTTACAATTGTTTCCAGGGTAACACGGGCAGCAGTAGACAGGTCAGTGGAGGCCTAGTGGAAGGAGGGACCGCAGACAGGCTTCGAAGCCCTAAAATAATAAATTGGGCTGGCTGTAGGCAATTTACAATTGGTTCCAGGGTAACACGGGCAGCAGTAGACAGGTCAGTGGAGGCCTAGTGGAAGGAGGGACTGCAGACAGGCTTCGAAGCCCTAAAATAATAAATTGGGCTGGCTGTAGGCAAGTTACAATTGGTTCCAGGGGAACACGGGCAGCAGTGGCCTGGTCAGTGTAGTAGTAGTGGAAAGAACGGGCCGCAGACAGGCTTTGAAGGCCTAACATAACAAAAAAGTCAATACAAAGGTATTGACAGTGCCAGGCAGTGAAGGATGTCAGCGCATAGACTAAACATTGGTGGAGCTGTGAGAGAAAATTTTGCAAGTGGTAGAGCACAGTTTGAGCTGGGGGGGGGACTGTCTTGTGGCCGGCGGTACAGGCCCAGGGCCCCTCATATTACAACGGTGTGTCTGACGTTGGGTGCGCACCACCACCGCCAGACACTTTATTGTACTATGAGGGACCCAGTGGCAGTGCCGTCGACCAAAAGCGGGCACACCCACCTCTTCAGACAAACAGCACTCTCACGGGTGCTGGCGCCAAGTGGCGATACCACGGCCCCGTGTGGGGAGTTTGGCCATTTACTGAGGTGTAAACATGTCGTATGCTGGACAATCAGGTGCAGAAAATTACGAGATTGGAAAAGTCATTCAGAATAGTCCACAGGCAAGACCTTTTCATAGGAAAGCTAGGTGTCAGCCGGGCAAGGTGGGGCAAAAGATTTCGAAATCCAGTTGTGGTTCATTTTAATGAAGGTTAGATCATCTACATTTTGGGTAGCCAGACGAGTCCTTTTTTCTGTTAGTATTGAACCTGCAGCACTGAATACTCTTTCTGATAGGACACTAGCTGCCGGGCAAGCAAGCTCCTGCAATGCATATTCTGCCAATTCTGGCCAGGTGTCTAATTTTGATGCCCAGTAATCAAATGGGAATGACGGTTGAGGGAGAACGTCGATAAGGGATGAAAAATAGTTAGTAACCATACTGGACAAATGTTGTCTCCTGTCACTTTGAATTGATGCTGCAGTACCTGTCCTGTCTGCGGTCATAGCAAAATCACTCCACAACCTGGTCAGAAAACCCCTCTGGCCAACGCCACTTCTGATTTCTGCCCCTCTAACACCTCTGGTCTGCTGGCCCCTGCAGCTCGTGTGAGAACGATCACGGGCGTTGTGTGCAGGGAATGCCAGAAGCAAACGGTCAACAAGAGTGGATTGTTTGGTTACTAATATTATTTCCAAGTTGTCATGTGGCATTATATTTTGCATTGCAATTTGCCTTTATAGCGAGGATCAAGGAGGCAGGCCAACCAGTAATCGTCATCGTTCATCATTTTAGTAATGCGTGTATCCCTTTTGAGGATACGTAAGGCATAATCCGCGATGTGGGCCAAAGTTCCAGTTCTCAAATCTGTGGTTGTGCTTGGTTGAGGGGCAGTTTCAGGCAAATCCACGTCACTTGTGTCCCTCCAAAAACCAGAACCCGGCCTTGCCGCGCCAACAATTTCCAGTGGCCCCAGAAAAGCTTCCTCATTAAAAATATAATCATCCCCATCATCCTCCTCGTCCTCCTCCTCCTCTTCGCCCGCTACCTCGTCCTGTACATTGCCCTGGCCAGACAATGGCTGACTGTCATCAAGGCTTTCCTCTTCCTCAGCTGCAGACGCCTGATCCTTTATGTGCGTCAAACTTTGCATCAGCAGACGCATTAGGGGGATGCTCATGCTTATTATGGCGTTGTCTGCACTAACCAGCCGTGTGCATTCCTCAAAACACTGAAGGACTAGACACATGTCTTGAATCTTCGACCACTGCACACCTGACAACTCCATGTCTGCCATCCTACTGCCTGCCCGTGTATGTGTATCCTCCCACAAAAACATAACAGCCCGCCTCTGTTCACACAGTCTCTGAAGCATGTGCAGTGTTGAGTTCCACCTTGTTGCAACGTCTATGATTAGGCGATGCTGGGGAAGGTTCAAAGAACGCTGATAGGTCTGCATACGGCTGGAGTGTACGGGCGAACGGCGGATATGGGAGCAAAGTCCACGCACTTTGAGGAGCAGGTCGGATAACCCCGGATAACTTTTCAGGAAGCACTGCACCACCAGGTTTAAGGTGTGAGCCAGGCAAGGAATGTGTTTCAGTTGGGAAAGGGAGATGGCAGCCATGAAATTCCTTCCGTTATCACTCACTACCTTGCCTGCCTCAAGATCTACAGTGCCCAGCCACGACTGCGTTTCTTTCTGCAAGAACTCGGACAGAACTTCAGCGGTGTGTCTGTTGTCGCCCAAACACTTCATAGCCAATACAGCCTGCTGACGTTTGCCAGTAGCTGCTCCATAATGGGAGACCTGGTGTGCAACAGTGGCAGCTGCGGATGGAGTGGTTGTGCGACTGTGGTCTGTGGACGAGGTCTCGCTTCTGCAGGAGGACTAGGAGGAGGGGGTGCGAACGGCTACAGCCAACTGTTTCCTAGACCGTGGGCTAGGCAGAACTGTCCCAAACTTGCTGTCCCCTGTGGACCCTGCATCCACCACATTTACCCAGTGTGCCGTGATGGACACGTAACGTCCCTGGCCATGCCTACTAGTCCATGCATCTGTTGTCAGGTGCACCTTTGTGCTCACAGATTGCCTGAGTGCATGGACGATGCGCTCTTTAACATGCTGGTGGAGGGCAGGGATGGCTTTTCTGGAAAAAAAAGTGTCGACTGGGTAGCTCGTAGCGTGGTACAGCGTAGTCCATCAGGGCTTTGAAAGCTTCGCTTTCAACTAAACGGTAGGGCATCATCTCTAACGAGATTAGTCTAGCTATGTGGGCGTTCAAACCCTGTGTACGCGGATGCGAGGCTAAGTATTTCCTTTTTCTAACCATAGTCTCATGTAGGGTGAGCTGGACTGGAGAGCTGGAGATCGTGGAACTAGCGGGTGTGCCGGTGGACATGGCAGACTGAGAGACGGTGGGAGATGGTATTGTTGCCGCCGGTGCCCTAGATGCAGTGTTTCCTACTACGAAACTGGTGATTCCCTGACCCTGACTGCTTTGGCCTGGCAAAGAAACCTGCACAGATACTGCAGGTGGTGCGCAAAATGGTGGCCCTACACTGCCGGAAGGGATGTTGCGTTGATGACTAGCTTCATTGGCCGAGGGTGCTACAACCTTAAGGGACGTTAGGTAGTTAGTCCAAGCTTGCAAATGCATGGTGGTTAAATGTCTATGCATGCAACTTGTATTGAGACTTTTCAGATTCTGCCCTCTGCTTAAGGTAGTTGAACATTTTTGACAGATGACTTTGCGCTGATCAATTGGATGTTGTTTAAAAAAATGCCAGACTGCACTCTTTCTAGCATCGGATACCTTTTCAGGCATTGCAGACTGAGCTTTAACCGGATGGCCACGCTGTCCTCCAACAGGTTTTGACTTAGCCACGCGTTTTGGGCAAGATACGGGCCCAGCAGATGGAACCTGTTGCGATGTTGATGCCTGCTGCGGCCCCTCCTCCTCCGCTTCAGAACTGCTGCCGCCTGCACCCTGTTCCCCCAATGGCTGCCAATCGGGGTCAAGAACTGGGTCATCTATTACCTCTTCTTGTAGCTCGTGTGCAACTTCGTCTGTGTCACCGTGTCGGTCGGTGGTATAGCGTTCGTGATGGGGCAACATAGTCTCATCAGGGTCTGATTCTTGATCACCACCCTGCGAGGGCAATGTTGTGGTCTGAGTCAAAGGACCAGCATAGTAGTCTGGCTGTGGCTGTGCATCAGTGCACTCCATGTCTGATTCAACTTGTAATGGGCATGGACTGTTAACTGCTTCACTTTCTAAGCCAGGGACGGTATGTGTAAAGAGCTCCATGGAGTAACCCGTTGTGTCGCCTGCTGCATTCTTCTCTGTTGTTCTTTTTGCTGAAGAGGACAAGGAAGCGACTTGTCCCTGACCGTGAACATCCACTAACGACGCGCTGCTTTTACTTTTACCAGTTTCACGAGAAGAGGCAAAAGAGCTAGAGGCTGAGTCAGCAAGATAAGCCAAAACTTGCTCTTGCTGCTCCGGCTTTAAAAGCGGTTTTCCTACTCCCAGAAAAGGGAGGGTTCGAGGCCATGTGTAGCTAGACGACGAACCTGGCTCCACAGCTCCAGACTTAGGTGCAATATTTTTTTTCCCACGACCACCTGATGCTCCACCACTACCACTACCCTCATTACCAGCTGACAATGAACGCCCCCGGCCACGACCTCTTCCACCAGACTTCCTCATTGTTTTAAAAACGTTAACAAACTAACGGTATTTATTGCTGTCACACAACTTACACGGTGAGCTATAACTTCAGTATGATTTTGCTACCCCTTTACAGGTGGGTGAGACCACAACGAAAATCAGCCACAATGTTACACACTCTGTTGTTGTTGGCAACAAATGAAAGAGATGCCACACACGCAGGACTGTCACTGAAGCGCAAATGTAAATATTAATCTCCCACTGATTTGTGTTTTTTGTTTTTCAGGGAGACTTTAGAAAAAAAAATAAAAAATTTTTCAGGAAGAATTTAGAAACAAAATAAAAAAAATGATTGTTTCAGGGAGAATTTAGAAAACAAATAAAAAGACAACAGGCTTTCTAGGGCCCACTGAGTGAGAGAGGACGCACACAGGAGTCAGGAGTGGCACACAAGCCCAGAGGCCAATATTTATCTCACACTGATTGATGTAGTGATTTTTTCTGGTAGATTTTGGAACCCAAATCAAGCAAAAAAATTAATAGGCTTTCTATGGCCCACAATTGGAGAGAGAGAGATGGCACACCCAGGAGTCAAGACTGGCACACAAGCAGAAAGGGCAATATTAATCTCCCACTGATTTGTTTTGTTTTTTTTCAGGTAGATTTTGGAACCCAAATCAAGCAAAAAAATTAATAGGCTTTCTATGGCCCACAATTGGAGAGAGAGAGATGGCACACCCAGGAGTCAAGACTGGCACACAAGCAGAAAGGGCAATATTAATCTCCCACTGATTGATTTAGTGATTTTTTAAGGTAGATTTTGGAACCCAAATCAAGCAAAAAAATTAATAGGCTTTCTATGGCCCACAATTGGAGAGAGAGAGAGAGATGGCACACCCAGGAGTCAAGACTGGCACACAAGCAGAAAGGGCAATATTAATCTCCCACTGATTGATTTAGTGATTTTTTCAGGTAGATTTTGGAACCCAAATCAAGCAAAAAAATTAATAGGCTTTCTATGGCCCACAATTGGAGAGAGAGAGATGGCACACCCAGGAGTCAAGACTGGCACACAAGCAGAAAGGGCAATATTAATCTCCCACTGATTTGTTTTTTTTGTTTTTTTTCAGGGAGACTTTAAAAAAAAAAAAAAAAGGATTTTTCAGGAACAATTTAGAAACAAAATTAAAAAAAATTATTGTTTCAGGGAGAATTTAGAAAACAAATAAAAAGACAATAGGCTTTGTAGGGCCCACTGAGTGAGAGAGGACGCACACAGGAGTCAGGAGTGGCACACAAGCCCAGAGGCCAATATTTATCTCACACTGATTGATGTAGTGATTTTTTCTGGTAGATTTTGGAACCCAAATCAAGCAAAAAAATTAATAGGCTTTCTATGGCCCACAATTGGAGAGAGAGAGAGATGGCACACCCAGGAGTCAAGACTGGCACACAAGCAGAAAGGGCAATATTAATCTCCCACTGATTGATTTAGTGATTTTTTAGGGTAGATTTTGGAACCCAAATCAAGCAAAAAAATTAATAGGCTTTCTATGGCCCACAATTGGAGAGAGGGAGAGAGAGATGGCACACCCAGGAGTCAAGACTGGCACACAAGCAGAAAGGGCAATATTAATCTCCCACTGATTTGTTTTTTTTTTTTTACAAGGGAGACTTTATAAAAAAAAAAATAAAAAAAAAAGATTTTTTAAGGAAGAATTTATAAACCAAATAAAATAAAATGATTGTTTCAGGGAGAATTTAGAAAACAAATAAAAAAAAAGGCTTTGTAGGGCCCACTGAGTGAGAGAGGACGCACACAGGAGTCAGGAGTGGCACACAAGCCCAGAGGCCAATATTTATTTACCACTGATTGATTAAGTGTTTTTTTCAGGTAGATTTTGGAACCCAAATCAAGCAAAAAAATTAATAGGCTTTCTATGGCCCACTATTTGTGAGAGAGATGGCACGCTCAGGACTGGCACACAAGCCCAGAGGCCAATATTAATCTCCCACTTTTTTTTTTGGTTCCAGGGAAAATTTATAAACCCAATAAAAAAAATAATAAATAGGCTTTCTATGGCCCACTATCTGAGAGAGAGATGGCACGCTTAGGACTGGCACACAAGCCCAAAGGCCAATATTAATCTCCCACTGATTGATTTAATGATTTTTTCAGGTAGAATTATGAACCCAAATCAACCAAAAAAATAAATAGGCTTTCTATGGCCCACTATTTGTGAGAGAGATGGCACGCTCAGGACTGGCACACAAGCCCAGAGGCCAATATTAATCTCCCACTTTTTTTTTTTTTCCAGGGAAAATGTATAAACCCAATAAAAAAAATAATAAATAGGCTTTCTATGGCCCACTATCTGAGAGAGAGAGATGGCACGCTTAGGACTGGCACACAAGCCCAAAGGCCAATATTAATCTCCCACTGATTGATTTATTGATTTTTTCAGGTAGAATTTAGAACCCAAATCAAGCAAAAAAATTAATAGGCTTTCTATGGCCCACTGAGTGAGAGATGGCACACACAGGAGTCAGGAGTGGCACACAAGCCCTGAGGCCAATATTTTTCTCCCACTGATTGATGTTGTGATTTTTTCAGGTAGATTTTGGAACCCAAATCAAGCAAAAAAATAAATAGGCTTTCTATGGCCCACTGAGTGAGAGATGGCACACACAGGAGTAAGGAGTGGCACACAAGCCCTGAGGCCAATATTTTTCTCCCACTGATTGATGTTGTGATTTTTTCTGGTAGATTTTGGAACCCAAATCAAGCAAAAAAATAAATAGGCTTTCTATGGCCCACTGAGTGAGAGAGGACACAGACAGGGATGGCACTCTAGCAGAAATGCCAATCTTAATCTCCCACAAAAAAAAAACAAAAAAAAGGAACTGTCCTTCAATTACTATCTCCCTGCAGTAATCTCAGCCAGGTATGGCAGGCAGCAATAAGGAGTGGACTGATGCACAAATTAAATAAAAAGTGTGGACAAACAAACAAGAAAGCTGTGCAGAAAGGAAGGAACAAGAGGATTTGTGCTTTGAAAAAAGCAGTTGCTTTGCACAGCGGTGTACACACAGCAATGCAGCTATCAGGGAGCCTTCTAGGGCAGCCCAATGAGCTACAGCGCTGAGGGGAAAAAAAAAAATGTAGCTTCCACTGTCCCTGCACACCGAAGGTGGTGTTGGGCAGTGGAAATCGCTACAGCACAAGCGGTTTGGTGGTTAATGGACCCTGCCTAACGCTATCCCTGCTTCTGACGAAGCAGCAGCAACCTCTCCCTAAGCTCAGATCAGCAGCAGTAACATGGCGGTCGGCGGGAACACCCCTTTATAGCCCCTGTGACGCCGCGGACAGCAAGCCAATCACTGCAATGCCCTTCTCTAAGATGGTGGGGACCTGGACCTATATCATCACGCTGCCCACACTCTGCGTTTACCTTCATTGGCTGAGAAATGGCGCTTTTCGCGTCATTGAAACGCGACTTTGGCGCGAAAGTCGCGTACCGCATGGCCGACCATGCACAGGGGTCGGATCGGGTTTCATGAAACCCGACTTTGTCAAAAGTCGGCGACTTTTGAAAATGTTCGACCCGTTTCGCTCAACCCTAGTGGTGATGATTCCAGTGAAGAGGTTCTTCACTAGATTAGGGTCTATTAAAAAGAAAAGGTAAGAATAACGTGTATTAAGTTCTCTGATAGGCCTGAGACACACTAATGATTTTAAAATCGGTCCGATATTGCTCCTTCAAAGTTGGACAAGTGTAATGCAAGTGTCATGCGTTTTTCATGCGAGTACAATCCGACTTTTCCCACCTAGCATCCGATTTACATCTGAATGCAGTGTGATTGCTATCCGATTTCAATGTGATTTTAACTTGAGCTTTTGCATAAAGCAATTGTCACGATCCAGGTTGGGGATTGCTTCTGGCTTTTCCTTCCCCGGCCAAGTTATGGTGGGGTTAACCTTTCCTGACTCTCTTTGATTCGTGGGTGGCTATTTATTGGTGCCACTCCTGGTAGCAATTGTCAGTGATAGTTCCAGTCCCTGGCTTGAGCAGCTGACCCATATACCCTAGTGATCCTTCTGCCTCTGATTACCCATATTTGTGCCTGACCCGTTCCCTGTCCCTGACTTAGTGTGTGTTTGGTGGTTTCCTACAGCATTTGAATCAGCTTGTATTCTGAATCCTGCCTCCTGCTTTCCGTCTTTGTTACTACATTTCCTGTCTGGCTTTGACTCTCTGGCTCGTACCCCGACTATGTTTTGTGTCTCATGTTTTGGATCCTGCGCTCCCGTCTGGTTCTGTTTTCTGACTTGTCTCTGAAGTCGTGCATTGCTGTGACCTCTGGTACTTTGTCTTGTTTGTTGCTGACCGGCCTGTCTGTCTACTCTGCTGCCTCCTGGTGGCACTCCTCGCTTTGCACTCTGGTGCTACATGGTGAGTGCTACCTTTTTTCCCTTACCTGCACCCCCTGGTAGAGGTTGCATGCAACTGCCTTACAGTTGCATTACAGCAACTCTCTATGTCATTTACACATCATTTTCAAAGGAAATATTCTTTAAAACACACACACAAGCATGAAAACTTTCTCACACTTGTGGTGACATCAGACAGGTTATTGGAGTTCACAGTGAGACACTGAGCAGCGGTAGCAAACTCTGCTCAGTGTCTCTGTTGAATGACAGGCTGAATGGTTGCATCATGCAGCCATGCAGCCTGCCATTTAGATGAAGCAGAGCTAGAGCCCTTGTGGGATAAATGGATTATTATCTTTTCAGCAGACAGGTGAGGAATATTGTTATTCGATATTTAATTCTTTTGCAGGGGACAATGGCATCACTGGAATGAGTGATGCTGTAAGTATGGTTTAATTAATATTTATTAAAGAAATCTGTATCATTCTTTCAATTAAAGGACTTTATTCTGGGTGTGTGTGTTTTTATTCAATATAACTATGGGTTTAGTAATGGGGACGTCTTATAGATGCCTCTCCATTACTAACCTCTGGGATTGATGTTACCTGACAATACAAAGGTGACATCAACCCCCCCAACTATTAACCCACTTGCCACTTCATCAGGGCAAGTGGGAATAGCGAATCTGAGTGTCAGAATTGGCACATCTCACAGATGCACCTTTTCTGGGGTGACTGAGAGCTGATGTTTTTAGCCTGGGGAGGTAATATCCATGGCCCCTGCCCAGGTTATTAATGTCAGCCAGCAGTTGTCTGCCTAGTCTTTGCTGCTTATTAATTATAGGGAGACCCTTCATCATTTTTTGGGGGGTCTCCCATTTTAACAGCCAGTAAAGGTTAAGTATATTGTTGTGAGCTGATATTATTAGCCTGGGAAGCTCCATGGGTATTACCCCCTTCCCAGGCTATAAACATCTGCCCCAGTTGTTGGCTTTCCCTCTGCTGGTTAAGAAAATTACGCTGGAGGCCACACAATTTTTTTGAGAATTTTTTTTTTAGTAATTAAATACATGTACGGTAAGCTACACACACAATACTAATCGTATATGTCACTGATGACATCTATATATCTATCTATTCTATGTGTATATACTATATGTAGTCTATGCATTCTTTCTTGTCAGGTCCCACTGTGATTTTACTGTACACGGCTGCTGAACTGCTGGCTTTTCAAAGGACATCGATGTATAAAAATTGGACAGTACTCGCAGCACTCAATGACTTCTATTGCTGAATGCGATTCCGTTTCCGATTACAATCACAACATGCTGCAATTTTTTTTAGTCTGATCATGATGCAATCCAAGCTGGAAAAAATGCAGATGCACGCTTAATGATAGAATAACCTTGGTTTGAGTACAATCCAATTTTTAATCGGATTGCATTTGTCCGATTTCAATGAAGGTGACAATGAGCTGATAAAGTAATTTGTCTGGTGAGAATATATCTTACATATCTATGACTCAACAATTCAAAGTTTACTTACCGTATATAAGGTTATCGTATATACATAAATATCAACATCTTAACTTATAAGTAACTGCAGTACATATTTCTGAAATATTCAAGTGATTTTGTTTTCTGGAAATTAAAAGAGTATTTTCAAGATTTAAAGATACCCCATATCCCAGCTATAGGATAGGAGGTAAACTTGAGATCTCTGGGACTGCAACCAAGGAGACCCTTAGCGATTCTAAGAACAACGCTCTGAAATCTTGATAACTAGATTCTGCAAAACTAAGTCTGTATGGAGTATAGATGGCATGCTCAATCACCATTCCATTAATTTTTTTATTGTAAAAAGTTGAATCTACGACATGGCAATTTTTGACTATGCCATGGACAATGATTAAAGCTTAGATCAATCATGCACACTTCTAGGTAAGGCTATTCTGAGGAATCCAGTGTCACACTTTTGGTAATGTTGGTAATATTAAGGGTTTTAGCAACCTGATCCTCAACATTCAGTAAAACATTTCTTAACTTTCATTTGTGTGAATGTCCCTTTAAGGTATACACTCCCTGACAGAAGTATGTCATACTAGAAATAGTCCAGATGCTATCGCAGTAACAGCCGCATCATTACAGCGCATGCGCGGGTAGAGCAGGTAGAGCACACAATTGTGGCTGTTACTGCGCATGCGCAGGAATAGCAGTGATGTGAATGTCACTTGCACAGGCGCAGTTCGTGGTCTTGCAGCTACGAACTGTGCTTGCGCGAGTGACATACATGTCACTGCTATTCCCACGCATGCGTACTAACGATGCGGCTGTTACTGCGCCTGCATGGGAATAGCGGAGGCGTGTATGTCGCAGTTCGTGGCCGCAAGTGACACTGCTGCAGTGCCTCATGGGATTCGGTGACAGCAGCCATAAGTCCCAACTGGCGATTATTATATAGGATATAGATACATATCAGTAAATTACATTAATGTGTCTTTAAGAAGAGAACTTATTGTTAATATTTCCTTCCTGCAGCAAAGTACTGTAGTAGAGTCTAGTAATGTACTGGGGAATACTTGTTATTCAGAGACTTGAAGTGTCAGAGCATGTGAGATATCATTATATTATGGTATCAGGTACCTGTACATGAGGTAATATAAAAGTAAACTAAATAAAGTGCAATAGTCACAAAAAGTAATTCATTATTTTTTCCATACAGAGACATTGGAGATTTAGAAAAAGAAGCTCTCTTTTGTCTATAGCAACCAATCACTGCACAGTAGTGATGAGCGAACGTGCTCAGATAAGGTGTTATATGAACTTGCTTAGGTGCTAACCGAGTGTCTTCAACATGCTTGAAAAAATATGTTAGAGTCCCAGCGGTATGTCTCGTGGCTATTAGACAGTCGCAACACATGCAAAAATTACCTGCCTTTTAGACAATACCTACATGTGTTGCCGCTGTCTAACAGCCGCGAGACATGCAGCCGCGGGAACTCAAACATATTTTTCGCTGAAGACACTTGGTTAGCACCTGAGCATGTTCACATAACACCCTATCCGAGAACGTACGCTCATCACTAGGGTTGATCAATCACCCTAAAAATCGGATCGGAAAGGATTTGTCCGATCACACTTGAAAATCGGCAATCGTGAATTCCGATTTCCAATCCTCATTGAAGTCAATGGGGATAAAAAAATCGGAATTCCTAAAACATCTATTTTACATTGTGGTGTTTTCTAAATGACTAAAAATCCCCAAATAACATGTAGAATTGGTAATCGGAGGCAGCGGAGCCAGAGAAATTAAATAATAATGGGCACAAGTACTGTTTTTAGTATGAATAGCGGTTATAATGGGGCACATTTGGTCTACGGGTCAAAATATTAACGTAATGCTTGGCAAACTCTTTGGAATTTACTTTTTCTTCATTCATTTCATTTTATTCTGCAACGGTGGGCACGGCGTTGTAGATACCATAATCACGCCTGTGGATCTCCCAGGCCGAGATGTCTGCTTTGCTCTTTTTTTCCGCTAAGATCTAGGGCAAAAACGGTTCTTAAATGATTGTCTGTCGCTTCTGCTGCACTCTATGCGTGAGATGCAGGGTGGCCATACACTTGAACCAGCGGGGAAAACCACAAAATTCACTATAGATACTGATGACCCGAAATCACACCAACATCTTTCTGACCCATGTCGCACACGACAAGATGCTGGACGGCTCTAGTCTATAGCTAACGCCCAGTCCCCACAGTCAATAAAAATGTTGAAGAGATCTAAAGCTGCGCACCACAATCCAAAATAGAATGCACAGGAGCAAGAGTCCTGCCTACATTTTTGTCTGCACATCATTCCGCGGCAGCAGCATTGATGCCATGTTTGCTGTTCCTTTCCCTGGGTACAATAAATGGTACCAAGCTCTACTCACTATCAATTTCAATTTTTTTTTTTGTTACCTTTCATTCTTCTTTTTTAAATAGCTCATTTTGATAGCTTTTTTAAGAAAATGTGTTGATTATTAAAAAAATAATAATAATTTTGCTTGCCCTATTCCTCTGTTGTGTTGGAGTAGGTTTAAATATAAGAACTTTGTGTGGTTTAGCGACATTTGAAAAATACTTCTTCCTGGAGGCCTATCTTAGGGGACTCTCATCGGGAGGGGTCTGCATTCAGCTTGCCCCGCAGCAGCAGGGAGTCTCCAGGGGTACCACGAGGAGGAATGGACTCACCCCCATACACTGTTTCATCTTCTTCTGCTTAGACTTATTTTTTCTTCTTCTGCATTTTATCATTCTGCTTTTTCTTATTCTGCTTATTCTTTTTTTTCCTGGTCTTATGGTATCTGGTTCTTCTGGTTCTGATGCTTTGGGTTCTGGTGCTTCTGGTTCTTCCATTTCCTAAACCTTTGCTTCATCTTCTTCTTCCTCTGGTTCTTCTTCCTCTGCTTCCGGTTCTTCTTCTTCCTCTGGTTCTTCTTCCTCTTGTTCTGGTTCTTCTTCTTCCGGTTGTTCTTCTTCCTCTGGTTCTGGTTCTTCTTCTTCCTCTGGTTCTTCTTCCTCTGGTTCCGGTTCTTCTTCTTCCGTTGTTCTTTGTCTGGTTCTTCTTCTTCTAGTTCTTCTTGTTCTTCTCCTTTTGGTACTTGTATTTATAATTGTAATTTGTGAAGCATGTAGTTCAGATGCACGGAGGAACAGCAGTGTCTGAAACTTTCAGTGTCTTTCAGTGAACTTTCAGTGTCTGAAAGCACATTCGTGGACCAGCTGATGTTAATGGAACCTGGATACACAGTAGAAGGAACCTGTGGC
The DNA here is from genome assembly GCF_032444005.1 of Ranitomeya imitator. Lineage (NCBI taxonomy): Eukaryota > Metazoa > Chordata > Amphibia > Anura > Dendrobatidae > Ranitomeya > Ranitomeya imitator. The sequence continues at coordinate 415,539,581 of NC_091286.1, read as the reverse complement.
CAAAGACATTATCGAGAACCAGCTGGTGGTGCTGGGACTCTGTTATTAAGCAGAAAGTATAAGTGCCATTGGCACTATCGAGAACCATCTGGCGGTTCTGGAACTCGTATTGGACTGCAGGGTTAACATGTGTTACTAACCCCCAAAATAAAGGACAGCTTCTGTTCCTGGAACCCGGAGCCACAGCAGGAGCCGCCTGGACTACCTGCACTCTGGAGACCCAGCTAACTCTACTGGGGCACAGAGCAGAAGCAGATCAAGTTGTGCATCTCCCCGATTACCAGTCTACGTTACCGGAACCCGGAGCCAAACTAGGAGGCAACTGTCCTGCCGGCACTCTTGAGAACCAGCTAACAGAGGAAACAGTGCAGGGCAACAGCAGGTGGTGCTGAGGCCCAGTGGTACAGGATTCATTGTAGGTGGACAGCAGAATTTGAATTGCCAGTAGCACAGCCAGAGTCCAGCTTGCATTGCTGAACCCTGAAAACACGATAGCGGGTGTTCACTGTGCTACATGCACTTCCGAGCAACAGATAGCGGTGCTGAGGCCCAGGCAGACAGGATTCATTGTAGGTGGACAGGAGAATTTGAATTGCCAGTAGGTAGCACGGCCAGAGTCCAGCTTGCGTTGCTGAACCCCGACAACATGGCAGCGGGTGTTCACTGTGCTACGTGCACTTTCGAGCAACAGCTAGCAGTGCTGAGGCCCAGGCAGACATGATTTATTGTAGGTGGACAGGAGAATTTGAAGTGCCAGTAGCACAGCCAGAGTCCAGCTTGCGTTGCTGAACCCCGACAACACGGCAGCGGGTGTTCACTGTACTACTGACACTTCCGAGCAACAGCTGACGGTGCTGAAGCCCAGGTGGGCTGATCAGTCTAGTGGTGCCAGAGGGCCAAGTGTGGACCTGGAGACTATTGTCAGACATGTGTTTATCTCATCTGGTGCAGGGCTTGCAAAGTCTGGTGAGATCCAGGCCTGTTTCATTTTTATAAAAGTTAGGCGGTCAACGTTATCTGTGGATAGGCACATGCGTTGGTCTGTTAGAACTCCACCAGCGGTGCTAAAGACACGCTCTGATAACACCTGGCAGTGGGGCAGACCAGCACCTCCAAGGCATACTGGCTAAGCTCTGGCCATATATCAAACTTGGAGACCCAAAACTTAAAGGGGGCAGAACCATCCTGGGACACACTGACATGGCTGGACATGTAGTCTGCCACCATCTAACGGTAATGCTGCATCCTGCTGAATGGAATCGTACGGGATGGTGCATGACGTGGTTGCGGGCACACAAAACTTTGCCACATTTTGGCAAGACTGAACTGGCCTTCTGCAGAGGTGCTGTTCCTGCTCTGTGGACGGCTTCTTCCCCATCCTGGAGGCATTGAGCTGCCATGTGAAACACTCGAAGTAGTCCTCTTAGGTGGAAATGAGGACATCATTGACTGTACCAGTGTGTCTTGGAACTCTGGCATTTTACGATCCCGGTTCAACGGTGTTATCAGGGTTTGTAGGTTGTCCCAGTAGCGAGGATCCAGGAGGCTGGCCACCCAGTAATCATCAGTGTTGAGAATGTGAGTGATACAGCGTCGTTTCGGAGGCACTGCAGCATGAAATCACTCATGTGTTGCACATTGCAGACTGGCCACGCCCCACTGTCCCCTGCTTGAGGCGTGCTCTCTGTCTCCTCTGCATCCCCCCATCCTCGCTGTAAATGATGACTACCAGTGTGTGGTATACCATCCTCCTCTGGCCATACTACTTCCTCCTCCAATTCTTCCTCCTCCTCTTCATCAAAAAGTGTCCCCTGTCTGGGCCTTTGTGAGTTGCCGTGTTGCCTGGCTAGCAACCCACCTGTAGAGATGTGGGTAGACTGTCCTGATACAGAAGGCACTGTCAGCATTTGTTCCTCCTCCTCCTCCAAAACTGCATCCCTTATCCCTAGCATAGTTTTTTCAAGGAGGCATAAGAGGGGTACAGTGATGCTGACTATGGCATCATCCGTGCTCGACATGAGAGTGGAATCATGAAAGGGCCGCAAAACACAGCAGATGTCCTTCATGTAAGCCCACTCGGCATATGTGAAGTGTGGCCTGCATGCTGTGCAACTCGTTTGCGCCTAATGCAGCTGGAATTCCATTACTGCCTGCTGCTGCTCACGCAACCTCTCCAGCATATGCAACGTGGAATTCCACCTAGTGCGGACGTCACATATGAGGCAGTGTTCAGGCAGGTTAAATCTTCGCTGCAGAGCTGCAATGCGTGCATTGTGTATGCTCGAACGGCACAAGTGAGTGCACTCGCCACGGATCTTGTGCCGAGGATCTTCAAGATCCGGATAGCTTTTAAGAAAACTCTGCACGACCAAATTTAACATATGTGCCAGGCACGGGATGTGAGTCAGATTGGCTAGACCCAGAGCTGCCACAAGGTTTCGCCCATTATCACACACCACCATACCTGGCTGGAGGTTGAGCGGCCCAAACCACTGGTCGCTCTGCTGCTTGATGGCATTCCACAGCTGCTCTGCAGTGTGGCTTGTATCCCCCAAACTAATTAATTTCAACACGACCTGCTGACGTTTGGCCATGGCAGTGTTCAACTTGGTCGTGTCAGTGGACGGTTCACCAATCCTTGTGGATGTAGATGGTGCCAACTGCTGTGCAGAGGGATCTGAGGAAAGGGAGTAGGAGGAAGAGGCAATGCGAACGGACGAAAGTCCTGCAATCCTTGGCGTTGGCAGGACCTGTGCAGTGCCACTATCCACTTTTGTACCAGGCTCCACCACATTTACCCAATGGGCAGTGAGGGAAATGTAGCATCCCTGACCATGCTTACAGGTCCACGTATCGGTGGTCAGGTGGACCTTGCTGCTGATGGCGTTAAGTAGCACACGCATAATTTTTTTCTCCACGTGCTGTTGCAGGGCAGGGACGGCTTTTCGACTAAAATAGTGGCAGCAAGGAACACAGTATTGTGGGACTGCCAATGCCATGAGGTGGCGAAAGGTGTCCGTGTCCACCAGCCTGAATGATAGCATTTCAAGGGCCAGCAGTTTTGAAATGCTAGCATTGAGGGCCTGTGCTTGGGGGTGGCTTGCCAGGAATTTCCTTTTTCGAGCCCATAACTGTGGGACGGATGGCTGCAGGCTAGACTGGGACTGTGAGGATAACCAGGATTGTGAGGTTGGTGGCGGTGTGACAGTGATGATGGCTGTCTGTACACTACTGCAGGACGACGTTCCCTCTCTCTCCTGGGAGGAACAAGCTACAATGTTAGCAGAAGAGGCGGCACATGGAGCTACAGGTTGGGCAAAATTTTTTTTATGTGATTTGTCCACTCCACAACGTGCTTGTTCCTCAAATGCCTCAACATATTGGTGGTATTGAGGTTGTGGACATTTTTCCCTTGCTTCAGAGTTAGATGACAAAGATTGCATCTGACTGTTGTAATGTCATCGGCAACTTGGTCAAAAAAGGCCCAGGCACCACATCTCTTTGGAGCACCCCTTGCACTAGTTTTTGCATGGGTCCTGCTCCTTCCGGGTGCCAAAGTGGAGGCTACAGGCAACCAACTCTCGCCCCTCACTCTACTCCCTTTTTTGGCCCTCTGCTGCTGTGCTGTTGTGGGAATCTCTTCCTCTGAGTTGCTACCACCACTTTGCTGTCCCTCACACCATGATGGATCAAGGACCTCATCATCTGTTGGACCCTCTTCCAACACCTGAGATGATTGCTCCTCCTGAGTCGTTTGTATACTGCAGGACGCACCAGCTAATGTCACCTGAGTTTCGTCATCATCTGATGCGTACTGTGGTCAGCTGACTGTGTGCACAGGGCTACCTGCCTCTTCTTCTTCTGAGAGAAATAAAAGTTGGGCATTACTGCTTAAAAGCTCTTCTTCCTGTTGTCGAATACTGCCTGACTGACCCCCTGATCCACAGCCAACAGATTCTTCAAACAGAAGTAGAGATGGCTCCTGTACTGGTCCCTCTAACTGCCTTGGTAATTTGGCAGGTGGTGGTGAAGAAGCAGAGCGTTGCTCTGCACTGACATGAGCGGACTCTGTGCTCTGTATCTGGAAGGGTGAGGATGAGGAACAAATTGAAGTCGATGCCGCAGCTGCCATCCATCCAACAACAGTTTCAATTTGTTCCTCCCCAGCAATGGGATACTACGACCTCCAACAAAGCTGCACATGAAGGACTGTTCCCGGGAATAGCTAGTGGCTAAGTCACTTGTGCCCGCATCAGGCAAAGATTCTCCACATCCTCTCCCTGCAACACCTCCGCGACCATGGTCGCGACCACGTCCCTTACTCCCTGCCTTCCTCATCTCTCTAGATTTAGATGGGTGGAAGGGCGGAAGAGTTCTCCTATTTAGTGTGCCTAAACCTGTAAAGCTGCAGACAGGTGTAAGAAACACTAATTGGATCTAGTTTGGCGTAAACTTTAAAAGAAACTGGTGTGGCCTAAACGAATATGAACTGGTGTTGTGTGAACTGTATTTATCAAAATCTGAAAGTATCACAGAGTTTTTGTAGCAGTTGCACAGTGGGGGCGTAATCTACGGTGCAAAAGTGGAATCTTCAAATATTCTGCGAATACTAGGTGAGAATGTGCAAGGCGGCACGATCCCACAACAAAAATACGATAATGTGATTACACCTCGACTGCGGTACACAGGTGTAAACCGACACTAATTGGAAGTATTGTGGTGATTCCAATTAGAGTGAAATCACACACAAAATGCAGGTGGTAGTATTAGGAAATTTTTGTAGCAGTTGCACCGTGGGGGCGTAATCTACGGTGCAAAAGTGGAAGCTACAAATGTTCTGCTAATACTGGGTAAGAATATTTCCCAATTCCCACACCTCTCCCCTCCCCAGTCCTCATTAAGAGGTATAGATCACTGAACTAAATATCTTTTGAGCCGCAGCATATAAAGAAGTCCTTATAATGGGTCCAGTGAATGCTCCTGTGGCATAAATAGAGGGATCCTGCTTAGGGTGGGCCGCAGCATGTGGAGCTGTCCTGCTCTGTCCTGTGTCCGGGGGTCAGCGGCGCATCCCGCGCCCAGCTGTGCTGTCCTGGATAGGAGGTCACAGGAGCATTCACTGGACCCATTATAAGGACTTCTTTATATGCTGCGGCTCACCCTAAACAGGACCCCTCTACCTACACCACAGGAGCAATTATTGGACCCACTATAAGGTTATGCCTTAAAAGGACCATTGTCTTGCCTTCTATCACTGCCACTCCTATGTCTGTGTATCAAAAGAGTTAAGTAACCCCATGAATAAGACCCGGGAGGGTCGAAACGTCAGGTTTCTATCTACGAATTATCACAGTGGCAATTGTTGACTTGTTTTCTTGAATAAATCTGGCATATACCTTTTTGCATCATACCAGTTTCGAGTGTGCGGTATTTTTTCTTCTACCATAATCAGCGCAAACGCAGGCAAAAACGCATGAAAATGCAACATTTTTTTTGGCATCATGCATAAGCTGAGGCGGATAAAAACACGGCGTAACCATGCGTTTGAATGCGTTTTGGCATGCGCTTGGACATGCAGATGATATGATACGCACAGATATGCTAATGTGAACTTAGCCTAAACGACTAATTTTCTGTAAATTAAAAGAGTTATGGATTGACTTTTATCAGCTGACCACGATCCTAAGAAGGAGACTCTGAAATCTTAAGAACTGGGATCTGCAAAATCGAGTTGGAATAGAATAGAAAGGCATATGCACAGCCACAACTCCATTCATTTTCTGTGAGTCTGACTTAAATATCAAACTATAGCGTGTGGCTTTTTTTGGCAGTCCAATAGATGATAAATAAAGTGGAGATTGAACATGTGCGCTTCTGCTCTATTCAAACAGAGCAAGTTGGGGTTGCACTCTTCGAAATGATGTATGGTTCCATCTTATTGAGCCCCAACAATCAGTAAGTTATTTATTTCTAAATTAAATCTGCACTGTTTGGCTGCTATTGCCAATAAAGACAGAGTATCTTTTATATAGTTTTCATAACGCTGTTAATTTTTATATGTGCATCAATTACAACAGGAAGTGCAGAACCTTTGTGCCTCTTTCCACATTATTAGCTTTTCATTAGCTAATTTTCAACTTTCGCTTTACTAATGAACATTTATGGGATATTCTGAAGTTGTTTATTGAGTTTCCCTAAGCTCTCCAGTATCCTTAAGGCCCCTTCACATTTAGCGACGCTGCAGCGATACCGACAACGATCCGGATCGCTGCAGCGTCGCTGTTTGGTCGCTAGAGAGCTGTCACACAGACAGCTCTCCAGCGACCAACGATCCCGAAGTCCCCGGGTAACCAGGGTAAACATCGGGTAACTAAGTGCAGGGCCGCGCTTAGTAACCCGATGTTTACCCTGGTTACCAGCGTAAAAGTAAAAAAAACAAACACTACATACTTACCTACCGCTGTCTGTCCCCGGCGCTCTGCTTCTCTGCACTCCTCCTGTACTGGCTGTGAGCACAGCGGCCGGAAAGCAGAGTGGTGACGTCAACACTCTGCTTTCCGGCTGACCGACGCTCACAGCCAGTGCAGGAGGAGTGTAGAGCACAGCACCGGGGACAGACAGCGGTAGGTAAGTATGTAGTGTTTGTTTTTTTTTACTTTTACGCTGGTAACCAGGGTAAACATCGGGTTACTAAGCGCGGCCCTGCGCTTAGTTACCCGATGTTTACCCTGGTTACCAGTGAAGACATCGCTGGATCGGTGTCACACACGCCGATCCAGCGATGTCCACGGGAGATCCAGCGACGAAATAAAGTTCTGGACTTTGTTCAGCGACCAACGATCTCCCAGCAGGGGCCTGATCGTTGGTCGCTGTCACACATAACGATGTCCTTAACGATATCGTTGCTACGTCACAAAAAGCAACGATATCGTTAAGGATATCGTTATGTGTGAAGGTACCTTTACAGTCTCCTTACTTCCTGGTTGCTGGGGGAACAGGTGATCCTTGACTGACAGTTCTGGTGATTAGTTCTATTCAGCTTCTACACATTAACAGTCTGTCAGTGCTTGTTCAGAGCCTACACTGTTATCAATATATTTCCATACAGAGATAACAGGGATTTTGTACACAGCTCAGGAAAGTGAAAACTGTGATTAGAAGAACTTTTCTGGAAACTGCCTATGCTGGGTGCAAAGGGATTTTTAATTCTTTCTCCTTCCCCACCATCCAGTAGAATGTAAGCCCGCAAGGGCAGAGTCCTCACCCCTCTGTATCAGTCTGTAATTGTTAGTTTGCTTACTGTAAGTGATATCTGTAATTTATACGTAACCCCTTCTCATGTACAGCACCATGGAATCAATGGTGCTATATAATTAAATATTAATAGTAATAATAATAATAATTCTACAGCATTGATTCTTTAGGAGACTGGAAGGAGAGGCAAAAAGAGAGGTAAGCAACTTTATATCCTACCATTACTGGTTATTAAAAAGGGGGATCCTAAAAAAATGGCATAGGGTCCAACCTATTTTTAATAACTAGCAAAGGCTAAGCAGACAGCTGTGAGTTGATATTAATAGACTGGGAAGGACCATGGATATTGTCCCTTTCCCAGGCTAATAAGACCAGCCTCCCCAGCCATCCATTAGCTGCTCCAATTCTGGCTCTTAGCCTCAACTCTGCCCGACTGCCCTGGTGCATTGGCAATGATGATGTTAATCCACAGGGTCTTCTGTAATCAATATGGAGATCCCACAATGATCTAGTGTATGGAGCTGGTTATTAAAGATATGGGGGGACCCCACATTATTTTTTTAGGCTGCCTCCTTTACCAGTAGAGGCTAAGTAGACAGCTGAGAGTTGACATTAAAAGACTGCTAAGCTCCATGGATATTAGCCCCATCACAGACTAATAAGACCAGCTCACAGCTATATGCTTTCTCTTAACTGGTTATTAAAAATAGGGGGCGCCCCAAGCCACTTTTTTACATTTATTCCTAAAAAGTTGTCAGATATGCTCCTCAGAGCTTATTAAATATCTGACGGCTATCTAGCTCTCACAATATAATTATCACAATATTTCTATATCTGTATATAACATTGCTTTATTAGAAAACTAGCTTTAAATGATTTACAGATTAAAGTACGGTATGTAAAAGATGATGTTAAAAACACATTGCATACAAATTGCATATGCATGTCATATGGATATTAGTTGAGTAAAATCGCATTGCAATCGCATAACACTTAAATGAAACTTGTCCTACTTTTCTGCAGACCTGGATTTAGGGGTGGGCCCAAGGGGCCCAGGCCCTGGGCCACCCACCCACCAAGCGGGGGCCTCCCACCAATATAGGGATAAATATCTCAAAACATGTAAAATACACAACTCTTTGCTGTGAACCATTTGTAATTATAAGGAATATTTAACAAAAGAGAAAGTATTGAAAGTGTAGGGACCTGGCTACGGTCCTACATCTCAGTGGCTGGCGCAGAGCGGCAGAGTCATGGCACCTGACCTGCGTCAGCATCCACTGACCTGGCTAGCCTAGCCAGACTTCCTTAGTATGCTCCCTGTACCTAATGCTGAGCTAATGGCATGCGGCAGCCTTCTCCAATCTCAACAGAATCTTCTAGGCGCTACCTATTCAGCTATATGATAGCTCCCTCGGATTTAATCAGATGAGAATTTGTTCAGCTACCTTTGAGGAAGGAGGTGGAGCCACGATGTCAGCGCGAGAAGAGGATTCTCCACCGCAGAGAGCGGCAGGACTTCACTCTGGATCTTCAGTCACTGAAGATCCAGAGGTGAAGTGGTTCAATCTTCACAGTGTCGCGGTGGGTGAGTATGATCTCTGTCTGTGTGTGTGTCTATGTGTGCATGTCTGTCTGTGTATCTTTCTTGCAGCTCCTGTCCTACATAGTACCATACTGCATATACAAGTCCACACTATATCCTGCATTACAGTGTGTCTGTGTATACTGTACGTATATACAGTACAGACCAAAAGTTTGGACACACCTTCTCATTTAAAGATTTTTCTGTATTTTCATGACTATGAAAATTGTTCATTCACACTGAAGGCATCAAAACTATGAATTAACACATGTGAAATTATATACTGAGAACTCCTTCAAGATTGTTGGAAGACCATTCCTGGTGACTACCTCTTGAAGCTCATCAAGAGAATGCCAAGAGTGTGCAAAGCAGTCATCAAAGCAAAAGGTGGCTACTTTGAAGAACCTAGAATATAAGACAAAATTTCAGTTATTTCACACTTTTTTGCTAAGTATATAATTCCACATGTGTTAATTCATAGTTTTGATGCCTTCAGTGTGAATGTACAATTTTCATAGTCATGAAAATACAGAAAAATCTTTAAATGAGAAGGTGTGTCCAAACTTTTGGTCTGTACTGTAGTATGGACCTGTTTACAGTATAATGCTGTGTATACACTTTATACAGCCCCTCATCCTCTATTCTATATACAGCCAGCACAGCAACACCCTCTGATATATACAGCCTGGCAGCAGCCCCTCATATATATTCAGCCCAAAAGCAGCTTCTAATATATACAGCCCAGCAACAGCCATATATATATATATATATATATATATATATATATATATATATATATATATATACAGCTCAGCAGAAGCCCCTCATATATATACAGCCCAGCAGAAGCCTCTCATACATATACAGCCCAGTAGTAGCATCTCATACATATACAGCCCAGCAGAAGCCCCTCATATATATATATATATATATATATATATATATATATATATATATGCCACCCAGCAGAAGCCTCTCATACATATACAGCCCAGCAGAAGCCCCTCATATATATACAGCCCAGCAGAAGCCTCTCATACATATAGAGCCCAGCAGAAGCCTCTGACATATACAGCCCAGCAGAAGCCCCTCATATATATACAGCCCAGCAGAAGACTCTCATACATATACAGCCCAGCAGAAGCCTCTCATACATATACAGCCCAGCAGAAGCCCCTCATATATATACAGCCCAGCAGAAGCCTCTCATACATATACAGCCCAGCAGGAGCCCCTCATATATATACAGCCCAGCAGAAGCCTCTCATACATATACAGCCCAACAGAAGCCTCTCATATATATATATATACAGCCCAGCAGAAGCCTCTGACATATATAGCCCAGCAGAAGCCTCTCATACATATACAGCCCAGCAGAAGCCTCTCATACATATAGAGCCCAGCAGAAGCCTCTGACATATAGAGCCCAGCAGAATCCCCTCATATATATACAGCCCAGCAGAAGCCTCTCATACATACACAGCCCAGCAGAAGCCTCTCATACATATACAGCCCAGCAGAAGCCTCTCATACATATACAGCCAGCACAGCAACAGCCTCTGATATATACAGGTAAACAGCCTCTGATATATACAGCCCAGCAGAAGCCCCTCATATATGTACAGTTCAGCGGAAGTCCCTCATATATATACAGCCCAGCAGAAGCCCCTCATATATATACAGCCCAGCAGAAGCCTCTCATACATATAGAGCCCAGCAGAAACCTCTGACATATAGAGCCTAGCAGCAGTCTTTGATAGAGTTGAGCGACCTTGACCTTTTTAGAGTCGAGCCGGGTTTTGCGAAACCCGACTATGTCCAAAGTCGGGTCGAGTGAAATCGGCCGATTATGACGTAAAGTCGGGATCGACCGAAACACGAAACCCAATGCAAGTCAATGGGGCAGCATAGTCGGCAGTGAGTGGGGGCCAGGAAAACACCTAGAGTGCCCATTTTAATGTCAAAACCATCCATTCTTCTTAATGAAGCTTGTCAAGCGTAATTTACCTTATAATAATTGGAAGGCATTTGAAATTGGGGGTCATTTGGCTAAAGTTGTGGGGGGTAGGGCTGGTTCAAGTAATTAGTGGGCCCAGGAAATCTGGACAACGTCACGGCAGTGGAGCAGGGAGAGGTAAGTATTTCAACTTTGCAAGTGCTGTGAACCTGAGCAAGCAGGGGGGGCCCACTCGTTGGCATTGGCACTGGCACAGGGCCCCTCAAAGTACAGCGGTGTGTTTGCACGGCGGGGGCGCCTCCCACCGGCAGCAACACTTTTGCGTACTATGAGAGGCCCTGTGCCAGTGACGTCGCCAACTAGTATTCCTCCCCCCACCTGATGAAGGAACCTGCACTTTCATCTGCACCTTCCTCTTTGTCCCCGTGTAAGGTGGTATGGTATGCGGGAAGAGCAACCTGACTTTCAGCAGGGTCACAATGTTGTTGTGTAGCGTGCACGGGGAATGTTGCGTTATGGGTCAATGTACCAGCAGACTCATCTATCACTGGCTGGGCAATGGGCACGATGAAGTGGAAACACAGATATAGGCCCAAAGAAGAAAGTGGGCTAAATGCAGTTCAAAATTGGTAACACAGGAATAACCAGGGGGCATTGCAGTGGAGGACAACTGGAATGAGAGGCTGACACAGAGAGTAGGGCCAAATCAGTAAGTAGTCGAAATGCAGTTCAAAATTGACAACCGTAGTAAACAGGCGGCACAGCTTTGTTCAGTGGAGGAGAACAGCAAGGAGTGGCAGACACCGATAGTAGGCCCCAACCCAACTAGTAGGCCAAATGCAGTCTAACATTAACAACTACTTAACGAGAGGCTGAAAATGGAATTTCAGGACAGGAAACCAGGAGAACAGCAAGGAGTGGCAGACACCGATAGTAGGCCCCAAACCAACTAGTACGCCAAATGCAGTTGTTCCATTTAACCACAATTTAATGAGAGCCTGAAGATAGAAGCTCAGGAAAGGCAACCTGGTGAAAACCTTGGAGTGTAACACAACCTGTCTCTACACCCCATACCAAATTTGTAGGCCTAATGCAGCGTAGTTTCCACCAACTACTAAACGAGAGCCGGAAGATCGAAGCTCAGGAAAGGCAACCCGGGGAACACCTTGGAGTGTAACACAACCTCTCTCTACACCACGGAAGGGCTGATTCTTAGGAAGGAAGGCTGTTGTAAATAAGCATTGCGCGTCCGAGGGTGATTATATTCTTATTCGGTATCTACTCACCCTCGGACGCGCCATGCTTCTTGATTTGTAATTAATGTTTATTTGCAATGTGCTTTTGACTTACTCAATTATTTTTTTAATTATTGATTTTATTAAATTAATAGTTTAACATCTTATTGGAAATAATTTAAAGGAGACGCGACAGGACAACACTCGGTGGATGCCATATCTGTGTTAACAACTCCAAAAATCTTTCAGTTAACTTCTTGCAGGAGAAAGAAATTGTAGCTGTTGGACCTTTGTAGTACAGTTCCAGATATTTGTTGTGTGTTTGTTTTGATTGTTAAAATGTCTGCATTTGAGATCTCAACACGATCTTATTTTTTATAATCAAATTAATTTTTTAAATATTTTATTAGGTTGGTTCAAGGGGTACACGGGCCGCAGTAGACAGGTCAGTGGAGGCCTAGTGGAAGGAGGGACCGCAGATGCGCCACTGTTTCACCCATACACAATTAGTAGGCCTAATGCAGCGTAGTTTCCAACAGCTACTAAACGAGAGCCGGAAGATCGAAGCTCAGGAAAGGCAACCCGGGGAACACCTTGGAGTGTAACACAACCTCTCTCTACACCACGGAAGGGCTGATTCTTAGGAAGGAAGGCTGTTGTAAATAAGCATTGCGCGTCCGAGGGTGATTATATTCTTATTCGGTATCTACTCACCCTCGGACGCGCCATGCTTCTTGATTTGTAATTAATGTTTATTTGCAATGTGCTTTTGACTTACTCAATTATTTTTTTAATTATTGATTTTATTAAATTAATAGTTTAACATCTTATTGGAAATAATTTAAAGGAGACGCGACAGGACAACACTCGGTGGATGCCATATCTGTGTTAACAACTCCAAAAATCTTTCAGTTAACTTCTTGCAGGAGAAAGAAATTGTAGCTGTTGGACCTTTGTAGTACAGTTCCAGATATTTGTTGTGTGTTTGTTTTGATTGTTAAAATGTCTGCATTTGAGATCTCAACACGATCTTATTTTTTATAATCAAATTAATTTTTTAAATATTTTATTAGGTTGGTTCAAGGGGTACACGGGCCGCAGTAGAAAGGTCAGTGGAGGCCTAGTGGAAGGAGGGACCGCAGATGCGCCACTGTTTCACCCATACACAATTAGTAGGCCTAATGCAGCGTAGTTTCCAACAGCTACTAAACGAGAGCCGGAAGATCGAAGCTCAGGAAAGGCAACCCGGGGAACACCTTGGAGTGTAACACAACCTCTCTCTACACCACGGAAGGGCTGATTCTTAGGAAGGAAGGCTGTTGTAAATAAGCATTGCGCGTCCGAGGGTGATTATATTCTTATTCGGTATCTACTCACCCTCGGACGCGCCATGCTTCTTGATTTGTAATTAATGTTTATTTGCAATGTGCTTTTGACTTACTCAATTATTTTTTTAATTATTGATTTTATTAAATTAATAGTTTAACATCTTATTGGAAATAATTTAAAGGAGACGCGACAGGACAACACTCGGTGGATGCCATATCTGTGTTAACAACTCCAAAAATCTTTCAGTTAACTTCTTGCAGGAGAAAGAAATTGTAGCTGTTGGACCTTTGTAGTACAGTTCCAGATATTTGTTGTGTGTTTGTTTTGATTGTTAAAATGTCTGCATTTGAGATCTCAACACGATCTTATTTTTTATAATCAAATTAATTTTTTAAATATTTTATTAGGTTGGTTCAAGGGGTACACGGGCAGCAATAGACAGGTCAGTGGAGGCCTAGTGGAAGGAGTGACGGCAGACAGGCATCAAAGGTCTAACATTGGGCTGGCTGTAGGCAAGTTAAAATTGGTTCCAGGGGAACACGGCCATCAGTGGCCTGGTCAGTGTAGTTGTAGTTGAAAGAACGGGCCGCAGACAGGCTTCGAAGGCCTAACATAACAAACTTCGGCTGGCTGGAGGCACTTTTAAATTGGTTCCAGGGGTACACAGGCAGCAGTGGTCTGGTCAGTGGAAGTCTAGTGGAAGGAGTGACCGCAGACAGGCTTCGAAGGCCTAACATAACAAACTTGGGCTGGCTGTAGGCACTTTTAAATTGGTTCCAGGGGTACACGGGCAGCAGTGGTCTGGTCAGTGGAAGTCTAGTGGAAGGAGTGACCGCAGACAGGCTTCCAAGGCCTAACATAACAAACTTGGGCTGGCTGTAGGCACTTTTAAATTGGTTCCAGGGGTACACGGGCAGCAGTGGTCTGGTCAGTGGAAGTCTAGTGGAAGGAGTGACCGCAGACAGGCTTCGAAGGCCTAACATAACAAACTTGGGCTGGCTGTAGGCACTTTTAAATTGGTTCCAGGGGTACACGGGCAGCAGTGGTCTGGTCAGTGGAAGTCTAGTGGAAGGAGTGACCGCAGACAGGCTTCCAAGGCCTAACATAACAAACTTGGGCTGGCTGTAGGCACTTTTAAATTGGTTCCAGGGGTACACGGGCAGCAGTGGTCTGGTCAGTGGAAGTCTAGTGGAAGGAGTGACCGCAGACAGGCTTCCAAGGCCTAACATAACAAACTTGGGCTGGCTGTAGGCACTTTTAAATTGGTTCCAGGGGTACACGGGCAGCAGTGGTCTGGTCAGTGGAAGTCTAGTGGAAGGAGTGACCGCAGACAGGCTTCCAAGGCCTAACATAACAAACTTGGGCTGGCTGTAGGCACTTTTAAATTGGTTCCAGGGGTACACGGGCAGCAGTGGTCTGGTCAGTGGAAGTCTAGTGGAAGGAGTGACCGCAGACAGGCTTCCAAGGCCTAACATAACAAACTTGGGCTGGCTGGAGGCACTTTTAAATTGGTTCCAGGGGTACACGGGCAGCAGTGGTCTGGTCTGTGGAAGTCTAGTGGAAGGAGTGACCGCAGACAGGCTTCCAAGGCCTAACATAACAAACTTGGGCTGGCTGTAGGCACTTTTAAATTGGTTCCAGGGGTACACGGGCAGCAGTGGTCTGGTCAGTGGAAGTCTAGTGGAAGGAGTGACCGCAGACAGGCTTCCAAGGCCTAACATAACAAAATTGGGCTGGCTGTAGGCACTTTTAAATTGGTTCCAGGGGTACATGGGCAGCAGTGTATGGTCAGTGGAAGTCTAGTGGAAGGAGTGACGGCAGACAGTCTTCGAAGGCCTAACATAACAAAATTGGGCTGACTGTAGGCACTTTTAAATTGGTTCCAGGGTAACACGGCCAGCAGTGGCCTGGTCAGTGTAGTAGTTGTAGAAAGAAGGGACCGCAGACAGGCTTCGAAGGCCTAACATAACAAAAATGTCAAAACAATGGTATTGTCAGTGCCAGGCATTGAAGGATGTCAGCGCCTAGACTACACATTGGTGAAGCTGTGAGAGATAATTTTGCTAGTGGTAGAGCACTGTTTGAGCTGGGGGGGGGAACTGTCTTGTGGCCGGCGGTACAGGCACAGGGCCCCTCATATTACAACGGTGTGTCTGACGTTGGGTGCGCACCACCACCGCCAGAGACACTTTATTGTACTATGAGGGACCCAGTGGCAGTGCCGTCGACCAAAAGCGGCCACACCCACCTCTTCAGACAAACAGCACTCTCAAGGGTCCAAGCGCAAAGTGGCGATAGCACGGCCCCGTGTGGGGACTTTGGCCATTTCGTGAGGTGGAAACATGTCGTATGCTGGACAATCAGGTGAAGAAAATTACGAGATTGGAAAAGTCATTCAGAATAGTCCACAGGCAAGACCTTTTCATAGGAAAGCTAGGTGTCAGCCGGGCAGGGTGGGGCAAAAGATTTTGAAATCCAGTTGTGGTTCATTTTAATGAAGGTTAGATCATCTACATTTTGGGTAGCCAGACGAGTCCTTTTTTCTGTTAGTATTGAACCTGCAGCACTGAATACTCTTTCTGATAGGACACTAGCTGCCGGGCAAGCAAGCTCCTGCAATGCATATTCTGCCAATTCTGGCCAGGTGTCTAATTTTGATGCCCAGTAATCAAATGGGAATGACGGTTGAGGGAGAACGTCGATAAGGGATGAAAAATAGTTTGTAACCATACTGGACAAATGTTGTCTCCTGTCACTTTGAATTGATGCTGCAGTACCTGTCCTGTCTGCGGTCATAGAAAAATCACTCCACAACCTGGTCAGAAAACCCCTCTGGCCAACGCCACTTCTGATTTCTGCCCCTCTAACACCTCTGGTCTGCTGGCCCCTGGAGCTCGTGTGAGAATGATCACGGGCGCTGTGTGCAGGGAATGCCAGAAGCAAACGGTCAACAAGAGTTGATTGTTTTGTTGCTAATATTAGTTCCAAGTTCTCATGTGGCATAATATTTTGCAATTTGCCTTTATAGCGAGGATCAAGGAGGCAGGCCAACCAGTAATCGTCATCGTTCATCATTTTTGTAATGCGTGTGTCCCTTTTGAGGATACGCAAGGCATAATCCGCCATGTGGGCCAAAGTTCCCGTTGTCAAATCTGCGGTTGTGCTTGGTTGAGGGGCAGTTGCAGGCAAATCTACGTCACTTGTGTCCCTCAAAAAACCAGAACCCGGCCTTGCCACGCCACCAATTTCCCGTGCCCCCGGGAAAGCTTCCTCATTAAAAATATACTCATCCCCATCATCCTCCTCATCCTCCACCTCCTCTTCGCCCGGTACCTCGTCATGTACACTGCCCTGATCAGACAATCGCTGACTGTCATCAAGGCTTTCCTCTTCCTCTGGTGCAGACGCCTGATCCTTTATGTGCGTCAAACTTTGCATCAGCAGACGCATTAGGGGGATGCTCATGCTTATTATGGCGTTGTCTGCACTAACCAGCCGTGTGCATTCCTCAAAACACTGAAGGACTTGACACATGTCTTGAATCTTCGACCACTGCACACCTGACAACTCCATGTCTGCCATCCTACTGCCTGCCCGTGTATGTGTATCCTCCCACAAAAACATAACAGCCCGCCTCTGTTCGCACAGTCTCTGAAGCATGTGCAGTGTTGAGTTCCACCTTGTTGCAACGTCTATGATTAGGCGATGCTGGGGAAGGTTCAAAGAACGCTGATAGGTCTGCATACGGCTGGAGTGTACAGGCGAACGGCGGATATGTGCGCAAAGTCCACGCACTTTGAGGAGCAGGTCGGATAACCCCGGATAACTTTTCAGGAAGCACTGCACCACCAGGTTTAAGGTGTGAGCCAGGCAAGGAATGTGTTTCAGTTGGGAAAGGGAGATGGCAGCCATGAAATTCCTTCCGTTATCACTCACTACCTTGCCTGCCTCAAGATCTACAGTGCCCAGCCACGACTGCGTTTCTTGCTGCAAGAACTCGGACAGAACTTCCGCGGTGTGTCTATTGTCGCCCAAACACTTCATAGCCAATACAGCCTGCTGACGTTTGCCAGTAGCTGCCCCATAATGGGAGACCTGGTGTGCAACAGTGGCAGGTGCGGATGGAGTGTTTGTGCGACTGCGGTCTGTGGACGAGCTCTTGCTTCTGCAGGAGGACGAGGAGGAGGAGGAGGAGGAGGGGGTGCGAACGGCTACAGACAACTGTTTACTAGACCGTGGCCTAGGCAGAACTGTCCCAAACTTGCTGTCCCCTGTGGACCCTGAATCCACCACATTTACCCAGTGTGCCGTGATGGACACGTAACGTCCCTGGCCATGCCTACTGGTCCATGCATCGGTTGTCAGGTGCACCTTTGTGCTCACAGATTGCCTGAGTGCATGGACGATGCGCTCTTTAACATGCTGGTGGAGGGCTGGGATGGCTTTTCTGGAAAAAAAGTGTCGACTGGGTAGCTCGTAGCGTGGTACAGCGTAGTCCATCAGGTCTTTGAAAGCTTCGCTTTCAACTAACCGGTAGGGCATCATCTCTAACGAGATTAGTCTAGCTATGTGGGCGTTCAAACCCTGTGTACGCGGATGCGAGGCTAAGTATTTCCTTTTTCTAACCATAGTCTCATGTAGGGTGAGCTGGACTGGAGAGCTGGAGATCGTGGAACTAGCGGGGGTGCCGGTGGACATGGCAGACTGAGAGACGGTGGGAGATGGTATTGTTGCCGCCGGTGCCCTAGATGCAGTGTTTCCTACTACGAAACTGGTGATTCCCTGACCCTGACTGCTTTGGCCTGTCAAAGATACCTGCACAGATACAGCAGGTGGTGCGCTAAATGGTGGTCCTACACTGCCGGAAGGGATGTTGCGTTGATGACTAGCTTCATTGGCCGAGGGTGCAACAACCTTAAGGGACGTTTGGTAGTTAGTCCAAGCTTTCAAATGCATGGTGGTTAAATGTCTATGCATGCAACTAGTATTGAGACTTTTCAGATTCTGACCTCTGCTTAAGGAAGTAGAACATTTTTGACAGATGACTTTGCGCTGATCAATTGGATGTTGTTTAAAAAAATGCCAGACTGCACTCTTTCTAGCATCGGATACCTTTTCAGGCATTGCAGACTGAGCTTTAACCGGATGGGCACGCTGTCCTCCACCAGGTTTTGGCTTTGCCACGCGTTTTGGGCAAGATACGGGCCCGGCAGATGGAACCTGTGGCGATGTTGATGCCTGCTGCGGCCCCTCCTCCTCCTCTGCTTCAGAACTGCTGCCGCCTGCACCCTGTTCCCCCAATGGCTGCCAATCGGGGTCAAGAACTGGGTCATCTAATAACTCTTCTTGTACCTCCTGCGCAACTTCGTCTGTGTCACCGTGTCGTTCGGTGGTATAGCGTTCGTGATGGGGCAACATAGTCTCATCAGGGTCTGATTCTTGATCAGCACCCTGCGAGGGCAATGTTGTGGTCTGAGTCAAAGGACCAGCATAGTAGTCTGGCTGTGGCTGTGCATCAGTGCACTCCATGTCAGATTCAACTTGTAATGGGCATGGCCTGTTAACTGCTTCACTTTCTAAGCCAGGGACGGTATGTGTAAAGAGCTCCATGGAGTAACCCGTTGTGTCGCCTGCTGCATTCTTCTCTGTTGTTGTTTTTGCTGAAGAGGACAAGGAAGTGACTTGTCCCTGACCGTGAACATCCACTAACGACGCGCTGCTTTTACTTTTACCAGTTTCACGAGAGGAGGCAAAAGAGCTAGAGGCTGAGTCAGCAAGATAAGCCAAAACTTGCTCTTGCTGCTCCGGCTTTAAAAGCGGTTTTCCTAATCCCAGAAAAGGGAGCGTTCGAGGCCTTGTGTAGCCGGACGACGAACCTGGCTCCACAGCTCCAGACTTAGGTGCAATATTTTTTTCCCCACGACCACCTGATGCTCCACCACTACCACTACCCTCATTACCAGCTGACAATGAACGCCCCCGGCCACGACCTCTTCCACTAGACTTCCTCATTGTTTTAAAAACGTAACCAAACTAACGTTATTTGTTGCAGTCACACAACTTACACGGTGAGCTATAACTTCAGTATGATTTAGCTACCCCTTTACAGGTTGGTGAGACCACAGCGAAAATCAGGCCCAATGTTACACACTCTGTTTTTGGTGGCTGCAAATTAGAGAGATGCCCCACACGCAGGACTGTCACTGAAGCACAAATGTTAATATTAATGTCACACTATTATTTTTTTTTTATTTTTAATTTTTTCAGGAACACTTTAGAAACCCCCAAAAAAAAAAAAAAATAGATTTTTGCAGGGAGAATTTAGAAAACAAATGTAACAAACTATATGCTTTCTATGGGCCACTGAGTGAGAGATGACGCACACAGGAATCAGGAGTGGCACACAAGCCCAGAGGCCAATATTTTTCTACCAATGATTGATGGAGTTATTTTCTCTGGTAGATTTTGGAACCCAAATCAAGGAAAAAAAATATAGGCTTTCTATGGACCACAATTGGAGAGAGAGAGAGAGAGAGAGAGATGGCACACCCAGGAGTCAAGACTGGCACACAAGCAGAAAGGCCAATATTAATCTCCCACTGTTTTTTTTGGTTGTTTTTTTTTTTTTTTTTCAGGGAGACTTTAGAAAAAAAAAATAATAAAAAAAATATGATTTTATCAGGAAGAATTTAGAAACCAAATAAAATAAAATGATTTTTTCAGGGAGAATTTATAAAACAAATAAAAACAAAAATAGGCGTTCTATGGCCCACTGACTGAGAGATGACGCACAGAGGAGTCAGGAGTGGCACACAAGCCCAGAGGCCAATATTTTTCTACCAATGATTGATGTAGTTATTTTCTCTGGTAGATTTTGGAACCCAAATCAAGGGAAAAAAATATAGGCTTTCTATGGACCACAATTGGAGAGAGAGAGAGAGAGAGAGAGATGGCACACCCAGGAGTCAAGACTGGCACACAAGCAGAAAGGCCAATATTAATCTCCCACTGTTTTTTTTGGTTGTTTTTTTTTTTTTTTTTTCAGGGAGACTTTAGAAAAAAAAATAATAAAAAAAATATGATTTTATCAGGAAGAATTTAGAAACCAAATAAAATAAAATGATTTTTTCAGGGAGAATTTATAAAACAAATAAAAACAAAAATAGGCGTTCTATGGCCCACTGACTGAGAGATGACGCACACAGGAGTCAGGAGTGGCACACAAGCCCAGAGGCCAATATTTTTCTACCAATGATTGATGTAGTTATTTTCTCTGGTAGATTTTGAAACCCAAATCAAGGAAAAAAAATATAGGCTTTCTATGGACCACAATTGGAGAGAGAGAGAGAGAGAGAGAGATGGCACACCCAGGAGTCAAGACTGGCACACAAGCAGAAAGGCCAATATTAATCTCCCACTGTTTTTTTTGGTTGTTTTTTTTTTTTTTTTTCAGGGAGACTTTAGAAAAAAAAAATAATAAAAAAAATATGATTTTATCAGGAAGAATTTAGAAACCAAATAAAATAAAATGATTTTTTCAGGGAGAATTTATAAAACAAATAAAAACAAAAATAGGCGTTCTATGGCCCACTGACTGAGAGATGACGCACAGAGGAGTCAGGAGTGGCACACAAGCCCAGAGGCCAATATTTTTCTACCAATGATTGATGTAGTTATTTTCTCTGGTAGATTTTGGAACCCAAATCAAGGAAAAAAAATATAGGCTTTCTATGGACCACAATTGGAGAGAGAGAGAGAGAGAGAGAGAGAGAGATGGCACACCCAGGAGTCAAGACTGGCACACAAGCAGAAAGGCCAATATTAATCTCCTACTGTTTTTTTTGGTTGTTTTTTTTTTTTTTTTTTTTTTCAGGGAGACTTTAGAAAAAAAAATAATAAAAAAAATATGATTTTATCAGGAAGAATTTAGAAACCAAATAAAATAAAATGATTTTTTCAGGGAGAATTTATAAAACTAATAAAACAAAAAATAGGCGTTCTATGGCCCACTAAGTGAGAGATGACGCACACAGGAGTCAAGACTGGCACACAAGCAGAAAGGCCAATATTAATCCCCCACTGTTTTTTTTGTTTGTTTTTTTTTTTGTTTTGTTTTTTTCAGGGAGACTTTAGAAAAAAAAATAATAAAAAAAATATGATTTTATCAGGAAGAATTTAGAAACCAAATAAAATAAAATGATTTTTTCAGGGAGAATTTAGAAAACAAATAAAAACAAAAATAGGCGTTCTATGGCCCACTGACTGAGAGAGAGAGAGAGAGATGGCACGCTTAGTACTGGCACACAAGCCCAAAGGGCAATATTAATCTCCCTTTTTTTTTCAGGGAGAATTTCTAAAACCCCAAAAAAAAAAAAAAAATAGGCTTTCTATGGCCCACTATTTGTGAGAGAGATGGGACGCTCAGGACTGGCACAGATGGCACGCTCAGGACTGGCACACAAGCCCAGAGGCCAATATTAATCTCCCTTTTTTTCTGGGAGAATTTATAAAACCAAAAAAATATTTAAATAGGCTTTCTATGGCCCACTATTTGTGAGAGAGATGGCACGCTCAGGACTGGCACAGATGGCACGCTCACAACTGGCACACAAGCCCAGAGGCCAATATTAATCTCCCTTTTTTTCAGGGAGAATTTATAAAACCAAAAAAAAAATTAAATAGGCTTTCTATGGCCCACTATTTGTGAGAGAGATGGCACACTCAGGGCTGGCACAGATGGCACGCTCAGGACTGGCACACAAGCCCAGAGGCCAATATTAATCTCCCTTTTTTTCAGGGAGAATTTATAAAACCCCAAAAAAAATTAAATAGGCTTTCTATGGCCCACTATTTGTGAGAGAGATGCCAGACTCAGGACTGGCACAGATGGCACGCTCAGGACTGGCACACAAGCCCAGAGGCCAATATTAATCTCCCTTTTTTTCAGGGAGAATTTATAAAACCCCCAAAAAAATTAAATAGGCTTTCTATGGCCCACTATTTGTGAGAGAGATGGCACACTCAGGACTGGCACACAAGCCCAAAGGCCAATATTAATCTCCCACTGTATTTTTATCAGGGAGAATTTATACACCCCACAAAAAAAAATACAGAAAAATGAAAAGGCTTTCTATGGCCCACTATGTGAGAGAGATGGCACACTAGCAGAAATGCCAAATTGCCAATCTTAATCTCCCACCAAAAAAAAAAAAAAAACAGGGAATGTCCTACAATTACTATCTCCCTGCCTGCAGTAATCTTAGCCAGGTATGGCAGGCAGCAATAAGGAGTGGACTGATGCACAAATCAAATAAAAAGTGTGGACAAACAAAAAAGATAGCTGTGCAGAAAGGAAGGAACAAGAGGATTTGTGCTTTGAAAAAAGCAGTTGGTTTGCACAGCGGCGTACACACAGCAATGCAGCTATCAGGGAGCCTTCTAGGGCAGCCCAATGAGCTACAGCGCTGAGGGGGGAAAAAAAAAAAAAAAACTTCCACTGTCCCTGCACACCGAGGGTGGTGTTGGACAGTGCAAATCGCTGCAGCACAAGCGGTTTTGTGGTTAATGGACCCTGCCTAACGCTATCCCTGCTTCTGACAAAGCGGCAGCAACCTCTCCCTAAGCTCAGATCAGCAGCAGTAAGATGGCGGTCGGCGGGAACGCCTCTTTATAGCCCCTGTGATGTCGCAGACAGCAAGCCAATCACTGCAATGCCCTTCTCTAAGATGGTGGGGACCAGGACCTATGTCATCACGCTGCCCACACTCTGCGTTTACCTTCATTGGCTGAGAAATGGCGCTTTTCGCGTCATTGAAACGCGACTTTGGCGCGAAAGTCGCGTACCGCATGGCCGACCCCGCACAGGGGTCGGATCGGGTTTCATGAAACCCCGACTTAGCCAAAAGTCGGCGACTTTTGAAAATGTTCGACCCGTTTCGCTCAACCCTAGTCTTTGATATAGATAGCCCAAATTTCTACAATATACATACATACATATGTACATATTTTAATCTTTAACGCTCTTTCGGGACTTCAAGGGTTGACAGGGTCAGATATACTGCGTGAATTGGACTTTAGTGACATTATTAGTGATTTTGCAGCACAAAAATCAAGGAAAGTGCCCGGATTGTAAAAAATGAATGATTTTACTTGAATTACTCTGTGTAAATGATTTTTGTAAATAAACTTGCGTTCGTTTCATTTTGTGTTTTTGCATTACATATTGCAGCACCTTGAAAAATGGGCCTGCCTCCAAAATGGGCCCCGGGCCACCCACCTCCTAAATCCGGCCCTGCTTTTCTGGATCAACATTGGACTAATTTGTTTTATACGCTTAGACAGAAAACAGAAAACACTTAACAATATATAAAAGCTATATTGAAAATCTGAATGTAAGGAATACTTACTTGTATATACAGATATTTCTGAACTGTTTCCAGTCACATAATTTTCCCCAACAACAGCAGTGACCAGCAATGTGTAATAATTCCCCGGTGTCAGGCCTTCAATTGTATCAGAAGTTGAAGTCACAGATTTATTAAATGTCGGTTCTCCCAGAATCTGAATTTCATAAGAACTTGCATTTCCATCTGGTTTCTCCCAGCTCAGAGATATAGAAGTGGTGGTGATGACCCCAGTCATAAAGTTCTTCACCACTTCAGGTTCTGTTAAAAATCAGAAGAAACCATTTAATGCCGTCATGACCATGAGCACAGTAGATTTTCTGTTTTTGCGTGTTCTCTACAAAAGCTATACTTTTTATTTTTATTTTTCCATCAACATAGCCATGTGACGGAGTTTTTAGCGGGATACGTTATTATTATGAATATTAACTGTAAATAAAGGGCCTGCACAGCCCAAAATGGATGCCCAGAAGGAATTATTATTTTGAATTACACCATTTATGTTACCATATAATTTCCTGTAAAGCAGAAAGAAATTTCTAGTGTGATGATGTAGTAAAAAATTTAGTTGCACCATAGATTTTGGGTTTTCTTTTTATGGTGTTCATTAAAAAAAATCACCTCTCAACATTTCTCTTCAGTCAATATGATTGTTGCAATACTCAGCTTGCAATCTTTTTTTATATTTAAGAGATGTAAAAAGTTCAAACATTTTATTTAAAAAAATTGTTTTGTGACACCTTTCGCAAGACCTGTAACATCTTCATTATTCATATCGATAGATATACAGTGGGGAAAATAAGTATTTGATACACTGCCAATTTTGTAAGTTTTCCCATCTACAAAGAAAGGAGAGGTCTTTTTTTTGTAGGTGCACTTCAACTGTTTGAGACAGAATCTTAAAAAAATCCAAGATATATTGTATGATTTTTACATTTTTTAATGTGCATTTTATTGCATGCAATAAGTGTTTGCTAAAATAGAAAAACAGAACTTAATATTTTTATTATTTATTATTTTATTTATAAATTTCCCGTAGTTCTTGACCAAGTTTGTACACATTGCAGCAGGGATTTTGGCCCACTCCTCCATACAGATCTTCCAGGTTTTTGGCTTTCGCTGGGCAACATTCAGTTTCAGCTTCCTTCAAAGATTTTCTATTGGATTCAGGTCTGGAGACTGACTAAGCCACTCTAATACCTTGAAATTCTTCTTGTGGAGCCCCTAGTTAGTTGACCCTGGCTGTGTGTTTTAGGTAATTGCCATGCTGGAAGACCCAGCCACAACCCATCTAGAAATTCTCTTACTGATGGAAGACGGATGTTGACCAATATGTTGCGATACATGACCCCATCCATCCTCCCTTCAATATGGTGCAGATGTCCTGAAATCTTTGCAGAATGCACATCCAAAGTATGATGTTTCCCCCACCATGCTTCATGGATGGGACTGTGTTCTTGGGGTTGTACTTATCATTTTTCTTCCTCCAAACACAGCGAGTGTAGTTGATACTAAAAAGTTATATTTTGACCTCATCTGACCACATCACCTTCTCTTATTCTTCCTCTGGATCATACCAGATCGTCATTGGCAAACTTCAAATGGGCCTGGACATATGCTGGCATGAGCAGGGGGGCCTTGCGTGCCCTTCATGATTTTAATCCATGACTGCATAGTGTATTACTAATGGTAAAGTTTGTGGTCCCAGCTACCTTCGGTTATTGACCAGGTCCTCTTGTGTAGTTCTGGGCTGATTTCTGACCTTTTTCAGAATCATCCTTACCCCACGAGATGAGATCTTGCATGGAGCCCCAGACTAAGGACAACTGACAGTCATCTTGTATTTCTTCCATTTTCTAATAATTGTGCCAACAGTTGTTGCCTTCTCACCATGCTGTATGACTATTATCCTATAGCCCATTCCAGCCTTGTGCAGGTCTACAAGTTTGTCCATGGTGTCCTTAGACAGCTCTTTGGTCTTGGCCATGATGAAAAGGATGGAGTGTGAATGATTTAGATTGTGTACAAGTGTCTTTTATAAAGGTAACAAGTTCAAGTAAGTGCAATTAATACAGGTAATGAGTGCAGAGTAGAAAGGCTTATTAAAGAAAAACTAACAGGTCTGTGAGAGACGGACTTTTTGTAGGTTGGTAGTTGATCAAATACTTATTTAATGCAATAAAATGCTATTTAATTATTTACAAATCATACAATGTCATTTTCTGGTTTTTATTTTTAGATTCTGTCTCTCACAGTTAAAGCGTATCAAAGCTAAAAATTACAGACCTCTAAATTTTTTGTAGCTGAGAAAAGGTGGGAAAAATTGCAATATCGGCATGTATCAAATACTTATTTTCCTCACTGTATGTCAGAGTTTTTTTTCCTCATAGTGAGCTGACATTTTAGGCTACCATTTTGGGATACATACTATTTTTTGCTGCATTTTTGGGGAAGGTACATTGGCTAAAAATAATCAATTCTGGTGTTTCAAATTTTGTTGCTTAATATCGTTTACTTTTTTGGATTTAATTATTTCCCAGTTTCATAGATCAGACTTTTTGCTAATTTGCGATACCAAATATGTTTATTTTATATTCATTTTTAAAATGTGGAAAGTGCAGCAGTTTCTATTTTTACTTTTGTAAAATTATAGTAATCATAGCATTACCAACATGGTAGCAATTGGGGCCTTTTGCAGGAACACTTCTTCCATGGTAACCCAGCGGCACCACACCATAGCATTATAGGGAAGCCATTAGACATCTGAATTGGCATTTGTTTGGATAGTGTGGACTTAATTACTGTTCTTGTTCCATACTCCGGTATCCCATGTTAAACTGCAGGAAAATACCATTCCAAACATATTCGGTTATCTAAATAAATGCTTGGCTGCAAGGAGAAAAGGAATGTATATTCTCCCTGCTGCTGCTTGCTTCTCTTCAAGTGGCTATCACTGGTGGCAGCAGTTAGTCCGCATTCTCTACACAGTGTAAATGCTGTAATCATAACACTGGTCCTTGAGTGACCTCCAGCTCAGCACACACATTTCGGAGCAGGATGTAACTGAAGGAGCTGGGGGACTGATTGCAGAGAAAATGCTGAGTGTTTACTGCCCCCTGTGCTGGCCAGTTAACTTGTTAACAGCTAGGGGGAGAGTATACCTTATTTTTTTCCTGCATCAAAACATCATATTAGACATTTGAATATGTGTCAAACGGTAGTTTCCCAAAGATTATCACTACAACTAAAGGTAAATACTGTTTTTTCCTAATAAAGCCTTTCTTGAAGAATTAGAGAATACATACTAACACTAATTTACCTGATGCACCTTAGTCATATAGCATAAATATTATTAATATATTCAGCAGTGCTGCAATCACAAAAGTAAAGATTTGACTGCTCTGCTCTTATTTATTTTTGTTAAATGGTTGCAAGAAACCTTTTTGCATGTCTCATTAACATTCAGCATCATAAAAGTAGACTGAGGAACTCAAGAACTAAATATTCCTATATACTTGTATGTCCTGGATCAGATGAGTGGATTTTAGTTATGTGCAATGCCCATATTAATAATTGGATAACACATGGACAGCACACTTAGCAAAGTTAGGCCAGGTTCACGTATACCTGCGTACCGTTCCGCATGCGTCATTGTGTATGCAGGGACATGTGTTAGCATGCATTTGCATCATTTCACGGTGTGCTGCGAACGCACCATGTTGTATTTTTTGAGAAGCCAATTAAGCGCAGACATACGCATGCCGATGAGTGCGTCAAAACAATGCATTTCTGTCTATGGGAACGCATTGGTACGCAAGGACATGCACACGCATGCGCTCGATGCGCTTGCGTATTTAGGACACGTCCTCCTGGAACAATTAAACGCATGCTCATAATCAACGCAAACGCAGGCAAAAATGCATACAAACGCATGCAAACGCAGAGTGCTTTTTGGCATCATGCATAAGCTGAAGCGGATAAAAATGCAGCGTAAACATGTGTTTGAATGCGTTTTGCCATGCATTTGCACATGCAGATGATACGCTGCGCACAGAGACGCTAATGTGAACTTAGCCTTATTGAAGAGAGCACTTCAGATAAGTTTCTTTTCGAATGTTGACTTTGAGCATTCTCTATACTGGTCCACTTCCCATTAAATGCAATGGATAGGCTAAAAAAATTGATGCCATGCGAACATCAGTATGATAGTATTTTTTTTACTGTTACATTGCAAATATTGGCATGAAAAATTGTGCTTTGCCTTATAATATTTTAAATTGTTTACGTAAAAAACAGAAGTTATCTGGACTTCTCCCATTAATCGAAATTCTCTGTAAAATCCATGCAATTTGACGAATTTGAATCACAGAAGATCATCTGTACTAATGGACTCCTCAGAAAAATTCAGTTTGCTTCAACTCCAACTACTAAACCATTTCCACTGCAGACAATTTTTATTTTTTTACTTTTGTACTTTTATTTTTTACCTCTCCATCCAAGAGTCAGAACTTATTTTTCTGTCATCGTATCATATGATGGCTTTGTTTTTTGTGGGATGAGTTTTAGTTTTGAATGACACCATTGATTTTTATCATATAATATATTGAAAAACAGGAAAAATTCCAATTGTGGTGTTATGGTTAAAATAAATCCTCAATTCCACCACTGGTTATTGGCTTAAACTTTTTTCTTTCTTCTTAGTCAGCGCAGGGTTCTTAAATGTGAAATCATTTCATTTCTGGTACAATATACTGTGTTGTTTTAGAATTAGGTTAAATTGGCATATTGAGTATTTGGTGCATTTTGATGTACAAAAATAGAAGTGGATTACAGTTCCAGGAAAGTTCCATGCTTGCTGTGCTTATTTTATAAATTAACCTGCGGTGCATTTTTTAAATCTTCAAAATGTTATTTTTTCTGCAGGTAAGGCTGCCGTCACACTATCAGTATTTGGTCAGTATTTTACATCAGTATTTGGAAGCCAAAACCAGGAGTGGAACAATTAGAGGAAAAGTATAACAGAAACATATGCACCACTTCTGCATTTATCACCCACTCCTGGTTTTGGCTTACAAATACTGATGTAAAATACTGACCAAATACTGATAGTGTGACGGCAGCCTAAATATGTATTTTATTTGCGATTTTCCCCATAGATTTGAATAAGAGGAGGAAAATGTGGATGTAAGAAAAGCATGTTTTACGTGCATTTCTGCAGTGGAAATGCACTAAAAATGCATACAATCCACACATGACGCTATTAGTACATTTTTATCAAAGCTAATGGGAAATATCCTAAAACAATGCAGATGGAAACTCAGAAAGATCAAAATCAACCTGAGTTTTCTTAGGCTATGTGCACACGGTGAGGATTTGGCTGCGGATCTGCAGCGGATTGGCAGCAGTTTTCCATCAGGTTTACAGTACCATGTAAGCCTATGGAAAACAAAATCCACAGTGCCCATGCTGCGGAAAATACCGCGCGGAAACGCTGCGTTGTATTCTCCGCAGCATGTCAATTTTTTGTGCGGATTCCGCTGCGGTTTACACCTGCTCCTCAATAGGAATCTGCAGGAGTAAAACCACAGGTGGAATCCGCACAAAAACAGCAGTAAATCCGCAGTAAATCCAAAGGTAATCCGCAGTGCGTTTTACTTGCAGATTTTGCAAAAATGGTGCGGAATAATCCGCACACGAGTCCGCATCGTGTGCACATAGCCTAACAAGTATTTTACCTCACTCTAGAACTTAATTCACACCTATAGATTAGTACTACTCTATTATTTTCTCCTTTAATCTGCTGCCTTTGAAAAGCAGGAACCTCTGTGCTACACTGTGTATGGGAGACATCTCCTCTGACTTTCGGTACTGAGGCTGCGGAGGAGAAAACTGGTGAAAATGAAGAATAGAAGACATATAAAAGCCAGAAATACTGGTATTCATCATGTACACACACAGCGGCTTAGTCTGAAAAGCTACTTGAAAGTGCAGTTAACTTACTTTAACAGTGCTGTTATCTATACTCACTTGTAGTTACTATAAATTTTGCAGGATCTCCAGATACATCTTCTCCAGTGACTGCCCTAATGGTAACTGTATACTGGTTTCCAGGTGTCAGACCGCTGACTGGGAGCGACCCGGAGGTCGTTGTCTCATTCAAGTAGATATCTCCTGTCACTTCAATGAGATAGTGACTGTAATTGCTTTCTGGTGGGAACCAGGATATAGTCATAGAGTTGGTGGTGATATTATCAGCCTGGATATTCCTGACAACACCAGGTCCTGTGAGTAAAAGAAAAAAAATGATATACATTCAATGCACGCGTCAGAAGCACAACGTCTCATCATCTATGTCACTACACAGACTACGCAGATGTTTTAGAATTAAAGAGTTTTTTTCAATATTTTGGTATACCGTAACCTAATATAGGTATCAAATAAATCCTGCACCAGCTCCTGTCATTCAGTTGGCAGAGTACCTCGCGATTACAATACACATCACCACTGCAGCCAATCACTTATTTCAGTGGCTTTGACAATGTAGACAGCACAAGCCGCTAAGCTCAGTGATTGGGGTGGGTGCATCGCAGGGGAGTTGCTGCTGCTAATCAAGAACGTATTGACTACCTTGGAGATGCACATGCTGAATTACTATATACAATTGCTAGGGATTCATGCTGAACAACACATATGTACATATATACTTACCAGTGATAACTGTCCGTTTATTGGTCCCTTTTACAAAGTCAGTTGCATCCTTGGCTAACTGTATACTTACATTATATCTACAATATATTAAAGGGGTTGTCTGGTCCACAGTGTTAAGTCTGCAGTCACTCCGTGGGACTACAGACTTATGAATCCTCCATTTCCCCACCCAATCCCCCACACACACTGTACGCATCTCCTGAGATCTTGGTGCCGAGATCTCTATCTATGCATGCGCTGCCCCCCGGCGGCCATTTTTCCGGAGTCCACCGCACAGGAAACCATGGAACTGCAGGTGGCTCTGGCCTTTCACAAAATGTCGGCAGAGCCCCCAGCAGCACCGGAGACACCCATACCAGCACCAAAGACACCTGCAGCAGCGCCGGACACCCCCACTGCGCTGGACATGGAAATGGTGCACCACACATTGGAACACCCAATCATCCCAGCCTGGGGCCTGTAGCATCACCCCACTCCTGCCTCCTACAGCAGCGAACCAGGGACTCCACTTCACCGCAGACACCACCCCCGCTAAGCAATAAGATGCATGGATTATAAGAAGCACCACCATTTTATTAAAAAATTACCTATTTTTATCCTTAAAATTTAAGGTGCGTCTCATAATCCAGAGTGTCTTATAAATTCATTGAAAAAAAGTTTGAAAATGGCGCTGGCTGTGGCTGCGTAGTAGCAACTATCGGCACAATCTTGTTAGAGATTAAAAAATTGCCTCCTCCAAGATGGTGCCAGTAGAGAAAAAAAATGGTCTCCACTAAGATGGCGTTGGATGCGCCTGCGAAGTAGCATCTAAACTAAAAATAAAGCTTAAACAACATCCACAAGATAGATTTCATCACTCCAGGTATCATTGTAATCAGTATAACGGCGCCGACCTGACACTGTCTGTAGGTTACTGTGCACAATCCTGCTGACAGGTTCTCTTGAATGCAAATTGTAGTATGGTGATGACGTTATCGTAGCAATCTAATGACTGCAGACTAATGAGACAAATACATTTACGTTACTTACTTGTGTACAAACTGATCTCACCACCATATCCATACAGTAATAGATTATTCATATATGCAGAAACCCAGATCTTGTAGAAATTCCCAGATGTCAGATTAGTGATCTGTATTGCTGTAGTATTCACAGTCCAGGTACTGGATGGTTCTCCATAGACAGAAATGCTGTAGGTTGTGTTCTCACCAGCATCTGGATTCCAATTCAACTGGACAGATGTGGTTGTAATAAGTGTAGCAGTGATGTTATCTGCCACTGTAGAATACAAAAGAATAAATTCAGGGTATCCAATGAGCATATTATCTTACAAATGTGAGGTGTATTCCACATTATATATGTATATACTATACCTGCATTAATCTTTTTAGCAATAACTATTAATTAATCACGCCAATACAGTATCAAGATAAGAAGAGACTGCACATTTATAGAATTTCAACAAAATACATTTTATAACTGTGTAAAAGTAACACATAGAAAAGTTTCAAATTCAACAGCACAAAATTAAAAAAAATATGGACAATAGTACATAATAAAGTAACTTTATTAACCCTTTAACCTTGCAATTTTCATTTTTGCTCCCCTTCTTTCCAGAGATATAATTTTTTTTGTTTTTCTGTTAATATGGCCATGTGAGGGCTTGTTTTTGCAGGACAAGTTGTACATTCGTAGAACACCATTGTTTTGTCATATAGTGTATTGGAAAAATGGGGAAAACATCAAAGTGTGGTGAAATTGCAAAAAAGAAAGTGCAATTCCACTATTGTTTTCTGCTTTGCTTTTTTCATCATGTTCACTAAATGCTAAAACTAACCTGCCATTATGATTCCCCGGGTCATTACAAGTTCGTAGATACCAAATATGTATAGTTTTTCTTTATTTAAATGGTGGAAAAAATCCAAAGTTTCTAAAAAAAAAAAAAAAGCCCTCACCATTTCCAAGACCCATAGCTCCTCAATTTTTCGTGATCTTGGGCTGGGTGAGGGATTATTTTTTAATGCAATGTTGGGGCGATCAATATTACGCCATTTACCGGTCGGATTAATTCTTTTTATATCTTGATAGATTGTGTAATTCTGAATGCGGAGATACCAAATATGTGTACTTTTTATTTTTTAATTGTTTTATTTTGAATGGGACTAATCAGCTGACATGTGCAGGAAAAAAATTGCGAGCTTATTGCAGGAGCCCGCACCAAGCAGGGGGAGACCACCTTAGATGTATGTCTAAGGTGGTAATGTAGTTAATATCATCAATGTATTTTTGTGCAGTTTTATTTCCAATGTTACTTTATCCTGTCGGTGAGAATCTGAAAAAAATGTACACATGAACCAAAAATACTGAAAAAATACAAATTTATTGGTAAAAAACAACACAACAATGACAGACAAAGTTAAAAAGTGTGAAACCTTATTGTCTACTTGCTTTTTTAGCTTTTGTTTAGATTTTTTTGTATTTTCCTTTGTGAATATTATGATTATATGATTTTTTTTTACTTTATACTGTATATATATATTATCTTGGAAGGTCATTTGTAGTATATAATTTAGTGTACAGCCTCTATTTGATATATGGTGGGTTTTGATGCCTCTGTTGTTTCCCACTTTTTAACCTTGTCTGTCATTGCTGTTTTTTACAAATAAAATTTGTATTTTTTCAGTATTTATGGTTCATGTGTACATTTTTTTTCGGATTCTCAATTATTTGTACTGAACCGGTTATATGTCCATCTATTTGCTTTGGCAGTTTATTTTTTAGTGTAGTTGTAATGTTGTTTTTTTTAGACATGATTCCATAATTGTTGACGCAAACTTTTTGTTATTTCTTTTATACAGTCAGTGTAAAATTGACTAGTACATAGCAGACCCAGCCTACAAGGACATCTGAAAGGCTGCAGTGTAAAGCAGACCTAGAGGCCATTGTCAGGCCTTAGGTTGTCATAGCATCCCACCACAGCCCGCTATAGCTGTCACTTTGTGGTGGTCCTGATGGTCTCATGGATGGAGTCCTCTCCCGCTTTCAAACTCTTCATGTACCACAATCACCATCCCAGCAGTCACCAAGCTGGTGGGTTTGATTTGATGATTGCAGTTACAGTAGGAGCCTGGCTGTATACACCAGTTGGGCCTATGCAGCTGATCGCACCGTAAGTCGTACAGTGCAATGATATACACATCACTCACGGAACACCAAGGGACGTGTTCATGACAAATATGTACGTCAAGGCATATTTTATAGCTGGAATATGCAGTGGAACTACAAGGCATGCATTTTTTAAAATTATTGTTACAGATTAGAAAATCAAATTACAGTAGTTAAGAAGAAAACAGCAAGTGTTATATACTTATACAAAGAGAGACAAAAAATACATTTACCTAATACAGAAATCTCTTTGCCATCACCCAGTAGTCCATTGCCTACTTCTGCAGAGATCCGCACTGTGTACTGGCTCCCACTGGTCAGGAAATTGATTGTCGCTGATTCCGAGTATACGATGAAGCTCTGCGGTGGATCTCCTATTACTTCTACCAGATAGGAGCTTCTGTTACCTTCTGGAAGCAGCCAGCTGACATATATTGTGCTGCTGTTTATTGTAGAGGATTGTAGATCTATTACAGTGGCTGGACCTGTAACCATAATGTTTAGTATTAGTAAATGAATACTTTAAATAATGAAATTGAGAAATATAATAACCTATTTCTGGATTAATGAAACATGGTAACATTTTGCTAGATTTGTACGATGACAGAAGTATTCTAGGAGTGATACCTTTATTGGCTAACCAGAAAATAATATGTTTGCAGCTTTCAGAGCACAGTGGCTCCTTCTTCAGGCAAGATTACAAATAGATTAATAAGAAACAAGTACAACATTTAAAGAATACTACAGGAAGACATTTGTTAGGGGGTGGGAAGTGTGATGAGTCCATACATAAGCCAAGGTAATCAAATTAGGCATTTTCTTACAAATGGAGAGGCAGTGGGAATAAGGGCCCCTTCACATTAAGCGACGCTGCAGCGATACTGACAACGATCCGGATCGCTGCAGCGTCGCTGTTTGGTCGCTGGAGAGCTGTCACACAGACAGCTCTCCAGCGACCAACTATCCCGAGGTCCCCGGTAACCAGGGTAAACATGTTTACCCTGGTTACCATGCTAAAAGTAAAAAAAAAAAAACACTAGATACTTACCTACTGCTGTCTGTCCTCCAGCGCTGCGCTCTGCTTCTCTGCTCTCCTCCTGTACTGGCTGTGAGCCGGAAAGCAGAGCGGTGACGTCACCGCTCTGCTTTCCGGCTCACAGCCAGTACAGGAGGAGTGCAGAGCACAGCGCTGGAGGACAGACGGCTGTAGGTAAGTATCTAGTGTTTGTTTTTTTTACTTTTAGCATGGTATCCAGGGTAAACATCGGGTTACTAAGCGCGGCCCTGCGCTTAGTTACCCGATGTTTACCCTGGTTACCAGTGAAGACATCGCTGGATCGGTGTCACACACGCCGATCCAGCGATGTCAGCAGGAGTCCAGCGACGAAATAAAGTTCTGGACTTTATTCAGCGACCAACGATCTCCCAGCAGGGGCCTGATCGTTGGTCGCTGTCACGCATAACGATTTCATTAACGATATCGTTGCTACGTCACAAATAGCAACGATATCGTTAACAATATCGTTATGTGTGAAGGTACCTTAATGTTCTTAGTTATCTGGAGTCCATCTGGTGGAGGTGTGAATTGTATCCATGTAGTGACTCAAAAATCCAGGTGTTAAATTGAGTCCTAGTGTCAACGAATTAAACATATTCATTAGTTTGTATTCCCAAATTTTTATTTCCCTGTGGTCCTTAAAATTACCTTTTAGTATTAAGACTTTTAAATCTGTTATGCTGTGTCCAGGTCCAGAGAAATGTTTTCCCACCGGTGTGTCCATTTCATTCCTGATTGTGTGTCTGTGTTGATTCATCATAGTTTATGTTTTTTGCTTGGTTTCCCCAATATAGATACTTCCAGGGCACCTCGTACATTGTATCATGTACACCACGTTGGAGGATGTACAAGAAAAGGAACCCATGACCTTATAGTCCTGATTTGTGTTTGGTACATGGACTATATTTGTTGGTAATATGTGGGTACAAGTTTTGCATTTTTTATTGTTACAGGGGAATGTGCCAGTCACTGATGGTGATGAGAGGACACTTCTGACGAGGAGATTCCTTAAGTTAGGGGGCTGTTTGTAGGAGAGAAGTGGTAGTTCTGGGAATATGTCTTTCAATTTGTGATCTCTATGGAATATGGGTTGGAGATCAGCACCAATTTTCCTTAAGATGCTCATGTGGGAGAGGTATGTGACCACAAGAGGTACCCTGTTGTTATCCTCTCAGTTTGTAATCCAGGAGGCTGTTAATCTTGCATCTCTCCTTCCTGAGGCAGAGAGGTCTACTAAAATGGTGCTATATAAGAAGGCAAATATGTAAGAAGGAAAATATGTTGAAAAAATTCCTATCAGACAAAGCTAGTGGCAAGGGGCAAGCTTCATTGCCCAACCAAGGAGAAGAGGCGAGTGAGACACACACCGCAACAGTAGAGACAAGGGTACACTGTCAAAGACCTGTGTCAATTTCATGATACTTAAACTAGCCTGTCTTGAACAAATGGATCAAAAACCAAAAAAGATAAAGTACCAAAATAAGCAGGTTTTTGAAAAAATGGAAGCATTAAAACGTAACTTTTACTGTATTACTTGGTAAAAAGTGGTGTAAACAAACAGTGAGACTAAGGTGCTAGTGCTGACATATACAAAAACACAAAAACGAACAGACCATAAAATATCTCACTGCCTCAGATCACCCCAAAGGACCAAGAAACGATCACCATTGGGACAGAAATAAACAAACCCAGCTAGTAATGGAGTCCACTGTGCCACAACAGAGGGAATCCCCTCTACCAATATCATCAGATGAATAATCGTGATAATATACTACCCCGTAAAAACGGGGGCCACGCACTTTAAGACGGTAGGTATATCGGGGGATACCTCTCACGGAGCTCCTCCATGAGGGGTGTAGAATACAGTTTTGATAGATCCTACAATGGCAGTGTACAGATGCGATATGCTGGATATGCAGACAAATGCATGACCCTATATGACATAGGTCCTGGATGGACTGGACATCTCCCAACCAGTGGCCAAACAGACAATAACACCAATTTCACTGAGGGAAACCTCTCAAGGTGTATGTCCACATGGGCCACCTAATGGGATTTAATATTACGTCCAGCTGTTAGGAATATACTCATCTGCTTGTACTGGTAGTTATCACAGTCCTCCTGCAGAGTTGAGTTTAACAGGACTCTCTAGCGGTTTTCACAGACATCCGCCTTAAGGTATCCTGCTTAGAGTATGCCTCGCGACGCGTTTCTTCCTGAATAGATTCATCAGGGGATTATGGCATGATGGTGAGCAATCGCTGGTTTACTTACATTCTGCCAGCCCTTATAACAGAAAGTCACCGGCATTCATGGTCGCGCACTTCCGGAAGCCATGGTTCCTACTTCCGGTCTGAGAGAGCGCGCGCGCCTAGCGGCGGCGTGCATTCATGTGACCGGCCTTGTGTAACCCGTGGCACAACGTTAGAATTCGGGTATGTCAAGGCACATGCACCAAATTGTGACGCGCACAGTCTCCCTGGCAACCGGGACGCTCTGGCCCAGTGGCGTAGCGTCATTTCCGGTTTGTTACCACTTCTGAATCCTCATTCAGTGGAGACCTGTGCGTACCATATTATTTAGAGATGAGGCACACATTCTCGGTCATCTATTCATGGTGAACCGTTCCCACCGTGCTGCCTCACTCCACTATAAGACGGGTAAAAGATACCCTAAAGCCAAAAACGATAGGTATGTACGGGTAGATAAAACTATCCCTAAAACACTGTTAATACCCCCATGGACAAAGGCCTCCATAAAAGTACATACGTCAGACATAACCAAGACCCAGAATAACAAAGATTATCCCAAAATAGCAAAATAAATGAATAAATAGATACATACTTTATACGGAGTGACACGGCAGACCCTCAATGATGGAAAAGATAGGCAAAGGGTGAAACTACACAATCTCCTATTAGGCCCTCCCTATCCTGATCCCTACCTCACGTGGAGGTTGGCACCTTAAACCTGCGCAGTGGCGCCCCCACTCAACGGCGGCTGTCCCTAGAAAAAAGATGCCCTGGTGCCCCCTGCTTCTACAGGAAGGAAGAAAAGCTCAATTGGTCATTAAGACCATGTGGTGTTGTGGTTTGTAGTCGAAATATCCATTTGCTTTCCCTTTGCAAAATGTTCCTGTCCCAGTCACCACCTCTGTGGGGTTGGTATACTCTATCTATCCCCATGAATTTTATGGCCTTCAGATTGCCTTGGTGTACCCTGTTGATATGGTTAGCCACCGGGGTGTCTCTCCCTTTTATCATGTCCCTATGGTGCTCACCTACCCTCCTTCTCAGCTCTCTACTCGTCTTTCCAATATACTCCACTCCGCATTCACAAGTCATCTTATAGATTACACCCTTAGGGTACCGTCACACAGTGGCATTTTGATCGCTACGACGGCACGATTTGTGACGTTCCAGCGATATATCCGTGACGTTCCAGCGATCTCGCTGTGTCTGACACGCTCCTGCGATCAGGGACCCCGCTGAGAATCGTACGTCGTAGCAGATCGTTTGAAACTTTCTTTCGTCGTCTAGTGTCCCGCTGTGGCGGCATGATCGCATGGTGTAACAAAGGTGTGCACGATATTGTATACGATGTGCGCATAGTAACCAACGGCTTCTACATCGCACATACGTCATGAAATTATCGCTCCAGCGTCGTACATTGCAAAGTGTGACAGCAGTCTACGACGCTGGAGCGATATTGTTACGATGCTGGAGCGTCACGGACCGTGCCGTTGTAGCGATCAAAATGCCACTGTGTGACGGTACCCTTAGTCTTACAGTTTATGAAGTGGATGATGTGGAAGATTTTTCCTGTCACATTACTGACAAACTCCTTTCCTTGGCAAAGTGCCCCACAGTATTTACAGCTACCACATTTATAGCAACATTTCACTCTCTTGCCCAGCCATGTGGAGTTCACTTGAGGGAGGGGAGAGGTAAAATGGCTGTGGACCACTCTGTCTTTAATCGAATGGCCCTTTCTGAAAGTGATTTGTGGGGCCGGAGTAAGAATTTCCTTCAAATCACTATCCATCTGGAGGATCGGCCAGTGCTTTTTTTAAATTTCTCTCAAGTCTGTAGCTCCATTGGTGTACCTAGTGATCAGTCTCACATGTTGATCCCCTTCCTTTTTAGGGGTAGGTGTTAAGAGGTCTTTCCTCTGTTTCGTTAAAGATACACTATAAGCCTCCTTAAGAATCTTATCCGGATATCCCCGTTCTCGGAAACGTGCTCTGAGATCATCTGCTTGTTCATGATATGTGGAAGGCTGAGAGCAGTTTCTTCGGACACGCAAGTACTGTCCCTTGGGGATACCCTTCCTGAGCGGAGCAGGATGATTTGACTCCCACCGCAGGAGGGAGTTAGACGATGTTGGCTTTCTGTATGTACTCGTGGTTAATTGACCATCACTACCTTTTTCAATCAGGACGTCCAGGAATGGTAATCTGGTACGGTCCATCTCATTGGTAAAGTGTAAACCCAAATCATTATTATTAAGGCCTACTGCGAAGGAAACAAAACCTTCCTCACTGCCCCTCCAGATGACAAAAACATCGTCTATGTACCGCAGCCACATGACTATGTTATCCTCAGTAGACAATGTTTCACTGAAGGCGGGAGATCGCATCTCGGCTGCAGGAAAATGGCCGCCGTGATCGCCATCTGCGCACGCGCGGCATCCCACGGCCATTTTCCTGAAGCCCCGGGAAGCCGAGAAGAACCATCTGCGCACGCGCGGCCTCACAAAGATGGCCGCGCCCACCGATAAACGGCTGAATAGCGCAGATCGTGCTATTTTCCTTCAAGCTGCGCAGTGGATTCACCAGTTGGACATGCGCACACCACTACACCACCAACGGAGATCTGGGGGAGAAACAGCGCTGTCACCACGCCCATATGACCTGACCAGTGTGAGTGACAGCCCAAAACGGTGACTTTACAAAGGTATTTCAGCATTATAGGTGGGGAATAAAGGCTCACAAAATACACTAATGTAAAGCACAGCTCTGCCCCTATTTAACGGTATTTTTAGCTCATCTTGAAAAAACGGGGTGAAAGGTTCCCTTTAAAGCCATTTGAAATGAGTTTAGTTTTGTGCCATGTCTTTGATCTGCTTTTTTTTCTACAAAATTAAACAACTGAATGAACATCCTCCAAGGGCGGCGATTCCATAATTTTTGTCAGGGGTTGTAGATAGATATTACCCAGTATTGTAATCTACAGAACAGAAATTATAGACTAGTTATAATGTTCATGTCCAAAGAAAATTGGACAAAAAAGTCTCCAAGAATTTTTAGAAATATTTTATTTAAAAAATATTTTTGAGCAATAATTCACTTCTGATAACAAATTTGATTTAAGATTTAAGTTCATGATTGTTTAGGGTTTCAAAATAGCAAGTCTATTTGGAAGCCTTAAAGGTATTGTTACCTTTCAGATAATTTATGCCAATCAGTAAGCTCAATGATCCTAAGTGACATTAGGTTAATATATGGGTAGAGCCAGTGAGCCAATATATTTGCTGTCAGGGTGACCAGTAGCAAAACTAATGCTATGCTAGACAGAGGGAGCAGCTGACCTGGTAAGACCCAGAAAAGGTGACTACAACGTGGTTAGTTATATTTTAGCAAACTGCAGCTGGGACCAAATATTATCTGAAAGGGAAGAATCTCCTTAAATAGGTCATTATTTTGTTTCTGCTTGGCCATTCAGAGTTGGACTTGCTCCTAGATTTGATGCTCAGTGCATCACACGGCCTAACAGTTCAATGGACCTTCCGACTTACTTGTTCTCCATCTATTTCCAGTTGTACAATCTTATCTGGATCCTGTAAAGCCAAAGCTCCTAGGAAGAGGAGGGCAGAAAAGTATGGAAAACAAGTAGGTGGGAAGCTGTTGGTGTACCAAATGTTTGGTTTGAACAGTCATTTTGTGACTTTTGATAGCAAGTAATTTGAGGTATTGTCATGATTTGTATGATATTTTCATAAATTAGAGAGCTTTTTAATCTCATTTTACAGCAATTTCTTGTAGTAAGAAAAAATATAAGTACATCCCTGAACTAAGCTTGCTTCACATTTTAGTTAACCCCTTGGTGATAGCCGCTGTATACGTGCCAATTGGTTTCCATGGCAGCCAGGGACTTTCTGAAGGTCTCCATGCCTACCAGATGCAATCTATGAAGCTTAGAAGGACTCCATAGGAGATGTGTGATTTCACAGTACACTGCAATACTATTGTACTTCAGTCTGTTGCATGGAAGTGAAAATGAATACAGATTGAAGTCCTCTAATGAAAAACAGAAAAAAGTGAAAAAAATTAAGTGTTCCCTTCATTTCTGCATGTGGGGCTCATATTTGATACTGAAAAAAATATAAGAGATTTTGAACATTTGCATGTCATTAACATGCCAATCCTTCCTTTGAGTTTTGATTTTCAAAACTCCACAACTTTACCTTCTTGGTTTGCAATTTCAATATTGAGGAGTGTAAGTATTTAATGTGAATTTTCATATATGTATACTTTGCCATAACTAGAAAGAGATGTTCGGAATATCAAATTACAAAATTCACAATTTTACAGAAATATCTGAGAACTTAGTACTCACGTGAATAGGCCGATATTGCTGAACTGTTTCCGGTCACATTATTCTCCCCAACGACAGCAGAGACCAGCAATGTGTAATAATTCCCCGGTGTCAGGCCTTCAATTGTAGCAGAAGTTGTGGCCACAGTTTTATTGAATGTTGGATCTCCCAGAATCTGGATTTCATAAGAACTTGCATTCCCATCTGGCTTTGCCCAGCTCAGAGATATAGAAGTGGTGGTGATGACACCCGACATGAGGTTCTCCACTACTTCAGGTTCTTAAATGAACAGAAGAGATACAATTAGCTAAAAAATGATTTATTAATAAAACTATATCTTGCCATTAGAGCATACTTTAAAGATTTTTCCATTGTTATTCACTTTTGCATCAGGAAATGAGCAGCACCATGGACATTGATCCTGCATATATCTATGTCCTAGTCATCACTAATTAAAAAAAGATATGTGTTTAATACCTGCCGATACTATGCTCCATAGTATGTTTGGAGCAAATCATCTTTCCCCTGTTCCCGACCAGTCCCTTTTGCATTTAATAGCTCTGATAGTTTTTTTGGATGCCAGTTTCTGACATTTTTTTCCTTTTAAATAATTCCATAATCAGTAGTATAAGAAAGTTTGTGGCTACAGATCACCCCATTCAATATGCATGGTGTTCCTGGGCAATGCACTAGATCAGATCGTTCCAGATGCGGTGATAACAAATGTGTACTTTTTTACATTAAAAAATACTTATTTATGGGTATAATAAATATTTTATTTTTTTGCACAAGATTCATTAAAGGGGTGCATAATTCTTAAAATTCAGGGCATCTTGCTCCAGTTCTACTTTCATTAAAAGTGATGAGTCGCCAGTCTTAGTGAATCAGCCATAATGTCAAAACTTTCACAATCAATTCAATTTCTAATTTACTTGAGCATGGCCATAATGGATAGATGCATTGTGTAAATATATATTATCTCAATAAAAGAAATACCCACTTGTATACACAGATATCTCTGAACTGTTTCCGGTCACATTATTGTCCCCAACAACAGCAGAGACCAGCAATGTGTAATAATTCCCCGGTGTCAGGCCTTCAATTGTATCAGAAGTTGAAGTCACAGTTTTATTAAAAGATGGATCTCCAAGAATCTGGATTTCATAAGAGCTTGTATTTCCATCTGGTTTCTCCCAGATCACAGATATAGAAGTGGTGGTGATGCTCCCAGTCATCAGGTTCTTCACTAGATCAGGTTCTGGTATAAAACAGAAAAGATAGAAACAATGTGAAACTCTAGGTTTTATAATAGAATTTGCTAGTAAGGCTGTACTACAGCTTCTCAAGGTGCAATATTTTTATTACGATAGAAATACCCACTTGTATACACAGATATTTCTGAACTGTTTCCGGTCACATTATTCTCCCCAAAAACAGCAGTGACCAGCAATGTGTAATAATTCCCCGGTGTCAGGCCATCAATTGTATCAGAAGTTGAAGTCACAATTTTATTGAAAGTTGGATTTTCCAGAATCTGGATTTCATAAAAACGTATATTCCCATTTGGTTTCTCCCAGCTCAGAGATATAGAAGTGGTGGTGATCATCTCAGCCATGAGGTTCTTCACTACTTCTGGTTCTATTATGGAACAGAGAAGATATAACTTTTGCCAACAATAGATTTAATAAAGAAATTAGCATAATAAGATTATATTGTATCTTCTTATAATCTTTTATTATATTTGGAATAGCTTTCCAGCCAAATCTGTCCTTTTCTCTTATAATGAAATAGTATTTTATTTGATGACAATGGAGGCCTCAGTATGTGAGCAACTCAATCTATAAAGCACCATCACTGCAATACAGGTAGTGCAGTGCCTCCTCTTATGGTAATAGCTGCTATGAGTTTGTTTTACTGTGATGCAAATACATATACACATAATTTTATTTTATAAATGTGTAACTAAGAGCAGTGGTCAAACGTTGATTATTAGGTTTCATTTCACCACACAGTTATGACCATTTTCTGTCCAGCAGCAATATTTGCAACACAACGGGAAACACTGCCATTATGATTGTCACCCTTGATTTCGCTTCTAAAAAGATGATGTTCAACTGTGAATGTTTTAAAACAATGATTGTGGTATTGTCTAGGGCAGCGGTTCCCAACCTGTAGCTCGCGAGCCACATGTGGCTCGCCTGCTCCTGAAATGTGGTTCGCCAACGGTCACAGCAAAGAAGACTGTGTTAAGTCCCCAGGGAGCCGCCCCACGGCCTGTAATACCCGCCCCGCTGATGGTAATATGCCACCCCTCCTGTGTCAATCACTGACTGTATTCACTCCTGCGCAGTTTCACTGTGCTCTATTGAAGCTGCACAAAGTCTTGTGAGACTTCACAAATCTCACAAAACTTTGGTACTGCGGCTTCAATAGAGCACAGTGACCCACACCACCAGGGCTGCCATCAGGGCATTACTGCCCTGACTGGCGTATGGGGCCTGATCAGCAGAGGAGGCCCACGTCG
Source organism: Ranitomeya imitator (assembly GCF_032444005.1). Lineage (NCBI taxonomy): Eukaryota > Metazoa > Chordata > Amphibia > Anura > Dendrobatidae > Ranitomeya > Ranitomeya imitator. The sequence goes on along the minus strand of NC_091286.1, from coordinate 415,495,768 downwards.
GGCCCCGTCTCTTCTGCTGATCGAGCCCCAGCGGCAGGCTTCTGCTCCGTGCAGTAACTGAACCTGCATCCGAGACGCAAGTTCAGTTACTCTATTGCAGTGTGGGCCCAGGCCCGCACGGCAATAGATAAAGCCGCCAGCCAATCGGAGGCTGGCAGCTGACGTCAGCGCGCACTTCACTGGCATATGACGTTATTGTCATTCTCTGGCAAGTGCGTGCTTGAGACATCTGAAGGGATCATCATTACCACAGGAGCGCGGCAAGGTATGAAGAAAGTTGTTTTTTGTTTTTTATTTTTTTATTTTTTTAAAGCAAAATGTTTCACTGGCAGGATGGAGACACATGGACCATGTGTCTCCATCCATGTGTCTCCATCCTGCCCGGGGCAGAATAGAGATACGGGTGCAGGATGGGAGACAAGGGGGCAGAATGGAGACAAGGGGGCAGGATGGGAGACACGGGGGCAGAATGGAGACAAGTGGCAGAATGGAGACACAGATGGATGGAGACATGGGGTTAGAATGGAGACACGGGGAAGAATGGAGACAAGGGGCAGGATTGGAGACACGGGTGAGAACGGAGACATGGAGACGGGATGGGAGACACAGGTCGAGATGGGAAACACGGGGTAGGATTGTAGACATGGGGCAGAATGGAGACACAAAGGGCAGAATGGAGAAAAGGGGCAGAATGGAGACACGGGGCAGAATTGAGACAAGGGGGCAGAATGGAGACAAGGGGCAGAATGGAGATAAGGGGACAGAATGGAGACAAGGGGCAGAATGGAGACAAGGGGCAGAATGGAGACACGGCAGCAGGATGTGAGAAACGGGCAGAATGGAGACGGGGCAGAATGGACACAGAGGGCAGGATTGGAGACACGGTGCAGGATGCAGACATGGTGCAGGTTGGAGACAGATGGTGCAGGAACATGGGGCAGGATGGAGACAGATGGTGCATGATCATGGGGCAGGATGGAGACAGATGGGGCATCATCATGGGGCAGGATGGAGACACATGGTGCAGGATCATGGGGCAGGATGGAGACAGATGGTGCAGAATCATGGGGCAGGATGGATACAATGGAGACAGATGGGGCAGGATCATGGGGCAGGATGGAGACAGATGGGGCAGTATCATGGGGCAGGATGGAGACACATGGCGCAGGAATATGGGGCAGGATGGAGACAGATGGTGCAGGATGGAGACAGATGGGGCAGTATGGAGACAGATGGGGCAGGATCATGGGGCAGGATCATGGGACAGATGGGGCAGGATCATGGGGCAGATGGGTCAGGATCATGGGGCAGATGGGGCAGGATGGGATATCACATGGAGGCAAGATGGGAGAACATATGGCTGGAACAAGGAATGAGACACACGGGGGTCAGGATGGGGGATATTACTGCAGTGAGGTATTTATTTTATTTTTTGAGGATAGTGTTTTAAATTGGGGAGGCGGTCCTGTTACTGTGCAGAGCAACACTGTCACCTTTTTTTCTTCATCAGGTGTAGTTTAGAATTTGGGGGAAAAAAAATAATGTGTTCTGCAAGTGGAGCTCTAGATAATTGTGTTATTTCCTGCAGAGACAAGCCCTGGCTGGAAGAAGTAACGGTTGTCTGTGCTGGATGAAGATGAAAAGCAAAGATGAAGGACTTCACGTACAGACATCACAGGTGACTCAGTGTGTTACCTGTACACTGACCCTATACACTGTACTACAATGTGGCTCTCAACCAACTTTCATAGCAGAATGTGGCTCTCAAGGTAAGAAAGGTTGGGGACGCCTGGCCTAGGAATTCTAAGCTAAAGGGAATCTGTTAGTAGGATCAATCCTCTGGAACAGTCTAATATGGTTCAGTTTTATTCCTTAATAAACCAAGTTTTTCTTATGAGTAAACTAGAGATAGGTCCAATGCTATCGCATTGGGAGTGCGGTGAAATTAACATCTGTGTATGCTTAGTGGTGCTGACAGGAGCAGCGGACATGTCTCACACCGTTTGCACTTTCCAACATAGCGTTTTTTTCGTATTTTAAGATTATAAGACACACTCCAAATTTTGAGGAGAAAAATAAGAAAAAAAAATGTTTTGAATAAAATGGTGGTGCTTCTTATAATCCATGCATCTTATTGCGTACCGGGGGGTGGTGGCTGCAGTGAAGTGGGGTCACAGGGTCGCTGCTGGAGGAGGCAGGAGTGGGGTGATGCTGCAGGCCACAGGCAGGGGTGAGGGGGGGCTCCGATGTGTGGCACGCTGCTGCTGGGGTATTGTGCTGCTGTTGGGGTCTTCTGCTGCTGGCAGATGTCTCCGGGTGCCCGGCGGTTGCTGACCGGTGCTGTGGGTGTCTCCATTGCCCAGCAGTACTGCGTGGGTGTCCGGCGCTGCCTGGTGCTCTGCCAACATTTTAGAACTGGCCAGAGCCCCGGCACCTCCACGGTTCCATGTGCGGTGGTCCTCGAGAATATGGCCGCCACCGGGGGTGGCGCATGCACAGATGGTGATCTCGGGACCAAGATCTCGAGAGATGAGATCTCAGTGCTGAACATTTCTGTTCAGTTGGAGCATCGATATTTGCAGCATAGGCAAGACATGCTGCCATATTGGTTGTCATCTTTGAATTAGCTTCTTGCTATCTTATATTTAAGTTACATTAAAATATTAAGAAAAGGGTCTAAGAAGGGTCTAAACATAATAGAACATTTTAAGTAATCAGAAGGGTTTTTTCTCTTTAGTATACTCATTTCCTGGCTAAAGTGAAAAGTGATTAAAAATAGCCTCTCTCAATCTGGATGACACGTCTCATTCTAGATTTCATAGACAAACCTTTGATTTCAACGGGCACCATGTAATGCTAATATATGAAATACTCACTTGTATACACAAGTATTTGTGAACTGTTTCCGGTCACATTATTCTCCCCAACAACAGCAGTGACAAGGAATATGTAATAATTTCCAGGTGTCAGGCCTTCAATTGTATCAGAAGTTGAAGTCACGGTTTTATCAAAAGTTGGATCTCCCAGAACCTGGATTTCATAAGAACTTGCATTTCCATCTGGTTTTTCCCAGCTCAGAGATATAGAAGTGGTGGTGATGATTCCATTTGACAGGTTCTTCACTACTTCAGGCTCTATTATGAAACAGAAAAAATATAAATAATGTTCAACACTCGCTTTTATAAAGAGGTGCGCCCGAAAAGACAGTATAGCAAATTCTCATGGTCCAAAATGTCATAGTTTCAGAAAATACTTTTATGCCCAACGATGACAAAAGTATTCTCACAGTGATACCTTTATTGGCTGACCAGAAAAAAATATATGTCTGCAAGCTTTCAGGGAACAGGGGCTCCTTCTTCAGGCAAGATTACAAATTAGTTTACCGTATTTTCTGGTTTATAAGACGACTGGGTGTATAAGACGACCCCCAACTTTTCCATATAAAATATGGAATTTGGGATATACCCGCCGTATAAGACAGGGGTCATCTTATACGCCCAGTCATCGTATACGGCGTGTGGTTCCCAGGGTCTGGAGGAGAGGAGACTCTCCTTCAGGCCCTGGGATCCATATTCATGTAAAAAATAAAGAATAAAAATAAAAAATATGGATATAGTCACCCCTCCGACGGACCCTGGCTCTCAGCGCTGCAAGCATGTGCCTCTGTTCCTAAGAATGCAGTGAGTGAAGGACATTCGATGATGTCGCGGTCACGCGACCGCTCACGTGACCGCTCACGTGACCGCGACATCATCGAAGGTCCTTCACTCACTGCATGCTTAGGAACGGAGGCAGACGCTTGCACCGCTGAGAGCCACGGTCCGTCGGAGGGGTGAGTATATCCATATTTTTAATTTTTTGAGTCTCCTCTCCTTCAGACCCTGGGAACCATCCAGGATCGCTCCATGCACCCGTACCCAGCGTATAGGACGACCCCTGACTTTTGGGACAATTTTTAGGGGTTAAAAAGTCATCTTATATGCCGGAAAATACGGTATATGAATTACACCAGCGTCCTCAATGACAAGGGAAACCTAAAAAATGATTTTGATTTAAAAAAAATAGGATATACAGCTGCTGGCAAAACTCAGGATCCTGTGTGAAAAGTCCCATATGCAAAATAGTAATACTGAAATCAAATGGTTTGCTGCGCTAATCCTTATAATGGTCACCTAATGAATATATAACCTTGAATGATGCCTAGTCAATAATGTAACTATAAAAATAATGTTCAATATAACAAGTAGAAAGCCAATGTCATGTTAGGCTGCCGTCACGCTAGCAGTATTTGGTCAGTATTTTACTAATTATTGATTCGGCATCATTCAAGGTTATATATTCATTAGGTGACCATTATAAGGATTAGCGCAGCAAACCATTTGATTTTAGTTTTAAGATTACAAATGAATTAATAAGACAAGAGCACAACATTTAAGAGATATTACAGAAGGATATTTGTTCATGAAGTGGGAGGTGTGATGTCTCTTAAATGTTGATGCCTCACACCTCATTAACAAATGTCCTGCTGGACTATCTCTTAAATGGTGTGCTCTTGTCTTATTAATTCATTTGTAATCCTGCCTGAAGAAGGAGCCCCCGTGCCCTGAAAGCTTGCAAACATATTTTTTATCTGGTTAGTTAATAAAGGTATCACTCTGAGCATAGTTTTGTCGTCGTTGGGCATAAAAGTATTTACATCGGTTTTTCTGGCTAGCACGGCCCCATGATATTTATTTATTTTTATATAGCGCTAACATATTCCGCAGCGCTTTACAGTTTGCACACATTATCATCACTGTCCCTGTTGGGGCTCACAATCTAAATTCCCTATCAGTATGTCTTTGAAATGTGGGAGGAAACCGGAGTGCCCGGAGGAAACCCACGCAAACGCGGAGAGAACATACAAACTCCTTGCAGATGTTGTCCTTGGTGGGGTTTGAACCCAGGACTCCAGCGCTGCAAGGCTGCTGTGCTAACCACTACGCCACAGTGCTGTTATTGTACATCAAATTTTCTGAAAAATACCTACTTGTATACACAGATATTTCTGAACTGTTTCCAGTCACATTATTCTCCTCAACAAAACAGCAGTGACCAGCAATGTGTAATAATTCCCTGGTGCCAGGCCTCCAATTGTATCCAAAGATGAAGTAACAGTTTTATTTCCATCTAGTTTTTTCCAGCTCAGAGATATAGAGTGGGTACGGAAAGTATTCAGACCCCTTTACATTTTTCCCTCTTTGTTTCATGCAGCCATTGGGTAAATTCAAAAAAGTTCAATTTTTTCACATTAGTGTACACTTTGCACCCCATCTTGACTGAGAAAAAACAGAAATGTAGAAATTTTTGAAAATTTAATAAAAAAGAAAAAAGATGGTTCTACTCCTTCATTGGAGTCCAGCTGTGATTAATGAAACTGACAGGACTTGATTTGGAAAGGCCCACACCTGTTTATATAAGACCTCACAGCTCACAGTGCATGTCTGACCTAATGAGAATCATGCGGTCAAAGGAACTGGCTAACAAGCTTAGAAACAGAATTACAGCGAGGCACAGATCTGACCAAGGTTACAACAGACTTTCTGCAGTACTCAAGGTTCCCAAAAGCACAGTGGCCTCCATAATCCTTAAATGGAAGAAGTTTGACACCACCAGTAGTCTTCCTAGACCTGACCTTCCAGCCAAACTGAGCAATTGTGGGAGAAGAGCCTTGATGAGAGAGGTAAAGAAGAACCCCAAGATCACTGTGGCTGAGCTCCAGAGATGCAGTAGGGAGATGGGAGAAAGTTCCACAAAGTCAACTATCATTGCAGCCCTCCACCAGTCTGGCCTTTCTGGCAGAGTGGCCCGACGGAGGCCTCTCCTCAGTGCAAGACATATGAAAGCCCACATAGAGTTTACACACAAAAAACACATAAAGGGCTCCCAAGCTATGATAAATAAGATTCTCTGGGCTCATGAGATGAAGATAGACCGTTTTGGTAATAATTCTAAGCGGTATGTGTGGAGAAAACCAAGCACTGCTCATCACGTGCCCAATACAATCCCAACAGTGAAACATGGTGGTGGCAGCACTATGGGAGTGTTTTTCAGCTGCAGGGACAGGACGAGTGGTTGTCATTGAAGGAAACATGAATGAGGCCAAGTGCAGAGATATCCTGGATGTAAACCTATTCCAGAGTGCAATGAACCTCAGACTTGGCTGAAGGTTCACCTTCCAACAAGACAATGACCAAAAGTAGAGATGAGCGAGTGTGCTCACTTGTCGGGTTTTCCAAGTATGCTCTGGTGGTCTCCGAGTATTTATGGCGCGCTTGGAGATTAGGTTTGAGTCCCCGCAGATGCATGATTTATGGCTGCTTGACGGCCTAAATACATGCGGGGGTTGCCTGTTTGTTAGGGAATCCCACACATCTATTCAAGCTGTCAAGCAGCTGCAAATCATGCAGCTTTGGCAGTAGCGTAGCTACTGGGGGCAGAGGGGGCCATCGACCAGGCCCACCCAGAGCTACCCTACTGTACCCTACTGTACAGAGAGGTGAGTATTTATATATTTATTTTTATGGGGGCTGCCTTATACTACAGAGTCTGCCTATGGGGGACTGGTTTATACTACAGAGTCTGCCTATGGGCTCTGCCTTATACTACAGAGTCTGCCTATGGGGGTGCTGCCTTATACTGCAGAGTCTGCCTATGGGGAGGGTGCTGCCTTATACTACAGAGTCTGCCTATGGGGGGTTCTACCTTATATTACAGAATCTGCCTATGGGGGGTGGTGCCTTATACTACAGAGTCTGCCTATGGGGGTTTTGCCTTAGGCCGGCGTCACACTGGCGTTTAAAACGGCCGAGTGCAATGCGATAAAAAATCGCATTGCACTCGGACCAATATTAAGTTATGGGGCCGCTCCCAGCAGCCGACTTTTTGTCGGCCGTTTTCCTCGGTCCGAGACAATCGCAGCATGCTGCGATTGTCTCGGACCGAGGAAAACTCGCGGCTCACTCGCACCCATATAAGCCTATGGGTGCGAGTAAGACAGCGCACACCACTCGGATAACATCCGAGTGATGTGCGCTATAAGCGGACCCCAGCAATGGAGGAGATGGAGAAATTAATTTCTCCGCCTCCTCCGCAGCTGTGCTCCGATCCTCCCTGTGCGAGAGAATCGGAGCACAGACGGATGACACTCGGCTCCTACTCTGCTGCGAGAAGGAGCCGAGGGTCATTAGCATATCGCATCCGATGCTCTCGCATCGGATGCAATACGCTAGTGTGACGCCGGCCTTATACCAGAACCTGTCTATGGGGGGTGCTGCCTTATACTACAGAGTTTGCCTATGAGGGCTGTATTATACAATATAGAGTAGGCCTATGGGGGTGCATTATACAATATAGAGAAGGCCTATGGGGAGTGCATTATACTATATGAAGGCCTATGAGGAGTGCATTATATTATGTAGAGGCCTATGGGGAGTGCATGATACTATATTGAGGACTATCTTGTGCATTATACTATATGGAGGCTATCTAGGGGGCCATCAAACAGTGTGGAGATTACAGCAAGGAGGTCATCATACAGTGTTGTAGCCATCAAACAGTTTGTGGGCTACTAAAAGGTCAGTATAGTGTGTGGGTGGTACTATACAGTGATGGAGCATTATACTGTGTATAAGAAAGCATGATACTGCGTATAAGGGAGCTGTACAGGGGAGACTATGGACATTATTAAATTATTATTAAAGTGGTCACTTATTGATACAGGGGAACTCAGGTTACTGTGACTATCAAAGGGGCACACAAGGCATTATTACTTTCTAGGGGAAAAATGTGGGCTCTGTTTTCTAGGGCACTTGAAGGGTTGCTTTAGAATTTAGAAGGCACAGAGAACCACACAGCAGGTGCAGTAACAGGGACACATACGGCAGCAGCGGCTCAGTATTTGGATATCAGCAGGATGAGGAGTTTGTGCAGGTTGGGAATAGATGGTGATGGGGCTGGAATATGAGAAGTGAAATATGTCTTTGTTGTAATCTCTGCAGCTGAGTCATGGCTGAAAAAAGTTGTCGTGTTGGTCTGGGCCAGATGGAAAAGACGGGAAAAGTCTACGATTCCATCAGTAATCGTCAGCAGTAAGTCATTATCTGTAACTGTGCTGTGATCACTTATATGTTCTGTAGGACTGGTATTTACCACTGACCATATGGCACTAAGATCCAAGTTGGTCGTTGTATAAAGATTATTTTCAGCAACATCGTAGTCATCTGCTGAGGTTCTCCTCCACTATTAGGGTGAGTCAGCGAGTTGTAATCAAGGTTACCTGCTTAGGGGCCCACTCTGAAGTTTCGTCCCCCCGGAACCAAAACTCTAGCTATGCCTCTGAGCTGTGGCAACTCAAACCTAATCTCCGTGCACGCCATAAATATTCAGAGACACTCGAGCATGCTCAGAAAACCTGAGAAATGAGCACACTTGCTCATCACTAACCCTAAGTACACAGCTAAAATAACAAAGGAGTGGCTTCAAAACAACTCTGTGACCATTTTTGACTGGCCCAGCCAGATTCCTGACCTAAACCCAATTGAGCATCTCTGGAGAGACCTAAAAATAGCTGTTCACCAACATTCACCATCCAACCTGATGGAACTGGGGATGATCTGTAAGGAAGAATGGCAGAGGATCCCCAAATCCAGGTGTGAAAAACTTGTTGCAACATTCCCAAGAAGACTCATGGCTGTACTAGCTCAAAAGGGTGTTTATACTCAATACTAATGAAAGGGTCTGAATACTTATGACCATGTGATATTTCAGTTTTTCTTTTTTAATAAATTTGCAAAAATTACTACATTTGTATTTTTTAAGTCAAGATGGGGTGCAGAGTGTATATTAATGAAAAAAAATGAACTTCTTTGAATTTACCAAATGGCTGCAATGAAACAAAGAGTGAAAAATATAAATGAGTATGAATACTTTCCGAACCCACTGTAGAAGTTGTGGTGATGATCCCATTCATCAGGTTCTTCACTACTTCAGGTTCTTGAATGCAACAGAAAAACATACTGTCCAACATATGCAATACATTGCATCTTAATAAGGTGCAGCATTTCGTAGTTTACTCATGTGAGGTAAAATTACCAAAAACTGTCAATTAATTTTTCCTACATCTTCTAGTCCTTGTTTTTATGGAATTGAGTTATATTTTAGTTGCTATTAAGCCATACTTTTTATCATATTTCGATGGGATATCCAGCCAATCCTGACCCTTTTATCTTGATAAAAATTCTGAAATGCCAAAAAAATATTCTATGACACTGGAGGAATGGAGAGGAGTAGCACTCCATTAATGAAACACCTTCACCAAAGTACATTAGTGCAGTGCCTCCTTTTTTGTAATTTAAACTAATACAAGTAGCTTAGACTGCTATGATTGCTTTGATATTATTTTTCTGTAGTATGAATGCAAGAAATTATGGTCATACAGGTGGAATAAATTTAAGAGCAATAGTTAAACAATGGTAATTAGGATTCTTGTCATGACAAAGTCTTGGTCATTTTTTTGACAAGAAGTATTGCCAAATTACTTATTACCTTTGGTTTTATCTTCTCAACTGCTGATGTTCAACTATCACTTTTATGTTAAGAAAATGAGTTATTATGTTTAAAATAATTATTGTAGAATAGTCTAGTATTTAGATGTGAGTGAATAAATTTAAGTGAAATTGAATTCTACTTGATTATTACAAAACTATGCATTCGCCAAAATCCAGCTTTTTAGTAATTCATTACTATGTGGATCCAGCAAAAGGGTGGCCATCATTTCTCAGAACAATAAAAGGTCATCAAAATGTTAAAAACAATCTTTTCGGGCACATGCGCAAAATCCTCCTGGGCATAGAAAACCCTGAAGCCTCAGCTTAACAAGTGAGATGTGGGAATTTCAGCGCTTTCGATGGAGATCCAAAAATAAAACAAGGACTGGACAGTTGGCGGTGGGGAGCAGAGGGGCTGGAGAGGTGAGCAGTGAAGTAGGTATAGAGATTGATTTACTTTTTCATATATTATGTTCATTCTGGTCTGGTGAGAGAATAAGGGAATATCTCAGCAAATTGAATTTCCAGGAAAATACTAGCAAATTTTGCCTGATTGCAGGTGACGCCTGCGCCCTAGTTGAGCCAGAAGCCATGGCCTCGAGTAAAGATTCTGAAGATGATGTGTGCCAAAAGGGTGTAACAACTCTGCTGGCATCACGGCATGGCCTCTCATCTCTCACACTATCTTACCCACTGCTCCAGGTCAGGATGTGGTTTCTGTTTCTTGCCAGCTCCATATTCTCTGCCTCTGCATGTTTCCTAGCTGTGTGCATAGGGGGCGGCACCTGAACTCTCTGGTTCTTATAGGAATCAGGTGCACCTGTATAATCTGTTCCTGACCAATTACCAAGAGGCCTCCAGTATTTACTGCAGCTCCACCCAGTGAACTAAGCCTGTGCAATGTGTTAACTCAGTTTGTGTTTTTCCTCTGAGTTGCCAGGCCTAGCTCTGTGTTACTCCCTCTCTAGAGGCTTTTCTCCTTGCCTTGCCTTAATCTTGCTTGTCTCCCTCCAGGAGGCTGTATATCCTGGTCCCTGTGTCTTTGTTCTTGTACCTTGTCTTGTTCCATTACCTTGTCTGTACTTAGTCCTATCTCTGTCTCCTTGTCTGTGTCTTCCTTCCCTTGCTCTGTCTTTCCTTGTGTTCTCAGTCTGCTTATGCTCCGCACTTTTGCAGCTCTGCCTGCTCTGAACCCTTGTGATTTTGCCTGGGCTTCGCTCTCTTGCAGCTTTGCCTCTGCTCCGCACTCCTGCGGTTCTGCTCCATTCTACTCTGCTCTGCTGCTGCAGAGACCTCTTGCTGCAGCTCCTCTCCGCATTCATTGCAGTTCCGCTCTGCTTAGCTTTTGCTGCTGCAGAGACCTCTTGCTGCAGCTCCTCTCCGCATTCCTTGCAGTTCCGCTCTGCTTAGCTTCTGTTGCTGCTCCATCTCCTGCTGCTCTACCACTCCTATCCGCAGTCTTGTGGTTCTCTCCTTTGTGAACAGGTCCCAGCCTGTTCTTTCACACTCCAATCCTTCCTGCTTGTTTCCTTACCTGCATCTTCTGTATGAACAGGTCCCTACCTGTTTCTTTATACTCCTTTCCTTCTGGCTTGTTTCCGTACCTGCATCTTCTGTGTGAACAAGTCCCTACCTGTTCCTTCATACTCCTTTCCTTCCTGCTTGTTTTCTTACCTGCACCTCCTGTGTGAACAGGTCCCTACCTGTTCCTTCATACTACATATCCGTACCTGTACCTCCTGTGTGAACATGTCCCTACCTGTTCCTTCATACTACATATCCGTACCTGCACCTCCTGTGTGAACAGGTCCCTACCTGTTCCTTCATGCACCACACCAACCAGCCCTGTGTCTCTGCCATTCCTGCCAGCCCTGTGTCTCTGCCGTTCCTGCCAGCCCTGTGTCTCTGCCATTCCTGCCAGCCCTGTGTCTCTGCCGTTCCTGCCAGCCCTGTGTCTCTGCCGTTCCTGCCAGCCCTGTGTCTCTGCCTTTTCCTGCCAGTCCTGTCTCTGCCAACCTTGTGTCTCAGCCGTGCCAGCCTACTCATCTGAGTTTCATCCGTGCTCATCTGCTAGTCCTTCCTGATACCCACACCTGTCCTAGTGTTCCTGTTCTCCAAGTGGGATCAACAGCCACAGCCAGACACCACCTTGGAGTAGCACCTGGCAGCTGACTGCCGCACAAGCCTGATCTCACCATCAGAGGCTCCAGTGAAAACCAAGGCAGCTGTCATAGTCACTCCCCATTGGCTCACGCCCTTCAGTCAGGGTGTGAGCGTGACAAAGGGAGGGGGAAAGAAGAGGATCTAACAGCTGAATGATGTGTAGGGAGAAGGGCACGTTGCCCAATCCCCATGAGAAGCCTGCATGTAGCGTTGTACAATGTAATGTGTACTGAGTGATATGTAATGTTATATGATGTTAAGTATAATGGCCACACAATGGCAATAACATTGCTATAGTATGCAGAGCACAAGACAGTGAGTAGGGTAAAATAGAGTTAAGTCCAGAGTTTATCCCAGAAAGGGAGGGGCTATGCAGCAGGATCTGAAAGAACTTTGTGGTTGTTATTCACAAAGAGCTGTGAGTGTGCAGAATAATGGCCTCTGGCCTAGTGTGAGCAGTGATGAATGCAGTGGGTGTCCCTGTTGCAACAGAGAAACTACTGGAGCAGATAGTAAAAGCCTATAAGAGAGAAAGATAGCAAACATTATACAATCTAAGATGGTGCCGAGTACAAATCTTAAAATGGTGTGAGTGGCGCTAAATGGCTAGATGGACCAGTCCATCATGGGCAAATCTGAAGAGAAGCTGTGCAAAAATCCGTCCAGCCCCAGGCGAGGCTTGGCCAGAGAGGTTGATCCATGGTGAGAAGTTGTACTTGCATGATTTTTATTTTTTAAAATGCAAGAACACATGCTTGCATATTAGTAAATTAAAAAAACCTTTAAAAAAATTAATATAAGTTCATTTCAAAGTTATGTCCCATTTTCCTGTCCAGTTGCCGCAGCGATATTTGCAACAGAGGCAACAGTAAGCACTGCCATACTGTTTGCATCCTTGAATTAGCTTCTTGAAAGTTATTGTTCAACTATCACAATAACATTAAGAAAAAGGGTTAATTAATCTATAAAAAAAAAACTACTGATGTAAACCTAATACAGAATTTCAAGGCAATAGAGGGGGATTTTCTCTTTACGATCTTCATCTCTTGGTTAGAATGAAGAGCGATTATAAAACCAACTATCCATCTGTAGTAGCTGTCTTACTGTATATTAACCCCTTTCTGACATCGGACGTACTATCCCGTCGAGGTGGGGTGGGCCCCTATGACCACAGACGGGATAGTACGTCCAGCGCGATCGGCGGCGCTCACGGGGGGAGCGCAGCCGATCACGGCCGGGTGTGAGCTGCCTATCGCAGCTCACATCCGGCACTATGTGCCAGGAGTGGTCACGGACCGTTCCCGGCACATTAACCCCTGGCACACCGCGATCAAACATGATCGCGGTGTGCCGGCGGTACAGGGAAGCATCGCGCAGGGAGGGGGCTCCCTGCGGGCTTCCCTGAGCCCCCCACAGCAACGCGATGTGATCGCGTTGCTGCGAGGGTCTGCTCACCTCCCTCCCTGCTCCAGGGCCAGATCCAAGATGGCCGCGGCATCCGGGTCCTGCAGGGAGGTAGGTGGCTTCACAGAGCCTGCTCAGAGCAGGCACTGTGAAGCCTGCAGTGCTGCATGTCAGATCGGTGATCTGACAGAGTGCTGTGCAAACTGTCAGATCACCGTTCTGTGATGTCCCCCCCCCCCGGGACAAAGTAAAAAAGTAAAAAAAAAATTTCCAAATGTGTAAAAAAAATAAAAGAAAATATTCCTAAATAATGAAAAAAATATATATATATTATTCCCATAAATACATTTCTTTATCTAAATTAAAAAAAAAAAACAATAAAAGAACACATATGTAGTATCGTCACGTCCGTAACGGCCCGACCTATAAAACTGGCCCACTAGTTAACCCCTTCAGTAAACACCATAAGAAAAAAAAAAAAAAACGAGGCAAAAAACAACGCTTTATTATCATACAGCCGAACAAAAAGTGGAATAACACGCGATCAAAAAGACAGATATAAATAACCATGGTACCGCTGAAAACGTCATCTTGTCCCGCAAAAAACGAGCTGCCATACAGCATCATCAGCAAAAAAATAAAAAAGTTATAGTCCTGAGAATAAAGCGATGCAAAAATAATTATTTTTTCTATAAAATAGTTTTTATCATATAAAAGCGCCAAAACATAAAAAATTATATAAATGAGGTGTCGCTGTAATCGTATTGACCCGAAGAATAAAACTGCTTTATCAATTTTACCAAACGCGGAACGGTATAAACGCCTCCCCCAAAAGAAATTCATGAATAGCTGGTTTTTGGTCATTCTGCCTCACAAAAATCGGAATAAAAAGCGATCAAAAAATGTCACGTGCCCGAAAATGTTACCAATAAAAACATCAACTCGTCCCACAAAAAACAAGACCTCACCTGACTCTGAGGGCCAAAATATGGAAAAATTATAGCTCTCAAAATGTGGTAACGCAAAAAATATTTTTTGCAATAAAAAGCGTCTTTCAGTGTGTGACGGCTGAAAATCATAAAAATCTGCTAAAAAACCCGCTACAAAAGTAAATAAAACCCCCCCTTCATCACCCCCTTAGTTAGGGAAAAATTAAAAAAATTAAAAAATGTATTTATTTCCATTCTTCCATTAGGGCTAGGGTTAGGGTTAGGGTTAGGGTTAGGGCTAGGGTTAGGGCTAGGGTTAGGGCTAGGGTTAGGGCTAGGGTTAGGGCAAGGGCTAGGGTTAGGGCTAGGGTTAGGGCTAGTGTTAGGGCTAGTGTTAGGGCTAGGGTTAGGGTTAGGGCTAGGGTTAGGGTTAGGGCTAGGGTTAGGGCTAGGGTTAGGGCTACAGTTTGGGTTGGGGCTAAAGTTAGGGTTGGGGCTAAAGTTACACTTAGGGTTTAGATTACATTTACAGTTGGGAATAGGGTTGGGATTAGGGTTAGGGGTGTGTCAGGGTTAGAGGTGTGGTTAAGGTTACTGTTGGGATTAGGGTTAGGGGTGTGTTTGGATTAGGGTTTCAGTTATAATTGGGGGGTTTCCACTGTTTAGGCACATCAGGGACTCTCCAAACGCGACATGGCGTCCGATCTCAATTCCAGCCAATTCTGCGTTGAAAAAGTAAAACAGTACTTCTTCCCTTCCGAGCTCTCCCGTGTGCCCAAACAGGGGTTTACCCCAACATATGGGGTATCAGCGTACTCAGGACAAATAGGACAAAAACTGTTGGGGTCCAATTTCTCCTGTTACCCTTGGGAAAATACAAAACTGGGGGCTAAAAAAATATTTTTGTGGGGAAAAAAAAGATTTTTTATTTTCACGGCTCTGCGTTATAAACTGTAGTGAAACACTTGGGGGTTCAAAGTTCTCACAACACATCTAGATAAGTTCCCTGGGGGGTCTAATTTCCAATATGTGGTCACTTGTGGGGGGTTTCTACTGTTTAGGTACATTAGGGGTTCTGCAAACGCAATGTGATGCCTGCAGACCATTCCATCTAAGTCTGCATTCCAAATGGCACTCCTTCCCTTCCGAGCCCTCCCATGCGCCCAAACGGTGGTTCCCCCCCGCATATGGGATATCAGTGTACTCAGGACAAATTGGACAACAACTTTTAGGGTCGAATTTCTCCTCTTACCCTCGGGAAAATACAAAACTGGGGGCTAAAAAATAATTTTTTGGGGAAAGTTTTTTTTTTTTAGTTTTCACGGCTCTGCGTTACAAACTGTAGTGAAACACTTGGGGGTTCAAAGATCTCACAACATATCTAGATAAGTTCCTTAGGGGGTCTAGTTTCCAAAATGGTGTCACTAGTGGGGGGTTTCTACTGTTTAGGTACATTAGGGGCTCTGCAAATGCAGTGTGACACCTCCAGACCATTCCATCTAAGTCTGCATTCTGTTCTGAATTCTGTTGTCGGGCTCCCTCCTGTGGTCATGAATGGTACTTCGACTGGTTCTGTCCATGGACTTCCTCTGGTGGGTGTTTCTGAGTTTCCTTCCACAGGTGACGAGGTTAATTCGTTAGCTGGCTGCTCTATTTAACTCCACTTGGATCTTTGCTCCATGCCACCTGTCAATGTTCCAGTATTGGTCTAGCTCACTCTTGGATCGTTCTTGTGACCTGTCTTCCCAGCAGAAGCTAAGTTCCAGCTTGTATTTCTTTGGTTTGCTATTTTTCTGTCCAGCTTGCTTTTTTTATTGTTGTCTTGCTTGCTGGAAGCTCTGGGACGCAGAGGGAGCGCCTCCGCACCGTGAGTCGGCGCGGAGGGTCTTTTCTACGCCCTCTGCGTGGTCTTTTTGTAGGTTTTTGTGCTGACCGCAAAGTAACCTTTCCTATCCTCTGTCTGTTCAGTAAGTCGGGCCTCACTTTGCTAAATCTATTTCATCTCTGTGTTTGTATTTTCATCTTTACTCACAGTCATTATATGTGGGGGGCTGCCTTTTCCTTTGGGGAATTTCTTTGAGGCAAGGTAGGCTTTATTTTTCTATCTTCAGGGCTAGCTAGTTCCTTAGGCTGTGCCGAGTTGCATAGGGAGCGTTAGGCGCAATCCACGGCTATTTCTAGTGTGTTTGATAGGATTAGGGATTGCGGTCAGCAGAGTTCCCACATCCCAGAGCTCGTCCTTTATTATCAGTAACTATCAGGTCATTCCGTGTGCTCTTAACCACCAGGTCTATTATTGTCCTGACCACCAGGTCATAACAGTACAGGTGGCCCAAAGTACTAATGCATCTCAATAGAGGGATAAGAGAAGTTCTGAGACCATTTTTTTTTCTTTGCAGTGTGTTTTGTCTCTATTTTCCCCTTGTAAGACTCATGCTGGTGTGATAGTTGGAGGCAGGTATATCTCGCCCAGGTGTTTGTCCTATGTGAATTAGGCCACTCAGTATCTTCAGGGTGCTAATGGGTTAATGATTGCAGGAATAAAAGATGACCAGCTGGGTGTTTCCAGTGTCTGCCTGGGGCACACAGATTGCCTGCCTGTGTGGGACAAACGTGAGTGAAGAGCTCTGCTCAAGAAATTGTGTGATGTTAGCTGGGTGGGAGAAGCACTCCTAGTTGTTGAGATAGCAACGTATTTGTTTAGTTAGTGCCGGACAGGCTAGGATTTATTTTTATGTTTTGTTTTTTGTGTTGCTTTCACGTTAATAAATCTGACCTGAGGTTAGCCTGCTCAGAAACCTGCTGTACGCCTCAGATTCAATGCACAAACCACGTGTCCTTTGACCCCAGCAAAGGCGATCCCAGAGTGTTTTGTCACACCCTTTACCTCTGGGTGGTTCAGGACACAGGTGTAAACATGGACATTCAAGGTCTGTCCTCTTGGATGGATAATCTCACTACAAGGGTACAAAACATTCAAGATTTTGTGGTTCAGAATCCGATGTCAGAGCCTAGGATTCCAATTCCTGATTTGTTTTTTGGTGATAGATCTAAGTTCTTGAATTTCAAAAATAATTGTAAATTGTTTCTTGCCTTGAAACCTCGCTCCTCAGGTGACCCTGTTCAACAAGTAAAGATCATTATTTCTTTGTTACGTGGTGACCCTCAAGACTGGGCATTTTCCCTTGCGCCAGGAGATCCGGCATTGCGTGATGTTGATGCATTTTTCCTGGCGCTTGGATTGCTTTATGACGAACCTAATTCAGTCGATCAGGCAGAGAAAATCTTGCTGGCTCTGTGTCAGGGTCAGGATGAAGCGGAGATATATTGTCAGAAGTTTAGAAAGTGGTCTGTGCTCACTCAGTGGAATGAATGTGCCCTGGCAGCAATCTTCAGAAAGGGTCTCTCTGAAGCCCTTAAGGATGTCATGGTGGGATTTCCCATGCCTGCTGGTCTGAATGAGTCTATGTCCTTGGCCATTCAGATCGATCGACGCTTGCGTGAGTGTAAAGCTGTGCACCATTTGGCGGTACTATCTGAGCATGGGCCTGAGCCTATGCAATGTGATAGGACTTTGACCAGAGCTGAACGACAAGAACACAGACATCGGAATGGGCTATGTTTTTACTGTGGTGATTCCACTCATGCTATCTCCGATTGTCCTAAGCGCACTAAGCGGTTCGCTAGATCTGCCACCATTGGTACGGTAGTCTAAATTTCTATTGTCCGTTACTCTGATTTGCTCTTTGTCATCCTATTCTGTTATGGCATTTGTGGATTCAGGCGCTGCCCTGAATTTGATGGACTTGGAGTATGCTAGGCGCTGTGGTTTTTTCTTGGAGCCCTTGCAGTATCCTATTCCTATTCCTGCACATCAGGAGGATATCCGCTTTCTGGTGTTGCATAATCTGCATGATGTGGTCGTTTTGGGGTTGCCATGGCTACAGGTTCATAATCCAGTATTGGACTGGAAATCTATGTCTGTGTCCAGCTGGGGTTGCCAGGGGGTACAATGTGAAGTTCCATTTTTGTCTATTTCGTCTTCCACTCCTTCTGAAGTTCCAGAGATTTTGTCGGATTATCGGGATGTATTTGATGAGCCCAAAGCCAGTGCCCTACCTCCTCATAGGGATTGCGATTGTGCAATTAATTTGATTCCTGGTAGTAAGTTTCCTAAGGGCCGATTGTTCAATTTATCTGTGCCAGAACACGCCGCTATGCGGAGTTATATAAAGGAATCCTTGGAGAAAGGCGATATTCGCCCGTCGTCATCACCGTTAGGAGCAGGGGGTTTTTTTGTGGCCAAGAAGGATGGTTCTTTGAGACCTTGTATTGATTACCGCCTTCTTAATAAAATTGCAGTCAAATTTCAGTATCCTTTGCCGTTGCTGTCTGATTTGTTTGCTCGTATTAAAGGGGCTAGTTGGTTCACCAAGATAGATCTTCGAGGGGCGTATAATCTTGTGCGTATTAAACAAGGCGATGAATGGAAAACAGCATTTAATACGCCCGAGGGCCATTTTGAGTACCTGGTTATGCCATTCGGGCTTTCCAATGCTCCATCAGTATTTCAGTCCTTTATGCATGACATCTTCCGAGAGTACCTGGATAAATTCCTAATTGTGTATTTGGATGATATTTTGGTCTTTTCGGATGATTGGGAGTCTCATGTGAAGCAGGTCAGAATGGTGTTCCAGGTCCTTCGTGCGAATTCCTTGATTGTGAAGGGGTCAAAGTGTCTCTTTGGAGTTCAGAAGGTTTCATTTTTGGGGTTCATTTTTTCCCCTTCTACTATCGAGATGGACCCTGTTAAAGTCCAGGCCATTTACGATTGGACTCAGCCGACATCTGTGAAGAGCCTGCAAAAGTTCCTGGGCTTTGCTAATTTTTATCGGCGCTTCATCGCTAATTTTTCTACTGTTGCTAAACCGTTGACTGATTTGACCAAGAAGGGTGCTGATGTGGTCAATTGGTCTTCTGCAGCTGTAGAGGCTTTTCAGGAGTTGAAGCGTCGTTTTTCTTCTGCCCCTGTGTTGTGCCAGCCAGATGTTTCGCTCCCGTTTCAGGTTGAGGTTGATGCTTCTGAGATTGGAGCAGGGGCTGTTTTGTCGCAAAGAAGTTCTGATGGCTCGGTGATGAAGCCATGTGCTTTCTTTTCTAGAAAGTTTTCACCTGCTGAGCGTCATTATGATGTTGGTAATCGTGAGTTGTTGGCCATGAAGTGGGCATTCGAGGAGTGGCGTCATTGGCTTGAAGGAGCCAAGCATCGCATGGTGGTCTTGACAGATCACAAGAATTTGACTTATCTTGAGTCTGCCAAACGGTTGAATCCGAGACAGGCTAGATGGTCGTTATTTTTCTCCCATTTTGATTTTGTGGTTTCGTACCTTCCGGGCTCTAAGAATGTGAAGGCTGATGCCCTGTCAAGGAGTTTTGTGCCTGACTCTCTGGGTGTTCCTGAGCCGGCGGGTATTCTCAAAGAGGGGGTAATTTTGTCTGCCATCTCCCCTGATTTGCGGCGGGTGCTGCAAAAATTTCAGGCTGATAGACCTGACCGTTGCCCAGCGGAGAAACTGTTTGTCCCTGATAGATGGACTAGTAGAGTTATCTCTGAGATTCATTGTTCAGTGTTGGCTGGGCATCCTGGAATCTTTGGTACCAGAGATTTGGTGGCTAGATCCTTTTGGTGGTCGTCTTTGTCACGGGATGTGCGTTCTTTTGTGCAGTCCTGTGGGACTTGTGCTCGGGCTAAGCCCTGCTGTTCTCGTGCCAGTGGGTTGCTTTTGCCCTTGCCAGTCCCGAAGAGGCCCTGGACGCATATTTCTATGGATTTTATTTTGGATCTCCCCGTCTCTCAAAAGATGTCGGTCATTTGGGTGGTTTGTGATCGCTTTTCTAAGATTGTCCATTTGGTACCTTTGTCTAAATTGCCTTCCTCCTCTGATTTGGTGCCATTATTTTTCCAGCATGTGGTTCGTTTACATGGTATCCCGGAGAACATCGTTTCTGACAGAGGTTCCCAGTTTGTTTCGAGGTTTTGGCGATCCTTTTGTGCAAGGATGGGCATTGATTTGTGTTTTTCCTCGGCTTTCCATCCTCAGACAAATGGCCAAACCGAACGAACTAATCAAACTTTGGAAACATATCTGAGATGCTTTGTTTCTGCTGATCAGGATGATTGGGTGTCCTTTTTGCCGTTGGCTGAGTTCGCCCTTAATAATCGAGCCAGCTCGGCTACTTTGGTTTCGCCGTTTTTCTGCAATTCTGGTTTCCATCCTCGTTTCTCTTCAGGGCAGGTTGAGTCTTCTGACTGTCCTGGTGTAGATACTGTGGTGGATAGGTTGCAGCAGATTTGTGGTGGACAATTTGACATTGTCCCAGGAGAAGGCTCAACGTTTCGCTAACCGCCGGCGCTGTGTGGGTCCCCTACTTCGTGTTGGGGATTTGGTTTGGTTGTCGTCATGTTCCTATGAAGGTTTCCTCTCCTAAGTTTAAGCCTCGTTTCATTGGTCCGTATAAGATTTCTGAGGTTATCAATCCTGTGTCATTTCGTTTGGCCCTTCCTGCTTCTTTTGCCATCCATAATGTGTTCCATAGGTCGTTATTGCGGAGATACGTGGCGCCTGTGGTTCCATCCGTTGATCCTCCTGCCCCGGTGTTGGTTGAGGGGGAGTTGGAGTATGTGGTGGAGAAGATTTTGGATTCTCGTGTTTCGATACGGAAACTTCAGTACCTGGTCAAGGGGAAGGGTTATGGTCAGGAAGATAATTCCTGGGTTTTTGCCTCTGATGTTCATGCTGCCGATCTGGTTCGTGCCTTTCATTTGGCTCATCTTGGTCGGCCTGGGGGCTCTGGTGAGGGTTCGGTGACCCCTCCTCAAGGGGGGGTACTGTTGTGAATTCTGTTGTCGGGCTCCCTCCTGTGGTCATGAATGGTACTTCGGCTGGTTCTGTCCATGGACTTCCTCTGGTGGGTGTTTCTGAGTTTCCTTCCACAGGTGATGAGGTTAATTCGTTAGCTGGCTGCTCTATTTAACTCCACTTAGATCTTTGCTCCATGCCACCTGTCAATGTTCCAGTATTGGTCTAGCTCACTCCTGGATCGTTCTTGTGATCTGTCTTCCCAGCAGAAGCTAAGTTCCAGCTTGTATTTCTTTGGTTTGCTATTTTTCTGTCCAGCTTGCTATTTTTATTGTTGTCTTGCTTGCTGGAAGCTCTGGGACGCAGAGGGAGCGCCTCCGCACCGTGAGTCGGTGCGGAGGGTCTTTTCTGCGCCCTCTGCGTGGTCTTTTTGTAGGTTTTTGTGCTGACCGCAAAGTAACCTTTCCTATCCTCTGTCTGTTCAGTAAGTCGGGCCTCACTTTGCTAAATCTATTTCATCTCTGTGTTTGTATTTTCATCTTTACTCACAGTCATTATATGTGGGGGGCTGCCTTTTCCTTTGGGGAATTTCTTTGAGGCAAGGTAGGCTTTATTTTTCTATCTTCAGGGCTAGCTAGTTCCTTAGGCTGTGCCGAGTTGCATAGGGAGCGTTAGGCGCAATCCACGGCTATTTCTAGTGTGTTTGATAGGATTAGGGATTGCGGTCAGCAGAGTTCCCACGTCCCAGAGCTCGTCCTTTATTATCAGTAACTATCAGGTCATTCCGTGTGCTCTTAACCACCAGGTCGATTATTGTCCTGACCACCAGGTCATAACAACATTCCAAATGGAGATCCTTCCCTTCCGAGCCTTCCCATGCGCCCAAACAGTGGTTCCCCCCCACATATGGGGTATCAGCGCACTCATGACAAATTGGACAACAAATTTTGGGGTCCAATTTCTCCTGTTACCCTCGCGAAAATACAAAACTGGGGGCTAAAAAATTATTTTTGTGGGAAAAAATTTTTGTTTTATTTTTACGGCTCTGCATTATAATCTTCTGTGAAGCACTTGGTGGGTCAAAGTAATCACCACACCTCTAGATAAGTTCCTTAGGGGGTCTACTTTCCAAAATGGTGTCACTTGTGGGGGGTTTCAATGTTTAGGCACATCAGTGGCTCTCCAAACACAGCATGGCTCCCATCTCAATTCCTGTCAATTTTGCATTGAAAAGTCAAACGGCGCTCCTTCCCTTCCGAGCTCTCCCATCCGCCCAAACAGTGGTTTACCCCCACATATGGGGTATCAGCGTACTCAGGACAAATTGTACAACAACTTTAGGGGTCCAATTTCTTCTCTTACCCTTGGGAAAATAAAAAATTGGGGGCGAAAAGATAATTTTTGTGAAAAAATATGATTTTTTATTTTTACGGTTCTGCATTATAAACTTCTGTGAAGCACTTGGTGGGTCAAAGTGCTCACCACACCTCTAGATAAGTTCCTTAGGGGGTCTACATTACAAAATGGTGTCACTTGTGGGGGGTTTCAATGTTTAGGCACATCAGGGGCTCTCCAAACGAAACATGGCGTCCCATCTCAATTCCTGTCAATTTTGCATTGAAAAGTCAAATGGCCCTCCTTCGCTTCCAAGCTCTGCCATGCGCCCAAACACTGGTTTACCCCCACATGTGGGGTATTGGCGTACTCAGGACAAATTGTACAACAATGTTTGGGGTCCATTATCTCCTGTTACCCTTGGTAAAATAAAACAAATTGGAGCTGAATTAAATTTTTTGTGAAAAAAAGTTAAATGTTCATTTTTATTTAAACATTCAAAAAATTCCTGTGAAGCACCAGAAGGGTTAATAAACTTCTTGAATATGGTTTTGAGCACCTTGTTTTTAAAATGGTGTCACACTTGGGTATTTTCTATCATATAGACCCCTCAAAATGACTTCAAATGAGATGTGGTCCCTAAAAAAAAATGGTGTTGTAAAAATGAGAAATTGCTGGTCAACTTTTAACCCTTGTAACTCCCTAACAAAAAAAAATTTTGGTTCCAAAATTGTGCTGTTGTAAAGTAGACATGTGGGAAATGTTACTTAAGTATTTTGTGTGACATATCTCTGTGATTTAATTGCATAAAAATTCAAAGTTGGAAAATTGCGGAATTTTCATAATTTTCGCCAAATTTCCGTTTTTTTACACAAATAAACTCAATTTTTACCAGTGTCATGAAGTACAATATGTCACGAGAAAACAATGTCAGAATCACTGGGATCCGTTGAAGCATTCCAGAGTTATAACCTCATAAATGGACAGTGATCAGAATTGTAAAAATTGGCCCGGTCATTAACGTGCAAACGTAATGGGGGGTAAAGGGGTTAAACTGTCCATTTGATGTAAATTGGAATCCTGTAATTATTAATATAAGAAATACTCACTTGTATACACAGATATTTCTGAACTGCTTCCTGTCACATTATTTTCTCCAACAACAGCAGTGACCAGCAATGTGTAATAATTCCCAGATGTCAGCCCTTCAATTATATCAGAAGTTGAAGTTACTGTTTTCTTGAAAGTTGGTTCTCCCAGAATATGGATTTCATAAGAACTTGCATTTCCATCTGGCTTCTCCCAGCTCAGAAATATAAAAGTGGTGGTGATGATTCCTGACATGAGGTTCTTCACTACTTCAGGTTCTATTATGACACAAAAAAGATATAAATAATATATATATATATGTATATATATATATATATATATATATATATATATATATATATATATATATATACGTTAATTATATTCTCCAAGTATCCTTTTCTCTCTTAACCCACAATTTTTTTTTCTTTTGACCAACAGTATTAGTTACAATGCTCGGGGGTGGCCATGGGTGCCAAATTCTCTCCATCATTGGCAAACCTTGTCATGTCCTTTTGGGAGTTTCATTGCCTGTTCTCTGTTTCCAATTCATTCATGTCTTCCATTGTCTGGTATGGCAGATACATCAATGACACCCTTATCATTTGGGGTGGTGATGTGTCATACCAGACTTCATACAGTTCATTAATTCCAATGATCTCAACTTAAAATTTACCCATGTGTTTGATAGTCATCAAATTTCATTTTTGGATTTAAAGCTTTCTGGTGTTTATGATTAGTGTTGAGCCACCCCCCTAGTGTTCGAGTTCGGTTCGGCTTGTTGAATTGGGGCGTGTTCAACGAATGTTCGTCGAACGTTCGACGAACACCGCCAAACCCCATTGAAACCAATGGCAGGCAAACACAAACACATACAAACATAGAAAACACATAGAAAACACCCTAAAAGGTGTCCTAAAGCTGAAAAACTGCTCAGAAGACACAACAAACACATGGAAATGTCACAACTATGTTTAGTCATGCGAAAAAAAAAGCAGTGGAGGAGTAAAAGGAGGAGGAGACACAGATATAGGCATGTTATGCCCTTCTAAAATCAAGAAAGGCTGGAGTAAAAATCTAAAATCATCCTACCAACACCCAGACGTAGGGTTGAGCGACTTTTAGTTTTTTAGGGTCGAGTCGGGTTTCGCGAAACCCGACTGTTAGGGCTAGCGGAACGCACCAAATAATAAGACAGATAGTGTATGGTGCGTTCGCAGCCCGGGGTCCACTGTGCAGAGATGGAACCTGCTGCTAAGTAATGACGGACTATATGGCGGTACTCATAAGTATACACATGTGGGTTAAACCTCACCCAGCGTGAAGGAAGCGATCCTGTTGCGTCACAGGATCGCGGTACCGCACATAGAAGGCGAGCAAGTAGTCAGCGAACTCAACCCCAACTAGGATTGAAGTCCGATTAGACCCTTGCTGGCACAACACCGCAACTGGGTGTGTAAGGAAGCTGAATAACAATATTAGGGCACAAGAGTGCATGCGGTGCCGCACTGACGAACGCCACTAACCACCCAGGCTTGGGTAAGGAAAGCACAGAGGAAGTGCACGGCGCCGTACTGGCGGTCACAGCAACTGGACGCTGTAACGTGTGATTAGTGCTGTAGGATAAGTCGGGCACTAGATAGCAATCATACACCTTCCGCGAACAGACATTCAATAGGGAAGGGGTATCCAAGGACGACTTGCACTCACAACAAACACACGTAAGCAAATGTACACTAGCGCATGGCCGTGCGGTCAGGCGCAGTTTATATAGTTGCAGCACAGGAAGTGGCCACGGAAACTTTGCCCTTCCAAGACCTGCCAAAAGGACCAATGGAATGTGCTGCAGAGCCTGAGCACATGACCCTCGATCTCCAACGGGAGTTCTTGCCCTGGGCATGCTCAGTGTGTGCAGACAAGGACTTAGTCCCAGAGAAGTCCGCTCGCTGCTGACCAGCACTGGGTTTAATGGCAGAAGCTGAAGAAGCAGCA
Source organism: Ranitomeya imitator (assembly GCF_032444005.1). Classification (NCBI taxonomy): domain Eukaryota; kingdom Metazoa; phylum Chordata; class Amphibia; order Anura; family Dendrobatidae; genus Ranitomeya; species Ranitomeya imitator. Next base: position 415,470,409 of record NC_091286.1, on the reverse strand, counting down.
GTAACTCTCTGTACAGAGTGAGACTGAGCAAGACGCTGGGACCGACGTCCCTGCTGAGCAGACTGCACTGCGGCTGGATAAGAATGGGAGACCGCAGCGGAGATGGCTCGAGATTCCCCCTGTGCAGAAGCGGGAACTCGAGACCTACCACCGACTATCTCAAAAGTCGAGTCGAGTGAAATCGGCCGATTATCGCGAAAAGTCAGGGATCGACCGAAACACGAAACCCAATGCAAGTCAATGGGGGAGCATAGTCAGCAGTGAGTGGAGGCCAGGAAAACATGTACAGTGCCCATTTTAATGGCAAAAACATACATTCTTGTTACTGAAGCTTGTCAATCTTAATTTACCTTATAATAATAGTGAGGCATTGGAAATTGGGGGTCATTTGGCTAAAGTTGTGGGGGGGTAGGACTGGTTCAAGTATTTAGTGGGCCCAGGAAATCTGGACCACGTCACGGCAGTGGAGCAGGGAGAGGTAAGTATTTCAACTTTGCAAGTGCTGTGATCCTGAGCAAGCAGGGGGGGCCCACTCGTTGGCATTGGCACTGGCACAGGGCCCCTCAAAGTATGGCGGTGTGTTTGCACGGCGGGGCGCCTCCCACCGGCAGCGACACTTTTGCATACTATGAGGGGCCCTGTGCCAGTGACGTCGCCAACGAGTTCCCCCCCCCCACACCTGATGAAGGAACCTGCACTTTCATCTGCACCTTCCTCTCTGTCCCCGTGTAAGGTGTTATGGTATGCGGGAAGGGAAACCTGACTTTCAGGAGGGTCACAATCTTGCTGTGCAGCGTGCACGGGGAATGTTGCGTTATGGGTCAATGTACCAGCAGACTCATCTATCACTGGCTGGGCAATGGGCAGGATGAGGAGGAAACACAGATATAGGCCCAAAGAATAAAGTGGGCTAAATGCAGTTCAAAATTGGTAACAGGACTAACCATGGAGCATTGCTTTGTTCAGTGGAATACAACTGTAATGAGAGGCTGACACAGTAAGTAGGCCCAAATCAGTAAGTAGGCTAAATGCAGTTCAAAATTGGTAACAGAAGTAAACAGGCGGCACTGGTTTGTTCAGTGTAGGAGAACATCAAGGAGCGGCAGACACTGTTAGTAGAGCCAACAAAACAAGTAGGCCAAATGCAGTGTTATATTAAAAACAATTTAACGAGAGCCTGAAGATAGAAGCTAGGGAAAGGCAACCTGGAGAACACCTTGGAGCGGAAGACACCGTTTGTAGAACCCAGACCCAACTTGTAGGCCTAATGCAGTGTTGTTTCAACAACTACTTAACGAGAGCTTCAAGATAGAAGCTAGGGAGAGGCAACCTGGAGAACATCTTGGAGCGGCAGACACCGTCTCTACAACCAAGACCCAACTTGTAGGCCTAATGCAGTGTTGTTTCAACAATTACTTAACGAGAGTTTCAAGACAGAAGCTAGGGAGAGGCAACCTGGAGAACACCTTGGAGTGGCAGACACCGTCTCTACAACCAAGACCCAACTTGCAGGCCTAATGCAGTGTTGTTTCAACAACTATTTAACGAGAGCTTCAAGATAGAAGCTAGGGAGAGCCAACCTGGAGAACACCTTGGAGCGGCAGACACCGTCTCTACAACCCAGACCCAACTTGTAGGCCTAATGCAGTGTTGTTTCAACAACTACTTAACAAGAGCATGAAGATAGAAGCTATGGAGAGGCAACCTGGAGAACATGTTGGAGCGGCAGACACCGTGTCTACAACCCAGACCCAACTTGTAGGGCTAATGCTGTGTTGTTTCAACAACTACTTAACAAGAGCTTCAAGATAGAAGCGAGGGAGAGGCAACATAGAGAACACCTTGGAGCGGAAGAATCAGTTTGTAGACCACAGCTGTATTAAGTGGCGCAGACAGACACTGCTAGTAGGCCTTACACCACAAAGTTGGCTCACTGCAGGTTGAAAAAAAGTTACATGGGTACACGGTCGGCATTGGTGTGCTCAGCGGAGGACAAATGGAAGGATGGACCACAGACAGACTTAGTAGGCCTAAAATAAAAAAAATTAGGCTCAATGCAGTTTGAATTATCTTGCAGGGGTACACAGGCAGCATTGGTGTGGTCAGCGGAGGACAATTTGAAGGAGGGATCGCAGACAGACTTAGTAGGCCAAAACTAAATAAATTAGGCTCAATGCAGCTTCGATTATATGGTAGGGGTACACAGGCAGCATTGGTGTAGTCAGCGGAGGACAATTGGAAGGAGGGACCGCAGACAGACTTAGTAGGCCTAAAATAAAAAAATTAGGCTCAATGCTGTTCGAATTATCTTGCAGGGGTACACAGGCAGCATTGGTGTGTTCAGCGGAGGACGATTGGAAGGAGTGTCTGACACAGTTAGAACTCCAAAAAAATAAATAGATGTTAATGTCTCGCAAAACAACAAAACCCAAAAACAAAAGGGTGGCATACTTAGGTACAGGGGTGGGCTCCTCTGCTGAGTTTCAGACATAGTAATTTGGCGCTAAGAATTTACTGGTGTCAATATAGAACACTGAACCTGACTATTTTAACTAGCATCATACATGTCAACAAATTGGTATTGTCAGTGCCAGGCATTGAAGGATGTCAGCGCATAGACTAAACATTGGTGGAGCTGTGAGAGATAATTTTGCAAGTGGTAGAGCACTGTTTGAGCTGGGGGGGGAAACTCTCTTGTGGCCGGCGGTACAGGCCCAGGGCCCCTCATGTTACAACGATGTGTCTGACATTGGGTGCGCGCCACCACCGCCAGAGACACTTTATTGTACTATGAGGGACCCAGTGGCATTGCCGTCGACCAAAAGCGGGCACACCCACCTCTTCAGACAAACGGCACTCTCACGGGTGCTTGCGCCAAGTGGCGAGACCACGGCCCCGTGGGGGGAGTTTGCCCATTTAGGGAGGTGTAAACATGTCGTGTGCTGGACAAACAGCTGCTACAAATTAAGAGATTGGAACAGTCAGTAAGACCAGTCAAGCAAGACCTTTTTATAGGAAAGCTAGGTGTCTGCTGGGAAAGGTGGGGCAAAATAATTCGAAATCCATGAGTGGTTCATTTTAATGAAGTTAAGGTCATCAACATTTTGGGTAGCCAGACGAGTTTTTTTTTCGGTCAATATTGAACCAGCAGCACTGAATACTCTTTCTGATAGCACACTAGCTGCTGGGCAAGCAAGCTCCTGCAATGCATATTCTGCCAATTCAGGCCAGGTGCCTATTTTGGATGTCCAGTAGTGTTGAGCATTCCGATACCGCAAGTATCGGGTATCGGCTGATATTTGCGGTATCGGAATTCCGATACCGAATTCCGATACTTCCCGCGTATCGGATACCGGAATCGGAGGTTCCCAGAATTCAAACTGAACGCAGCAGCCAATGACGAATGATTGGAAGTGTGGGCACATCCTGTTTAGCATGGTGGGCATGTAAGTACTGGCAAGGCTGTGATTGGCTGCTGAAATGATGTCATTCTGCACTATAAAAAACGCTGCCGCCATTTTGCGCTCACTCTGCTGTGATTTCAGTTAGGGACAGGACGCTGTGTTCTAACTGAGGGCCAGTTGAGATAGCTAATTGCTTTATTTTCCTTTCCAAAGGCTAATTTAGCAAAACGCTGTGTGTTCTTCACTGTTCACCTTGCTCTTGCCTTGCAGCGCTGTTTTAACAGCGTTCTGCAAGGTCTCTGTGTGTGTGTGTGTGCAGCTCACTCTGTAGTCTGTGTGCAGCCATATACCCGGTTGTATTCAGCTCAGGGGGGGTTCACACTGCCTCACACAGTTGTCCTTTTTTGCTCATAGTGCAGCCTTGCTGCACATTTTTTCTCAAATTTCCTATTAGTGTTTTTCCACCCACCTCCAGCTAAATTGTGGAAAAACACTACATAGGATAACCTAGAGGGGAGTTTTTGGGCCTTGCAGCGCCGTTTACGGCTGTCTGCACGGTCTCCGTGTGAGCCCAGCTCGCCCTGTAGTCTGTGTGCAGACATAGCCGGTTGGATTCAGCTCAGGGTTCGTTACTGCCTCATACCTTGAGAAAAATTTTCCTTTTTTTCAAATAGTGCAGCCTGTTTAAAATTTAAAAAAAAAAATTCCTATTAGTGTTTTTCCACCCGTCTCCAGCTAAAATGTGGAAAAACACTACATAGGATAACCTAGAGGGTTTTTTTTGGGCCTTGCAGCGCCGTTTACGGCTGTCTGCACGGTCTCTGTGTGAGCGCAGCTCGCCCTGTAGTCTGTGTGCAGCCATAGCCGGTTGGATTCAGCTCAGGGTGCGTTACTGCCTCATACCTTGAAAAAAAATTTCATTTTTTTCAAATAGTGCAGCCAGTTTAAAATTTAAAAAAAAAATTTCCTATTAGTGTTTTTCCACCCGTCTCCAGCTAAATTGTGGAAAAACACTACATAGGATAACCTAGAGGGTGTTTATTGGGCCTTGCAGCGCCATTTACGGCTGTCTGCACGGTCTCTGTGTGAGCGCAGCTCGCCCTGTAGTCTGTGTGCAGCCATAGCCGGTTGGATTCAGCTCAGGGTGCGTTACTGCCTCATACCTTGAAAAAAAATTTCCTTTTTTTCAAATAGTGCAGCCTGTTTAAAATTAAAAAAAAAAAATCCCTATTAGTGTCTTTCCACCCGTCTCCAGCTAAATAGTGGAAAAACACTAAATAGGATAACCTAGAGGAGGTTTTTTGGGCCTTGCAGCGCCGTTTACGGCTGTCTGCACGGTCTCCGTGTGATTTAAACTAGCTCTGTAGCCCGATCTGCAAAAAAAAAAAAAGTAAAGTTCACCAAACACAACTAAACACTTGTGTAGGCCACATTTGAAAAATAATAAAGTTTAGTCCACACTTTACAACATTAGTGTTTCTTACACCTGTTAGGAGGAGCATTTCAGGAATAAGCACACTAAGGCCTTAGTACTTTTCTGCTTATCTTTACCTGTCAACCAAGATGAAGAGGGCAGGGAGTAAGGCACGTGGGCGTGGGCGCGGAGCAGGGAGAGGAGCAGGGAGAGGACGTGGTGATTCTGTGCCTGCTGCGGGCGCCGGTGACTCGTCGTCACTCAGTTTCAGCAGGGAACAGTCCTTCATGCGCAGCTTTGTCGGAGAGCGCCGTGCACCGCTGCTGTGTGAAGACCAAATTGAAGCCGTTGTCGGGTGGATGGCAGCTAACGCCTCGGCATCGACTTCAGTTAGTGCCACATCCTCTCAGGCACAGACCACTGGAGAGCAGCCATCTGTCTCTTCACCACCTGCCAAATTGGCCAGGCAGTCAGAGAGCCCAGGACAGGAGCCGTCTCTACTTCTGTTCTCTGAATCTCTTGGCTTGGAAACAGGGGGCCAGCCAAGCAGCATTGGAGAAATGGAAGAAGAGGCAGTGTGCAGTGATGCCCAACAGCTTTGTCTCTCTGACTCTGAAGAGGCGGGTGGGCCAGTGCCTCCGGTGACCACAGCGCAGTACGCATCTGATGATGAAACTCAGGTGACGCTTTCTGGTGCGTACTGTGCTGCCGAGACTACCCAGGAGGAGCAGTTGGTGGCAGAGGGTAGTGGAGATGATGAGGTCGTTGACCCATCGTGGCGTGAGGAACAGGAAGGTGGTGGGAGCAGCTCTGAGGAAGAGATTCCCCTTACCGGCCAAAGAGGGAGAGGGAGGGGGAAGACTGCGGAGCCTGTAGCCCCCACTTTGGCACCAGTTAGGAGCCTGTCTCTTTCCAAAGCCAAAAAGGGCGCTCCCAAGACTTGCAGTGCCTGGTCCTTTTTTGACACAGTTGGAGATGACATTTGTTTTGTCAAATGCAAGCTGTGTCATCAGAAAGTAAAAAGAGGGAAAAATGTCAGCAACCTCAATACCACAAATATGTGGAAACATGTGCGGACCAGGCACGCGGTGGAGTTACAGAAACAGACTGAAGATGTAGGCCAACCAACAGCGGCAGCTACCACCTCTTCAGCTCGTGTTGCCTCTTCCTCCAGCTCACGCACAGCTGCTTTGGCTTCCTCCCAGGATCGCCATGGAAGAACCTCTGGCACTGTTGTCCAGAGACCTTGTGTAATTCCACCCACAGCACCACCTTCCCAGTCATCCTCACACTCCCAGTCTACTCTACAGCCATCGGTAGTACAGGCATGGGAGAAAAGGCGGGCATTCTCGGCCAACCACCCCCGAGCACAGGCTCTGAATGCAGGCATTGCCAAACTGTTGTCCCTGGAAATGCTCTCGTTCAGGCTGGTGGAGACTGACAGCTTCCGTGACTTGATGGCATTGGCAGTCCCACAGTACAAGGTGCCCAGCCGCTTTTACTTCAGCAGGCAAGCTGTCCCTGCCCTGCACAGGCATGTTGAGGGAAACATAAAACATGCGCTACTGAACGCCGTCAGTAGCAAGGTCCACCTCACCACCGATGCGTGGACCAGTCAGCATGGACAGGGGCGATACGTTTCCCTCACTGCCCATTGGGTTAATGTTGTTGAGCCAGGTACAGATCGTGCGAGTGGCGCAGGACGTGTCCTGCCCACTCCAAGGATTGCAGGAATCCAGTCTGTACGCATTGACTCCTCCTCTTACACAAGTTCCTCAGAATCAACTCTGCAGGAGCCATCACAGTCCACCTCCACATGGACCCGTGAACGTTTACCTATGACCGACATGAGCACAGCCGTGGCCAAACGTCAGCAGGCCGTCTTGAAACTAGTTTCATTGGGGAATCGAAGCCACACAGCGCAGGAGCTCTGGAATGCCATCAAGCAGGAGAGCGATGTGTGGTTACTGCCAGCGAATCTCCAGCCAGGCACGGTAGTGTGTGACAATGGCCGAAATCTGGTGGCAGCTTTGGCCCTTGGCAACCTCACTCACATCCCATGTCTGGCACATGTGCTCAATTTGGTTGTGCAGAGTTTTCTGAGGGACTATCCGGATCTTGATGCCCTGCTGCACAAGGTCCGCCTAGAGTGTGCTCACTTGCGGCGTTCCAGCTTGGCCAGATCCCGCATTGCTGCTCTGCAGCGCCGATTCCGCCTTCCGGAACACCGCATCATATGTGACCTACCTACCTGGTGGAATTCCACGTTACATATGTTGGAGCGGTTGTGTGAGCAGCAGCAAGCAGTTATGGAGTACCAGCTGCATCAGGCGCAAAGAAGTCGCAGTCAGCGCCGATCAGACTTCAGAACCACAGAGTGGGCCACTATGAAGGACGTCTGCCAGGTTTTGCGTCCTTTTGATTATTCCACGCGGATGGCAAGTGCAGATGATGCACTAGTCAGCATGACTGTCCCCCTTATCTGCCTGCTTCAGCAAACTTTGCAAGGGTTAAGGGATGATGTTGTGGAAGAGGTGGAGGATGAGGAGTCACCTTTTCCATCAGCTTCTGGAGAGTCAGCGCCACGTGGTTCCTCACAAAGGGGTACGCAGGGGCCAATTTGTGAGGAGGATGAGGAGGAGTCAATGGAGGAGGAAGAGCTCCGTCCAGAGGAGGGAGCGACACAATTGTCCAGTGGTCAGTGTGTACAGCGAGGGTGGGGTGATGACGAGCGGGCAGAGATCATGTCTCAAGCAGGGGACAGCGTTTCTGGGCCAGTTGGCACTCTGCAGCACATGGTGGATTTCATGCTGCAGTGCCTGAGAAACGACCGCCGCATCGACCACATTCTCAACATGCCTGATTATTGGGTGTTCACCCTCCTCGATCCTCGCTACCGGGACAACGTCCAAAACCTCATCCTAGCGTTGACCCGGGAGCGTAAATTGCGGGAGTACCACGACACACTGGTGAGTTCCATCATCTTCTCCTGTCCAACTGAGAGGAGTGCTGCTAGTGCTTTACAAAGCAGCTCAGTGCGTCGAGGCAGTGGGGGAGGCTCTGCCCAAAGAGGGAGCAGAAGCAGTGCCTCTGCCCAAGGCAAGCCCAGTATGGCACAACTCTGGCACACTTTTGTGTGCCCGCCCCAAATGTCTACACCATCACCGGCGGCTCCAGTCAGCAGGAGGCAACGGTTCCGTCAGATGGTGACAGACTACATGGCTTGCCCTCTTACTGTACTCCCAGACGGCTCTTCCCCGTTCAAGTTTTGGGTCTCTAAGCTGGATACATGGCCAGAGCTAAGCCAGTATGCATTGGAGGTGCTGGCTTGCCCTGCGGCTAGTGTCTTATCGGAACATGTCTTTAGTGCCGCAGGTGGTGTACTAACAGACCGTCGCATGCGACTGTCCTCCGATAACGTTGACCGGCTTACTTTCCTGAAAATGAACCAGGCCTGGATCTCGCAGGAATTTGCCACTCCTCTGCCTGATTAAGTAATTGGGTGTCATCCAGGTCTCCTGCTGTGTTCATCTTTCTACCACCTGAACTGCTATTCCTGGGCTCCAACACCGCCAGTTGCGGCTCAGAAGTGCAGGCTGCACAGTAAAAACATACGACCCAGTGTTATTGGGTTTCAGTAACGTCAGCTGATCCCCAGCTGTGTAGCCGGCAATGTGTCCTGCGACCGCCACGCTGGCACAACAACCTAAATGTAAGGGAACCTGTCCCCCCCCCCCCCGTCGTTTGTTACTGAAAGAGCCATCTTGTGCAGCAGTAATGCTGCACAAGGAAAAGGTAGCTCTTTTGGTTTAGCTCCTTGCACACGCAGAACTTAACACTTATAAAATGTGTTCACTGATACCGTTATACCGTCCCGGAGCTGGGACTTTCCTTCGTAATGTGACGCAGCACAGCCGTCATTCCTACCTCCTTGGTGCCATGCGCTGCCTCCTCAGCATTGTTTTAAGCTGTCACGGAGCCTGCGCTGTTCTGTTATCCCTTGGGCATGCCCTATTTGCGCTGCCTGTCTTCTGACATAATTTGGTGTCAGGCTGGCTGCGCCTGTGCGGCCGCGCTGCCCGAGATCCCGCCTCGCAGTGTCTTCTGATTGAGTCACACTGCGGGCCTGGGATCCATGGGCATGCGCAGTGCATATCTTCCCCTCGGGCTCTCGCTCATTTCCCTCCGCCTTCTTTAGACTGTGCGCCGTCAGCTGATCCCTAATAGCATGCCACGGCCGTGACACCGCACAGTCTGAAGAAGAGGGAAGGAAGGGAGTGAGAGTCGAGTATATGCACTGTGCATGCCCATGGATCCAAGGCCCGCAGTGGGATTACGTTAGACGAGACTGCGAGGTGGGATCTGGAGCAGCGTGGACGCACAGGCAATGACAGCCTGACACCAAATTATGTCAGAAGACAGGCAGCGCTAATTGGGCATGGCCAAGGGCTAACAGAACAGCGCAGGCTCCGTGACAGCTTAAAACAACGCTGAGGAGGCAGCGCACGGCACCAAGGGGATAGGAATGACAGCTGTGCTGTGTCCCATTACGAAGGAAATTCGCACCTCCGGGACGGTTGAATGGTATAAGGGGACACATTTTTAGTGTTTACTTCAGTATTTGCAAGGAGCATAATTAAAAGAGCAACCTTTTTGCTTTTGCATCCTTAGTGCTGCACAAGATGGCTCTTTCAGCTACAAACGTCTTGGGGGGGGTTAAAGGTTCCCTTTCAACTTGCTCCAATCAGGCTTCGGCCTACACTCTGTTCCTCTGCTCCTCCTGCTGACCCTGGGCTCTAACACCGCCAGTTGGTGCCTGGAAGTGCTGTGTGCACAGTTAACAGTCGCTCCTCTGTTATTGGGGTTCAGTAACGTCAGCTGATCCCCAGCTGTGTGTGCGGCAATACCTCCAATCTGCTCCTCCTGCTGTCCCTGGGCTCTAACACCGCCAGTTGGTGCCTGGAAGTGCTGTGTGCACAGTTAACAGTCGCTCCTCTGTTATTGGGGTTCAGTAACGTCAGCTGATCCCCAGCTGTGTGTGCGGCAATACCTCCAATCTGCTCCTCCTGCTGTCCCTGGGCTCTAACACCGCCAGTTGGTGCCTGGAAGTGCTGTGTGCACAGTTAACAGTCGCTCCTCTGTTATTGGGGTTCAGTAACGTCAGCTGATCCCCAGCTGTGTGTGCGGCAATACCTCCAATCTGCTCCTCCTGCTGTCCCTGGGCTCTAACACCGCCAGTTGGTGCCTGGAAGTGCTGTGTGCACAGTTAACAGTCGCTCCTCTGTTATTGGGGTTCAGTAACGTCAGCTGATCCCCAGCTGTGTGTGCGGCAATACCTCCAATCTGCTCCTCCTGCTGTCCCTTGGCTCTAACACCGCCAGTTGGTGCCTGGAAGTGCTGTGTGCACAGTTAACAGTCGCTCCTCTGTTATTGGGGTTCAGTAACGTCAGCTGATCCCCAGCTGTGTGTGCGGCAATACCTCCAATCTGCTCCTCCTGCTGTCCCTGGGCTCTAACACCGCCAGTTGGTGCCTGGAAGTGCTGTCTGCACAGTCAACAGTTGCTCCTCTGTTATTGGGGTTCAGTAACGTCAGCTGATCCCCAGCTGTGTATCCGGCAACGTGTCATGAGACCGCCACGCTGGCACAACTAAAATGTAAGGGGACCTGTCCCCCCCCCCCTAGGCGTTTGTTACTGAAAGAGCCACCATGTGCAGCACTAATACTGCACAAGGGAAAGGTCGCTCTTGAAATTATGCTCCTTGCAAACGCTGAACTACACACTCATGTAATGTGTCCCCTCACACCGTCCAACCGTCCCGGGGGTGGGACTTTCCTTTGTAATGTGACGCAGCACAGCCGTCATTGCTACCCCGTTGCCACCGTGCGCTGGCTCCTTAGCGTTGTTTGATTCCGTCATGGACCCTGCGCTGTTATGTTATCCCTTGGCCATGCACAGTTTGCGCTGCCCGTCCTCTGACATCATTTGTTGTCGTCCTGGCTGCGCCTGTGCGTCCACGCTGCCCGAAATCCCACCTCGCAGTGTCGTCTAATGTGATCCCACAGTGGGCCTGGTATCCATGGCCATGCGCAGTGCATATACTAGCCTCTCACTCCCCTTCTTCACGCTTCTTCAGACTAGGCGGCGTCAGCTGATCCCTAATAGCATGCCACGGCCGTGACGCCGCACAGTCTGAAGAAGCAGGAAGGAGGTGAGTGAGAGGCGATGATATGCACTGCGCATGCCCATGGATCCCTGGCCCGCAGTGGGACTACATTAGATGACACTGCAAGGTTGGATCTCGGGCAGCTTGGACGCACAGGCACTGCCAGCCTGACACCTACATGATGTCAGAAGATGGGCACCGCTAACTGTGCATGGCCAAGGGATAACATTACAGCGCGGGCTCCGTGACAGAACCAAACAACGTTGAGGAGGTGGCACACGGCACCAAGGGGGTTGGAATGACGGCTTTGCTGTGTCACATTACAAAGGAAAGTCCCACTTCCGGGACGGTTTGACAGTGTGAGGGGACACATTATATGAGTGTGTACTTCAGCGTTTGCAAGGAGCATAATTTTCAGAGCCACCATTTTCCATGTGCAGTATTACTGCTGTACAAGATGGCTCTTTCAGCAACAAATGCCTGGGGGGGGTTAAAGGTTCCCTTTCAACTTGCTCCACTGCAGTCTTCGGCCTACACTCTGCTCCTCTTTGATTCCCTGGGTTTCAACACTGTCAGTTGCCACCTGGAAGTGTTGTCTACACAGAAAAAACACTAGGTGATGTGTCAGTGGGGTTCAGCACCGCCAGCTGTTCCCCTGCTGTGTAGCCGGCATCGTGTCCAGCACAAGCCACGCTGGCACAACTGATCAAAAGCTGCCACCAGTGCAGGCTTCGGCCTACACTCTGCTCCTCTCCTCCTCCTGCTGACCCTGGGCTTAAACACCGCTAGTTTTTGCCCGGAAGTGCTAGCTGCACAGAGAAAAACACCAGCCAATGTGTTAGTGGGGTTCAGCACCGCCAGCTGTTCCCCAGCTGTGTAGCCGGCAACGTGACCTGCAAACGCCACGCAGGCACAACAGAACAAAAGCTGCCACCAGTGCAGGCTTCGGCCTACACTCTGCTCCTCTCCTCCTCCTGCTGACCCTGGGCTCATAACACCGCCAGTTTTATCCTGGAAGTGCTAGCTGCACAGAGAAAAACACCAGCCAATGTGTCAGTGGGGTTCAGCACCGCCAGCTGTTCCCCTGCTGTGTAGTCGGCAACGTGTCCAGCACAAGCCACGCTGGCACAACAGAACAAAAGCTGCCACCAGTGCAGGCTTCGGCCTACACTCTGCTCCTCTCCTCCTCCTGCTGACCCTGGGCTTAAACACCGCTAGTTTTTGCCCGGAAGTGCTAGCTGCACAGAGAAAAACACCAGCCAATGTGTTAGTGGGGTTCAGCAACGCCAGCTGTTCCCCTGCTGTGTAGCCGGCAACGTGACCTGCAAACGCCACGCAGGCACATGAACTGAAATTAAAGGGAACCTGGCCCCACCCCCCCAGGTGTTTCTATGTATAACAGCCACCTAGTACAGCAGTACTGCTGCATTTGTACAAGGTGGCTGATTTTTTATCCTTGCCCACGTAGAATTAAACACATAAAATATGTGTCTCATTACAGACCATTACAATGTCCCTGAGGTGTGACTTTCCTTTTTAATAACACGCACCACCCCCCTTGGTAGCGCTGCCCGTCTTCTGACATCATTGGTTGGCTGCCTGTGCCTGTGCGTCCGCCCTGCCCGACACAACCCCCCTCGTTTCATATATTTTGGCTGCGAGGGTGTGATTGTTGGGCATGTGCAGTGCATATGTTCGCCTGTCTTAACTCATCTCCTTCTGCCTTCTTCAGACTGTGCGGCCTCCTGGCCGTGGTAGGCGATAAGGGATCAGCTGAGGCCGCCCAGTCTGAAGCAGGTGTAAGGACATGTGTGAGCGGCAAACATATTTACTGCACAAGGCCACGAATCCCAGCCACGCAGTGTGATTTTTTAAAACACACTGCGGGCCTGGGATTCATATCCATTGCTAACCGCAACGGCCAACATGAAATGAGGTGAGAAGACAGGCAGCGCTCACAGCGCATGGCCAAGGGATCACAATAGCGCAGACTCCTGTACAGCTAATAACAACGCTCAGGAATCTGCGCCCAGCACCTAGGTGTAAATTTTGACACCTGTGCTGCGTCTCCTTAAAAAGACAAGTCACGACTCCACTACTGTTAGACAGTATAATGGGCTAAATAGTGTACGTGTTTTATTCAGCGTGTGCAAGGAGCAAACTAAATAGAGCAACCTTTTACTTGTGCAGCATTAATGCTGCACAAGGTGTGGCTCTTGTACCTTGCAACACCTGAGGGGGGGTTAAAGGTTACCTTTGAAATTGGTTCAACTAGGCTTCGGCCTACACTCTGCTCCTCTCCTCCTCCTGCTGACCCTGGGCTCTAACACCGCTAGTTTTTGTCCGGAAATGCGAGCTTCACAGAGAAAAACAACAGCCAATGTGTTAGTGGGGTTCAGCACCGCCAGCTGTTCCCCCACTGTGTAGCCGGCATCGTGTCCAGCACAAGCCACGCTGGCACAACCGACCAAAAGCTGCCACCAGTGCAGGCTTCGGCCTACACTTTGCTGCTCTCCTCCTCCTGCTGACCCTGGGCTCTAACACCGCTAGTTTTGGCCCGGAAATGCGAGCTTCACAGAGAAAAACAACAGCCAATGTGTTAGTGGGGTTCAGCACCGCCAGCTGTTCCCCTGCTGTGTAGCCGGCATCGTGTCCAGCACAAGCCACGCTGGCACAACCGACCAAAAGCTGCCACCAGTGCAGGCTTCGGCCTAAACTTTGCTCCTCTCCTCCTCCTGCTGACCCTGGGCTCTAACACCGCCAGTTTTTGCCCGGACATGCGAGCTGCACAGAGAAAAACACCAGTCAATGTGTCAGTGGGGTTCAGCAACGCCAGCTGTTCCACTGCTGTGTAGCCGGCAACGTGTCCTGCAAACGCCACGCAGGCACATGAACTGAAATTGAAGGAAGCCTGCCCCCCACCCCCAGGTGTTTCTATGTATAACAGCCACCTTGTACAGCAGTACTGCTGCATTTGTACAAGGTGGCTGACTTTTTCTCCTTGCCCACGTTTAATTAAACACGTACTAAATGTGTCTCATTGAGACCATTCCACTGTCCCTGAGGTGTGACTTTCCTTTCTAATGATACGCAGCACCACCCTTGTTAGCGCTGCCCGTCTTTTGACATCATTGGTTAGCTGGCTGCGCCTGTGCGTCTGCCCTGCTCGAAACAACGCCCCTCGGTGTCTTATTTTTTTGGACAGCGAGGGTGTGATTGATGGGCATGTGCAGTGCATATGTTTGCCTGTGTTCACTCATCTCCTTCCGCCTTCTTCAGACTGGGTGGCCTCATGGCCGCGGCATGCGATAAGGGATCAGATGAGGCCGCCCAGTCTGAAGCAGGTGTAAGGACATGTGTGAGCGGCAAACATATTTACTGCACAAGGCCACGAATCCCAGCCACGCAGTGTGATTTTTTGAAAACACACTGTGGGTCTGGGATTCATGTCCATCGCTAACCGCAACGGCCGACATGAAATGAGGTCAGAAGACAGGAAGCGCTCACAGCGCATGGCCAAGGGATAACAAGAGCGCTGACTCCTGTACAGCAAATAACAACGCTCAGGAAGCTGCGCCCATGCACCAAGGTGTTATTTTCGACACCTGGGCTGCTTTTCTTTAAAAAGACAAGTCACGCCTCCACTACTGTTTTACAGTGGAATGGGCTAAATAGTGTACGTGTTTTATTCAGCGTGTGCAAGGAGCAAAATTAATAGAGCAACCTTTTACTTGTGCAGCATTAATGCTGCACGAGGTGTGGCTCTTGTACCTTGCAACACCTGAGGGGGGTTAAAGGTTACCTTTTAAATTGGATCAACTAGGCTTCGGCCTACACTCTGCTCCTCTCCTCCTCCTGCTGACCCTGGGCTATAACACCGCCAGTTGTAGCCTGGAAGTGCTAGGTGCACAGAGAAAAACACCCGCCAATGTGTTAGTGGGGTTCAGCACCGCCAGCTGTTCCCCTGCTGTGTAGCCGGCATCGTGTCCAGCACAAGCCACGCTGGCACAACTGACCAAAAGCTGCCACCAGTGCAGGCTTCGGCCTACACTCTGCTCCTCTTCTCCTCCTGCTGACCCTGGGCTCTAACAACGCTAGTTTTTGCCCGGAATTGCTAGCTGCACAGAGAAAAACACCAGCCAATGTGTTAGTGGGGTTCAGCACCGCCAGCTGTTCCCCTGCTGTGTAGTCGGCAACGTGACCTGCAAACGCCACGCAGGCACATGAACTGAAATTGAAGTGAGCCTGCCCCCCACCCCCAGGTGTTTCTATGTATAATAGCCACCTTGTACAGCAGTACTGCTGCATTTGTACAAGGTGGCTGACTTTTTCTCCTTGCCCACGTGGAACTCAACACGTACAAAATGTGTCTCATTAGAGACCATTACAATGTCCCTGAGGTGTGACTTTCCTTTTTAATGACACGCAGCACCCCCATTGTTAGCGCTGCCCGTCTTCAGACATCATAGGTTGGCTGGCTGTGCCTGTGCGTCCGCCCTGCCCGACACAACGCCCCTCGTTGTCTCATATATTTTGACTGCGAGGGTGTGATTGATGGGCACGAGCAGTGCATATGTTCGCCTGTCTTCACTCCCCTCCTTCCGCCTTCTTCAGACTGTGCGGCCTCATGGCCGTGGCAGGCAATAAGGGATCAGCTGAGGCCGCCCAGTCTGAAGCAGGTGTAAGGACATGTGTGAGCGGCGAACATATTTACTGCACAAGGCCACGAATCCCAGCACTGCAGTGTGACTTTATGGAAAGGCACTGTGGGTCTGGGATTTATGGCCATCGTTAACCGCACCGGCCAACATGAAATGAGGTCATAAGACGGCCTGCACTAACAGGGTATTGCCAAGGGATAACACAAGAGCGCACTCTCCTGTACTGCAAATAACAATGGTAAGGAGTCTGCGCCCAGCACCTAGGTGTAAATTTTGACACATGTGCTGCGTCTTCTTCAAAAGAAAAGTCACGCCTCCACTACTGTTTGACAGTATAATGGGCTAAATAGTGTACGTGTTTTATTCAGCGTGTGCAAGGAGCAAAATTAAGAGAGCAACCTTTGACTTGTGCAGCATTAATGCTGTTCAAGGTGTTGCTCTTGTACCTTGCAACACCTGAGGGGGGGTTAAAGGTTACCTTTGAAATTGGTTCAACTAGGCTTCGGCCTACACTCTGCTCCTCTCCTCCTCCTGCTGACCCTGGGCTCTAACACCACTAGTTTTTGCCCTGAAGTGCTAGCTGCACAGAGAAAAACACCAGCCAATGTGTTAGTGGGGTTCAGCACCGCCAGCTGTTCCCCTGCTGTGTAGCCGGCATCGTGTCCAGCACAAGCCACGCTGGCACAACCGACCAAAAGCTGCCACCAGTGGAGGCTTCGGCCTAAACTCTGCTCCTCTCCTCCTCCTGCTGACCCTGGGCTCTAACACCGCTAGTTTTTGCCCGGAATTGCTAGCTGCACAGAGAAAAACACCAGCCAATGTGTTAGTGGGGTTCAGCACCGCCAGCTGTTCCCCTGCTGTGTAGCTTGCAACGTGACCTGCAAACGCCACGCAGGCACATGAACTGAAATTGAAGGGAGCTTGCCCCCCACCCCCAGGTGTTTCTATGTATAATAGCCACCTTGTACAGCAGTACTGCTGCATTTGTACAAGGTGGCTGACTTTTTCTCCTTGCCCACGTGGAACTCAACACGTACAAAATGTGTCTCATTGAGACCATTCAACTGTCCCTGAGGTGTGACTTTCCTTTCTAATGATACGCAGCACCACCCTTGGTAGCGCTGCCCGTCTTCTGACATCATTGGTTGGCTGCCTGTGCCTGTGCGTCCGCCCTGCCCAACACAACGCCCCTCGTTGTCTCATATATTTTGGCTGCGAGGGTGTTATTGATGGGCATGTGCAGTGCATATGTTCGCATGTCTTAACTCATCTCCTTCCGCCTTCTTCAGACTGTGCGGCCTCATGGCCGCGGCATGCGATAAGGGATCAGATGAGGCCGCCCAGTCTGAAGCAGGTGTAAGGACATGTGTGAGCGGCAAACATATTAACTGCACAAGGGCACGAATCCCAGCCACGCAGTGTGATTTTTTCCAAACACACTGTGGGTCTGGGATTCATGTCCACCGCTAACCGCATCGGCCAACATGAAATGAGGTCAGAAGACAGGAAGTGCTCACAGCGCATGGCCAAGGGATAACAAGAGCGCAGACTCCTGTACAGCAAATAACAAGGCTCACGAAGCTGCGACCATGCACAAAGGTGTTATTTTCGACACCTGGGCTGCTTTTCTTTAAAAAGACAAGTCACGCCTCCACTACTGTTTGACAGTATAATGGGCTAAATAGTGTACGTGTTTTATTCAGCGTGTGCAAGGAGCAAAATTAATAGAGCAACCTTTTACTTGTGCAGCATTAATGCTGCACGAGGTGTGGCTCTTGTACCTTGCAACACCTGAGGGGGGTTAAAGTTTACCTTTTAAATTGGTTCAACTAGGCTTCGGCCTACACTCTGCTCCTCTCCTCCTCCTGCTGACCCTGGGCTCTAACACCGCCAGTTTTTGCCCGGACGTGCTAGCTGCACAGAGAAAAACACCAGCCAATGTGTTAGTGGGGTTCAGCACCGCCAGCTGTTCCCCAGCTGTGTAGCCAGCAACGTGACCTGCAAACACCACGCAGGCACAACAGAACAAAAGCTGCCACCAGTGCAAGCTTCGGCCTACACTCTGCTCCTCTCCTCCTCCTGCTGACCCTGGGCTCATAACACCGCCAGTTTTAGCCTGGAAGTGCTAGCTGCACAGAGAAAAACACCAGCCAATGTGTCAGTGGGGTTCAGCACCGCCAGCTGTTCCCCAGCTGTGTAGCCGGCAACGTGCCCTGCAAACGCCATGCAGGCACATGAACTGAAATTGAAGGGAGCCTGCCCCCCACCCCCAGGTGTTTCTATGTATAACAGCCACCTTATTCAGCAGTACTGCTGCATTTGTACAAGGTGGCTGACTTTTTCTCCTTGCCCACGTGGAACTCAACACGTACAAAATGTGTCTCATAGAGACCATTCCACTGTCCCTGAGGTGTGACTTTCCTTTCTAATGATACGCAGCACCCCCCTTGGTAGCGCTTCCCGTCTTTTGACATCATGGTTAGCTGGCTGCGCCTGTGCATCCGCCCTGCGTGAAACAACGTCCCTCGTTGTCTTATTTATTTTGTCAGCGAGGGTGTGGTTTATGGGCACGAGCAGTGCATATGTTCGCCTGTCGTCACTCATCTCCTTCCGCCTTCTTCAGACTGTGCGGCCTCATGGCCGCGGCATGCGAAAAGGGATCAGCAGAGGCCGCCCAGTCTGAAGCAGGTGTAAGGACGTGTGTGAGCGTCGAAAATATTTACTGCTCAAGGCCACGAATCCCAGCACCGCAGTGTGACTTTATGAAAAGGCACTGTGGGTCTGGGATTTATGGCCATCGTTAACCGCAGGGGCCAACATGAAATGAGGTCATAAGACGGGCAGCGCTAACAGGGCATTGCCAAGGGATAACACAAGAGCGCAGACTCCTGTACAGCAAAAAACAACGCTCAGGAAGCTGCGCCAAGCACAAAGGCGTTATTTGGGACACCTATGCTGCGTCTCCTTAAAAATACAAGTCACGCCTCAACTACAGTTTGACTGTAGAATGGGCTAAATTGTGTACGTGTTGCATTCAGCGTGTGCAAGTAGAAAAATTAATAGAGCAACCTTTTACTTGTGCAGCATTAATGCTGCACAAGGCGTGGCTCTTGTACTTTGTAACACCTGAGGGGGGGTTAAAGGTTACCTTTGAAATTGGTTCAACTAGGCTTCGGCCTACACTCTGCTCCTCTCCTCCTCCTGCTGCCCCTGGGCTATAACACCACTAGTTTTTGCCCGGAAGTGCTAGCTGCACAGAGAAAAACACCAGCCAATGTGTTAGTGGGGTTCAGCACCGCCTGCTGTTCCCCCACTGTGTAGCCGGCAAAGTGTCCTGCAAACGCAACGCAGACACAAAGCTGACTCCAGTGCAGGCTTCGGCCTACACTCTGCTCCCCCTGCTTACCCTTTGCTCCAACACCGCTAGTTGGGGCTGTAGGAAGACAATCTTTGATAGGCAACGCATCCGGGTTCCAGCACCGCCAGCTGGTTCTCGGCAGTGCTTTTGTCACAGGTACTCCCTCGTGCCAAACCTGGTTTCAGCACCGTCAGCTGTTTCCGGGTTGTGTCAAGCTCACTGAGACGCCTATGCTTGCCCCGTCGTGGTGAGGTCGGGTTAGCCAACTCCAGGGTGCCTCCAGTTCAGGAGCTTCCTATGTGGGCTGCGTGAACTGGTAGTCAAGGCTGGTTCTGTAGTGCCAGTAGGCCCAGCTCCCCCTGTAGGACTGTTGGGGTTCGGTAACTGCGGCTGCCTCGCGGCCTAGCTGTTCTCTCCTCTCCTGTGGGCCTTCGGGTCCACCACCTGGTTCCAGCACCGTCAGCTGTTTCCGGGCCGAGCCTTTGGCTTAGGTGCCTCCTCCTGGGTATCCGAGTTCCGCCAACGTCAGGCGGTCCTTGGTAGTGCTTTTAAGCGCGGGCACCTACAGCTTAGTAACCGGGTTCCAGCACCGTCAGCTGGTCCTCGGTCGTGCCATTGGCTCTTGCACACTGGGGCAACGCATCTGGGTTCCAGCACCGCCAGCTGGTTCTCGGCAGTGTTTTTGTCACAGGTACTCCCTCGTGCCAAACCTGGTTTCAGCACCGTCAGCTGTTTCCGGGTTGTGTCAAGCTCACTGAGACGCCTATGCTTGCCCCGTCGTGGTGCGGTCGGGTTAGCCAACTCCAGGGTGCCTCCAGTTTAGGAGCTTCCTATGTGGGCTGCGTGAACTGGTAGTCAAGGCTGGTTCTGTAGTGCCAGTAGGCCCAGCTCCCCCTGTAGGACTGTTGGGGTTCGGTAACTGCGGCTGCCTCGCGGCCTAGCTGTTCTCTCCTCTCCTGTGGGCCTTCGGGTCCACCACCTGGTTCCAGCACCGTCAGCTGGTTCCGGGCCGAGCCTTTGGCTTAGGTGCCTCCTCCTGGGTATCCGAGTTCCGCCAACGTCAGGCGGTCCTTGGTAGTGCTTTTAAGCGCGGGCACCTACAGCTTAGTAACCGGGTTCCAGCACCGTCAGCTGGTCCTCGGTCGTGCCATTGGCTCTTGCACACTGGGGCAACGCATCTGGGTTCCAGCACCGCCAGCTGGTTCTCGGCAGTGTTTTTGTCACAGGTACTCCCTCGTGCCAAACCTGGTTTCAGCACCATCAGCTGTTTCCAGGTTGTGTCAAGCTCACTGAGACGCCTATGCTTGCCCCGTCGTGGTGCGGTCGGGTTAGCCAACTCCAGGGTGCCTCCAGTTTAGGAGCTTCCTATGTGGGCTGTGTGAACTGGTAGTCAAGGCTGGTTCTGTAGTGCCAGTAGGCCCAGCTCCCCCTGTAGGACTGTTGGGGTTCGGTAACTGCGGCTGCCTCGCGGCCTAGCTGTTCTCTCCTCTCCTGTGGGCCTTCGGGTCCACCACCTGGTTCCAGCACCGTCAGCTGGTTCCGGGCCGAGCCTTTGGCTTAGGTGCCTCCTCCTGGGTATCCGAGTTCCGCCAACGTCAGGCGGTCCTTGGTAGTGCTTTTAAGCGCGGGCACCTACAGCTTAGTAACCGGGTTCCAGCACCGTCAGCTGGTCCTCGGTCGTGCCATTGGCTCTTGCACACTGGGGCAACGCATCTGGGTTCCAGCACCGCCAGCTGGTTCTCGGCAGTGTTTTTGTCACAGGTACTCCCTCGTGCCAAACCTGGTTTCAGCACCGTCAGCTGTTTCCGGGTTGTGTCAAGCTCACTGAGACGCCTATGCTTGCCCCGTCGTGGTGCGGTCGGGTTAGCCAACTCCAGGGTGCCTCCAGTTTAGGAGCTTCCTATGTGGGCTGCGTGAACTGGTAGTCAAGGCTGGTTCTGTAGTGCCAGTAGGCCCAGCTCCCCCTGTAGGACTGTTGGGGTTCGGTAACTGCAGCTGCCTCGCGGCCTAGCTGTTCTCTCCTCTCCTGTGGGCCTTCGGGTCCACCACCTGGTTCCAGCACCGTCAGCTGGTTCTCGGCAGTGTCTTTTGCTCTTGTACCTTCTGCTCCCCATCCTGGTTCCAGTACCGTCAGCTGGTTCCGGGCAGAGCCTTTGGCTTCGGTGCCTCCTTCTGGGTATCCAAGTTCCACCAACGTCAGGTGGTCCTTGGTAGTGCTTTCAGGCACGGGTACCTCCTGCTTAGTAACCGGGTTCCAGTAACGTCAGCTGGTCCTCGGTAGTTCCATTGGCTCTTGGACCTTCGGCTACCCATCCGGGTTCCAGTACCGTCAGCTGGTTCTCGGCAGTGTCTTTTGCTCTTGTACCTTCTACTCCCCATCCTGGTTCCAGTACCGTCAGCTGGTTCCGGGCAGAGCCTTTAGCTTAGGTGCCTCCTTCTGGGTATCCGAGTTCCGCCAACGTCAGGCGGTCCTTGGTAGTGCTTTTTAGCACGGGTACCTCCTGCTTAGTAACCGGGTTCCAGTAACGTGAGCTGGTCCTCGGTAGTTCCATAGGCTCTTGAACCTTCGGGTAGCCATCCGAGTTCCAGTTCCATCATCAGGTTCTTGGCATTTTCTCAGCCTTCTTGTACCTTCTGCTACATTTCCAAGTTGAAGACCCTAAAGTCGACGACCCGGAAGACCACCCCGATGACGACTACGACAACCCGGAAGACCACCCCGATGACGACGACGACGACAGCGGAGACGACGACGGCGGAGACGACGACAGCGGAGATGACGACACTGGAGACGACGACATGGAAGACCGAGAAGCAGAAGAACAAGAGGCTGCAGAACAAAGAGCAGAAGAACATTAAGCATAACACTTAATATCAGAGCAAAAGATATTATCTAAATTATATGCAGAAGAAGACTAAGCAGTGTATGGGGGTGAGTCCGTTCCTCCTCATGGTGCCCCTGGATAAAGCCTGATGCTGCAGGCCAAACTGAACGCGGACAAATGTAACTTTTGTGACTGGCAGAACGGAAGGTGTAATCTTCCAACTTTTATAGATAACAACTACGGGAATGCCTGTCACAAATGAGAATATGATGAAGAAGTAGAATAGGAAGAATAATACAGTTGAATAAAATGAATATGTAGAATAGGAAGAATAATAATAGTTGAATAAAATGAATATGAAGAATGTAATAAAAAAAAAAAAAAAAAAGGTAAAGGATGAAGAAGAAGATGAATAAGGTGAAGAAGAAGTTGATGTCAAAGATGCTGATGATGATGAAGATGAAAGTGTGGGAAAAGTAAAAAAAAAAGAAGGGGAAGGGCGTGGAATAGTGAAACATCAATATCTGACAAAATAAAAAAAATATTTACATAGTCAATATCTTTGTCACTCCGAACGTCTTTAAAAAAAACTAAAGAAACATG
This sequence comes from Ranitomeya imitator, assembly GCF_032444005.1. Classification (NCBI taxonomy): domain Eukaryota; kingdom Metazoa; phylum Chordata; class Amphibia; order Anura; family Dendrobatidae; genus Ranitomeya; species Ranitomeya imitator. The sequence continues at coordinate 415,447,979 of NC_091286.1, read as the reverse complement.
CTATTCTATTTGATTGGGCTAAACCTCTATGACTTTAATGTCTCCGCCACCTCCCCAAATACATCCTGCACTATTCTTACTTGTTTTCCTTCATGTAGAATGAACCTACAAGGAAAGAAAGGGTTTATTTTAATTCCGATATTTTGGTCCCATTGACTTGCATTGGGATCGGGTATCGGTATCGGCGATATCCGATATTTTTTGAATATCGGCCGATCCTATCCGATACCGATACTTTCCGATATCGGAAGGTATCGCTCAACACTAATGTCCAGTAATCAAATGGGAATGACGGTTGAGGGAGAACATCGATGAGGGATGAAGAATAGTTAGTAACCATAATGGACAAATGTTGTCTCCTGTCACTTTGAATTGATGCTGCAGCACCTGTCCTGTCTGCGGTCATTGCTAAATCACTCCACAACCTGGACAGAAAACCCCTCTTTCCAACGCCACTTCTGATTTGTACACCTCTAACACCTCTGCCCTGTAGCCCCCTGCACCTCGTGTGAGAACCATTACCGGCGCTGTGTGCTGGGAATGCCTGAATCAAACGGTCTACAAGACTTGCTTGTTTGGTTGCTAATATTTGTTCGAGGTTCTCATGTGGCATGATATTTTGCAATTTGCCTTTATAGCGAGGATCAAGGAGGCAGGCCAACCAGTAATCGTCATCGGTCATCATTTTAATAATGCGTGGGTCCCTTTTGAGGATACGTAAGGCATAATCCGCCATGTGGGCCAAAGTTCCAGTTGTCAAATCTGCAGTTGTGCTGGGTTGAGTGGCAGTTTCAGGCAAATCTACGTCACTTGTCTCCCTCAAAAAACCTGAACCCGGCCTTGCAACGCCACCAGTTTCTATTGGCCCCGGAGAAGCTTCCTCATTCAAAAAATACTCATCCCCATCATCCTCCTCATCCTCCTCCTCTTCGCCTGCTATCTCCTCCTGTAGACTGCCCTGACCAGACACTGGCTGACTGTCATCAAGGCTTTCCTCTTCCTCGGCTGCAGACGCCTGCTCCTTTATGTGCGTCAAACTTTGCATCAGCAGACGCATTAGGGGGATGCTCATGCTTATTATGGCGCTGTCTGCACTAGCCAGCCGTGTGCATTCCTCAAAACACTGAAGGACTTGACACAGGTCTTGTACATTCGACCACTGCACACCTGACAACTCCGTGTCTGCCATCCAACTGCCTGCCCGTGTATGTGTATCCTCCCACAAATACATAACAGCACGCCTCTGTTCGCACAGTCTCTGAAGCATGTGCAGTGTGGAGTTCCACCTTGTTGCAACGTCGATGATTAGGCGATGCTGGGGAAGGTTCAAAGACCGCTGATGGTTCTGCATACGGCTGGAGTGTACGGGCGAACGGCGGATATGCGAGCAAAGTCTGCACACTTTGAGGAGCAGGTCGGGTAACCCCGGATAACTTTTCAAGAAGCACTGCACCACCAGGTTTAAGGTGTGAGCCAGGCAAGGAATGTGTTTCAGTTGTGAAAGGGTTATGGCAGCCATAAAATTCCTTCCGTTATCACTCACTACCTTGCCTTCCTCAAGATGTACAGTGCCCAGCCATGACTGAGTTTCTTGCTGCAAGAACTCGGACAGAACTTCCGCGGTGTGTCTGTTGTCACCCAAACACTTCATTGCCAATACAGCCTGCTGATGCTTGCCACTAGCTGTCCCATAATGGGATTCCTCATGTGCAACAGTGGCAGCTGCGATGGAGTGGTTGTGCGACTGCGGTCTGTGGACGAGCTCTCGCTTCTGCAGGAGGACGAGGAGGAGGAGGAGGGGGGGGCGAACGCCTACAGCCAACTGTTTCCTAGACCGTGGGCTAGGCAGAACTGTCCCAATATTGCTGTCCCCTGTGGACCCTGCATCCACCACATTAACCCAGTGTGCCGTGATGGACACGTAACGTCCCTGGCCATGCCTACTGGTCCATGCATCTGTTGTCAGGTGCACCTTTGTACTCAAAGATTGCCTGAGTGCATGGACGATGCGGTCTTTTACATGCTGGTGGAGGGCTGGGATGGCTTTTCTAGAAAAGAAGTGTCAACTGGGTAGCTCATAGCGTGGTACAGCGTAGTCCATCAGGGCTTTGAAAGTTTTGCTTTCAACTAACCAGTAGGGCATCATCTCTAATGAGATTAGTCTAGCAATGTGGGTGTTCAAACCCTGTGTACGCGGATGCGAAGATGAGTAAGTACTTCCTTTTCCTAACGAGAGTCTTATGTGGGGTGAGCTGGACTGGAGAGCTGCAGATCGTGGAACTAGCAGGGGTGCCGGTGGACATGGCAGACTGAGAGAGGGTTGGAGATGGTATTCTTGCTGGTGCCCTACATACAGTGTTTCCTACTACGAACCTGGTGATTCACTGACTGCTTTGGCCTGGCGACAAAACCTGCACATTTACTGCAGGTGGTGCGGGAAATGGTGGGCTTACAGTGAGGGAAGGGATGTAGCGTTGCTGACTAGCTTCATTGGCCGAGGGTGCTACAACCTTAAGGGATGTTTGGTAGTTAGTCTAGGCTTGCAAATGCATGGTGGTTAAATGTCTACGCATGCAACTTGTATTTAGACTTTTAAGATTCTGACCTCTGCTTAAGGTAGTTGAACATTTTTGACAGATGACTTTGCGCTGATCATTTGGAAGTTGTTTTAAAAAATGCCACACTGCACTCTTTCTACTATCGGATACCTTTTCAGGCATTGCAGACTGAGCTTCTTTAACCCCTTCATGACCCAGCCTATTTTGACCTTAAAGACCTGGCCGTTTTTTGCAATTCTGACCAGTGTCCCTTTGTGAGGTAATAACTAAGGAACGCTTTAATGGATCCTAGCGGTTCTCAGATTGTTTTTTCAAGACATATTGGGCTTCATGTTAGTGGTAAATTTAGGTCAATAAATTCTGTGTTTATTTGTGGTAAAAACGGAAATTTGGCGAAAATTTTGAAAATTTCCCAATTTTCACATTTTGAATTTTTATTCTGTTAAACCAGACAGTTATGTGACACAAAATAGTTAATAAATAACATTTCCCACATGTGTACTTTACATCAGCACAATTTTGGAAACAAAATTTTTTTTTGCTAGGAAATTATAAGGGTTAAAATTTGACCAGCGATTTCTCATTTTTACAACGAAATTTACAAAACAATTTTTTTTAGGGACCACCTCACATTTGAAGTCAGTTTGAGGGGTCTATATGGCTGAAAATACCAAAAAGTGACACGATTCTAAAAACTGCACCCCTCAAGGTGCACAAAACCACATTCAAGAAGTTTATTAACCCTTCAGGTGCAGAAGCAACATGGAAGGAAAAAATGAACATTTAACTTTTTAGTCACAAAAATGATCTTTTAGCAACAATTTTTTTATTTTCCCAATGGTAAAATGAGAAACTGAACCACTAAGTTTGTTGTATAATTTGTCCTGAGTACGCTGATCCCTCATATGTGGGGGTAAACCACTGTTTGGGCGCACGGCAGGGCTTGGAAGGGAAGGAGCGCCATTTGACTTTTTGAATGAAAAATTGGCTGCACTCTTTAGCGGACACCATGTCGCGTTTGGAGAGCCCCCGTGTGCCTAAAAATTGGAGCTCCCCCACATGTGACCCCATTTTGGAAACTAGACGCCCCAAGGAACTTATCTAGATGCATAGAGAGCACTTTAATCCCCCAGGTGCTTCACAAATTGATCCGTAAAAATGAAAAAGTACTTTTTTTTCAAAAAAAAATTATTTTAGCCTCAATTTTTTCATTTTCACATGGGCAACAGGATAAAATGGATCCTAAAATTTGTTGGGCAATTTCTCCTGAGTACACCGATACCTCAAATGTGGGGGTAAACCATTGTTTGGGCACATGGTAAGGCTCGGAAGGGAAGGAGCGCCATTTGACTTTTTGAATGAAAAATTATCTCCATCGTTAGCGGACACCATGTCGCGTTTTGAGAGACCCTGTGTGCCTGAACATTGGAGCTCCCCCACAAGTGACCCCATTTTGGAAACTAGACCCCCCAAGGAACTTATTTAGATGCCTAGTGAGCACTTTAAACCCTCAGGTGCTTCACAAATTGATCCGTAAAAATGAAAAAGTACTTTTTTTTCACAAAAAAATTCTTTTTGCCTCAATTTTTTCATTTTCACATGGGCAATAGGATGAAATGGATCCTAAAATTTGTTGGGCAATTTCTCCCGAGTACTTCAATACCTCACATGTGGGGGTAAACCACTGTTTGGGCACACGGCAGGGCTCGGAAGGGAAGGCGCGCCTTTTGACTTTTTGAATGGAAAATTAGCTCCAATTGTTAGCGGACACCATGTCGCGTTTGGAGAGCCCCTGTGTGCCTAAGCATTGAAGCCCCCCCACAAGTGACCCCATTTTGGAAACTAGACTCCCCCAAGGAACTTATCTAGATGCATACTGAGCACTTTAAACCCCCAGGTGCTTCACAGAAGTTTATAACGCAGAGCCATGAAAATAAAAAATAATTTTTCTTTCCTCAAAAATGATTTTTTAGCCTGGAATTTCCTATTTTTCCAAGGGTAATAGGAGAAATTGGACCCCAAATATTGTTGTACAGTTTGTCCTGAGTACGCAGATACCCCATATGTGGGGTAAACCACTGTTTGGGCGCACGGCAGGGCTCGGAAGAGAAGGCACGCCATTTGGCTTTTTAAATGGAAAATTTGCTCCAATCGTTAGCGGACACCATGTCGCGTTTGGAGAGCCCCTGTGTGCATAAACATTGGAGATCCCCCACAAATGACCCCATTTTGGAAACTAGACCCCCAAAGGAACTAATCTAGATGTGTGGTGAGCACTTTGAACCCTCAAGTGCTTCACAGAAGTTTATAACGCAGAGCCATGAAAATAAAAAAAAAAATTATTTTCTCAAAAATGATTTTTTAGCCCGCAATTTTTTATTTTCCCAAGGGTATCAGGAGAAATTTGACCCCAAAAGTTGTTGTCCAGTTTCTCCTGAGTATGCTGATACCACATATGTGGGGGTAAACCACTGTTTGGGCACATGCCGGGGCTCGGAAGTGAAGTAGTGACGTTTTGAAATGCAGACTTTGATGGAATGGTCTGCGGGCATCACGTTGCGTTTGCAGAGCCCCTGATGTGGCTAAACAGTAGAAACCCCCCACAATTGACCCCCTTTTGGAAACTAGACCCCGAAAGGAACTTACAGTGGGGCAAAAAAGTATTTAGTCAGTCAGCAATAGTGCAAGTTCCACCACTTAAAAAGATGAGAGGCGTCTGTAATTTACATCATAGGTAGACCTCAACTATGGGAGACAAACTGAGAAAAAAAAATCCAGAAAATCACATTGTCTGTTTTTTTAACATTTTATTTGCATATTATGGTGGAAAATAAGTATTTGATCAGAAACAAACAATCAAGATTTCAGGCTCTCACAGACCTGTAACTTCTTCTTTAAGAGTCTCCTCTTTCCTCCACTCATTACCTGTAGTAATGGCTCCTGTTTAAACTTGTTATCAGTATAAAAAGACACCTGTGCACACCCTCAAACAGTCTGACTCCAAACTCCACTATGGTGAAGACCAAAGAGCTGTCAAAGGACACCAGAAACAAAATTGTAGCCCTGCACCAGGCTGGGAAGACTGAATCTGCAATAGCCAACCAGCTTGGAGTGAAGAAATCAACAGTGGGAGCAATAATTAGAAAATGGAAGACATACAAGACCACTGATAATCTCCCTTGATCTGGGGCTCCACGCAAAATCCCACCCCGTGGGGTCAGAATGATCACAAGAACGGTGAGCAAAAATCCCAGAACCACGCGGGGGGACCTAGTGAATGAACTGCAGAGAGCTGGGACCAATGTAACAAGGCCTACCATAAGTAACACACTACGCCACCATGGACTCAGATCCTGCAGTGCCAGACGTGTCCCACTGCTTAAGCCAGTACATGTCTGGGCCCGTCTAAAGTTTGCTAGAGAGCATTTGGATGATCCAGAGGAGTTTTGGGAGAATGTCCTATGGTCTGATGAAACCAAACTGGAACTGTTTGGTAGAAACACAACTTGTCGTGTTTGGAGGAAAAAGAATACTGAGTTGCATCCATCAAACACCATACCTACTGTAAAGCATGGTGGTGGAAACATCATGCTTTGGGGCTGTTTCTCTGCAAAGGGGCCAGGACGACTGATCCGGGTACATGAAAGAATGAATGGGGCCATGTATCGTGAGATTTTGAGTGCAAACCTCCTTCCATCAGCAAGGGCATTGAAGATGAAACGTGGCTGGGTCTTTCAACATGACAATGATCCAAAGCACACCGCCAGGGCAACGAAGGAGTGGCTTCGTAAGATGCATTTCAAGGTCCTGGAGTGGCCTAGCCAGTCTCCAGATCTCAACCCTATAGAAAACCTTTGGAGGGAGTTGAAAGTCCGTGTTGCTAAGCGAAAAGCCAAAAACATCACTGCTCTAGAGGAGATCTGCATGGAGGAATGGGCCAACATACCAACAACAGTGTGTGGCAACCTTGTGAAGACTTACAGAAAACGTTTGACCTCTGTCATTGCCAACAAAGGATATATTACAAAGTATTGAGATGAAATTTTGTTTCTGACCAAATACTTATTTTCCACCATAATATGCAAATAAAATGTTAAAAAAACAGACAATGTGATTTTCTGGATTTTTTTTTCTCAGTTTGTCTACCATAGTTGAGGTCTACCTATGATGTAAATTACAGACGCCTCTCATCTTTTTCAGTGGTGGAACTTGCACTATTGCTGACTGACTAAATACTTTTTTTCCCCACTGTATCTAGATATGTGTTGAGCACTTTCAACCCCCAAGTGCTTCACAGAAGTTTTTAACGCAGAGCCGTGAAAATAATAAATAAGTTTTCTTTCCTCAAAAATAATTTTTTAGCCCAGAATTTTTTAATTTTCCCAAGGGTAAAAGGAGAAATTTGACCCCAATATTTGTTGTCCAGTTTCTCCTGAGTACGGTGATACCCCATATGTGGGGGTAAACTACTGTTTGGGCACATGCCGGGGCTCGGAAGTAAAGTAGTGACGTTTTGAAATGCAGACTTTGATGGAATGCTCTACGGGCGTCACGTTGCGTTTGTAGAGCCCCTGATGTGGCTAAACAACAGAAACTCCCCACAAGTGACCCCATGTTGGAAACTAGACCCCCCAAGGAACTTATCTAGATATGTGGTGAGCACTTTGAACCCCCAAGTGCTTAACAGACGTTTACAACGCAGAGCCGTGAAAATAAAAAATCATTTTTCTTTCCTCAAAAATGATGTTTTAGCAAGCAATTTTTTATTTTCTCAAGGGTAACAGGAGAAATTGGACCACAATAATTGTTGCGCAGTTTGTCCTGAGTATGCTGGTACCCCATATGTGGGGGTAAACCACTGTTTGGGCACACGTCGGGGCTCGGAAGTGAGGGAGCACCATTTGACTTTTTGAATACAAGATTGGCTGGAATCAATGGTGGCGCCATGTTGCGTTTGGAGACCCCTGATGTGCCTAAAGAGTGGAAACCCCTAAATTCTACCTCCAATACTAACCCCAACACATCCCTAACCCTAATCCCAACTGTAGCCATAACCCTAATTACAACCCTAACCCCAACACACCCCTAACCCTACCCACAACCCTAATTCCAACCCTAACCCTAAGGCTATGTGCCCACGTTGCGGATTCGTGTGAGATTTTTCAGCACCATTTTTGAAAAATCCGCGGGTAAAAGGCACTGCATTTTACCTGCGGATTTACCGCGGATAGCCAGTGTTTTTTGTGCGGATTTCACCTGAGGATGCCTATTGAGGAACAGGTGTAAAAGGCTGCGGAATCCGCACAAAGAATTGACATGCTGCGAAAAATACAACGCACGTTTCCGCACAGTATTTTCCGCACCATGGGCACAGCGGATTTGGTTTTCCATATGTTTACATGGTAATGTAAACCTGATGGAACACTGCTGCGAATCCGCAGCCAAATCCCCACCGTGTGCACATAGCCTAATTCTAAAGGTATGTGGACACGCTGCGGAAAACGATGCGGATCCGCAGCAGTTTCCCATGAGTTTACAGTTCAATGTAAACCTATGGGAAACAAAAATCGCTGTACACATGCTGCAGAAAAACTGCACGGAAACGCAGCGGTTTACATTCCGCAGCATGTCAGTTCTTTCTGCGGATTCCGCAGCGGTTTTACAACTGCTCCAATAGAAAATCGCAGTTGTAAAACCGCAGTGAAATGCGCAGAAAAACCGCGGTAAATCCGCGATAAATCCACAGCAGTTTAGCACTGCGGATTTATCAAAATCCGCTGCGGAAAAATCCGCAGAGGACCAGAATACGTGTGCACATACCGAAACCGAAAACCCTAACCCTAACCCTAACCTTAGTGGAAAAAAAAAATTATTTATTTTATTATTGTCCCTATCTATGGGGGTGACAAAGGGGGGGGGTCATTTACTGTTTTTTTTATTTTGATCACTGTGAGGTTTTATCGCAGTGATCAAAATTCACATTGGAACGAATCTGCCGGCCGACAGATTCGGAGGGCGCACTGCGCATGCGCCCGCCATTTTGGAAGATGGCGGCGCCCAGGAAAGAAGATGGATGGACCCCGAGAGGCTCGGTAAGTATGATGGCGTGGGGGGGAGGGAGCACGGGGGGGTGGATCGGAGCATGGGGGGTGGATCTGAACACGGGGGGGTGGATCGGAACACGGGGAGGTGGATCGGAACACGGGGGGTGGATCGGAGCACGGGGGGTGGATTGGAGCACGGGGGTGGATCACAGTGCGGGGGGGTGGATCGCAGTGCGGGGGGGTGGATCGGAGTGCAGGAGGGTTGGATTGGAGCACGGGGGGTGGGATTGGAGCACGGGGGGAGCGGACAGGAGGATGGGGGGTGGAGCACAGGACGGAGGGCAGCGGACCACAGATTTGGGGGCTAGGGGGGCGATCGGTGGGGTGGGGGCACATCAATGTTTCCAGCCATGGCCGATGATATTGCAGCATCGGCCATGGGTGGATTGTAATATTTCACCAGTTTTTTAGGTGAAATATTACAAATCGCTCTGATTGGCAGTTTCACTTTCAACAGCCAATCAGAGCGATCGTAGCCATGGGGGGGTGAACCCCCCTGGGCTAAAGTACAACTCCTCCTGTCCCTGCAGGCCGGTTAAAATTACAGTTAACCTTTTCACCCGGCCTGCAGGAGCCCAATCCGGTCATGACGCATATGCTGCGTCACAGGTCGGAATGGCACAGGTTTTCATGACGCATACGGTGCGTCAAAGGTCGGGAAGGGGTTAACCGGATGGCCACGCTGTCCTACAACTGGTTTTGGTTTTGCCACGCGTTTTTGGCCAGATACGGGCCTGGCTGATGGAACTTGTTGCAATGTTGATGCCTGCTGCGGCTCCTCCTCCTCCGCTTCAGAGCTACTGCCGCCTGCACCCTGTTCCCCCAATGGCTGATAATCGGGGTGAACAACTGGGTCATCTATGACCTCCTCTTCTATCTCGTGTGCAACTTCGTCTGTGTCACCGTGTAAGCCTGTGGTATAGCGTTCGTGATGGGGCACCATAGTCTCATCAGGGTCTGATTCTGGATCAGTACACTGCGAGGGCAATGTTCTGCTCTGAGTCAAAGGAACAGCATAGTAATCTGGCTGTGGCTGTGCATCTGTGCAATCCATGTCCGATTCAACTTGTAATGGGCATGGCCTTTTAACTGTTTCACTTTCTAACCCAGGAACTATATGTGTAAAGAGCTCCATGGAGTAACCCGTTATGTCGCCTGACGCATCCATCTCTGTTGTTCTTGGTGAAGAAGACAAGGAAGCGACTTGTGCCTGACCGTGAACATCCACTAACGACGCGCTGCTTTTACATTTAGCAGTTTCAGAAGAGGAGGCGAAAGAGCTAGAGGCAGAGTCAGCAAGGAAAGCCAAAACTTGTTCTTGCTGCTGCGGCTTTAAAAGCGGTTTTCCTACTCCCAGAAAAGGGGGCGTTTGAGGCCTTGTGTAGCCAGATGACGAACCAGGCTCAACAACTCGAGACTTATGTGCTATATTGCTTTTCCCACGACCACCTGATGCTCCACCACCACTACCATCATTACCAGCTGGCAATGACCGCCCATGGCCACGACCTCTTCCACCAGACTTCCTCATTGTTTGAAAAACGTAACCAAACTAACGGTATTTGTTATTATAAAGCCAGTTACAAGGTGAACTCTAACTTCTGTTGGATTTATATATCCCTTTATAGGTGGGTGAGACTGCAGGGAAAATCAGGCCCAATGTATAACAGTACACAGCTTCAGTGGCAGACAGATATGCCACTAACAGGACTGACGCTGATGCAGACACTACCAATAAAAATCTCTCCCTTTTTATTTTTTCTGGGAGAATATTGAAGAAATGTGGCCCACTCTTATACAGTATATGTTCTGTGGCACAAAATTAGAGACAGATGCCACACACAGCACTGGCAATGAGGCAGAATTGCCAATCTTAATCTCCCACTATTTTATTTTTTCTGGGATAATTAAAAAAAAACTGGCCCACTATTACACACTAGGTTTAATGGGGGACACAATTTGAGACAGGTGGCGCACACAGGACTGGCACTGAAGCAGAAATGCCAATCTTAATCTCCCACTATTTTTTTTTCAGGGAAAATTGAAAAGAAATCTGGCCCAGTATTACACACTAGGTTTAATGTGGCACAAAATTTGAGACAGGTGGCACACACAGGACTGGCACTGAAGCAGAAATGCCAATGTTAATCTCCCACTATTTTTTTTTCAGGGAGAATTTAAAAGAAATCTGGCCCAGCATTACACACTAGGTTTAATGTGGCACAAAATTAGAGACAGATGCCACACACAGCACTGGTACTGAGGCAAAATTGCCAATCTTAATCTCCCACTATTTTTTTTTTATTTATGGGAGAATTGGCAAGAAATCAGGCCCACTGTTAGACTGTATGTTTTCTGTGCCAGAAAATGAGACACAGATGCCACTGATGCAGATTTGCCAATTTTAATCTGCACCCTTTTTTTTCTTCTTCAGGGAGACTAGTGAATAAATCTGGGCCACTGTATTAGAGTATATTTTCTGTGGCAGAAAGTGGCTTGAAGAGATATAGCGAAACAAAAAAAAAAAAAGGGACTGTCCTACAATTACTATCTCCCTGCAGTAATCTCAGCAAAGTATGGCAGGCAGCAATAACAAGGAGTGGACTGCTGCACAAAAAAGTCAAAAGTGTGGACAAACAAACAAGATAGCTGTGCAGAAAGGAAGGAGCAACAGGATTTGTGCTTTGAAAAAAGCAGTTGGTTTGCACAGCAGTGTACAAACAGCAATGCAGCTATCAGGAAGCCTTCTAGGGCAGCCCAATGAGCTACAGCGCTGAGGAAAAAAAATAGTAGCCTCCACTGTCCCTGCAAACAAAAGGTGGTGTTGGACAGTGGAAATCACTACAGCACAAGCGGTTTGGGGGTTAATGTACCCTGCCTAACGCTATCCCTGCTGCTGACGAAGTGGCAGCAACCTTTCCCTATGCTCAGATCAGCAGCAGTAAGATGGCGGTCGGCGTGCATGCCCCTTTATAGCCCCTGTGATGCCGCAGAAAGCAAGCCAATCACTGTAATGCCCTTCTCTAAGATGGTGGGGACTGAGACCTATGTCATCACGCTGCCCACACTCTGCGTCCACCTTCATTGGCTGAGAAATGGCGCTTTTTGCATCATTGAAACGCGACTTTGGCGCGAAAGTTTTGTACCGCATGGCCGATCCCACACAGGGATCGGGTCGGGTTTCATGAAACCCGACTTTGACAAGAGTCGGCAACTTATGAAAATGACCGACCCGTTTCGCTCAACCCTACTCATCACACATCTAGATAAGTTCCTTAGGGGGTCTACTTTCATAAATGGTGTCACTTGTGGGGGGTTTCAATGTTTAGGCACATCAGTGGCTCTCCAAATGCAACATGGCGTCCCATCTCAATTCCTGTCAATTTTGCATTGAAAAGTCAAACGGCGCTCCTTCCCTTCCGAGCTCTCCCATGCGCCCAAACAGTGGTTTACCTCCACATATGGGGTATCAGCGTACTCAGGACAAATTGTACAACTTTTGGGGTCCAATTTCTTCTTTTACCCTTGTGAAAATAAAAAATTTGGGGTGAAAAGATAATTTTGGTGAAAAAATATGATTTTTTATTTTTACAGTTCTGCATTATAAACTTCTGTGAAGCACTTGGTGGGTCAAAGTGCTCACCACACATCTAAATAAGTTCCTTAGGGGGTCTATTTTCCAAAATGGTGTCACTTGTGGGGGTTTCAGTGTTTAGGCACATCAGGGGCTCTCCAAACCCAACATGGTGTCCCATCTCAATTCCAGTCAATTTTGCATTGAAAAGTCAAATAGTGGTCCTTCCCTTCCGAGCTCTGCCATGCACCCAAACAGTGGTTTACCCCCACATATGGGGTATTGGCGTACTCAGAACAAATTGTACACCAACTTTTGGGGTCCATTTTCTCCTGTTACCCTTGGTAAAATAATTCAAATTGGAGCTGAAGGAAATTTTTTGTGAAAAAAAAGTTAAATGTTCATTTTTATTTAAACATTCCAAAAATTCCTGTGAAACACCTGAGGGGTTAATAAACTTCTTGAATGTGGTTTTGAGCACCATGAGGGGTGCAGTTTTTAGAATTGTGTCACACTTGGTTATTTTCTATCATATAGACCCCTCAAAATGACTTCAAATGAGATGTGGTCCCTAAAAAAAAATGGTGTTGTAAAAATGAGAAATTGCTGGTCAACTTTTAACTCCCTAACAAAAAAAAATTTTGGTTCCAAAATTGTGCTGATGAAAAGTAGACATGTGGGAAATGTTACCTATTAAGTATTTTGTGTGACATATCTCTGTGATTTAATTGCATAAAAATTCAAAGTTGGAAAATTGCGAAATGTTCAAAATTTTCACCAAATTTCCATTTTTTTCACAAATAAATGCAGGTACTATCAAAGAAATTTTACCACTATAATGAAGTACAATATGTCACGAGAAAACAGTGTCAGAATCACTGGGATCTGTTGAAGTGTTCTAGAGTTATAACCTCAAAGGGACAGTGGTCAGAATTGTAAAAATTCGCTCTGTCATTAACGTGCAAACCTTGGGAGTAAAGGGGTTAAAAGACGCACGCGGCAGACCCACGAAAATGCACATGCGGCGCGTCTTTTAAGAACGCAGCATGTCCTTACATTGCAGAAACAACTCAAGGACAACGCAGGTGACCTGCCAGTGACCTCAGGTGCAGATTTGGTCAGGATTTTACCTGCATAAAATCCTGACCTAATCCTGATGCAATCCTGAACGTGGAAACATACCCTTATGGAGCAGCGCAGAGGTCACTAATCAATGTGAGTCTATGGGAGCCTCGTTCTGGCCTCTTTCTCACTCTCAGGCTATGTGCACACATTGCAGATTTGCCTGCGGATACACAGCAGTTTTCCATGCGGTGTACAATACCATGTAAACCTATGGAAAACCAAATCCACAGTGCCCATGGTGCGGAAAATACCGCACGGAAACGCTGCATTGTATTTTCCGCAGCATGTCAATTCTTTGTGCGGATTCCGCAGCGTTTTACACCTGCTCCTGTATAGGAATCCGCAGGTGTAAAAACGCAGGCGAAATCCTCACAAAAAACGCAGGAAATCCACGGTAAAGCCGCATGTAAAACGAAGCATGTTTTACCTGTGGCTTTTGCAAAAATGGTGCGGAAAAATCCGAACATGAATTCGCAACGTGTGCATATAGCCTCATAGTCTTACATTGAGCGCTTGTGACATAGCTTCTAACTTCTGACCAGTCAGAAGCTGCGCTCACAAGTTTAAGCCGCCGCACTGCAGCAGTGCCACAAAATAGTGAATATGACGGAGGATGAGTAAATGACCAGGGCAGGGGACTTGCGCTTAACCCCTTAACGACCGCCGATACGCCTTTTAATGTTGGCGGTTAAGGATACTAAAACCAAAAGTGAATAGCCCCCCCAGCCTGTCATGGCTGCCACGACCAATCAGCGATGGGCACAGTCCGATTAGTCCCTCCCCTACAGTCACAGTGCCCGCCGCCCACTCCATACATCCCGCAGTCAGTGTCCCCGGCACTCCGCTCCATACTCCCCGCAGTCAGTGTCCCCGGCCCTCCGCTCCATACTCCCCACAGTCAGTGTCCCCGGCACTCCGCTCCATACTCCCCGCTCCATGCTCCCCGCAGTCAGTGTCCCCGGCGTCCGCTCCATACTCCCCGCAGTAAGTGTCCCCGGTGCTCCGCTCCATACTCCCTGCAGTCAGTGTCCCCGGCGCCCGCTCCATACTCCCCACAGTCAGTGTCCCCAGCGCTCCACTCCATACTCCCCGCAGTCAGTGTCCCCTGCGCCCGCTCCATACTCCCCGCTGTCAGTGTCCCCGGCGCTCCGCTCCATACTCCCCGCAGTCAGTGTCCCCGGCGCTCCGCTCCATACTCCCCACAGTCAGTGTACCCGGCGCCCGCTCCATACATCCCGCAGTCAGTGTCCCCGGCGCTCCGCCCCATACTCCCCGCAGTCAGTGTCCCCAGCCCTCCGCTCCATACTCCCCGCAGTCAGTGTCCCCGGCACTCCGCTCCATGCTCCCCGCAGTCAGTGTCCCTGGTGCCCGCTCCATACTCCTCGCAGTAAGTGTCCCCGACGCTCCGCTCCATACTCCCCGCAGTCAGTGCCCGCTCCATAATCCCCTCCAGTCACCGCTCACACAGGGTTAATGCCAGCGGTAACGGACCGCGTTATGCCATGGGTAACGCAATCCGTATCCGCTATTAACCCTGTGTGACCAAGTTTTTACTATTGATGCTGCCTATGCAGCATCAATAGTAAAAAGATGTAATGTTAAAAATAATAAAAAAACAAAAAACCTGCTATTCTCACCTTCCGTTGTCGGATGATGCGCTCGCGCGGGCCGCCATCTTCTGTTCCCAGAGATGCACTGTCTGGGTGCATGACAGGGCTCAGAAGGGAAGGAGCGCCATTTGACTTTTTCAATGAAAATGTGGCTCCAATCTTTAGCGGACACCATGTCGCGTTTGGAGATCCCCTGTGTGCCTAAACATTGGAGCGCCCCAACAAGTGACCCCATTTTGGAAACTAGACCCCCCAAGGAACTTATCTAGATGCATACTGAGCACTTTAAACCCCCAGGTGCTTCACAGAAGTTTATAACGCAGAGCCATGAAAATAAAAAATAATTTTTCTTTCCTCAAAAATGATTTTTTAGCCTGGAATTTCCTATTTTTCCAAGGGTAATAGGAGAAATTGGACCCCAAATATTGTTGTACAGTTTGTCCTGAGTACGCAGATACCCCATATGTGGGGTAAACCACTGTTTGGGCGCACGGCAGGGCTCGGAAGAGAAGGCACGCCATTTGGCTTTTTAAATGGAAAATTTGCTCCAATCGTTAGCGGACACCATGTCGCGTTTGGAGAGCCCCTGTGTGCATAAACATTGGAGATCCCCCACAAATGACCCCATTTTGGAAACTAGACCCCCAAAGGAACTAATCTAGATGTGTGGTGAGCACTTTGAACCCTCAAGTTCTTCACAGAAGTTTATAACGCAGAGCCATGAAAATAAAATAAAAAATTTCTTTTCTCAAAAATGATTTTTTAGCCCGCAATTTTTTATTTTCCCAAGGGTAACAGGAGAAATTTGACCCCAAAAGTTGTTGTCCAGTTTCTCCTGAGTATGCTGATACCCCATTTGTGGGGGTAAACCACTGTTTGGGCACGCGGCAGGGCTTGGAAGGGAAGGAGTGCCGTTTGACTTTTTTAATGAAAAATTAGCTCCAATCATTAGCGGACACCATGTCGCGTTTGGAGAGCCCCTGTGTGCCTAAACATTGGAGCTCCCCCACAAGTGACCCCATTTTGGAAACTAGACCCCCCAAGGAGCATATCTAGATGCATAAAGAGCACATTGAACCCCCAGGTGCTTCACAAATTGATCCGAAAAATTGAAAAAGTACTTTTTTTTGCAAAAAATTTCATTTAGCCTCAATTTGTTCATTTCCACATGGGCTACAAGATAAAATGGATCGTAAAATTTATTGGGCAATTTCTCCTGAGTACAGTGATACCTCACATGTGGGGGTAAACCACTGTTTGGGCACGCGGCAGGGCTCGGAAGGGAGGGAGCGCCATTTGACTTTTTGAATGAAAAATTAGCCCCATGTCGTGTTTGGAGAGCCCCTGTGTGCCTAAACATTGGAGCTCCCCCACAAGTGACCCCATTTTGGAAACTAGACCCCCAAAGAAACTTATCTAGATATGTGGTGAGCACTTTGAACCCCCAGGTGCTTCACAGAAGCTTACAACACAGAGCCGTGAAAATAACAAATCATTTTTCTTTCCTCAAAAATGATGTTTTAGCAAGCAATTTTTTATTTTCACAAGGGTAACAGGAGAAATTAGACCCCAATATTTGTTGCCCAGTTTGTCCTGAGTACACTAATACCCCATATATGGGGGTAAACCACTGTGACGTTTTGAAATGCAGACTTTGATGGAATGGTCTGCGGGCGTCACGTTGCATTTGCAGAGCCCGTGATATGCCTAAACAGTAGAAACCGCCCAAAAGTGACCCCATTTTGGAAACTAGACCCCCCAAGGAACTTATCTAGATGTGTGGTGAGCACTTTCAACCCCCAAGTGCTTCACAGAAGTTTATAACAAAGAGCCGTGAAAATAAAAAATAATTTTTCTTTCCTCAAAAATTGTGTTTTAGCAAGTAATTTTTTATTTTCACAAGGGTTATAGGAGAAATTAGTCTACAATAGTTGTTGCCAAGTTTGTCATGAGTACGTTGGTACCCCATATGTGGGGGTAAACCACTGTTTGGGCACACGTCAGGGCTCGGAAGGGAGGGAGCACCATTTGACTTTTTGAACGCAAGATTGGCTGGAATCAATGGTGGCACCATGTTGCGTTTGGAGACCCCTGATGTGCCTAAACAGTGGAAACCTCTCAATTCTAACTTCAACACTAACCCAACACACACCCCTAACCCTAATCCCAACTGTAGCCATAACCCTAATCACAAACCTAACCCCAATACACCCCTAACCACAACCCTAACCCCAACACACCCGTAACCCCAATCCCAACCCTAAGCCTAATTCCAACCCTAACCACAACTTTAACCCCAACACACCCCTAACCCTAACCATAACCCTATCCACAAGCCTAATCTTAAACCTATTTCCAACCCTAACCCTAATTCCAACCCTTCACTCTAATTCCAACCCTAACCCTAAGGCAATGTGCCCAAGTTGTGGATTCGTGTGAGATTTTTCCCCACGATTTTTGAAAAATCTGCAGGTAAAAGGCACTACGTTTTACCTGCAGATTTACAGCGTATTTCCAGTGTTTTTTTGTGCGGATTTCATCTGCGGATTCCTATTGAGGAACAGGTGTAAAACGCTGTGGAATCCGCACAAAGAATTGACATGTTGCGGAAAATACAACGCAGCGTTTCCGCGCGGTATCTTCCGCACCATTGGCACAACAGATTTGGTTTTCCATAGGTCTACATGGTACTGTAAACCTGATGGAAAACTGCTACAAATCCGCAGCGGCCAATCCGCTGCGGATCCGCGGCCACTCCGCTTTGGATCCGCGGCCCAATCCGCACCGTGTGCACATAGCCTAATTCTAACCCTAGCCCTAACCCTAATCCTAACCCTAACCCTAATCCTAGTTCTAACCCTAACCCTAGTGGAAAAAATAAAAATAAATATATTTTCTTTATTTTATTATTGTCCCTACCTATGGGGTGATAAAGGGGGGGGGTCATTTACTATTTTTTTTATTTTGATCACTGTGATCAAAATATACCTGGAACGAATCTGCCGGCCGGCAGATTCAACGGGCGCACTGCGCATGCGCCCGCCATTTTGGAAGATGGCGGCGCCCATGGAGAAGACGGACGGACACCAGGAGGCACGGTAAGTATGAGGGGGGGATTGGAGCATGGGGGGGATCATAGCACGGGGGTGGGATCGGAACAAGGGGGGAGCGGGCAGGAGGACGTAGGGGAGCGGACCGCAGAACGGAGGACTGGGGAGGAGATCGGTGGCGGGGGGCAGATCAGGGTGTCCAGCCATGGCTGATGATATTGCAGCATCGGCCATGGCTGGATTGTAATATTTCACCAGTTTTCATAGGTGAAATATTACAAATCGCTCTGTTTGGCAGTTTCACTTTCAACAGCCAATCAGAGCGATCGTAGCCACGGGGGAGTGAAGCCACCCCCCCCAGGTTGAAGTACCACTCCCCCTGTCCCTGCAGATCAGGTGAAATTGGAGTTAACCTTTTCACCCGATCTGCAGGGATGCGATCCCTCCATGACGCCACATAGGCGTCACAGGTCGGATTGGCACCGAATTTCATGACACCTACATGGCTTCACAGGTCGGGAAGGGGTTAAATTGTCCTATCATGAACTTGAGAATTTATAACGCTGCCTCAGGCCTTTAGAATCTGAGCTGTAGATATTAGGTTTTCTTATTTCAGCTTCTCTTATCATTGCAAAGTCTGACTTTGGAGTGAGTTTCCTTGGTGCCTTTTTCTAGGAAGATTGTACATTTTCTTCCATCTTTCACACTATAGATTGATGGACACAAACTTATTTGGAAATGGCCTTATAACTAGTGATTAGCAAGTATGCTCGCTACTAGAGTTTTCGGGGCATGCTCGGGTGTTCTCCAAATATTTTGGGCGTGCTCAGAGTTTATGCTTGAGTCTTTGCAGCTGCATGATTTGGGGATTGCCTGTTTGTTAGGGAATCCACACTTATATTGAGACTATCTAGCAAACGCAAATCATGCAGCTGCAAAGACTCAAACATAATCTCCAGCTTTCAACTTCTCCACAACAATATCACGGACCTGCCTGTTGTGTTCCTTGGACTTCATGGTGCTCTCTGTGCTTCAAACAGAACCCTGAGACTATCACAGAGCAGATGCATTTATACGGAGACTTGATTACACAGAGGTGGATTATATTTATCATCAGTAGGCATTTAAGACAACATTGGATCATTCAGAGATCCACAATGAACTTCTGGAGTGAGTTTTCTGCACTGAAAGTTAAGGGGCAGAATAATATTGCACGCCCCACTTTTCAATTTTGGAATTTCCACAAAAATTTTAAATACATTTCGTTCAACTTCACAATGGTGTTCCACTTGTTGTTGATTTTTCACCAAAAATTTACATTTGGTATCTTTATGTTTGAAGCATGATATGTGGGAAAAGGTTGAAAAGTTCCAGGGGCCCGAATACTTTCACAAGGCACTGTATAACTTCTTAATAAAATTATGTTTCAAACATTATGGTTAAGTAAAGTAGACATGTGGAAAATGTTATTTATTAACTATTTTGTGTGACATGACTCTGATTTAAGAGAATAAACATTAATAGTTTGAAAATTGCTAAATTTTTAACATATTCACCAAGTTTCCAATTTTTCTCCAAATAAACATAAGTCATATCAGACAAAAATTATCACTAACATGAAGTTCAATATGTCATTCTCAGAATCAGTGTGTTAGGAGTTGAGTTTCCTCTGCTGCACAGGTGGAATCTCGATCCGTGTCTGCTGCGGTCTCCCATTCTGCATCAGCCGCAATGGGGTCTGCTCAGCGGAGGCGTCGCTCCCAGCGTCTCGCTGGGGCTGATTCTGTGCAAAGGGTTGCTACTGCCTTTTCTGGCTCTCCCATTGTACCCTGCACTGATCTGCGGCGAGCAGACTTCTCTGGGACTAAGTCCTTATTTTCACACACTGAGCATGCCCAGGGCAAGATCTCTCAGTGGAGGTCTAGGGTCACACGCTCAGGTACTGCAGCGACTCCCATTGGTCCTTCTCATGGAAGATCCTGCAGGTACTAGGACTAGTTCTGCTTTGCGCACTGAGCATGCCCAGGGCAGGATCTCTCAGTGGAGGTCTGGGGTCACGTGCTCAGGTGCTGCAGCAATTCCATTGGTCCTTCTTTCACAGGTCCTGAATGTGCTGCAGCTATTTAAGGTTCGCATGGCCGCACGGCCATGCGCTAGTATTGTCTTTATATTATGTGTGTGTGTAGATGGATGAATGTCGAAGGATGAAAGCTCCTAAATATCCCATTCCTAGTGTTGTTGTCTGTTTGTGGATGGTGGTAGCTATATAGCGCCCGACTAGCCATCAGCACGTAACACACATTACAGCGTCCAGTTGCTGTGTCCGCCAGTACGGCGCCGTGCGCTTTCTCTGCGCTTTCCTGGCCCAAGCCTGGGTGGTTAGTGGCGTCCATCGGTCCGGCACCGCACGCACTCTCGTGCCTTTGTATATTATTATTTCTGTTTCTCTGACACCCCAGTTGCCGTGTCGAGCGCATTAGGTCTTTGAACTCAAATCCTCAGTCTTGGGATTGAGATTAGAGACTCCTTGCTTGCGCTCTATGTACGGTACCGCGGTCCTGTGACGCAACAGGGTTCGCTTCCAGCATTCAGGGTGAAGTTAACCCATGAGTGTATTTTTATAGTACCGCCATATAGTCCGTCTCTACTAGCAGCAGGGTTTTTACCTGCACGGTGGACCTCGGACTGCGAACGCACCTAATTCCATAACATCTTATTCTTGGTGCGTTCCGCCAGTCCTTAACATAATACCAAGGTCTGGCTAGTAAATGACGGACGATCAGCGTTCACAGCGGTACATCCAGCAGCTGTAGGGAAGGTTGGCGGCTCTCGAGCGTTCAACCTCAGCTGTGGATGTCACTGCTGTCGCTGTTCAGGCTGCTAGTGTGGCTGCAGCCACCTTGTCCACTGCCGCCCCTGTACCGACTCTATCTCACCTCCCGCTACCAGAGAAATTTTCTGTTGGCAGTAAGTTCTGTAGGGGTTTCGTGAGTCAGCGCTCAATACATCTCGAGCTTCTGGCCTCTCGTTTCCCCACAGAGCGGGCTAAGGTGGGGTTTATTGTATCTCTACTGTCGGACAGGGCGTTGCAGTGGGCTACGCCACTGTGGGAGCGTGGCGATCATGTGGTGCAGAGTGCTCCGTTGTTTCTGAGCACTCTGAAAGAGGTCTTTTTAGGACCCCGTGTCACCCATGATACGGCGCTCCAACTGTTGGCATTGACTCAGGGCTCGTCCTTGGTCAGCCATTTTGCTGTCCACTTCCGCACCTTAGCATCTGAGTTGGAGTTGTCGGATAAAGCCCTTATTCCAATATTTTGGAGGGGGTTGGCTGACCATGTTAAGGATGCCCTGGCCACTAGCGAGATTCCCGCCACACTGGAGGAATTAATAACCGTATCCACTCGTATTGACCTCCGTTTTCTCGAGCGGAGGTTAGAGCGGGCCCAGTGTAGGCAGAGGTTTCGGCTGGCTCCCACCTTCGCCAAACCTTTGGAATCTCCAGTCCAGGCACCTGAGTACCATGAGCCTGTGGTAGTGTCACGAGCGGGATCTAAGTCCCGGACCGTTTGTGCACAGGTTTGTCATGTTTGCCAACAGTCAGGACATCTTGCCGCCAGATGTTCCCAGCGGTCGAGGAAACGTCAGCGTCTAGTGGTAGTAGGTGGAGGTGCACTAGACACGGCGACATTTGCCTCCAAATTGTCCTTTAAGGGGACAATAACATTAGGCTCATCTTTCCACTCGGTAGAGCTCTGCGTGGATTCTGGGGCGGAGAGCAATTTCATGTCTTCTGCCTTCGCCCAACGTCACGCAGTACCCCTGGTTATGCTACCTAAACCAGTAACAGTGCGAGTGGTGAATGGGTCGACACTCCCCGCACAGATAACACATCAGACTATCCCTTTTACTCTGTCCATGTCACCATCTCATCAGGAGATTATATCTCTGCTCATCATTCCTAAAGGAATTGATGAGGTCCTGTTGGGGATACCTTGGCTACGGTACCACTCTCCCCATATCGAGTGGTCCTCGGGCAGAATTCTGGGATGGGGTGAATCTTGTGGGGGCAGGTGTCATCAAGAGTGCGTTCAGGTTGCTACTACAGAGGTACCCGCAGATCTTTCCTCTCTCCCCAAGCAATATGGGTCTTATGCAGACGTGTTCTCCAAAAAGGCGGAGGAGACCCTTCCGCCCCATCGCCCCTATGACTGTCCTATTGATCTCTTGCCTGGTGCTGAGCCTCCCCGGGGTCGAGTTTATCCACTATCTCTTCCGGAGACGGAGGCAATGTCTCAGTACATTCAAGAGAATTTGGCAAGAGGGTTCATCAGGAAGTCAGTGTCACCTGCTTGGGCAGGGTTCTTTTTTGTGCAGAAGAAGAATGGGGAACTACGTCCATGCATAGACTACAGGGGCCTTAACGCTATCACCGTTAAGAACAATTATCCTTTGCACTTGATATCTGAGCTCTTCGATAGGCTTCGGGGAGCTAGAGTGTTTACTAAACTAGATCTGCGGGGTGCTTATAACCTGATTCACATCCGTGAAGGAGACGAATGGAAAACGGCGTTTAACACTAGAGATGGGCACTATGAATATCTGGTGATGCCCTTCGGGCTCTGTAATGCACCTGCCGTTTTCCAAGACTTTGTCAACGACATCTTCCGGGATATGCTTTCCACCTCAGTTGTAGTCTATCTGGATGATATTCTCATCTTTTCTGCAGATATTGATTCCCACCGGAGAGATGTTGGCAGAGTCTTCGACCTCCTACGGGCAAACTCTCTGTATGCTAAGTTGGAGAAGTGTGTGTTTGAGCAGGAGTCTTTACCTTTCCTGGGCTATATCATCTCCGCCCAGGGATTGGCTATGGATCCTGCCAAACTACAGGCTGTGATGGACTGGCAGGAGCCCCACTCTCTTAAGGTGGTGCAGCGCTTTATGGGGTTCATTCATTATTACCGCCAGTTCATTCCCCACTTCTCAACTCTGGTAGCTCCCTTGGTAGCCCTCACCAAGAAGGGAGCGAATCCCAAATTGTGGTCGGAAGAGATCTCCAAGGCCTTCACTGCTATTAAGTCTCATTTTGCTAGCGCTCCCATCCTACATCGCCCTGATGTGGATAAGTCATTCTTAATGGAGGTGGATGCCTCATCCGTTGGTGCTGGAGCAGTCCTCTATCAAAAGGATGCTCAAGGTCGGAAGCATCCTTGCTTCTTCTTCTCCAAGACCTTCACACCAGCGGAGAGAAATTACTCCATCGGGGATAGGGAGTTGCTAGCAATGAAGTTGGCCTTTTCGGAGTGGAGACACCTTCTGGAAGGTGCGCGGTTTCCCTTCCAAGTTTTCACGGACCACAAAAATTTGGTTTATCTACACACTGCCCAGCGGCTGAATTCTCGTCAGGACAGATGGTCCTTATTAGGGTTGAGCGAAACGGGTCGAACATTTTCAAAAGTCGCCGACTTTTGGCTAAGTCGGGGTTTCATGAAACCCGATCCGACCCCTGTGCGGGGTCGGCCATGCGGTACGCGACTTTCGCGCCAAAGTCGCTTTTCAATGACGCGAAAAGCGCCATTTCTCAGCCAATGAAGGTAAACGCAGAGTGTGGGCAGCGTGATGACATAGGTCCTGGTCCCCACCATCTTAGAGAAGGGCATTGCAGTGATTGGCTTGCTGTCTGCGACGTCACAGGGGCTATAAAGAGGCGTTCCCGCCGACCGCCATCTTACTGCTGCTGATCTGAGCTTAGGGAGAGGTTGCTGCCGCTTTGTCAGAAGCAGGGATAGCGTTAGGCAGGGTCCATTAACCACAAAACCGCTTGTGCTGCAGCGATTTGCACTGTCCAACACCACCCTCGGTGTGCAGGGACAGTGGAAGTTTTTTTTTTTTTTTTTTTCCCCTCAGCGCTGTAGCTCATTGGGCTGCCCTAGAAGGCTCCCTGATAGCTGCATTGCTGTGTGTACGCCGCTGTGCAAACCAACTGCTTTTTTCAAAGCACAAATCCTCTTGTTCCTTCCTTTCTGCACAGCTATCTTTTTTGTTTGTCCACACTTTTTATTTCATTTGTGCATCAGTCCACTCCTTATTGCTGCCTGCCATACCTGGCTGAGATTACTGCAGGCAGGGAGATAGTAGCTGCCTGCCATACCTGGCTGAGATTACTGCAGGCAGGGAGATAGTAATTGTAGGACATTCCCTGTTTTTTTTTTTTTTTTGGTGGGAGATTAAGATTGGCAATTTGGCATTTCTGCTAGAGTGCCATCCCTGTGTGTGCCATCTCTCTCACATAGTGGGCCATAGAAAGCCTTTTCATTTTTCTGTATTTTTTTTTGTGGGGTGTATAAATTCTCCCTGATAAAAATACAGTGGGAGATTAATATTGGCCTTTGGGCTTGTGTGCCAGTCCTGAGTGTGCCATCTCTCTCACAAATAGTGGGCCATAGAAAGCCTATTTTATTTTTTTTGGGGTTTTATAAATTCTCCCTGAAAAAAAGGGAGATTAATATTGGCCTCTGGGCTTGTGTGCCAGTCCTGAGCGTGCCATCTGTGCCAGCCCTAGGCGTGCCATCTCTCTCACAAATAGTGGGCCATAGAAAGCCTATTTATTTTTTTTTTTGGTTTTATAAATTCTCCCTGAAAAAAAGGGAGATTAATATTGGCCTCTGGGCTTGTGTGCCAGTCCTGAGCGTGCCATCTGTGCCAGCCCTGAGCGTGCCATCTCTCTCACAAATAGTGGGCCATAGAAAGCCTATTTAATTTTTTTTTTTGTTTTATAAATTTTCCCTGAAAAAAGGGAGATTAATATTGGCCTCTGGGCTTGTGTGCCAGTTGTGAGCGTGCCATCTGTGCCAGTCCTGAGCGTGCCATCTCTCTCACAAATAGTGGGCCATAGAAAGCCTATTTAAATATTTTTTTGGTTTTATAAATTCTCCCAGAAAAAAAGGGAGATTAATATTGGCCTCTGGGCTTCTGTGCCAGTCCTGAGCGTGCCATCTGTGCCAGTCCTGAGCGTCCCATCTCTCTCACAAATAGTGGGCCATAGAAAGCCTATTTTATTTTTTTTTTGGGTTTTAGAAATTCTCCCTGAAAAAAGGGAGATTAATATTGGCCTCTGGGCTTGTGTGCCAGTTGTGAGCGTGCCATCTGTGCCAGTCCTGAGCGTGCCATCTCTCTCACAAATAGTGGGCCATAGAAAGCCTATTTAAATATTTTTTTGGTTTTATAAATTGTCCCAGAAAAAAAGGGAGATTAATATTGGCCTCTGGGCTTCTGTGCCAGTCCTGAGCGTGCCATCTGTGCCAGTCATGAGCGTCCCATCTCTCTCACAAATAGTGGGCCATAGAAAGCCTATTTTATTTTTTTGGGGGGTTTTATAAATTCTCCCTGAAAAAAAGGGAGATTAATATTGGCCTCTGGGCTTGTGTGCCAGTCCTGAGCGTGCCATCTGTGCCAGCCCTGAGCGTGCCATCTCTCTCACAAATAGTGGGCCATAGAAAGCCTATTTAATTTTTTTTTTTGTTTTATCAATTTTCCCTGAAAAAAGGGAGATTAATATTGGCCTCTGGGCTTGTGTGCCAGTTGTGAGCGTGCCATCTGTGCCAGTCCTGAGCGTGCCATCTCTCTCACAAATAGTGGGCCATAGAAAGCCTATTTAAATATTTTTTTGGTTTTATAAATTCTCCCTGAAAAAATCATTTTATTTTATTTGGTTTCTAAATTCTTCCTGATAAAATCATATTTTTTTTATTATTTTTTTTTCTAAAGTCTCCCTGAAAAAAAAAAAAAAAAAAAAAAAAAAACAGTGGGAGATTAATATTGGCCTTTCTGCTTGTGTGCCAGTCTTGACTCCTGGGTGTGCCATCTCTCTCTCTCTCTCTCTCCAATTGTGGTCCATAGAAAGCCTACATTTTTTTTCCTTGATTTGGGTTCCAAAATCTACCAGAGAAAATAACTCCATCAATCATTGGTAGAAAAATATTGGCCTCTGGGCTTGTGTGCCACTCCTGATTCCTGTGTGCGTCATCTCTCACTCAGTGGCCCATAGAAAGCATATAGTTTGTTACATTTGTTTTCTAAATTCTCCCTGCAAAAATCTATTTTTTTTTTTTTGGGGGGTTTCTAAAGTGTTCCTGAAAAAAATAAAAATAAAAAAAAAATAATAGTGTGACATTAATATTAACATTTGTGCTTCAGTGACAGTCCTGCGTGTGGGGCATCTCTCTAATTTGCAGCCACCAAAAAAAGAGTGTGTAACATTGGGCCTGATTTTCGCTGTGGTCTCACCAACCTGTAAAGGGGTAGCTAAATCATACTGAAGTTATAGCTCACCGTGTAAGTTGTGTGACTGCAACAAATAACGTTAGTTTGGTTACGTTTTTAAAACAATGAGGAAGTCTAGTGGAAGAGGTCGTGGCCGGGGGCGTTCATTGTCAGCTGGTAATGAGGGTAGTGGTAGTGGTGGAGCATCAGGTGGTCGTGGGGGAAAAAATATTGCACCTAAGTCTGGAGCTGTGGAGCCAGGTTCGTCGTCCGGCTACACAAGGCCTCGAACGCTCCCTTTTCTGGGATTAGGAAAACCGCTTTTAAAGCCGGAGCAGCAAGAGCAAGTTTTGGCTTATCTTGCTGACTCAGCCTCTAGCTCTTTTGCCTCATCTCGTGAAACTGGTAAAAGTAAAAGCAGCGCGTCGTTAGTGGATGTTCACGGTCAGGGACAAGTCACTTCCTTGTCCTCTTCAGCAAAAACAACAACAGAGAAGAATGCAGCAGGCGACACAACGGGTTACTCCATGGAGCTCTTTACACATACCGTCCCTGGCTTAGAAAGTGAAGCAGTTAACAGTCCATGCCCATTACAAATTGAATCTGACATGGAGTGCACTGACGCACAGCCACAGCCAGACTACTATGCTGGTCCTTTGACTCAGACCACAACATTGCCCTCGCAGGGTGCTGATCAAGAATCAGACCCTGATGAGACTATGTTGCCCCATCACAAACGCTATACCACCGAACGACACGGTGACACAGACGAAGTTGCGCAGGAGGTACAAGAAGAGTTATTAGATGACCCAGTTCTTGACCCCGATTGGCAGCCATTGGGGGAACAGGGTGCAGGCGGCAGCAGTTCTGAAGCAGAGGAGGAGGAGGGGCCGCAGCAGGCATCAACATCGCCACAGGTTCCATCTGCCGGGCCCGTATCTTGCCCAAAACGCGTGGCAAAGCCAAAACCTGGTGGAGGACAGCGTGGCCATCCGGTTAAAGCTCAGTCTGCAATGCCTGAAAAGGTATCCGATGCTAGAAAGAGTGCAGTCTGGCATTTTTTTAAACAACATCCAATTGATCAGCGCAAAGTCATCTGTCAAAAATGTTCTACTTCCCTAAGCAGAGGTCAGAATCTGAAAAGTCTCAATACTAGTTGCATGCATAGACATTTAACCACCATGCATTTGAAAGCTTGGACTAACTACCAAACGTCCCTTAAGGTTGTTGCACCCTCGGCCAATGAAGCTAGTCATCAACGCAACATCCCTTCCGGCAGTGTAGGACCACCATTTAGCGCACCACCTGCTGTATCTGTGCAGGTATCTTTGCCAGGCCAAAGCAGTCAGGGTCAGGGAATCACCAGTTTCGTAGTAGGAAACACTGCATCTAGGGCACCGGCGGCAACAATACCATCTCCCACCGTCTCTCAGTCTGCCATGTCCACCGGCACCCCCGCTAGTTCCACGATCTCCAGCTCTCCAGTCCAGCTCACCCTACATGAGACTATGGTTAGAAAAAGGAAATACTTAGCCTCGCATCCGCGTACACAGGGTTTGAACGCCCACATAGCTAGACTAATCTCGTTAGAGATGATGCCCTACCGGTTAGTTGAAAGCGAAGCTTTCAAAGACCTGATGGACTACGCTGTACCACGCTACGAGCTACCCAGTCGACACTTTTTTTCCAGAAAAGCCATCCCAGCCCTCCACCAGCATGTTAAAGAGCGCATCGTCCATGCACTCAGGCAATCTGTGAGCACAAAGGTGCACCTGACAACAGATGCATGGACCAGTAGGCATGGCCAGGGACGTTACGTGTCCATCACGGCACACTGGGTAAATGTGGTGGATTCAGGGTCCACAGGGGACAGCAAGTTTGGGACAGTTCTGCCTAGCCCACGGTCTAGTAAACAGTTGTCTGTAGCCGTTCGCACCCCCTCCTCCTCCTCCTCCTCGTCCTCCTGCAGAAGCAAGAGCTCGTCCACAGACCGCAGTCGCACAAACACTCCATCCGCACCTGCCACTGTTGCACACCAGGTCTCCCATTATGGGGCAGCTACTGGCATACGTCAGCAGGCTGTATTGGCTATGAAGTGTTTGGGCGACAATAGACACACCGCGGAAGTTCTGTCCGAGTTCTTGCAGCAAGAAACGCAGTCGTGGCTGGGCACTGTAGATCTTGAGGCAGGCAAGGTAGTGAGTGATAACGGAAGGAATTTCATGGCTGCCATCTCCCTTTCCCAACTGAAACACATTCCTTGCCTGGCTCACACCTTAAACCTGGTGGTGCAGTGCTTCCTGAAAAGTTATCCGGGGTTATCCGACCTGCTCCTCAAAGTGCGTGGACTTTGCGCACATATCCGCCGTTCGCCTGTACACTCCAGCCGTATGCAGACCTATCAGCGTTCTTTGAACCTTCCCCAGCATCGCCTAATCATAGACGTTGCAACAAGGTGGAACTCAACACTGCACATGCTTCAGAGACTGTGCGAACAGAGGCGGGCTGTTATGTTTTTGTGGGAGGATACACATACACGGGCAGGCAGTAGGATGGCAGACATGGAGTTGTCAGGTGTGCAGTGGTCGAAGATTCAAGACATGTGTCAAGTCCTTCAGTGTTTTGAGGAATGCACACGGCTGGTTAGTGCAGACAACGCCATAATAAGCATGAGCATCCCCCTAATGCGTCTGCTGATGCAAAGTTTGACGCACATAAAGGATCAGGCGTCTGCACCAGAGGAAGAGGAAAGCCTTGATGACAGTCAGCGATTGTCTGGTCAGGGCAGTGTACATGACGAGGTACCGGGCGAAGAGGAGGTGGAGGATGAGGAGGATGATGGGGATGAGTATATTTTTAATGAGGAAGCTTTCCCGGGGGCACGGGAAATTGGTGGCGTGGCAAGGCCGGGTTCTGGTTTTTTGAGGGACACAAGTGACGTAGATTTGCCTGCAACTGCCCCTCAACCAAGCACAACCGCAGATTTGACAACGGGAACTTTGGCCCACATGGCGGATTATGCCTTGCGTATCCTCAAAAGGGACACACGCATTACAAAAATGATGAACGATGACGATTACTGGTTGGCCTGCCTCCTTGATCCTCGCTATAAAGGCAAATTGCAAAATATTATGCCACATGAGAACTTGGAACTAATATTAGCAACAAAACAATCAACTCTTGTTGACCGTTTGCTTCTGGCATTCCCTGCACACAGCGCCCGTGATCGTTCTCACACGAGCTCCAGGGGCCAGCAGACCAGAGGTGTTAGAGGGGCAGAAATCAGAAGTGGCGTTGGACAGAGGGGTTTTCTGACCAGGTTGTGGAGTGATTTTTCTATGACCGCAGACAGGACAGGTACTGCAGCATCAATTCAAAGTGACAGGAGACAACATTTGTCCAGTATGGTTACAAACTATTTTTCATCCCTTATCGACGTTCTCCCTCAACCGTCATTCCCATTTGATTACTGGGCATCCAAATTAGACACCTGGCCAGAATTGGCAGAATATGCATTGCAGGAGCTTGCTTGCCCGGCAGCTAGTGTCCTATCAGAAAGAGTATTCAGTGCTGCAGGTTCAATACTAACAGAAAAAAGGACTCGTCTGGCTACCCAAAATGTAGATGATCTAACCTTCATTAAAATGAACCACAACTGGATTTCAAAATCTTTTGCCCCACCCTGCCCGGCTGACACCTAGCTTTCCTATGAAAAGGTCTTGCCTGTGGACTATTCTGAATGACTTTTCCAATCTCGTAATTTTCTTCACCTGATTGTCCAGCATACGACATGTTTCCACCTCACGAAATGGCCAAACTCCCCACACGGGGCCGTGCTATCGCCACTTTGCGCTTGGACCCTTGAGAGTGCTGTTTGTCTGAAGAGGTGGGTGTGGCCGCTTTTGGTCGACGGCACTGCCACTGGGTCCCTCATAGTACAATAAAGTGTCTCTGGCGGTGGTGGTGCGCACCCAACGTCAGACACACCGTTGTAATATGAGGGGCCCTGTGCCTGTACCGCCGGCCACAAGACAGTTCCCCCCCCCAGCTCAAACAGTGCTCTACCACTAGCAAAATTATCTCTCACAGCTTCACCAATGTGTAGTCTAGCCGCTGACATCCTTCAATGCCTGGCACTGACAATACCATTGTTTTGACATTTTTGTTATGTTAGGCCTTCGAAGCCTGTCTGCGGTCCCTTCTTTCTACAACTACTACACTGACCAGGCCACTGCTGGCCGTGTTACCCTGGAACCAATTTAAAAGTGCCTACAGTCAGCCCAATTTTGTTATGTTAGGCCTTCGAAGACTGTCTGCCGTCACTCCTTCCACTAGACTTCCACTGACCATACACTGCTGCCCGTGTACCCCTGGAACCAATTTAAAATTGCCTACAGCCATGTGTTATTATTTTAGGCCTTCGATGCCTGTCTGCGGTCACTCCTTCCACTAGGCCTCCACTGACCACACCACTGCTGTCCGTGTACCCCTGGAACCAATTTAAAATTGCCTACAGCCATGTGTTATTATTTTAGGCATTCGATGCCTGTCTGCGGTCCATTTTTTCAACTACTACTACACTGACCAGGTCACTGCTGCCCGTGTACCCCGGGAACCAATTTAAAATTGCCTACAGCCATGTGTTATTATTTTAGGCATTCGATGCCTGTCTGCGGTCACTCCTTCCACTAGGCCTCCACTGACCACACCACTGCTGTCCGTGTACCCCTGGAACCAATTTAAAATTGCCTACAGCCATGTGTTATTATTTTAGGCATTCGATGCCTGTCTGCGGTCCATTTTTTCAACTACTACTACACTGACCAGGTCACTGCTGCCCGTGTACCCCTGGAACCAATTTAAAATTGCCTACAGCCATGTGTTATTATTTTAGGCCTTCGATGCCTGTCTGCGGTCACTCCTTCCACTAGGCCTCCACTGACCACACCACTGCTGTCCGTGTACCCCTGGAACCAATTTAAAATTGCCTACAGCCATGTGTTATTATTTTAGGCATTCGATGCCTGTCTGCGGTCCATTTTTTCAACTACTACTACACTGACCAGGTCACTGCTGCCCGTGTACCCCTGGAACCAATTTAAAATTGCCTACAGCCATGTGTTATTATTTTAGGCCTTCGATGCCTGTCTGCGGTCACTCCTTCCACTAGGCCTCCACTGACCACACCACTGCTGTCCGTGTACCCCTGGAACCAATTTAAAATTGCCTACAGCCATGTGTTATTATTTTAGGCATTCGATGCCTGTCTGCGGTCCATTTTTTCAACTACTACTACACTGACCAGGTCACTGCTGCCCGTGTACCCCTGGAACCAATTTAAAATTGCCTACAGCCATGTGTTATTATTTTAGGCCTTCGATGCCTGTCTGCGGTCACTCCTTCCACTAGGCCTCCACTGACCACACCACTGCTGTCCGTGTACCCCTGGAACCAATTTAAAATTGCCTACAGCCAGCCCAATTTTTTTATTTTAGGCCTTCGATGCCTGTCTGCGGTCCATTCTTTCAACTACTACTACACTGACCAGGTCACTGCTGCCCGTGTACCCCTGGAACCAATTTAAAATTGCCTACAGCCATGTGTTATTATTTTAGGCCTTCGATGCCTGTCTGCGGTCACTCCTTCCACTAGGCCTCCACTGACCACACCACTGCTGTCCGTGTACCCCTGGAACCAATTTAAAATTGCCTACAGCCATGTGTTATTATTTTAGGCCTTCGATGCCTGTCTGCGGTCCATTCTTTCAACTACTACTACACTGACCAGGGCACTGCTGGCCGTGTACCCCTGGAACCAACATCAGAAAATATAAAAATAAGTATTTTGCTTATAAAAAAGAAAATACTGGTGAGATATCAAATGCAGACATTTTAACATTAAAAACAAACACACAACTAAAATCTGGTACAGTACTAAAAATGGCCACCAGCTACAATTACTTTCTCCTGCAAGTAGTTAACTGAAAGTTTTTTTAAATTGAAAACACACATATGGCATCCACCGAGTGTTGTCCTGTCGCGTCTTCTTTATATTATTGCCGAGAAGATGCAAAATAATGAAAATAATAAAATCATTAATTACCAAAATAATAGAGAAAGTCAACACCACATTGCAAATAAACATTCATTCCAAATAAAGAAGCAGGGCGCGTCCGAGGGTGAGTATATACCTAATAAGAATATAATCACCCTCGGACGCGCAATGCTTATTTCCAACAGCCTTCCTTCCTAAGAATCAGCCCTTCCGTCGTGTAGAGAGACGTTGTGTTACACTCCAAGGTGTTCCCCAGGTTGCCTTTCCTGAGCTTCGATCTTCAGGCTCTCGTTTAGTAGTTCTTGGAAACTACTCTGCATTAGGCCTTCAAATTGGGTATGGGGTGTAGAGAGATGGTGTGTTACACTCCAAGGTGTTCCCCAGGTTGCCTTTCCTGAGCTTCGATCTTCCGGCTCTCGTTTAGTAGTTGTTGGAAACTACGCTGCATTAGGCCTTCAAATTGGGTATGGGGTGTAGCGAGAGGGTGTGTTACACTCCAAGGTGTTCCCCAGGTTGCCTTTCCTGAGCTTCGATCTTCCGGCTCTCGTTTAGTAGTTCTTGGAAACTACACTGCATTAGGCCTTCAAATTGGGTATGGGGTGTAGAGAGAGGGTGTGTTACACTCCAAGGTGTTCCCCAGGTTGCCTTTCCTGAGCTTCGATATTCCGGCTCTCGTTTAGTAGTTGTCGGAAACTACGCTGCATTAGGCCTACAAATTGGGTATGGGGTGTAGAGAGAGGGTTTGTTACACTCCAAGGTGTTCCCCAGGTTGCCTTTCCTGAGCTTCGATCTTCCGGCTCTCGTTTAGTAGTTCTTGGAAACTACACTGCATTAGGCCTTCAAATTGGGTATGGGGTGTAGAGAGAGGGTGTGTTACACTCCAAGGTGTTCCCCAGGTTGCCTTTCCTGAGCTTCGATATTCCGGCTCTCGTTTAGTAGTTGTCGGAAACTACGCTGCATTAGGCCTACAAATTGGGTATGGGGTGTAGAGAGAGGGTTTGTTACACTCCAAGGTGTTCCCCAGGTTGCCTTTCCTGAGCTTCGATCTTCCGGCTCTCGTTTAGTAGTTCTTGGAAACTACACTGCATTAGGCCTTCAAATTGGGTATGGGGTGTAGAGAGAGGGTGTGTTACACTCCAAGGTGTTCCCCAGGTTGCCTTTCCTGAGCTTCGATATTCCGGCTCTCGTTTAGTAGTTGTCGGAAACTACGCTGCATTAGGCCTACAAATTGGGTATGGGGCGTAGAGAGAGGGTGTGTTACACTCCAAGGTGTTCCCCAGGTTGCCTTTCCTGAGCTTCGATATTCCGGCTCTCGTTTAGTAGTTGTCGGAAACTACGCTGCATTAGGCCTACAAATTGGGTATGGGGTGTAGAGAGAGGGTGTGTTACACTCCAAGGTGTTCCCCAGGTTGCCTTTCCTGAGCTTCGATTTTCATGCTCTCGTTTAGTAGTTGTCGGAAACTACGCTGCATTAGGCCTACAAATTGGGTATGGGGTGTAGAGAGAGGGTTTGTTACACTCCAAGGTGTTCCCCAGGTTGCCTTTCCTGAGCTTCGATCTTCCGGCTCTCGTTTAGTAGTTCTTGGAAACTACACTGCATTAGGCCTTCAAATTGGGTATGGGGTGTAGAGAGAGGGTGTGTTACACTCCAAGGTGTTCCCCAGGTTGCCTTTCCTGAGCTTCGATATTCCGGCTCTCGTTTAGTAGTTGTCGGAAACTACGCTGCATTAGGCCTACAAATTGGGTATGGGGTGTAGAGAGAGGGTGTGTTACACTCCAAGGTGTTCCCCAGGTTGCCTTTCCTGAGCTTCGATATTCCGGCTCTCGTTTAGTAGTTGTCGGAAACTACGCTGCATTAGGCCTACAAATTGGGTATGGGGTGTAGAGAGAGGGTGTGTTACACTCCAAGGTGTTCCCCAGGTTGCCTTTCCTGAGCTTCGATCTTCATGCTCTCGTTTAGTAGTTGTCGGAAACTACGCTGCATTAGGCCTACAAATTGGGTATGGGGTGTAGAGAGAGGGTTTGTTACACTCCAAGGTGTTCCCCAGGTTGCCTTTCCTGAGCTTCGATCTTCCGGCTCTCGTTTAGTAGTTGTTGGAAACTACGCTGCATTAGGCCTTCAAATTGGGTATGGGGTGTAGCGAGAGGGTGTGTTACACTCCAAGGTGTTCCCCAGGTTGCCTTTCCTGAGCTTCGATCTTCCGGCTCTCGTTTAGTAGTTCTTGGAAACTACACTGCATTAGGCCTTCAAATTGGGTATGGGGTGTAGCGAGAGGGTGTGTTACACTCCAAGGTGTTCCCCAGGTTGCCTTTCCTGAGCTTCGATCTTCCGGCTCTCGTTTAGTAGTTCTTGGAAACTACACTGCATTAGGCCTTCAAATTGGGTATGGGGTGTAGAGAGAGGGTGTGTTACACTCCAAGGTGTTCCCCAGGTTGCCTTTCCTGAGCTTCGATATTCCGGCTCTCGTTTAGTAGTTGTCGGAAACTACGCTGCATTAGGCCTACAAATTGGGTATGGGGTGTAGAGAGAGGGTTTGTTACACTCCAAGGTGTTCCCCAGGTTGCCTTTCCTGAGCTTCGATCTTCCGGCTCTCGTTTAGTAGTTCTTGGAAACTACACTGCATTAGGCCTTCAAATTGGGTATGGGGTGTAGAGAGAGGGTGTGTTACACTCCAAGGTGTTCCCCAGGTTGCCTTTCCTGAGCTTCGATATTCCGGCTCTCGTTTAGTAGTTGTCGGAAACTACGCTGCATTAGGCCTACAAATTGGGTATGGGGCGTAGAGAGAGGGTGTGTTACACTCCAAGGTGTTCCCCAGGTTGCCTTTCCTGAGCTTCGATATTCCGGCTCTCGTTTAGTAGTTGTCGGAAACTACGCTGCATTAGGCCTACAAATTGGGTATGGGGTGTAGAGAGAGGGTGTGTTACACTCCAAGGTGTTCCCCAGGTTGCCTTTCCTGAGCTTCGATTTTCATGCTCTCGTTTAGTAGTTGTCGGAAACTACGCTGCATTAGGCCTACAAATTGGGTATGGGGTGTAGAGAGAGGGTTTGTTACACTCCAAGGTGTTCCCCAGGTTGCCTTTCCTGAGCTTCGATCTTCCGGCTCTCGTTTAGTAGTTCTTGGAAACTACACTGCATTAGGCCTTCAAATTGGGTATGGGGTGTAGAGAGAGGGTGTGTTACACTCCAAGGTGTTCCCCAGGTTGCCTTTCCTGAGCTTCGATATTCCGGCTCTCGTTTAGTAGTTGTCGGAAACTACGCTGCATTAGGCCTACAAATTGGGTATGGGGTGTAGAGAGAGGGTGTGTTACACTCCAAGGTGTTCCCCAGGTTGCCTTTCCTGAGCTTCGATATTCCGGCTCTCGTTTAGTAGTTGTCGGAAACTACGCTGCATTAGGCCTACAAATTGGGTATGGGGTGTAGAGAGAGGGTGTGTTACACTCCAAGGTGTTCCCCAGGTTGCCTTTCCTGAGCTTCGATCTTCATGCTCTCGTTTAGTAGTTGTCGGAAACTACGCTGCATTAGGCCTACAAATTGGGTATGGGGTGTAGAGAGAGGGTTTGTTACACTCCAAGGTGTTCCCCAGGTTGCCTTTCCTGAGCTTCGATCTTCCGGCTCTCGTTTAGTAGTTGTTGGAAACTACGCTGCATTAGGCCTTCAAATTGGGTATGGGGTGTAGCGAGAGGGTGTGTTACACTCCAAGGTGTTCCCCAGGTTGCCTTTCCTGAGCTTCGATCTTCCGGCTCTCGTTTAGTAGTTCTTGGAAACTACACTGCATTAGACCTTCAAATTGGGTATGGGGTGTAGAGAGAGGGTGTGTTACACTCTAAGGTGTTCCCCAGGTTTCCTTGCCATTGCTTCGGTCTTCCGACTCTCGTTTAGTAGTTGTAGAAAAGTACACTGCATTAGGCCATACAAAATGGGTATGGGGTGGAGAGAGATGGTGTGTTACACTCCAAGGTGTTCCCCAGGTTGCCTTTCCTGAGCTTCTATCTTCAGGCTCTCATTAAATTGTGGTTAAATGGAACAACTGCATTTGGCGTACTAGTTGGTTTGGGGCCTACTATCGGTGTCTGCCACTCCTTGCTGTTCTCCTCCACTGAACAAAGCTGTGCCGCCTGTTTACTACGGTTGCCAATTTTGAACTGCATTTCGACTACTTACTGATTTGGCCCTACTCTCTGTGTCAGCCTCTCATTCCAGTTGTCCTCCACTGCAATGCCCCCTGGTTATTCCTGTGTTACCAATTTTGAACTGCATTTAGCCCACTTTCTTCTTTGGGCCTATATCTGTGTTTCCACTTCATCGTGCCCATTGCCCAGCCAGTGATAGATGAGTCTGCTGGTACATTGACCCATAACGCAACATTCCCCGTGCACGCTACACAACAACATTGTGACCCTGCTGAAAGTCAGGTTGCTCTTCCCGCATACCATACCACCTTACACGGGGACAAAGAGGAAGGTGCAGATGAAAGTGCAGGTTCCTTCATCAGGTGGGGGGAGGAATACTAGTTGGCGACGTCACTGGCACAGGGCCTCTCATAGTACGCAAAAGTGTTGCTGCCGGTGGGAGGCGCCCCCGCCGTGCAAACACACCGCTGTACTTTGAGGGGCCCTGTGCCAGTGCCAATGCCAACGAGTGGGCCCCCCCTGCTTGCTCAGGTTCACAGCACTTGCAAAGTTGAAATACTTACCTCTCCCTGCTCCACTGCCGTGACGTGGTCCAGATTTCCTGGGCCCACTAATTACTTGAACCAGCCCTACCCCCCACAACTTTAGCCAAATGACCCCCAATTTCAAATGCCTTCCAATTATTATAAGGTAAATTACGCTTGACAAGCTTCATTAAGAAGAATGGATGGTTTTGACATTAAAATGGCCACTCTAGGTGTTTTCCTGGCCCCCACTCACTGCCGACTATGCTGCCCCATTGACTTGCATTGGGTTTCGTGTTTCGGTCGATCCCGACTTTACGTCATAATCGGCCGATTTCACTCGACCCGACTTTGGACATAGTCGGGTTTCGCAAAACCCGGCTCGACTCTAAAAAGGTCAAGGTCGCTCAACTCTAGTCCTTATTTTTCTCCCAGTTTCATTTTACTCTGCATTATCTCGCCGGGGAGAAGAATATTCGTGCCGACGCTCTCTCTCGCTCCCTTATGTCAACTGAAGAGGAGGAAGAGGAGCCTCGGCTTATTGTCCCTTCAGAGAGCCTGAGGACCGTAGCGCCGGTTTCGCTAGAGTCTGTGCCTCCGGGTAAGACTTTTGTGCCCATTAATCTGCGACCGGAGGTTCTCTCTTGGGCTCATTCGTCCAGGGTGGGTGGACACTTTGGGACAAAAAGGACATCTGAGCTACTGGCGAGGACGTATTGGTGGCCACATATGGTCCGGGATGTCAGAGGTTACATTCAGGCGTGTGTCTCTTGCGCCAAAAATAAATCTCCCCGTCAAAGGCCAGCTGGGTTACTCTGTTATGACCTGGTGGTTAGGAGCACCCGACCTGATAGTTAAACTCATACAGGACGAGCTCTGGGATGTGGGAGCTCTGCTGACCGCAAGCCCTAATCCTATCGCACACACTAAAAATAGCCGTGGAGCGCTCCTGACGCTCCCTAGGCGCCTCGTCACAGCCTCAGAGCTAGCTAGCCCTAGAGATAGAAAATAAAGCCTACCTTGCCTCAGAGAAATTCCCCAAAGGAATACGTAGCCCCCCACATATAATGACTGTGAGTAAAGATGAAAGTCACAAACGCAGAAATGAAATAGGTTTCAGCAAAGGGAGGCTAGACTTACTAAATAGACAGAGGATAGGAAAGGAATCTTTGCGGTCAGCACAAAAACCTACAAAAGACCAAGCAGAGTGTGCAAAAGGGTCCTCCGCACCGACTCACGGTGCGGGGTGCCACTCTGCATCCTAGAGCTTCCAGCTAGCAAGACAAAATCAGGATAACCAGCTGGACAAAGAAACAATGAGCAAAAATAACAATAAGGAACTTAGCTTCTGCAGGAGAAGACAGGTCACCAGGCAGATCCAGGAGCGAACTGAACCAATGCTAAAACATTGACAGCTGGCATGGAGTAACGATCTGAGTGGAGTTAAATAGAGAAGCCAACCAAAGGATAAACCACATCACCTGTGTAAGGAACCTCAGAAGCAGCAGCTTCACTCATAGCCACCAGAGGGAGCCCATAGACAGAACTCGCCGAAGTACCATTCACGACCACAGGAGGGAGTTCGACAACAGAATTCACAACAGTACCCCCCTTGAGGAGGGGTCACCGAACCCTCACCAGAGCCCCCAGGCCGATCAGGATGAGCCAAATGAAAGGCACGAACAAGATCGGCAGCATGAACATCAGAGGCAAAAACCCAGGAATTATCTTCTTGACCATAACCCTTCCACTTGACCAGGTACTGGAGTTTCCATCTCGAAACACGAGAATCCAAAATCTTCTCCACCACATACTCCAACTCCCCCTCGACCAACACCGGGGCAGGAGGATCAACGGAGGGAACCATAGGCGCCTCGTATCTCCGCAACAACGACCTATGGAACACATTATGGATGGCAAAAGAAGCTGGAAGGTCCAAACGAAATGACACAGGATTAAGAACCTCAGAAATCTTATATGGTCCAATGAAACGAGGCTTAAACTTAGGAGAGGAAACCTTCATAGGAACGTGACGAGATGACAACCAAACCAAATCCCCAACACGAAGTCGGGGACCAACACAACGCCGGCGGTTAGCAAAACATTGAGCCTTCTCCTGGGACAATGTCAAATTGTCCACCACATGAGTCCAAATCTGCTGCAACCTGTCCACCACCGCATCCACACCAGGACAGTCCGAAGGCTCAACCTGCCCTGAAGAGAAACGAGGATGGAAACCAGAATTGCAGAAAAAAGGAGAAACTAAAGTAGCCGAGCTGGCCCGATTATTGAGGGCGAACTCAGCCAAAGGCAAGAGGAACACCCAATCATCCTGATCAGCAGAAACAAAGCATCTCAGATATGTCTCCAAAGTCTGATTAGTTCGTTTGGTTTGGCCATTAGTCTGAGGATGTAAAGCCGAAGAAAAAGACAAATCAATGCCCATCTTAGCGCAAAAGGACCGCCAAAACCTCGAAACAAACTGGGAACCTCTGTCCGAGACGATGTTCTCCGGAATGCCATGCAAACTAACCACATGCTGGAAAAACAATGGCACCAAATCAGAGGAGGAAGGCAGTTTAGATAAGGGTACCAAATGGACCATCTAAGAGAAGCGATCACAAACCACCCAAATGACCGACATCTTTATAGAAACAGGGAGATCAGAAATAAAATCCATGGAAATATGCGTCCAGGGCCTCTTCGGAATCGGCAAGGGCAAAAGCAACCCACTGGCACGAGAACAACAGGGCTTAGCCCGAGCACAAATCCCACAGGACTGCACAAAAGAACGCACATCCCATGACAAAGAAGGCCACCAAAAAGATCTAGCCACCAAATCTCTGGTACCAAAGATTCCAGGATGACCAGCCAATACTGAACAATGAATCTCTGAGATAACTCTACCAGTCCATCTATCAGGGACAAACAGTTTCTCCGTAGGACAACGGTCAGGTCTATCAGCCTGAAACTTTTGCAGCACACGCCGCAAATCAGGGGAAATGGCAGACAAAATTACCCCTTCTTTAAGAATACCCACCGGCTCCGGAACACCCGGAGAGTCAGGCACAAAACTCCTTGACAGGGCATCAGCCTTCACATTCTTAGATCCCGGAAGGTATGAAACCACAAAATCAAAACGGGAGAAAAAGAGCGACCATCGAGCCTGTCTAGGATTCAACCGTTTGGCAGACTCGAGATAAGTCAAATTCTTGTGATCCGTCAAGACCACCACGCGATGTTTAGCTCCTTCAAGCCAATGTCGCCACTCCTCGAATGCCCACTTCATGGCCAACAACTCCTGATTGCCCACATCATAATTGCGCTCAGCAGGCGAGAATTTTCTAGAAAAGAAGGCACAGGGTTTCATCACCGAGCCATCAGAACGTCTTTGCGACAAAACAGCCCCTGCTCCAATTTCAGAAGCATCAACCTCCACCTGAAAAGGGAGCGAAACATCTGACTGGCACAACACAGGGGCAGAAGCAAAACGACGCTTCAACTCCTGAAAAGCCGCTACAGCCGCAGAGGACCAATTGACCACATCAGCACCTTTCTTGGTCAAATCAGTCAACGGTTTAGCAATACTGGAAAAATTAGCGATGAAGCGACGATAAAAATTAGCAAAGCCCAGGAACTTCTGCAAGCTCTTCACAGATGTCGGCTGAGTCCAATCGTAAATGGCCTGAACTTTAACAGGGTCCATCTCGATAGTAGAAGGGGAAAAAATGAAACCCAAAAATGAAACCTTCTGAACAGCAAAGAGACACTTTGACCCCTTCACAAACAAGGAATTCGCACGAAGGACCTGGAACACCATTCTGACCTGCTTCACATGAGACTCCCAATCATCCGAAAAGACGAAAATGTCATCCAAATATACAATCATAAATCTATCCAGGTACTCTCAGAAGATGTCATGCATAAAGGACTGAAACACAGATGGAGCATTAGAAAGCCCGAATGGCATAACCAGGTACTCAAAATGGCCCTCGGGCGTATTAAATGCTGTTTTCCATTCATCACCCTGTTTAATTCGCACAAGATTATACGCCCCTCGAAGATCTATCTTGGTGAACCAACTAGCCCCCTTAATCCGAGCAAATAAATCAGACACCAGCGGCAAAGGATACTGAAATTTGACTGTGATCTTATTAAGAAGGCTGTATTCAATACAAGGTCTCAAAGAACCATCCTTCTTGGCCACAAAAAAGAACCCTGCTCCCAATGGTGACGACGACGGACGAATATGACCCTTCTCCAAGGATTCCTTTATATAACTCCACATAGCGGCGTGCTCTGGCACAGATAAATTAAACAGACGGCCCTTAGGAAACTTACTACCCGGAATCAAATTAATAGCACAGTCACAATCCCTATAAGGAGGTAGGGCACCAGATTTGGGCTCTTCAAATACATCCCGGTAATCTGATAAAAACTCAGGGACTTCAGAAGGAGTTGAAGGCGAAATTGACAGCAATGGAACATCACCATGTACTCCCTGACAACCCCAGCTGGACACAGACATAGATTTCCAATCCAACACTGGATTATGGACCTGTAGCAATGGCAACCCCAAAACGACCACATCATGCAGATTATGCAACACCAAAAAGCGAATATCCTCCTGATGTGCAGGAGCCATGCACATGGTCAATTGAGTCCAGTACTGAGGCTTATTCTTGGCCAAAGGCGTAGCATCAATTCCTCTCAATGGAATAGGATACTGCAAGGGCTCCAAGAAAAAACCACAGCGCCTGGCAAACTCCAAGTCCATTAAATTCAGGGCAGCGCCTGAATCCACAAATGCCATTACAGAATAGGACAACAGAGAGCAAATCAGAGTAACGGACAAAAGAAATTTAGACTGTACCGTACCAATGGTGGCAGACCTAGCGAACCGCTTAGCGCGCTTAGGACAATCGGAGATAGCATGAGTGGATTCACCACAGTAAAAACACAGCCCATTCCGACGTCTGTGTTCTTGCCGTTCAGCTCTAGTCAAAGTCCTATCACATTGCATAGGCTCAGGCCTATGCTCAGAGAATACCGCCAGATGGTGCACAGCTTTGCGCTCACGCATGCGCCGATCGATCTGAATGGCCAAGGACATAGACTCATTCAGACCAGCAGGCGTGGGAAATCCCACCATGACATCCTTAAGGGCTTCAGAAAGACCCTTTCTGAAAATTGCCGCCAGGGCACATTCATTCCACTGAGTAAGCACAGACCACTTTCTAAACTTCTGACAGTACACCTCCGCTTCATCCTAACCCTGACACAAAGCCAGCAAGATTTTCTCTGCCTGATCCACTGAATTTGGTACATCATAAAGCAATCCAAGCGCCAGAAAAAACGCATCTACATCTCGCAATGCAGGATCTCCTGGCGCAAGGGAAAATGCCCAGTCTTGAGGGTCACCACGCAACAAAGAAATTATGATTTTTACTTGTTGAACGGGGTCACCAGAGGAGCGGGGTTTCAAAGCTAGAAACAGTTTACAATTATTTTTGAAATTCAAGAATCTAGATCTATCCCCAGAAAATAAATCAGGAATAGGAATTCTAGGCTCTAACATAGGATTCTGAACCACAAAATCTTGAATGTTTTGTACCCTTGCAGTGAGATGATCCACACAAGAGGATAGACCCTGAATGTCCATGTCTAACCTGTGTCCTGAACCACCCAAAGGTCTAGGGGAAAAGAAAGACAAAACACAGTGCAAAGAAAAAAAAATGGTCTCAGAAGTTCTCTTATCCCTCTATTGAGATGCATTAATACTTTGGTCCAGCTGTACTGTTATGACCTGGTGGTTAGGAGCACCCGACCTGATAGTTAAACTCATACAGGACGAGCTCTGAGATGTGGGAGCTCTGCTGACCGCAAGCCCTAATCCTATCGCACACACTAAAAATAGCCGTGGAGCGCTCATGACGCTCCATAGGCGCCTCGTCACAGCCTCAGAGCTAGCTAGCCCTAGAGATAGAAAATAAAGCCTACCTTGCCTCAGAGAAATTCCCCAAAGGAAAAGGCAGCCCCCCACATATAATGACTGTGAGTAAAGATGAAAGTCACAAACGCAGAAATGAAATAGGTTTCAGCAAAGGGAGGCCAGACTTACTAAATAGACAGAGGATAGGAAAGGAATCTTTGCGGTCAGCACAAAAACCTACAAAAGACCAAGCAGAGTGTGCAAAAGGGTCCTCCGCACCGACTCACGGTGCGGGGTGCCACTCTGCATCTCAGAGTTTCCAGCTAGCAAGACAAAATCAGGATAACCAGCTGGACAAAGAAACAATGAGCAAAAATAACAATAAGGAACTTAGCTTCTGCAGGAGAAGACAGGTCACCAGGCAGATCCAGGAGCGAACTGAACCAATGCTAAAACATTGACAGCTGGCATGGTGTAACAATCTGAGTGGAGTTAAATAGAGAAGCCAACCAAAGGATAAACCACGTCACCTGTGTAAGGAACCTCAGAAGCAGCAGCTTCACTCATAGCCACCAGAGGGAGCCCATAGACAGAACTCGCCGAAGTACCATTCACGACCACAGGAGAGAGTTCGACAACAGAATTCACAACATTACTCTATCCCTTGCTGGTGGCAGATAGGCCCTGGGAGATGGTCGGGATGGACTTTGTTGTGGGATTACCCAAGTCTCGCGGCTGTACCATCATTTGGGTCATCACCGATCATTTCTCAAAAATGGTGCATTTGGGGGGGCGTGGCCTGTCTGCCGATGGAGTAGGTCGCACAGAGCGGGAGCTCCTCAGCCAGGAACCTTAAAGCGGCACATTTCTACCTCTCCGGTGTCCTCGTTTGCCTCCAAAACATCGGTACTGGCTCCCGGTGCGT
This sequence comes from Ranitomeya imitator, assembly GCF_032444005.1. Taxonomy (NCBI): domain Eukaryota; kingdom Metazoa; phylum Chordata; class Amphibia; order Anura; family Dendrobatidae; genus Ranitomeya; species Ranitomeya imitator. Next base: position 415,404,128 of record NC_091286.1, on the reverse strand, counting down.
CGGTGAGTGTATGGGGAAATCCAGAGCTGGCACCCGTGACCCCTCCAGGAGAATTCCTGACTTCTTTGCGGCCACCCCACAGCCACCGCCGGTATCCAAGATGGCGCCGTCTTCCCCCAGGCCTTCCCGCTCTTCACAACGCAACGCTCAGGCGTCACAGTCCGGCGCTGCGGCGTCGCATTCAGGCGGAGCAGCGTCGCATTCAGGCGGAGCAGCGTCGCATTCAGGCGGAGCAGCGTTAAATTCAAGCGGTACGGCGTCTGATTCGGCCGACGGTCCGGTGACTGCTTCTCTCCTCAAAGGACTTCTTGGAGATCTCAGAACCTCCATCCAAGACGATATGCGCACTATGTTGGCTGAGTTGAGAGGGGAGGTGGCGGAGCTGGGTAATCGCACGGACCGTTTGGAATGCAAGATGGCGGAGCTAGTTTCTTCTCATAACGATCTCTGGGACGCCCATGAGACCCTGCAAACCCTGGCCGCTAAAACTCACTCTAAAGCCCTGGACCTGGAAGATAGGTCCAGGAGAAATAACGTCAAACTTAGAGGCATTGAGGAGTCTGTCCTAGCAGGGGATTTGAAGCTATTTCTGCAGGATTTTATGGCGGCGGCCCTACCGCAGTTCGCGCCAAAGGACTTCATAATTGACCGCGTGCATAGGATCCCTAAACCCTCTGGCCTGGGGCCCTCCATCCCCAGAGATGTGCTGGCACGCATACATTTTTTCGAAATGAAGGAGGACTTTCTACAGGCCCTGAGGAGGAACCCAGCTCTCCCTGAAAGATTTGCAAGCATCTCAGTCTTTCCGGATCTCTCCCCGGGTACTTTGGCCCTGCGGAGGGCCTTTGCCCCTTACACTACCATCCTCAGAGAGAAGGGCATCCTGTACCGTTGGGGGTTCCCTACCAAGCTGCTCATCCGCAAAGACGGATCAATCACCACCTGCCTAACTCCGTCCCACGCAGCTTCTGCTCTCTCTAAATGGGGACTCCCGACTCCAGACCCCTCGATCTCCGTGAACCTTTCTAAGCCTGGAGCTGGCGGAGGCTTCAGGGCCCGCATTACACCGGACTGGGAGGTGGCCTGAGCCCACTGCAACTATGGTTCCTGGCTATTTTCCCGCACGGATACACTTGGTTTTTCCTTTTTCTTTTTTTTTGAAGCTGCGTTGGTTTCTCTTTTGAGAGTTCCCGCAGCATTTGTTTGCCCCATAGGTGAACTGTTTTTCTGATTCTCACCTTCTGGACTCAGGGTATCCCTGAATGGACCTCGGTCCACTGGTTTATTTGTCGTATGTCTTGTTTGTTTCCCTTTTTCTCCCCTCCCTGTTCCCGGTCTGCCCTTACTTATGTCCTAGTCTATTGGCCACATGTTTTCTATGCCTTTGCACAGACTATCGGTGTATGAGGATTGTAAAACTGTTTTTATGTCTTTCCAATGAGTATCTCACTGTATTCAATTAACGTTAATGGCCTCAACTCGCCGGGCAAGAGGTCTGTGGTCTGGCGTCAGTTGGGCAAATCCCACCATGATATTTTATGTCTTCAGGAAACTCACTTGCTGGAATGTGATAATCCCAGAATGCAATCAGGTTTATACCCGCATCAGTTTTTCGCCAATGGCCCGTCAAAAAAGGCGGGAGTAGCCATTTTTTTCAGCAGGTCCAACTCCTTTCAGCTGGTTCGCTCTATAGCGGATCCGTTGGGTAGATTCATTGTGGTTCTATGCCTTATTAATAATGCCCCCTATACTATTGCCTCGATCTACGCTCCTAACGTAGGGCAGCTTAAGTTTCTGGAGGGCGTTTTCAAAACTCTACACGACATCCAATCACAAACTGATTGCTGGTGACTTCAATGCCCCAATGTCTAGGGTTCTTGACTGCTCTGCCTCTTCCCTGACTAGATGCGAGATCGGGCCTCTAGCTGACTCTTTCCACTTGCATGATGTTTGGCGATATCTGCATTGCGGTGAGAGAGATTACACATTTTTGTCTCCCAGGCACGGTTCCTATAGCAGGATTGATTTTGTGCTGGTGAATGACGTGGCTCTTCCTCACTGCATCTCATCGGATATAGGCAGTATCACCTGGTCGGACCATGCCCCGGTGTCCCTTGCCCTGAAAGACCCCTTGGCCATCAGACCCCCTGCGTACTGGCGTCTCAATGCCCATCTCCTTGCTGACCAATCCAACTCCCAATGTATAGAGGAGGCCTTGGGGGAATTTTTTGCCTCCAATGACACCCCTGGCATAGGTGATGACACCCTCTGGTTCGCCCACAAGGCGGTAATTAGGGGCCATTGCATTAAGCTGGCGGAAAAGGCTAAGAGGAAGTACAATGCGGCCCTCCATATAGCCCTAGACGAATTATCTCGTTTGGAGTCTGCCCATAAACTAGCCCCCACTCCAGCGCTTCTTTCTGACCTTTCTAAAGCCCGAATGCATGTTCGTAATCTACTCCTCCACAAGGCTGAGAGGGCCCTGAGGAAAACTAGAGCCAAATTTTACACAATGGGGGATCGAGCGGGCGCTGTTCTGGCCAGACGTGTTAGGAAGAGAGAGGCTCAATCCAAGATCCCATTTTTGCTCAGGCCTGACGGCTCCCAGGTTCGCAACCCGATTCAGATTGCTGAGGAGTTTGCATCTTATTATTCCTCTCTCTATGACCTCGGGTCTGACCCAGGGATTCCCCAGCCTTCGCGGGAGTCAATTTTGGCGTTCTTGGAGAGGGCTAATCTCCCCTCGGTCACCCAGGAGCAGCTCTCTTTCCTAAACGCTCCCATTGTCGAGTCTGAACTCTCGCAGATTGTTAGAGAGGCCAATAAGAGTTCTTCCCCGGGGCCTGATGGCTTTTCTTTCCTTTACTATACTCAGTTCTTTTCTATCCTCTCGCCCTATCTTTTGCGCCTTTTTAATAATTGGTCGTCGGTTGGCAGTATTAGGGCGGAGGGGTTGGAGGCTTCCATTGCGACTCTCCCCAAACAAGGAAAACCCACAACATCTCCGGGGAACTTCCGCCCGATAGCACTTCTAAACTGCGACGTGAAGTTTTATGCAAAAGTCTGGGCCAACAGATTATTCTCGGTCCTTCCTAGTCTCATCCACCCCGACCAGGTTGGGTTTGTTCCTGGCAGACAGACCAGGGATGGCACCAGGCGCCTGGTTGATCTCTTGGATGTGGTGGAGAGGGGGAGCCTCCCCAGTGTATTCCTGTCGCTGGATGCCGAAAAGGCGTTCGACAGGGTGCACTGGGGTTATATTGAACTCACACTGGAGAAATTTGGGCTCACCAGGCAGATTGGCAAAGCGGTTATGGCATTATATTCCAATCCTTGCGCGTCGGTTCGATCGGCGGGATTCAGGTCTCGGACATTCCCTATTCGGAATGGTACTCGTCAGGGCTGCCCCCTCTCCCCTATCATCTTTGCTCTGATCATGGAGCCTTTGGCTGCCATGGTCAGGCAGTGCGCGGACATAAAGGGAGTCGAGGTGGGGGGATCTGAACATAAAATCGGTCTCTATGCCGACGACGTGGTCCTGACCTGCACCTCACCCTTAACCTCACTGAATGCGATCACTTCCATCCTATCTGAGTTTTCGGCGGTTTCATATTATAAGCTTAATTTGACCAAATCCACAATTTTTCCCCTTTTCCTCCCCGCTCCCCTTCAGATTCAAATTCAATCTCAATATGCGTTTATTTGGGCTCCCTTGGGCTTTACGTACCTAGGCATCAGGATAACTAAGCTAGATAACATAGTCCGTATGAATTGTGAAGAAACTCTTTTGGAGGTTAGGAGGGGCATGGAGCAATTATCAAGTGCGTCCCTCTCGTGGATGGCCCGCATACAAACGGCGAAAATGCTATTCCTTCCCAAAATAATGTACCTTTTTCAGTGCCTCCCCCTTTTCATACCCTCGAAGTTTATTTCAGCTTTTCAATCCCTTATAGACCGGTTTATTTGGAATAAGAAGCCCCATAGGGTCAAGCGTCGGATCATGTCCCTACCGTACTCTGTGGGGGGGGTTGGGAGCTCCTGCGGTGCAGTCTTACTATAGGGCGGCGATCCTTGAGCCCCTTAAAATATGGTGGGAGGGGAACTCTTGTTTGCCCTGGTTTTTGATTGAATCTCATTTTGCCCCCCAAAACTCGCTTAGATTGCTCTTGGAGCTTCAGTTGCTTCAGGTCCCTCTTGTGGGCCCCTGTCTCCGTTCAATTAGGAATGCTTCTAAACTATGGGCGCTGCTCAGTACTTCCCATCTAATGTTTATGTTTGACTATGTTTCTTTGCAGGCTCTGGAGTGTGCCATTGGCCACATTTCTCTTTCCTCCTGGACGAGGCGTGGGGTGCTCCGGGTGGCGGACCTTTTTGGCTCGGACGGCATTTTGTCGTTTGAGGACCTCTCAGGGAGATTCTCCCTTACTAAGTATGACTTCTTTCAATACCTGCAGATTCGCAGCTTTCTCAGGACATGTCGGCCATTCGGGGCGCCACCGCCTTTGACAGAGGATCCGGCCCACAGATTCTTCAGACCGGCCACTATTATGCCACATGGCATCTCCATAATCTATAAAGCCCTCATCTCATCTGGTTCTACTGACAAGCTTCCTTTCATGTCTTCCTGGGAGTCCGCGCTGGGTTTTGAGGCCCCCCTGGAGGATTGGCAATTTGCTATGGTTCACCCTCCCAGGTTTTCGTCTTGCCTTGGCCACTTGGAACAGGTGAAAAAAATTCAGCTCCATTGGTACCTCACCCCCGTCCACCTGGCGAAGGTTTTCCCAGCTTCCTCCCCTCTCTGCTGGAGGAAATGCGGCGCCTTTGGGTCTTCCTCTCATATTTGGTGGTCGTGCCCGCAGATTCAGGTCTTCTGGCGCGAAGTGGAGGCTTTGATTGTTGATCTGACCCGTCTCCCCCTTGTGCTGAGTGGTCAGCTCGCTGTTCTGGGCATCTCCCTCATTGATCTCCCCTTCCCCCTTCGACCCATAGTCTCTAATATCCTAGTTGCCGCTAGACAATGTATCGCGAAGCATTGGAAATCCTCGGATGTCCCCTCCAGAGCAGAGCTGATCTCCAGGATCGACTTACACTTCTGCTATGAGGTTATTATGGCTCAGGGTATATCGAGGAGAGCTAGGGTCCTCTCGTGGTGGGACCCCTGGATGTCCTCGGCATATATATCCCAGTCTGCTCTCTCCCTTATTTAAATTGTATGCTTCTCTAATTCTGTTCTTTTTGGCTTTATCTGACACTGTATTTGTGTATTTTGTACTGATTACATTGTGGTCTTTAATATGTTATGCATTGGACCTTTCCCCTTATTACCTTTCCTCCCCCCAGTCTTATGTGTTGTTTAATATGCAAAATTTTTCAATAAACATTGATTGGTTAAAAAAAATGGTGCATTTGGTGCCGCTACCACGGTTACCTTCTGCTCGGGCCTTGGCAGCGTTGTTCATAAAACACATCTTCCGCCTACATGGTATGCCAGACAAAATTGTCAGTGACCGGGGTCCCCAGTTTGCGTCTCGGTTCTGGAGAGAGCTTTGTCGTCTTCTCAGCATTGAGTTGAATCTCTCTTCCGCATATCATCCCAAGACGAATGGCTTGGTAGAGAGGGACAACCAGACCTTGGTCACATACCTGCGACATTTTGTTTCAGCCAGGCAGGATGACTGGGCATCCTTGCTATCATGGGCAGAGTTTGCACTGAACAATGCCGTAGCCGATTCCACTGGACAAACCCCATTCCTCCTCAACTATGGTCAGCATCCACGGGTACCTGTGCCTATGCCCGTGTATTCCGCAGACCTCAGGGTGGCAGACTGGGCTGTGGAGGCACGGGATATTTGGGACCGCACTCAGGATGCCATTCGGGCCTCCAAGGAGAGAATGAGGTCCTCCGCCGATGCTCATCGGTGCCCTGCTCCGACCTTTGCTCCTGGCGACTTAGTGTGGCTCTCCGCCCGTAACATCAGGCTGCGAGTTGAGTCCACTAAGTTTGCTCCTCGCTACTTGGGTCCCTTCAAGGTCCTCGAACAGGTTAATCCTGTGGTCTATCGTTTGGCCCTCCCGCCACGCCTGGGTATCACCGACACCTTTCATATGTCCCTCCTGAAACCCGTGTACATGTCCCGGTTTTCCGAGTCATCTGCTGGGACATCGGGTTCATCTACGGACGATTACGAGGTGAACGCTATTTTGGGGTGCAAGGTGGTACGTGGCAAAAAATTTTATTTGGTGGACTGGAAGGGTTATGGTCCTGAGGACAGGTCCTGGGAGCCTGCTGAGCACATTCGGGCTCCGCAGCTCATTGCTGCCTTCGAGTGTAGCGAGGCCCAAGGAGGGGGGGCCCTAGGTGGGGGGGTAATGTTAGGAGTTGAGTTTCCTCTGCTGCACAGGGGGAATCTCGATCCGTGTCTGCTGCGGTCTCCCATTCTGCATCGGCCGCAGTGGGGTCTGCTCAGCGGAGGCATCGCTCCCAGCGTCTCGCTGGGGCTGATTCTGTGCAAAGGGTTACTACTGCCTTTTCTGGCTCTCCCATTGTACCCTGCACTGATCTGCGGCGAGCAGGCTTCTCTGGGACTAAGTCCTTATTTTCACACACTGAGCATGCCCAGGGCAAGATCTCTCAGTGGAGGTCTAGGGTCACACGCTCAGGTACTGCAGCGACTCCCATTGGTCCTTCTCATGGAAGGTCCTGCAGGTACTAGGACTAGTTCTGCTTTGCGCACTGAGCATGCCCAGGGCAGGATCTCTCAGTGGAGGTCTGGGGTCACGTGCTCAGGTGCTGCAGCAATTCCATTGGTCCTTCTTTCACAGGTCCTGAATGTGCTGTAGCTATTTAAGGTTCGCATGGTCGCGCGCTAGTATTGTCTTTATATTATGTGTGTGTGTAGATGGATGTATGTCAAAGGATGAAAGCTCCTAAATATCCCATTCCTAGTGTTGTTGTCTGTTTGTGGATGGTGGTAGCTATATAGCGCCCGACTAGCCATCAGCACGTAACACACATTACAGCGTCCAGTTGCTGTGTCCGCCAGTACGGCGCCGTGCGCTTTCTCTGCGCTTTCCTGACCCAAGCCTGGGTGGTTAGTGGCGTCCGTCGGTGCAGCCCCGCACGCACTCTCGTGCCTTTGTATATTATTATTTCTGTTTCTCTGACACCCCAGCTGCGGTGTCGAGCGCATTAGGTCTTTGAACTCAAATCCTCAGTCTTGGGATTGAGATTAGAGACTCTTTGCTTGCGCTCTATGTACGGTACCGCGGTCCTGTGACGCAACAGGGTTCGCTTCCAGCATTCAGGGTGAAGTTAACCCATGAGTGTATTTTTATAGTACCACCATATAGTCCGTCTCTACTAGCAGCAGGGTTTTTACCTGCACGGTGGACCTCGGACTGCGAACGCACCTAATTCCATAACATCTTATTCTTGGTGCGTTCCGCCAGTCCTTAACAGTGTATTAGGTGTCGAGCTCCCACCGCTACACAGGGGGAATCTCGAACCATGTCTGCTGCGGTCTCCCATTCTCCTCCAGCCGCAGTAGAACCTGCTCAGCAGAGACATCAGTCCCAGTGTCTGGCTCAGCCTGATACTGTGCGAATGGTTACTGCTACCTTTCCAGGCTCTGCCTTTGTAGCCAGCACTGGTCAGTGGTGAGCAGGCTTTTCTGGGACTAAGTCCTGCTTTTCAGGCACTGAGCATGGAGGTCAGGGGTCACACGCTCAGGTCCTGTAGCAGCTCCCATTGGTCCACCAGGAAGGTCCTGAAAGAGCTGCAACTATAAAAGGTTTACATGGCCGCACAGCCATACGCTAGTATCAAATGTGTTTGGCTTATGCCAGTGGATACTGTACCACTCTGTACATATGTGGTATGAGGCTGTAGCTTTTGGACTGTACACTCAGGCAGGCAGCTAGCGTCAGTGAGGGAAATTAGTCTTAGCTTACCATCTGGTTCCTTCATGTGTGCGGTTAGCACAGAAGAGTCCCAGAGCAAGCACAACCCTTAGTTAGGGCAATAGTTTTGTGTACAGCGCGACTCTGTGAGTCAACAGAGATCGCTTCCAGTTCACACGGGGTGAACAGCACCCTCTACCCAGATTTCAACCTTGGAAATTGGAACTACACAGCTCAATTTCTCTCACCCTCCCTCCTGCATTTAAGTTTCTGTTTATCACAGAATGATTACATTTTTCTGTCAGTTGCAACAGCGATATTTGCAACAGAGTCAACAGGAAATGCTGCAAAAGTGGGTGTAACTTTTTGATTAGCTTTCCGCCAGCTGATGCTCAACTGTCATAATAGTACTAGGAAAAGGGTCTGATTCATGGTAAAGACTATTGACATAAACCTAATGAAGAATTATAAATTAAGATAAGTTTTCTCTTTATGATCCTCTTATCCTGGCTAAAGAAGAAATCGGTTATAAAGATAATCTCTCAATCTGTAGGACACATCCCATTCTAGATTTTAGAGACAACCTTTTCATTTAAACAGGCATCATATAATGCTAATATACGAAATACCCACTTGTATACACAGATATTTCTGAACTGTTCCCCGTCACATTACTCTCCCCAACCACAGCAGTGACCAGCAATGTGTAATAATTTCCCGGTGTCAGGCCTTCAATCGTATCAGAAGTTGAAGTCACGGTTTTATTGAAAGTTGGTTCTCCCAGAATCTGGATTTCATAAGAACTGGCATTTCCATCTGGCTTCGCCCAGCTCAGAAATATAGAAGTGGTGGTGATGATCCCAGTCATCAGGTTCTTCACTACTTCAGGTTCTGATATAAAACAGAAAATATATAAATACTAAACAACAGTAGAATTTATACAGAAATTCCCATGATGAGAATATATTGCAGCTTCTCGTGGTTCAATATTTCATTATGAGGTAAATACTCAAAGACGACAACTAAAAATGTCTAGTTTCATAGAAATACCCACTTGTATATACAGATATTTCTGTACTGATCCCTGTCACATTATTCTCCCCAACAACAGCAGTAACCAGCAATGTGTAATAATTCCCCGGTGTCAGGCCTTCAAACGTATCAGAAGTTGAAGTCACAGTTTTATTGAAAGTTGGTTCTCCCAGAATTTGGATTTCATAAGAACTTGCATTTCCATCTGGCTTCGCCCAGCTCAGAGATATAGAAGTGGTGATGATGATCCCAGTCATCAGATTCTTTACTACTTCAGGTTCTGGTATAAAACAGAAAATATATAAATACTAACCAGCAGTAGAATTTATATAGAAATTCCCATGATGAGAATATATTGCAGCTTCTCGTGGTTCAATATTTCATTATGAGGTAAATACTGAAAGATGTCTACTAAAAATGTCTAGTTTCATAGAAATACCCACTTGTATACACAGATATTTCTATACTGTTCCCCGTCACATTATTCTCCCCAACCACAGCAGTGACCAGCAATGTGTAATAATTCCCCGATGTCAGGCCTTCAATAGTATCAGAAGTTGAAGTCACGGTTTTATTGAAAGTTGGTTCTCCCAGAATTTGGATTTCATAAGAACTGGCATTTCCATCTGGCTTCGCCCAGCTCAGAGATATAGAAGTGGTGTTGATGAGCCCAGTCATCGGGTTCTTCACTATTTCAGGATCTGGTATAAAACAGTTAAATATATCAATACTAACCAACACTAGAATTTATACAGAAATTCCCATGATGAGAATATATTGCAGCTTCTCGTGTTTCAATATTTCATTATGAGGTAAATACTCAAAGACATCAACTAAAAATGTCTAGTTTCATAGAAATACCCACTTGTATACACAGATATTTCTGTACTGTTCCCCGTCACATTATTCTCCCCAACCACAGCAGTAACCAGCAATGTGTAATAATTCCCCGGTGTCAGGCCTTCAATCGTATCAGATGCTGAAGTTACAGTTTTCTTGAAAGTTGGTTCTCCCAGAATTTGGATTTCATAAGAACTTGCATTTCCATCTGGCTTCGCCCAGCTCAGAGATATAGAAGTGGTGTTGATGATTCCAGTCATCATGTTCTTCACTACTTCAGGTTCTGGTATAAAACAGAAAATATATAAATAATAACCAACAGTAGAATTTAGGCTAGTTTCACATTTGCGTTTAAAAACACAGCGTTAAAAACGCAATCGCAGGTGGTGAAAAAAAGCATGTAAACGCGTGCAAACGCTGCGTTTTTTAGACGCATGCGTTTTCGTATGCGGAAAAAAAAAAGCTGCGTTTTGACGCGTTTACATGCGTTTTCTCCTGCGTTTGCATTTTTGAAACGCATGATGAGAAGTGTGTGACAGCTGCCAATCAACAAAATCAACTAGAAAACCCACTATAAATAGAAATAGCTAGGGTTAGGGTTAGGGTTTGGATACCTAGGGTTAGGGTTTGGATCCCTAGGGTTAGGGTTAGGGTTTGGATCTCTAGGGTTAGGGTTAGGATCCCTTTATCACCTTGATGGTGGGGGGTTAGGGTTTGGATCCCTTTATCACCTTGATGGTGGGGGTTAGGGTTTGGATCCCTAGGGTTAGGGTTAGGATCCCTTTATCACCTTGATGGTGAGGGGTTAGGGTTAGGGTTAGGGTTTGGATCCCTTTATCACCTTGATGGTGGGGGGTGGCTTATCAGTGTGTAGACTTGTTTTTTTCTATGGAAACGCATGCGTTTAAAACGCAACCAAACACATGTGCATAATAATGCATGCGTTTACATAGACAGCAGTACGTTTTTTGCGGCAAAAAACGCCTCTAGAAATTACTATATGTTGCATTTCTGCAACAAAACGCAAGCAGAGAAACGACGCATGCGTCGTCAAACGCAGCAAAACGCATACAAATAAACGCATGCACTTTTAATGTTAAATATAGGGAAAAAAACGCATTCGTTTTTTGCGCTAAAACGCAGCGCCAAAAAACGCAAATGTGAAACCAGCCTTATACAGAAATTCCCATGATGATAATATATTGCAGCTTCTCGTGGTTCAATATTTCATTACGAGGTAAATATTCAAAGATGTCAACTAAAAATGTCTAGTTTCATAGAAATACCCACTTGTATGCACAGATATTTCTGTACTGTTCCCCGTCACATTAGTCTCCCCAACAACAGCAGTAACCAGCAATGTGTAATAATTTCCCGGTGTCAGGCCTTCAATCGTATCAGATGCTGAAGTTACAGTTTTCTTGAAAGTTGGTTCTCCCAGAATTTGGATTTCATAAGAACTTGCATTTCCATCTGGCTTCGCCCAGCTCAGAGATATAGAAGTGGTGTTGATGATTCCAGTCATCATGTTCTTCACTACTTCAGGTTCTGGTATAAAACAGAAAATATATAAATAATAACCAACAGTAGAATTTAGGCTAGTTTCACATTTGCGTTTAAAAACACAGCGTTAAAAACGCAATCGCAGGTGGTGAAAAAAAGCATGTAAACGCGTGCAAACGCTGCGTTTTTTAGACGCATGCGTTTTCGTATGCGGAAAAAAAAAAGCTGCGTTTTGACGCGTTTACATGCGTTTTCTCCTGCGTTTGCATTTTTGAAACGCATGATGAGAAGTGTGTGACAGCTGCCAATCAACAAAATCAACTAGAAAACTAACTATAAATAGAAATAGCTAGGGTTAGGGTTAGGGTTTGGATACCTAGGGTTAGGGTTTGGATCCCTAGGGTTAGGGTTAGGGTTTGGATCTCTAGGGTTAGGGTTAGGATCCCTTTATCACCTTGATGGTGGGGGGTTAGGGTTTGGATCCCTTTATCACCTTGATGGTGGGGGTTAGGGTTTGGATCCCTAGGGTTAGGGTTAGGATCCCTTTATCACCTTGATGGTGAGGGGTTAGGGTTAGGGTTAGGGTTTGGATCCCTTTATCACCTTGATGGTGGGGGGTGGCTTATCAGTGTGTAGACTTGTTTTTTTCTATGGAAACGCATGCGTTTAAAACGCAACCAAACACATGTGCATAATAATGCATGCGTTTACATAGACAGCAGTACGTTTTTTGCGGCAAAAAACGCCTCTAGAAATTACTATATGTTGCATTTCTGCAACAAAACGCAAGCAGAGAAACGACGCATGCGTCGTCAAACGCAGCAAAACGCATACAAATAAACGCATGCACTTTTAATGTTAAATATAGGGAAAAAAACGCATTCGTTTTTTGCGCTAAAACGCAGCGCCAAAAAACGCAAATGTGAAACCAGCCTTATACAGAAATTCCCATGATGATAATATATTGCAGCTTCTCGTGGTTCAATATTTCATTACGAGGTAAATATTCAAAGATGTCAACTAAAAATGTCTAGTTTCATAGAAATACCCACTTGTATGCACAGATATTTCTGTACTGTTCCCCGTCACATTATTCTCCCCAACAACAGCAGTAACCAGCAATGTGTAATAATTTCCCGGTGTCAGGCCTTCAATCGTATCAGAAGTTGAAATCACATTTTTATTGAAAGTTGGTTCTCCCAGAATTTGGATTTCATAAGAACTTGCATTTCCATCTGGCTTCGCCCAGCTCAGAGATATAGAAGTGGTGGTGATGATCCCAGTCATCAGGTTCTTCACTACTTCAGGTTCTGGTATAAAACAGAAAATATATAAATACTAGCCAACAGTAGAATGCATACAGAAATCCCCTTGATGAGAATATATTGCAGCTTCTCGTGGTTCAATATTTCATTATGAGGTAAATACTGAAAGACGTCAACTAAAAATGTGTACTTTCATAGAAATACCTACTTGTATACACAAATATTTCTATACTGTTCCCCGTCACATTATTCTCCGCAACCACAGCAGTGACCAGCAATGTGTAATATTTCCCCGGTGTCAGGCCTTCAATAGTATCAGAAGTTGAATTCACGGTTTTATTGAAAGTTGGTTCTCCCAGAATTTGGATTTCGTAAGAACTGGCATTTCCATCTGGCTTAACCCAGCTCAGAAATATAGAAGTGGTGGTGATGATCCCAGTCATCAGGTTCTTCACTACTTCAGGTTCTGGTATAAAACAGAAAATATACAAATACTAACCAACAGTAGAATTTATATAGAAATTCTCATGATGAGAATATATTGCAGCTTCTCGTGTTTCAATATTTCATTATGAGGTAAATACTCAAAGACATCAACTAAAAATGTCTAGTTTCATAGAAATACCCACTTGTATACACAGATATTTCTGTACTGTTCCCCGTCACATTATTCTCCCCAACCACAGCAGTGACCAGCAATGTGTAATAATTCCCCGGTGTCAGGCCTTCAATCGTATCAGATGCTGAAGTTACAGTTTTCTTGAAAGTTGGTTCTCCCAGAATTTGGATTTCATAAGAACTTGTATTTCCATCTGGCTTCGCCCAGCTCAGAGATATAGAGGTGGTGTTAATGATCCCAGTCATCAGGTTCTTCACTACTTCAGGTTCTGGTATAAAACAGAAAATATATAAATAATAACCAATAGTCGAATTTAGGCTAGTTTCACATTTGTGTTTAAAAACACAGCGTTAAAAATGCAAACGCAGGTGTTAAAAAAACGCATGTAAACGCATGCAAGCGCTGCAATTTTTAGACGCATGCGTTTTCGTGTGCGGTAAAAAAAAGCTGCGTTTTGACGCGTTTACATGCGTTTTTTCCTGCGTTTGCGTTTTTCAAACGCATGATGAGAACAGTGACAGCTGCCAATCAACAAAATCAACTAGAAAACCCACTATGAATAGAAATAGCTAGGGTTAGGGTTAGGGTTTGGATCCCTAGGGTTAGGGTTAGGGTTTGGATCCCTAGGGTTAGGGTTAGGGTTTGGATCCCTAGGGTTAGGGTTAGGATCCCTTTATCACCTTGATGGTGGGGGGTTAGGGCTAGGGTTTGGATCCCTTTATCACCTTAATGGTGGGGGGTTAGTGTTAGGGTTTGGATCCCTAGGGTTAGGGTTAGGGTTAGGATCCCTTTATCACCTTGATGGTGAGGGGTTAGGGTTAGGGTTTGGATCCCTTTATCACCTTGATGGTGGGGGGTTAGGGTTAGGGTTTGGATCCCTTTATCACCTTGATGGTGTGGGGTGGCTTATCAGTGTGTAGCCTTGTTTTTTTTTCTATGGAAACGTATGCGGTTAAAACGCAACCAAACGCATGTGCTTAATAACGCATGCGTTTACATAGACAGCAATAAGCTTTTGCGGCAAAAAAACGCCACTAGAAATTACTACATGATGCATCTCTGCAACAAAACGCAAGCAGAGAAACGACGCATGCGTCGTCAAACGCAGCAAAACGCATAAAAAAACCGCATGCATTTTTAATGTTAAATATAGGAAAAAAAGCATGCTTTTTTTGCGCTAAAACGCAGCGCCAAAAAAAGCAAATGTGAAACCAGCCTTATACAGAAATACCCATGATGAGAATATATTGCAGCTTTTCGTGGTTCAATATTTCATTAAGAGGTAAATACTCAAAGATGTCAACTAAAAATGTCTAGTTTCATAGAAATACCCACTTGTATACACAGATATTTCTGTACTGTTCCCCGTCACATTATTCTCCCCAACAACAGCAGTAACCAGCAATGTGTAATAATTCCCCGGTGTCAGGCCTTCAATCGTATCAGATGCTGAAGTTACAGTTTTATTGAAAGTTGGTTCTCCCAGAATTTGGATTTCATAAGAACTTGCATTTCCATCTGGCTTCACCCAGCTCAGAGATATAGAAGTGGTGGTGATGATCCCAGTCATCAGGTCCTTCACTACTTCAGGTTCTGGTATAAAACAGAAAATATATAAATACTAACCAACAGTAGAATGCATACAGAAATTCCCATGATGAGAATATATTGCAGCTTCTTGTGGTTCAATATTTCATTATGAGGCAAATACTGAAAGACGTCAACTAAAAATGTGTACTTTCATAGAAATACCCACTTGTATACACAGATATTTCTGTACTGTTCCCCGTCACATTATTCTCCCCAACCACAGCAGTGACCAGCAATGTGTAATAATTCCCCGGTGTCAGGCCTTCAATCGTATCAGATGCTGAAGTTACAGTTTTATTGAAAGTTGGATCTCCCAGAATTTGGATTTCATAAGAACTGGCATTTCCATCTGGCTTAGCCCAGCCCAGAGATATAGAAGTGGTGTTGATGATCCCAGTCATCAGGTTCTTCACTACTTCAGGTTCTGGTATAAAACAGAAAATATATCAATACTAACCAACAGTAGAATTTATACAGAAATTCCCATGATGAGAATATATTGCAGCTTCTCGTGGGCCATTGTTTCATTACGAGGTAAATACTCAAAGACGTCAACTAAAAATGTCTAGTTTCATAGAAATACCCACTTGTATACACAGATATTTCTGTACTGTTCCCCGTCACATTATTCTCCCCAACAACAGCAGTAACCAGCAATGTGTAATAATTTCCCGGTGTCAGGCCTTCAATCGTATCAGAAGTTGAAATCACGTTTTTATTGAAAGTTGGTTCTCCCAGAATTAGGATTTCATAAGAACTTGCATTTCCATCTGGTTTGGCCCAGCTCAGAGATATAGAAGTGGTGGTGATGATCCCAGTCATCAGGTTCTTCACTACTTCAGGTTCTGGTATAAAACAGAAAATATACAAATACTAACCAACATTAGAAATTATATAGAAATTCTCATGATGAGAATATATTGCAGCTTCTCGTGTTTCAATATTTCATTAAGAGGTAAATACTGAAAGATGTCAACTAAAAAGTCTAGTTTCATAGAAATACCCACTTGTATACACAGATATTTCTGTACTGTTCCCCGTCACATTATTCTCCCCAACAACAGCAGTAACCAGCAATGTGTAAAAATTTCCCGGTGTCAGTCCTTCAATCGTATAAGTAGTTGAAATCACGTTTTTATTGAAAGTTGGCTCTCCCAGAATTTGGATTTCGTAAGAACTGGCATTTCCATCTGGCTTCGCCCAGCTCAGAGATATAGAAGTGGTGGTGATGACCCCAGTCATCATGTTCTTCACTACATCAGGTTCTATGATGAAATAGAGAATATGTAAATAATGTAGATCTCTGGCTTTTATATAAAAATTAGAATGTTAGGATTATATTGCAACTTCTTATGGTCAAATAGTTTTATAATCTACTTACATATTAAAAGATGGTAACTAAGAATTTGCACATTTTCTCGTTCTGTTTTCTCTCTGGAATTAAGAGTTTTATCCAGAAATAGAAAAACATAGCTGCTTTTTTTCAGAAACATCTTAATTCCTGAACATGTGTTGTTTATAATATTGCACCTGGATCCATTGAAGTGAAAGAACTGTGCTGCAAAACCAACTCATGATTTCTACCAGCTCAGACTTATAGTTTAGTACTATTGATGATGATTTCTGTCATCAGTTTTTAATGAAAATACTATTACAAATTTTAATATTTGAATATTAGATGTATATCGTTTTAAAGCATTACGTAAGTGAAACTAGACTAAACAATGACAGGATGGGAGAATAACTTGTGGGCACTTGTAGGCATTTGCAGCAATTTTGAGGCTTGTTGTACTTCAATGTTTTTTACTCTACAAAAATAATACATTTTCGAATACATCCTGGATTAATCAACGGAATGTTCTCCATAAAACATTTGAGAAGCCCATTTACGAGTGTGTTTATATTTGTTGATTGATCTTTCGCCCATGTGCAAGTGCCTAAACTTGCAGATATGTAGATAAATGTAGTCATCGAAAATATAATATAATGCTTGTGATTATGCCTTCAGTTTTAGTTTTAAGACTATTACCTTTGTAAATCAAATCGCTGATTGCAACATCAATTTTTAAAAAAAGGTAACCTCTTTCAGATATATGATGTACCGGTACGTCGTATTTAACAGAGACTTGCCGACATTTGATGTACTTGGTACATAATGGGCGGCACGGTGGCGCAGTGGTTAGCACAGCAGCCTTGCAGCGCTGGAGTCCTGGGTTCAAACCCCACCAAGGACGACATCTGCAAAGAGTTTGTATGTTCTCTCCGTGTTTGCGTGGGTTTCCTCCCACATTCCAAAGACATACTGATAGGGAATTTAGATTGTGAGCCCCATCAGGGACAGCGATGATAATATGTGCAAAAACTGTAAAGCGCTGCTTATAAAAATAAAGATTATTATTAATGGCAATCTTGCAAGCACCGCTCCTGTGCCACTGGGAGGTTTGTTTAAGGGATAGCTGAGACCCCACTGTCACAACCAGAGGTGTTGCCCACATTGCCCCTGGCTATTTAACCTAGCATTTAGAAGGCTAGGAGTGGGAGGGGGCTCCCTCTCCAATCCTATCGGACCCCTATGATGTGATCACGAGGGCCCAATGGTTGCCATGATAGCAGGAGGTCAAATAATGAACTCCTGGTCTGTCAGCTATGGAGACCTGTCAGGCCATGCCAGGAACGTGGTTTAATAGGTGTTTTGTCAGTGTAATACTGAAAGGTGTAATGTATGGCTGTACATGTGCATTTCCATACATTATATCAGTGATCATACTAATAAAATTCAACGTCTCATAGAAGACTAAGTGAAAAAGTAAAAAAAAAAGTTTAACTTTTTTTTTAAATATAAATAACAAAATATAGAACAAAATAAATGAAAAAAAATTATTCCAATAAATACGTATATTTATGTAAAAACAAAAATAAACAAAAGGAGTACATGTATTTGGTATTGCTGTATCCAGAATGACCCGATCTATAAAACTCATTCCTCAAAAAACAAGAGCTCACATGACTCTGTCAGTAGAAATATAAACAAATTATAGGTCTCAAACATGGTGATGCAAATCTTTTCTTTATAAAAAAATAAGCGTTATAAAAAAAGCAAATCTGGCATCACTGTAATACCACTGACCTGAACAGTAAAGCAGTCTAATCATTTATACTGCAAGGGGAACGTGTCAAAAATCTAAATAAAACCAATTCTTGACCTGCTGTTGGTGTGTGTCATGCTCACGCCCTGACTGGTGGGTGTGAGCTCAGGGGGTTTGTGGCCCCACGGATGAGCACGGATGAGATTCAGACGAGTAGGCTGGCACGGCTTAGATACAGGGCAGGCAGAGACACAGACTGGCAGGAACGGCAGAGACACAGGACTGGCAGGAACGGCAGAGACACAGGGCTGGCAGGAACGGCAGAGACACAGGGCTGACAGGAACGGCAGAGACACAGGGCAGGTTGGGGTGGTGTATGAAGGAACAGGTTGGGACCTGTTCACACAGGAGGTGCAGGTACGGAAACAATCCAGAAGGAAAGAAGAATGAAGGAACAGGTTGGGACCTGTTCACACAGGAAGAGAAGTGAAAGGCTGCAGATAGGAGAGGAAGAGCAGCAAGTGATAGCGTAGCAACAAAAGCTAAGCAGAGCAGAACCGCAAGTTATGCGGAGAGGAGCTGCAGCAAGAGGTTTCTGCAGAAGCTAAGCAGAGCGGAGCCACAAGGAATGAGGAGAGGAGCTGCAGCAAGAGATTACTGCAGCAGCAGAAGCTAAGCAGAGCGGAGCCACAAGGAATGTGGAGAGAACCTGCAGCAAGAGGTTTCTGCAGCAAAGCAGAGCAGAACCGCAAGGAATGCAGAGAGGAGCTGCAGCAAGAGATTACTGCAGCAGCAGAAGCTAAGCAGAGCGGAACCACAAGGAATGCGGAGAGGAGCTGCAGCAAGAGGTTTCTGAGCAGCAAAGCAGAGCAGAACCGCAAGGAATGTGGAAAGGAGCTGCAGCAGGAGATTACTGCAGAAGCTAAGCAGAGCAGAACCACAAGGAATGCGGAGAGGAGCTGCAGCAAGAGATTCCTACACCAACAGGAGCGGAGCAGAGTAGAACGGAGCTGAACCGCAGTAGTGCGGAGCAGAGGTAAAGCCACAAAGGTACAGAGCAGGCAGAGCCGCAGGAGTGTGGAGCATAAGCAGACTGAGAACACAAGGAAAGACACATCAGGGAAGGAAGCCACAGACAAGGAGACCAAGATAAGACTAAGTTCAGACAAGGTAATGGAACAAGACAAGGAACAAGAACAAAGACACAGGGACCAGGATATTCTGCCTCCTGGAGGGCGGACAACAAGATCAAAGCAAGAACACTGAGAAAAGCCTCTAAAGAGGGAGAAACACAGAGCAGGGCCTGGCAAACTCAGAAGCTAAACACAAACTGAGCTAACACGTTGCACAGGCCCAGTCCACTGGGTGGAGCTGCACTAAATACTGGAGGCCTCTTGGTAATAGGTCAGGAACAGATTAGACAGGTGCACCTGATTCCTATAAGAACCAGAGAGTTCAGGCGCCAGCCCCCTATGCACACAGCCAGGAAGCATGCAGAGAGCAGAGGTACAGAATATGGAGCTGGCAAGAAGCAGAAACCACATCATGACCTGGAGCAGTGGGTAAGATAGTGTGAGAGATGAGAGGCCATGCCATGATGCCAGCAGAGTTGTTACAATGTGTTTATTCTGCCTCCTAAAGATGTCAGTGGGGCTCGGCTCACATTTATCCTGCACTCTAACCTGAGCGCTTACAATAGGGTTTCCATGTAAATCTCTGCACTACACATTTCAGAGGAAACCCCTGAGGGAATATTCCCTATAATTAAGTAGATGGAGGCACTGTGGCACTGTCTGGCCTATGATCCAGAGGTGTGGGATGTTTTAAGTGAGCATAAAAGCTAGGTTGCCACAGTTTTTTGTACTACTGAAAAGACGAACACCACTGAACAGAGGCCAGAGTCCAGAATAACTCTGCTACCTCAATATTGTGAGTGGATCCATCCGGGGTCTTTTTTGAATCATGTCAATTGGAGATTTAGACTGAAACCCTGATGTAAGTTTTCAGTGTAGAGACGCAGGATAAATGTGATCCCAAATGATATGTGAAATTTTCCCAATAAAACCTTCATGTCTCCACTCAGGTAAATCATCTCTCAATGGAAATATAGTGGGCATCCACATAACTGGTAACAGTATGATTCTGGAAAAACAAAATGGCTCTTCATTCCTAAAGTAAATTCCGTGAATTATGCATTCCCAAATCCTCTCTCTTCGAAGTCCCACAGTGTGCCTAAACCCCAGCTAGTTTCTACTTGTTTGTCAGTACTGTAGCGATGAGAGCTCGCTTAAAGAAACACTTCCATCAAAGTTTTTATGCTTTTAAGATATTGTAATCAACATATTATAAAGCACTGTGTATTTTCAGTAACTCATTTCCCACTTCTACCCAGTTAATTCTTATTTTTTCCAGGCTCTTGTCCCTGCAAAAATCATTCCCCTCTTCAACTCCTGACCCACATTCTCTCCACTCTCCCTGCCAAGGAAATATGTAGTGTATGCGTCTTACAGGGAAAATTGACCTCTTGTTTCTACATATAGTTCAGAAGTATTCAGCTAGTCAGTTTTTAACCAAGTGATATTATAGACCTAAACAGAAGAACTAACTTGTGAGAAAGGCAAAATGAGCAATTGTAAGTACACAATGCTATATAATATAATGATTGCAGTATATTAAGAGGATACAAATTTTGATGGAAGTGCTCCTTTAATTTACAGGGCTTGTATCTCCAGAACCATGAGCTGGGCACAATATTCCGGGTAATATAATGTGAAGGCACTGCAATCTACTGGGCATGGCAATGGCAGATTTACAGTTTTCACTCACATAACCGCTTGACTCTGGAAAAAGCCCATTGAATCAAAATCGTCACTACACCAATGGATAAATTCCCAGGGTAAAATTTACAATGCTGTATTACTTGTGGGGGGAGCCTGCTCTTCTGATCCTTAGACGCTTTTACATTTTTACCAATTTCCCCATGTGAAAATGTAAAATAGTATGTCCACTTCGGAATAACTCCCTTTGATGGGGGCTCCGGTGCTGAGCCCACATCTTTCCTCGCACATGTCAGCTGTTTTGATCAGCTGACATGAGCCTCTAACAGCCATGGGTGGAATTGCGATCCACCAGCCTCTCTGACAGCGACATTTACCTTGCGCTTCTGGCTCCGGTAATGGTGCTGGAAATCCTGCCCATCGGTGACCCATCACATGATCGACGATCACTGATGGGTTGGCATGACAACCAGCAGACCTTTATGGTTGTCATAGCCAGATTGCTGTGAGTGCCACCCAGTGGTCGGAGCTCATAACAAGTGAGCATTTCTGCTACAGACAGGCAATCTGATCATCACCTGTGTGTAGTAGAGCCAATTAGACAACTGCAGCTTCTAGTCTCCCATGAAGACTATTGAAGCATGCAAAAATTAAAAAACGTTTTTAAAAATATTACAAAAATGTAAAAAAATAAAAGTTGAAATCACCCCCCTTTCACCTTATTCAAAATAGAACAATAAATAAAATCAAACATACACATATTTGGTATTGCCCGATCTATCAGTGTAAAAAATAATTAAGCTGTAAACAGAGTAATGAGAAGAAAAAATTCAAAAGTCCAGAATTACGGTTTTTTTTGGTTGCTGCTACATTGCCCCAAATCCTGAAAAATGGAGATGCTACAGAACTCTGAAAATGTGGCCTTTTTTTAATCAAAATTTGGATTTTTTTCACCACTTAAATAAAAAAAGAACCTAAACATGTTTAGTGTCTATGACCTCGCAATGACCTGGAGAATCATAATGGCAGGTCAGTTTTTGTGAACATTGTAAAAAAGAATAAAAAACAACTGTAGACTTGCACTTTTTTTGCAATTTCACAGCACTTGGAATTTTTTTACTGTTTTCCAGTACACAATATGTTAAGACCAATGATATCGATCAAAAGAGCAACTTGTCCTGCAAAAAATAAGCCCTCCCTTGGCCATTTTGACAGAAAAATTAAAAGTTATGGCTCTGGGAAGAAGGGGAGCAAAAATGAAAATGCAAAAATGAAAACACCTCCGGCCATGAAGGGGTTAATTATGTTTTCTTCACCGCCCTACGGTGTAAAATTCTGTGACAGATTCGTGGTGTCACTGAATTCTTAGATTAACTCATTGATCGGTGTAGTTTGTAAATCGTGGTTAATTATAAGGGTCCTGCTATTCTGGCAACATGGCTCTGCCAATGTAACATGGCACCCACAAACCGTTAACATGTTTCAGCAAAATCTGCATTTTAATATGGCTCTCCTTCCCTTCTGAGCTTTCCACTGTGTCTGAAATATAGTTCCTGACTACATATAGGGTGTATGTTAGGGCTAGCGGAACGCACCAAATATTAAGACAGATAGAGTATGGTGCGTTCGCAGCCCGGGGTCCACCGTGCAGAGATGGAACCTGCTGCCAAGTAACGACGGACTATATGGCGGTAATCATAAGCATACACACGTGGGTTAAACTTCACCCAACGTGAAGGAAGCGATCCTGTTGCGTCACAGGACCGCGGTACCGCACATAGAGCGCGAACAAGCAGTCAGCGAACTCAACCCCAACTAGGATTGAAGTCCGATTAGACCCTTGCTGGCACAACACCGCAACTGGGTGTGTAAGGAAACCAAATAACGACTATAAGGCACAAGAGTGCATGCGGTGCCGCACTGACGAACGCCACTAACCACCCAGGCTTGGGTAAGGAAAGCACAGAGGAAGTGCACGGCGCCGTACTGGCGGTCACAGCAACTGGACGCTGTAATGTGTGATTCGTGCTGTAGGCTAAGTCGGGCGCTAGATAGCAACCATACACCTTCCGCGAACAGACATTCAATAGGGTAGGGGTATCCAAGGACGACTTGCACTCACAACATACACACATTAACAATTGTACACTAGCGCATGGCCGTGCGGTCATGCGCAGTTTATATAGTTGCAGCACAGGAAGTGGCCACAGAAACTTTGCCCTTCCAAGACCTGCCAAGAGGACCAATGGAATGTGCTGCAGAGCCTGAGCACATGACCCTCGATCTCCAACGGGAGATCTTGCCCTGGGCATGCTCAGTGTGTGCAGACAAGGACTTAGTCCCAGAGAAGTCCGCTCGCTGCTGACCAGCACTGACTTTAATGGCAGAAGCTGAAGAAGCAGCAGTAACTCTCTGTACAGCGTGAGACTGAGCAAGACGCTGGGACCGACGTCCCTGCTGAGCAGACTCCACTGCAGCTGGATAAGAATGGGAGACCGCAGCAGAGATGGCTCGAGATTCCCCCTGTGCAGAAGCGGGAACTCGAGACCTAACATTACCCCCCCTCCTAGAGCCCCCCCTCCTTGGGCCTCGCTACGCTCGAAGGCAGCAATGAGCTGTGGGGCCCGAATGTTTTCAGCAGGCTCCCATGACCTGTCCTCTGGGCCATAACCCTTCCAATCCACCAGATAGAACTTTTTGCCGCGTACCACCTTGCACCCCAAAATAGCGTTCACCTCGTAATCGTCCGTAGACGAACCCGATGTCCCGGCAGATGACTCGGAAAACCGGGACATGTATACGGGTTTCAAGAGGGACACATGAAAGGTGTCGGTGATACCCAAGCGTGGAGGAAGAGCCAAACGGTAGACCACAGGATTAACTTGTTCGAGAACCTTGAAGGGACCCAAGTAGCGAGGAGCAAACTTAGTGGACTCAACTCGCAGCCTGATGTTACGGGCGGAGAGCCACACCAAGTTGCCAGGAGCAAAGGTCGGAGCGGGACGCCGATGAACATCGGCGGAGGACCTCATTCTCTCCTTGGAGGCCTGAATGGCATCCTGCATGCGGTCCCAAATGTCCCGTGCCTCCACAGCCCAGTCTGCCACCCTGGAGTCAGCAGAAGACACAGGCATGGGCACAGGAACACGCGGATGCTGGCCGTAATTTAGGAGGAATGGAGTCTGACCGGTAGAGTCGGCTACGGCATTGTTAAGTGCAAACTCTGCCCACGGTAGCAAGGATGCCCAGTCATTCTGCCTGGCAGAAACAAAATGTCGTAAATATGTGACCAAGGTCTGGTTGGCCCTCTCTACCAACCCATTCGTCTCGGGATGATATGCCAAAGAGAGATTCAACTCAGTACTGAGTAGACGACAAAGCTCTCTCCAGAATCGAGACGCAAACTGGGGACCCCGGTCACTAACAATTTTGTCTGGCATACCGTGTAGGCGAAAGATATGCTTGACGAACAAGACAGCCAACGCCCATGCAGAAGGTAGCCGTGGAAGAGGCACCAAGTGCACCATTTTGGAAAAATGGTGGGTGATCACCCAGATAATGGTGCAGTTACGAGACTTGGGTTAGCCCACCACAAAGTCCATCCCGACCATCTCCCAGGGCCTGTCCGCCACCGGCGGAGGATAAAGCAAACCAGCTGGCCGTTGCCGAGGAGTCTTGTTCTTGGAGCAAGAGACACACGCCCGAACATACTCTGCGACATCACGAGCCATATGCGGCCACCAGTACGTCCTCGCCAGTAACTCAGATGTCCTTTTGGTACCAAAATGTCCACCCACCCTGGACGAGTGTGCCCAAGAGAGAACCTCCGGTCGCAAATTGGATGGAACAAAAGTCTTGCCCGGGGGCACAGACTCTAGCGAAACCGGGGCCACAGTTCTCAAGCTCTCGGTGGGGACAATAAGCCGAGGCTCCTCCTCCGCAGATGACACAACGGAGCGAGAGAGAGCGTCAGCCCGAATGTTCTTCTCCCCAGAAAGAAAATGGAGGGTGAAATGAAACCGGGAGAAGAATAAGGACCATCTGGCCTGGCGAGAATTCAACCGCTGGGCTGTCTGCAGGTACACCAAATTTTTATGATCTGTGAAGACTTGGAAGGGAAAACGTGCACCCTACAAGAGATGTCTCCACTCCGAGAAAGCCAACTTCATGGCTAGCAACTCCCTGTCCCCGATGGAATAATTCCTCTCTGCTGGTGAGAAGGTCTTGGAGAAAAAGAAGCAAGGATGCTTCCGACCTTGAGCATCCTTTTGGAAGAGGACTGCTCCAGCACCAACAGAAGAGGCATCCACCTCCATGATAAATCGCTTATCAACATCGGGGCGATGTAGGATGGGAGCGCTAGCGAAATGTGACTTTATAGAGTTAAAGGCCTTGGAGACCTCCTCAGACCACAATTTGGGATTCGCCCCCTTCTTGGTGAGGGCAACCAAGGGAGCTACCAAAGTTGAGAAGTGCGGAATGAACTGGCGATAATAATTAATGAACCCCATAAAGCGCTGCACCGCTTTAAGAGAATGGGGTTCCTGCCAGTCCATCACAGCCTGTAGTTTGGCAGGATCCATAGCCAATCCCTGGGCAGAGATGATGTAGCCTAGGAAAGGTAAGGACTCCTGCTCAAACATACACTTCTCCAACTTGGCATAGAGGGAGATTGCCCGTAGGAGGTCGAAGACTTTGCAAACATCTCTCCGGTGGGAGTCAATATCTGGAGAGTAGATGAGAATATCATCCAGATAGACTACGACCGAGGTGGAAAGCATATCCCGGAAGATATCGTTCACAAAGTCTTGGAAAACGGCTGGGGCATTACAGAGCACGAAGGGCATCACCAGATATTCATAGTGCCCATCCCTGGTGTTAAAAGCCGTCTTCCATTCATCCCCCTCACGGATGCGAATCAGGTTGTAAGCACCCCGCAGATCTAGTTTAGTAAATACCCTTGCTCCCCGAAGCCTATCGAAGAGCTCAGATATCAAGGGCAAAGGATACTTGTTCTTAACGGTGATGGCGTTAAGACCCCTGTAGTCTATGCATGGACGCAATTCTCCATTCTTCTTCTGCACGAAGAAGAACCCTGCCCCAGCAGGTGACACTGACTTCCTAATGAATCCTCTTGCCAGATTTTCCTGGATGTACTGTGACATTGCCTCCATCTCCGGGAGAGATAGCGGATAGACTCGACCCCGGGGAGGCTCAGCACCAGGCAAGAGATCAATAGGACAGTCATAGGGGCGATGGGGCGGAAGGATCTCCACGGCCTTTTTGGAGAACACGTCTGCATAAGACCAATACTGCTTGGGGAGAGAGGAAAGATCTGCGGGTACCTCTGTAGTAGCAACCTGAACGCACTCCCTCTGACACCTACCCCCACAAGATTCGCCCCATCCCAGGATTCTGCCAGAGGACCACTCGATATGAGGAGAGTGGTACCGTAGCCAAGGTATTCCCAACAGGACCTCATCAATTCCCACAGGAATGACGAGCAGAGATATAATCTCCTGATGAGATGGCGACATGGACAGAGTAAAAGGGATGGTCTGGTGTGTTATCTGTGAGGGCAGTGCCGACCCATTCACCACTCGTACCATTACTGGTTGAGCTAGCATAACCAGGGGTATTGCGTGACGTTGGGCGAAGGCAGAAGACATAAAATTGCCCTCCGCCCCAGAATCCACGCAGAGCTCTACCGAGTGGGAGAATGAGCCTATAGTAATTGTCCCCTTAAAGGACAATTTAGAGGCAAACGTCGCCGTGTTTATTGTACCTCCACCTACTACCACTAAACGCTGACGTTTCCTCGATCGCTGAGAACATCTGGTGGCTAGATGTCCTGACTGCTGGCAAACATGACAGACCTTGAGTGCACAAGCGGTCCGGGACTTAGATCCCGCTTGTGACACTTCCCTGGCCTCATGTGACTCAGGAACCAGGACCGGAGATTCCAGAGGTTTGGCGAAGGTAGGAGCCAGCCGAAACCTCTGCCTACACTGGGCTCGCTCTAACCTCCGCTCGTTAAAACGGAGGTCAATTCGAGTGGAGACAGTTATTAACTCCTCCAGTGTGGCAGGAATCTCCCTAGTGGCCAGAGCGTCCTTAACATGGTCAGCCAGGCCCCTCCAAAATATGGGGATAAGAGCTTTATCCGACCAATCCAGCTCAGAAGCTAAAGTGCGGAATTGGACGGCGAATTGACTGACCAAGGACTCACCCTGAGTTAATGCCAGCAGTTGGAGCGCCGTATCATGGGTGACTAGAGGTCCTAAAAAGACCTGTTTCAGAGTGCTCAGAAACAGCGGAGCACTCTGCACCACATGATCGCCCCGCTCCCACAGCGGCGTAGCCCATTCCAACGCCCTGTCTGACAAAAGAGACACTATAAATCCCACCTTAGCCCGCTCTGTGGGAAAACGTGCAGCCAGGAGCTCGAGGTGAATAGAGCACTGACTCACAAATCCCCTACAAAACTTGCTATCACCAGAAAATTTTTCTGGCAGCGGGAGGCGAGAAAATGTCGGAGCAGGGATGGCAATGGACAGGGTTGCTGCAGCCACGCTAGCAGCCTGTACAGCAACTGCGGTAACATCCACAGCTGAGGTTGCGCTCTCAAGAGCCGCCAACCTACCCTCCAGCTGCTGGATATACCGCAAAGATTGCTGTTTGTCCGTCATTACTAGCCAGACCCTGGCGCTAGTGTAATGTTAGGGCTAGCGGAACGCACCAAATATTAAGACAGATAGAGTATGGTGCGTTCGCAGCCTGGGGTCCACCGTGCAGAGATGGAACCTGCTGCCAAGTAACGACGGACTATATGGCGGTACTCATAAGCATACACACGTGGGTTAAACTTCACCCAACGTGAAGGAAGCGATCCTGTTGCGTCACAGGACCGCGGTACCGCACATAGAGCGCGAGCAAGCAGTCAGCGAACTCAACCCCAACTAGGATTGAAGTCCGATTAGACCCTTGCTGGCACAACACCGCAACTGGGTGTGTAAGGAAACCAAATAACGACTATAAGGCACAAGAGTGCATGCGGTGCCGCACTGACGAACGCCACTAACCACCCAGGCTTGGGTAAGGAAAGCACAGAGGAAGTGCACGGCGCTGTACTGGCGGTCACAGCAACTGGACGCTGTAATGTGTGATTCGTGCTGTAGGCTAAGTCGGGCGCTAGATAGCAACCACACACCTTCCGCGAACAGACATTCAATAGGGTAGGGGTATCCAAGGACGACTTGCACTCACAACATACACACATTAACAATTGTACACTAGCGCATGGCCGTGCGGTCATGCGCAGTTTATATAGTTGCAGCACAGGAAGTGGCCACAGAAACTTTGCCCTTCCAAGACCTGCCAAGAGGACCAATGGAATGTGTTGCAGAGCCTGAGCACATGACCCTCGATCTCCAACGGGAGATCTTGCCCTGGGCATGCTCAGTGTGTGCAGACAAGGACTTAGTCCCAGAGAAGTCCGCTCGCCGCTGACCAGCACTGGCTTTAATGGTTGAAGCTGAAGAAGCAGCAGTAACTCTCTGTACAGCGTGAGACTGAGCAAGACGCTGGGACCGACGTCCCTGCTGAGCAGACTCCACTGCGGCTGGATAAGAATGGGAGACCGCAGCGGAGATGGCTCGAGATTCCCCCTGTGCAGAAGCGGGAACTCAACACCTAACAGGGTATTTCCGCACTCAGGAGAAATTGCACAAAAAAGGTCCTATTATCTCTTAGAAAACATCATTTTAGTGGTAAAAATTTAATTATTATTTCTTTACCACAAAACAGTATAAAATTATGTGACACACCTATAGTGTTAATATGTTCACTGCACCACTAGATTAATTCATTGAGGGGAATAAGTAAAATAGGGTCCCTTGTGGGGTCTTTCCACTGTTTAAGTACATCAGGGGCTCTGCAAACGTGACACGCCGCCCACTATATTTTCCAGCCAATTTTTTGCTCCAAAAGTTAAATAATGCTCCCTCCCTCCCGATCTTGCCAAGTGCCCAAATAGTAGTTTTCCACCCCATATGGGGTATCGGTGTATTCCAGAGATATTGCACAACAAATTTTGGGGTTCATTTTCTCCTATCTTTATGAAAATGCAAAATTTGGGGCCAAAGCAACATCTTTTGTGTGAAAAATTTGATTATTTATTTTCACAGCTCGTTATTAAATTCTGTGAATCACCACACCTCTAGATAACTTCCTTGATGGGTGTAGTTTCCAAAATGTGGTCTTTTGTGGCAGTTTCAACTGTTTAGACACATCCGGGTCTCTGCAAATGCAATGTGGTATCTGCTAGCCAATTTTGGTGCTTCTTCCCTTCCGGGTCCCACTGTGTGCCCAAACACTGTTTTTTTAACACTTAGAGTATTAGAGTACTTCAGAGACATTGCACAACAAATTTTATAGTCCTTTTTCCCAGTTACCCTTGTGAAAACGTAAAATTTGGAGCTAGAGCAATATTTTTGTGAGAAAAATGTAAATGTTCATTTTTTCTTCCCACATTGCTTTAATTCCTGTTTAGCCCCTACAGGGTGAATAAACTTCTAAATTGTGGTTTCGAGCACAGTGAGAGGTACAATTTTTTAAATGCTATCACTTTTGGGTATTTTCTGCCACATAAGCCCCTCACAGTCACTTCAGATGTAATGTGGTAATTTCATGAGAAGGCTACAATGTCTAGTGGGATTCACTAAAATGAATACTCTTTACCTCTTTGTGACTCAAACATTTTTGATGGAAGTCATCCAATAGGACTCATACTTATATACACAGTATAACCAAGGCTTTGATATATTTCATTCATGAGTGGCTCTCACACCTGCTCACAACACTTACTTGTATAGGATGATACAGAAACAGTTGACCCCCTTGTACCATTAGCCACAGAATATACTAAAAAGGTGTAATAAGTTCCTGGCATTAGCTCATCAAAAGTAAAAATCGTATCCTCAGATTGGTAAGATAGTGAACTTCCAAACATTTGGGTTATATAATATGTTGCATTCCCTTCCGGTGGCTGCCAATTCAAAGATATAGATTTTGTGGTGACATCAACAGTTGTTAAATTTTGGACAACTCCAGGAACTAAAAATTGAAGGAAAAAAAATTGAGACAGTAACCTGATTGCTTTTATACTACTAAATCTAGAATCAAAGCCCAATTTACACCTCGGATATATACTAGAAGAAGCAGAGAATAACAAGAACTTGATAATGTTAGTAGCTTGGAGAACTTCGTGACTTGTAAATGTATTTTTTGGCAGGTGGCTGTCACTAGCACTGTATAGGTTTTTGGATGTTAAAATGGAAGCCCTATAGCTAATATTATAGAGACAGACAACAACACTGTTATAAATGCATTTGTATCTGATGTCTCATGCAAATACTGGATTAAAAAAATGTGATGTTCAGTGTGACACGGCTCGTACATAGTTTGGTCTTGTCTGTGGCAACATATAGATGTGAAACCTAACCAATAAAGAAACAAGACAGAAGAAAACTCAACACCTTTGAAATGTGGTGCTGGAGAAGAATATTACTAATAGCATGGATGGCAAGAAGAACAAACAAATTATTTTGGAAACAAATTAAGTCATGCATGTCACATGAAGCAAGGATCCCAAAGCTTCGACTTGCCTACATTGGATACATCAAACAAATAGAGCAATCACTGGGAGATATCATTGTCAGAAGAATAGAAGAAAACAAGGTGGCAAAGAAGACGACCAGCCTGATGGCATGATACTATCAAGATAATGAAGAAGACCCTGGTAGATCGATCTTCGTACAGAGCTCTCATCCATCAGGTCGACATGACTCAAGATGGAGCTGAAGGCCATTAAAATAAATAATTTAAACTATTGGACCAGCGGATTACTGCACTTTACACTATGCTGTTATGTGATATTGAACATTGCTGACGAATGTGTGCATAAGGTTATGTGTGCATGTGAGTATATCTAGGTATACAGTAACATATGCACTACCTGTGTTGAAGTATATTGTGAAAGGTACGTCATTCGCGGATACCACAACAGTGTAGAAGTTTCCAGGGATCAAATTCAACAAATCAAGAGATGTTAATGATGAGTCGAGACTATGCTCAGATGAGGGAACTCCTGTGACGGTTACAGTATAATTTGCAGGACCAGCTAATGGTTGTGTCCATTGTACAGTTGCACTTAAAGATGACACCGCACTAACGTGAAGATTCTGGATAATACTGGGATCTGAAATAGAAAACTAATCAATACGATCTTACTAATTACCATTAAACAATTAGCACCTTAGTAGGCAACGTCCTGCATTAGGTAAAGTAGAGGTCACTTTGAATCAAAGGTTTATCATCAGCTGCTTGTGACTGGTTCTAGAGGACACTTGGCAAACACAAAGCTCTGTCAGAAATTATAGCAATTTAGGAAACAGGCAAACAAAGATAGTCAAATATTAAAAATGTTCATGATATCACATATACAACGACATTAATACTACTGTAATTTGGATGAGATAAAAATGTTTGTCAGTATTCACTGACCTCACTGACACATATACCTTTTGGCTGGTGTTTTAGTAAATTAACCATTTTCTGTCCCATATTTCGCATACACAATGGCAATTAAGGGTGAGAAAGAACAAACTATTTAGTAGTAGGCTACTCACACAGCAAAATCCATGACGTGCAGAATATTAGTCATATGCCTTTAAAGGAAAAACATGATATATCTAAAGGTAAAGAACAAAGAATGGAAACTTTCTAAGTAAAAATCACACAAAATCACGGGTTTTATGGGTTTTATAGCTTTATTTCTTGTCAAGACAGAGAGAGTACAGCTGTAATATAGAGTACTGCCATATGTATTTCTCGTGGATCATGGATCTGTAATAAAGACAGAAACAGTGATAATTACTTTGGAACATTTTACTACCATTACAGCAAAAAAGGCAAACAACCAATTAGTCGACATTACAATTGTAGAATTTCAATCTGTGCTGTAAGCACAAACACGTATCATCACAAGATGGGTGCAAAATCAATCAGATGAATACTCTTTATAGCACTGTCTACTGAGAATAATTTCTTTTCAATTTTAACAGTGCCCTAAAACATGAAAAATATGCTAAATTTACGCATTGTCTGTCAGAGCACTCTAGTCCCTAATATATAGATACTTATAACAAATTCACAAGTCCTTATCCTCTTCCCGACAGCCGCTGCAAAAGGTTGGCACTAGTCGGGAGTAGGTGTATGGAGCGGGCTCACACGCGAGCCCACTCAATACCCGGAAGATAAAGTCTTTGTGACACAGCCAGGATCTGCCTCTGACTGACACAAGTGAACTATTAACCTGTTAAATACCACTTTAATTCTCTGACAGCAGCATTAATGATGCCCTATCTTATGGGCACGACAATCAATGGGTGATCATGGGGCAATGATGGGTTGCTATTACAGCCAGGGGTCTGTTGAAGACTCATGTGTCTGAAATCATGAAGCTTCATTGAAATCCAGTCTGTTACTGAGTCTGTGACATTGAATTTTACTACATACAGCAATATAAATATATAAATATAAATATTACAAATGTTAAAAATGCATAAAAATCTTAGTCACCTCCCTTTTCCACCTTTAAAATTAAAATTTTAATACATTTAATTAACCTGATCAGTAAATACTGTAAACAAAAAAAATTCAAAAGACCCAAATTGTATTTTTTTGTCATTGTAATTTTGCAAAAATATGCAGTAAGAAGCAATTAAAATATTATATTCTTCTCAAAATGGTATAAATGAAATGAGGTCTAAAATTGACAAGAGGCAAATGACTGAAGACAAATATAAAACCTTTAAAATGAACCATTCAAAAAAATGAGTAACTGTAATACAAAAGTATAATTTTAAAGTAGGTTGAAACTAACACAGATTAACACACTGTAGCAAGTTTGTAAAAAATCTACCTTGTTGTAAAATCCACCAATTAAAATCATGACTCATGAAGACAACAGCAATGTTGACTATTAGAGCATGTGGACATCACAGATACGCAGTGTCAGACTGAAGAACATTGGGCCCATCAGAGGATATGATTCTGAGGGCCCACCTTTCTCCCCCACTCAAGAGCCCTATATCAGCTGCAAGATTTGCACTAAGAATTCTCCAGAAGGAGAAGGCAGGGCCCACCGGAGTATTCTCCGGTTTTCTGATGGGCCAGTCCAACCCTGCAGATACGGTCCATTTAAAAGGAATTTGTCAATAGAATCAACCCTCCTATATAAGCATGTAAGTCATATAAAGTTGAATAATGATACCTTGTCATTTGTGATCCGGTGTCTTATTCCAGGAAAGTCCACATGTTTCTTAATATGTAAATGAGCTATTGAGATCTATGGGTCGGACACAGATCTCCAAGAGAATCTGCCTCTAGACCTCTTCTTAAATGAAAGGGAATGTTACTACTGTAGAGTGAGACATGTAATGACTGACAGTTTTCTCTCTTAAGCTACATGTCTCACACTGGTAGCTCCCCCTTTCATTTAAACTAAATTCTGAAGGCAGATTCTCAGGGAGATCTATGTCCAGCCCATAGATCTTAACAGCTCATTTACAAATTAAGAATAATCTTGTAAAGTAAATTGAAGTTTACCTAAAATACATAAATGAACATCAGTGAATGAAATCATCATTTGTCAGATATAAATATCAACATATCAAATAAAAAAGTAAGGTAACAAAAAAACATTTACCTCTTCATGGTTTGTTCTCCTGTCTTGTGCACAAACTAGACATTTTTAGTTGATGGCTGCAGAAATATGTGACTGCAAATATCCAGAAAACTCATGTAAGAGTTACCTATAGTTACCACAAGAAGAAGCCACAGAAAATGTCATTTGTAGCCAACACAAAAATGTGCTTTCAAAAGGAGAGACTGTTCCGAAGGAAAAGATTCGGCATCGACCAGAAGTGAGTGGGCAATGTTCTTGTCAGCACGTGGTGGGGCAGCCCTTGCATGGAGGGTTCAGTGTCTTACCTGGGACTGATACTGGAGTAGCATGACCGAGAAGGAGACATCCATTTACTGGAGCGCTGCTTTACAGGAATAGTCAGCCATGCACCAGACAGGCAGTTCTGGAAGAGAAATTTCCTGACACCAGTGTGAGTCCACAGTATAAACGTGATAGAGCAAGAGGACCTGGTAAACAAGATTACTGATAGGGGAGTACAGAGGATGTTATTAAATCTAATTGCTTTTGCTCTGAGTGATACAAGTAGGTTGTTAAAAAAAACAGTTTCTACTGTATGTTTATTGGCATTCTATTGAGAATGATTTCATCCACTTAAGGAAGCAGGCATTTTTCATTTTTGCATTTAAAGAGTACCTTTCACTGGATTCCTTTAATTCAATCGGATTACGTCCTCCAATTGATGTTGCTGTACTGATTCTGAAACAACTTTTATTTTTCTTCTGTACCCCTCCATTTCTAAATACTGCACCTGAAAACAGACATACACGTTTTCTCCTAAATGAACCACACATACCACAGAACGTCTTATTGCAATTAGTTTCTTCTTGATTAAAATTGATGTGTCTTGTTCATATAATAAACTGGCCCCTGTCAAGCATACATAGCAATGTGCTGCTGAAGAAGGGTTTTGACAGAACAAAAAAAATAAATCTCCTCTGCTGACTGTGCACGGAGGATGGAGGCTCGATAAAAAAACTGTCACAATTCCTCTGTTCAGAGTGTCTGGGACTCAGTGATGGACAGCTCTGTCATCCTATCCTGTGCTGGGGAGTGCTGAGCTGTCAGTGCTTTGATTGACAGCTCGGTTGACCTATCTAAGACTGAAAGGTGCAGAGATTTCCACAGGTCCTCCCTGTTCTTGGTAATTGCCCTATTTAGGTGAGCTGTCTGACCCAGATCACTGCCAATCAAAAGCTTGTTCTAATCTTGTGCTCTCTGGTGTGTGTTCACCTTCTGTACTGTAAGTTCTGATCTTCTGCTACCGACCTTTGGACCATGTTCTGACTATCTGTTTGTTATTGCCCCTATGAATCTGATATTCTGCTGCTGACCACTGGACCATGTTCTGACTACCTGTTTGTTATTGACCCTTTGCATCTGACATTCTGCTGCTGACCTTTGGACCATGTTCTGACTACCTGTTTGTTATTGACCCTTGCATCTGATATTCTGCTGCTGACCTTTGGACCATGTTCTGACTACCTTGTTTGTTATTGACCCTTTGCACCTCATATTCTGCTGCTGACCTTTGGACCATGTTCTGACTACCTGTTTGTTATTGCCCCTTTACTTATCTACTTTTTCTCTGGCATTCTGACCTTGGCATGTGACCTGACTTACGACTTCATGTTTTTCTTTGGTCTACTACATGATCTTTTGGTATTGACCCCAGAACATCTGATTTCTCTGACTTACAGCCTGTTCGTGGGTTGTGACTAGCATCACAAAAACATTTGCTCTCAGTAAGCCAAAGAGAAGATATATTTCTTCTGTTATGCACCTTCTTGGGCATCTCAGTGGTATGTATGCTTACAATACAACTCCTTTGTCAGTTGAGACACATAATTTACACCACTTTAGTGAATTAAATTATAATGAATCAGACTTGCGCACTAAGGTACTCCCTAACATGCATTAGCTCCACCTTCATCTCTAAATATAGCCAAAGCTAGCTGGGAGTGGTGTAAAATGACAAAAGTTGCAACACTTTTGTAGAACCTATAGTTACACAAAAATATTGTGACATTTAAATGTGCTTTACACTAGAATTATACCTTGATGAATCAGGCACATTTTTTCTTGAATCTTGAGTCCATTTGAGGTTTCTGAAACCATGGTACTTTAGTATTTTTTACTTGTCCATTATGAAGGACTACAGGTATGTTACGCTTTCATGGCCAGTTTCACACAAGTGTATTACTGACCCTCATGTGACACATGCATCCTATAGCTGTCTATCCAACTATGCCAGGTATATAATAAAGAAGTACACATTCTGGTTCTACATGGTTACTTATGACCTCTATAACTATGAATAAGTTTTTTTATACCCATTTGCTCTATAAATTGAATATAGATCAAAATTTCATGTAAGAAAAAATAAAAAAAAAACTGTCTGACCCCAGGCTCATTGCAGTTACCATGCAAAACAAGTTCTCATAGCGTCTGTCCCATAAACATTTACGATAAACTCAGATGATATAAAAAGATTGCTAATAAGCAAAACCTGGCACTTTTATTGACAGCTGCATTTGAGCAGAGTGAGCTGTCAATGTGCCAGGATGCCCTTACAGCCTCCACTCAGTATAGTGATTGCTGCTCTGAACGGTAATCACTCCATCAATGCCCACAAGTCTGAAAGCTGATGGCTCCAGGGAGTAAATAAGTTCATTTTCTCCAGATAGCCGCACTTTTACAAAAGTGGCCAAGCAGCATTGTAACACTATTCACCAGCAGATTAACCCTATATTTTCAGGTAAATAGCATTTTCCATGGTGAGTATAAAATAAGTACATAGCGGGGGGCGTGGTTTGCACGGGAGCAGGAGCAGACCTACTTTACAGGAGCTCCTGTAATTTCCCAGATTCAAGCTACTAAAAAGCTAAAAAAAGTGGATTATTTGGGTCCTAAAGCTCTATCAACATGCCTGGAACTGACTCCAAGAAGAATGGACCCAGTCCTGTGAAGAGAAAACCTTCTCCAGGACAGAAACATAGCTGTGGCTCTGGAGGAGTGCTGTCCCTGCAAGGAGGAAAGCATGGAGGATCTGCACAGCCGAAGCCGACACCCTGTCAGACCCCAGCTAAACCAAGGACTCCTGGAGTAAAGCTGATCTCCGGGGTGCAGACCAGCAAGAAAGCTCCCCTTCCAGCGGTGCTGTCACTGGTGAGTGGCAGCAGAAAGAAGCAGGGAGCTGTGGTGGAACTGGGCGCTGGGATGAAGCAAGCAACAGCTGAGAACAAAGAGATGGCTCATCCTTTACAGGCGCCCGGCAAGCTGCAGCTGCCCAGCCAAGCACGGAGGAGCAGCCTAAACCACAGGGCACAGGAGTTTGTGCCGAAGACACTGACAGCTGCCGGGACCCGGAGTGAGACCGCGACTCTGACCGCTGAACAGGGGTCACAGAAAGGAATGCCGCTCTATGCAGAGAAAGCGGTAACGGGGTCGCCCCAGGGGAGTTTCACAGTGGAATTACAAGAGGGAGCGCTGCTGCATATGGAAAAGAGCGACAGGTTGCTGAACCAAGGGAACCTGGATAAAGAAGAATGCGCTACTACTACAGGAGAGGATTATAAAACAAACGGACTTGAGAATGGAGAGGATCAAGGGACTTCTGTGTGGGTTAGGCTAGGGTCACATTGCGTTAGTGCAACCCGTTTAGCGCTAGCGGGTTGCGCTAACACAATGTTTTTAATGTGGCCGCGTCCCGGGGTCGCGGTAACGTCCCCGCTCTCACAGATCCCCAATCTGCGAGAGCGGGGAACGGACTGCGGGCGCGCCTCGGACGCTGCAAGCAGCGTCCGCGGCGCGCCAGGAAACACCGGCGCGTCGCTAGCGCGTGACGAACATGGCACGCGCTAGTGCTGCGCGTTCCCATTGCCGTGAATGGGCGCGCTAACGGACGCGTTGCACGGCGTTAATTTCGCCGTGCAACGCTGTCCGTTAGCGCGTTCCCATTAACGCAATGGGAACCAAGCCTAAGCAATGTGCTGCACTACCCCATTTTAAATGAACAGTCATCTCCTTACAATAGCACCGCAGGGGGCTTAGCTGGGTTTACCAGCATTAAGGGGAAACACGACACTACTGAAGTACAATTACAGCACAGCCCTACTGTTGTAAGCCCCCCCTGCCATAACATCTTAGAGCTGCAGAGAGAGAATCCCAATGAAACACCACTAGGGGAAATATCTAGGAGTCAAAAAATTATAATGGATGATCTTGGGTTTAATTCTGAGTTTTATGAGTCCCTAATTACTTACTTTAATAGAAACAGAGCTACAGGAAGAAAGCAGGAGGGGGAAGGGGAAGAAGTAGAAGATGTAATGACTAATATATCTAACAGCTGTAATGGATCCTTAGAGGGATCAGAGCGTTCAATATCAAACGAGTCATCTGTGAATAGTGAAGGCTTTAATTTCTCTGACTATGAAACGGATAATTATTCCGGATATTCTACATCAAGTGAGGCTTCCTGTGAGTCATCTAAATTGCCTAAAAAGCGCAGCTTTAAAAACTCTTCCCCTGCTTTATTAACATTGGAAGGGATCCCAGCATCTGATGACTATCCAACTGAGGGTTTTATGGTGTATCTCCTCAAATCATTTTTGACCACTATGAATATTTGTGGTAAAGATGTCATCCCTGATCCTAAACAATCATTTAATTCAAAGGCTTCCCAAGCTTTTATAAAAAAGCTTTTCCAAGAGATAATAAAATCTGTAAACTCTCTCACTGAGTCAATCCCCCCTAGCATAGCTACTGGAACTTCACTTGCTCAAGAATCATTTGCATATAAAAACAAACTTGAAAAAAACGAACAAA
Organism: Ranitomeya imitator; assembly: GCF_032444005.1. Taxonomy (NCBI): domain Eukaryota; kingdom Metazoa; phylum Chordata; class Amphibia; order Anura; family Dendrobatidae; genus Ranitomeya; species Ranitomeya imitator. Next base: position 415,365,924 of record NC_091286.1, on the reverse strand, counting down.
ACTTATCTCAAGCAATCTCTAAGCCTTCAGAATTATTGGAGGGGATTCAGAAAAAAATGGATCTCCTAAAGGCCAATTTAAACAACTTTGAGGATTTTAGAAGGAAGAATAACGTTAAGATCAGGGGTATACCAGATTCAATTCAGGCTTCCCAGATGGAGAGTTATGTATCATCAATGATCTCTAACTTATTTCCTAACTCTACCGAAGGCCCTCTGATAGAAAAGGTTGTCAGAATACGCAGACCACCCACGCTTCCCAGGGATTTATCATGTGACGTCATTGTTACTTTTTACCCAAATTGGGTCAGGAACGCGCTCTTAGGTATCTCAAAAAATCCGAGATTTCTCTCTTCCCCTTACAAGCAACTGTTTTTTTATAAGGATTTGTCTAAAGTCACTCTCCAAAACAGGTGAGTTTTTTCGCATACCACAAGAGAACTACTGCGTGCAGGCCTCTCTTACTCCTGGACAAGATCATCAACCCTCCGGGTGAGACTTCCGTCAGGTTTATTTCATGTTGCCTCTCCGGACGAGGGTATTGAATTTTTAAAACGCATTGGAATCAACTCCTCTGAAGCCACATCCAGTTCCCTACCAACAACTTGAAGGGTAACTGTTCTGGTTGAACAATCTACAAAGATCTGTTATTTGACTAGCTGTAACAACTTAATTCCACTTTAAAAGTTTTTTTAAAAATTTTTTTCGTTACTTGTTTGTTTCTTGGATCAAAACCGAACTTTCCTCCACTAGGTCTTAGGGGTGCCATGTGCACTCTGGGACTTGGGCAGGCATTATATCACACATTATGCGACCTTTAATCTACTTTTATCTCGCAGGCTATAAAAAACGTGTATACTAATATTACTGAGCATCATATAATATTGACTTTTCAGCGACGTTATCTGATATTCCACTTATTGTGTTTATAAGTAGGCATCATATTCATACAGTATATCTCTATGCTTAGGCTACTTTGAATCCGACATGTATATGGTTGTTTTCTCTTTTAGGCCCAGCTATTAAGCAACATTTTTCTTTACTGTAAATGCTTATTATTATTCTACTTCATCGCACAGGCTACTTTAATTCTGACTTGTATACTTTTGTCTATTCTCTTGGGCCTAGTTATTAAGCAACATTTTTCTTTACTGCTAATGCTTATTTTTACTATACTGCATCGCAAGACTAATTTAATTTTCGTCCCTTTGTTAGTGACATATATATGTAGTATATTTAAGCTACCAATTTATGGTCTGTTTTCTAATGCCTGATATTTCATTCCCCATTTCACTTGGGGATTCCTTTCCTTTTCCCTACCCTATGTTTATTTCCTTCCCCTTTCTCTCATTTCTACCTGTTTAAAATTGAAAATACCAATAAAAACGTTTGAAAACAAAATAAGTACATAGCCTCATATGGAATATAGCCCATATAAAAATCATACTTTTAGATTTCTAATCGCTGCTTCTATTCTGCAGAAACTGAAGTTTAGTCAACATATTACAATTGAAAACATGACACTATATGTACATTGTAATATTGTTTTATATTTTATATTTTATAAGTGCCTACCTTGCTTACCGTAAGTTGCAAAATACTCCGGTCACATGGAAGCGCACAGGACACAGATGAAAGGATTAAAAGTTTCTTTGTTTATTGAAATCCACAACGCGTTTCAACGGAACAGCTCCGTCTTCATCAGGTGCCAGTATACTGGCACCTGTGCGCTTCCATGTGACCGGAGTATTTTGCAACTTACAGTTTATTCCTCTCCTGAGGCACCCGGCAGGAGCTGCATCGGACCTTTCTCAATCAACATCTCCCCTGACCGCCAGCCTGGCGCTCCGTTAGCCTGTCCTTTCTGTATCTATTTGTACCTTGCTTACCGTGTCCTATTGCCAACCATACATGTTCCATAAAGTAGATCGGATGTGAAAAAAAATTAACTTTATGTTTGTCAAATATTAAAATAATAAGTATAAGCAGTAATTCTTCTATTCGGAAGAGCATGGTTGTCAATACAGCAATCTCAGTTATTATTTATTACCAAAGGTTACAGCCACAAAATTGATTGAATCTATTTTATTTTGGGTTCTGAAGATAATTAGAAGCAGGATGATTTACATTAATGACATAAAAGGGACATAGCAGCAGTTTTACTACAATTATATGTCATCTAGATGTGATTAATAACTAGAATTGCAATAATCTCATCCTTTTCGCTGCTGTAAGGGAAATGTTTGGGAAATATTCAGATGAATGAGAGACCATCCTCAATTATGGTCAAATGCTTTAATGGGGCATTTGGTGTGGGATTGTCCTCATCAACCCTTACACTAAAAAAATATATATGTAAGTCTACCTCTTCACAAGAAATGTACATTTATAAAACTATAACTTATTTATTATAGCTCCCAGCTGTAAAATTACTACAGAATACAATACGGAGGTTTTCCATTGAAATGGATTTACATTATTTTCATCGAGTCTGGTCTTTGCTAATCACCGAGACAGACAGGATCTAAATAAACCAAAACATGGTGTCAATCATCTTCAGAGCACTGAAAAAGAAGATTATGTACATGGTAACAGCACAAATAGTACATATGCTAAGAAAATAAAAATGATTTAAACTGATTATCATATCAAATACATTTAATAAACACTGAGTCTGAACTGTGAAAAATCATTTCTTGTTACCTTGATAATTTGGGCTACCACAATCGTTTTAATACGATTAGGCCAGGCTTAGCTAAATCAACCAAAAGAATCAGACATTTTGGTTCTTTTACCTTTTAAACTTATAACTATTCGTCACCTTATCATTTTTGATTATTTTATTAATTATTAGTATTTAATTTTGGTGTTCCATGTGTAAGGGCTAGTGATGAGCAAGTGTGCTCATTACTCGAGATTTCCGTGCATGCTCCTGTGTTCTCTGAGTATTTTGGGCGTGCTTAGAGATTATGTTTGAGTCGCCGCAGCTGCATGATATGCGGCTGTTAGACAACTTGAACACATGCAGGGATTGCCTGTTAGGGAATCCCCAAGTGCATTCAGGCTGTCTAGCAGACGCAAATCATGCAGCTGTGGCAACTCAAACATAATCTCTAAGCACGCCCAAGATACTCGGAGTACCCGAGCATGTTCGGAAATCTCAAGTAACGAGCAAACTGGCTCATCACTTGTAAGGACCATAAGATCGCAGAGACAAAGGACTTGGATGTGGTGTGGAGACATGTGACGCTCTGTCACCACTGTGGATCTGATGTGGAGATATATGAAGCTCTCTCACCACTGTGGATGTGATGTGGGGACATGTAAAGCTCTGACACCACTGTGAATGTGATGTGTGGAGACATATGAAGCTCCGTCACCCCTGTGGATGTGATGTGGGGACATGTGAAGCTCCGTCACCACTGTGGATGTGATGTGGGGACATGTGATGCTCTGTCACCACTGTGGATGTGATGTGGGGACATGTGAAGCTCCGTCACCACTGTGGATGTGATGTGGGGACATGTGACGCTCCTTCACCACTGTGGATGTGATGTGGGGACATGTCACACTCTGTCACCACTGTGAATATTATGTGTGGAGACATATGAAGCTCCGTCACCATTGTGGATGTGATGTGGAGACATGTGAAGCTTTCACACCACTGTGGATGTGATGTGGGGACATGTGAAGCTCGGTCACCACTGTGAATGTGATGTGTGGAGACATATGATGCTTCGTCCCCACTGTGGATGTGATGTGGGGACATGTGAAGCTCTGTCACCACTGTGAATGTGATGTATAGAGAAATATGAAGCTCCGTCACCACTGTGGATGTGATATGGGGACATGTGAAGCTCCGTCACCACTGTGGATGTGATATGGGGACATGTGAAGCTCCGTCACCACTAAGAATGTGATGTGGGGACACATATGACGCTCCATCCCCACTGTGGATGTGATGTGGAGACATGTGAAGCTCCGTCACCACTATGAATGTGATGTGTGGAGACATACAGTACAGACCAAAAATTTGGACACACCTTCTCATTTAAAGATTTTTCTGTATTTTCATGACTATGAAAATTGTACATTCACACTGAAGGCATCAAAACTATGAATTAACACATGTGGAATTATATACTTAAAAAAAGTGTGAATGTGGTTGGGACCATCAGTTGTGTTGTGCAGAAGTCTGATGGATACACAGCTGATAGTCCTACTGAATAGACTGTTAGAATTTGTATTATGGCGAGAAAAAAGCAGCTAAGTAAAGAAAAACAAGTGGCCATCATTACTTTAAGAAATGAAGGTCAGTCAGTCTGAAAAATTGGGCAAACTTTGAAAGTTTCCCCAAGTGCAGTGGCAAAAACCATGAAGCGCTACAAAGAAACTGGCTCACATGAGGACCGCCCCAGGAAAGGAAGACCAAGAGTCACCTCTGCTTCTAAGGATAAGTTTATCTGAGTCACCAGCCTCAGAAATCGCAGGTTAACAGCAGCTCAGATTAGAGACCAGGTCAATGCCACACAGAGTTCTAGCAAAAGACACATCTCTACAACAACTATTAAGAGGAGACTTTGTGCAGAAGGCCTTCATGGTAAAATAGCTGCTAGAAAACCACTGCTAAGGGCAGGCAACAAGCAGAAGAGACATGTTTGGGATAAAGAAAACAAGGAATAAACATTAGACCAGTGGAAATCTGTGCTTTGGTCTGATGAGTCCAAATTTGAGATCTTTGGTTCCAACCACCGTGTCTTTGTGCGACGCAGAAAAGGTGAACGGATGGACTCTACATGCCTGGTTCCCACCATGAGGCATGGAGGAGGAGGTGTGATGGTGTGGGGGTGCTTTGCTGGTGACACTGTTGGCGATTTATTCAAAATTGAAGGCATACTGAATGAGCATGGCTACCACAGCATCTTGCAGCGGCATGCTATTCCATCCAGTTTGCGTTTAGTTGGACCATCATTTATTTTTCAACAGGACAATGACCCCAAACACACCTTCAGGCTGTGTAAGGGCTATATGACCAAGAAGGAGAGTGAAGGAGTGCTACGCCAGATGACCTGGCCTCCACAGACACCAGACCTGAACCTAATTGAGATGGTTTGGGGTGAGCTGGACCGCAGAGTGAAGGCAAAAGGGCCAACAAATACAAAGCATCTCTGGGAACTCCTTCAAGATTGTTGGAAACCATTCCCGGTGACTACCTCTTGAAGCTCATCAAGAGAATGCCAAGAGTGTGCAAAGCAGTCATCAAAGCAAAAGGTAGCTACTTTGAAGAACCTAGAATATAAGACATATTTTCAGTTGTTTCACACTTTTTTGTTAAGTATATAATTCCACATGTGTTAATTCATAGTTTTGATGCCTTGAGTGTAAATGTACAATTTTCATAGTCATGAAATTCAGAAAAATCTTTAAATGAGAAGGTGTGTTCAAACTTTTGGTCTGTACTGTATGACGCTCCGTCCCCACTGTGGATGTGATGTGCAGACATATGAAGCTCTGTCACCACTGTGGATGTGATGTGGGGACATGTGAAGCTCTGTCACCACTGTGGATGTGATATGGGGACATGTGAAGCTCCGACACCACTATGAATGTGATGTGTGGAGACATATGATGCTCCGTCCCCACTGTGGATGTGATGTGGAGACATGTGAAGCTCAGTCACCACTGTGGATGTGATGTGTGGAGACATATGATGCTCCGTCCCCACTGTGGATGTGATATGGAGACATGTGAAGCTCGACCACCACTGTGGATGTGATATGGAGACATGTGAAGCTCGGTCACCACTGTGAATGGAATGTGATCACATTTTGCATAGGCCCATTTTCCGTTTTGTAATTTTTAAAATGTAAATGATGAATATATATATATATGTGTATATATATATTGCCTAACATACAAAGGAAATATGTCAGCTTAAACTGTAGGCCTTTTAGAGATAATTTAATCTTCAACATGTCTAACCGTTCACAATAACAGCAATTTTGAACAGGGGTGCCAGAACTTTTACATGCCACTGTATGAATGTATATATATATTTTTAGTCACCATCCTTGAGTTATTTATAGCTTTTTTTTCTTGATAAGACAATTAAATGGGTATCTTCGGTTTAATATTCCAGCATTACTTATGAATTTCTTGTTTATCTTTTATGAATAGATACAATCAGGCCCACTTATCTGTAGGACAGAGCGAAGTAGTTGATTCATTATTTTCAATCACGGTTCTTCTGACAGGGTGTTCAATGTATTTTCTTACTGTAAGTAGGTTAAAAGTAATGTGATTAAAAAATGAAATATGTCTTTTTTGTTAGCAAAGCGTAATACAGCATGTATAACATGAACACACGTGTGGGACTGAATGTAACCCCATAATCCCTTAATGTGTGCTCCATCATCTTTTCATAGCTGCCCCTAAAGTTATTTCTTCTAATGTGCTGCCTTTTCAAAGTGAAGACTTTAAAGATAGGGGCTAGCAGCTTTGGGCATAAGGCACTGATTGTAGATAAGTTGGTCTCTGACCATGTAACTGCTTGGATGCCTCTGTTCATAGCAATTGTGGCATCTAAGGTGTTTAAAAGGGGAGAGGTCTTTCTCTATCAGTCTGCCCAGTCTCAATGTTGCTCTCCAATGGCAGCAAAGGACCTGACAAAGGACCCCTTGTCTGCCACAAGCTGCTAATACATCCTTTCCCACCAAAAATGTGAAAACTAAATGTTTTTGAATCGCACACAAAAACTCTTTAAAAAGAACGAATCAGTTCTATCCCTAAATATAAAATGATAAAAAATGTAACCATTCCCATAAAAAAAAAATATATATAATATTTTGACTTTCCAAAAATGTCTTTTTTTCATGAAACCTTTTATGAGCACATAAGTTCTAAAATGTAGAAATTCTCATGTTAATTTGGCATCAACATATTCCTATTGACTTGCAAAATAAAGTTCACATGTCACTTTAACTGCAGAGTAAACAGTAGCACCTAATATTCTTCTGCACCTGCAACGACTATCAAAAGGTTAAAAACTAAAAAAAATCCCCTTACGTCATCATGTTGTGACCTTTTGCGCACTTGCGCCGAACCCTCCCAGGCTCCAATGTAAGAGGCCCAGGTGAGGAGTAAAGGGGCCGTAGAAGTGAGCAGTGAGGTGAGTTTAAGGGTTTTTTTTATTTTTATTTACTTTATACTTTTATTATCCTCTGTACCCTGGAACGAGAGATACCATAGCATAATAAGGGACATTATATTCACAGAGATTAACTATACGATTTGCAAAGTGCAAAAGGACTTTGTACATGACAGATAGGCGTAAAAATAGAGCTATAGTTTCTTCATAACATATATTATTTTATTTAGCCTTCAGCAAAAATATGCTTATTGACCCATCTTACCCATACACTGGTTTTAATCATCATATATGCCATGAATGCTAACACTGCCATTTAAAGTGAACCTGTCACCCCCAAAATCGAACGTGAGCTAAGCCCACCAGCATGCGGGGCTTATCTACAGCATTCTGTAATGCTGCAGATAAGCCCCCGATGTAACCTAAAAGATGAGAAAAGGAGGTTATATTATACTTACCCAGGGGCGGTCCTGGTACAATGGGCATCACAGTCCGGTCTGGGGCCTCCGATCTTCTTACGATGACGTCTTCTTCTTGTCATCACGCTGCGGCTCTGGCACAGGTGTACTTTGTCTGCCCTGTTGAGGGCAGAGCAAAGTACTGCAGTGCGCAGGCGTCGGGAAGGGTCAGAGAGGCCCAGCGCCTGCGCACTGCAGTACTTTGCTCTGCTCTCAACAGGGCCGCCGGAGCCGCAGCATGAAGACAAGAAGAGGACACCATCTGATGAAGATAGGAGGCACCTGACCGGACCGCGACACCCATCGGACCGGACTGGGACCAGGACTGCCCCTGGGTGAGTATAATCTAACCTCTTTTTCTCATCTTTTAGGATACATTGGGGGCTTATCTACAGCATTACAGAATGCTGTAGATAAGGCCCTGATGCTGGTGGGCTTAGCTCACCTTTGATTTAGGGGGTGACAGGTTCCCTTTAAGATCATAAATTTTGATCCAAAACTCCTCTATATATGTAATATATATTATAATACAACTATGTAGTATATATATATATATATATATATATATATATATATATGTATATATATATATATTTATACATATATACATATGTATGTATATATATTTATATAATAGCATAATGTCACCACACACAGCAGGTCAATGAAAATGAAAAAAAGCAGACATGCATATAAAGAGGATATATTTCTAAATCCAAGAAAGGTCCCTATTTACCAACACCCTCTTCTAGTCCATTCCCCATTTAAAAACTAAAACATTTCATCAGCTCACAGCGATTGATTAATTGATCAGTGAACTGCCCAATTACTACACTTATGAATATGTGAGATACTTAACCCTTTAACGAGCCAATTTAGACCTTAATGACCAAAACATTTTACAAATCTGACCAGTGTCATTTTATGAAGATACAACTCTGGAATGCTTCAACTTATTCCATTGGTTCTGAGACGGCTTTTCCATTAAATATTGTACTTCATAATAGTGGTACAATTTCTTTGATATGACTTGCATTTATTTGTGAAAAAAATGGAAATTTGCCAAAAATTTAGAAAATTTAACAATTTTCAAACTTTTAATTCGTATGCCCTTAAATCAGAGAGTTATATCACACAAAATAGTTAATAAATAACATTTACCACATGGCTCCTTTACATCAGTACAATTTTCGGAAGATATTTTTTTTTGTTAGTTAGAAGGGTTAAAAGTTGCCCAGCGATTTCTCATTTTTCCAACAATATTTACAAAGCCATTTTTTTAGGGACCACATCACATTTGAAGTGACCTTGAGTGTTATGATCCGGTGACCTTGGAGCTGCATGAGAACTTTCACTGGAGAAAGTGGCCACTATACTGACCGCAATCCTGAACTTAACACCGCAACTAGAAGTAGCCGTGGAGTGTACCTAACACACCTAGACACCTCGTCACAGCCGGAGGACTAAATACACCTAAAGATGGAAATTGGAATACTATCTTGCCTCAGAGAAAATCCCCAAAGGATAGACAGCCCCCCACAAATATTGGCGGTGAGTCGGAGAGGAAAAAACACACACAGGCAGAAAAACAGGATTTAGCACAGGAGGTCACTCTAGCTAGATAGGACAGGATAGGACAGAGTTCTGTGCGGTCAGTATTAAAACTCTTCAAAACATCCACAGCAGAATATACAAAAAACTTCCTACATCTAACTAAAGATGTAGGAGCGTAAATCTGCAACTCCAGTGAATCCTACAATCAGAGCAGGAATAAAACTGAAACAAGCACACAGCAGTGTGCCACAGATACAAAAACCAAACGCTTATATTTGCTGAATTTGGCAGCAAGCAGGAGAAGCCAGAAAGTGATCCAACACTTCACAAGGAACATTGACAACTGGCAAGGGCTAAAGGATCCAGCACACCTAAATATCCCAGTCAGAATTGTAATCATCCGATACACCTGGCCAGGACTGCGAGTCAGAGACAACTGCATTCCCACCTACAACCACTGGAGGGAACCCAAGCGCAGAATTCACAACAGTACCCCCCCCTTGAGGAGGGGTCACCGAACCCTCACCAGGGCCCCCAGGACGATCAGGACGAGCCAAATGAAAGGCACGGACCAAATCAGCAGCATGGACATCAGAGGCAAAAACCCAAGAATTATCCTCCTAACCATAACCCTTCTATTTGACCAGGTACTGAAGCTTCCACCTCGAAAAAACGGGAATCCAAAATCTTCTCAACAACATATTCCAACTCCCCATCAACCAACACAGGGGCCGGAGGATCAACAGAGGGAACAATGGGCTCCACATATTTCCGCAACAAAGATCTATGGAAGACATTATGGATAGCAAAAGAGGCCGGAAGCGCCAGTCGAAAAGACACCGGATTAATAATCTCAGAAATCCTATAAGGACCAATAAACCGAGGCTTAAACTTAGGAGAAGAAACCTTCATAGGAACATGACGGGAAGACAACCAGACCAGATCCCCAACCCGAAGCCGGGAACCAACACACCGACGACGATTAGCAAAACGTTGAGCCTCCTCTTGAGACAACACCAACTTGTCCACCACATGAGTCCAAATCTGCTGCAACCTGTCAACCACAGAATCCACACCAGGACAGTCAGAAGGCTCAACCTGCCCAGAAGAAAAACGAGGATGAAAACCAAAATTACAAAAGAAAGGCGAAACCAAGGTAGCAGAACTAGCCCGATTATTAAGGGCAAACTCGGCCAATGGCAAGAAGGCCACCCAATCATCCTGATCAGCAGACACAAAGCATCTCAAATAAGTCTCCAAGGTCTGATTAGTTCGCTCGGTCTGGCCATTTGTCTGAGGATGAAACGCAGAAGTAAAAGACAAATCAATGCCCAGCCTAGCACAAAAGGCCCGCCAAAACCTAGAAACAAACTGGGAACCTCTGTCGGACACAATATTCTCCGGAATACCATGCAAACGAACCACATGCTGAAAGAACAATGGAACCAAATCAGAAGATGAAGGCAATTTAGGTAAGGGCACCAAATGAACCATCTTAGAGAACCGGTCACAAACAACCCAGATGACAGACATCTTCTGGGAGACCAGAAGATCAGAAATAAAATCCATCGAAATATGCGTCCAGGGCCTCTCAGGGACTGGCAATGGCAAAAGCACCCCCCAAGAATGGGAACAACAAGGCTTGGCCCGCGCACATGTCCCACAGGACTGCACAAAAGAACGCACATCACGTGACAAAGGACCTACCAACCAACTCTCTGGTACCAAAAATGCCAGGATGACCGGCCAACACGGAACAGTGAACCTCAGAAATCACTCTACTAGTCCATCTGTCAGGAACAAACAATATCCCCACAGGACAGCGGTCAGGTTTGTCAGCCTGAAATTCCTGAAGAACCCGTTGTAAATCAGGGGAAATGGCAGAAAGGACCACCCCCTCTTTCAGAATACTGACCGGCTCTAAGACCTCAGGAGAATCAGGCAAAAAACTCCTAGAGAGGGCATCAGCCTTAATATTCTTAGAACCCGGAAGGTACGAGACCACGAAATCAAAACAGGAAAAAAACAAAGACCATCGAGCCTGTCTAGGATTCAGCCGTTTAGCAGACTCGAGGTAAATCAAATTCTTATGATCGGTCAAGACCACAATACGGTGCTTAGCTCCCTCAAGCCAATGTCGCCACTCCTCAAACGCCCACTTCATAGCCAACAACTCCTGATTGCCGACATCATAATTGCGTTCAGCAGGCGAAAACTTACGGGAAAAGAAGGCACACGGTTTCATTAAGGAACCAACAGGATCCCTCTGAGACAAAACGGCCCCTGCCCCAATCTCAGAAGCGTCAACCTCAACCTGAAATGGAAGAGAAACATCCGGTTGGCGCAACACTGGAGCAGAAGTAAATCGACGTTTAAGCTCCTGAAAGGCAGAGACAGCCGCAGAGGACCAATTCGCCACATCAGCGCCTTTCTTCATCAAATCGGTCAAGGGTTTAACCACGCTGGAAAAATTAGCAATGAAACGGCGATAAAAATTTGCAAAACCCAAAAATTTCTGAAGGCTCTTCACGGATGTGGGCTGAATCCAATCATGAATGGCCTGAACCTTAACCGGATCCATCTCTATAGACGAAGGAGAAAAATGAAGCCCAAAAAAGAGACTTTCTGCACCCCAAAGAGACACTTGGACCCTTTCACAAACAGGGCATTGTCACGAAGGATCTGAAATACCATCCTGACCTGTTGCACATGAGACTCCCAATCATCGGAAAAAATCAAAATATCGTCCAAATATACAATCAAGAATTTATCAAGATAAGTCCGGAAGATATCATGCATGAAGGACTGAAAAACAGATGGAGCATTAGAGAGTCCGAATGGCATCACAAGGTATTCAAAATGGCCTTCAGGCGTGTTAAACGCAGTTTTCCATTCATCACCCTGCTAAATACGAACAAGATTATATGCCCCTCGAAGGTCAATCTTGATAAACCAACTAGCTCCCTTAATCCTAGCAAACAAATCGGAAAGCAAAGGTAAAGGGTATTGAAACTTGACCGTGATTTTATTCAAGAGGCGATAATCTATACAGGGTCTCAAGGAACCATCGTTTTTAGCAACAAAAAAGAACCCCGCTCCCAACGGTGAAGAAGATGGCCGAATATGCCCTTTCTCCAAAGACTCCTGTTATGGACCTGGTGGTTAGGAGCACCCGGAATGACCTGATGGTTAAACTCACACAGGACAAGCTCTGGGAAGTGGGAGCTCTGCTGACCGCAACCCCTAATCCTATCACACAACTAGAAATAGCCGTGGAGCGTACCTAACACGACCTAGACGCCTCTTCACAGCCTAAGAGCTAACTAGCCCTAAAGATAGAAAATAAAGCCTACCTTGCCTCTGAGAAATTCCCCAAAGGAAAAGGCAGCCCCCCACATATATTGACTGTGAGTTAAGATGAAAGTCACAAACAGAGAAACGAAACAGGTTTCAGCAAAGGGAGGCCAGACTTACTAAACAGACTGAGGATAGGAAAGGTATCTTTGCGGTCAGCACAAAAAACTACAAAAAGACCACGCAGAGTGTGCAAAAAGACCTCCGCACCGACTCACGGTGCGGAGGTGCCACTCTGCATCCCAGAGCTTCCAGCTAGCCAGGAAAAATCATGATAGCCAGCTGGACAAGGAAACAATGAACAAATAAATAACTAGCAGGGACTTAGCTTCTGCTGGAGTAGACAGGTCACCAGAAAGTTCCAAGAGCGAACTGAACCAGTACAAGAACTTTGACAGCTGGCATGGAGTAACGATCTGAGTGGAGTTAAATAGAGCAGCCAGCCAAAGAATAACCTACGTCACCTGTGGAAGAAACCTCAGAAGCAGCAGCTCCACTCACAGCCACCAGAGGAAGTCCATGGACAGAACTCGCCGAAGTACCATTCATGACCACAGGAGGGAGTTCGATAACAGAATTCACAACAGACTCCTTAATATAGCTCCGCATGGCGGTATGTTCAGGCACAGATAGATTAAAAAGTCGACCCTTAGGAAACTTACAGCCTGGAATCAAGTCAATAGCACAATTGCAGTCTCTGTGCGGTGGAAGAAAACTGGACTTGGGCTCATCGAATACATCCTGAAAATCAGACAAAAACTCTGGAATTTCAGAAGGTGAAGAAGAGGAGATTGACATCAAAGGAACATCATTATGAACCCCCTGACAACCCCAACTAGTCACAGACATGGACTTCCAGTCCAACACAGGATTATGTACCTGCAACCATGGAAAACCCAGCACGATAACATCATGCAAGTTATGCAACACCAGAAATCGACAATATTCCTGATGGGCTGGCGCCATGCGCATGGTCCCCTGTGTCCAAAACTGGGGCTTATTTCTAGCCGAAGGTGTAGCATCAATGCCCCTTAAAGGAATAGGGTTCTGCAAAGGCTGCAAGGGAAAACCACAACGCTTGGCAAACTCAAAATCCATTAAATTCAAGGCAGCGCCTGAATCAACAAACGCCATGACAGAAAATGATGACAATGAGCAGATCAAGGACACAGATAACAGAAATTTAGGTTGTACAGTACTGGTGGTAATTGAACTGGCGATCCTCTTTGTCCGCTTAGGGCAGACAGAAATGACATGAGAAGCGTTGCCACAATAATAACACAACCTATTTTGACGTCTGAAACCTTGTCGTTCCGTTCTAGACAGAATTCTATCACATTGCATAGGCTCAGAAATTTGCTCTGAGGATAACGCCACAGCGCGCACAGTTCTGCGCTCTCGCAGGCGTCGGTCAATCTGAATGGCCAGAGACATAGAATCACTCAGACCGGAAGGCGTGGGAAACCCCACCATAACATCCTTAACGGATTCAGAAAGCCCCCTTCTGAAAATTGGCGCCAAAGCATCATTATTCCATTTAGTCAACACAGACCATTTTCTGAATTTCTGACAATACAATTCTGCCGCCTCTTGATCCTGAGACAGGGCCAACAAGGTTTTCTCAGCTTGATCCACAGAATTAGGTTCATCATATAATAGTCCTAAAGCCTGAAAAAAGGAGTCAATATTAAGCAAAGCCGGATTCCCAGATTCCAGAGAAAACGCCCAATCCTGCGGGTCACCACGCAGCAGGGAGATTACGATTTTTACCTGCTGAATGGAATCACCAGAGGATCGAGTGTTGTGAATTCTGTGGCAGAGCTCCCTACTGTGGTCACAAGTGGTACTTCGGCTGATTCTCTCTGTGAGCTTCCGTTGGTGGAGGAAAGTGGTACTGCGGCTTCTGAGTTTCCTTCCTCAGGTGATGTGGTGAAGTCGTTAGGTGCTGCTCTATTTAACTCCACCTAGTGCTTTGATCCTGGCCTCCAGTCAATGTTCTAGTATTGGACCTGTTTCCTCCTGGATCGTTCCTGTGGCCTGCTGCTCTGCATAGCTAAGTTCTGCTTTGCTATTTTGTTTGCTGTTTTTTTCTGTCCAGCTTGTCTATTTGTTTTTTCCTGCTTGCTGGAAGCTCTGGGACGCAGAGGGTGTACCTCCGTGCCGTTAGTTCGGTACGGAGGGTCTTTTTGCCCCCTTTGCGTGGTTTTTGTAGGGTTTTGTGTTGACCGCAAAGTTACCTTTCCTATCCTCGCTCTGTTCAGAAAGTCGGGCCTCACTTTGCTAAATCTATTTCATCTCTACGTTTGTCTTTTCATCTCAACTCACAGTCATTATATGTGGGGGCTGCCTTTTCCTTTGGGGTATTTCTCTGAGGCAAGGTAGGCTTATTTTCTATCTTCAGGCTAGCTAGTTTCTCAGGCTGTGCCGAGTTGCATAGGGAGCGTTAGGCGCAATCCACGGCTGCCTCTAGTGTGGTTGGAGAGGATTAGGGATTGCGGTCAGCAGAGTTCCCACGTCTCAGAGCTCGTTCTATGTTTTTGGGTTATTGTCAGGTCACTGTATGTGCTCTGACCTCTATGTCCATTGCGGTACTGAATTACCTTATCATAACAGTACTGGAGGCCCAAAGTACTAATGATTCTCAATAGAGGGAAAAAAGTTCTGAGACCATTTTTTTTTCTCTGCACTGTGTTTTGCCTTTTTTTTCCCTTAGACATTTGGGTGGTTCAGGACACAGGTGTAGCGATGGACATTAAAGGTCTGTCTTCATGTGTGGATCAGCTCACGTCAAGAGTACAAAATATTCAAGAATTTGTGGTTCAGAATTCTATGTTAGAACGAAGAATTCCTATTCCTGATTTGTTTTTTGGAGATAGAACTAAATTTCTGAGTTTCAAAAATAATTGTAAACTATTTCTGGCTTTGAAACCTCGCTCCTCTGGTGACCCAGTTCAACAAGTTAGGATCATTATTTCTTTTTTACGTGGCGACCCTCAGGACTGGGCATTTTTTCTTGCGTCAGGAGATCCTGCATTAAGTAATATCGATGCGTTTTTCCTGGCACTCGGATTGCTGTACGATGAACCTAATTCAGTGGATCAGGCAGAGAAAAACTTGCTGGCTCTGTGTCAGGGTCAGGATGAGATAGAGGTATATTGTCAGAAATTTAGAAAGTGGTCCGTACTCACTCAATGGCATGAAGGTGCGCTCGCAGCTATTTTCAGAAAAGGTCTCTCTGAAGCCCTTAAGGATGTTATGGTGGGATTTCCTATGCCTGCTGGTCTGAGTGAGTCTATGTCTTTGGCCATTCAGATCGGTCGACGCTTGCGTGAGCGTAAATCTGTGCACCATTTGGCGGTATTACCTGAGTTTAAACCTGAGCCTGTGCAGTGCGATAGGACTTTGACCAGAGTTGAACGGCAAGAACACAGACGTCTGAATGGGCTGTGTTTCTACTGTGGTGATTCCACTCATGCTATCTCTGATTGTCCTAAGCGCACTAAGCGGTTCGCTAGGTCTGCCACCATTGGTACGGTACAGTCAAAATTTCTTCTGTCCGTTACCTTGATCTGCTCTTTGTCATCGTATTCTGTCATGGCATTTGTGGATTCAGGCGCTGCCCTGAATTTGATGGACTTGGAGTATGCTAGGCGTTGTGGGTTTTTCTTGGAGCCCTTGCAGTGTCCTATTCCATTGAGAGGAATTGATGCTACGCCTTTGGCCAAGAATAAGCCTCAGTACTGGACCCAGCTGACCATATGCATGGCTCCTGCACATCAGGAGGTTATTCGCTTTCTGGTGTTGCATAATCTACATGATGTGGTCGTGTTGGGGTTGCCATGGCTACAAGTCCATAATCCAGTATTAGATTGGAAATCCATGTCTGTGTCCAGCTGGGGTTGTCAGGGGTTGCATGGTGATGTCCCATTTCTGACTATTTCGTCATCCACCCCTTCTGAGGTTCCAGAGTTCTTGTCTGATTACCGGGATGTATTTGATGAGCCCAAGTCCGATACCCTACCTCTGCATAGGGATTGTGATTGTGCTATCGATTTGATTCCTGGTAGTAAATTCCCAAAAGGTCGACTGTTTAATTTATCTGTGCCTGAGCACGACGCTATGCGGAGTTATGTGAAGGAGTCCTTGGAGAAGGGGCATATTCGCCCGTCATCGTCACCATTAGGAGCAGGGTTCTTTTTTGTAGCCAAGAAGGATGGTTCACTGAGACCTTGTATAGATTACCGCCTTCTAAATAAGATCACGGTTAAATTTCAGTACCCCTTGCCGTTGTTATCTGATATATTTGCTCGGATTAAGGGGGGCTAGTTGGTTCACCAAGATAGATCTTCGTGGTGCGTATAATCTTGTGCGTATTAAGCGAGGCGATGAATGGAAAACTGCATTTAATACGCCCGAGGGCCATTTTGAGTATCTAGTAATGCCATTCGGACTTGCCAATGCTCCATCAGTGTTTCAGTCCTTTATGCATGACATCTTCCGAGAGTACCTGGATAAATTCCTGATTGTGTACTTGGATGACATTTTGATCTTCTCGGATGATTGGGAGTCTCATGTGAAGCAGGTCAGAACGGTGTTTCAGGTCCTGCGTGCTAATTCTTTGTTTGTGAAGGGATCAAAGTGTCTCTTTGGTGTTCAGAAGGTTTCATTTTTGGGGTTCATCTTTTCCCCTTCTACTATCGAGATGGACCCTGTTAAGGTCCAAGCCATCCATGATTGGACTCAGCCGACATCTCTGAAAAGTCTGCAAAAGTTCCTGGGCTTTGCTAATTTTTATTGTCGCTTCATCTGCAATTTTTCTAGTATTGCTAAACCATTGACCGATTTGACCAAGAAGGGTGCTGATGTGGTCAATTGGTCTTCTGCTGCTGTGGAAGCTTTTCAAGAGTTGAAGCGTGGTTTTTCTTCTGCCCCTGCGTTGTGTCAACCAGATGTTTCGCTTCCGTTCCAGGTCGAGGTTGATGCTTCTGAGATTGGAGCAGGGGCTGTTTTGTCGCAGAGAGGTTCTGATTGCTCGGTGATGAAACCATGCGCCTTCTTTTCCAGGAAGTTTTCGCCTGCTGAGCGAAATTATGATGTGGGCAATCGAGAGTTGCTGGCCATGAAGTGGGCATTCGAGGAGTGGCGTCATTGGCTTGAAGGAGCTAAGCATCGCGTGGTGGTCTTGACTGATCATAAGAACTTGACTTATCTCGAGTCTGCCAAGCGGTTGAATCCTAGACAGGCTTGTTGATCGCTGTTCTTTGCCCGTTTTGACTTTGTGATTTCGTACCTTCCGGGCTCTAAAAATGTGAAGGCGGATGCTCTGTCTAGGAGTTTTGTGCCCGACTCTCCGGGTTTATCTGAGCCGGCGGGTATCCTCAAAGAGGGAGTAATTGTGTCTGCCATCTCCCCTGATTTGCGGTGGGTGCTGCAAAAATTTCAGGCTAATAAACCTGATCGTTGCCCAGCGGAGAAACTGTTTGTCCCTGATAGGTGGACGAATAAAGTTATCTCTGAGGTTCATTGTTCGGTGTTGGCCGGTCATCCTGGAATCTTTTGTTACCAGAGAGTTAGTGGCTAGATCCTTTTGGTGGCCATCTCTGTCACGGGATGTGCGTTCTTTTGTGCAGTCCTGTGGGATTTGTGCTCGGGCTAAGCCCTGCTGTTCTCGTGCCAGTGGGTTGCTTTTGCCCTTGCCGGTCCCGAAGAGGCCTTGGACACATATCTCTATGGATTTTATTTCAGATCTTCCCGTCTCTCAAAAGATGTCAGTCATTTGGGTGGTCTGTGATCGCTTCTCTAAGATGGTCCATTTGGTACCCTTGTCTAAATTACCTTCCTCCTCTGATTTGGTGCCATTGTTCTTCCAGCATGTGGTTCGTTTACATGGCATTCCAGAGAATATCGTTTCTGACAGAGGTTCCCAGTTTGTTTCGAGGTTTTGGCGAGCCTTTTGTGGTAGGATGGGCATTGACTTGTCTTTTTCCTTGGCTTTCCATCCTCAGACTAATGGCCAGACCGAACCAACCAACCAGACCTTGGAAACATATCTGAGATGCTTTGTTTCTGCTGATCAGGATGGCTGGGTGTCCTTTTTGCCTTTGGCTGAGTTCGCCCTTAATAATCGGGCCAGCTCGGCTACCTTGGTTTCGCCGTTTTTCTGCAACTCTGGGTTCCACCCTCGTTTCTCTTCAGGGCAGGTTGAGTCTTCGGACTGTCCTGGTGTGGATACTGTGGTGGACAGGTTGCAGCAGATTTGGACTCATGTAGTGGACAATTTGACCTTGTCCCAGGAGAAGGCTCAACGTTTCGCTAATCGCAGACGCTGTGTGGGTCCCCGACTTCGTGTTGGGGATTTGGTTTGGTTATCTTCTCGTCATATTCCTATGAAGGTTTCCTCTCCTAAGTTTAAACCTCGTTTCATTGGTCCGTATAGGATTTCTGAGGTTCTTAATCCTGTGTCTTTTCGTCTGACCCTTCCAGATTCTTTTTCCATATATAACGTATTCCATAGGTCATTTTGCGGAGATACGTGGCACCTATGGTTCCATCTGTTGATCCTCCTGCCCCGGTTTTGGTGGAGGAGGAGTTGGAGTATATTGTGGAGAAGATTTTGGATTCTCGTGTTTCAAGACGGAAACTCCAGTATCTGGTTAAGTGGAAGGGTTATGCTCAGGAAGATAATTCCTGGGTCTTTGCCTCTGATGTCCATGCTCCCGATCTTGTTCGTGCCTTTCATATGGCTCATCCTGGTCGTCCTGGGGGCTCTGGTGAGGGTTCGGTGACCCCTCCTCAAGGGGGGGGTACTGTTGTGAATTCTGTGGCAGAGCTCCCTCCTGTGGTCACAAGTGGTACTTCGGCTGATTCTCTCTGTGAGCTTCCGTTGGTGGAGGAAAGTGGTACTGCGGCTTCTGAGTTTCCTTCCTCAGGTGATGTGGTGAAGTCGTTAGGTGCTGCTCTATTTAACTCCACCTAGTGCTTTGATCCTGGCCTCCAGTCAATGTTCTAGTATTGGACCTGTTTCCTCCTGGATCGTTCCTGTGGCCTGCTGCTCTGCATAGCTAAGTTCTGCTTTGCTATTTTGTTTGCTGTTTTTTTCTGTCCAGCTTGTCTATTTGTTTTTTCCTGCTTGCTGGAAGCTCTGGGACGCAGAGGGTGTACCTCCGTGCCGTTAGTTCGGTACGGAGGGTCTTTTTGCCCCCTTTGCGTGGTTTTTGTAGGGTTTTGTGTTGACCGCAAAGTTACCTTTCCTATCCTCGCTCTGTTCAGAAAGTCGGGCCTCACTTTGCTAAATCTATTTCATCTCTACGTTTGTCTTTTCATCTTAACTCATTATATGTGGGGGCTGCCTTTTCCTTTGGGGTATTTCTCTGAGGCAAGGTAGGCAAGGTAGGCTTATTTTCTATCTTCAGGCTAGCTAGTTTCTCAGGCTGTGCCGAGTTGCATAGGGAGCGTTAGGCGCAATCCACGGCTGCCTCTAGTGTGGTTGGAGAGGATTAGGGATTGCGGTCAGCAGAGTTCCCACGTCTCAGAGCTCGTTCTATGTTTTTGGGTTATTGTCAGGTCACTGTATGTGCTCTGACCTCTATGTCCATTGCGGTACTGAATTACCTTATCATAACAATCGAGGTCTCAGGTAAAAAAACAGTTTACAGTTGTTTTTAAAACTCAAAAATTTAGACCTGTCACCAGAAAACAAATCAGAAATAGGAATCTTCGGTTCTAAAGCAGGAGTCTGAACAATATAATCAGAAATACCTTGCACCCTAGCAGCAAGCTGGTCTACACGAGAAGCTAATTCCTGAACATTCATGCTTGCACCAGGCTCCTCAGCCACCCAGATATTAAGAGGGAAGAGAACACAAAACAGACTGGAGAAAAAAAAATGGCTCAAGAGCTTCCTTCCCTTCTTCTGAGATGCATTTAACTCATTGTGGACCAGTTGTACTGTTATGATCCGGTGACCTTGGAGCTGCATGAGAACTTTCACTGGAAAAAGCGGCCACTATACTGACCGCAATCCTGAACTTAACAATGCAACTAGAAGTAGCCGTGGAGTGTACCTAACACACCTAGACACCTCGTCACAGCCGGAGGACTAAATACCCCTAAAGATGGAAATTGGAATACTATCTTGACTCAGAGAAAATCCCCAAAGGATAGACAGCCCCCCACAAATATTGGCGGTGAGTCGGAGAGGAAAAAACATACACAGGCAGAAAAACAGGATTTAGCACAGGAGGTCACTCTAGCTAGATAGGACAGGATAGGACAGAGTTCTGTGCGGTCAGTATTAAAACCCTTCAAAACATCCACAGCAGAATATACAAAAAACTTCCTACATCTAACTAAAGATGTAGGAGCGTAAATCTGCAACTCCAGTGAATCCTACAATCAGAGCAGGAATAAAACTGAAACAAGCACACAGCAGTGTGCCACAGATACAAAAACCAAACACTTATCTTTGCTGAATTTGGCAGCAAGCAGGAGAAGCCAGAAAGTGATCCAACACTTCACAAGGAACATTGACAACTGGCAAGGGCTAAAGGATCCAGCACACCTAAATATCCCAGTCAGAATTGTAATCATCCGATACACCTGGCCAGGACTGCGAGTCAGAGACAACTGCATTCCCACCTACAACCACTGGAGGGAACCCAAGAGCAGAATTCACAACACTTGAGGTGTCATAAAGTACCCAAAAGTTGCACCATTCTAAAAACTGCACCACTCAAGGTGCTCAAAACCACAAGAAGTTTATTACCCCTTCAGGTGCTTCACAGGAACTGAAGCAATGTGGAAGGAAATAAAGAACATTTATTTTTTTCCCCAAAAATTTACTTTAGACCCAAACTGCTTCATTTTCACAAGGGTAACATGACAAAATAGACCCTAAAATTTGTTGTGCAATTTTTTCCGGAGTACGCTGATACCTTATTTATGGGGGAAATCTACTGTTTTGGCGCACGGCAGGTTTCAGAAGGGAAGGAGCGTCGTTTGACTTCTTGAATGTAAAATTTGGTAGAATAATTAGAGAATGCCAGGTTGCATTTGAAGAGCCTCTAATGTGCCTAAACAGTGGAAACTCCCCACAAGTGACCCCATTTTGGAGACCACACCCCACAAGGAATTTATCCAGGGGTATAGTGAGTAGAGGTGAGTGAATATTTCAATGTTTGGTTCGGATTACGATCCCAAATTTTGCAGAACATATCTGAACGCCATCGGAGTCAATGGAAGGCAAAAACAAATGCATACACAACACATTCAAATGTTTCCAAAAGCTGCCAAAACACATCAAATTAGGGGCAGACACCAGGAAAGTGGCCACAATTCACCCACAGTACAAATTTTAGAATAGTAGTTCACTCAAAGGGGTTGGATGCCTGCAGAGGCCTACTGTTACAGGCAACACACATGAAGGAGACCCAGTCAGGAGTCTATGCATTTCCAAAAATTAGTGACAGACACCAACAAAGTGACATCAATTTTACTAAATTAGAAATAGTATTATAGTGACCGACACCTTTTCCACTACAGCCAACTCAGCAGTGGAGACCCAACCGGGGGTGTACACATTTCCAAAAATTAGTGACAGACACCAACGAAGTGGCATCAATTTCACCAGAGTAGAAATAGTAAAATATGGACCAACATGTCTTCCACTACAGCCAACCAACCCAGCAGATGGAGACGAATCAGGAGTCTTCAAATTTAAAATAGGGGCAGACACCACCAAAGTGGCATCAATTACATCTGAGTAGAAAAAGTATTATGGGGAGCGACATTTCTTCCACTATAGCCAACCCCGCAGATGGAGACCCAATCAGGAGTCTTTCAATGGCAAAAAATTTAAGGCCTGACATCACTGAAGTGGCATCAATTTCACGACAGTAGAAATAGTATAATAGGGACCAACACATCTTCTACTACAACCAACTCAGCAGATGGAGACCCCATCAGGAGTGTTCACATTTATTAGTGTTAACATCTGCATCAGCAGCAGGTCCACTAAACCTTTCACAGACTGTAAGTATGCAAGATTAATGCAGCACACTAAAAACTACAACATTGCCTAGTCTGTACAGTCTGCGATTGGAGTGCAAAAGTACTTGGAGATCCATGACTTGTTCATCTTGATGAAAGATAGGTTATCTACACTTTCATCAGACAGCTGGCTGCGCTTATCCGTCAGGACACCACCAGCAGCACTGAACACGCGTTCTAAGGAACCACTGGCTGCCGAGCATGATAAAACCTCCAAGGCATTAAAGGCAAGCTCAGGCCACTAATACATTTTTGAAGACCAAAATATGAAAGGGTCTAAACCTTCCCTTATGGTATTGATATTGCGTTCTAGATACTTCTGTACCATCTTCTCCAGTTGTTCACCACGTGTCAGACTTGGATACTGTTGTGCTGGTGCACAAACTGGTCTAAAAAATGTGTCAAAGGACTCACAGAAATTGCTTCGGCCACTTACACTACTGCTGCTGAGGCTAACGTTTTGACATTGAATAATTAACGTGCCGGAGGTTGGAAGTCTAGAGCTGCAATGCACACTGTGTTCCTCCCTGCTGTCTTGGCGAAATCCTCTCTTTTGGTTGTGTAAACATCTATGTGATGTCAGCGCGTGCGCTGTGGGAAATTTTCCATGGCGCTCGCATTGACGTCAGAAAAGTGAAGTGAGTTCATTGGCTGTGAACTCGCAGGATCTTTTTGATGGCACCGTGAGAAGGAGAACTGTGCACATGCTGCTCAGTGTCTCTGCTGGATGACAGGATGTATGGTCACATCATGCAACCATGCAGCCTGCCGTCTAGATGTACCAGAGCTGGACCCGTCGTGGGACAGGTGGATTAAAATCATCCCTGTGGAAAGGTTAGAAATATTGTTGTTTGTTTTTTTAACATCTTTTGCAGATGACAAAGGCATCGGGGAATAGGCCAGGTCATAAGTATGGTTTAATTAAGATTTTTAAAGGAGTCTGTGTCTTTCTTTCAATTAAAGGACATTGATCTGGGTGTCCGTGCTTTCATGCAATGTGACTATGGGGTTAGTAATGGTTGCGTCTTATTGACGCCTCTCTATTATTAACCTCAGGGCTTGTTGTCAACTGACAATACAAAGGGGACATCAACCCCACAACTATCACCCCACTTGCCACCGCTACAGGGCAAGTGGGAAGAGTGAGGCTAAGTGCCAGAATTAGTGCATCTTAGAGATGCGCCTTTTCTGGGGGTTGAAAGCTGATGTTTTTAGCCTGAGGGCCAGTATTCATGGCCCCTTCCTAGGCTATTAATATCAGCCCGCAGCTGTCTGCATAGCCTTTGCTAGTTATTAATTATAGGGGGACCCTGTATCATTTTTTTCAGGGTTCCTCATTTTAATAGCCAATAAAGGCTAAGTATACAGCTGTGAGCTGATATTAATAGCCTGGGATACTCCATGGGTATTACCCCCTTTCCAGGCTATAAACATCAGCCCCCAGCCGTCGGCTTAGTTACAAAAATTATGCAGGAGCCCACACCAATTTTTTCAGAAAAATAATATTTTTTTAATTAAATACATGTACAGTAAGCTGCACACACACTGTACTAATTGTATTTGTCACAGACATCTGTATATCTACCTGTGGTTTGTGTATTTACTTTGTGTAATCCATCTCTTCTATCCTGTTGGCTACTGCAGTGATTTTCCACTACACAGCTGCTGAATTCCCGGCTTTTCTTTTATCTATTTATGTAATTAATATAAATATATATATATATATATATATATATATATCAGTGTGTGTGTCATTGACATCTATATACTGTACATGCTGTATTTTCTGGTATATAAGACGACTGGGCGTATAAGACTACCCCCAACTTTTCCATATAAAATATGGAGTTTGGGATATACTCGTCATATAAGATGGGGGTCACGTTATACGCCGGGTGTCGTCTACATATTCATTTAAAAAAAAGAATAAAAATAACAAATATTGATATACTTACCATCCGACAGCTCCCGACTCTCAGCGGTGCAAGCGGCGGCCTCCGTTCCCAAGGATGCATTGCGCGAAGGACCAGAGATGACGTCGCGGTCATAGATATATATATATATATATATATATATATATATATCAAGCAGCTTCTTTAGAAAGGGTAGAACTGGGGGGGGAGCTGAGGCAGGACGGGGTGTGGTTACTGCCATCCATCAAATTAATGGAAGCGAAGTCTCTTACTACTTCAAATTCAAACTGGAATAACATTTCTAAAATAGCCATTTGAAAACTGCTTAAATATTAATTTGTGGATCTTTTTTTTTTCATGCAAACCAACATGAGATAATAAAAGCCCAAATAAAAATAAAATTCCCACTGCATTGTTTTGCATACTATTTGCGCTGCAGCCATATCCAGGGCCGATTTTAGTCAAAATGGGGCCCTGGGCAAAATTTAAGGTGAGGCCACAATCTTGAAATATTCACATGTCCATTAAAAACACTTACGTGTTACACCAATATATCAGAGTCACCAGTGTTTTTAATCAGTGTGTCGCCAAGTGCCATCCGAGTTTTTCCAGTATGGATTCTGGAAATGAAATTACAAAGCTTCTCATATACTTTCCATGACAAACACGGACGGCACACGAACAGCACATGTACAGCACACGGCACACAGAAGGCATGTTTACACGGATGGCATGTTTACACGGACCCATACACTTGTATTGGCCCTTGTCATCTGTGCTGCTGGGAAAAGACGGATATGAGTGCAGCACCATAGGTTAAATAGGGCACACGTGGCATCCATGAAAAACATGCCCTATAGTCACATAATAGAAAACATTAGCAGAATTGCCTAACAAACAGCAGAATAAAAAGGGAAAAAAAAGTCCTACATGTCCCCCAAACTACTCTTCTAAATCCCCTCTGGCTCTGTGGCCGATGGTTTGGGGTCCCTGATGGTTATTATTCACTTTGCAGCTATAATATAAGGTGAAGCCACAAGATGACTGCAGCCCAGTGCTAAGACTGGCAGAGACCCACCAGAGCCACAAGACCCCTGCAGCCTAGTGCTAAGACTGGCAGAGACCCCCGGAGCTTCAGTGCTGGAGCTGCAGGTGATTTATCATTTCATGCTAATTATTTTTACATTCTCAGAAAGCCTATGTAGACACTGTTCACATGCACCATTTTTGGTGCAGATTGATCTACAGCGTTGGCAGGAAATATTCTACTTTTTTGCAGCCTTTTCACTTGCATTATTGTGTCCCTTTCATTTGAATAGGGAAAAAACCGCTGCAGAAATGCTGAAAGACGACAGCAATAAATTTACAAGAAAAGTGTCTTGTGGCCGGTGTCTGTGTCTGGCTGATGTACTGGGACAGCCCGGAATAGTATAGTAGATGGCACTGTTCCACACAAAAGTATATTAACTAGTTAAATGCCGCTGTCAAACTCTGACAGCGGCATTTAACTACCGCTTCCTGCCATCTGGCCGGAAATGTGCGCATCTCCGATACTTGATCGGGGGTCAGCGAAGCGTCGGCATAGTAACCAGAGGTGGCCATATTGATGGAAAAATAAAAAAGTTATGGCTCTGTGAAGGAGGGGAGCGAAAAACAAACACGGAAAAATGGAAACTCCTAAGATCATGAAGGGGTTAAGCCCTGTTCACGCTCCGCTTCTGCAGTACATCCGGGGGCTCTGTCTGAATCGCCTTAAAATAGAATTCACATAAATCCCCTATGGGGCCACAGACTGTACTGTATTTTCTTAGGCCAGATGCACACGATCAGGAATTGGCAGCATGTTCGCTCCATCCAAAGCGATGCTGTCTATTGAACAGAGGTGATTCCGCATGTGATCACTGAACCGCGCAGATTCAAAGCATGCAATACATTGTATGGGTAAATGTATTTTGCGGAGGCTCGCGTCTCCACAAGAGAAATTGCTGGTCTGAAAAGATACGACGCGTGTCCGTCTCCGCGGATGATCCACGGGTGGCAGTGCATGCATAGTGGACAAGGGGTTTCTTGAAATTCCATCCACTATGGTGTAACATCTGGACGCTGCACAAGTACACAGCGTCCAACCCGCAGCGATTACTGATCGTCTGCATGTACCCTCAGAAGCTGTTTGTGTTTTTTAATCTAAAAGTGTCCACTTTTCTGTGGCTGTTGGGACAGACGGACACGTTCAGAAAATAAAACATCACATGTGGAATTCATGTGAACTCTAGTGATGAGTGAATATACTCGTTACTCGAGATTTCTCGAGCACGCTCTGGTGACCTCCGAGTATTTTTTAGTGCTCGAGATTAAGTTTTTCTTGCCTCAGCTGAATGATTTACATCTGTTAGCCAGCTTGATTACTTGTAGGGATTACCTAGCAACCAAGCAACCCCCACATGTACTTATGCTAGCTAGTAGCTGTAAATCATTCAGCTGAGGCAAGAAAAACTAAATCTCCGAGCACTGAAAAATACTCGGAGGACACCCGAGCATTAGATATAAACTGCTGATCCCTATTATGGCGACACTACAATTACAGGTCTATATATGCAGCACAAATACACAGATGTACGCTATACATGTACACACATAATATATACTGTATACATATAGAAACATACACTATATACTGTATATACAGCATACAGACACATACAGTGTGTGCAAGCACATATATAAAGTGTATAAACACAGAAACATTCAGTTTACATACAATATGATCACATACATATACACTTTATACATATATTTACACAATATACTGCACACTTGCGGTATACATATATAATATACAAAGACACAGATACTATATACTGTACGTACATGCATATATATATATACGATACATGTATATACCTATACGATATATACACACAAATGCACCACAGATATACACAATCATAATATACTATATGTATGCACTCACATACTATATACACAAACACACACACACACTGTATCCTGCACATCGACACACAGATACACATACAGTTAAGTCCATATATATTTAGACAATTTTGGTTCTAGACATTACCACAATGAATTTTAAACAAAACAATTCAGATGCAGTTGAAGCTCCTGACGTAGCGCTTCTAAAAACGATTCCTCGCCATTTCAGGCTGTGCCATGCTTCTAATCCCGATGGGCTTAAAGGGACACTGTGACCTGAATTTGGAGGGAACGATCTTCAGCCATGGAGGCGGGGTTTTTGGGTTTTTGATTCACCCTTTCCTTACCCACTGGCTGCATGCTGGCTGCAATATTGGATTGAAGTTCATTCTCTGTCCTCCATAGTACATGCCTGCACAAGGCAAGATTGCTTTGCGTAGGCGTGTACTATGGAGGACAGAGAATGAACTTCAATCCAATATTGCAGCCAGCATGCAGCCAGCGGGTAAGGAAAGGGTGAATCAAAAACCCCAAAACCCCGCCTCCATGGCTGAAGATTGTTCCCTCCAAATCCAGGTGACAGTGTCCCTTTAAGATTCGGGGTATTGATAGAGTCCATGGTGGGATTAGTGGTGGTGACATTAAGCGTAGGCTGGCGCAGCTTGAGTGTCGTTAGATTATTACGCTAGACACCATAACACCACATGGATTAAATGAAAACATTAGCTTTTCATCATTTTTATAACCGTGTGTGTCTGCTTGAGGGTTACCTTTGCTTTATAGGTGATTTTTCATTATTATGTTGATTATCTGCCCTTGGAGCCTGTGTTTTTATATTTATTTTAACTTTGTGTGTGTTTGTGTTTTTCATTCACTAGTGTACGTTCTATTGGATTAACCTTCAATTGTGCTACACCCCTATTGTGATGAGCATGTCTGTGAACAAAGAACTATCTGGGATCAGGACCCTTTACCTGCATCATCTTCAAAATCAGCTGCACATTGTGGACATTTGGATATTTGCCATTATTAAATGGATTAATGTACTGTATTATACTTACATATGTGTTGCGGCGCTCTTATTTGTATAAATTATCATCATGTTCATTTGGTATGTCTAACAGCGCTGCTGCCCATATGTGATATGTCCGCTTCCTTACTTCCGCCCCTCTTACGCGTCTTTCCGGGTGCTGTGCAGCATGGTTTAGATGTTGTCCTGGCAACCCCTCTCCCCTGCACGCATTGCGGCGCGGTTACCTTCTGCCGCGGGTAGCGCATGCGCTCTGATGTCCCCTCCGTCTATTCTACGCGGTGAGTGTATACGTTGCTATGGGAATTTTGTCCCGACACTCACCGCTTCCTGACGCCAGCTGGGATGATTGGCTGTGGTGGGCCTCGTCCACATGCGCTCGTTAGACGCGGCTGGAGTGGGCCTTGTTCTATGCAGGTGATTGGGTCATGCTTTTCACATGGGGGTATTTAACCTCTGAACATTGCACATTTGCACACTGCCCCCTGAAGAAGCAGCGGTGAAACGCGCGTTGGGATATCTGTGCGGTGGGTGTCTGGCTTTCCTGGGTAAGACATATGTATTTTGTATGTATGCGCATTATTGGCACTTTAACTCTGGGAGTCATGGGGGTATGATTATCCTGCCACATGGCCTATATTATAATGGAGTGGCTCCTGTGATCCTTGGTGTCTTTTCCCAAATGATATGAGGGTTATTTTATGGTTACTCTTTTTTAGTAACTGTGCACACTTGTGCCTTCCAGCTTGTATATATGGTTGCTGGGATAGATTATTTACATTTTTGAGTGCCTCTCCTCCCTCTTATTGTAGGATTGCTCACCCCCCGCCAGTTTGCATTGTCGTTCATTAGACCAATCCAATTATTTTTCTTTGTATTGTATTGTATGTGTTTATATATATTTTTTTCATGTCTAGTGTGTGTTTTGTATTATTATTAAAGATATTTTGATAGTTATTGTCCTGGACATTTGTCATTATTATTAGATATATTATTTGTTTATACTTTAGGATTTAAAAACTCTTGGTTTCTTTATGTTCTCTATATAGCTTTATTGAGTTTTCCTTTTAAATATGGTCATTATATATGGTCCGTTCTGGTATGTTATTATGAAGTTCAGACTTCCAGCTTTCATTTGAGGGTATCAACATTAAAATTAGATGAAGGGTTTAGGAGTTTCAGCTCCTTTACATGTGCCACCCTGTTTTTAAAGGGACCAAAAGTAATTGGACAATTGACTCCAATGCCATTATATGGACAGGTGTGGGCAATCCCTTCATTATGTCATTCTCAATTAAGCAGATAAAAGGCCTGGAGTTGATTTGAGGTGTGGTGCTTGCATTTGGAAGGTTTTGCTGTGAAGTAAACCTGCAATCAAACTAGCTCTCCATGCAGGTGAAACAAGTCATCATTAAGCTGCGAAAACAGAAAAAAACCCATCCGAGAAATTGCTACAATATTAGGAGTGGCAAAATCTACAGTTTGGTACATCCTGAAAAAGAAAGAAAGCACTGGTGAACATCAATGCAAAAAGACCTGGGCGCCCATGGAAGACAACTGTGGTGGATGATCGCAGAATAATCTCCATGGTGAAGAGAAACCCCTTCACAACAGCCAACCAAGTGAACAACATTCTCCAGGAGGTAGGCGTATCAATATCCAAATCTACCATAAAGAGAAGACTGTATGAAAGTAAATACAGAGGGTTCACTGCACGGTGCGAGCCACTCATAAGCATCAAGAATAAAAAGGCTAGACTGGATGTAAGTATTCGGACAGAAATCCGAGAGTGGACCCTCTGGGTCGTGACTCTAGAGCCCCCGGGGTCGAGCGGACCAGATGGAATCACCCCCTATACAGGGAGTGTTAGGAGCAGGACCTCGGGGGAATGGAGACACAACAGCTAGAGCCAAAGGGACGACCCAAAATAAAGAAGGAAACCACAGGCTATAAGGATGGCAGGGAATAATAGGAAAACAAGACTTAACTGAAAGAATGTCTGGAACACGGAACGGCAGGACTCAGCAGGAACACGGACCGGCAGGATACAACAGGAACACGGACTGGCGGGATACAGCAGGAACACGGACAGGCAGGATACAGCAGGAACACGGGCTGGCAGGACACAGCAGGAACACGGACTGGCAGGATACAGCAGGAACACGGACTGGCAGAATACAGCAGGAACACGGACAGGCAGGATACAGCAGGAACACGGACAGGCAGGATACAGCAGGAACACGAGCTGGCAGGACACAGCAGGAACTCGGACTGGCAGGATACAGCAGGAACACGGACTGGCAGAATACAGCAGGAACACGGACAGGCAGGATACAGCAGGAACACGGACAGGCAGGATACAGAGACAAAGCAAGGACTGGGCTGAGAAAAGACACTGGTACAGGGGAGCCTAGGGCATAGGGACACTGACGGCAGACAGTGCACCTACAAAGCAAAGGCGTCTTACCTAGGAAGACGCCGGGAAGAAATACCCGATGGGCGCCGCCATGTTGGGGCGGAGCCACCGGGTCGCGACCTCCCAGAAGGCCCAGCGACGGGGGAGACACGACCGCGCATGCGCGAAGAGACCAGACGCCGAGAGCCGGCGAAGGAGGAGGCAGAGCGGCGCGGGACAGGATCGTGAGCGCGCCGAGGGATGGGAGAAGCCGGGTAAGTATGTGCGGGCGTGACAGTACCCCCCTCCTTAGTCCCCCTCCTTTTAAGGCTAGAAAGGAATCTTTTCATGATAAGGGGAGCGTTGATGTTATCTCGGGGCTCCCAGGACCTCTCCTCAGGGCCAAATCCCTCCCAATCAATCAAAAAATAAGTTTTACCCCTAACTACTTTTTTGGCAAGAATATCTTTAACATTAAAGATTCCATCAGAAGTACAGAGCTGAGGAGAGGAAGAGGTAGCGGAGTGAAAACAATTAAAGACTGCGGGCTTAAGAAGAGACACATGGAAGGCATTGGGGATGCGCAAAGAGGCAGGTAGCTTCAACTTATAAGAGACATCATTAATGCGACTCAAGATAGGAAAAGGACCAATGTAGCGAGGACCCAGTTTGTAAGAGGGAATTTTAAGCTTGATATAGCGAGAGGAGAGCCAAACTTTATCACCCGGAGAATATGGCGGAGCATCCAAACGCTTCTTGTCAGCAAACCTTTTCATATTAAGGCTAGCTTTCTCAAGAGCCACTTTGGTCTCATTCCAAATCGTAGAGAATTCCCGGGACAAGAAATCCGCTGCCGGTACCCCCGAGGAAAGAGAAACAGGAAGAGGAATGTTCGGATGTTGACCATAGACTACGAAAAAGGGAGATTTGGAGGAAGACTCGCTGGGAAGATTGTTGTAAGAGAATTCAGCCCAAAGGAGAAGAGAGACCCAGTCATCTTGGTGTGCATTGGTGAAGTGTCGCAGATATGTAGTCAGAACTTGATTAACTCGCTCCACTTGTCCGTTGGACTGAGGGTGATAGGCGGAAGAGAAGTCCAAGTTAACCTTTAATAGACTGCAGAGAGCTCTCCAAAAACGTGAGGAAAATTGTACTCCACGGTCTGAGACAATATGATGTGGAAAACCATGAAGACGGAAGACTTGGTGTAAAAAGATCTTTGCCAACTCAGGAGTGGAAGGCAGACCAGGCAAAGCGATGAAGTGAGCCATTTTAGAGAACCGATCTACAACAACCAAGATGACAGAGCAATTCAAGGAAGAAGGTAGATCAGTGATTAAGTCCATAGCGATATGACTCCATGGAACGGAAGGCACAGGCAGAGGATGCAGGAGACCGGAGGGAAGCTGCCTAGGGACTTTATTTTTAGCACAAGAAGGACAAGAAGCGATGAATTTGGTGACGTCTTGACGGAGAGATGGCCACCAGTAGTGCCGAGAGATAAGAGACAGTGTCTTCTTGACTCCTACATGTCCTGCAATTTTGGAGGAGTGACCCCAACGTAAAACTCTCTCCTTGTCTTGATTAGCCACCAGAGTCTTGCCAGGAGGAGTAGAAATCACTCTTAGAGGAGCAAGAGTGACGATCCTCGCAGGATCAATGATGTGAGCCGGAGAATCCTCCATGTCCTGAGGTTGAAAGGATCTCGAAAGAGCATCTGCTTTGACATTCTTATTTCCAGGTCGGAAATGAAGTTCAAACTCAAACCGTCCGAAGAATAAAGACCATCTGGCTTGTCGTGGATTTAGTCTTTGGGCAGACTGAATATAGGCCAGATTCTTGTGGTCAGTGTAAATGATGAATGGATGAAGAGACCCTTCAAGAAGATAACGCCATTCTTCCAAGGCTAGCTTGATAGCCAATAGCTCCTTATCCCCTATAGAGTAGTTACGCAAAGGAGCGGAAAAAGTTTTAGAAAAGAAACCACAGGTCACCAAACGTCCGGACGAAGATCTTTGCAAAAGTACTGCTCCAGCTCCAATAGAAGATGCGTCGACCTCAAGGACAAACGGTCTATTAGCATCAGGACGATGAAGCACAGGGGCCCTAGCGAAACTTTGTTTAAGGGACAAAAAAGACTCTTCAGCCTCAGGGGTCCAAAGGCTGGAATTGACTCCCTTGCGAACTAGGGCAGAGATAGGCTTGGTCATGGAAGAAAAATGAGGAATAAATTGTCTATAGTAGTTGGCAAAGCCAAGAAAACGTTGGATTGCTTTTGTTCCAAGAGGACGAGGCCAATTCAGGACAGCAGAAACCTTCTCTGGATCCATCTCTAAGCCAGATCTTGAGACAATATACCCAAGGAAGGGAAGAGAGGACTGTTCAAAGACGCACTTTTCAATCTTAGCGAACAGATGATTCTCTCTTAGCCTTTGCAGGACTCGGCGGACATCTCGCCTGTGAGTGGAGAGATCCGGAGAGAAGATGAGGATGTCGTCAAGGTAAACCATGACTGAGGAGTAAAGAAGATCCCGAAATACATCGTTCACAAATTCCTGGAAAACCGCGGGGGCGTTGCAGAGACCAAACGGCATAACCAAGTATTCGTAGTGACCGTCACGAGTATTGAAGGCGGTCTTCCACTCATCGCCTGCACGAATACGAACCAGATTGTATGCGCCACGTAGATCTAATTTGGTAAAGATTTGCGCACCCCGAAGACGGTCGAAGAGTTCCGGAATGAGTGGCAGAGGATATTTGTTCTTCACCGTGATGTTGTTTAGGCCTCGATAATCAATACAGGGACGGAGAGAACCGTCTTTCTTCTTCACGAAAAAAAACCCTGCTCCGGCCGGAGAAGAAGACTTGCGGATGAAACCTTTAGCAAGATTTTCTTGAATGTACTCAGACATAGCTTGAGTCTCAGCAGGAGAGAGAGGATAGATTCTGCCCCTGGGCGGGTTAGTTCCAGGCACGAGATCTATGGGACAATCATAGAGACGGTGAGGCGGAAGCTCCTCAGCCTCCTTCTTGTTGAAGACATCAGAAAAAGCGCTGTAGACAGAGGGTAAGGCGGGAAAGGAAGAAGAAGGAGAAGAATTAGAGGAATATCCCACAGGACGCACCGGCAGCAGACAACGTTCCCGACAAAGCTCACCCCAGCGCAAGATATTACCATTGCGCCAATCTAAAATGGGCTCGTGGCTCCGTAACCAAGGAAGACCTAAGAGCATAGGATGAGACAGACCCGCTAAAACATAAAATGCAATTCTCTCCTTGTGCAGAACCCCAACCTGAAGTTCCACCTCAAGTGTCACTTGAGTAATGGTCTCCTGTAAAGGTTTACCATCCACAGATGCTAGAATCACAGGAGCCTCTAAGGTTCTGACTGGAACGGAGAATTTCAAAACCTCTTACAACCTAATAAAATTCCCTGCAGCGCCCGAATCCACATACGCATCCAGAGAAACGCCCTTGCCCGCAATATGCAAAAGAACGGACAAAGTAAGGGGTTGAGAGGAATCACACACATCTAGGGAGGCCTCTCTTACCTGACCTAGGCGGAGGAGTTTTCCGGACGTTCAGGGCAAGAGCGCAATAAATGAGCAGCACTTCCGCAGTAAAAACATAACCCCTGAGTGCGCCTCTCTTTACGACGTTGTTCGGACATTTTAAGACGGTCCACTTGCATAGGTTCCGGTGCGGACGCCTGAGAGGAGGTTCTAGGCTGTGGACTGAGTGGCTTACGGGTGGCAGAAGGACGAAGAGACCTCCGCTCGCGAGCGCGTTCTTGGAACCGAAGGTCAATACGGGTCGCTAAGGAAATTAATTCCTCCAAAACCGTAGGGGTGTCCCGACCAGCTAACTCATCCTTTATGCGCCCAGAGAGACCCCGCCAGAAAGCACCCACCAACGCCTCATTGTTCCAGCCCAAGTCAGAGGAGAGGGTGCGGAACTGAATAGCGTACTGGCCTACGGATAACGATCCCTGATGGAGAGAGAATAGGGCTTCAGTTGTAGAGGCCAGTCGTCCAGGTTCGTCAAAGACAAGACGGAAAGTCTCCAAAAATTCAGACAACCGGGAGACTAGGGGATCGTCTCGCTCCCAGAGTGGATTGACCCATGCCAAGGCGTCACCCTCTAGATGGGAAATCAAAAACGCAACTTTGGACCGATCCGTCGGGTAATGCTGGGGCAGAAGCTCAAAGTGAAGACGGCATTGGTTTAGAAATCCTCGGCAGGACTTAGGATCCCCATTGTACCGAGGCGGTTTAGCCAAGCGGGGTGGAGGGTGGGAAGCAGGAGCAGACGTAGAAGTGGCTGTCTGGATGGAAAGCAGCCGATCGTCAATAGAAGACATATAACTAAGTATATGGGCCTGGGTGTCACGCTGCTGAGCTAACTCTTGCTGTAAGCCAATGAGTAGAGCGGCGTTGCCAGGATCGGAGGACTGGAGCGTGGACAAACGAGAATCCATAGCCTTCACAAAGGACATCATACGGGACTGATTCTCCCGCAAAAAGAGTAGCTCTTTTTGCGTAGCAGAGGCCCCAGAGGGGTCCATGGCCTTTGCTTCCTGTAAGTATTCGGACAGAAATCCGAGAGTGGACCCTCTGGGTCGTGACTCTAGAGCCCCCGGGGTCGAGCGGACCAGATGGAATCACCCCCTATACAGGGAGTGTTAGGAGCAGGACCTCGGGGGAATCGAGACACAACAGCTAGAGCCAAAGGGACGACCCAAAATAAAGAAGGAAACCACAGGCTATAAGGATGGCAGGGAATAATAGGAAAACAAGACTTAACTGAAAGAATGTCTGGAACACGGAACGGCAGGACTCAGCAGGAACACGGACCGGCAGGATACAACAGGAACACGGACTGGCGGGATACAGCAGGAACACGGACAGGCAGGATACAGCAGGAACACGGGCTGGCAGGACACAGCAGGAACACGGACTGGCAGGATACAGCAGGAACACGGACTGGCAGAATACAGCAGGAACACGGACAGGCAGGATACAGCAGGAACACGGACAGGCAGGATACAGCAGGAACACGGGCTGGCAGGACACAGCAGGAACTCGGACTGGCAGGATACAGCAGGAACACGGACTGGCAGAATACAGCAGGAACACGGACAGGCAGGATACAGCAGGAACACGGACAGGCAGGATACAGAGACAAAGCAAGGACTGGGCTGAGAAAAGACACTGGTACAGGGGAGCCTAGGGCATAGGGACACTGACGGCAGACAGTGCACCTACAAAGCAAAGGCGTCTTACCTAGGAAGACGCCGGGAAGAAATACCCGATGGGCGCCGCCATGTTGGGGCGGAGCCACCGGGTCGCGACCTCCCAGAAGGCTCAGCGATGGGGGAGACGCGACCGCGCATGCGCGAAGAGACCAGACGCCGAGAGCCGGCGAAGGAGGAGGCAGAGCGGCGCGGGACAGGATCGTGAGCGCGCCGAGGGATGGGAGAAGCCAGGTAAGTATGTGCGGGCGTGACACTGGACTTTGCTAAAAAACATCTAAAAAAGCCAGCCCAGTTCTGGAATAACATTCTTTGGACAGATGAAACCACGATCAACCTCTACCAGAATGATGGAAAGAGAAAAGTATGGCAAAGGCGTGGTACAGTTCATGATCCAAAGCATACCACATCATCTGTAAAACACGGCGGAGTCAGTGTGATGGCTTGGGCATGCATGGCTGCCAGTGGCACTGGGTCACTAGTGTTTATTGATGATGTGACACAGGACAGAAGCAGCAGAATGAATTCTGAGGTATTCAGCGACATACTGTGTGCTCAGATCCAGCCAAATGCAGCCAAACTGATTGGTCGTCGTTTCATACTACAGATGGAGAATGACCCAAAACATAAAGCCAAAGTAACCCAGGAGTGTATTAAAGCAAAGAAGAGGAATATTCTTGAATGGCCAAGTCAGTCACCTGATCTCAACCCAATTGAGCATGCATTTCACTTGTTAAAGACTAAACTTCAGACAGAAAGGCCCACGAACAAACAGCAACCGAAAACCACCGCAGTGAAGGCCTGGCGGAGCATCAAAAAGGAGGAAACACAGAGTCTGGTGATGTCCATGAGTTCAAGACTTCAGGCAGTCATTGCCAACAAAGGGTTTTCAACCAAGTAATAGAAATGAACATTTTATTTAAAATTATTTAATCTGTCCAATTACTTTTGGTCCCTTAAAAACAGGGTGGCACATTTTAAGGAGCTGAAACTCCTAAACCCTTCATCCCATTTTAATGTGGATACCCTCAAATGAAAGCTGAAAGTCTGAACTTCAACTGCATCTGAATTGTTTTGTTTAAAATTCATTGTGGTAATGTCCACAGTATAACCAAAATAAGAAAAATGTTGTCTCTGTCCATATATATAGGGACTTAACTGTATATATGCATACTTACCAGGTCCTGCTGATTCACTTGTGCAGGTCTCAGGACAGTTCAGGTTTAGGAGCAGTCATGTGTTGTGAATTCTGTGGCAGAGTTCACTCCTGTGGTCACAAGTGGTACTTCGGCTGATTCTCTCTGGGAGTTCCGTTTGTGGAGGAAAGTGGTACTGCAGCTTCTGAGTTTCCTCCCTCAGGTGATCTGGTGAGGTCGTTAGCTGCTTCTCTACTTAACTTCACCTAATGCTTTGATTCATGCTTCCTGTCAATGTTCCAGTGTTGGACTTGTGTTTCTCTGGATCATTCCTGTGGCCTGCTGCTCTGCATAGCTAAGTGCTTCTTTGCTATTTGTTGCTATTTTTTCTGTCCAGCTTGTCTATTTGTTTTGCTGGAAGCTCTGGGACGCAAGGGGTGTACCTCCGTGCCGTTAGTTCGGTACGGAGGGTCTTTTTTTCTCCTTTGCGTGGTTTTCTTTAGGGTTTTGTGTAGACCGCAAAGTTATCTTTCCTATCCTCGTTCTGTCTAGAATATCGGGCCTCACTTTGCTGAATCTATTTCATCCCTACGTTTGTCTTTTCATCTTACTCACAGTCATTATATGTGGGGGGCTGCCTTTTCCTTTGGGGTGTTTCTCTGAGGCAAGGTAGGCTTATTTTTCTACCTTCCGGCTAGTTAGTTTCTCAGGCTGTGCCGAGTTGCATAGGGAGCTTTAGGCGCAATCCACGGCTGCCTCTAGTTGTGTTTGGAGAGGATTAGGAATTGCGGTCTACAGAGTTCCCATGTCTCAGAGCTCGTTCTGTTATTTTGGGTTGTTGTCAGATCACTGTGTGTGCTCTGATCGCTATGCACATTGTGTTCCTGAATTGCCTAGCATTACAGTCATGATAATGAGGAGGACACAGACACACACCGGGCTGCAGACAGACATCCTTCTGCCCTGGCTCTGAACTCTGCTGTGCTGTGAGAAGGCCCCTCCCCCTCACTCTCAACTTCTAAGCTGACACTGCAGGGAGAGAAAGTGAGGATGGAGGGGAGTTTGGGAGAGACATTCTGGGACTACAGAGGATGCACAGCATTATTCACTGTGTCTGTGCACTTCATAATGGGGCTGTAGACGCAGGTGGCCCCCTTTGTGGGTGGGGGGCTTCGGCAGCTGCCTTGTCTGCCTGCCCCAAACGCCGACCCTGGCCATATCATTTCTTTTAACTACCTTGCAATCTGTCCTCATGAAGGCCAAAATATGTCAACATGTCACATTTTCTATATACAAATGATATCTGCCACAAAATAAAGTTTCAGTTACATTTGCATCTACATTGGAGTGACACATTATTTGTTTACTGTATCTGTGGAGTGGAATTCTACTTGAGTACCCATCTTGAAGAGTGTCACGCAGTCCGTTAGTTATTAAAAACTACAACTCATCTTGCATTCAACGTGGTTATGTCAACTTAAAAAATAAAAACGTTATGACTCTTGAAAGAAGCGCAGCAAAGGATGAAGTAGAAAAATCTAAAAAAGGGTTTAAGATTATTCCTCCCCCCCATACAGTTTTTGTCAGCCTGTGTGAATGGAACAGCAAGCAAGCATTTATCGATTTGTATATTGTCGACCAGCAATCATTAACTGGACAAAATCAGCCCATCTAAAATGGTCTATCATTACGACATTACGACAGAAAATTAATATCACAATATCGGACACATGGCACCATCACCAATCAGCTGTTCTCAGCTCTGGCACCGAGCAGAAGGTGCAGCTCCATCAACTTTTACCTGTTGTCTTCTGGGTACAGCAGGTCCACTACTATTCATTTAAATAGGAACGTATATGCAGTTCCCAGCAGTGGCAACTACGTAGTTGACAGAGCAGTACTGTTCAGCTGCGCAAATGCTTACATCCACCAATGGTGGCAGTGAGAACAGTTGATTTTGGAGGTGCTGGGTGTTGGACCCTCACCAATCTGATATTGATGGCATATACAAAGGATAAGTCAATAATTACAAAGAAGTTGACCAATGCTTTTAATCTTTACAAGCAATTATTTTCATGGGCTGTATAAGGCTGGAGTCACACACAACGTATAAAAAAATCAGTCCATTTTACATGGACAAGAATCGCAGAAATGTTCCCTGTACAGTGATCCATATGTCATCCATGTGCAACGCGAGGATGTGATTTCCTCACATGTAAACATCCGTGTGACATCCGTATGGCATCCATATGGCAAGATTTTCACACCGGCTTGCAAAAAGGAGGAATAACGGATCCATGGCCTCAAATATTAGTGAAAACATATATATACAGTATATATATATATATATATATATATATATATATATATATATATATATATATATATACTGTATATACAGTATATACTGTATACAGTGGGGCAAAAAAGTATTCAGTCAGTCAGCAATAGTGCAAGTTCCACCACTCAAAAAGATGAGAGGCGTCTGTAATTTACATCATAGGTAGACCTCAACTATGGGAGACAATCTGAGAAAAAAAAATCCAGAAAATCCCATTGTCTGTTTTTTTATCATTTTATTTGCATATTATGGTGGAAAATAAGTATTTGGTCAGAAACAAACAATCAAGATTTCTGGCTCTCACAGACCTGTAACTTCTTCCTTAAGAGTCTCCTCTTTCCTCCACTCATTACCTGTAGTAATGGCACCCGTTTAAACTTGTTATCAGTATAAAAAGACACCTGTGCACACCCTCAAACAGTCTGACTCCAAACTCCACTATGGTGAAGACCAAAGAGCTGTCAAAGGACACCAGAAACAAAATTGTAGCCCTGCACCAGGCTGGGAAGACTGAATCTGCAATAGCCAACCAGCTTGGAGTGAAGAAATCAACAGTGGGAGCAATAATTAGAAAATGGAAGACATACAAGACCACTGATAATCTCCTTCGATCTGGGGCTCCACGCAAAATCCCACCCCGTGGGTTCAGAATGATCACAAGAACGGTGAGCAAAAATCCCAGAACAACACGGGGGGACCTAGTGAATGAACTGCAGAGAGCTGGGACCAATGTAACAAGGCCTACCTGTCATGATTCCAATGGCAGGGAATCACAAAAGGACAAGCACCAACGAGCTCTAGGGTGATGGAACCTGAGCTGACCGCGACCCTAAACCTGAACACACAAATAACAATAGCCGGGGAACGTGCCTACGTTGATCCTAGACATCTCGCACCAGCCGAAGATCTAACTTCCCCTATTAGAAGAAACACAGACCTCTCTTGCCTCCAGAGAAATACCCCACAGAAATAGCAGCCCCCCACATATAATGACGGTGAAATGAGAGGAAGGCACATACACAGTATGAAATCAGATTCAGCAAAATGAGGCCCGCTAAAACTAGATAGCAGAGGATACAAAAGTAAACTGCGCGGTCAGCAAAAAACCCTTCAAAAAACCATCCTGTAATTACTTGAACTCATATTCGGGGAAATTACAAGAAAGCCCGGTTAAATAGGAAACTCCCAAATCCTAATAGAACAGGTGGACACCAGAGACAGCAGAACACAAATCACCCAGTACC
The DNA here is from genome assembly GCF_032444005.1 of Ranitomeya imitator. Taxonomy (NCBI): domain Eukaryota; kingdom Metazoa; phylum Chordata; class Amphibia; order Anura; family Dendrobatidae; genus Ranitomeya; species Ranitomeya imitator. The sequence goes on along the minus strand of NC_091286.1, from coordinate 415,325,121 downwards.
ATCAGTAACCACCAGAGGGAGCCCAAAAACAGAACTCACAACAGTACCCACCCCCTTGAGGAGGGGTCACCGAACCCTCACGAGAACCACCAGGGCGACCAGGATGAGCCCTTTGAAAAGCGCGGACCAAATCATCAGCATGAACATCAGAGGCAACCACCCAAGAATTATCCTCCTGACCATAACCCTTCCACTTGACCAAATATTGGAGTTTCCGTCTGGAAACACGAGAATCCAAGATCTTCTCCACAACATACTCCAATTCTCCCTCCACCAGCACCGGAGCAGGAGGCTCAGGCGAAGGAACAACAGGTACCTCATACCTCCGCAACAACGACCGATGGAACACATTATGAATAGCAAACGATGCCGGGAGATCCAAACGAAACGACATAGGGTTAAGAATTTCCAAGATCCATAAGGACCGATGAACCGAGGCTTGAACTTAGGAGAAGAGACCTTCATAGGAACAAAACGAGAAGACAACCACACCAAGACCCCAACACGAAGTCGAGGACCCACGCGGCGACGGCGATTAGCAAACTGCTGAGCCTTCTCCTGGGACAACTTCAAATTGTCCACCACATGACTCCAAATCTGATGCAACCTATCCACCACCATGTCCACTCCAGGACAATCAGAAGGCTCCACCTGACCAGAGGAAAAACGAGGATGAAACCCCGAATTACAAAAGAAAGGAGAAACCAAGGTAGCAGAACTAGCCCGATTATTAAGGGCAAACTCGGCCAGCGGCAAAAAGGTAACCCAGTCATCCTGATCAGCAGAAACAAAACACCTCAAATAAGTTTCCAAGGTCTGATTAGTTCGCTCCGTCTGGCCATTCGTCTGAGGGTGGAATGCAGATGAAAAGGACAAATCAATGCCCATCTTAGCACAGAACGTCCGCCAAAATCTAGACACAAACTGGGATCCCCTGTCAGAAACGATGTTCTCCGGAATCCCATGCAAACGAACCACGTTCTGGAAAAACAGAGGGACCAACTCAGAGGAGGAAGGCAACTTAGGCAAGGGTACAAGATGAACCATTTTAGAAAAGCGGTCACACACAACCCAGATGACGGACATTTTTTGAGAGACAGGGAGATCTGAAATAAAGTCCATGGAAATGTGCGTCCAAGGCCTCTTCGGGATAGGCAAAGGTGACAACAATCCACTGGCTCGAGAACAGCAAGGCTTAGCCCGAGCACAAACCTCACAAGACTGCACAAAAGAAAGCACATCCCTAGACAAGGAAGGCCACCAAAAAGACCTGGCCACCAAGTCTCTAGTACCAAATATTTCAGGATGACCTGCCAACGCAGAAGAATGGACCTCAGAGATGACTCTACTGGTCCAGCTATCCGGAACAAACAGTCTCTCAGGCGGACAATGATCAGGTTTACCCGCCTGAAACTCCTGCAAAGCACGTCGCAAGTCTGGGAATACGGCCGACAAAATCACCCCATCCCTAAGGATACCAGTGGGCTCAGAATTTCCAGGGGAGTCAGGCACAAAACTCCTAGAAAGAGCATCCGCCTTCACATTCTTTGAACCTGGCAGGTATGAAACCACAAAATTGAAACGAGAGAAAAACAGTGACCAACGAGCCTGTCTAGGATTCAGACGCCTGGCAGACTCAAGGTAAATCAGATTTTTGTGATCAGTCAAGACCACCACACGATGTCTAGCACCCTCCAGCCAATGACGCCACTCCTCAAATGCCCACTTCATAGCCAAAAGTTCCCGATTACCCACATCATAATTCCGCTCAGCGGGCGAAAATTTTCTAGAAAAGAACGCACATGGCTTCATCACCGAGCAATCGGAGCTTCTCTGTGACAAAACCGCCCCCGCTCCAATCTCGGAAGCATCAACCTCAACTTGGAAAGGAAGCGAAACATCAGGCTGACGCAACACAGGAGCAGAAGAAAACCGGCGTTTAAGTTCCTGAAAGGCCTCCACAGCCGCAGGAGACCAATCAGCAACATCAGCACCCTTCTTAGTCAAATCCGTCAAAGGCTTAACAACACTAGAAAAATTAGTTATAAAACGACGATAGAAATTAGCAAAGCCCAAGAACTTCTGCAAACTCTTAAGAGATGCAGGCTGCGTCCAGTCACAAATAGCCCGAACCTTGATGGGATCCATCTCAATAGTAGAAGGGGAAAAAATATACCCCAAGAAAGAAATCTTCTGGACTCCAAAGAGACACTTTGAGCCCTTTACAAACAAGGAATTAGCCCGCAGGACCTGAAACACCTTCCTGACCTGCTGAACATGAGACTCCCAGTCATCAGAAAAAACCAAAATATCATCCAAATACACAATCATAAATTTATCCAGATATTCACGGAAAATATCGTGCATAAAGGACTGGAAGACTGAAGGAGCATTAGAAAGTCCGAAAGGCATTACCAAATACTCAAAATGGCCCTCAGGCGTATTAAATGCGGTTTTCCACTCATCACCTTGCTTTATTCGTATAAGATTATACGCACCCCGGAGATCAATCTTAGTGAACCATTTAGCCCCCTTAATGCGAGCAAACAAATCAGTCAACAAAGGCAAAGGATACTGATATTTTACGGTAATCTTATTCAAAAGACGATAATCTATACAAGGTCTCAAGGACCCATCTTTCTTGGCCACGAAAAAAAAACCTGCTCCCAAAGGGGACGAAGATGGACGGATATGTCCCTTTTCCAAGGACTCCTTAACATAATCCCTCATAGCAGTATGCTCTGGCACTGACAGATTGAACAAACGACCTTTAGGAAATTTACTACCAGGAATTAAATCTATAGCACAATCGCAATCCCTGTGAGGAGGAAGCGAACTGAGCTTAGGCTCCTCAAAAACATCCCGATAATCCGACAAAAATACAGGAACCTCAGAAGGAGTAGATGAAGCGATAGAAATCGGAGGTGCATCATCATGAACCCCCTGACATCCCCAGCTTAACACAGACATTGTTTTCCAGTCAAGGACTGGATTATGAGTTTGTAACCATGGCAGACCAAGTACTAGAACATCATGTAAATTATACAACACCAGGAAGCGAATCACCTCCTGATGAACGGGAGTCATACGCATGGTCACTTGTGTCCAGTACTGAGGTTTAATCATAGCTAAAGGTGTAGAGTCAATTCCCTTCAAAGGAATAGGGACTTCCAGAGGCTCAAGACTAAACCCACATCGCTTGGCAAATGACCAATCCATAAGACTCAGGGCAGCGCCTGAATCTACATAGGCATCGACGGAAATGGATGATAATGAGCAAATCAGAGTCACAGACAGAATGAACTTAGACTGTAACGTACTAATGGCAACAGACTTATCAACCGGATGATAATGAGCAAATCAGAGTCACAGACAGAATGAACTTAGACTGTAACGTACTAATGGCAACAGACTTATCAACCTTTTTTGTGCGTTTAGAGCATGCTGATATAACATGAGCTGAATCACCACAATAAAAGCACAACCCATTTTTCCGCCTATAGTTTTGCCGTTCACTTCTAGACTGAACTCTATCACATTGCATTGTCTCAAGTGCCTGTTCAGAAGACACCGCCAAATGGTGCACAGGTTTGCGCTCCCGTAAACGCCGATCAATCTGAATAGCCATAGTCATAGACTCATTCAGACCCGTAGGTGCAGGGAACCCCACCATAACATCTTTAATGGCCTCAGAAAGGCCATCTCTGAACTTTGCAGCCAGGGCGCACTCATTCCACTGAGTAAGCACTGACCATTTCCGAAATTTTTGACAATATATTTCTGCTTCATCTTGCCCCTGAGAGAGAGCTAATAAAGCTTTTTCAGCCTGAATCTCTTGGTTAGGTTCCTCATAGAGCAAACCCAATGCCAGAAAAAACGCATCCACATTAAGCAACGCAGGATCCCCTGGTGCCAATGCAAACGCCCAATTTTGAGGGTCACCCCGCAGGAAAGATATAATAATCTTAACCTGCTGAGCAGGGTCTCCAGAAGAGCGAGATTTCAAAGAAAGGAACAGCTTGCAATTGTTCCTAAAATTCAGAAAACTAGATCTATCTCCAGCAAAGAACTCTGGAATAGGAATTCTAGGTTCAGACATAGGAGCATGTACAACAAAATCTTGTATATTTTGAACCTTAGCAGCAAGATTATTCAAGCTGGAAGCTAAACTCTGGACGTCCATGATAAACAGCTAAGGTCAGAGCCATTCAAGGATTAAGAGGAGGAAAAAAAAAAAAAAAAAATCAGCCAGGCTGCAATTAGGGCTAGGCAGCAACCTCAGAGGAGAGAAAAAAAAAAAAAAAACTACCTCAGACTACTTTTCCTCCTACTTCAGCCCAAACATTTTGTGGCCGGCTATACTGTCATGATTCCAATGGCAGGGAATCACAAAAGGACAAGCACCAACGAGCTCTAGGGTGATGGAACCTGAGCTGACCGCGACCCTAAACCTGAACACACAAATAACAATAGCCGGGGAACGTGCCTACGTTGATCCTAGACGTCTCGCACCAGCCGAAGATCTAACTTCCCCTATTAGAAGAAACACAGACCTCTCTTGCCTCCAGAGAAATACCCCACAGAAATAGCAGCCCCCCACATATAATGACGGTGAAATGAGAGGAAGGCACATACACAGTATGAAATCAGATTCAGCAAAATGAGGCCCGCTAAAACTAGATAGCAGAGGATACAAAAGTAAACTGCGCGGTCAGCAAAAAACCCTTCAAAAAACCATCCTGTAATTACTTGAACTCATGTTCCAACTCATGGAACATGAGGAGCAATTACAGCCCGCTAGAGCAACCAGCAGCAAAGAAACAATTATATGCAAGCTGGACAAGACAAAAATAAATCAAAACGTGGAACAAGAAAATCAAAAACTTAGCTTGTCCTGAAGATTACTGAAGCCAGAAGCTGAGGTAACAAAACACTCTGATAACCTTGATAGCCGGCGGGGAAATGACAAGAAAGCCCGGTTAAATAGGAAACTCCCAAATCCTAATAGAACAGGTGGACACCAGAGACAGCAGAACACAAATCACCCAGTACCATCAGTAACCACCAGAGGGAGCCCAAAAACAGAACTCACAACACCTACCATAAGTAACACATTACGCCACCATGGACTCAGATCCTGCAGTGCCAGACGTGTCCCACTGCTTAAGCCAGTACATGTCCGGGCCCGTCTGAAGTTTGCTAGAGAGCATTTGGATGATCTAGAGGAGTTTTGGGAGAATGTCCTATGGTCTGATGAAACCAAACTGGAACTGTTTGGTAGAAACACAACTTGTCGTGTTTGGAGGAAAAAGAATACTGAGTTGCATCCATCAAACACCATACCTACTGTAAAGCATGGTGGTGGAAACATCATGCTTTGGGGCTGTTTCTCTGCAAAGGGGCCAGGACGACTGATCCGGGTACATGAAAGAATGAATGGGGCCATGTATCGTGAGATTTTGAGTGCAAACCTCCTTCCATCAGCAAGGGCATTGAAGATGAAACGTGGCTGGGTCTTTCAACATGACAATGATCCAAAGCACACCGCCAGGGCAATGAAGGAGTGGCTTCGTAAGAAGCATTTCAAGGTTCTGGAGTGGCCTAGCCAGTCTCCAGATCTCAACCATATAGAAAACCTTTGGAGGGAGTTGAAAGTCCGTGTTGCCAAGTAAAAAGCCAAAAACATCACTGCTCTAGAGGAGATCTGCATGGAGGAATGGGCCAACATACCAACAACAGTGTGTGGCAACCTTGTGAAGACTTACAGAAAACGTTTGACCTCTGTCATTGCCAACAAAAGATATATTACAAAGTATTGAGATGAAATTTTGTTTCTGACCAAATACTTATTTTCCACCATAATATGCAAATAAAATGATAAAAAAAAACAGACAATGTGATTTTCTGGATTTTTTTTCTCAGTTTGTCTCCCATAGTTGAGGTCTACCTATGATGTAAATTACAGACGCCTATCATCTTTTTAAGTGGTGCAACTTGCACTATTGCTGACTGACTAAATACTTTTTTGCCCCACTGTATATATATATATATATATACTAGCTGAAGAGCCCGGCGTTGCCTGGGCATAGTAAATATCTGTGGTTAGTTATAGCACGTCACTTCTCTTATTTTCCCATCACGCCTCTCATTTTCCCCCTCACATCTCTCATTTTCTCCCTCACACCTCTCATTTTCTCCCTCACTCCTCTCATTCCCCCCTAACACTTGTCATTTCGACCTCACATCTGTCATTTTCCGATCACTACACTATTTTCCCTCACTCCTCTCATTTTGCACTCACACCTTTTCATTTTCACCTCACACCTCTCATTTTCACCTCAGTATATACATGTTTGTCATCTCCCTTATATATAGTATACACCTGTATGTCATCTCCTGTATATAGTATATACCTGTATGTCATCTCCCCTGTATATAGTATATACCTGCTGTGTGTCATCTCCCCTGTATATAGTATATACCTGTATGTCATCTCCTCCTATATATAGTATATACCTGTATGTCATCTCCTCCTATATATAGTATATACCTGTATGTCATCTCCTCCTATATATAGTATATACCTGTATGTCATCTCCTTCTATATATAGTATATACCTGTATGTCATCTCCTCCTGTATATAGTATATACCTGTGTGTCATCTCCCCTGTATATAGTATATATCTGTGTGTCATCTCCTCCTGTATATAGTATATACCTGTATGTCATCTTCTATATATAGCATATACCTGTATGTCATCTCCTCCTGTATATAGTATATACCTGTAGGTAATCTGCTCCTGTATATAGCATATACCTGTGTGTCATCTCCTCCTGTATTTAATATATACCTGTATGTCATCTCCTCCTGTATATAGTATGTACCTGTATGTCATCTCCTCCTCTATATAGTATATACCTGTGTGTTATCTCTCCTGTTTATAGTATATATCTGTGTGTCATCTCCCCTGTATATAGTATATACCTGTGTGATCTCCTGTATTAGACCTCGTTAACACGTTATTTGCTCAGTATTTTTACTTCAGTATTTGTAAGATAAATGGGCAGCCTGATAAATCCCCAGCCAACAGGAAGCCCTCCCCCTGGCAGTATATATTAGCTCACACATACACATAATAGACAGGTCATGTGACTGACAGCTGCCGTATTTCCTATATGGTACATTTGTTGCTCTTGTAGTTTGTCTGCTTATTAATCAGATTTTTATTTTTGAAGGCTAATACCAGACTTGTGTGTGTTTTAGGGCGAGTTTCGTTTGTCAAGTTGTGTGTGTTGAGTTGTGTGTGGGGACATGCATGTAGCGACTTTTGTGAGATGAGTTTTTTGTGGCAACATGCGTGTAGCAACTTTTTGTGTGTCGAGTTGCATGTAACAGGTTAGTGTAGCAAGTTGTGTGCAGCAAGTTTTGCGCATGGCGAGTTTTGCGCGTGGTGAGTTTTATGTCTGGTGCCTTTTGAGTATGTGCAAGTTTTGTGTGAGGCAACTTTTGCATTTGTTGCAAATTTTGTGCATGTGGCAATTTTTCCGTGTGTGCAAGTTTTGCGTGTGGCGAGATTTCCATGAGGTGAGTTTTGCACTTGTGGCGAGTTTTACGTGAGCCTAGTTTTTGCATGTGGCAAGTTTTGCGCGTGGCGAGTTTTGAGCGGCGACTTTTGTGTTTCGACTTTTATGTGGCGAGGTTGGTGTATGTGTGGTGAAATGTGTGCTGAGGGTGGTATATGTGTTCAAGCACGTGGTAGTGTGTGGCGCATTTTGTGTGTGTGTTCATATCCCCATGTGTGGTGAGTATCTCATGTCGGGGCCCCACCTTAGCAACTGTATGGTATATACTCTTTTGCGCCATCGCTCTCATTCTTTAAGTCCCCCTTGTTCACATCTGGCAGCTGTCAATTTGCCTCCAACACTTTTCCTTTCACTTTTTCCCCATTATGTAGATAGGGGCAAAATTGTTTGGTGAATTGGAAAGCACGGCGTTAAAATTTCACCTCACAACGAAGCCTATGATGCTCTCAGGGTCCAGACGTGTGACTGTGCAAAATTTTGTTGCTGTAGCTGCGACGCTTCCAACACTTTTCCTTTCACTTTTTTCCCCATTATGTAGATAGGGGCAAAATTGTTTGGTGAATTGGAAAGCGCGGGGTTAAAATCTCACCTCACAGCATAGCCTATGACGCTCTCGGGGTCCAGACGTGTGACTGTGCAAAATTTTGTGGCTGTAGCTGCGACGCCTCCAACACTTTTCCTTTCACTTTTTTCCCCATTATGTAGATAGGGGCAAAATTGTTTGGTGAATTGGAACACGCGGGGTTAAAATTTCTCCTCACAATATAGCCTATGACGCTCTCGGGGTCCAGACGTGTGACTGTGCAAAATTTTGTGGCTGTAGCTGCGACGGTGCAGATGCCAATCTCGGACATACACACACACACACATACACACACACACACACATACACACATTCAGCTTTATATAGTAGATATACTGTATATACAGTATATACTGTATATATATGTCAGTAAGACACATGTACACTGCTCAAAAAAATAAAGGGAACAATTAAACAACAGAATATAAGTTCAAGTAAATCAAGCATCTGTGAAATCAAACTGTCCACTTAGGAAGCAACACTGTTTGACAATCAATTTCACATGCTGTTTTGCAAATGGAATAGACAACAGATGGAAATTATTGGCAATTATCAAGACACACTCAATAAAGGAGTGGTTCTGCAGGTGGGGACCACAGACCACATCTCAGTACCAATGCTTTCTGGCTGATGTTTTGGTCACTTTTGAATGTTGGTTGTGCTTTCCCACTCGTGGTAGCATGAGACGGACTCTACAACCCACACAAGTGGCTCAGGTAGTGAAGCTCATCCAGGATGGCACATCAATGTGAGCTGTGGCAAGAAGGTTTGCTGTGTCTGTCAGCATAATGTCCAGAGGCTGGAGGAGCTACCAGGAGACAGGCCAGTACACCAGGAGACGTGGAGAGGGCCGTAGGAGGGCAAAAACCCAGTAGCTGGACCGCTACCTCAGCCTTTGTGCAAAGAGGAATAGGAGTAGCACTGCCAGAGCCCTGCAAAATGACCTCCAGCAGGCCACAAATGTGCATGTGTCTGCACAAACAGTTAGAAACTGACTCCATGAGGTTTGTCTGAGTGCCCGACGTCCACAGATGGAGGTTGTGCTCACAGCCCCACACCATGCAGGAGACTTGGCATTTACCACAGACCACCAGGATTGGCAAATTCGCCACTGGCGTCCTGTGCTCTTCACAGATGAAAGCAGGTTCACACTGAGTACATGTGACAGACTTTGCAAAGTCTCGAGATGCCCTGGAGAGTGATCTGCTGCCTGCAACATCCTTCGGCATGACCGGTTTGGCAGTGGGTCAGTAATGGTGTGGGGTGGCATTTCTTTGGAGGGCCACACAGCCCTCCATGTGCTCGCCGGAGGTAGCCTGACTGTCATTAGGTACCGAGATGAGATCCTCAGACCCCTTGTGAGACCGTATGCTGGTGCGGTTGGCCCTGGGTTCCTCCTAATGCAGGATAATGCCAGACCTCATGTGGCTGGAGTGTGTCAGCAGTTCCTGCAACATGAAGGCATTCAAAATATGGACTGGCCCGCCGTTTTTCAGACCTGAATCCAATTGAACACATCTGGGACATCATGTCTTGCACCATCCACGAGCGTCACCACAGACTGCCCAGGAGTTGGCGGATGCTTTAGTCAAGGACTGGGAGGAGATCCCTCAGGAGACCATCCGCTGCCTCATCAGGAGCATGCCCAGGCATTGTAGGAAGATCATAGAGGCACGTGGAGGCCACACACACTACTGAGCATAATTTCCTTGTCTTGAGGCATTTCCACTGAAGTTGGATAAGCCTGTAACATTATCTTCCATTTTGATTTTGAGCATCACTCCAACTCCAGACCTCCGTGGGATATTAGTTATGATTTATACTGATCATTTTTAGGTTTTATTGTTCTCAGCACATTTCACTATGTAATAAATAAAGATTTACAACTGGAATATTTCATTCAGTGATATCTAGGATGTGGGATTTTAGTGTTCCCTTTATTTTTTTGAGCAGTGTATATATAGCTTATATTTCATACAGAGCTAGATAGCAGAATAGCCAATAATTCAATTGTCGGCATCTGTAAAATCATTACAGAACACGACAGGATATGAGTCATGGTTTACATACAGTAAACTATTGCATATCCGTTAGATTTATATATGTCCCTCACTAATAATGTTAGTTGTGTGAGTAAAATTTGGGAGCTGTAGGTGCTAAAGAATTAAATCACGAAAAAAATGGTGTGGGCTCTTGCGCAATTTTCTCAGCCAGAAAAGGAAAGCCAGTGACTGAAGGCAGATGTTTATAGCCTAGAGAGGGAACATGGTTATTGCCCTCCCTGGCCACAAGCATCTGCCCCCGGTCACCCCAGAAAAGGCGCCTCTGTAAGATGCACCTATTCCGGCACTTAGCCTTTCTCTTTCCACTGCCATCTAGCTGTGGCATATGGGGCAATAAGGGGTTAATATCACCTTGCTATTGTAAGGTGACATTAAGCCCAGGTAATAATGGAGAGGTGTCAATAAGACACCTATCTATTATTAATCCAATAGTATGAAAGGGTTAAAAAAATACACACATGCAGAATAAAGTATTTTAATGAAAAAATTAAACACACAGGTTTTCCATCTTTATTGCACTCTTAATAGAAGCGAAGCCCTCATTCTTCTAGAAAAAATAAAAAATAGAAAAGCAAAAATATCCCATACCGGTCCGCCGTACAGTCAAGTCCCACGCTGCAATCCATCTGACAGGGTTAAATAGTTTACAACCGGGAGCAGTGCTAATGCTACCACCCCGGCTGTAAACCACTAAGTAATCAATGAAAAGCTGCCTGCGTAGCCTCCCCACTTGACCGGACATGAACTCATTAGCATGGGAAAGTTTCTGATCATTTTCCCACGCTGTCAGTTCACCACGGGTCAGGCAGGGAGACTGCGCGTGCTCAGTGACATCAGCGGTAGTCACTGAGGCTGCGCAGACTCCCCGCCTGATGCGGTGAATTTGACAATGTACTATTTTTTTTTTTAATTAATAAATTACTTTTATTCACTATTGTATACGTTTTATGTTTAGTTTAGGTTTAATACAAGAAAAAATTAATGTTTCACTAATATATATATATATTTTCATTAGTTTCCATTATCTTTGGGGTCGTGGTATGTCCATCAGTGTCAGTGCCATCGGTGGTGTTCGTTTTGAGTATGGCTATCTTCTGGGAAAGGATATTTCCGTCTTATTCTAGGAGAAGAATTGAAGAATATGGGAGTGGTAGTTTCCCATCCCTTCTACATAATTCAATAATTGTTTGGACTTTATGAAATAATACATTTACCATACTATATTTATGATATAAATGTTTATACATTTTGTCGGTTTTATATTATGTATGTACTATTTGAGATGACCGGTTATTGTATGTGTTATTCTGTATTATTTGTACTTCCAATGCAATGGTTCTTTAATATTTACCATACTACCATAGCTTTATCATGTTTGCATTGTGTATAGGGGGTTTCTTAAGATGCTTTAAGAATTTTGGTGTTTTCTTTTATTCACCATTAATTAATTCAAGGGTTTAATTGTGTCCTTTGGATTTTATTAAAGTATTCCTTCCGGGCACTCTTCTCCTTTTTTCTTTCTCTTCTTCTTGTATTGTTTTTCACATCCTATCTATAATATATGCACCTCTGTGGATGCGTCAGTCTATTTAATTTATCTCCTTGCATATTCCCGCACTAATTACGGCCACTTTAATTTATTATATATTTATATGCACGCTGTTATGAAAGGCAATTCAGTACCACAATGGACATAGTGGTCAGAGCACATACAGTGATCTGACAATAACCCCAAATCATAGAACGAGCTCTGAGACGTGGGAACTCTGCAGACCGCAATCCCTAATCCTCTCCAAACAACACTAGAGGCAGCCGTGGATTGCGCCTAACTCTGCCTATGCAACTCGGCACAGCCTGAGAAACTAACTAGCCTGAAGACAGAAAATAAGCCTACCTTGCCTCAGAGAAATACCCCAAAGGAAAAGGCAGCCCCCCACATATAATGACTGTGAGTTAAGATGAAAAGACAAACGTAGAGATGAAATAGATTCAGCAAAGTGAGGCCCGACTTTCTTAACAGAGCGAGGATAGAAAAGATAACTTTGCGGTCTACACAAAACCCTAAAGAAAACCACGCAAAGGGGGCAAAAAGACCCTCCGTACCGAACTAACGGCACGGAGGTACACCCTTTGCATCCCAGAGCTTCCAGCAAAAAATTAGACAAGCTGGACAGAAAAAATAGCAAACAAATAGCAAAGAAGAACTTAGCTATGCAGAGCAGCAGGCCACAGGAATGATCCAGGGAAAAGCAAGTCCAACACTGGAACATTGACAGGAATCCAGGATCAAAGCATTAGGTGGAGTTAAGTAGAGAAGCACCTAACGACCTCACCAGATCACCTGAGGGAGGAAACTCAGAAGCCGCAGTACCACTTCCCTCCACCAACAGAAGGTCACAGAGAGAATCAGCCGAAGTACCACTTGTGACCACAGGAGGGAGCTCTGCCACAGAATTCACAACAGTACCCCCCCTTAAGGAGGGGTCACCGAACCCTCACCAGAGCCCCCAGGCCGACCAGGATGAGCCACATGAAAGGCACGAACAAGATCGGGAGCATGGACATCAGAGGCCAAAACCCAGGAATTATCTTCCTGAGCATAACCCTTCCATTTAACCAGATACTGGAGTTTCCGTCTAGAAACACGAGAATCCAAAATCTTCTCCACAATATACTCCAATTCCCCCTCCACCAAAACCGGGGCAGGAGGATCAACAGATGGAACCATAGGTGCCACGTATCTCCGCAACAATGACCTATGGAATACGTTATGTATGGAAAAAGAATCTGGAAGGGTCAGACGAAAAGACACAGGATTAAGAACCTCAGAAATCCTATACGGACCAATGAAACGAGGTTTAAACTTAGGAGAGGAAACCTTCATAGGAATATGACGAGAAGACAACCAAACCAGATCCCCAACACGAAGTCGGGGACCCACACGGCGTCTGCGATTAGCGAAACGTTGAGCCTTCTCTTGGGACAAGGTCAAATTGTCCACTACATGAGTCCAAATCTGCTGCAACCTGTCCACCGCAGTATCCACACCAGGACAGTCCGAAGACTCAACCTGTCCTGAAGAGAAAAGAGGATGGAACCCAGAATTGCAGAAAAATGGCGAAACCAAGGTAGCCGAGCTGGCCCGATTATTAAGGGCGAACTCAGCCAAAAGCAAAAAGGACACCCAGTCATCCTGATCGGCAGAAACAAAGCATCTCAAATATGTTTCCAAGGTCTGATTGGTTCGTTCGGTCTGGCCATTAGTCTGAGGATGGAAAGCCGAGGAAAAAGACAAGTCAATGCCCATCCTACCACAAAAGGCTCGCCAAAACCTTGAAACAAACTGGGAACCTCTGTCAGAAATGATATTCTCTGGAATGCCATGTAAACGAACCACATGCTGGAAGAACAATGGCACCAAATCAGAGGAGGAAGGCAATTTAGACAAGGGTACCAAATGGACCATCTTAGAAAAGCGATCACAGACCACCCAAATGACTGCCATCTTTTGAGAAACGGGAAGATCAGAAATAAAATCCATAGAGATATGTGTCCAAGGCCTTTTCGGGACCGGCAAGGGCAAAAGCAACCCACTGGCACGACAACAGCAGGGCTTAGCCCGAGCACAAATCCCACAGGACTGCACAAAAGTACGCACATCCCGCGACAGAGACGGCCACCAAAAGGATCTAGCCACTAACTCTCTGGTACCAAAGATTCCAGGATGACCAGCCAACACCGAACAATGAACTTCAGAGATAACTTTATTGGTCCACTTATCAGGGACAAACAGTCTCTCCGCTGGACAACGATCAGGTTTATTAGCCTGAAATTTTTGCAGCACCCGCCGCAAATCAGGGGAGATGGCAGACACAATTACTCCTTCCTTGAGGATACCCGCCGGCTCAGACAAACCCGGAGAGTCGGGCACAAAACTCCTAGACAGAGCATCCGCCTTCACATTTTTAGAGCCCGGAAGGTACGAAATCACAAAGTCAAAACGGGCAAAAAACAGCGACCAACGAGCCTGTCTAGGATTCAACCGCTTAGCAGACTCAAGATAAGTCAAGTTCTTATGATCAGTCAATACCACCACGCGATGCTTAGCTCCTTCAAGCCAATGATGCCACTCCTCGAATGCCCACTTCATGGCCAGCAACTCTCGGTTGCCCACATCATAATTTCGCTCAGCAGGCGAAAACTTCCTGGAAAAAAAAGCGCATGGTTTCATCACTGAGCAATCAGAACCTCTCTGCGACAAAACAGCCCCTGCTCCAATCTCAGAAGCATCAACCTCGACCTGGAACGGAAGAGAAACATCTGGTTGACACAACACAGGGGCAGAAGAAAAACGACGCTTCAACTCTTGAAAAGCTTCCACAGCAGCAGAAGACCAATTGACCAAATCAGCACCCTTCTTGGTCAAATCGGTCAATGGTTTGGCAATACTAGAAAAATTGCAGATGAAGCGACGATAAAAATTAGCAAAGCCCAGGAACTTTTGCAGACTTTTCAGAGATGTCGGCTGAGTCCAATCATGGATGCCTTGGACCTTAACAGGATCCATCTTGATAGTAGAAGGGGAAAAGATGAACCCCAAAAATGAAACCTTCTGCACACCAAAGAGACACTTTGATCCCTTCACAAACAAAGAATTAGCACGCAGGACCTGAAAAACTGTTCTGACCTGCTTCACATGAGACTCCCAATCATCCGAGAAGATCAAAATGTCATCCAAGTACACAATCAGGAATTTATCCAGGTACTCTCGGAAGATGTCATGCATAAAGGACTGAAACACTGATGGAGCATTGGCAAGTCTGAATGGCATCACTAGATACTCAAAATGACCCTCGGGCGTATTAAATGCAGTTTTCCATTCATCTCCTCGCCTGATACGCACCAGATTATACGCACCACGAAGATCTATCTTGGTGAACCAACTAGCCCCCTTAATCCGAGCAAACAAATCAGATAACAATGGCAAGGGGTACTGAAATTTAACCGTGATCTTATTTAGAAGGCGGTAATCTATACAAGGTCTCAGCGAACCATCCTTCTTGGCTACAAAAAAGAACCCTGCTCCTAATGGTGACGATGACGGGTGAATATGCCCCTTCTCCAGGGATTCCTTCACATAACTGCGCATAGCGGCGTGCTCAGGCACGGATAAATTAAACAGTCGACCTTTTGGGAATTTACTACCAGGAATCAAATTGATAGCACAATCACAATCCCTATGCGGAGGTAGGGCATCGGACTTGGGCTCATCAAATACATCCCGGTAATCAGACAAGAACTCTGGAACCTCAGAAGGGGTGGATGACGAAATTGACAGAAATGGAACATCACCATGTACCCCCTGACAACCCCAGCTGGACACCGACATAGATTTCCAATCTAATACTGGATTATGGGCTTGTAGCCATGGCAACCCCAACACGACCACATCATGCAGATTATGCAACACCAGAAAGCGAATAACCTCCTGATGTGCAGGAGCCATGCACATGGTCAGCTGGGTCCAGTATTGAGGCTTATTCTTGGCCAAAGGCGTGGCATCAATTCCTCTCAATGGAATAGGACACTGCAAGGGCTCTAAGAGAAACCCACAACGCTTAGCATACTCCAAGTCCATCAAATTCAGGGCAGCGCCTGGATCCACAAATGCCATGACAGAATACGATGACAAAGAGTAGATCAAGGTAACAGACAGAAGAAATTTTGACTGTACTGTACCAATGGTGGCAGACCTAGCGAACCGCTTAGTGCGCTTAGGACAATCAGAGATAGCATGAGTGGAATCACCACAGTAGAAACACAGCCCATTCAGACGTCTGTGCTCTTGCCGTTCAACTCTGGTCAAAGTCCTATCGCACTGCATAGGCTCAGGTTTAAGCTCAGGTAATACCGCCAAATGGTGCACAGATTTACGCTCACGCAAGCGTCGACCGATCTGAATGGCCAAAGACATAGACTCATTCAAACCAGCAGGCATAGAAAATCCCACCATGACATCCTTAAGGGCTTCAGAGAGACCCTTTCTGAACATAGCTGCCAGCGCAGATTCATTCCATTGAGTGAGCACGGACCACTTTCTAAATTTCTGACAATATACCTCTATCTCATCCTGACCCTGACAAAGAGCCAGCAAATTTTTCTCTGCCTGATCCACTGAATTAGGTTCATCGTACAGCAATCCGAGCGCCAGGAAAAATGCATCGATATTACTCAATGCAGGATCTCCTGGCGCAAGAGAAAATGCCCAGTCCTGAGGGTCGCCGCGCAAAAAAGAAATAACAATCAAAACCTGTTGAACTGGATCACCAGAGGAGCGAGGTTTCAAGGCCAGAAATAACTTACAATTATTTTTGAAACTCAGAAACTTAGTTCTATCTCCAAAAAACAAATCAGGAATAGGAATTCTTGGTTCTAACATAGATTTCTGATCAATAGTGTCTTGAATCTTTTGTACTCTTGCCTAGAGCTGATCCACAGATGAAGACAGACTTCTAATGTCCATTGCTACACCTGTGTACTGAACCACCCAAATGTCTAGGGGAAATAAAAGGCAAAACACAGTGCAAAGAAAAAAAAATGGTCTCAGAACTTCTTTTTTCCCTCTATTGAGAATCATTAGTACTTTTGGCTTCCTGTACTGTTATGAAAGGCAATTCAGTACCACAATGGACTAGAGGTCAGAGCACATACAGTGATCTGACAATAACCCAAAATCATAGAACGAGCTCTGAGACGTGGGAACTCTGCAGACCGCAATCCCTAATCCTCTCCAAACAACACTAGAGGCAGCCGTGGATTACGCCTAACTCTGCCTATGCAACTCGGCACAGCCTGAGAAACTAACTAGCCTGAAGATAGAAAATAAGCCTACCTTGCCTCAGAGAAATACCCCAAAGGAAAAGGCAGCCCCCCACATATAATGACTGTGAGTTAAGATGAAAAGACAAATGTAGAGATGAAATAGATTCAGCAAAGTGAGGCCCGACTTTCTTAACAGAGCGAGGATAGAAAAGATAACTTTGCGGTCTACACAAAACCCTAAAGAAAACCACGCAAAGGGGGCAAAAAGACCCTCCATACCGAACTAACGGCACGGAGGTACACCCTTTGCGTCCCAGAGCTTCCAGCAAAAAATTAGACAAGCTGGACAGAAAAAATAGCAAACAAATAGCAAAGAAGAACTTAGCTATGCAGAGCAGCAGGTGTTGTGAGTTCTGTTTTTGGGCTCCCTCTGGTGGTTACTGATGGTACTGGGTGACTTGTCTTTCCTGGGTTTCTGGGTTCCACCTGTTCCATCAGCATATGGGAGTTTCCTATTTAACCTGGCCTTGCTGGCATTTCTTCGCCGGTTATCAATGTATCCAGTGTGTCTTGTTACCTCTGCTCCCTGCTCCTAGAACCTTCTGGTCAAGCTAAGTTTGGATTTTCCTGTTTTGGTGTTTTGCTTTATTTGGTTTTTAGTCCAGCCTGCAGATATGTGATTCTTGCTGCTGATTGCTCTAGTGGGCTGAAATTGCTCCTCATGTACCATGAGTTGGCACATGAGTTCAAGTAATTTCAGGATGGTTTTTTGAAGGGTTTTTCGCTGACCGCGCAGTTCACTTTTGTATCCTCTGCTATCTAGCTTTAGCGGGCCTCATTTTGCTGAAACTGTTTTCATACTGCGTATGTGCTTTCCTCTCATTTCACCGTCATTATATGTGGGGGGCTGCTATTTCTGTGGGGGATTTCTCTGGAGGCAAGAGAGGTCTGTGTTTCTACTAATAGGGAAAGTTAGATCTTCGGCTGGAGCGAGACGTCTAGGATCATCGTAGGCACGTTCCCCGGCTACTTTTATTTGTGTGTTAGGTTCAGGGTCGCGGTCAGCTCAGGTTCCATC
This sequence comes from Ranitomeya imitator, assembly GCF_032444005.1. Taxonomy (NCBI): domain Eukaryota; kingdom Metazoa; phylum Chordata; class Amphibia; order Anura; family Dendrobatidae; genus Ranitomeya; species Ranitomeya imitator. Next base: position 415,306,990 of record NC_091286.1, on the reverse strand, counting down.
GCCCTAGAGCTTGTTTGTATCTGTGCTTGTCCTTGGGTGATCCCCTGCCATTGGGATCATGACAAGCAGGCCACAGGAATGATCCAGGGAAAAGCAAGTCCAACACTGGAACATTGACAGGAAGCCAGGATCAAAGCATTAGGTGGAGTTAAGTAGAGAAGCACCTAACGACCTCACCAGATCACCTGAGGGAGGAAACTCAGAAGCCGCAGTACCACTTCCCTCCACCAACAGAAGCTCACAGAGAGAATCAGCCGAAGTACCACTTGTGACCACAGGAGGGAGCTCTGCCACAGAATTCACAACAGCACGCTCCGGATTTGCATGAAATTGCAGTAGCATTATTCTGGGGTACCGGTATGTGTAAAGTCTCTGTTTCACTTGCAGTGAGATTTCCCCATGTAAGCACTTTATATTATGCTTCCTTTTCCCTGGACTCCTGAGAGGCGATGCGCATGCGCTTGCTGTCAATCCTCCGTACACTTCCTACGGCGCCTGCCAGGGACTTGCATGTGTTCCACCACATGCGGTCCTCTTGGCGCAAGTCAGGAAGTGTTCTTTTGTCACGGAGTATTCTGATGGCCGCATGTGCCGTTGAGCCCTCGTTGGACTTCCGCTCAGCAATTTTTTTTCTTCACTGCCGACATCCTCATTGGTTACGGCCCCATATAAAGAAACCCTCCTTACCCCTATAGTCACGCCAAGAACAAGAAGCAGAGGGTGAAACGTGTGTTGGGGCGCCAGAGGAGAGCATCCATTAGACCTGCACGGTTTGGGTAAGGTGTTGGGTTGATGACTATGCATTTGTATGGACGGGCTCTTTCCAGGGTATTACCTTGGCTCTCACACTAGGACGGATCAGTTTATTGTCATTGGTACGCTGCTTGGCACTTTCTATACCTTCTCATAATATGTGTCCTGTGGTTGTGATTAGTGCTATAGGTTTAATATGGTTGGGTTTCATCTGCTTTAAAATGTTCCTTTTCTTTGCCCACTAATAGTGGTATTGTCTATATTTATTGATTTATTTATCTATACGTGCAGGGTTTTGTTGGATGTTCCCCGCTGATTTGGGGTATCTGTTCGTGTTTTAATATTTGAGTGGTCTTTTGGATCTTTTATATTACATTAATAAATGTTATATTTTAAATGATCTTGTGATTGGTGAGCTTCATTGAGCTAGCAACTTAATTGCTGCTGCTTTGGTTGTATTCTATTCTAACCTGTCAGTGTTATTTTACTGTACACCGCACCGAATTTCTGACTTTTTGAAAGGACATCGGTGCGTATTTCTCGGAAGTCACTCTGATGGTCCGTGTGGTGTGCTAGTTTTTCTCGCACTCATAGACTTTCATTGGCAAGTCTCACCCGATATACGGTGAAAATCGTAGCATGCTGCGATTTCACTTGCACGTATAATAGGGCCGAGAAAAAAACTGATAATCGGAGCTGCCCCATAGATTAACATTGGTCTGAGTCCTATGCGATTTTTTCTCACATAGCACTTGTCGTTATTGCTCTATAGTGTGACTCCGGCCTAACACACAGAGAAACCTTACCGTGGCAAATTAACAAATAAATTCCCAATATTCTGTAGGAAGTTCTCACTTCAGGGAAGATGTAGGACAATTTCTGGACAATTTAGATTGAACTGATTTGTTATCCATTCATATACATTGGTTAATTCATTCCTTAGATATTGAGATTGCTATAATTACCGGATATACTCGAGTATAAGCTGACCCCCCTAATTTTTCCACAAAAAACTGGGAAAACTTAATGACTCGAATATAAGCCTAGGGTGGAAAATGCAGCAGCTACCGGTAAATGTCAATAGTAAAAATAGATACCAATAAAAGAAAAATTAATTGAGACATCAGTAGGCTAAGTGCTTTTGAATATCCATATTGAATCAGGAGCCCCATAAAAAGCTCCATAAAGTTTGATGGGCCCCATAAAGGGTAATAAGGGCCCCATAAGATGCTCCATAGAGATATTTGCCCTATATAGTGCTGCACAAACGTTATGGCCCCATAAGATGCTCCATACAGTCACTTGCCCCATATAGTGCTGCACAAGTGTTATGGCCCCATAAGATGTTCCATACAGTCACTTGCCCCATATAGTGCTGCACAAGCGTTGTGGCCCCATAGATGTTCCATACAGTCACTTGCCCATATAATGCTGCACAAGCGTTATGGCCCCATAAGATGCTCCATACAGTCAATTGCCCCATATAATGCTGCACAAGCGTTATGGCCCCATAAGATGCTCCATACTGTCACTTGCCCCATATAGTGCTGCACAAGCGTTATGGCCCCATAGATGCTCCATACAGTCACTTGCCCCATATAATGCTGCACAAGCGTTATGGCCCCATAAGATGCTCCATACAGTCACTTGCCCCATATAGTGCTGCACAAGCGTTATGGCCCAATAAGATGCTCCATACAGTCACTTGCCCCATATAGTGCTGCACAAGCGTTATGGCCCCATAGATGCTCCATACAGTCACTTGCCCCATATAATGCTGCACAAGCGTTATGGCCCCATAAGATGCTCCATACAGTCACTTGCCCCATATAGTGCTGCACAAGCGTTATGGCCCCATAAGATGCTCCATACAGTCACTTGCCCCATATAGTGCTGCACAAGCGTTATGGCCCCATAAGATGCTCCATACAGTCACTTGCCCCATATAGTGCTGCACAAGCGTTATGGCCCCATAAGATGCTCCGTACAGTCACTTGCCCCATATAGTGCTGCACAAACATTATGACCCCATAAAATGCTCCGTACAGTCACTTGCCCCATATAGTGCTGCACAAATGTTATGGCCCCATAAGATGCTCCGTACAGTCACTGCCCCATATAGTGCTGCACAAGCGTTATGGCCCCATAAGATGCTCCATACAGTCACTTGCCCCATATAGTGCTGCATAAGCATTATGGCCCCATAAGATGCTCCATACAGTCACTTGCCCCATATAGTGCTGCACAAACATTATGGCCCCATAAGATGCTCCGTACAGTCACTTGCCCCATATAGTGCTGCACAAACGTTATGGCCCCATAAGATGCTCCGTACAGTCACTTGCCCCATATGCTTTTGCTGCCATAAAAAAAAAATCACATACTCACCTCTCTTCGCTCAGGACCCCCGGCACTTTCAATAGTTACCTGCTCCTCGTTCCGGTGCGGCTCCGTCTTCAGCACTGACATTCAGCAGAGGGCGCGCACTGACCACGTCACCGCGCTCTCTGACCTGAGCGTCACAGCCAGAGGACGCTGAAGACAGAGCCGCACCGGAACGAGGAGCGGTAAATATCGCGCAGCGCAGCACTCCCCTCCCCGCATACTCACCTACTGCTGGTGCGGTCCCTGCACGTCCCTGCTGCAACTTCTTCCTGTATTGAGTGGTCACAGTTGCCGCTCATTACAGTAATGATTATGCGGCTCCACCTCTATGGGAGGTGGAGCCGCATATTCATTACTGTAATGAGCGGTGCCATGTGACCGCTCAGTACAGGAAGAATCTGCAGCGCTGGAAGAAGCAGGGACGTGCAGGCACCGCGTCAGGAGTAGGTGAGTATAATTAGACAGCCCCCACTCCCCCTCCCCTGCCGACCCCCAGGTATGACTCGAGTATAAGCCGAGAGGGGGACTTTCAGCCCCAAAAAATGGGCTGAAAATCTCGGCTTATACTCGAGTATATATGGTAGAAAGCTACAATTCTAACCAGGGCTCCAAAGTGAAGCTTAAATTTAAAGGGGTTATCCAGTCCAAACCGATAAATCTGCAGTCACTCTGTAACTGCGGACTTATGAATGCCCCTAGCACATGCACTGTGCGCTGCAGAAATTTACTGGTTTCTGAGACATGATGAGAGGGTATGTATGAGTTATACATACTCCAGGCTAGTTGGCGTGGCCTCGCTTCCATACACTTGTATGGAGAAAGGCTGTGCCCTCTAGTTGGCCACTCCCACTGGACAGCAGGGTCAGTAGTCCCGGCGGGGCCTCACTCAAGTGTATGGAGCGAGGCCACGCCCACTAGACAGACATAATGCATACATACCCTACGGTCCCTGCTCACAAAACCAACGAATCCCAGTAGCGCTAGGGGGATTCATAAGTCTGCAGTCACACAGAGTGACTGCAGATTTATCAATTTGGACCGGACAACCCCTTTAATCTCAGTCCAGATAGTAACAGAAGCATAGCTCACAAGCTTACATATTGGTACTTGTTCCCATGTTCAGTATTTGGTCAGCATTTGAAGTGGTGACGTGATTCTACCATAATTTTCCTTTGATTGTTCCACTCCTAGTTTTGATTTACAAATACTGAGGTAAAATCCTGACCAAATACTAAAAGTGTGAACGGGGCCTTAAAGAAATCAGCTATATGCCACATGCACAAGCTCAGTATTTGGTCAGCATTTTACATCGCGATTTGTAAGCCAAAACCAGGAGTGGAACAAGCAGAGGAAAAGTATAATAGAAACTCATCACTAATTCTGTATTTATCACCCACTCCTGGTTTTGGCTTACAAATACTGAGGTAAAAAACTGACCAAATACTGAAAATGTGAACATATCCATAGGCTGTGACTAAGATGCAAACAAGTTATTTACTATAATTTCATATATCCATGTTTCCCTAAAGAATGCTCAACATAAGGACACTGGATTTGTTATAGTAAGGTAAGGTTTAGACAAATGCTAATTTTATCGGGCCAGTCATGTCCGCACATTTTTGATGTGTCTGAGCCCAAGTTCAGCTCCATGACGGGCACAGGAGCCACCTGCCATTGTTTGCACAATGTTCAGTCTCACACTGCTTAAAGGGGTTGTCCAGTCTAAAATGATAAGTCTGCAGTTGCTCTGTGTGACTGCAGACTTATGAATTCCCCCCAAGCGCACTGTTATGATCTGGTGGCCTAGGAGCAGAATGAGACGGACTCTGGAGAAGGTGATCCCTGTACTGACCGCAAACCCTGAACCTAGCAGCGCAAATAGAAGTAGCCGTGGGGGGTACCTAACACTCCCTAGACCCCTCGGCACAGCCTAAGATCTAACTACCCTTAAAGACAGAAACAGGAAACCTATCTTGCCTCAGAGAAAATCCCCAAAGGATAGATAGCCCCCCACAAATATTGACTGTGAGAGGAGAGAGAAATAACATACGCAGATATGAAATCAGATTTTAGCATAGGAGGCCATACTAGCTAAAAAGAAAGAATAGAACAGAGTACTATGCGGTCAGTATAAAAACACTAGAAAATATCCACCGCAGAAAATACGGATCACCACATCTGGCTAAAGACATGGGAGGTATATCTGCATCTCCAGAGAAATAGCTAGGCTGCAAAAAATCCTTCACAGACAAAGCTGGACAAGACAAAAACATGAAAATGCACAGAACTTTAAGGTTCACAGCAGGTGGACAGCAAAAACAAAGCCAGGACTTATCTTGGTAGAAAAGCACAGCAAACTGGAGAGACCAGCAGGGAAGTGAATCCTTCCAGAACAATGGACAACTGGCACTGACCTGCAAAGCTATATACCCCAGTCAGCTCCGCAATTAGTAGATACACCTGTCCACTCCTGCAGTCCAGGCACAACTGCATTACCCTCTACAACCACCGGAGGGAGCCCAAAAGCTGAATTCACAACAGCGCACCCACTGTGTGCTGCAAGGATTTACCAGTTTCTGAGCTAGAACGGTGGTGATATATGCAATATGCATATTCACGGTCAGAATCTGACTAGTGGGAGCAGCCTAGCTTCATACACTTGTTTTGAGAGAGGATGCGCCCACTGAGCGGCTGGGTAACTGGACAGGGTGGGGCCTCACTCAATACAAGTGTACGGAGTTAGGCTGCACCCACTAGTCGGGTTCTGGACGGGAGTATGTATAACGCATATGTACCTACCAGTCCCAAGCCGGCGAATCCTCGCAGTGCACAGTCCATTTGCTGGGGGGATTCATAGGTTTGCAGTCACATAGAGCAACTGCAGATTTATAATTTTAGACTGGACAATCCCTTTTACATTAGTCAGTGTGTTGTCTGAATGCAGTCCACTGCACACATGGACAGCATACTGAATGGAAATACTGAAGCCTCAATCAGATGGCCATGAATCACATATGTGTTCTAACCATAATTTTCGTGTACCTGGTATAATTTCTGGAGCTGTTAAAGTGTCCCCAAAAATAAATTACTGAGACATGTTCATTTTTTATACAAATCGGGGGTGAAAATTACCTGTACAAGTATATGGGTCTTGAGAAATATGAAGAAAAAGAAATAGTGGCACTCACCAGGTCCAGGTCTGGACCCGTTGAAGCGCAGTCAGCGCGAAATGGCCATCGTCCTGTTTGCTCCTTGCAGCTTCGTGTACACCCGCCACCCTAGAGGTATGTACTCACCCCACTAAGTGGGAGAATAAAAGGACTTTTAAACGCGTCGCTTGGGGAGTGCCACTATTTCTTTTTCTTCATATTTCTCATTATGGATTACTTTTTGTTTGAGCACCGCAGTGCGAGTTGAAACCACCACCGCTTCATGGTCACATGAGATATTGGCTTGTGCAGCATTTTGTCCTACCATCCATCAAATATCGCCTTACCTAGTGCCGTTCAATTTTTTTTTCTTTTTTTGTGAAGTATATGGGTCTGTAGAGATCACAGACAACACATGGATGCCAACTGTGTGCAATCCGTGTGATGTTCATAATTAACATTGCAAATTATAGGAGATGATTTGCATTTTTTTTTTCCTTTTTTTTAAATCACTGGTGAAACACCGATGTTAAAAACTGAAATGCTATCCAAATGATGATGAAAATCTGAAGAAAAACACTGATGAACAACAGTCTGTGCTTTAACGTATGAGAACAATCACAGACATCTGAATAGGGCCCAATGCTGCCAATTTACTGCAAATCGTTGGTGACCTTTTGTATGGTATGATTTTACTTTGACGCTTAATTCGTAGTCTATACGTTGTTTGCATAGTGCATATTACTGTCTACATTAACTTAGAATTATTGCTGTTTGGTGGTTTGCCAGTTTTCAAGGAAACTAGTCTGCTTAATGCAACATGACAATAAAAAGAAATCCAACCTGTATATCTCAAATAACAATACTGACTGCATTGGCATTTTGCTTTTAACCTAACAAAACATTTCTAACACTCAGTGATTATGTTTAACCCCTTAATGACCGCAGATACGCCTTTTAACAGCGGCAATTAAGGGCACTTATTCCTCAGAGCTGCTTTCTAATGGCACTGAGAAATAAGGGTATAGCGCCCCCCAGCATTAAAAGATCTCTGGGGCCTTGGCTACCAGTGGTAGCTGAGACCCTAGCACATCAGAGGAAAAAGATATGGGGTTCCCCGAAATCTCCCGGTACCTCCGCCATCTCTGGGCCCTCCTGCTCCATCCCCCGGCACTACATATCATTTACCTGGATGAAAAGGGGGGGTGCATGTGTGCCTGCCGAGATCTGCCAGCCGGTACCCGGCAACAATAGGAGATTCTTCCTATTAGTTCATTTTGATCACTGTGATAGGGTCTATCACAGTGATAAAAAAAAAATAGAAAATCACCCCCTTAGTTACATAAAAATAATATTTTTTTTTTTCATTTTTACCATTCTTTGCAGTTAGGGTTAGGGCTAGAGTTGGGGTTAGGGTTGGGGTTATGGTTGTGGTTAGAGTTGTGTTGGAGTTAGGGCTGTATTGGGTTTAGGGTTGTGTCGGGCTTAGGGTTGGGGTTAGGGCTGCATTGGAGTTATTGCTGTATTAGGGTTAGGGTGACCAGAAAAGGTCAATGTGCCTAATTTTACCCTCAATGTGTCATTAGTGTATGGTCAATGTGCCCAATTTTACCCTTAGTGTGTCATTAGTGTATGGTCAGTGTGTCCGATTTTACACTTAGTGTGTCATCAGTGTTTTTCACGAATGGATAAATAAATTACAAAGCTTCTCCTATACTTTGCAATGTTAAGAAACACCGTGAAGAAACAATGACATGTTAACAGACTCACAGATGATAGCGTGTACGTGTTGTATCTGAAAAAAAAATGTATACAACATCTACCTATTTTGGGGGGGGGGCCTAAGAAACAGTACAGCCATTCCCAGGCATAAAATGTCAGAATGTTTAATGGCTCATTTTATATACATTTTAAGGAATTATTCACATTTTGAGACTACTTTTATTAAAAGAATATTGAATTATTCCTAGAATGAGGAGTTTAGTGCCTGAGAATGATGTTGCGGCTTCTGATTGGTCGCGTGGCGGTCACATGGGCGGCACGCGACCAATCAGAAGCCGCGACGTCATTCTCAGGCACTAAACTCCTCATTCTAGGAATTTAGGACCTGAGGAATGACGTCGCGGCTTCTGATTGGTCACGTGGCGGTCACATGGGCGGCACGCGACCAATCAGAATCCGCGACGTCATTCTCAGGTCCTAAACGCGCTCATTTTAAACAAAGAAGCCTGCCGGTTACCCGCGTTGATGTCCAGGGGCCGCCGGAGAGGTGAATATATCACTATTTTTTATTTTAATTCTTTATTTTACACCTCACTATGGATCCGATACCGATACCCGATACCACAAAAGTATCGGATCTCGGTATCGGAATTCCGATACCGCAAGTATCGGCCGATACCCGATACTTGCGGTATCGGAATGCTCAACACTACTCAGCACACATTTCACCACACATACACCAACCTCGCCACATAAAAGTCGAAACACAATAGTCGCCGCTCAAAACTCGCCACGCACAAAACTCGCAACATGCAAAAACTAGGCTCACGCAAAACTCGCCACAAGTGCAAAACTCACCTCATGGAAAACTCGCCACACGCAAAACTTGCACACGTGGAAAAATTGCCACATGCGCAAAAGTTGCAACACATGCAAAAGTTGCCTCACACAAAACTTGCACATATTCAAAAGGCACCACACATAAAACTCGCCACGCGCAAAACTCACCATGCACAAAACTTGCTGCACACAACTTGCTACACTAACCTGTCACATGCAACTTGACACACAAAAAGTTGCTACACGCATGTTGCCACACAAAACTCATCTCACAAAAATCGCTACATGCATGTCGCCACATGCAACTCAACACACACAACTTGACAAACGAAACTCGCCCTAAAACACACACAAGTCTGGTATTATCCTTCAAAAATAAAAATATTAATAACCAGACAAACTACAAGAGCAACAAATGTACCATATAGGAAATACGGCAGCTGTCAATCACATGACCTGTCTATTATGTGTATGTGTGAGCTAATATATACTGCCAGGGGGAGGTGTTATGGTCTGGTGATTATGGAGCGACATGAGACTAGCTCTGAGCAGGTGGTATCTATACTGACCGCAGACCCTAAGCTCAACACACAACTAGAAGCAGCCGTGGATTGCTCCTAACGCTCCCTAGACAACTCGTCACAGCCTAAGAGCTAGCTACCCCTAAAGATAGAAGCAGGAAAACTATCTTGCCTCAGAGAAAATCCCCAAAGGAAAGACAGCCACCCACATGTAATGACTGTGAGAGGAGAAGGAAATGACATACGTAGTATGAAACAAGATTGAGCACAGGAGGCCACTTCTAGCTAAAAAGGAAAGTACAGAAAAGAGCTCTGTGCGGTCAGTAGAAAAAACTAGAAAAAGTCCACCGCAGAGAAATGCAAAAATCTCCACACCTACTAAAGGTGTGGAGGGCAAACTCTGCTGCCGAGAGCTTCCAGTTTAGCTAAATAGATCCATACTGATACACTGGACAAATGAGCAAAAAACAAGACAGTACAAAACAACAAGTCCACAATAAGTGAACTGCAAAGGACATGGAAAGACTTAGCTTTGCAAAACTTGGTCAGAGTGTCAGGACAATCCAAAGAGCAATGACTCCAGGCAGAGACAATTGACAACTGGCATTGAATGAGGGCTAAGGCCAGACTAATATAGCCGAGCCCAAAAGACAATCAAAGGAAACAGCTGAGAAGCTAAATCCAAGAAGCAGTCATACCACTAAAGACCACAGGAGGAGCCCAAGAACAGAACTCACAAAAATACTACTTACAACCAAGAACGGAATTCACAACAGGGAGGGCTTCCTGTTGGCTGGGGATTTATCAGGCTGCCAATTTATCTTACAAATACTGAGGTAAATATACTGAGCAAATAACGTGTGAACGAGGTCTAATACAGGAGATGACACAGGTATATACTATATACATGAGGAGATGACACACAGATATATACTATATACAGGAGAGATGACACACAGGTATATACTATATAGAGGAGGAGATGACATACAGGTACATACTATATACAGGAGGAGATGACATACAGGTGTATACTATATACAGGAGGAGATGACACACAGGTATATACTATATACAGGAGCAGATGACCTACAGGTATATACTATATACAGGAGGAGATGACATACAGGTATATGCTATACATAGAAGATGACATACAGGTATATACTATATACAGGAGGAGATGACACACAGATATATACTATATACAGGGGAGATGACACACAGGTATATACTATATACAGGAGGAGATGACATACAGGTATATACTATATAAAGAAGGAGATGACATACAGGTATATACTATATATAGGAGGAGATGACATACAGGTATATACTATATACAGAGGAGATGACACACAGCAGGTACATACTATATACAGGGGAGATGACATACAGGTATATACTATATACAGGAGATGACATACAGGTGTATACTATATATAAGGGAGATGACAAACATGTATATACTGAGGTGAAAATGAGAGGTGTGAGGTGAAAATGAAAAGGTGTGAGTGCAAAATGAGAGGAGTGAGGGAAAATAGTGGAGTGATCGGAAAATGACAGATGTGAGGTCGAAATGACAAGTGTTAGGGGGGAATGAGAGCAGTGAGGGAGAAAATGAGAGATGTGAGGGGGAAAATTAAAGATGTGATTGGGAAAATGAGAGGCGTGATGGGAAAATAAGAGAAGTGAGGTGCTCTAACTAACCACAGATATTTACTATGCCCAGGCAACGCCGGGCTCTTCAGCTAGTCTATATATATATATAATTGTCTAAGGGGTACTTCCGTCTGTCTGTCTTTCTGTCTGTCGGCAACTTCCGTCACGGAAATCCCGTGTCGCTGATTGGTCTCGCCAGCTGCCTGTCATGGCTGCCACGACCAATCAGCGATGGGCACAGTCCGATTAGTCCCTCCCTACTCCCCTGCAGTCAGTGCCCGGCGCCCGCATACTCCCTTCCACTCAGTGGCGGATTATCAGAGGGTCAATATGGGAGGTAGCCCAGGGCCCAGGTGTGTGAGGGGGCCCTGGGCTACCGCACAGATTGACCCTCTGCTAATCCGCCCAAGTGTGACTGCCCGCCGGCATTTATGTGCCCCCGGACCCGGTGGGCAGAGAGAGGGGGCCCGCATCGGGCCCCTTCTCATCTGCTCACCAGGCCCCTTCCGGTGCTGCGGCGGTTTCCTATTGACGTGCGGGCGCACGCCCGCACGTCGATAGTTAACAACAGCTGCCAGCCAATTGGTGGCTGGCAGCTGAAGTCAGCCGCAGGCGCAGCGCACAAGTCGCCGGTGTCTGACATCATTGTCAGTCGCCGGCGAGTGTGCGCTGCTGGAGGGAGCTCGCCGCTGGAGCGCACAGGTCAGGTGAGGAGACTCTGTTTGTTTTTTTGTTTTGTTTTTGATAATGGTGGACACACTGGGGGCAATGCTGGAGGACACACTGGGGCAGATGATTGCTGGAGACCCTGGGCAATTCTGGAGACACTGGGGTAGATTGATGGACACACTGGGGCAATGCTGGAGGACACACTGGGGCAGATTGCTGGAGAAACTGCGGCAGATTGCTGGAGACACTGGAGCAATGCTGGAGACACTGGGGAAATGCTGGAGACACTGGGGCAGATTGCTGGAGACACTGGGGCAATGCTGGAGACACTGGAGCAATGCTGGAGACACTGGGGCAATGCTGGAGAACACTGGGGCAGATTGCTGGGGACACTGAGGCAATGCTGGAGACACTGGGGCAATGCTGGATACACTGGGGCAATGCTGGATACACTGGGGCAGATTGCTGGAGACACTGGGGCAGATTGCTGGAGACACTGGGGCAGATTGCTGGAGACACTGGGGCAATGCTGGAGACACTGGGGCAATGCTGGAGACACTGGGGCAATGCTGGATACACTAGGGCAATGCTGGAGACACTAGGGCAATGCTGGACACACTGGGGCAAATTGCTGGACACACTGTCTGGGGGTAATGCTGGACACACTGGGGCAATATGCTGGACATACTGGGGCAGATTGCTGGACACACTGTCTGGGGGCAATGCTGGACACACTGGGGCAGATTGCTGAACACACTGTCTGGGGCAATGCTGGACACCCTGGGGCAATATACTGGACATACTGAGGCAGATTGCTGGACACACTAGGGGTAATATGCTGGACACACTGGGGCAGATTGCTGGACACACTGGGGCAGATTGCTGGACACACTGGGGGCAATATTTTGGAGACACTGTCTGGGGGCAATGCTGGACACACTGGGGCAGATTGCTGGACACTGGGGCAATATGCTGGACACACTGGGGCAGATTGCTGGACACACTGGGGGTAATATGCTGGACACACTGGGGCAGATTGCTGGACACACTGGGGGCAGGACTGGAGGCATGGGCAGAATGTAGGCACGGGGCATGATTGGAGACACGGGGCAGGATTGGATCATGGGGCAGGATGGATAAGATGGAGACAGATGGGGCAGGATGGGGAGATCATATGGGGTAGAATGGATACTCATGAGTGCAGGATGCGAGAACATATGGCTGGAGCCAGGAATGAGACACACGGGGCTAGGGTGGGGAATATTATTACCATAGGGGCTAATTAAGGGATATTATTACTGCAGTGATGTATTTATTTTATTTTTTGAGTATACTGTTTTAAATGGGGGGCGGTCCTGTTACTGTGCAGAGTGACACAATATCGCCTTTTTTTCTTCATGTGGTGTAATGTAGAAGTTGTGAAAAATTAAGTAATGTGTTCTGCAAGCGGAGCTCGAGATAACTGTGTTAATTCCTGCAGAAACGATTCCTGGCTGGAAGAAATGATGGCGGTCTGTGCTGGATGAAAGATGAAGGGCTTCACCTAGAGATGTCATTGGTGAGTCAGTGTTGCCTATACATTGACACTATACACTGTATACTATATACAGAGGTCCTGTGTACAATATCACCAGTGATCACTGTATTACTTATACATTATATACAGAGCTCTACACAGACACTGCATACTAAGTACAGATCTCCTGTGAATACTGGCACTTATGGTGATAGTATTGTGTTTTTTGTTTTTTTTGATTACTGATCAGTATTGCAGTATTCAGTCACTATGTGGTGGTAATATGTGGTCAGGAAATGGTGCAGTGGTATTTGTCCCTTGTATGTGCTATTTGGTCACCAAGTAGTGGTAATAAGTGGTCTTGACATGGTGCGGTGGTATTTGTTCCTTGTATGTGATATTATTCGATCACTGTGGTTGTAATTTGTGGTCTTGACATGGTGCGGTGGTATTTGTTCCTTGTATGTGATATTATTCGATCATTGTGGTTGTAATTTGTGGTCTGGTCATGGTGCGGTGGTATTTGTTCCTTGTATGTGATATTATTGGTCAAAATATACCTAAATTGTATTGCAGATTTTAACAAATATTTAATAGGTTACAGTAAAGTAGGGCCCGGCCATTTTTCTGGAATAATCTGGTTCGGGTATATCATGACCCCCGTCACATGACCCCCGGGGCCCACAGTGTCTGAACAGCCCGGGGCCCTGGCTACCCTTAATCCACCCCTGCTTCCACTCACCGCTCACACAGGATTAATGCCAGCGGTAACGGGCCACAGGTACCGCACTCCGTAACCACTGCTATTAACCCTGTGTGACCAAGTTTTTACTATTGATGCTGTGTATACAGCATCAATAGTAAAAAGATCTAATTTTACAAAAAAAACCTTATTCTCACCCTCCGACGTGGCGCTGTCCTCGGCAGTGCAAGCGGCAGGTTCCAGTGCTAAGGATGCTATGTGAGAAGTACCTGCCATGATGTCACGGTCATGTGACCGCGACGTCATCACAGGTCCTGCGTTCATACCAACCCTGGGAACGGAAGCTGCCGCGTGCACCGCACACAGGCGCCAGGACTACAAGGGGCCCTCGGAAGGGGAGTATAAATTTATTTTTTAATTTAAGTCTTTTTTAACCTGTTACATACGTGGCTGGGCAATATACTACGTGGCTGGGCAATATACTACGTGACTGGGCAGTATACTACGTGTCTGTGCTGTATACTACATGTCTGTGCTGTATACTACGTGTCTGTGCTGTATACTACGTGGCTCTGTGCTGTATACTACGTTGCTGTGCAATATACTACGTGGCTCTGTGCTGTATACTACGTCACAGGGCAATATACTGCGTGACTGCGCAATATACTATGTGACTGGGCAATATACTACGTGACTGGGCAATACACTACGTGGCTGGGCAATATACTATGTGGCTGAACAATAGACTACATCGCTGAGCAATATACTACGTAGCTGGGCAATATACTACGTAGCTGGGCAATATACTACGTGGCTGGGCAATATACTATGTGGCTAGGCAATATACTACGTCGCTGGGCAATATACTACATCACTGGGCAATATACTACATCACTGGGCAATATACTACGTGGCTGGGCAATATACTACGTGGCTGGGCAATATACTACGTCACTGGGCAATATACTACATCGCTGGGCAATACACTACGTGGGCTGTGCAATATACTACGTGGACATACATATTCTAGAATACCCGAAGCGTTAGAATCGGGCCACCATCTAGTATATTTATATCAGTGATTTTACTGTATGTAAAATTTTGCAACATATTTCTATGTCAAGTACACTGCTCAAACTAAAACTTTACAAAGCACATAGTATAAGCTATTACCATAATGACTTTAAAAAGACCCAATTTATTCAGCATAGGGAATTTAAAAAATGTAATCATAAAATCAGACTTCATTATAAAGATCCAACAAGATTCACAGGTAACAGCTAAGAGAGTGATGGCATGTTTCAAACATAAAATGCGTTCTTTCTCATGCCATGCTATGCTATGATTAAGAGCACATGTTGCACTTGAAATATGTTAGCACTAGTGATGAGTGAGTCTACTCTTTGCCCGTGTTTTCCCGAGCATGCTCAGGTGGTCTCCGAGTATTTGTTAGAGCTCAGAGATTTCGTTTTTGTCGCCTCAGCTGCATGACTTGTGACTGCTAGACAGGCCGAATACATGTGAGAATTCCCTAACAGACAGGCAACCCCCACATGTAATCAAGCTGTCTAGCAGCCGCAGATCATGCAGCTGAGGTGACGAAAACTAAATCTCCGAGCACTAACAAATACTCGGAGACCACCCGTACATGTTCAGGAAAACCCAAGTAACGAGTATACTCGCTCATCACTAGTTAGCGCTTTTTTAACTGTCACCTTGTGATGCCCGTATGATCTATTTAATGAAGTTGGACTTAAAGAGACCATGTCAGCTCGATTTTGGAATGTAAACTAAAGACATGACTGTAATGGTGCTGTGATACTGAATGCAATGATACCTTTGGTAAAGAAATGCGATTTGCTTTTCTTCTTTATTCCCCATTTGAAGTTTTCTTCCAATTAGACTTTGGAGCACAGGGGCGAAGTCTTTCCCTGTCTGTAATATCTATGCCCCTCTGCCGGCCTCCGGTCTTTGACTGACGAGTCGCTGTTGAGATTTCAAACAGAGCACGTGGTCATTCACAGACTGGAGGCAGGCGGAGGGACCGAGGTATCACAGACAGGGAGGACTAGACCCAGTGTACAGTCCGGCCCCTGAGCACCAAGATCTAATAAGCAGAAAACTTCAAATGGTGATTAAAAAATAACCACAAAGTGAATTTCTTCACCAAAGGTATCAATGTAATCAGTATTATCGTGCCATTACAGCCACATCTTTACATTAAAAAATCGCGCTGACAGGGTCTCTTTAATGATCAAATTTTTTTTAATTCCCTATGCAGTTCGCAATGACCCCGATTCATCTTTATCTTTTGAACCAAGGGAGGAAAAAGCAGAGCAGCACAGCCCAGGTATGCGGACAAACTATAATGCGTGCTTAAACAGCTGATGGCCCGACTGCTGATCACGGGTGCTCGCATGAAACATAGAATTGAATAGCAAAGAAGTCACAGAAAAATGCGGCAGCACTCACCGATCCTGGAGTGAAAAAAAGTCCTTTATTCAAGCGTGTACAGAGACATCTTCACGGCTCGGGGGTGTGCAGTGGTGGCGGAGGTGAGCAGGGAACGACGACGGCCATTTCGTGCTGACCCGTAGAAGCGCTACTCACAGCGCGAAACGGCCGTCGTCGTTCCCTGCTCACCTCCGCCACCACTGTACACCCCTGAGCCGTGAAGATGTCTCTGTACACGCTTGAATAAAGGACTTTTTTTCACTCCAGGATCGGTGAGTGCTGCCGCATTTTTCTGTGACTTTTTTGCTCTTCATCTTTATCTTTGTGCATGTTTTTGTCTACATTTGTGTGTTTTGTGCCTTTTTTGTGGCTTTTTTGTTTACTTTCAATCATTTTTCTACTTGTGTGTTTTTGTAAGTGTATTATATATGTGTGCGCTTGTTATTTTGTTTTCTGCTTTGTTGGTGGAGTTTAGCGAATCCAGAAGCTTTCACCTGATTCCTCAATTGTGAGCCTATAAAAAGTTACCTCACAATTTGGCGCAACTCCAGTCAAAGTCCAACCCTTGCGTATTTTTGAATATGCCAATATTATAATGCGATTTTTTGCACTATTTTGTTAGCTGTATGAGTTTTGGAGTCTAAGAGTTGCAAAAACCGTTCAATACAGAAAATAAACCAATTTTAACTTTGCACTAAATTCATGAATCGCCATTTTCAAATATTAGGCACCAAAAACCGCAACTAATACCACAACACAAAAAAATGAGAGTGATTTCAACTAAACGCAAATGATGAATCATGTCCACTGGATGTTTTTTGAACTGTTTGAAGGGTATGGTGGGTGCGCTCCCACCATACCCTTCCTTTTGTACTCTGGCTTGATGGGGTTTTAACCCTGGTGGTGTAGCCCTGTGCCACTTGATCCTGCTGCATTCTTTTGGACCGGACACGACTTAGGACAGGTTGTATCTACGGCCATTACTTAGTATGCCGTCACATTTTGACTTTAGGACTCTGTATAGCACGGATGTTTGACTTTCAGGCTACTAGCGGTGGATACGGACAGATTAGGGATCAGGCCTCTGCAGCCCACATGGACATTCTCTGCAGGAGAGTACATCGGACTAGGTGTATTTAGGGCAGTATATGTCCACCTGTAACTGATTGTATTATTGTACTATGAGATTGTCAGTTTTGTAGGATATGGTGGGTGTGCGGATTTTGATATCTGATTTTACATGTTTTTAATGTTTTTTGAGGTGTTTAATAAAGGTGTTTTTTTATGGAGCTACATATTGTCTTTATATTTGGGGTTGTGCATTACATTTTTTAGTCTACTCTTTTTCTTTTCCTTGGTTATAATAAACCTTCATGACTTATAGAATACACAGTATCTGCTGATTTTATCAGCCTGCGTTTACTCGATGAGCTTTTGGGGAGTTTGTGATGTACATTTTCTGCACCATTTCTGCACCTATAGTAATTTAGTTTACTTGCCTTTTTCAATGCGTTTTTGAGTGCGTTTTTACACGTGGTTTTTATCACATTTTGGATGCTGCAGTTTTTTTATTTCTTGCTGTGATGTCATGTTTAAAACAAAGCTGCTTTGTCAAAACTTTAATGATACAGTCATGTGTGGATCACATGAGTTTTTTTTATGCGTTTCCGTAGTGGAAAAGCACTAAAAACGCATCCGCTTTCTTTACCTGCTGATTTTTCAGCACATAATGCAATTTTATGGGAAAGATCTGCACCTAAAACTCAGTGTAATCACAAGAGAAATTGACACAAACCTCAGGTCAGGCTACGCTGAGTGAAAAAAAAGCAACGTGGGCATGAGATTATCTACACATCCCATCCACTTTTCTGGAACTATAAGACCCTGCTTTTTTGGTGCAGCGAAAATACAGAGCATCAAAAATTTATTGCGTGCATGGATGTGCTGATAAGGCGAGAAATGTCATTTAACTGCAAGCATACCATTACAATTGTTTCTCCTTTATAGACAACTGGCTATTGCAAAATATTGGAGAACTGCTTATATGTGGAAACTGAGGATGAAAGGCAATTACGGTAGATAAATGCTACTAAACTAACAGCATTGGTAAAGTATTTACTTTCCATAAATCGAATAAAAGGAGATCATAAAGAATTTACATTTTTAAAACTCCAAGTGTTCCCCTCTGCCTATGTCGACATTAATATTATATATATATATATATATATATATATATATATATATATATATATATATATATAATCGTCCTTCCACTAACTCCAAACATCAGTGCCCATGGAAAACTATGATATAACTACAGAACAAGAGTGGAGGCGAAAACACTTACATGATGCGGCTCTCATTCTCTTGATTATTTGTCAAAATATTCTCCTGTAATTTATATTGTTGAATACAGCGAAGTTTCCAAGGCAGATTTGTGACAGTCACTCAGCTTGTGAGCATGTAGGACTATGAGGCAAGCCTCCTCCTCAGAATGTTCCTGGTTCAGTGAAGGTTGTGGGTGGAGCTGGGGAAAGTTGTCTTCTCTGCAAACATTTCAGAAATGTTATGTTGTAGGCAAAAAAGTAAGCGCTATTAGAAATTGCTTAATATTATGTAAGATATTTATGTTGAAATCCAAAAATACATAGATAATGCAAATACTATATATATATATATATATATATATATATATATATATATATATATATATATATATATATAGCCCTTGTAATACAGATAGGTAGAAAGAGATGATGAAGAGATGATTGATCAACAATCCAATCATTAAGATAAAAAAAGCAACTGGAGGCAGAACACCAAAAATTAGAGTAAAAGGTGTTTTTTAATGGCCCATTGCTTTGACATTTTGGTTCAGAAATGTGATAAAGAATAGGAGAAAGGTTCACATTTCTGATCCAAAACAGTGCCACAATGGGCCATTAAAAATCATATTTTACACACATTTTTGGTGTGTTGCTTTCAGCTGCTTTTTTTAATCTACATAGATGGAGGAGCTGGGCAAAGCTGTCATGAAAGTGACAAAAGTCGCACACATTTTGTGACTTTTCAAAGCGAGTTATGTCCTAATTCCAGAGTAATTGTTTTGATGAATCACTCAGGACCAAAGTTTTTTCTTTAATGAGCCATCTTACTGTTCAATAATAGTTGGTAATTTTTGTTTCTGTATACAATAGATATATATATATATATCTATATATTATATATAGATATATATATATATATTTATATTTATATATATATATATTTATATATATATACATATATATATATAAAGTATATCTACTATATAATTGGCTAAGGGTCACTTCCGTCTGTCTGTCTGTCTGTCTGTCTTTCTGGCTGTCTGTCATGGATATTCATTGATCGCGGCCTCTGTCTATCATGGAAATCCAAGTCGCTGATTGGTCATGGCAAAACGCCCATGACCATTGCCACGACCAATCAGCGACGGGCACAGTCCGGCAGCAACATGGCCGCTCCTTCCTCCCCGCATTCAGTGCCCGCTCCATACTCCCCTCCAGTCAGCCCTCACACAGGGTTAATAGCAGCGTTAATGGACCGCGTTATGCCGCGGTGTAACGCACTCCATTAACGCAGCTATTAACCCTGTGTGACCAACTTTTTACTATTGATGCTGCATATGCAGCTTCAATAGTAAAACGATCTAATGTTAAAAATAATAATAATAAAAAAAGGTTATTCTAACCCTCCGACGTGGCACTGTCCTCGGCAGTGCAAGCGGCAGATTCCGGTGCTAAGGATGCTATGCGAGAAGGACCTTCCATGACGGTCATGTGACCGCGGCGTCATCACAGGTCCTGCGCTCATACCAACCCTGGGACCGGAAGCTGCCGCATGCACCGCACACAGGTGCCAGGACTACAAGGGGCCTACAGAAGGTGAGTATATGTTTATTTTTTATTTTAAGTCTTTTTTAAACACGCATATAGTGCACACATTGCTATATACTACATGGGCTGTGTTACATACTGCGTGGGCTGCGTTATATACTACATGGCTGCTATGTACTACGTGGGCAGTGTTATATACTATGTGGGCAATATTATATACTGTGTGGGCTGCGTTATATACTACATGGCTGCTATATAGTACGTGGGCAGTGTTATATACTATGTGGGCAGTGTTATATACTGTGTGGGCAGTGTTATATACTGTGTGGGCTGCGTTATATACTGCATGGCGGCTATATAGTACGTGGGCAGTGTTATATACTATGTGGACAGTGTTATATACTGTGTGGGCTGCGTTATATACTGCATGGCTGCTATATACTACGTGGGCAGTGTTATATACTATGTGGGCAGTGTTATATACTATGTGGGCAGTGTTATATACTGTGTGGGCTGCGTTATATACTGCATGGCTGCCACATACTACGTGGGCAATGTTATATACTATGTGGGCAGTGTTATATACTGTTTGGGCTGTGTTATATACTGCGTGGCCACTGTTATATACTGCGTGGCCTGTAATAACGCATCGGGTATTCAAGAATATGTCGTGGCCTGTGCTATACTCTATGTGGCTGCTGTATACATACATATTCTAGAATACCCGATGCGTTAGAATCGGGCCACCATCTAGTATATATATATATATATATAGCCAAAATGATACAGATTTAAGTGTGGTTTCATCTTACTCACTTTTTCTCTGCTAATTTTATAGTGTACAGATACAATGTGTCTTCACAATAATGTGTACATGGAGGACATGAGTGACACCAATTTATCACTCCTGAATCTTGCTGCCTGCTTTGTGACCTCATAACTAATCCATCCCGTTATAGGCCTTCTGTATCTAATGAATTCTCAAAAACCAGTTTTTCAAATCATGCTTGTTTAAGCAGGAAATTAAACAGCAATAAGGCAGCAAGCAAAAAAAAAAAAAAAAGTTGTAAAAATATTTCCATGGCAATTAGATGGGTGGTTCATAAGGAAGAAGAAATGAGTGAATCAAATTGAAGTTTCATGTCAATTTTTTCCCATTTGCATGGTTTGGTAAATTATGGATAATTATTTTTTCCTACAAGTGAAGAACATATAATTAAAATTCCCCTGTAAGGCCTTTTATGACATTTTAGCTGACTTTTCATCAATGTGCTGAAAGGTAAGGGAGAGATGAAAAGGACAGATGACCATTTTGAAATGTGTCCAGTTCTCAGCCTAAAAAAACATGGGTTTTGTACCATGGCAAGTGGGAAGAGCGGGGCAAAGTGCCAGAATTGGCGCATCTAATAGCTGCAACTTTTCTGTGGTGGCTGTTGGCTGCTATTCTTAGGTTGGGGGCAATATCCATGCCAATTTCCAGTCTGAGAATAGCAACCCCCCACCTGTTTGCTTTAGCATGGCTGGTTGTTAAAAACGAGGGTGATCGCATGCCGTTTTTTTTTTTATTTAAATAATTGTAAAAAAAAAATGGGGTGAGGACTACTCTATTTTGGTTAGCCAGCCAAGATTGCTACCTTCCAATAGGTGGCACTAGAGTTCTCGTTCTCTTCCTCTCTGAAGAAACAATTTGCATAATTAGCATATTTCCTAGAGGAGCATTGCGGCTTTAAGTCTCCTCATCTCGGCATGCTTAGCATGTCAATCTTCGCAAGGAGAAACAATACTTCTTGGATGTTGGTCGGACGTCTCTCACAAAGCCAAACCAGATCTCCACTTTGCACTGACCAAGGGCAGTACTCCGAAACACAGTGTCTGCAAATTGAGATTCTGATTTGGCTATTATCCTAAGTCATTTGACAAGGCTCATTAAAGGGTCCACATTGACTTGTAGGATTGCTACCTTCAATAGGTGGCACTAGAGTTCTAGTTCTCTTCCTCTTTGAAGAGAGAATTTGCATAATTAGCATATTTCCCAGAGGAGCATTGTGGCTTTAAGTCTCCTCATCTTGGCATGCTTAGCATGTCAATCTCCGCAAGGAGAAACAATACTTCTTGGATATCGGTTGGACCCCTCTCACACAGCCAAACCACATCTCCACTTTGCACTGATGAGGGGCAGTACCCAAAAACACAGTGTCTGCAAACTGAGATTCTGGTGTGGCTATTATCCTAAGTCATGTGACAAGGCTTGTTAAAGGGTCGATACTGACTTGTAGGATTGCTATCTTCCAATAGGTGGCACTAGAGTTCTAGTTCTCTTCCTCTCTGAAGAGACAATTTGCATAATTAGCATTAAATCCATGCACGGACATTAGGTGTGGACCTGGAACTTTACCAATCAGGTTCGCCCATCCCTAGCCCCACGCACAATGGAAGAAGCAGAAAATATCCTCATAAAGCAAATTGATGAAACAAGTCAGAGAAAAGTCATTATTATGGAAGACTTCACCTACCAAGTCATAAATTAGGGAGAAGAAACCTGCAGGTTCAGCTAAGGATGCAGGTTTGTGGCAATTACCTGTCCTATTGGCAGAACTGTTTTTACTCATGCTGCCTCAGAAAAAAATAATAAATAATATTAAAAAATACATTGTGCTATTGCATGAAAACTAAGCAAATGTTAAAATATTTTCTCCCTATTCCTCCTGATTTATATATATATATATATATATATATATATATATATATATATATATATATATATATATATATACATATATATATATAAATATATACATACACTGTATATACAGGTGCTTCTCACAAAATTAGAATATCATGAAAAAGTTAATCTATTTCAGTTCTTCAATACAAAAAGTGACACTCATATATACAAACAGAGTAATCTACAGGGTGCGCCATTGATACACCTAAATAAAATGGGTGATGTCAACTTCCTGTTTGTTGCACATTAGTACAGTACAGACCAAAAGTTTGGACACATCTTCTCATTTAAAGATTTTTCTGTATTTTCATGACTATGAAAATTGTACATTCACACTGAAGGCAACAAAACTATGAATTAACACGTGGAATTATATACTTAACAAAAAAGTGTGAAACAACTGAAATTATGTCTTATATTCTAGGTTCTTCAAAGTAGCCACTTTGTGCTTTGATGACTGCTTTGCACACTCTTGGCATTCTCTTGATGAGCTTCAAGAGGTAGTCACCGGGAATGATTTTCAGTTCACAGGAGTGCACTGTCAGGTTTAATAAGTGGGATTTCTTGCCTTATAAATGGGGTTGGGACCATCAGTTGTGTTGTGCAGAAGTCTGGTGGATACACAGCTGATAGTCCTACTGAATAGACTGTTCGAATTTGTATTATGGCAAGAAAAAGCAGAACTGTGCTGGCTTTTTTAGATGTTTTTTAGCAAAGTCCAGTCTAGCCTTTTTATTCTTGATGCTTATGAGTGGCTTGGCCCGTGCAGTGATCCCTCTGTATTTACTTTTATGCAGTCTTCTCTTTATGGTAGATTTGGATATTGATACGCCGACCTCCTGGAGAGTGTTGTTCACTTGGTTGGCTGTTGTGAAGGGGTTTCTCTTCACCATGGAGATTATTCTGCGATCATCCACCACTGTTGTCTTCTGTGGGCACCCAGGTCTTTTTGCATTGATGAGTTCACCAGTGCTTTCTTTCATTCTCAGGATGTACCAAACTGTAGATTTTGCCACTCCTAATATTGTAGCAATTTCTCAGATGGGCTTTTTCTGTTTTCGCAGCTTAAGGATGGCTTGTTTCACCTGCATGGAGAGCTCCTTTGACCGCATGTTTACTTCACAGCAAAACCTTCCAAATGCAAGCACCACACCTCAAATCAACTCCAGGCCTTTTATCTGCTTAATTGAGAATGACATAATGAAGGGATTGCCCACACCTGTCCATGAAATAGCCTTGGAGTCAACTGTCCAATTACTTTTGGTCCCTTTAAAAATAGGGTGGCACATGTTGAGGAGCAGAAACTCCTAAACCCTTCATCCAATTTTAATGTGGATACCCTCAAATGAAAGCTGAAAATCTGAACTTCAACTGCATCTGAATTGTTTTGTTTAAAATTCATTGTGGTAATGTCTATAACCAAAATTAGAAAAATGTTGTTTTCATGTGTGTGTATGTACACTACCGTTCAAAAGTTTAGGGTCACTTAGACATTTCCTTATTTTTGAAAGAAAAGCACAGTTTTTTTCCAATGAAGCTAACATTAAATGATTCAGAAATATACTCTATACATTGTTAATGTGGTAAATGACTATTCTAGCTGCAAACGTCTGGTTTGTAATGCAATATCTTCATAGGTGTATAGAGACCCATTTCCAACAACCATCACTCCAGTGTTTTTATGGTACTTTGTGTTTGCTAACTGTGTAAGAAGGCTAATGGATGGTTAGAATACCCTTGAAAACCCTTGTGCAAGTACCGTATGTTAGCACAGCTGAAAACAGTTTGGCTGATTAGAGAACCTATAAACCTGACCTTCCTTTGAGCTAGTTGAGAATCTGGAGCATTACAATTGTTGGTTCCATTAAACTTTCAAAAGGGCCAGAAAAAAAGAACTTTCATGTGAAACTCTGAAGTCTATTCTTGTGCTTAGAAATGAAGGCTATTCTATGCGAGAAAATGCCAAGAAACTGAAGATTTCCTACAACGGTGTGTACTACTCCCTTCAGAAGAGAGCACAAACAGGCTCTATCCAGAGTAGAAAGAGAAGTGGGAGGCCCCGCTGCACAACTGATCTGTCTATCTATCATATATATGTGTGTGTTTTGAAGAATATTTTGTTTGAAAACGATGTGTAAATGACATAAAGAATTGCTGTATTTAAAAGTTCATGCTAAAATCGCTGTTATGCTGTAAGAATCAGGCTGAACTCAGATGACACCCGAGTGCAGTCCTATTGTGAATGTGATGATTCAAAGAGGGAAAACGGAGAGTGGACCCTCTAGACCGCGACGATGAACCCCTCACGGACGAGCTGACCAGATGGACCGCCCCTTATACAGGGAGAGTTAGGGGCAGGCCCGTGAGGGACTATCGCCACGGAAGCTGGAGGACCAGGACGGGAGAAGACCAAGAAGAGGCGGAGATAGTAGGACCACAGTGTTATGCTATAAGAATCAGGCTGCACTCAGATGACACCCGAGTGCAGTCCTATAGAGAGTACTGCAGAGACACAGGACTGATGGGTAAACTGCAGCAGTGCAGTCCTATAGAGAGTACTGCAGAGACACAGGTCTAATGGGTAAACTGCAGCAGTGCAGTCCTATAGAGAGTACTGCAGAGACACAGGACTGATGGGTAAACTGCAGCAGTGCAGTCCTATAGAGAGTACTGCAGAGACACAGGACTGATGGGTAAACTGCAGCAGTGCAGTCCTATAGAGAGTACTGCAGAGACACAGGACTGATGGGTAAACTGCAGCAGTGCAGTCCTATAGAGAGTACTGCAGAGACACAGGACTGATGGGTAAACTGCAGCAGTACAGGGACTGGCGGAGGAACTGAGGAAACGCAGAGGCTAGCAGGATGCAGGAAAGACAGGATAAACCCAAAGTCAGAGGGAAAACAAACTTCACAGAGACTAAGAGCGGCCTGGAACACCTGAAGGAACAAATGATAACCAGGCACAGAGGGACGGCAGGAAGCAGTTTAAATACCTATAGGCAAGGTAGCACTTCTAGGTATCAGACCTCCAGAACCATAGAGAGGACAATAAGGAGAACCGACCTCCGGGTACTAGTCCTCCAGGACCATAGAGGAGACGAAGAGGAGGACCGACAGAAGATCAGAAGTGCACACGTGCAGCACTGAACCTGGTATGCGCGCACGCAAGAGAAGCAGAGGCTGGGATCGAGCACGGAGAGAGAGACGCTGACTGGGGAGGCGGCAGCAGCGGTATGATAGTACCCCCGTCTTTACATCCCTCCTTCCTCTTTATGCCAGAAAGAAACTTAGCTAAAATGCGAGGAGCCTGAATATTCTCCCGAGGCTCCCAGGATCTCTCGTCAGGACCGAAACCCCTCCAGTCGACCAAAAACAAAGTTCTACCTCTAATTTTTTTCATGGCCAAAATGTCCTTAACCTCAAAAATATTGTCTGCGGAAACAGGCGAAGGTGAAGAAAGAGTCGAGGTGTGAAACTGATTAAAAACTACAGGCTTAGGCCGGTTTCACACGTCAGTGGCTCCGGTACGTGAGGTGACAGTTTCCTCACGTACCGGAGCCACTGACACACGTAGATACAGTGAAATCAATGCATCTGTGCAGATGTCATTGATTTTTTGCGGACCGTGTCTCCGTGTGCCAAATACGGAGACATGTCAATGTTCGTGGGAGCGCACGGATTACACGGACCCATTAAAGTCAATGGGTCCATGCAAAACACATACCGCACATGGACATTGTCCGTGTGCAGTCCGTGTGCCGTGCAGGAGGCAGCGCTACTGTAAGCGCTGTCCCCCCCACTGGTGCTGAAGCTGCGATCCATATCTTCCCTGCAGCAGCGTTTGCTGTAGAGAAGATATGAATAATCGTGTTTAAAATAAAGATCCATGACCCCACCCCCTCCCACCCCCTGTGCGCCCCCCCCACTGTTATTAAAATACTCACCCGGCTCCCTCGCTGGCTGGCGCTGCTTCCTGTCCTGGCCGCACCTTCCACTGTATGAGCGGTCACGTGGGGCCGCCAATTACAATCATGAATATGCGGCTCCACCTCCCGTAGGGGTGGAGCCACATATTCATTACTGTAAATGAGCAGCTCATATAGTAGAAGGTGCGGCCAGGACAGGAAGCAGTGCCAGCCAGCGAGGGAGCCGGGTGAGTATTTTAATAACAGCGGGGGGGGGGGGGGGGGGGCGCACAGGGGGTTGAGGTCATGGATCCTTATTTTAAACACGATTATTAATATCTTCTCTACAGCAAACGCTGCTGCAGGGAAGATATGAATCGCGGCTTCAGCACCAGATGCAGGGGACAGCGCTAAACTTTAGCACTGTCTCCTATACGGTGCGTGTGGTACCCAGTGGGCACACGGGCGGCACACATGTGCCGCACGTGTGCCACACTGATGTGCCACAGAAACGCACCGGCACACGGACACGGATAATTCCGGTACCGATTCTTCCGGTACCGGAATTATCTGGACGTGTGAGACTGGCCTTAAGGAGAGATACATGAAAAGAATTAGGGATATGAAAAGAGGCAGGTAACTTAAGTTTGTAAGAGACATTGTTAATACGTGCCAAAACTTCGAAAGAACCAATATAACGGGGACCCAGTTTATGTGAAGGGATTTTAAGGCAAATAAATTTAGAAGAAAGCCAGACCTTATCCCCAGGATGGAACACAGAGAATCGAGATGCCTTTTATCAGCATGCCGCTTCATCCTATGCTGAGCTAGTTCGAGAGCAGACTTGGTCTCCTGCCAAACCTTGGAGAATTCTCTAGACAGAAGATCTGCCGCCGGCACAGTAGAGACAGGAGGAACTGGTAGAGGAAGGCCAGGGTGTTGTCCGTAGATGACAAAAAATGGAGATTTGGTAGAAGCTTCACTGGTGTGGTTATTATAAGAAAACTCGGCCCATGGTAGTAAGTCAGACCAATCATTTTGATGAGCGTTGGAGAAATGCCGGAGATAAGTAACCAGGATCTGATTGGTACGCTCCACTTGGCCGTTGGACTGTGGATGATAGGCCGAAGAAAAATCAAGCGAAATGTTCAGTGACTTACAGAGGGATCTCCAAAAACGAGTGGTGAACTGAACTCCCCGGTCAGAAACAATGTGCTGTGGAAGACCATGAATGCAAAAAATATGTTGAACAAAAATCTTCGCCAGTTCAGGAGCCGAAGGCAGACCAGGAAGAGCAATGAAATGTGCCATTTTAGACAAACGGTCCACAACCATGAGGATGACTGTACAACCACAGGAGCAAGGCAGATCAGTTAAGAAATCCATTGCAATATGTTGCCACAGAGCAGTAGGCACTGGAAGAGGAAAAAGAAGCCCGGAAGGAAGCCACCTGGGTACTTTGTTCTTGGCACAGGAAGGACAAGAGACCACAAAAGTTTGGACATCCTTCAAAAGAGTCAGCCACCAGTAGTAACGAGATATTAGATCAAGAGTTTTCTTGAAACCGACTTGTCCCGCTAGCTTGGAAGCATGTCCCCAGAGTAACACACATATCCTGCTCCTCTCAGAAGCGAAAGTCTTACCCGTAGGTAAAGAGGTCATAATTACTGGAGCAAGTGTGATGATTCTAGCGGGGTCAATGATGTGCGAGGATTCCTCCTCAGTGTCCACCAACAAGAAGGACCTGAATAGAGCGTCAGCTTTGAAGTTCTTTTCTGCAGGCAGGAAGCGAAGTTCAAAGTCTAGTCGGGCAAAGAACAAGGCCCACCTGGCCTGTCGTGGATTCAGTCGGTGCCTTAATGGAAGTATGCCAAATTCTTATGATCCGTAAAGATGACAAAGGGATGTAAGGCTCCTTCCAACAGATATCTCCACTCCTCTAAGGCCAATTTAATGGCCAAAAGTTCTCTGTCGCCAATGGAATAATTTCTTTCAGAAGAAGAGAAACTCTTGGAGAAGAAACCACAGGGCACAAGACGACCAGTAGAAGACTTATGAGACAGCACAGCTCCGGCACCAACAGCAGAGGCGTCAACCTCTAGGAAGAAGGGTTTATTAGCTTCAGGGCGAAGGAGTAAAGGAGCGGAGGCGAATGCTTCTTTGAGAGAGTGGAAAGCCTTTTCAGCCTCTGCTGGCCAAAGACGAGGATTGGCACCCTTCTTTATAAAAGAGGAGAAGGAAGCCGACAAGGAGGAGAAATGAGGAATAAATTGCTAATAGTAATTCGCGAATCCTAGAAAGCGCCGAATCGCCTTAACCCCAAGCGGACGTGGCCAGTTGAGTACGGCAGAAACTTTAGCCGGATCCATATACTGACCAGAATCAGAGATGATGAAGCCCAGGAATGGCAGGGACGACTGTTCGATGGCACACTTCTCAAGTTTAGCATATAGGCGATTCTCCCTCAGACGGAGAAGATCTTGCCGCACATGTCTCCTATGAGAAAGCAGATCCGGTGAAAACACAAGGATGTCATCCAAGTACACCACTACACAGGTGTAAAGTAGGTCCCGAAAAACATCATTCACCAACTCTTGAAAAACTGCAGGAGCATTACATAAGCCGAAAGGCATCACCAAATACTCATAATGACCGTCTCTGGTGTTAAACGCAGTCTTCCATTCGTCACCCGAATGAATTCGGATCAAGTTGTAAGCTCCTCTGAGATCCAGTTCAGTGAAGATGAAGATTCGTGCTCCACGCAGACGATCAAAAAGTTCTGGGATGAGAGGAAGTGGATACTTGTTTTTAATGGTGATGTTATTGAGGCTACGGTAATCAATGCAGGGACAAAGGGAACCGTCCTTCTTCTTGACGAAGAAAAAACCAGCGCATGCAGGTGAGGAAGACTTCCGTATAAAGCCTCTGGCCAAATTCTCTTGAACGTATTCAGACATGGCTAAAGTCTTGGAGGGTGACAGAGGATAAATACGACCTCTAGGAGGAGTAGAGCCGGATACAAGATCTATCGGACAGTCGTATGGGCGATGCGGAGGTAAAACCTCTGCTTCCTTTTTGTTGAAAACGTCCGAAAAAGAGTGATAAGCTGTGGGTAGATTCGCTAGTTCCGGAGCCGAGAGAGAGAGACTACCAGGCTTGACGGGAAGCAGGCATCTGTCTTGACAACACTGTCCCCAGGATAGAACGTCGTCAGTACGCCAATTCAGAGTAGGTTCATGGTTTCTTAGCCAGGGGAGTCCTAAAAGAAATGCATGTGATAAAGACGGTAAAACATAAAATGCCAACTTTTCTCGATGTAAAGCTCCAATTTGAATCTCAATCTCCTCCGTGACAGAAGAAACGACCTCCCGCAAAGGCTGACCGTCGACAGAAGCTATTTGCCTAGGAACCTCCAAGGATGTGACAGGAATCCCAAGCCTTTCGACCAGCTCAAGTTGAACAAAATTCCCAGCCGCACCAGAATCCACATAAGCCTCAAGAGAGAAGCGACTGGAACCCATGTGTAAAATGACAGGCAAAATTAGAGGTGAAGAGGAATCATGGCTACCTAGGGAGGCCTCTCTTACCTGACCTAGGCGGAGGCGTTTCCCGGCTTCTGGGAACAAGAACGCAGAAGATGAGAAGCGCTGCCACAATAAAAGCATAAGCCCTGTGCAAGTCTCTACTTTCGGCGTTGTTCAGCAAGCTTGAGGCGATCAACCTGCATAGGCTCAGGGGAAGAAGAGGAAGGAGCTGCAGTGGTTTGGGAAAGAGAAGTACCACTTGTAATGGAGAATAAACGAGGAGGTCTCCTCTCTCTGACAACCTCACGAGAATGCTCCTGGAACCGCAAATCAATGCGAGTCGCCAAAGAGATAAGGTCATCTAAAGCAGAAGGAGTATCCCGCCCTGTCAGCTCATCCTTAATACGGGAAGACAAACCTCGCCAAAATGCTCCCACCAAAGCCTCATTATTCCAACCCAAATCAGAGGACAGCGTCCGGAAACAAATGGAATATTGAGCTACAGAAAGGGTCCCGTGAAAAAGGTTGAAAAGGGACTCAGTAGTCGATACCAGACGACCAGGTTCATCAAACACCTTGCGGAAGGTGTCTAAAAAGAGAGCAAGTTAAGAAACCACAGGATCATCTCACTCCCAAAGAGGGTTCACCCAAGCCAAAGCCTCGCCCTCCAAATGGGACACCACAAAAGTCACCTTAGCACGATCAGTTGGGTACAGTAACGGGGATAATTCAAAGTGTAGTTGACACTGGTTGAGAAACCCGCGACATAATTTAGGTTCCCATTAGGTTGCCCGAAGTGGCCTGGCAAGATGGGGCGAGGGCTGTGGAGCGGACACCTGTACAGGAGCAGAAGCGGCAGTCTGAAGAGAGAGAAGTCGATTATCGACAGAGGCCATAAAATTCAAAATATGGGACTGAGTGTCCCGTTGTTGACTTAACTCTTGCTGAAGAGACGCCAACTGAGTAGCGTTACCAGGGTCGGTAGACTGTAACGTCGCGAGAAGAGACTCCATGTTCTTGAGAAAGGATATGATTCTAGTCTGGTTCTCCCACAAAAAAAAGTAACTCCTTTAGAGTGGCAGAGACACCAGCGGGGTCCATGGCCTGGTTATACTGTTATGCTGTAAGAATCAGGCTGCACTCACATGACACCCGAGTGCAGTCCTATTGTGAGTGTGATGATTCAAAGAGGGAAAACGGAGAGTGTACCCTCTAGACCGCGATCATGAACCCCTCACGGATGAGCTGACCAGATGGACCGCCCCCTATACAGGGAGAGTTAGGGGCAGGCCCGTGAGGGACTATCGCCACGGAAGCTGGAGGACCAGGACGGGAGAAGACCAAGAAGAGGCGGAGATAGTAGGACCACAGTGTTATGCTATAAGAATCAGGCTGCACTCAGATGACACCTGAGTGCAGTCCTATAGAGAGTACTGCAGAGACACAGGACTGATGGGTAAACTGCAGCAGTACAGGGACTGGCGGAGGAACTGAGGAAACACAGAGGCTAGCAGGATACAGGAAAGACAGGATAAACCCAAAGTCAGAGGGAAAACAAACTTCACAGAGACTAAGAGCGGCCTGGAACACCTGAGGGAACAAATGATAACCAGGCACAGAGGAATGGCAGGAAGCAGTTTAAATACCTATAGGCAGGGTAGCACTTCCAGGTAACAGACCTCCAGAACCATAGAGAGGACAATAAGGAGAACCGACCTCCGGGTACTAGTCCTCCAGGACCATAGAGGAGACGAAGAGGAGGACCGACAGAAGATCAGAAGTGCACACGGGCAGCACTGAACCTGGTATGCGCGCGCGCAAGAGAAGCAGAGGTCGGGAGCGAGCACGGAGAGAGAGACGCTGACTGGGGAGGCGGCAGCAGCAGTATGATAATCGCATTGCAATCAGAAAGCAATCGCACTTCATTCTGATGTAAATTGGATTCTAGGTGTGAAAAATTGGATTGTACTTGCATAAAAAATGCATGACACTCGCATGAGATTTGCATTACACCCGTCTGACTCTGCTTCAAAATCGGACCGATTTAAAATCGCTAGTGTGTCTCCAGTCTTACAATAATACCTTGGGTGATGAAATCCATCTTGTGGTTGTTGTTTAATCTGTATTTTCAGTTTTGAGTTAATGATATGCTCGTGCCCCGCAGCGGCCTGTGGGGGGTCTTCATATGATGCTCTGATTCACCAGTATGGCTTCCGACAGGTCACTGATCCCTCACTGACCAGCCCCCTAGTTTACATAATGAATATTATATAGATCTTGGGGAAAAAAAACCTTCTGCAGACAGGGGCCGGAGGTGGCGCCTGTGGAGCGCCCCAGACACAGGGCCACGAGTTCTCGATACCGGGCCCCTCAGTCTCTGTATTGGGGTCGTCACGGTGGCTAGACCCGGTCCGTGACCCTGCTAAGGGGTGCCCAATGAAAGGTGATGGTGTGATGCGTGGTGCGAGGCACGATGAATAACAAGGACACAGGGTTGCAGTCTCTTTACCTCTTTACTGAAGGCTTTGGGATCCGCAATCCAGAGCACAGCTAACAGGGCTGGCTGAGACCGGCCGGTCCGAAGGCACATCCAGAGTTCCCTTTGCAGGTGGAAATCAGTGCCTACCCACTAGCGCCTGTGTGTTGTAGTCCTTCCCTGCTGAGCACCACAGGATAGTCCTCACAACTGTTGTGTCTGTGTTCGTTGTTCTTTCTCTCTCTCTTCGTCCCCCAGATGATATGGTTAGGACGCACCCGTATGACGGGTAGGCCTGGAGTTATTCTGGGACCCTAGAGACGCCCCTCTCCCACGGTTGCCTCCCTTGTCTGCTTAGGTGATTTAGGTGAGACAGCTAACCTATAATTAACTGTCATGCCGTGTTGAAGTAATGCGTAAAGTCTCTTACTTTCTCGGTGCTCCGGCCACCGCTATGCGCCTCAGAAGGATGTTGCCTTGGTCTCACTGCACGACTCCTACTGGCTCTATCTCCTTTACACTGTGATCCCGCTTCTCACTTCTCCACAATCAACTTCGCTTCGTGTCCTTTCTTAGAATACCACCGCAAGGTAGTGCAGGTGCGGCTCCGTAACGATCTGTTCTCTTTCTAGACCGCTGTCAGGATCCCACCCCTGACAGGTCCTCTCCCGGGCTCTTTCTGTCTAACTTTCTGTCCAACCCCCAGTTTTACCAGAGTGTGAAGAGTGGCCTACTAGATTGAACCACTCCCCCTGGTGGCCGGAGTGTGAAGTGTCATGTGTGTTTGTGATACCTGGTCAGAACTCCTTTAGTGCCATCAGACGTACCATCACTCCCCTTAGCGGCAGAGTGTCATACTGCAACGACCAGATCTCTGGGGTGCTGCACTCCCCCCCCCGGTTAAATCCAGTACTCCTGGACTGGGAAGAACAACAATACATGTTAACATAAAACATATAAAATTTGTGAAACATTATGAACAAATTAACATAACTGTACTTCCCTTTATGGGAGGTGAAGACGCTTGAACGTTGCAAAAGTTTGGTCACACACAGTTCATGACTCTCAGTTCAGTTGGGTGCCACTTTAAAGCAGCAGGGACCCCAGGTAAACAAAGGGGCCCCTGTGAAGTTTTTGGAGTAATTCACTATCCATTACTCCGTTGTCCATTTTTAAACTTGTAACAAAGATATTTACACAAACAATAGCACTTATCATTAGTATCTCCAAGCTTTGTAGCGGAGGGGAGTCTGATTCTGGGTGCTACGTGTGGACCTCCGCAGTGCAGGGGCTGTTATGGGCCTAACAGGGCCCACTAAGTTTGCTATCACTGGTGTAGTGCACTGTCTTCTAGCTACACTCCTAGTGAGTCTGGGCAGTACTGGCACGTTGGAGTTCTCAAAACCGCTACTACTACCGATGGGCATGGCAGATTCACCATTAGCGGAGGGAAGACTTGCCGGTTCAGCAGTTGGCATGGCATCTTCTGGTGAGGTCTGTTGTGATGGCGTATCGGGATGACCTGGCTCCACATCTAGTTCTGGCAGGGTCAGTTGGTGAAACGTCAGGACAGGTACCACGATGGCCTGATTTATTTGCGTCCAAGACTGGGGAAAGTCACCAAGAACAGTGTGTATCATCTTTTCTCCTTCCGCGGCCGGAGTCGTCCCAGGGTCGGCTTCCCCATCTCTCAGTTTATCAGGGCATATCTTAAGGTGGTCCCTGGATATTGCCGTTGAGGTTTCCCCTCCATCTTTGCTGATGAGACAGACCTTTGTATTGTCGAAATCAGATGGCAGAATGGTATATGGTTCCGCTTCCCATTGGTCATCCAGCTTGTGTAGCCTCCTCTTCCGTTTGAGTACTTGCTCTCCAGGGGACAAGGGAGCCACAGGGGCATGCTGGTTGTAGTCCCTTTCTTGTTTCTGTCTGGCTTGGGCAAGGCTTCTTTCCACACATTCCTGTACTTTGCGGTACTTTTGCTGCCTCTCCGTATCCCAATCCGCATCGGGCAAGATATCTTCGGGGGTCAGGACCCCCATGTCCAGGTCCACAGGTAACTTACTAGACCTCCCTCGCATCAGGTATGCTGGGGTGCAATTGGTGGAATTCACTGGGATGTGGTTGTACATATCCACCAGGTCTGGCAACTTTGTGGGCCACATGTTCCGTTCCTCCACAGGTAAGGTCTTCAGCAAGTCGATCACTACCCGGTTCATCTTCTCACACATCCCGTTGGTTTGTGGATGGTATGGCGTGGTTCTGATCTTCTTACACCCGTACAGATCACAGAACTCCTGGAACACCTCTGCCTCAAATGCTGGCCCCTGATCGGTTAGTACCTTCTCCGGGTACTCATCGGGTCTACAGAAGTACTGCTGGAAGGTTATGGCAGCTGTCCTAGCCGTTCGATCCTTGACCGGCATGACTACCAGCAATCTGGGGTAGTGGGCCACGATGGTGAGAGCGTAGGTATAGCCTGACCGGCTGGGCGTTAACTTCACGTGGTCTAACGCAACCAACTCGAGCGGTTGTTTGGTGACGATGGGTTTCAAGGGCGCCCGTTGACTGTCACAATCCTTCCTGCGC
This sequence comes from Ranitomeya imitator, assembly GCF_032444005.1. Taxonomy (NCBI): domain Eukaryota; kingdom Metazoa; phylum Chordata; class Amphibia; order Anura; family Dendrobatidae; genus Ranitomeya; species Ranitomeya imitator. The sequence goes on along the minus strand of NC_091286.1, from coordinate 415,271,520 downwards.
AGGCTACAGGGGCCACACTCCCGACATCACTTCTCAATGGCTTTCTTCATGCCAATCCAGTAGAACCTCCCACGGAGTAGCCTCTCCAGCTTCTTCTTTCCGAAGTGCCCCGTCCCATTGTGGTATGCCCCCAGGATCATGGGCACATCTTGTCTTGGGACCACGATCTGCCACACCAATTCATGAGTGCGTGGGTCGATGTTCCTCCGACACAGCTTTCCATCGTGAATAAACAGCTTGCTCCTCTCCTTCCACAGCTGTAATGTCTCCGGTGGATCATCCGGGCTAGGATGCAATCCTGCCTGCGTCAGGAGCTCTTTCACCCGACAGACCGCAGGGTCACCATCCTGGTTCTCTGCCCACCCATGATGGGGCAGGGGGTTCAACGGGGCACCCTGTTTACTCTTGCGCCTATTCTCCACCTGATGAGAACACTGAGTCGCCTTGGGGCGATGGAAAGCGGGCAGTTCCACCTCTTCAAATGCTTCTGGGTCTTCCTCCGTTTCGGGCAAGTTAGGCATGCGTGACAATGCATCAGAATTCGCATTCTTGTGCCCTGCCCGGTATTTGATGGTGAAGTCGTAGTTGGACAACCGGGCCATCCACCGCTGCTCCAGGGCACCGAGTTTTGCTGTATCCAAGTGCGTTAATGGGTTATTATCCGTGAAGACAGTGAATTTCACGGAGGCCAGGTAGTGCTTGAACCTCTCTGTCACGGCCCAAACGACGGCGAGGAACTCCAGCTTAAAGGAACTGTAGTTGTCAGGGTTCCTTTCAGTGTTGCGAAGTTTCCTGCTGGCATAAGCGATTACTCTCTCCTTACCCTTCTGGACTTGGGATAGCACGGCTCCCAGTCCCACATTGCTGGTATCCGTATACAATACAAATGGCTGGTTGTACTCAGGGTAAGCCAGCACCTCTTCTCCCGTCAGCGCCGACTTTAAGCAGGTGAACGATCCTTCCAGTTCGTCGTTCCAGTCGAATGGGGCATTTTTGCCCTTGGGTTTCTTGGACTGGCCCACCAACAGGTCTTGCAATGGCGCGGCCTTCTTGGTGAAGTCCTTGATAAACCTCCGGTAGTAACCCACCAACCCGAGGAATTGACGGACTTCATGAAGGTTACCGGGCTGTGGCCAGTCCTTGATCACCGTGACTTTGTCAGGGTCTGGGGCCACTCCTTCGGCACTCACCACATGGCCCAGGTACTGCACTTTGGGTTTTAGCAGATGGCATTTGGATGGTTTCACCTTTAAGCCAAAATTGGACAGAGCTTCAAACACCTCGGCCAGGTGCTTCAAGTGGTCTTCATTGGTCTTGGAGAAGACAATGACATCGTCCAGATATAGCAACACAGTTTCAAAGTTCTTATGCCCCAGACAGCACTCCATCATCCTCTGGAACGTTCCCGGAGCATTACACAATCCGAAAGGCATGTAGTTCAATTCGCAGAGGCCCATCAGTGTCGTGAAGGCCGTCTTTTCCTTGTCTGCCTCCGCCACGGGAACCTGCCAGTACCCACTGGTAAGATCTAAGGTAGAAAAGTAGTTAGCGGACTTTAAGGCAGCCAAGGACTCCCCTATCCTGGGTAGGGGATATGCATCCTTATGTGTAATGCAGTTTAGTTGCCTATAATCCACACACATCCTCATGGTGCCATCTTTCTTCTTAACGAGAACTAATGGGGCTGCCCAGGGGCTACAGCTGTCCCTCACTACCCCAGCCTCTTTCATCTCTTGCAACATGTCCTTGGCGCACTGATAATGAGCTGGGGGCACAGGACGGTACCTCTCTTTTATGGGCGGGTGATCTCCTGTGGGGATGTGATGTTGAATCCCTTTTACCTGCCCGAAATCTAGAGGGTGCTTGCTGAATACCCGCTCATACTCATGAACCACCCTGTAGGCCCCCTGTTTCTGGTGAGATGGGGTAGAGTCAATGGCCACGTGCAATTCCCGGCACCAATCTTTTGACTGTACTGCAGAGCCATTGTCCTCCGCCGGTTCGGACGGAACCAAGGGCCCAGGTGCCTGTATTACATTATTACTAACAGTGAACAGCTTGGCAAGTGTGGCGCATTTGGTCAAGTGGAATTCTTCCTCCCCACAGTTAAGGACGCGTACTGGCACCCTCCCTTGGTGGTGGCGTCGACCACCCCTCTGGCTGTCAGGAGAGTAGGCCTGTTATCTGAATACAGCGGCTCTATCAGGGCCTGATAATTTTTACCCCTAAGGCCTATGGCTGCCCGACACCATATTAACATTTCACTCCTGGGGGTATCGCAATGGGGTTTGAATCACTCACTGTGACCCAGCCAATTTCACCACCAGTCAACTCCACCTGCTGTCTCTGCATCAGAGCTCTGATCTCTTTCGCTGTTCGCTGTAACCAGCTGTTTCGGCTACCTGCTGCAACAATAACTTCTGCAAGACAATTTTCTATAACATTAGTACCGATAGTCATCATGGGGTTACATTCACATCGATCAATATCAACAATAACCATGCCCTGGGCCTCCAATTCTACCCGCCCCACTTTGATGGTGACCTCCTTATACCCCACTTGTGGCAGTGGCTGACCATTACTAGCTATGATGGTGAAATCGTCATCGGGGCCACTGGTAATGTCGGTGTCCTCCCAATAGCGTTTATAGAGGACGTAGGGCATAGTCGTCACCTGGGAACCGGTGTCCAACAGAGCGTTCATGGGGATACCGTCGATCACAATGGGGAGAACTGGTCGCCCTCCAACGTATTTGGCTCTCCAATGTTGCGGGCCTGATCGTCCTATTCCTGGGGGTTGGCCCTTTGCCCCAGGGGTTGCTCGTTTAAAGGACAGTACCTTGCAATATGTCCCACTTGGTGGCAGCAGCGGCAAATCGGTCGTCCATCCCGATGGAAGCAATCGTCGTCTTGGCCTGTGGTCGACGGGATCCTCCTCTGTCGCTGCCAGGGGACATCCTCTGGTCTGGAAGCCAGCTGGATCTTCTCCTTGGGGGCCTCCTGTAGGGACTGGACAGTCCGGGCTAGGGCAGCAATGCTCTTGGTCAGCTCTTGCATCTGGAGGCGTAGTCCTGCAGGGGAGTCGTCATCCTGAGTCTGGGCATCGGCCTCAGCAGAGATGGGTGTTTCTGGCGCCACCTCCTGGTGGTATGTGAGGGCTTGACGCCTGGGGAGTACAACACGGCTGGGCTGTCGCTCTGGGAGCGCTTGGATGGCTTTATCTTTGAATTGCGCAAAGGTCAGGTCTGGGTTCTGCATGGCTAAGAAATATAACTGAGTCCTTTGGTTACTGCACAGGAGCCCCTCGATGAACCGCTCTTTCAGGAGTTTATCTTCATCTTGCATGCTGCTGGGGTCACTCTGCTTGATGGCCCGCAGTGCCTCCTGAAGATTGAGGGCATAGTCCCGTAAGCTATCCTGCGGCCTCTGCTTGCACCCATAGAATGTCAATTTAATTTCCGTAGCGGTGCGGGTGTCAAAGGTGGTATTTAACTTTGCAAGGACCTGCTGTGCAGTTTTTTAATCCGTGGAGGGCCAGGACTTCGCTTCTCTCAAAGCCGCGCCAAAGAGCTGTTGGACAGGAAGTTAGACAGAAAGAGCCCAGGAGAGTTCGGGAGAGGATCTGTCAGGGGTGGGATCCTGACAGCGGTCCAGAAAGAGAACAGATCGTTAAGGAGCCGCGCCTGCACTACCTTGCGGCGGTATTCTAAGAAAGGACACGAAGCGAAGTTTATTGTGGAGAAGTGAGAAGCGGGATCACAGTGTAAAGGAGATAGAGCCAGTAGGAGTCGTGCCGTGAGACCGAGGCAACATCCTTCTGAGGCGCATAGCGGTGGCCGGAGCACCGAGAAAGTAAGAGACTTTACGCATTACTTCAACACAGCAGGACAGTTAATTATAGGTTGGCTGTCTCACCTAAATCACCTAAGCAGACAAGGGAGGCAACCATGGGAAAGGGGCATCTCTAGGGTCCCAGAATAACTCCAGGCCTACCTGTCATACGGGTGCGTCCTAACCATATCATCTGGGGGACGAAGAGAGAGAGAACTCCAACCCTAACCCCAACACACCCTTAAACCTAATCCCAACCCTAATCCCAGCCTTAACCCTAATCCCAAACCTAATCCCAACACACCCCTAACCCTAATCCCAACCCTAATTTCCAAACCTAACCCTAATCCCAACCCTAACCCCAACACACTCCTAACCCTAATCCCAACCCTAACCTCAACACACCCTTAAACCTAATCCCAACCCCAACCCTAATCCTAGCCCTAACCCTAATCCCAACACACCCTTATCCAGGGCCGTATTTAGAGTTTCTGCTGCCCTAGGCACTTTTAGTGCTGCCTCCCACTTTGGTGAGTAAGACACTATCGGCAGTCGCCTTTTGCAGTAGATCGGGCAGTTTTCTGCATCTGCCGCGTACCGGATCACTTACGGCAACACTGCGTTCAACCTCATTCATTCCCTATGGGATTTGCGGCACTTGCCATGATCTGGCAAATGCGGTACCATACCTCCCAACTTTTGAAAAAGGGAAGGAGTTATGAAGTTTGCGGTGCACGTAGTGCGCCGCGGCAAATTTTAGGTCACACCTCTGACCACACCCATTTCACAACTATCCACGTCCCAACCACAGCCATTTAGCACTGCTGATCACACTGTTTTATATACAATAATTATAAACAAAAAAAAATGGCCACACAGTGCTCCATACTGTATAATGGCCACACATGATGCTCAATACTGTATAATGGCCACACATGATGCTCCATACTGTATAATGGCCACACATGATGCTCCATCCTGTATAACTGCCACATGATGCTCCATACTGTATAATGGCCACACATGATGCTCAATACTGTATTATGGCCACACACAGTTCTCCATACTGTATAATGACCCCCCTCTTGTATGCATGGCTCATATTCCCCACCCCCTGTATGCATGGCTCATATTCCCCACCCCCCTGTATGAATGGCTCATATTCCACCCCCCCTGTTTGCATGGCTCATATTCCACCCCCCCCCCTGTATGCATGGCTCATATTCCACCCCCCCTGTATGCATGGCTCATATTACCCCCCCCTGTATGCATGGCTCATATTCCACCCCCCCCGTATGCATGGCTCATATTCCACTCCCCCCCGTATGCATGGCTCACATTCCACCCCCCCCTGTATGCATGGCTCACATTCCACCCCCCCTGTATGCATGGCTCATATTCCTCCACCCCCCCCCCCCCCGTGTGCATGGCTCATATTCCTCCACACCCCACACCTGTATACATGGCTCATATTCCTCCACCCCCCATCTTGAATGGCGCGGCTTACCGTCCTCCTTCTTCCCCCCTCCCCTGTCCCCCCATCCCTCATACTCACCTGCTCCTCACCGCGCGGCCGCGACGTCCCTCTGGCTGTCCCGACTCCCGGCGCGCTGCACCTTCTTCCTGCGTGAGCGGTCAGGTGATACCGCTCTGCTCATTAAGGTCATGAATATGCGCATATTCATGACCTTAATTAGCGGTACCACGTGACCGCTCATTAAGGACGAGCTCCAGACGCCGAGACCAGGCATCGCTGGAGCAGCAGGGTGAGTATTGTCTTCAAGGAGGGCGGGTGGGAGGCGGGAGGAGGGAGGGTGGGCGGCCAGGTGGGGCGGGGGGGCGGGGTCGTTCGGGAGGTGACCCAGCTTTTAAAAAAAAAAAAAACCTTGCTCAGGTGCCGCCCCCTGCATTGTCCCCGCCCTAGGCACGTGCCCTCACGTGCCTAGTGGCAAATACGGCCCTGCCCTTATCCCTAATCCCAACCCTAATTCCCAACCCTAACCCTAATCCCAACCCTAACCCCAACACACCCCTAACCCTAATCCCAACCCTAACCATAACCCTAATCACAACCATAACCCCAACACACCCCTAACCCTAATCCCAACCCTAACCCTAATCCCAACCTTAATCCTAATCCCAACCCAAGCCCTATTCCCAACCCTAACCCTAACATACCCCTAACCCTAAGCCCAACCTTAACCCTAATCCAAACGCTAATCCTAATCACAACCCTAACCCCAACACACCCCTAACCCTAATCCCAACCCTAATCCTAATCCCAACCCTAACCCTAATCCCAACACAGCCCTAACCCTAAGCCCAACCCTAACCATAACCCTAACCACAAACCTAATGCTAATCCCAACCCTAACCCTGATCCCAACCCTAACCCTAATCTCAACCCTAACACTAATCCAAACCCTAATCCCAACCCTAACCCTAATCCCAACCCTAACCCCAACACACCCCTAACCCTAATCCCTACCCTAATCATAATCCCAACCCTATCCCTAATCCCAACACACCCCTAACCCTAATCCCAACCCTAACCATAACCCTAACCACAAACCTAACCCTAATCCCAACCCTAGCCCTAATCCCAACCCTAACCCTAATCTCAACCCTAACACTAATACAAACCCTAATCCCAACCCTAACCCTAATCCCAACCCTAACACTAATCCCAACTCTAACCCTAACTTTAACCCCAACCCTAACCCTAATTTTATCCCTAACCCTAACTTTAGCCCAACTGTAACGCTAATGGGAAAATGTTAATAAACATATTTTCTTTATTTCATTATTTTTCCCTAACTAAGGGGATGATAATGGAGGGGTTCATTTACCATTTTTTTTATTTTGATCACTGTGATAGGGTCTATCACAGTGACCAAAATGAACCAATAGGAAAAATCTTCATATTGTTGCCGACCCACTATTTTCTTACTGGAAGAAGATGCCAGCAGTCGTACGGGGAAGCAGGAGGATCCAGGGACACCAGGAGATACTGGTAAGTATCGGTGGGCGATCGGAGACCCTATTTCTCTGTCCTCTGATGTGCAATCACATCATCAGAGAACAGAGAAGTTAAATGGCAAATCATGCTTTTTTTTGCTGTTATTAACTGTATAACGGCAATCGCAACCTGGGGGTAGGTAAAAAATGACTCGAATCATGTTCCCCAGCTGCCGAGACCCTGGAGAAAATACGATTAATGGTGCTCTGGTTTAAGTACCCTTAACTACTGCCGTTAAAAGGCGTATCGGCGGTCGTTAAGGAGTTAATGTAAGCCTGAAGTTCCTAAAAAAAACGTTTGAAAATGGCACCACGGCATCTGCACAGATGCCATCGGCGCCATCTTGCCAGAGAAAAAATGTCCTGCGAGATGGCTCCGCCGATAGCTACTACTGCGCAGGCACAGCTAGTACCATTTTCAAACGGATTTTTTTAAGGAATTTTACATCAAACAAATGTGTATATAATTCATTGCATATGCGAGCAGGTGTCATGGCCGGCCCCTTCCTGCAGAAGGTTTTTTTTTCCTTAATATATATGTATAATATTCATTATGTAAACTAGGGGGCAGGTCACTAAGGGATCAATGACCTGCCAGAAGCCATACTGATGAATACCTAATTAGAGCACCACATAAAGCCCCACCCACAGGCCGCCACAGGGCACAACAATCTCATTAACTCAAAACTGAATATAAAGATTAAATAACAGCCACAAGACGGATTTTATCAACCTATGTATCATTTTAATCTGTATAATGATCTGACAGTGTCTGTAGGTTACTATGCACAATCCCGTTGACAGGTTTGCTTTAGGGTACCGTCACACTATACGATTTACCTACGATCACGACCAGCGATATGACCTGGCCGTGATCGTAGGTAAATCGTAGTGTGGTCGCTGGGGAGCTGTCACACAGACAGCTCTCCAGCGACCAACGATGCCGAGGTCCCTGGGTAACCAGGGTAAACATCACGTAACTAAGCGCAGGACCGCGCTTAGTAACCCGATGTTTACCCTGGTTACAAGCGTAAAACTAAAAAAAAACAAACAGCACATACTTACATTCTGGTGTCCGTCAGGTCCCTTGCCGTCTGCTTCCCGCACTGTGACTGCCGGCCGTAAAGTGAAAGCAGAGCACAGCGGCTGTGCTTTCACTTTCACTTTACGGCCGTCAGTCAGTGAGTGCGGGAAGCAGACGGCAAGGGACCTGACGGACACCAGAATGTAAGTATGTGCTGTTTGTTTTTTTTTAGTTTTACGCTTGTAACCAGGGTAAACATCGGGTTACTAAGCGCGGTCCTGCGCTTAGTTACCCTATGTTTACCCTGGTTACAAGCAAACGCATCGTTGGATCGCATCGCTAGATCGCTAGATCGGTGTCACACACACCGATCTAGCGATGACAGCGGGAGATCCAGCGATGAAAGAAAGTTCTAAACGATCTGCTACGACGTACGATTCTCAGCAGGATCCCTGGTCGCTGCTGCGTGTCAGACACAGCGATATCGTAACGATATCGCTGGAACGTCACGAATCGTACCGTCGTAGCGATCGAAATGGTATAGTGTGACGGTACCCTTAATCATGTGATTTTGTACACCTTTTGTAATTGATTCCCTATTGTATTTAATCTGCATGGGCCTGTGGAGAAACTAGCCCAGACAAAGACTGCAGGTGCGGATGAAATGCATTGCTTTTACTCTGTGTTACTATGCCTAGTGCCATGCTATTTTAGCATTTACTAAATAAACAAAGCAATCTTTTTAACTCATCTTGGAGCTGGAACGTAGTCTTCTTTTCAGAAAATGTATGCCTCTCTTCAGGCTCTGACATCACAGCGTGCAAACCACCCCTGTCTTGTCATAAGCACATTGCCTGAAGAAGTGCCACTCTAGGGAACTCCTTTGAGCTGACTTTGTTTTATTATTTCCTCAGCACGATGAGCAGTAGCACCTAATGTACTAGCTAGGGACTGGATGCTGCACTTTTGCACCCTGCTCCCTCTTTTGCTGTGCTGCTGGGGCCACCTCCTCTTTCTCCGAACTGTGCACCTCACTAGGATGGGCTTCATTCCATGTGGGGTCTAGGACCTCATCATTTCCAACATTAACTTCCCACCAATCCTCACCCCCGCCCTTCTTGCCGGTCTGCACACTTCAGAAAGATGCAGCATTTGGCATGTGTTTCGTCATCCTCTGAGATGTGCTGCGATGGTCCACTGACCTTGTGTACTAGCCAACATACTCATCCTCCAACTTAACAAGTGGTTGTGCATCAGTGCAATCAGTCTCTTTCACCTCTGGGGCAGGGCTTTGTGTATGGGCTTGTGTATGGAATCCCAGTCAGCGGACCCATCAAAGAGCAGAAAAGACTGATGCATGACTTGGGGCTCAGGTGGAAGAAAGATGCATATGTTCCTCACATGCCAACTCTGCGAATAGCAGGCACTCTCAGCCATTCAATCTAACACAGCCTCAACATGTTCTTGCCTCACCATTTGGCCAGCGGTACTTGGGCTTACGAAATTATGCAGAATGTCCTGCCTACTGCATGCATCTGAAGGAGCTGTTTCACTTGGACACGTAACAAGCACAGATTGACCACGTCCTCTGCCTGCAGCAGCTACTCCATCACCACCAGCAGCATCACAGCCACATCCACCTCCACTATTTGATGCTCTCCTTATGGTTTTCTCCCTAATAACACTTCCCATTAGTGAAGAGTAGGGTTGAGCGAAACGGGTCGGCCATATTCAGAAGTCGCCGACTTTTGGCAAGGTTGGGTTTCATGAAACCCGACCCGACCCCTGTGTGGGGTCGGCCATGAGGTCGGCGATCTTCTGAATCTGGTATCGGAATTCCGATACCGAGTTCCGATATGTTTGCAATATCGGAAATCGGTATCGGAATCCATATTTAAGTGTAAAATAAAGAATTAAAATAAAAAATATTGCTATACTTACCCTCTGACGCGCCCTGGTACTAACCGGCAGCCTTCCTTCCTTAGAATCAGCGCGTGAATGACCTTAGATGACGTCGCGGCTTGTGATTGGTCGCGCGACCGCCCATGTGACCGCTCACGCGACCAATCACAAGCCGCAACGTCACCGAAGGTCCTTCAAGCGCTGATTCTTAGGAAGGAAGGCTGCCGGAAAGAAGCAGGGCGCGTCCGAGGGTCAGTATATTCCTATTAGGTATATACTCACCCTCGGACGCGCCCTGCCGGAAAGAAGCAGGGCGCGTCCGAGGGTGAGTATATTCCTATTAGGTATATACTCACCCTCGGAGGCGCCCTGCTTCTTTCCGGCAGCCTTCCTTCCTAAAAATCAGCGCTTGAAGGACCTTCGGTGACGTCGCGGCTTGTGATTGGTCGCGTAAGCGGTCACATGGGCGGTCGCGCGACTAATCACAAGCTGCGACGTCATCTAAGGTCATTCACGCGCTGATTCTAAGGAAGGAAGGCTGCCGGTTAGTACCAGGGCGCGTCAGAGGGTAAATATAGCAATATTTTTTATTTTAATTCTTTATTTTACACTTAAATATGGATCCCAGGGCCTGAAGGAGAGTTTCCTCTCCTTCAGACCCTGGGAACCATTGGAAACCCAATGCACTGCATTGGGTTTCGTGTTTCGGCCGACCCCGACCCCGACTTTTTTATAGGATCGGCCGATTTCACTCGACCCGACTTTTGAAAAAGTCGGGTTTCGTGAAACCCGACCCGATCCTATAAAAGTAAAAGTCGCTCAACCCTAGTGAAGAGGCTAAATTAGGGCACTCTGCACCAGGCTGTAGGGGCACGCTGCACTAGACTGTTAGGGCACACTGTACTAGGCTGTTATGGCATGCTGCACCCGGCATATTGGATGAGTTTTGAGGAACATGATTCACAGGACTCAACGTAAAAATTTGTCAACAAATCTTAGCAAAATTTCTATAATTGAAAAGGTGTCAGTAATAAGTAAAAAGCTAATGTCTATCTATTTGCATTTTGGTAGACATTACTAATGTATAATACAATATAATGCTGTTTAACAGATGAAGACACTGCAGTCTGGAATCCTGCGGAACCTGAATATCTGGTTTATACATGAAAAGTTTGGACACTAAATATATGACAGCTACATCTTCAGTGACCTTTGTGAAGCATACATTATGGCAAAGTAAATCACATTATCAAAATAAAGAGGCTATTCCAGTAAATACAGGATATATATTATTTCCTGCTAAACTGGATCTTGCTATGATTATTGGAAAACCTAGCTAACAGTTTTGGAAATATTATACATTTTTTAATGTTTCACCATCTTTATCTCAAGTTAACAAAATATATATTTTTTAATTTAAAATGTAAATGCAAAATGCTAATTAGAGATGGGCGAACCCGAACTGTAAAGTTCGTTGTCCGTACCAAACAACTACTGTTTGGGCATGGATACCAAACACGGACTTCACCAGGAAGTCTGTGTTACTGTTTGGGTTTGCCACCACGAACACCAGGTGTTTGTTGCACCTATCATGTGCATGACAATGTGTCAAACACTGCTTCTGATCGGAGGTAAAATCATCACCACCGGTCAGACAGCTGCAGTTCCCACGCTGTCAAATGACAGTTCAAATTCACCACATTGAAATTCTCCAGCGGAACTGCAGTAAACTTGTCTTTACACATGACACTTTCTCACGATGCTAGCGGGGATCTCACTGAGCTCAGCTGGGAATGCAACCTCAGTGACAGGCAGTAACCTCAATGACCTCACCGCTAGTCACTGATGCTGCGCTCGCAGCAGCTCATTCACCAGCGGTTCTCAGCCTGGACAGTCGCATCTTGGCACCATCCAAGTTGTAAACTGTTTATTCCCCAAACATGGATTACAGCATGGGACAGAACAACGGACAGGTGAGGGATAATGTAATTTTTTATTTTTGCTTTACTGAAGGAGACGAGGGATTCAGTGGAATTATGTATTAGGTGAGTATAACTGTGCTTGTTATTTTTAAATAAAAATGGAAAAGTGTGTTTTGTTTTATTTCAAATAAAAGACTTTATTCTTGCTGTGTCTTGCCTGTACTAATCCATAGGCTTGATGTCACTGGACAATACAAACGTGACATCAACCCCACAAATATGAACCCCACTTGCCACCGCTATAGGGCAAGTGGGTAGAGCCAGGCAAAGCACCAGAATTGGCACATTCTGGGCAGGTGCAGGCTGCTATTTTTAGGCTGGGGGGCAATATCCATGGCCCCTTACCAGCCTGAGAATACCAGCCCCCAACAGCCTCGTTGCCAAAAATGGGGAGACCCCTCATAGGTTTTTGTAATTATTTATTTAAATAATGAAAAAATAAGGCGTGGGGACCCCTCAATTCTTGATAACCAGCCTTGCTGAAGCTGAAGCTTATAGCTGAGAGTTGCAGCCCCCAGCTTTGAGTTTTGACTGGCTGGCTATCAAAAATACAGAGGAACCCACATTAATTATATTTCTAAATATTTATTTACAGTGCATGCTGATGAATGCTCCCTTCAACCGCTCCTGCTCTCACTGCTATTAAAAGCAGTAGGCATTGGCTGATAGGATCAGTAGTCCCATCAGCTGACACCAGTGACCATAGGTAAAGTTTATATCTCCGATCATAGCTGCATGTTCACTCTTTCTTTTGACAGCGTGGAAACTGCGGCTGTCTGACTGACAGTGATGATTTTACTGCCGATCAGAAGCAGTGTTTGCCACGCTGTCATGCACATGACAGCCTGACAAACACTGGATTTTCGGGCCCCCCATTCAAGTGAATAGGTTCTGGGGTCGCGTCTGGGTACCATTCTGGTACTTGGTTATAGGATGTTTCACCCCCAGCAGTTCGACCCCAGCAGTTTGCCCCTGGGTACATTTCGGCCCCGCACATTTTGTCCCCAGCATTTGGCCCCAGGATGTTTCGCCCCCGCACATTTCACCCCTGCACATTTCGCCCCCAGAAGTTCGCCCCCAGCAGTTCGCCCCTGGGTACATTTCGCCCCCACACATTTTGTCCCCAGCATTTGGTGGCCCCCCAGGATGTTTTGCCCCCGCACATTTTACCCCCACACATTTCGCCCCCAGCAGTTCGCCCATTTCGTCCTTGGCAGTTCGCCCCCGGCAGTTCGCCCCCAGATGTTTGTACCCTTGTGATTCATGAATTCCACTCCGTCATCAATGTTTCGCCTCCAGCAGTTCGCCCCCGGACATTTGTACCCTTGTGGTTCATGAATTCCTGTTCGTCATCAATGTTTCGCCCCCGGCAGTTCGCCCCCAGATATTTGTACCCTTGTGGTTCATGAATTCCTGTTCATCATCAATGTTTCACCCCCGACAGTTCGCCCCCGGATATTTGTAACCTTGTGGTTCATGAATTCCCCTCCGTCTTCACCCCCGGATATTTGTACCCTTGTGGTTTAGGAATTCCCGTCCGTCATCAATGGTTCGCCCCCGGCAGTTTGCCCCAGGATGTTTGTACCCTAGTGATTCAGGAATTCCCGTCTGTCATCAATGTTTCGCCCCCAGCAGTTCACTACCGGATGTTTGTATCCTGTTTTGCCCCCAGAATTTTGTGTTTGGATGTTTCGCCAGTTTGTCCTTGTGGTTCATGAATTCCTGTTTGTCATCAATCCACATGCCACAAAAGTACTATACAGAGTGCTGCACTTTTGTGACATGTTTAATCAACTGTTTCCATCTGTAAACCTCACAACTGATTGCATTATAGTGTCATAGCATTTTGCCCGCAATTTTAAAAAGACATTTTCCAAAACTTTTCTAAGCCTGTGTGCACACATTCAGGATTTTTCGCGTTTTTTGAGTTTTTTCGCTATAAAAACGCTTTAAAAACTCATACATATGCATCCCATCATTTATAATGCATTCTGCAATTTTTGTACATATGTCGCGTTTTTCTGTGAAAAAAACACATTGTGGTAAAAAAAGCAGCATGTTCATTAACCCCTTTACCCCCAAGGGTGGTTTGCACGTTAATGACCGGGCCAATTTTTACAATTCTGACCACTGTCCCTTTATGAGGTTATAACTCTGGAACGCTTCAATGGATCCTGGTGATTCTGACATTGTTTTCTCGTGACATATTGTACTTCATGACAATGGTAAAAATTATTTGATAGTACCTGCGTTTATTTGTGAAAAAAACGGAAATTTGGCGAAAATTATGAAAATTTCGCAATTTTCCAACTTTGAATTTTTATGCAATTAAATCACAGAGATATGTCACACAAAATACTTAATAAGTAACATTTCCCACATGTCTACTTTACATCAGCACAATTTTGGAACCAAAATTTTTTTTTGTTAGGGAGTTATAAGGGTTAAAAGTTGACCAGCAATTTCTCATTTCTACAACACCATTTTATTTTAGGGACCACATCTCATTTGAAGTCATTTTGAGGGGTCTATATGATAGAAAATACCCAAGTGTGACACCATTCTAAAAACTACACCCCTCAAGGTGCTCAAAACCATATTCAAGAAGTTTATTAACCCTTCTGGTGCTTCACAGTAATTTTTTGAATGTTTAAATAAAAATGAACATTTAACTTTTTTTCACAAAAAATGTAATTCAGCTCCAATTTGTTTTATTTTACCAAGGGTAACAGGAGAAAATGGACCCCAAACATTGTTGTACAATTTGTCCTGAGTATGCCAATACCCCACATGTGGGGGTAAACCACTGTTTGGGCGCATGGCAGAGCTCGGAAGCGAAGGAGTGCCATTTGACTTTTCAATGCAAAATTGACTGGAATTGAGATGGGACGCCTTGTTTCGTTTGGAGAGCCCCTGATGTGGCTAAACATTGAAACCCCCCACAAGTGACACCATTTTTGGAAAGTAGACCCCCTAAGGAACTTATCTAGAGGTGTGGTGAGCACTTTGACCCAACAAGTGCTTCACAGAAGTTTATAATGTAGAACCGTAAAAATAAAAAATCATATTTTTTCACAAAAATTATCTTTTCGCCCCCAATTTTTTATTTTCCCAAGGGTAAGAGAAGAAATTGGACCCCAAAAGTTGTTGTACAATTTGTCCTGAGTACGCTGATAGCCCATATGTGGGGGTAAACCACTGTTTGGGCGGATGGGAGAGCTCGGAAGGGAAGGAGCGCCGTTTGACTTTTCAATGCAAAATTGACAGGAATTGAGATGGGACGTCATGTTGCGTTTGAAGAGCCACTGATGTGCCTAAACATTGAAACCCCCCACAAGTGACACCATTTTGGAAAGTAGACCCCCTAAGGAACTTATCTAGAGGTGTGGTGAGCACTTTGACCCACCAAGTGCTTCACAGAAGTTTATAATGTAGAACCGTAAAAATAAAAAATCATATTTTTTCACAAAAATTATCTTTTTGCCCCCAATTTTTTATTTTCCCAAGGGTAAGAGAAGAAATTGGACCCCAAAAGTTGTTGTACAATTTTTCCTGAGTACGCGGATACCCCATATGTGGGGGTAAACCACTGTTTGGGTGGATGGGAGAGCTCGGAAGGGAAGGAGCGCCGTTTGACTTTTCAAAGCAAAATTGACAGGAATTGAGATGGGACGCCATGTTGCGTTTGAAGAGCCACTGATGTGCCTAAACATTGAAACCCCCCACAAATGACACCATTTTGGAAAGTAGACCCCCTAAGGAACTTATCTAGAGGTGTGGTGAGCACTTTGACCCACCAAGTGCTTCACAGAAGTTTATAATGCAGAGCCGTAAAAATAAAACAAAATTTTTTTCCCACAAAAATTATTTTTTTAGCCCCCAGTTTTGTATTTTCCTGAGGGTAACAGGAGAAATTGGACCCCAAAATTTGTTGCCCAATTTGTCCTGAGTGCGATGATACACCATATGTGGGGGGAACCACTGTTTGGGCACATGGGAGGGCTCAGAAGGGAAGGAGTGCCATTTGAATGCAGACTTAGATGGAATGGTCTGCAGGTGTCACATTGCGTTTGCAGAGCCCCTAATGTACCTAAACAGTAGAAACCCCCCACAAGTGACACCATTTTGGAAAGTAGACCCCCTTAGGAACTTATCTAGATGTGTGCTGAGCGCTTTGACCCACCAAGGGCTTCACAGAAGTTTATAATGGAGAGCCGTAAAAATAAAACAAAAATTTTTTCCCACAAAAATTATTTTTTAGCCCCCAGTTTTGTATTTTCCCGAGGGTAAAAGGAGAAATTCGACCCCACAATTTGTTGTCCAATTTGTCCTGAGTGCGCTGATACCCCATATGTGGGGGGGAACCACTGTTTGGGCGCATGGGAGGGCTCGGAAGGGAAGGAGCTCCATTTGGAATGAGGACTTAGATGGAATGGTCTGCAGGTGTCACATTGCATTTGCAGAGCCCCTAATGTACCTAAACAGTAGAAACCTCCCACAAGTGACACCATTTTGGAAGCTAGACCCCCTAAGGAACTCATCTAGATGTGTTGTGATAGCTTTGAACCCCCAAGTGTTTCACTACAGTTTGTAACGCAGAGCCGTGAAAATTAAAAAAAAAAATCTTTCCCCCCAAAATTATTTTTTAGCCCCCAGTTTTGTATTTTCCCGAGGGTAAGAGGAGAAATTCGACCCCAAAAGTTGTTGTCCAATTTGTCCTGAGTGCGCTGATACCCCATATGTGGGGGGGAACCACTGTTTGGGCGCATGGGAGGGCTCGGAAGGGAAGGAGCTCCATTTGGAATGAGGACTTAGATGGAATGGTCTGCAGGTGTCACATTGCATTTGCAGAGCCCCTAATGTACCTAAACAGTAGAAACCTCCCACAAGTGACACCATTTTGGAAACTAGACCCCCTAAGGAACTCATCTAGATGTGTTGTGATAGCTTTGAACCCCCAAGTGTTTCACTACAGTTTGTAACGCAGAGCCGTGAAAATTAAAAAAAAAAATCTTTCCCCCCAAAATTATTTTTTAGCCCCCAGTTTTGTATTTTCCCAAGGGTAAGAGGAGAAATTCGACCCCAAAAGTTGTTGTCCAATTTGTCCTGAGTACGCTGATACCCCGTATGTTGGGGGAAACCAACGTTTGAGCGTATGGCAGAGCTCGGAAGGGAAGGAGCGCCATTTGGAATGCAGACTTAGATGGAATGGTCTGCAGACGTCACATTGCGTTTGCAGAACCCCTAATGTACCTAAACAGTAGAAACCCCCCACAAGTGACCCCATATTGGAAACTAGACCCCCCAGGGAACTAATCTAGATGTGTTGTGAGAACTTTGAACCCCCAAGTGTTTCACTACAGTTTATAACGCAGAGCCGTGAAAATAAAAAATCTTTTTTTTTCCCACAAAAAATATGTTTTAGCCCCGAGTTTTGTATTTTCCCAAGGGTAGCAGGAGAAATTGGACCCCAAAAGTTGTTGTCCTATTTGTCCTGAGTACGCTGATACCCCATATGTTGGGGTAAACCCCTGTTTGGGCACACGGGAGAGCTCGGAAGGGAAGAAGCACTGTTTTACTTTTTCAACGCAGAATTGGCTGGAATTGAGATCGGACGCCATGTCGCGTTTGGAGAGCCCCTGATGTGCCTAAACAGTGGAAACCCCCCAATTATAACTGAAACCCTAATCCAAACACATCCCTAACCCTAATCCCAACAGTAACCCTAACCACACCTCTAACCCTGACACACCCCTAACCCTAATCCCAACCCTATTCCCAACCGTAAATGTAATCTAAACCCTAACTGTAACTTTAGCCCCAACCCAAACTGTAGCCCTAGCCCTAACCCTAATCCTAACCCTAGCCCTAACCCTAGCCCTAACCCTAGCCCTAACCCTAACCCTAACCCTAGCCCTAGCCCTAGCCCTAACCCTAGCCCTAACCCTAGCCCTAACCCTAGCCCTAACCCTAGCCCTAACCCTAGCCCTAACTCTAACCCTAGCCCTAATGGGAAAATGGAAATAAATACATTTTTTTAATTTTTCCCTAACTAAGGGGGTGATGAAGGGGGGTTTGATTTACTTTTATGGCGGGTTTTTTAGCGGATTTTTATGATTGGCAGCCGTCACACACTGAAAGACGCTTTTTATTGCAAAAATATTTTTTGCGTTACCACATTTTGAGAGCTATAATTTTTCTATATTCTGGTCCACAGAGTCATGTGAGGTCTTGGTTTTTGCGGGACGAGTTGATGTTTTTATTGGTAACATTTTCGGGCACGTGACATTTTTTGATCGCTTTTTATTCCGATATTTGTGAGGCAGAATGACCAAAAACCAGCTATTCATGAATTTCTTTTGGGGGAGGCGTTTATACCGTTCCGCGTTTGGTAAAATTGATGAAGCAGTTTTATTCTTCGGGTCAGTACGATTACAGCGATACCTCATTTATATCATTTTTTTATGTTTTGGCGCTTTTATACGATAAAAACTATTTTATAGAAAAAATAATTATTTTTGCATCGCTTTATTCTCAGGACTATAACTTTTTTATTTTTTTGCTGATGATGCTGTATGGCGGCTCATTTTTTGCGGGACAAGATGACGTTTTCAGCGGTACCATGGTTAGTTATATCTGTCTTTTTGATCGCGTGTTATTCCACTTTTTGTTCGGCGGTATGATAATAAAGCGTTGTTTTTTACCTCGTTTTTTTTTTTTTTTTCTTACGGTGTTTACTGAAGGGGTTAACTAGTGGGCCAGTTTTATAGGTCGGGCCGTTACGGACGCGGCGATACTAAATATGTGTACTTTTATTGTTTTTTTTTTTTTATTTAGATAAAGAAATGTATTTATGGGAATAATATTTTTATTTTTTATTCATTATTTTGGAATATTTTTTTTTATTTTTTTTTACACATTTGAAATTTTTTTTTTTTACTTTTTTACTTTGTCCCAGGGGGGGACATCACAGATCAGTGATCTGACAGTTTGCACAGCACTCTGTCAGATCACTGATCTGATAGAAGTGCAGGCTGCTTCACAGTGCCTGCTCTGAGCAGGCTCTGTGAAGCCACCTCCCTCCCTGCAGGACCCGGATCCGCGGCCATCTTGGATCCGGGGCTGGAGGGAGCAGGGAGGGAGGTGAGACCCTCGCAGCAACGCGATCACATCGCGTTGCTGCGGGGGGCTCAGGGAAGCCCGCAGGGAGCCCCCTCCCTGCGCGGTGCTTCCCTGTACCGCCGACACATCGCGATCATCTTTGATCGCGGTGTGCCGGGGGTTAATGTGCCGGGGGCGGTCCGTGACCGCTCCTGGCACATAGTGCCGGATGTCAGCTGCGATAAACAGCTGACACCCGGCCGCGATCGGCGGCGCTCCCCCCGTGAGCGCTGCCGATCCCATATGACGTACTATTGCGTCCTTGGGAAGTAAAGCCCACCCCACATGGACGCAATAGTATGTCTAATGGCAGAAAGGGGTTAATTTTGCAACTTTTTTGCGAATTTCCCACTAGATTATTGCATTGGGAACCTCCGGAAAAAAAACGCAAAAAATCCGCGCAAAAAACGCTTAAAATACGCATACATGTGCATCCCATCATTTAGGCTATGTGCACACGTTCAGGATTTTTCGCATTTTTTCATGTTTTTTCACTATAAAACACAATAAAAATGCTTTAAAAATGCACACATATGCATCCCATCATTTATAATGCATTCTGCAATTTTTGTGCATATGTTGCGTTTTTTTTTTTTGCGAAAAAAATGCATCGTGGTAAAAAAAACACAGCATGTTCATTAATTTTGCTTTTTTTTCGCATTGTTACTGCTATACAATGCATTGGGAAAGCTCCGGAAAAAAGTGGTAAAAACGCCAGAAAAACAGGAAAAAACACATGCGAAAATTCTGCAAGAAATACTGACATGTGCACATAGCCTTATAATGCATTCTGCAATTCTGCATCCCATCATTTATAATGCATTCTGCAATTTTTGTGCATATATTGTGTTTTTTTCCGCGAAAAAAACACATCGCGGTAAAAAACGCAGAATGTTCATTAATTTTGCAGATTTTTTGCGGATTTCCCACTATATTATTGCATTGGTAACCTCCGGAAAAAAACGCAAAAAATCCACAGAAAAAACGCGAGAAAAACGTGAAAAAAGCGCATGCAGATTTCCGGCAGAAAATGTCCGGTTTTATTTAGGAAATTTCTGCAAGGAATCCTGATGTGTGCACATAGCCTAAAACGTTTTTGTGTTACAAAAACATAACATGAAAAAAATAAATGGATTGAAAAAATGCAGTGTGAATGAGGTTTGATTAAGGTGGGGAATGTAAACCACTCTTAAATCAAAACATTTTGTGAACTTTTACCTGACCCAGCACTGACCTGGTTGCTGCAGCTGCGACAGGTAAGTATGTCAGGTTTTTTTTTTGTTCTAGGGTGATAATACTCCTTTAAGGCGAGCCAGAAGAGACACTGGGTGAGCTGCTGAAAAGGCAGCCACAGGAATCCACAGAAATTGGGGTCCTGTACATTTTACCCCAGGTATGTTCAGCCCTAGATGTTTTGTTCCCTGCATGTTGACCACAAAAGTTGAGGGTGAAACATCTGGGGTCAAAATGTTAGGGGCAAAACCTCAGATGGTGAGACATCCAGGGACAAAATGCTGTAGGAGAAACATTCGGGGTCAAAACATCTGGGGGCGAACTGCTGGGGTTGAACTGCCGGGGGCGAAACATCCGGGGGCAAACTGGCAGGGGCGAAGTGGGCGAACTGCTGGGGGCAAAATGTGCGGGGGTGAAATGTGCAGGGGCAAAATGCTCTGGGGGCCAAATGCTGGGGATGAAATGTTCCGAGGCGAAATGTACAAACATCCGGGGGCGAACTGCCTGGGTTGAACTGCCGGGGGCAAAACATCCTGGGGGCCAAATGCTGGGGATGAAATGTGCGGGGGTGAAATGTACCCAAGGGCGAACTGCTGGGGGCGAACTGCTGGGGGCAAAATGTGCGGGGGTGAAATGTGCGGGGGCGAAACATCCTGGGGGCCAAATGCTAGGGATGAAATGTTCGGGGGCGAAATGTACCCAGTGGCGAACTGCTGGGGGCGAAACATCCAAATCCCCTGGTACTTGAACCCAAACTTGTAACTGTTCGGCAAAAACTTGGCCATCCAGGTGTCCACTAGAGTTGAGTGACTTTTACTTTTTAGGATTGAATCGGGTTTCGCGAAACCCGACTTTGTAAAAAGTCAGGTCGGGTGAAAACAGACGATTATTGCGAAAAGTTGGGGGCCGACTGAAACACGAAACCCAATGCAAGTCAATGGGGAATCAAAGTCGGCAGTGAGTGGAGGACAGGAAAACACCTACATTGCCCATTTTAATGCCAAAAACATCAATTCTTATTACCTGAGCTTGCCAATCTTAATTTACTTTATAATAATAGTTAGGCATTGAAAACTGGGGGTCATTTGGCTAAAGTTGTGGGGGGTAGGGCTGGCTCAAGATTTTCGTGGGCCCAGGAATACGACACGGCGGTGGAGCAGGGAGAGGTAAGTATTTCAACTTTGCAAGTGCTGTGATCCTGAGCAAGCAGGGGGGGGCCACTTGTTGGCACTGGCACAGGGCCCCTCATAGTACGGCGGTGTGTTTGACGGCGGGTGGCGCCTCCCACTGGCAGAGACACTTTTGCGTACTATGAGGGGCCCTGTGCTAGTGACGTTGCCAACGAGTATGCCCCCCCACCTGATGAAGGAACCTGCACTTTCATCTGCACCTTCCTCTTTGTCCCCGTGCAAGGTGGTATAGTATGCGGGAAGGGGAACCTGACTTTCAGCAGGGTCAGATTCTGGCTGTTTAGAGTGCAAGGGAAATGTAGTGGTCTGGGTCAATGTATCAACAGACTCATCTAGCAGTGGCTGAGCAATGGGCAGGATGAGGAGGAAACACAGATATAGGCCCAAATAATAAAGTAGGCTAAATGCAGTTCAAAATTTGCAACAGGACTAAACAGGTGGCATTGCTTTAAGTGGAGGAAAACTGTAATGAGTGGCAGACACAGTTAGTAGGCCCAAATAATAAAGTGGGCTAATTGTCTGCAAAAAAATTGTTCTTAAATAAACAGGCGACATTGCTTTGCTCAGTGTCGGAAAATTGTAATGAGTAGCAGACTAAGTTAGTAGGCCCAAGTAATAAAGTGGGCTAAATGTCTGCCAAAAAATTGTTCATAAATAAACAGGTGGCATAGCTAGGTACAGGGGTGGGCTCCTCTGCTGAGTAGCAGACAGTGGTAGTAGGCGCAAAGTATTAACTGGTCTAATTAGAGGCCAGGGCCCCTGTATATTTTAACTATCATCTATCATTTCAACAAATTTGTATTGGCAGTGCCATTGAAGGATTTAACAGCACAGACTACACAGTGGTGGAGCAGGGAGAGGTAAGTATTGCAAGTGGTAGAGCACTGCTCAAGCTGGGGGGGAACACTCTCTCGTGGGCGGTGGTACTGGCACAGGGCCCCTCATATTACGACGGTGTGTCTGACGTTGGTTGTGCACCACCACCATCAGAGACACTTCATTGTACTATAAGGGACCCTGTGCGAGTGCCGTTTGCCTGGACAGGTGGGTGGGCCCACACTTGGGTGACGGCACTGGCACAGGGTCCCTCATAGTACAATGTCCAGTGCCGTCACCCAAGAGTGGGCCCACCCACCTGTCCAGGCAAACGGCACTCGCATGGGTGCTTACGCCAGGTGGTGACCACGGCCCTGTGGGGGGAGTCAGCCCATTTAGGGAGGTATAAAAATGGCCAATGGTGGACATTCAGCAGCTGCAAATGGAGGAATTGGAGAAGTCAGTAAGAGGAGGCCAAAAGCAAGACATTTTTCAGGCAAGCTACGTGTCAGCAGGTGAAGGTGGGGCAAAATAATTTGAAATCCATGATTGGTTCATTTTAATGAAGGTTAGATCATCAACATTCTGGGTAGCCAGGTGTCCTTTTTTCGGTCAGTTAAGTGTCTAAGCATGCACGTTGTATTTAAATTTTGAAGATTCTTCCCTCTGCTAAGAGTCTTTGAGCATTTCTTACAGATAACTTTTGACTGATCATTCGGATCTTGGTTAAAAAATTGCCACACTGCACTCTTCCTACTATGGAATACCTTTTCAGGAATTGCACGCTGTGCTACTTTCACCGGATGGCCACACTGTCCTAAAACTGTTTTTGTTTTTGATAAACGTTTTTGGCCTTATACGGGCTTGCCAGATGACAGCTGTTGCGATGAAGATGGCTGCTGCGGATCATCCTCCTCCGCTTCTGAGCTACTGGCAGCGGCACCCTCTTCCCCCAATGGCTGAAAATCTGGGTCAACAACTGGGTCATCTATCACCTCCTCTTCAATGTCATATGCACCTTCCTGTGTCACCGTGTAAGGTGCTATAGTGTTCGGGACGGGGCACCATAGTCTCATCAGGGTCAGATTCTGGCTCAGTACACTGTGAGGGCAATGTAGTGATCTGAGTCAATGGAACAGCATAATAATCTTGCTGTGGCTGTGCATCAGTGCACTCCATGCCCGATTTATCTTGTAATGGGCAGTTAACAATTTCCCATTCTAACCCCTACACGGTATGTGTAAAGAGCTCCATGGTGTAACCTGTAGTGTCACCTGATGCATCCTTCACTTTTGGTTTGGGTGAAGGACACATGGAAACGTCTTGTTCCTGACCGGGAGCATCCACTGACGACTCGCTGCTTTTATATTTGGAACTTTCTGAAAAGGAGGCAAAAGAGCTAGAGGATGAGTCAGCAAGGAAAGCCAAAACTTTTTCCTGCTACTCCGGCTTTAAAAGCTGTTTTCCTACTCCCAGATAAGGGAGCCTTCGAAGCCGTGTGACGCCAGACGATGACGCTGGCTCAACACCTCCAGCCTTAGGTGCTATTGTGCTTTTGCCACTACCACCAGATGCATCACCACCACCACCACCATCAGTACCAGCTGGCAACCACCACCCACGGGCTCTTCCACCAGACTTCCTCATTATTTGGAAAATCTAACCAAAATAACAACCGTTATATGGTACTGTAAAACAAGGTAGAAGGTGTATATAAACTTGTTGAGAATTTAAATCTCCCTTTTTTGGGGGAGACTGAACCAAAGCTCAGGCCCTGTGCATTAAACAACACAATGTAAGTGGCAGAATGTAGCTGGCTGATATACGACAAACTAACAGACATAGCTGAACTGGAGCGGGTGCAGAGAAGAGCGACCAAGGTTATTAGAGGACTGGGGGGTCTGCAATACCAAGATAGGTTATTACACTTGGGGCTATTTAGTTTGGAAAAACGAAGACTAAGGGGTGATCTTATTTTAATGTATAAATATATGAGGGGACAGTACAAAGACCTTTCTGATGATCTTTTTAATCATAGACCTGAAACAGGGACAAGGGGGCATCCTCTACGTTTGGAGGAAAAAAGGTTTAAGCATAATAACAGACGTGGATTCTTTACTGTAAGAGCAGTGAGACTATGGAACTCTCTGCCGTATGATGTTGTAATGAGTGATTCATTACTTAAATTTAAGGGGGGCCTGGATACATTTCTGGAAAAGTATAATGTTACAGGGTATATACACTAGATTCCTTGATAGGGCGTTGATCCAGGGAACTAGTCTGATTGCCATATGTGGAGTCGGGAAGGAATTTTTTTCCCCAAGGTGGAGCTTACTCTTTGCCACATGGGTTTTTTTGTCTTCCTCTGGATCAACATGTTACGGCATGTTAGGTTAGGCTATGGTTTGAACTAGATGGACTTATAGTCTTCCTTCAACCTTAATAACTATGTAACTATGTAACAGGACTGAAGTACAGTATATCCACTTTGTGAGAATTTGAATCTCCCTTTTTTTTGTGAGACTGAACCAAAACTCAGGCCCTGTGCATAAAACAGCACAATGTAAGTGGCAGAAAATGGCTGGCTGATATACGACAAACTAACAGGACTGAAGTATATCCACTTTGTGAGAATTTGAATCTCCCTTTTTTGGGGGGAGACTGAACCAAATCTCAGGCCCAGTGTACATAACAATGCAATCTAAGTGGCAGAAAGTGGCTGGCTAACATACAACAAACTAACAGGACTGAAGTATATCCACTTTGTGAGAATTTGAATCTCACTTTTTTGGGGGGAGACTGAACCAAAACTCAGGCCCAGTGTATAAAACAACACAATGTAAGTGGCAGAGAGTGGCTGGAAGATATATGAAAAAATACAAGGACTGTAGTACAATTTCAATCTCCCTACAATGATCTCAGGAAAAGTATGGCAGCAATAAAAAGGACTGCTGCACACAAAAGTGTGGACAAATAAACAAGATAACTGTGCAGAAAGGAGCAACAGGATTTTTCTTTTAAAAAAGCAGTTGGTTTGCACAGCGGCGTACAAATAGCAATGCAGCTATCAGGGAGCCTTATAAGGCAGCCTAATAAGCTACAGAGCTGATGCACAAAAAAATAAACTCCACTGTCCCTGCAAACAAATGGTGGTGTTGGACAGTGGAAATCACTACAGCACAAGCAGTTTCGCGGCTTAATCTTCCCTCCCTAACTATGTCCCTTCTTCTGATGAAGCTGCAGCAACTTCTCCCTATGCTACGATCGGCAGAAGTAAGATGGCGGTCGGCGTGCACGCCCCTTTATAGCCCCTGTGACGCCGCAGAAAGCAAGCCAATCACTGCAATGCCCTTCTCTAAGATGGTGGGGACCGAGACCTATGTCATCACGCTGCCCACACTCTGCGTCCTCCTTCATTGGCTGAAAAATGGCACTGAAAGCATCATACGAAACGCGACTTTTGCGCGCAGATTGGCGACCTCATGGCCGATCCCACACTAGGATCGGGACAGGTTTCATGAAACCCAACTTTGCCGAAAGTCGGCAATTTTTGAATTTGTCTGATCCGCTTCACTCAACCCTAGTGTCCACCCATCTTTACTAATAATTCATGCCTAAATCCTTAGTGACACAGTCAGTTTTATTTTTTCCTTTTTACTTAACTTTTTTATTTTTTTGTCAGCAGCCATTTGAGGAGTTGTTTTTGGTGTGAAGACCTGTACATTTTGATGATACTATTCACTTTATCCTATAATGTAGGGTGAAATGAAATGGTGAAAAAAGCCTAAATTCTACCATAGTTTTTATGGGGTTCTTTTTGTGGCAAATATGAACTGTTAAAATGATTATTCTCCATATCAGTATGATTATTGAGGTGTAAAACTTTTTTTATTATTATTTTATCTAGTATTTTATTATAAAAAAAAAATCTAAACTCATTTTTCCGCTGATGGAAGTCTTGTCTTCTGCACAGAAAATAGAATCCCAGTTGGTAACTGAGTCGAGTGCAAAAGAAAGGGGAAAAATCCAGCAATCCCAAAAATATCCAAACTTCACATTTAATAGAAAATCTTTAACCCCTTTACTTGCCAAGGTGGTTTGTACAGTGATGACCGAACCAATTTTTACAATTCTAAACACTGTCACTTTATGAGGCAATAACTCTGGATCCCAATGATTCTGAGAATGTTTTTTGTGACATATTGTACTTCATGTTAGTGGTAACATTTCTTTGGTATGACTTGTGTTTATTTGTGAAAAAAATGGAGATTTTGCGAAAATTTAGAAAATTTCCCAATCTTCCAAATTTGAATTTTTATGCCCTTAAATCACAGAGATATGTCACACAAAACAATTAATAAATAACATTTCCCACATGTCTACTTTACATCAGCACAATTTTGGGACCAAATTTTTTTTTTTGTTAGGAAGTTATAAGAGTTAAAAGTTGACCAGCAATTTTTCATTTTTCCAACAAAATTTACAAAACCGTTTTTAAGGATCAGATCACATTTGAAGTCACTTTGAAGGGTCTATATGATAGAAGATATCAAAACGTGACACCATTCTAAAAACTGCACCCCTCAGGGTGCTCAAAATCACATTCAAGAATTTAATTCACCCATCAGGTGATTCACAGAAATTTTTGAAATGTGAGCAAAAAGCGAACATTTACCATTTTTTAACAAAAAAATTACTTCAGATTAAAAAAAAATTATTTTAAGGGTATGTGCACACGTTGCGGATTTGCCTGCGGATCCACAGCAGTTTGGCCGCTGTGGGTTTGCAGCAGCTTTCCATCAGGTTTACAGTGCCATGTAAACCTATGGAAAACCAAATCCACAGTGCCCACTCTGCAGAAAATACAGCGTGGAAATGCTGCAGTTTATTTTCTGCAGCATGTTAATTCTTTGTGCGGATTCTGCAGTGTTTTATGCAGGTGAAAGCCGCACAAAAAATGCTGCAAATCCGTGGTAAATCCGCGGGTAATCCGCACCTAAAACGCACTGCGTTTTACCTGTGGATTTTTCATAAAATGAGTGGAATACTCCGCACAGAAATTCGCAACATGGGCACATAGCCTCACTAGTGTAACAAGAAAAAATGGACCCCAAAATTTGTTGAGTAATTTCTCCTGAGCATGCTGATACCCCACGTGAGAGAGAAAACCGCTGTTTGGGTGCAGAGCTTGGAAGGGAAGGAGTCCCATTTTACTTTTTGAATGCAAAATTTGCTGGAACAATTGGCGGACCCCATGTCGAGTTTGGAGAGTCTCTAATGTGCCAAAACAGTGGAAACTCCCCACAAGTGACACCATTTTTGAAACTAGACCCCTCAGGGAACTGATCTAGATGTATTGTGATCACATTGATCTTTCAGGTGGTTCACAGAAGTTTATAACATTGAGCTGTAAAAATAAAAAAAAATCTAATTTTCCCCACAAATATGTTTTTATCCCAAAATATTAAATTTTCATAAGGGTAAAAGGAGAATTTACACCATATAATTTGTTGTGCAATTTCTCCTGAGTACGCCGATACCCCATATAAGGGAGAAAACTACTGTTTGGGTACATGGCAGGGCTCGGAAGGGAAGGAGCGTCATTTGACTTTTTGACTGTAAAATTTCCTGGAATCATTAGCGGACGCCATGTGACGTTTGGAGAGCCTCTGATGTGCCTACACAGTGGAAATGCCCAACGAGTGACCCCACTTTGGAAGCTAGACCCCTCAAGGAATGTATTTAGATGCATGGTGATGAGCACCTTGAACCCTCAGGTGCTTCACAGAAGTTTATAAAATTGAGCCGTGAAAATAATAAAATCACAGTTTCCTCACAAAAAATGTTGTTTTAGCCTCAAGTTTTTAATTTTTCTCAGGGTTAATAGGATTTTTTTTACAACAAACTGAGTTCAATTTTTTCCTGAGTGCACCAATACCCTATATTTAATCGGGAAATATTTTTCAGGCACAGTGCAAAGATCAGTAGGCAAGAAGCGCCAGATTTTACTTTATGGTTTGCAGGAACCATGGCCCACTGGGAGAACCCATGAGGTGCCAGAACAGCAGAGCTCCCCATAAGTGACCCCATTTTACAAACTACACCTCTCAATTAATGCATCTAGGGGTGCAGGGATCATATTGACACCAAGGGGTGTGTCACAGAATTTTATACCATTAAGCAGTGAAGAAAAAATAACTACATTTTTAACACCAAATTTTTGTTTTAGCCCTAAATTTTACATTTTCACATATGAATAATGCAAAAATGGCACCATAATTTATCCCACAATTGCTACTGAATGTGGCAATACCCTATATGTGACTGTACAGTACTACTTAGCCAAACGGAGAGACTTGGGAGTAGCGGAGTGCTATTTGGTTACTGGAGCACAGATTTTCCTAGAACAGTTTGCGGACTCCATAAACAGAGCACCCGGCCAAAAGAGCAGAATCCCCCCTGAAGTGACCACATTTTGAAAATTATACCCCTTTGGGAATTGATCTACAGGTGCAGTGCCGATTTTGACTCCAGGAGTATTTTCCAGAAACAAGTAGCAATGAATGTTGCCAAGTGAAAATTGCGAACTGCTGCTGTAGTGACCAGTATGTTGCAGTCACCAGTACATTATACCCTGACCGTGCTTCTGGAGACATGCACCGGTAAGTTAGGGGGGCTCTCATCACTTCAGGAATGCCAAACATGTGGACGCTTTATGTGGTTTAGGTACATTTTGGGGCTCAGAAGGGAGGGGGCATTTGGATTTCAGATTGGAGAACTTGCTGAATTTCTTTTGGCAGGTGAGGAGCCATTTCGCTTTTCCAGAGCCTTTGTACTACCAGAAACGTGTACGCCCCCTATATTCCCGTTACCAGATGACAGACCTGAGAAGGTACTTCCTTTTTTTGTGGATTGAGTTGAAGCTTTTATCCAGCGTTCTACACTGACCACTTACTTTGGGTTTCCATCTAAATCTCCGAGTGACATGATTCAGATAAATCACCTGAGGTATCTATTCACTATAATGAGGCAGCAGAGTTACTCTGGACTACGTCTGGCCTCTGTTCAGCGGTGTCCTTCTTTTCAGAACTGTGCAAAACTGTGGCCGACAGCACTTTTATGCAATCCTAAAAAGACAGACACCGCCGAATCACAGGTCAGATGGCATCCACAGTGCTTCCATCTACCACATTATAAGGAATATTCCGACAAAGGTTCTGTCTGAATCAGGTATTTCAGAGATTTACATGGAAACCCCAGTTGTAGTGCTCGACGCAGAGGGCAGGATAAATATGCGTTGAGCTTTACTGCGATCTTTGGGAGGCAGAATGAAAAAATCAACTGCAGGTGAAAAATTGTTTTTATTTTTTATGTTGTTCCTCATGTGGTATAAGTGATTAAGCAATTTTATTGTTTGAGTCGGTGCGATTACAGCAATACCAGACTTATATTGGGTTTTTATGTTTGGCTGCTGTCACACAATAAAAGATTCTTTTTATTGCAAGAAATAGTTTTAGCATCACCATTTTTAGAGAGCTATAACTTTTCCATATTTTCGCCCACAGATTCATGTGAGGGCTTATTTTTTGGCGGCAAGAGTTGATGCTTTTATTTGTACCATCTTTGGGCACGTGACAATTTTTGACCACTTTCTATTTCGAGTTTTGGGAGACAGAATGAACAAAACACAGCAATTATTATTATGCTGTTCCGTGTGTGGTAAAATTGATAAGGCAGTTTTATTCTTTGGGTCAGTACGATTACAGCGATACCTCATTTATATCTTTTTTTTTTATGTATTGGTGCTTTTACACAATAAAAACTATTTTATAGAAAAAATAATTCTTTTTGCATCGCTTTATTCTGAGAGCTACAACTTTTTTATTTTTCTGCTTATGTAGCTCTATGGCAACTTGTTTTTGTGGGACAAGATGTTGTTTTCAGCGGTAGCATGTTTATTTATACTCTTCTTTTTGATCGCGTATTATTCGATTTTTGTTTTTTTATATGGTATTAACTAAAGAGCTTAACTAGTGGGACAGTTTTATAGGTCCGGTTGTTGCGGACGCGGCAATAGCAAATATGTGTACTTTTATTGTTTATATATTCTTCATACAAATATTTATTTAAAGATACAATATCTTTTGATTGACGTAATAATCCGTCCCTGATCAAATAGACCCAGCGCACATGGACGGATTATTTCGTCAGATGTGGAGGAAAGAAGGGGGCACTACAAAGTATGCATAGGTGACGCACTTCAAACCACACTGTTCTTAATCATCAGACTTTGGGCTCTCTGTCCTAGGTGGAGGTTTCTGCAGCCAGGTCTTCATGAATTATACATTTATTACCAATCTACAAGATTGTTTATAGGACAACCCCTTTAATTCCTTAAGGACCAGGTCTGTTGGTCACTTAATGACACAGCTAAATGTAAAAAATGTAGTATGTGTGACTATATAAAATAATAAGTTACTCTCTAAAAGTTTGATAAATCCAAGTAATTATGACATTGGGGTTTTTTGTAACATATTTTTCTATATTTATGTGGCATAAATAGGCCTCTATGATTTGTATTTTTTAATTAAAAATAAAGAGAATAACCATAATATTTTCATATATTTTTAAATATTGTTCTAATGTGTTGAAATTTATATTCCATATGTCAACTTTATTCTAACAGCAAAAAAGTAAAAAATTGGTATGTACCCATATTGTGCCTTTAAGACACAGCTATTTTTTTCATTGCTAGATTCCAGGAGCTTTAGTATTTTTTTTTATTTTACTTAGCTGCATAAGGGATTGATTTTTTTCAGGATGAGTTGTGTTTGTCATTGGCAGCATTTTTGGGGTACATATCACTTGTTACTAGAGATGAGTAAACTTAAATGTTTGGGGTTTGTACCAGACAGATAGTGTCCAGTGCTAAACGCCTTATCATGGAAGTCTGTTGCAATGTTCGGAGTTCCGAGGGAAGTCCAGCAGGGGAGAGAATTTTACAGATCAAAAGTTTGGGACTCCATTCTTTTCAATGGGGTTCGGGGTCTGGTTCAAGTTTGGGTACAGTTCTAGCACCCAAACCAAACTTTGAAATAAAGTTTGGTTTGGGTACCAGAACCCGAACTTCCACGTATCTGTTCATCCCTACTTATTACCTATCTTTTATTAACTTTTTATTACAAGAAATTGAAAAAAACAGCAGCTCCACTGTTGTTTTTTTATGTTTTATATTGTTTACCAATCACATGATGTACAAATAATGTGTTAACTTTATTCTGTGGGTCAGCACAAGTATGGTGATGCCAAAGGTATTTAGTTTTATTTATGTTTTATTAATTTTGCCCAAAAAATAAACTGTTTAAAGAAAAAATATTTCCTTTTGTGTTGCTATATTCTGAGAGTTATACACTTTACAATTTTCTGCCAATTGAGCTTTTTTGCTGAAGAAGATGTAGTTTTCAATGGTATCATTCTTGTGTACATAACATTATTTGATCATTTTTACAATTCATTTTTTGTGAAGTAGTGCAAAATCCAGCAATTCAGATATGTTTTTTTTTATTCTTATGGCACAATATGGGATAAATATTTATATGATTGTATTGTATATGTCAGTACAATTAGAGTGATATCCAACTTAAATAATTTGTTTTTACACTTTAGTACATTTGCACAAGAAAATCATTTTTTATAAAAAATATATCAAAAATATATATTTTTTTATTTGCATAATGTCCTGAGAGCCATATCTTTTTTTTTTTCAGAGCTGTATAGGGATTATTTTATGCATCGTTATCTGTGCAATTTTTTTTCACATCACTTTCGAATATGTAAAAGTTTTGGATCACTTCTTATTTAGTTTTTTTTATGAGGCTGGATAAAAAAAGACAAGCTTGACGTTATTTAACCTTCGTCAGGCTGCATAATTTTACAACGTTAACAGGCTGCAGAGGTACAATTGTATAATACCTAAAAAGAGGTGTTTCTGCATGTGGTGACCAAAGACCATTTCTCTGTTCTCATTCTTTTTGGCTGTAATTTTGGTTACTTTTGCATTTTGTCATTGCTCTCATGCCTAGAGGAACAGTAACATGAGGCGGTGTCTAGGGAAGCAACCCACAGAAGTTGCTCAGGTAAGGCAGCTAATCCAGGATGGCACATTTGTGCGAGCTGGGGCAATAGGAGTAGCTGTATCTGTCAGTACAGTGTCCAGAACTTGGAGCAGATATCAGAAGTCATGGCAGGGGCAGTAGGAGAACTGTACCGCTACCTCCTCCTTTGTGCAAGGAGGAACAGAAAAGGAAATGACAGAGTCCTGCAAAATCACCTCCAGAAAGCCACTAACATCCAAGTGTCTGATCAAACTGTCGGAAACAGACTTCATGAGGGTGGTATGCCCGATGCCCACAAGTGGGTGTTGTGCTTCAAGCAGGGCGAATGGCATCTGAAACCGAACACGAAGAAGTGTTTGCACCCCCAGTTAAAGCATAAATTAACTGTGGTTTATCACATAGCCTATCAGTAACACCCTGTAGCGGGCTGCCCAGTGCGAGCTGTAATGGATCCCTTGTGAACAGAGGAGACAACTTACAAAGTGTTACTAATAGGCTATGATTCAGATGCTGTGTATACTCTGTGAACACTGCTGCAGATTATTTATTTGCACTGGTGTGCCAAGCGGCCAATTCCTGATTGTTGGCTGGCTGTCTCATTTCGTATTACCGCACCTGTGTAGTCGCCATCTTTACTTGGGCCTTCTGCACCATGATAGCGCATTTGATTTGAGGACTAGACAGGTAAGCACCTTTGCCTGTTTTTCTGTTGTGTTTTTCCAGAATAGTAGAGGTTTTTCTTCCTTTTTTTTCCTCCTGTTGTGGCTTAGTAATGGAGAGGCATCTTTAAGACACCTATCCATTACTAATCCTATAGTTATATGGTAAATAAAGACACAGCAAGAATAAAGTCATTTAATTGAAAGAAAGACACAGACTCCTTTAATAATCTTAATTAAACCATATGTACAACCTTGCCTAATTCCACCAAAGCCCTCGATCTCCTGCAAGAAAACCAAAATAAAAAACAACACTATACCATACCTGTCTGTCATTCTGTCCCACGCCATAATTCATGTTTGGAGGATAAACAGTTTTCAACTTAGACAGTGCCAAGATGCGACCATCCAGGCTGAGAACCACTGGTGACTGAACTGCCTCAGTGACCGGTGTTGACATCATTGAGGTTACGTCTGGTCACTGAGTCTCCTTTCCCGGCCGGGCTGAACTGCATTGACCTCGGTGAGATCCCCGCTAGCAGCGCGAGAGTCGCTCTCTGATCAGCGGGAATGATTTCACCGCTGATCAGAAGGAGTGTTTACCTTGCTGTCTTGCACATTTGTTGTGAATTCTGTGGTCAAGCTCCCTCCTGTGGTCATGAGTGGTACTTCGGCTGGTTCTGTCTATGAGCTTCCTCTGGTGGATGTGAGTGGGGCTCCGGCTTCTGAGTTTCCTTCCTCAGGTGACGAGGTTAAGTCGTTAGGTGCTGCTCTATTTAACTCCACCAAGTTCTTTGTTCCTGGCCTCCAGTCAATGTTCCAGTATTGGTCTTGCTTTCTCCTGGATCGTTCTTGTGGCCTGTCTGCCCTGCATAAGCTAAGTTTTGCTTGTGCTACTTTTGTTTGCTATATTTTCTGTCCAGCTTGCTATATTGGTTTTTCTTGCTTGCTGGAAGCTCTGAGACGCAGAGGGAGTACCTCCGTACCGTTAGTCGGTACGGAGGGTCTTTTTGCCCCCTCTGCGTGGTTGTTTGTAGGTTTTTGTGCTGACCGCAAAGCTCTTTCCTATCCTCGGTCTATTCAGTAAGTCGGGCCTCACTTTGCTAAAATCTATTTCATCTCTGTGTTTGTATTTTCATCTTAACTCACAGTCATTATATGTGGGGGGCTGCCTTTTCCTTTGCGAAATTTCTCTGAGGCAAGGTAGGCTTATTTTTCTATCTTCAGGGCTAGCTAGTTTCTCAGGCTGTGCCGAGTTGCATAGGGAGCGTTAGGCGCAATCCACGGCTACCTCTAGTGTGGTATGATAGGATTAGGGATTGCGGTCAGCAGAGTTCCCACGTCTCAGAGCTCGTCCTATGTTAGTAACTATCAGGTCACTTTGTGTGCTCTTAACCACTAGGTCCATTGTGGTTCTGAATCACCTGATCATAACAACATTACAGCGCAGCAAACACTGGATGATCGGGCCCCCCATTCAAGTGAATGGAGTCCGGGTTTGGGTCCGGGTACTGTTCTGGTACCCGAACCCGAACTTTTTGTAATTGTTCTGCCGAACCCGAACATTCAGGTGTCCGCCCATCTCTAAAGCTAAGTTAACATTCCCTAGTCACACGCAGGCCTGATTACTGCCACACCTGTTCTCAAGAAATCACTTACAAAGGACCTGCCTGACAAAGTGAAGTACTGTGCACCAAAAGATTCCTCAAAAGCTAAACATCATGCTGTGATTAAAGAAATTATGAAACAAATGAGAAGCAAAGTAATTGAGATCTATCAGTCTGGAAAAGGTTATAAAGCCATTTCTCAAGTTTTGGGAGTCCAGCGAACCACAATGAGAGCCATTATTTAGGAATGGCGAAAACACGGAACAATGGTGAACATTCCCAGGAGTGGCCGGATGACCAAAATTACCCCAAGAGTGCAGCGTCGACTCATCCAATAGGTTACAAAAGACTGCACAACAAAATCCGAAGAACTGCAGACCTCAATTGCCTCAGTTAGGCCAGGGTCACACTAGCGTAGAATACGGACGAGTAGGGTTGAGCGAAACGGATCGTTCATTTTCAAAAGTCGCCGACTTTTGGCAAAGTCGGGTTTCATGAAACCCGACCCCTGTGTGGGGTCGGCCATGCGGTACGCGACTTTCGCGCCAAAGTCGCGTTTCAATGACGCAAAAAGCACCATTTCTCAGCCAATGAAGGTGGACGCAGAGTGTGGGCAGCGTGATGACATAGGTCCTGGTCCCCACCATCTTACAGAAGGGCATATGTTATGATCTGGTGGTTAGAACAAATAGTGGACCTGATAGTTAGAGCACCAGAAAAGACCTGATAGCACATTAATACAGGACAAGCTCTGGAAGTGGAACCTCTGCTGACCGCAATCCCTAATCCTATCACGTACACTAGAAATAGCCGTGGAGCGCTCCTATCATGACCTAGGCGCCTCGTCACAGCCTCAGAACTAGCTAGCCCTAGAGATAGGAAAAATAAGCCTATCTTGCCTCAGAGAAAATTCCCCAAAGGAAAAGGCAGCCCCTCACATATATTGACTGTGAGTAAGATGAAATCACAAACACAGAGATGAAATAGATTTAGCAAAGAGAGGCCCGACTTACTAAACAGACAGAAGATAGGAAAGGTCACTTTGCAGTCAGCACAAAACCCTAAAAAAAGCCACACAGAGAGTGCAGGGAAAAATACCTTCCGCACCGACTAACGGAGCAGAGGCGCCCCTCTGCGTTCCAGAGCTTCCAGCAAGCAAGGCAGAATTCACATAAGCATGCTGGACAGAAAAAATAGCAAACAAGAAAAAAGCAAAGCGAAACTTAGCTTCAGCTGGAGAAAACAGGTAACCAGGAAGATCCAG
The DNA here is from genome assembly GCF_032444005.1 of Ranitomeya imitator. NCBI lineage: Eukaryota > Metazoa > Chordata > Amphibia > Anura > Dendrobatidae > Ranitomeya > Ranitomeya imitator. The sequence continues at coordinate 415,235,719 of NC_091286.1, read as the reverse complement.
GAGCGAACTAGACCAATGCTACAACATTGACAGCTGGCATCGGACAAGGATCCAAGTGGAGTTAAATAGAGCAGCCCACTAACGAATTAGCCTCGTCACCTGTGGAAGGAAACTCAGAAACACCCACAGGCATCAGAGAAAGTCCATGGACAGAACCAGCCGAAGTACCATTCATGACCACAGGACGGAGCCCGAAAACAGAATTCACAACAGTACCCCCCCTTGAGGAGGGGTCACCGAACCCTCACGAGAGCCCCCAGGCCGACCAGGATGAGCCAAATGAAAGACACGGACCAGATCGGCCGCATGAACATCAGAGGCAAAAACCCAGGAATTATCCTCCTGACCATAACCCTTCCACTTGACCAAGTACTGGAGTTTCCGTCTCGAAACACGAGAATCCAAAATCTTCTCCACCACATACTCCAACTCCCCCTCAACCAACACCGGAGCAGGAGGGTCAACGGATGGAACCACAGGCGCCACGTATCTCCGCAACAACGACCTATGGAACACATTATGGATGGCAAAAGAATCTGGAAGGGCCAAACGAAATGACACAGGATTGATAACCTCAGAAATTTTATACGGACCAATGAAACGAGGCTTAAACTTAGGAGAGGAAACCTTCATAGGAACATAACGAGACGACAACCAAACTAAATCCCCAACACGAAGTCGGGGACCCACACAGCGCCGGCAGTTAGCGAAACGTTGAGCCTTCTCCTGGGACAATGTCAAATTGTCCACCACATGAGTCCAAATCTGCTGCAACCTATTCACCACAGTATCTACACCAGGACAGTCCGAAGACTCAACCTGCCCTGAAGAGAAACGAGGATGGAAACCAGAATTGCAGAAAAACGGCGAAACCAAAGTAGCCGAGCTGGCCCGATTATTAAGGGCAAACTCAGCCAACGGCAAAAAGGACACCCAATCATCATGATCAGCAGAAACAAAGCATCTCAGATATGTTTCCAACGTCTGATTAGTTCGTTCAGTTTGGCCATTTGTCTGAGGATGGAAAGCCGAGGAAAAAGACAAATCAATGGCCATCCTAGCACAAAAGGATCGCCAAAACCTCGAAACAAACTGAGAACCTCTGTCCGAAACGATGTTCTCTGGAATGCCATGTAAACGAACCACATGCTGGAAAAACAATGGCACCAAATCAGAGGAGGAAGGCAATTTAGACAAGGGTACCAAATGGACCATCTTAGAAAAGCGTTCACAAACCACCCAAATGACCGACATCTTTTGAGAGACGGGGAGATCCGAAATAAAATCCATAGAAATATGCGTCCAGGGCCTCTTCGGGACCGGCAAGGGCAAAAGCAACCCACTAGCACGAGAACAGCAGGGCTTAGCCCGAGCACAAGTCCCACAGGACTGCACAAAAGAACGCACATCCCGTGACAATGAAGGCCACCAAAAGGATCTAGCCACCAAATCTCTGGTACCAAAGATTCCAGGATGCCCAGCCAACACCGAACAATGAAGCTCAGAGATAACTCTGCTAGTCCATTTATCAGGGACAAACAGTTTCTCTGCTGGGCAACGGTCAGGTCTATCAGCCTGAAATTTTTGCAGCACCCGCCGCAAATCAGGGGAGATGGCAGACAAAATTATCCCCTCTTTGAGAATACCTGCCGGCTCAGAAACACCCGGAGAGTCAGGCACAAAACTCCTTGACAGGGCATCCACCTTCACATTCTTAGAGCCTGGAAGGTACGAAACCACAAAATCAAAACGGGAGAAAAATAACGCCCATCGAGCCTGTCTCGGATTCAACCGTTTGGCAGACTCAAGATAAGTAAAATTTTTGTGATCTGTCAAGACCACCACGCGATGCTTGGCTCCTTCAAGCCAATGACGCCACTCCTCGAATGCCCACTTCATGGCCAACAATTCTCGATTACCAACATCATAATTGCGCTCAGCAGGCGAAAACTTTCTAGAAAAGAAAGCACATGGCTTCATTCCCGAGCCATCAGAACTTCTTTGCGACAAAACAGCCCCTGCTCCAATCTCAGAGGCATCAACCTCAACCTGAAACGGGAGCAAAACATCTGGCTGGCACAACACAGGGGCAGAAAAAAAACGACGCTTCAATTCCTGAAAAGCATCCACGGCCGCAGAAGACCAATTGACCACATCAGCACCCTTCTTGGTCAAATCAGTCAACGGTTTAGGAACACAAGAAAAATTAGCGATAAAGCGAAGATAAAAATTAGCAAAGCCCAGGAACTTTTGCAGGCTCTTCACAGATGTCGGCTGAGTCCAATCATTAATGGCCTGGACTTTAACAGGGTCCATGTCGACAGTAGAAGGGGAAAAAATGAACCCCAAAAATGAAACCTTCTGAACTCCAAAGAGACACTTTGACCCCTTCACAAACAAGGAATTAGCACGAAGGACCTGGAACACCATTCTGACCTGCTTCACATGAGACTCCCAATCATCCGAAAAGACCAAAATATCATCCAAATACACAATCAGGAATTTATCCAGGTACTCTCGGAAGATGTAATGCATAAAGGACTGAAATACTGATGGAGCATTGGAAAGCCCGAATGGCATCACCAGGTACTCAAAATGGCCCTCGGGCGTATTAAATGCTGTTTTCCATTCATCGCCCCGTTTAACCCCTTCAAGACCCAGCCTATTTTGACCTTAAAGACCTTGCCATTTTTTGCAATTCTGACCAGTGTCCCTTTATGAGGTAATAACTCGGGAACGCTTCAACGGATCCTAGCGATTCTGAGATTGTTTTCTCGTGACATATTGGGCTTCATGTTAGTGGTAAATTTAGGTCGATAATTTTTGCGTTTATGTGTGAAAAGATTGGAAATTTGGCGAAAATTTTGAAAATTTCGCAATTTTCAAATTTTGAATTTTTATTCTGATAAACCAGAGAGATATGTGACACAAAATAGTTAATAAATAACATTTCCCACATGTCTACTTTACATCAGCACAATTTTGGAAAAAAAAAAAATTTTTTCTAGGAAGTTATAAGGGTTAAAAGTTGATCAGCGATTTCTCATTTTTACAACAAAATTTACAAAACCATTTTTTTTAAGGACCACCTCACATTTGAAGCCAGTTTGAGGGGTCTATATGGCTGAATATACCCAAAAGTGACACCATTCTAAAAACTGCACCCCTCAAGGTGCTCAAAACCACATTCACGAAGTTTATTAACCCTTCAGGTGTTTCACAGCAGCAGAAGCAACATAGAAGGAAAAAATGAACATTTCACTTTTTAGTCACAAAAATGATCTTTTAGCAACATTTTTTTTATTTTCCCAAGCGTAAAAGGAGAAACTGGACCACAAAACTTGTTGTCCAATTTGTCCTGAGTACGCTGATACCCCATATATGGGGGGGAACCACTGTTTGGGCGCATGGCAGGGCTCGGAAGGGAAGGAGCGCTATTTGACTTTTTGAATGACAAAATTAGCTCCAATCTTTAGTGGACACCATGTCGCGTCTGGAGAGCCTCTGTGTGCCTAAACATTGGAGCACCCCCACAAGTGACCCCATTTTGGAAACTAGACACCCCAAGGAACTTATCTAGATGCATAGTGAGCATTTTGTACCCCCAGGTGCTTCACAAATTGATCCGTAAAAATGAAAAAGTACTTTTTTTTCACAAAAATTTTCTTTTAGCCTCAATTTTTTTCATTTTCACATGGGCAACAGGATAAAGTGGATCCTAAAATGTGTTGAGCAATTCCTCCTGAGTACACTGATACCTCATATGTGGGGGTAAACCACTGTTTGGGCGCACGGCAGAGCTCAGAAGGGAAGAAGCACCATTTGACTTTTTGAATGAAAAATTAGCTCCAATCTTTAGTGGACACCATGTCGCGTTTGGAGAGCCTCTGTGTGCCTAAACATTGGAGCACCCCCACAAGTGACCCCATTTTGGAAACTAGACCCCCCAAGGAACTTATCTAGATGCATAGTGAGCATTTTGTACCCCCAGGTGCTTCACAAATTGATCCGTAAAAATGAAAAAGTACTTTTTTTTCACAAAAATTTTCTTTTAGCCTCAATTTTTTTCATTTTCACATGGGCACCAGGATAAAGTGGATCCTAAAATGTGTTGAGCAATTTCTCCTGAGTACACTGATACCTCATATGTGGGGGTAAACCACTGTTTGGGCGCACGGCAGAGCTCAGAAGGGAAGGAGCACCATTTGACTTTTTGAATGAAAAATTAGCTCCAATCTTTAGTGGACACCATGTCGCGTTTGGAGAGCCTCTGTGTGCCTAAACATTGGAGCACCCCCACAAGTGACCCCATTTTGGAAACTAGACCCCCCAAGGAACTTATCTAGATGCATAGTGAGCATTTTGTACCCCCAGGTGCTTCACAAATTGATCCGTAAAAATGAAAAAGTACTTTTTTTTCACAAAAATTTTCTTTTAGCCTCAATTCTTTTCATTTTCACATGGGCAACAGGATAAAGTGGATCCTAAAATGTGTTGAGCAATTTCTCCTGAGTACACTGATACCTCATATGTGGGGGTAAACCACTGTTTGGGCGCACGGCAGAGCTCAGAAGGGAAGGAGCACCATTTGACTTTTTGAATGAAAAATTAGCTCCAATCTTTAGTGTACACCATGTCGCGTTTGGAGAGCCTCTGTGTGCCTAAACATTGGAGCACCCCCACAAGTGACCCCATTTTGGAAACTAGACCCCCCAAGGAACTTATTTAGATGCATAGTGAGCATTTTGTACCCCCAGGTGCTTCACAAATTGATCCGTAAAAATGAAAAAGTACTTTTTTTTCACAAAAATTTTCTTTTAGCCTCAATTTTTTTCATTTTCACATGGGCAACAGGATAAAGTGGATCCTAAAATGTGTTGAGCAATTTCTCCTGAGTACACTGATACCTCATATGTGGGGGTAAACCACTGTTTGGGCGCACGGCAGAGCTCAGAAGGGAAGGAGCACCATTTGACTTTTTGAATGAAAAATTGGCGCCAATCTTTAGTGTACACCATGTCGCGTTTGGAGAGCCTCTGTGTGCCTAAACATTGGAGCACCCCCACAAGTGACCCCATTTTGGAAACTAGACCCCCCAAGGAACTTATTTAGATGCATAGTGAGCATTTTGTACCCCCAGGTGCTTCACAAATTGATCCGTAAAAATGAAAAAGTACTTTTTTTTCACAAAAATTTTCTTTTAGCCTCAATTTTTTTCATTTTCACATGGGCAACAGGATAAAGTGGATCCTAAAATGTGTTGAGCAATTTCTCCTGAGTACACTGATACCTCACATGTGGGGGTAAACCACTGTTTGGGCGCACGGCAGAGCTCAGAAGGGAAGGAGCACCATTTGACTTTTTGAATGAAAAATTAGCTCCAATCTTTAGTGTACACCATGTCGCGTTTGGAGAGCCTCTGTGTGCCTAAACATTGGAGCACCCCCACAAGTGACCCCATTTTGGAAACTAGACCCCCCAAGGAACTTATCTAGATGCATAGTGAGCATTTTGTACCCCCAGGTGCTTCACAAATTGATCCGTAAAAATGAAAAAGTACTTTTTTTTCACAAAAATTTTCTTTTAGCCTCAATTTTTTTCATTTTCACATGGGCAACAGGATAAAGTGGATCCTAAAATGTGTTGAGCAATTTCTCCTGAGTACACTGATACCTCATATGTGGGGGTAAACCACTGTTTGGGCGCACAGCAGAGCTCAGAAGGGAAGGAGCGCCATTTGACTTTTTGACATACATAGTGTACATCAGGTTGGTGTGTGTGTGTTGTAGTGTACGTCAGGTTGGTGTGTGTGGTGTATACTGCACCACACACACCAACCTGATGTACACCACACCACACCACACCACACACCAACCTGACATACACTACAACACACACACCAACCTGACGTAGGGTTAGGTTGGCGAGTGTGGAGTAGTGTACATCAGGTTGGTGTGTAGTGTACGTCGTGTACATCAGGATGTGTAGTGTACGTCAGGTTGGTGTGTGTGTGGTGTAGTATACACCACACACACACCAACCTGACGTACACCACAACACACAAACAACCGGACATACACTACAACACACACACCAACCTGACGTAGGGTCAGGTTGGCGAGTGTGGAGTAGTGTACATCAGGGTGGTGTGTAGTGTACGTCAGGTTGGTGTGTGTGTGTGTTGGATACTACACCACACGCACCAACCTGACGTACACTACACCACGCACTAACCTGACATACATTACAACACACACACCAACCTGACGTAGGGTTAGGTTGGCGAGTGTGGAGTAGTGTACATCAGGTTGGTGTGTAGTGTACGTCGTGTACATCAGGATGTGTAGTGTACGTCAGGTTGGTGTGTGTGTGGTGTAGTATACACCACACACACACCAACCTGACGTACACCACACCATACACCAACCGGACATACACTACAACACACACACCAACCTGACGTAGGGTCAGGTTGGCGAGTGTGGAGTAGTGTACATCAGGTTGGTGGGTAGTGTACATGTGGTGTAGTATGTCTGGTTGGTTGGTGTGTGTGTGGTGTATACTACACCACACACACCAACCTGACGTACACCACACCACACACCAACCTGACATACATTACAACACACACACCAACCTGACGTAGGGTCAGGTTGGCGAGTGTGGAGTAGTGCACATCAAGTTGGTGGGTACTGTACATGTGGTGTAGTGTACGTCCGGTTGGTGTGTGTGTGTGATGTATATTACACCACACACCAACCTGACGTACACCACACCACACACCAACCTGACATACACTACACCACACATACCAACCTGACGTAGGGTCAGGTTGGTGTGTGTGGTGTAGTGTATGTCAGGTTGGTGTGTGGTGTAGTGTACGTCAGGTTGGTGTGTGTGGTGTATTGTGTATATCAGCCTGGTGTGGGTGAGTGCTGTAGTCGAATATCAGGATGTGGCTAGTCCACGGACGTGTGATGAATTCTGAAGCATTCATCCAAACACAGTCCAGGTTTGTCGGGACACGTTTCACATTGGAAACGAGTTTCCTTTCTTATCCCCCTTTTATAACATACCCGGCACCTTTTTCTTTTTTGCCCCTCACCGGGAAAATGTTGCCCTGGTACCATACGGGATCCTTGAGTTCCAGCAGTGCTGAGGCCCGCTCCTTCCTCATCTCCAAACATCAGGGCCTTTATCACCGCCTCCTGGAACTGAAGGAAGGTGTTGTTGGTCTGGCCTGCACATCGTGATAGCACGTATGCGTTATACAGTGCCATTTGTACGATGTGCACAGCCAGTTTTTTATACCACACCTTTGTCTTCCGCATGGCACTATAGGGCTGGAGGACTTGATCAGAAAGATCAACTCCCCCCATGTGTTTGTTGTACCCCAGCGCACAGTCCGGTTTGTGGACCTGTGCTGTGGTACCTCGAACGGTGGTGGCCGTGGTGCCGGGACCATGGATTGTTGTCAAGAAAAAGACGTCCCTTTTGTCTTTGAACTTGACCACAAGCATGTTGCCACTACATTGGGCCCGGCTCTCACCCTTTGGGAGAACCTGCTCAATTAGTGACAAAGGGAGACCCCTCTGGTTTCTGCGCACGGTACCGCAAGCAACGGTAGCTCTGGCAGAGAGGGATTGAAAGAGTGGGACGCTTGTATAAAAGTTATCAACGTACAGATGGTAACCTTTATCAAGCAGTGGGTGGACCAAATCCCACACTATTTTCCCACTCACCCCCAGAGCAGGTGGACATTCTGGGGGCTGGATCCTGGTGTCCTTTCCTTGATAAACTCTAAAGCTGAGAGTGTACCCTGAGGTACTCTCGCAGATCTTATAGAGCTTAATCCCGTACCTCGCCCTTTTGCTGGGCAGGTACTGACGGAACTGAAGCCTCCCTTTGAAGTGGATGAGGGATTCATCCACACAAATTTCCCTTTGGGGAATGTACACTTCAGCAAACTTGTTGCTGAAGTGTTCGATGACCGGCCGAATTTTGAACAGTCTATCAAAATTCGGGTCATCGCGGGGAAGGATGTCCGTGTTGTCCCTAAAGTGGAGAAATTTATGAATCGCCTCAAAACGTTTGCGATTCATAACCATGCCAAATACTGGAGTTTGATATAAAATATCAGTACTCCAGTATTGGCGAAGTTCTGGTTTCTTCACAATTCCCATATGAAGGACCAGTCCCCAATATTTCAACATTTCTGCAGAGTTAACGGGACTCCAAGCAGAAAATGATGAAACTGGGTTTTGGGCAAAAAATTGCAGGGCATATAAGTTTGTTTGCTCCACCATGAGACTGACGATTGACTCCGAGAAATAGACTTTGAAAAAGTCTATTTCCCTGAGGTTGGCAGTCTCAAATTGGATTCCTGATTGGGGAATGAAATCAGGAATCCGTGGAGCAAAATTTTCAGGGACGGGGGTCCAGGTGGGGGTACTAGTGCTAGGTTGGGCGTGACTAGCACTAGGTTGGGGGTTACTCACACTTGGTTGTGGGTCTTCTCCCCCGGCCTCCGACTCTCCTCCCCTGGGCTCCGGCTCCCCTCCCCTGGGCTCCGGACGATTTCTCGACCTGCGACATCTTGGGGGTGGCGAGTCGGTGTCACTAGAGGAGGAAGAGTGGGAGGAATACAGAAAAGTGGGGTCCTCTCCCTCACTATCAGCTTCGGAGGCAATAAAAGAATATGCCTCCTCTGCCGAGTACAGCCTTTGTGACTGGGACGAGCGGGACATTGTGTGTGCGTGCGTGTAAAAAAACTAAGCTTTATTAGTGTGCGTGTGTGTATGTGTGAGTGTTTAGTGAAACTTTACTGCAGGAGGGGGCTTTCAGGCGTGGGGGGCTGAGGAGATGCAGGAGCCGGCAGCAGCAGTAAGGGGAGCGATCAGCAGGGCACGGGAGCGATCAGCAGGGCACGGGAGCGATCACGCGGGAGCGATCAGCAGGGCGCGGGAGCGATCACGCGGGAGCGATCAGCAGGGCGCGGGAGCGATCAGCAGGGCACGGGAGCGATCACGCGGGAGCGATCACGCGGGAGCGATCAGCAGGGCGCGGGAGCGATCAGCAGGGCGCGGGAGCGATCACGCGGGAGCGATAAGTGGGGCGCGGGGGAGCTGTCAGGCGAAGGGGCCTGAGGAGACGCAGGAGCCGGCAGCAGCAGCGCGGGGGGGGGGAGGGGAGGGGGGGTGATCACTGGGGCGGGTGATCACCGGCGGGGGGGGCAGGAGGTGGCTGTCAGGTGCGGAGGAAATGTGGGGGCAGGGGAGATGTAGGAGCCTGCAGCAGGGAAGGGTGATCACTGGGCAGGGGGGTGATTTCCGGGGCGTGGGAGGGAGTGGCGGTTGGGAGGGGAGATCGGACAGCGGGGGGAGCGGGAGGCAGAGAGGGGGAGTACTGGAAGGCGGACAGGCGGCGATCAGCAGACCGGAAGGAGGACAGGCGACGATCAGCGGGGCACGGGGTAGCTGTCAGGCGAAGGGGCCTGAGGAGATTCAGGAGGCGGCAGCAGCAGTAAGGGGGGGGTGATCAGGGGGTGATCAGAGTGATCACTGGGGCGGGTGATCACGGGGGGGGGGGGGGGGGCAGAAGGTGGATGTCAGGGGAGATGTAGGAGCCTGCAGCAAGGAAGGGTGATCACTGGACAGGGGGCTGATTTCTGGGGTGTGGGAGGGAGTGGAGGGGTTAACGGATGGCAGGGGGGGGATCGGACGGTTGGGGGAGCGGGAGACAGAGGGGGGAGTACCAGAAGGCGGACAGGTGGCGATCAGTGGATGGGAAGGCGGACAGGCGGCAATCAGTGGGGCACGGGGGAGCAGTCAAGCGAAGGGGCCTGAGGTAATGCAGGAGCCAGCAGCAGCAGGGGGGGGGGGTGATCAGGGGGGCAGGGGGTGATCAAAGTGATCACTGGGGTGGGTGATCACGGGGGGGGGGAGGGGGGGTCAGAGGGTGGCTGTCAGGAGCGGGAGGGGGGGGGAGGAGGGGGCAGGGGAGATGTAGTAGCCTGAGTGATTACTGGGCAGGGGGCTGATTCCTGGGGCGTGGGAGGGAGTGCAGGGGTTAACGGATGGCGGGGGGGGGGGGATCGGATGGTGGGGGGAGAGGGAGGCAGAGGGGGGAGTACCGGAAGGCGGCAGCAGCGGCGATCAGGCAGCAGGGGGCGATCTAGCAGCGGCGGCGGCGGCGATCTGGCAGCGGGCAGCGGCGATCTGGCAGCGGGTGGCGGCGATCTGGCAGTGGCGGCGGCGGGTGCGGCACGCAGGGACCTCACTCTCCAGCTTCCACGGAAGGGATGAAGCTGGAGAGTGATGTCAGACATGTTTCACTCCGCCCCTCCACCGCTGATTGGAGTGAAAGCGTCACATGGACGCTTTCTCCAATCAGAGCTGGAGGGGGGTGAAACAGAGGGCACAGGAGCGATCGTGGCCACGGGGGGGCAAAGCCACCCCCCCTGGGGTCAACTAGAGGTCCTCACGTACCTGCGGGTCGGGTGACATTTCATTGACCCCGGTCACCCGACCCGCAGGAACGCGATCAAACCATGACGCATACGCTGCGTCATGGGTCGGAATGGCACCGACTTTCATGACGCAGCGTATGCGTCAAAGGTCGGGAAGGGGTTAATACGCACAAGAGCTTACTGTTATGATCTGGTGGTTAGAACAAATAGTGGACCTGATAGTTAGAGCACCAGAAAAGACCTGATAGCACATTAATACAGGACAAGCTCTGGAAGTGGAACCTCTGCTGACCGCATTCCCTAATCCTATCACGTACACTAGAAATAGCCGTGGAGCGCTCCTATCATGACCTAGGCGCCTCGTCACAGCCTCAGAACTAGCTAGCCCTAGAGATAGGAAAAATAAGCCTATCTTGCCTCAGAGAAAATTCCCCAAAGGAAAAGGCAGCCCCCCACATATATTGACTGTGAGTAAGATGAAATCACAAACACAGAGATGAAATAGATTTAGCAAAGAGAGGCCCGACTTACTAAACAGACAGAAGATAGGAAATGTCACTTTGCAGTCAGCACAAAACCCTAAGAAAAGCCACACAGAGAGTGCAGGGAAAAATACCTTCCACACCGACTAACGGAGCAGAGGCGCCCCTCTGCGTTCCACAGCTTCCAGCAAGCAAGGCAGAATTCACATAAGCATGCTGGACAGAAAAAATAGCAAACAAGAAAAAAGCAAAGCGAAACTTAGCTTCAGCTGGAGAAAACAGGTAACCAGGAAGATCCAGGAGCGAACTAGACCAATGCTACAACATTGACAGCTGGCATCGGACAAGGATCCAAGTGGAGTTAAATAGAGCAGCCCACTAACGAATTAGCCCCGTCACCTGTGGAAGGAAACTCAGAAACACGGACAGGCATCAGAGAAAGTCCATGGACAGAACCAGCCGAAGTACCATTCATGACCACAGGAGGGAGCCCGAAAACAGAATTCACAACAGGCATTGCAGTGATTGGCTTGCTGTCTGCGGCGTCACAGGGGCTATAAAGAGGCGTTCCCGCCGACCGCCATCTTACTGCTGCTGATCTGAGCCTAGGGAGAGGTTCCTGCCGCTTCGTCAGAAGCAGGGATAGTGTTAGGCAGGGTCCATTAACCACCAAAGCGCTTGTGCTGTGGCGATTTCCACTGTCCAACACCACCTTTGTTTGCTGGGACAGTGGAAGCTACATTTTTTTTCCTCAGCGCTGTAGCTCATTGGGCTGCCCTAGAAGGCTTCTGATAGCTGCATTGCTGTGTGTACGCCGCTGTGCAAACCAACTGCTTTTTTCAAAGCACAAATCCTGTTGTTCCTTCCTTTCTGCACAGCTATCTTTTTTGTTTGTCCACACTTTTTATTTAATTTGTGCATCAGTCCACTCCTTATTGCTGCCTGCCATACCTGGCTGAGATTACTGCAGGGCGATAATAATTGTAGGACAGTCCCTTTTTTTTTTTTTTAATTCTCCCTAAAAAAATAAGTTGTGGGAGATTAAGATTGGCATTTCTGCTAGAGTGCCATCCCTGTGTGTGCCATCTCTCTCACATAGTGGGCCATAGAAAGCCTTTTTATTTTTCTGTTTTTTTTGGTGGGGGTTTATAAATTCTCCCTGAAAAAAAAAACAGTGGGAGATTAATATTGGCCTTTGGGCTTGTGTGCCAGTCCTGAGTGTGCCATCTCTCTCTCAAATAGTGGGCCACAGAAAGCCTATTTATTTATTTTTTTTATTTGGTTTCTAAATTCTCCCTGAAAAAATCAAAAAAAATCAGTGGGAGATTAATATTGGCCTTTCTGCTTGTGTGCCACTCCTGAATCCTGGGTGTGCCATTTCTCTCTCTCAAATAGTGGGCCATAGAAAGTCTATTTTTTTTTTTATTTGGTTTCTAAATTCTCCGTGGAAAAATAAAAAAAAATCATTGGGAGATTAATATTGGCCTTTCTGCTTGTGTGCCATTCCTGACTCCTGGGTGTGCCATCTCTGTCTCTCTAATAGTGGGCCATAGAAAGCCTATTTATTTTCTTTTTATTTGGTTTCTAAATTCTCCCTGAAAAAATCAAAAAAAATCAGTGGGAGATTAATATTGGCCTTTCTGCTTGTGTGCCAGTCTTGACTCCTGGGTGTGCTGTTATGAAAGGCAATTCAGAAACACAATGGACATGGAGGTCAGACCACATACAGTGAACTGACAATAACCCAAAATAATAGAACGAGCTCTGAGACGTGGGAACTCTGCAGACCGCAATCCCTAAGCCTATCAAACCACACTAAAGGTAGCCGTGGAGCGCTCCTGACCAGAACCTAGGCGCCTCGTCACAGCCTGAGAAACTAGCTAATCCTGAAGATAGAAAAATAAGCTTACCTTGCCTCAGAGAAATTCCCCAAAGGAAAAGGCAGCCCCCCACATATAATGAATGTGAGTAAGATGAAAACACAAACATAGAGATGAAACAGATTTAGCAAAGTGAGGCCCGACTAGCTGAACAGAACGAGGATAGGGAAGACAACTTTGCGGTCAGCACAAAAACCTATAAAAAACCACGCAGAGGGGACCAAAAAGACCCTCCGCACCGACTAACGGTACGGAGGTGGTCCCTCTGCGTCTCAGAGCTTCCAGCAGGCGAGAAAAACCAATAAAGCAAGCTGGACAGAAAAATAGCAACAAAATAACTAAAGCAAAACTTAGCTTTGCAGAGCAGCAGGCCACAGGAATGATCCAGGGAAAAAACAAGTCCCACACTGAAACATTGACAGGAAGCATAGATCAAAGCATCAGGTGGAGTTAAGTAGAGAAGAAGCTAATGAGCTCACCAGATCACCTGAGGAAGGAAACTCAGAAGCTGCAGTACCACTTTCCTCCAAAAACGGAAGATCCCAGAGAGAATCAGCCGAAGTACCACTTGTGACCACAGGAGTGAACTCTGCCACAGAATTCACAACAGTACCCCCCCCTTGAGGAGGGGTCACCGAACCCTCACCAGAGCCCCCAGGCCGACCAGGATGAACCACATGAAAGGCACGAACAAGATCGGGAGCATGGACATCAGAGGCAAAAACCCAGGAATTATCCTCCTGAGCATAACCCTTCCATTTAACCAGATACTGGAGTTTCCGTCTCGAAACACGAGAATCCAAAATCTTCTCCACAACATACTCCAATTCCCCCTCCACCAAAACCGGGGCAGGAGGCTCAACAGATGGAACCACAGGTGCCACGTATCTCCGCAACAATGACCTATGGAATACGTTATGTATGGAAAAAGAATCTGGAAGGGTCAGACGAAAAGACACAGGATTAAGAACCTCAGAAATCCTATACGGACCAATAAAACGAGGTTTAAACTTAGGAGAGGAAACCTTCATAGGAATATGACAAGAAGATAACCAAACCAGATCCCCAACACGAAGTCGGGGACCCACACGGCGTCTGCGATTAGCGAAAAGTTGAGCCTTCTCCTGGGACAAGGTCAAATTGTCCACTACCTGAGTCCAAATCTGCTGCAACCTGTCCACCACAGTATCCACACCAGGACAGTCCGAAGACTCAACCTGTCCTGAAGAGAAACGAGGATGGAACCCAGAATTGCAGAAAAACGGTGAAACCAAGGTAGCCGAGCTGGCCCGATTATTAAGGGCGAACTCAGCCAAAGGCAAAAAGGACACCCAGTCATCCTGATCAGCAGAAACAAAGCACCTCAGATATGTTTCCAAGGTCTGATTGGTTCGCTCGGTCTGGCCATTAGTCTGAGGATGGAAAGCCGAGGAAAAAGACAAGTCAATGCCCATCCTACCACAAAAGGCTCGCCAAAACCTCGAAACAAACTGGGAACCTCTGTCAGAAACAATATTCTCTGGAATGCCATGCAAACGAACCACATGCTGGAAGAACAAAGGCACCAAATCAGAGGAGGACGGCAATTTAGACAAGGGTACCAGATGGACCATCTTAGAAAAGCGATCACAGACCACCCAAATGACTGACATCTTTTGAGAAACGGGAAGGTCAGAAATAAAATTCATAGAGATATGTGTCCAAGGCCTCTTCGGGACCGGCAAGGGCAAATGCAACCCACTGGCACGAGAACAGCAGGGCTTAGCCCGTGCACAAATCCCACAGGACTGCACAAAAGTACGCACATCCCGCGACAGAGAGGGCCACCAAAAGGATCTAGCCACTAACTCTCTGGTACCAAAGATTCCAGGATGACCAGCCAACACCGAACAATGAAGTTCAGAGATAACTCTATTCGTCCACCTATCAGGGACAAACAGTTTCTCCGCTGGGCAACGATCAGGTTTATTAGCCTGAAATTTTTGCAGCACCCGCCGTAAATCAGGGGAGATGGCAGACACAATTACTCCTTCCTTGAGGATACCCGCCGGCTCAGATAAACCCGGAGAGTCGGGTACAAAACTCCTAGACAGAGCATCCGCCTTCACATTTTTAGAGCCCGGAAGGTACGAAATCACAAAGTCAAAACGGGCAAAAAACAACGACCAACGAGCTTGTCTAGGATTTAAGCGCTTGGCAGACTCGAGATAAGTCAAGTTCTTATGATCAGTCAATACCACCACGCGATGCTTAGCTCCTTCAAGCCAATGACGCCACTCCTCGAATGCCCACTTCATGGCCAGCAACTCTCGGTTGCCCACATCATAATTACGCTCAGCAGGCGAAAACTTCCTGGAAAAGAAAGCGCATGGTTTCATCACTGAGCAACCAGAACCTCTCTGCGACAAAACAGCCCCTGCTCCAATCTCAGAAGCATCAACCTCGACCTGGAACGGAAGAGAAACATCTGGTTGACACAACACAGGGGCAGAAGAAAAACGAAGCTTCAACTCTTGAAAAGCTTCCACAGCAGCAGAATACCAATTGACCACATCCACACCCTTCTTGGTCAAATCGGTCAATGGTTTAGCAATACTAGAAAAATTGCAGATGAAGCGACGATAAAAATTAGCAAAGCCCAGGAACTTTTGCAGACTTTTCAGAGATGTCGGCTGAGTCCAATCATGGATGGCTTGGACCTTAACAGGATCCATCTCGACAGTAGAAGGGGAAAAAATGAACCCCAAAAATGAAACCTTCTGCACACCAAAGAGACACTTTGATCCCTTCACAAACAAAGAATTAGCACGCAGGACCTGAAAAACCGTTCTGACCTGCTTCACATGAGACTCCCAATCATCCGAGAAGATCAAAATGTCATCCAAGTACACAATCAGGAATTTATCCAGGTACTCTCGGAAGATGTCATGCATAAAGGACTGAAACACTGATGGAGCATTGGCAAGTCCGAACGGCATCACGAGATACTCAAAATGACCCTCGGGCGTATTAAATGCAGTTTTCCATTCATCACCTTGCTTAATTCGCACCAGATTATACGCACCACGAAGATCTATCTTTGTGAACCAACTAGCCCCCTTAATCCGAGCAAACAGATCAGATAACAATGGCAAGGGGTACTGAAATTTAACCGTGATCTTATTAAGAAGGCGGTAATCTATACAAGGTCTCAGCGAACCATCCTTCTTGGCTACAAAAAAGAACCCTGCTCCCAATAGCGACGATGACGGGCGAATATGCCCCTTCTCCAGGGATTCCTTCACATAACTGCGCATAGCGGTGTGCTCAGGCACGGACAAATTAAACAATCGACCTTTTGGGAATTTACTACCAGGAATCAAATTGATAGCACAATCACAATCCCTATGCGGAGGTAGGGTATTGGACTTGGGCTCATCAAATACATCCCGGTAATCAGACAAGAACTCTGGGACCTCAGAAGGAGTGGATGACGAAATTGACAGAAATGGAACATCACCATGTACCCCCTGACAACCCCAGCTGGACACCGACATGGATTTCCAATCTAATACTGGATTATGGGCTTGTAGCCATGGCAACCCCAACACGACCACATCATGCAGATTATGCAACACCAGAAAGCGAATAACCTCCTGATGTGCAGGAGCCATGCACATGGTCAGCTGGGTCCAGTATTGAGGCTTATTCTTGGCCAAAGGCGTAGCATCAATTCCTCTAAATGGAATAGGACACTGCAAGGGCTCCAAGAAAAACCCACAACGCTTAGCATATTCCAAGTCCATCAAATTCAGGGCAGCGCCTGAATCCACAAATGCCATGACAGAATATGATGACAAAGAGCAGATCAAGGTAACGGACAGAAGAAATTTTGACTGTACAGTACCAATGGTGGCAGACCTAGCGAACCGCTTAGTGCGCTTAGGACAATTAGAGATAGCATGAGTGGAATCACCACAGTAGAAACACAGACCATTCAGACGTCTATGTTCTTGCCGTTCAACTCTGGTCAAGGTCCTATCACACTGCATAGGCTCAGGTTTAAGCTCAGGTAATACCGCCAAATGGTGCACAGGTTTACGCTCACGCAAGCATCGACCGATCTGAATGGCCAAAGACATAGACTCATTCAAACCAGCAGGCATAGGAAATCCCACCATGACATTCTTAAGGGCTTCAGAGAGACCCTTTCTGAATATTGCTGCCAGCGCAGATTCATTCCATTGAGTCAGCACTGACCACTTTCTAAATTTCTGACAATATACCTCTATCTCATCCTGAGCCTGACAAAGAGCCAGCAAATTTCTTTCTGCCTGATCCACCGAATTAGGCTCATCGTACAGCAACCCAAGCGCCAGGAAAAACGCATCGATATTACTCAATGCAGGATCTCCTGACGCAAGAGAAAACGCCCAGTCCTGAGGGTTGCCGCGCAAAAAAGAAATGACGATCCTAACCTGTTGAATTGGGTCACCAGAAGAGCGAGGTTTCAAAGCCAGAAATAGTTTACAATTATTTTTGAAACTCAGAAATTTAGTTCTATCTCCAAAAAATAAATCTGGAATAGGAATTCTCGGTTCAAGCAAAGAATTCTGGACCACAAAATCTTGAATATTTTGAACTCTTGCCGTGAGCTGATCCACACATGAAGACAGACCTTTAATGTCCATTGCTACACCTGTGTCCTGAACCACCCAAATGTCTAGGGGAAAAAAAAGACAAAACACAGTGCAAAGAAAAAAAAATGGTCTCAGAACTTCTTTTTTCCTTCTATTGAGAATCATTAGCACTTTTGGCTTCCTGTACTGTTATGAAAGGCAATTCAGAAACACAATGGACATGGAGGTCAGACCACATACAGTGAACTGACAATAACCCAAAATAATAGAACGAGCTCTGAGACGTGGGAACTCTGCAGACCGCAATCCCTAAGCCTATCAAACCACACTAAAAGTAGCCGTGGAGCGCTCCTGACCAGAACCTAGGCGCCTCGTCACAGCCTGAGAAACTAGCTAATCCTGAAGATAGAAAAATAAGCCTACCTTGCCTCAGAGAAATTCCCCAAAGGAAAAGGCAGCCCCCCACATATAATGACTGTGAGTAAGATGAAAACACAAACATAGAGATGAAACAGATTTAGCAAAGTGAGGCCCGACTAGCTGAACAGAACGAGGATAGGGAAGATAACTTTGTGGTCAGCACAAAAACCTATAAAAAACCACGCAGAGGGGACCAAAAAGACCCTCCGCACCGACTAACGGTACGGAGGTGGTCCCTCTGCGTCTCAGAGCTTCCAGCAGGCGAGAAAAACCAATAAAGCAAGCTGGACAGAAAAATAGCAACAAAATAACTAAAGCAAAACTTAGCTTTGCAGAGCAGCAGGCCACAGGAATGATCCAGGGAAAAAACAAGTCCCACACTGAAACATTGACAGGAAGCATAGATCAAAGCATCAGGTGGAGTTAAGTAGAGAAGAAGCTAATGAGCTCACCAGATCACCTGAGGAAGGAAACTCAGAAGCTGCAGTACCACTTTCATCCACAAACGGAAGATCCCAGAGAGAATCAGCCGAAGTACCACTTGTGACCACAGGAGTGAACTCTGCCACAGAATTCACAACAGTGTGCCATCTCTCTCTCTCAAATAGTGGGCCATAGAAAGCCTATTTTTTTTTTTTTTTTGGTTTCTAAATTCTCCCTGAAAAAAATCATTTTTTTTTATTTGGTTTCTAAATTCTCCCTGAAAAAATCATTTTTTTTAATTTGGTTTCTAAATTCTCCCTGAAAAAATCATTTTTTTTGTTTGGTTTCTAAAGACTCCCTGAAAAAATAAAAAAAAAATCGGTGGGAGATTAATATTGGCCTTTCTGCTTGTGTGCCAGTCTTGACTCCTGGGTGTGCCATCTCTCTCTCTCAAATAGTGGGCCATAGAAAGCCAATTTTTTTTTTTTTTATTTGGTTTCTAAATTCTCCCTGAAAAATTTAAAAAAAATCAGTGGGAGATTAATATTGGCCTTTCTGCGTGTGTGCCAGTCTTGACTCCTGGGTGTGCCATCTCTCTCTCTCAAATAGTGGGCCATAGAAAGCCTATTTTTTTTTATTTGGTTTCTAAATTCTCCCTGAAAAAATCATTTTTTTTTATTTGGTTTCTAAAGTCTCCCTGAAAAAATAAAAAAAAAAATCAGTGGGAGATTAATATTGGCCTTTCTGCTTGTGTGCCATTCCTGACTCCTGGGTGTGCCATCTCTGTTTCTCAAATAGTGGGCCATAGAAAGCCTTTTTTTTTTTATTTGGTTTCTAAATTCTCCCTGGAAAAATTAAAAAAAATCAGTGGGAGATTAATATTGGCCTTTCTGCTTGTGTGCCACTCCTGACTCCTGGGTGTGCCATCTCTCTCTCTCAAATAGTGGGCCATAGAAAGCCAATTTTTTTTATTTTTTTTTATTTGGTTTCTAAATTCTCCCTGAAAAAATAAAAAAAAATCAGTGGGAGATTAATATTGGCCTTTCTGCTTGTGTGCCATTCCTGACTCCTGGGTGTGCCATCTCTGTCTCTCTAATAGTGGGCCATAGAAAGCCTATTTAATCATTTTTTTTTAATTTGGTTTCTAAATTCTCCCTGAAAAAATCATTTTTTTTTATTTGGTTTCTAAATTCTCCCTGAAAAAATCATTTTTTTTTATTTGGTTTCTAAAGTCTCCCTGAAAAAAAAAAAAAATCGGTGGGAGATTAATATTGGCCTTTCTGCTTGTGTGCCACTCCTGACTCCTGGGTGTGCCATCGCTCTCTCTCAAATAGTGGGCCATAGAAAGCCAATTTTTTTTTTTTATTATTTGGTTTCTAAATTCTCCCTGAAAAAATTAAAAAAAATCAGTGGGAGATTAATATTGGCCTTTCTGCGTGTGTGCCAGTCTTGACTCCTGGGTGTGCCATCTCTCTCTCAAATAGTGGGCCATAGAAAGCCTATTTTTTTTTTATTTGGTTTCTAAATTCTCCCTGAAAAAATCATTTTTTTTTATTTGGTTTCTAAATTCTCCCTGAAAAAATCATTTTTTTTATTTGGTTTCTAAAGTCTCTCTGAAAAAATAAAAAAAAAATCAGTGGGAGATTAATATTGGCCTTTCTGCTTGTGTGCCATTCCTGACTCCTGGGTGTGCCATCTCTGTCTCTCAAATAGTGGGCCATAGAAAGCCTATTTTTTTTTTATTTGGTTTCTAAATTCTCCCTGGAAAAATAAAAAAAAATCAGTGGGAGATTAATATTGGCTTTTCTGCTTGTGTGCCACTCCTGACTCCTGGGTGTGCCATCTCTCTCTCTCTCTCTCTCAAATAGTGGGCCATAGAAAGCCAATTTTTTTTTTTATTTGGTTTCTAAATTCTCCCTGAAAAAATAAAAAAAAATCAGTGGGAGATTAATATTGCCCTTTCTGCTTGTGTGCCAGTCTTGACTCCTGGGTGTGCCATCTCTCTCAAATAGTGGGCCATAGAAAGCCTTTTTTTTTTTTTATTTGGTTTCTAAATTCTCCCTGAAAAAATCAATTTTTTTTATTTGGTTTCTAAATTCTCCCTGAAAAAAAAAAAAAAAGTGGGAGATCAATATTGACATTTGTGCTTGAGTGACAGTCCTGCGTGTGTGGCATCTCTCTCATTTGGTGCCACCGAAAACAGAGTGTGTAACATTGTGCCTGATTTTCCATGCGGTCTCACCCACCTGTAAAGGGTATCTAAATCATACTGAAGTTATAGCTCACCGTGTAAGTTGTTTGACAGCAACAAATACCGTTACTTTGGTTAAGTTTTTAAAACAATGAGGAAGTCTGGTGGAAGAGGTCGTGGCTGTGGGCATTCATTGTCAGCTGGTAATGATGGTAGTGGTAGTGGAGCATCAGGTGGTCGTGGGAAAAAAAATATTGCACCTAAGTCTGGAGCTGTGGAGCCAGGTTCGTCGTCTGGCTACAGAAGGCCTCGAATGCTCAATTTTCTGGGAGTAGGAAAACCGCTTTTAAAGCCGGAGCAGCAAGAGCAAGTTTTGGCTTACCTTGCTGACTCAGCCTCTAGCTCTTTTGCCTCCTCTTTTGAAACTGGTAAATGTAAAAGCAGCGCGTCGTTAGTGGATGTTCACGGTCAGGGACAAGTCGCTTCCTTGTCCTCTTCAGCAAAAACAACAACAGAGAAGGATGCAGCAGGCGACACAACGGGTTACTCCATGGAGCTCTTTACACATACCGTCCCTGGCTTAGAAAGTGAAACAGTTAACAGGCCATGCCCATAACAAGTTGAATCTGACATGGAGTTCACTGATGCACAGCCACAGCCAGACTACTATGCTGGTCCTTTGACTCAGACCACAACATTGCCCTCGCAGGGTACTGATCCAGAATCAGACCCTGATGAGACTATGTTGCCCCGTCACGAACGCTCTACCACCGACTTACACGGTGACACAGACGAAGTTGCGCACAAGCTAGAAGAGGAGGTTATAGATGACCCAGTTGTTGACCCCGATTGGCAGCCATTGGGGGAACAGGGTGCAGGCGGCAGTAGTTCTGAAGCAGAGGAGGAGGAGGGGCCGCAGCAGGCATCAACATCGCAACAGGTTCCATCTGCCGGGCCCGTAGATGGGACAAAACGCGTGGCAAAGCCAAAACCTGTTGGAGGACAGCGTGGCCATCCGGTTAAAGCTCAGTCTGCAATGCCTGAAAAGGGATCCGAGGCTCGAAAGAGTGCAGTCTGGCATTTTTTTAAACAACATCCAATTGATCAGCGCAAAGTCATCTGTCAAAAATGTTCAACTACCTTAAGCAGAGGTCAGAATCTGAAAAGTCTCAATACAAGTTGCATGCATAGACATTTAACCACCATGCATTTGCAAGCCTAGACGAACTACCAAACGTTCCTTAAGGTTGTAGCACCCTCGGCCAATGAAGCTAGTCAGCAACGCTACATCCCTGCCGTCACTCTAAGGCCACCATTTTCCGCACCACCTGCAGTATCTGTGCAGGTTTCTTTGCCAGGCCAAAGCAGTCAGGGTCAGGGAAGCACCAGTTTCGTAGTAGGAAACACTGCATCTAGGGCACCGGCGGAAACAATACCGTCTCCAACCGTCTCTCAGTCTGCCATGTCCACCGGCACACCCGCTAGTTCCACGATCTCCAGCTCTCCAGTCCAGCTCACCCTACATGAGACTCTGGTTAGAAAAAGGAAGAACTTAGCCTCGCATCCGCGTACACAGGGTTTGAACTCCCACATAGCTAGACTAATCTCGTTAGAGATGATGCCCTACTGGTTAGTTGAAAGCGAAGCTTTCAAAGCCCTGATGGACTACGCTGAACCACGCTACGAGCTACCCAGTCGACTCTTCTTTTCGAGAAAAGCCATCCCAGCCCTCCACCAGCATGTTAAAGAGCGCATCGTCCATGCACTCAGGCAATCTGTGAGTACAAAGGTGCACTTGACAACAGATGCATGGACCAGTAGGCATGGCCAGGGACGTTACGTGTCCATCACGGCACACTGGGTGAATGTGGTGGATGCAGGGTCCACAGGGGACATCAATTTCGGGACAGTTCTGCCTAGCCCACGGTCTAGGAAACAGTTGGCTGTAGGTGTTCGCACCCCCTCCTCCTCCTCCTCGTCCTTCTGCAGAAGCGAGAGCTCGTCCACAGACCGCAGTCGCCCAACCACTCCATCCGCAGCTGCCACTGTTGCACACCAGTTGTCCCATTATGGGCCAGCTACTGGCAAGCGTCAGCAGGCTGTATTGGCTATGAACTGTTTGGGCGACAACAGACACACCGCGGAAGTTCTGTCCGAGTTCTTGCAGAGAGAAACGCAGTCGTGGCTGGGCACAGTAGATCTTGAGGCAGGCAAGGTAGTGAGTGATAACGGAAGGAATTTCATGGCTGCCATCTCCCTTTCCCAACTGAAACACATTCCTTGCCTGGCTCACACCTTAAACCTGGTGGTGCAGTGCTTCCTGAAAAGTTATCCGGGGTTATCCGACCTGCTCCTCAAAGTGCGCGGACTTTGCTCACATATCCGCCGTTCGCCCGTACACTCCAGCCGTATGCAGACCTATCAGTCGTCTTTGAACCTTCCACAGCATCGCCTAATCATAGACGTTGCAACAAGGTGGAACTCCACACTGCACATTCTTCAGAGACTGTGCGAACAGAGGCGGGCTGTTATGTTTTTGTGGGAGGATACACATACACGGGCAGGCAGTAGGATGGCAGACATGGAGTTGTCAGGTGTGCAGTGGTCGAAGATACAAGACATGTGTCAAGTCCTTCAGTGTTTTGAGGAATGCACACGGCTGGTTAGTGCAGACAACGCCATAATAAGCATGAGCATCCCCCTAATGCGTCTGCTGATGCAAAGTTTGACGCACATAAAGGAGCAGGCATCTGCAGCCGAGGAAGAGAAAAGCCTTGATGACAGTCAGCCATTGTCTGGTCAGGGCAGTGTACAGGACGAGGTAGCGGGCGAACAGGAGGAGGAGGACGAGGAGGATGATGGGGATGAGTATTTTTTTAATGAGGAAGCTTCTCCGGGGCCACTGGAAATTGGTGGCGTGGCAAGGCCGGGTTCTGGTTTTTTGAGGGACACAAGTGACGTAGATTTGCCTGAAACTGCCCCTCAACCAAGCACAACCGCAGATTTAACAACTGGAACTTTGGCACACATGGCGTATTATGCCTTACGTATCCTCAAAAGGGACACACGCATAACTAAAATGATGAACGATGACGATTACTGGTTGGCCTGCCTCCTTGATCCTCGCTATAAAGGCAAATTGCAAAATATTATGTCACATGAGAACTTGGAACTAATATTAGCAACCAAACAATCAACTCTTGTTGACCGTTTGCTTCAGGCATTCCCAGCACACAGCGCCCGTGATCGTTCTCACACGAGCTGCAGGGGGCAGCAGACCAGAAGTGTTAGAGGTGCAGAAATCAGAAGTGGCGTTGGATAGAGGGGTTTTCTGACCAGGTTGTGGAGTGATTTTGCTATGACCGCAGACAGGACAGGTACTGCTGCATCAATTCAAAGTGACAGGAGACAACATTTGTCCAGTATGGTTACTAACTATTTTTCATCCCTTATCGATGTTCTACCTCAACCGTCATTCCCATTTGATTACTGGGCATCCAAATTAGACACCTGGCCAGAATTGGCAGAATATGCATTGCAGGAGCTTGCTTGCCCGGCAGCTAGTGTCCTATCAGAAAAAATATTCAGTGCTGCAGGTTCAATATTAACCGAAAAAAGGACTCGTCTGGCTACCCAAAATGTTGATGATCTAACCTTCATTAAAATGAACCACAACTGGATTTCGAATTCTTTTGCCCCACCTTGCCCGGCCGACACCTAGCTTTCCTAGGAAAAGGTATTGCCTGTGGACTACTCTGAATGACTTTACCAATCTTGTAATTTGCAGCAGCTGATTGTCCAGCATACGACATGTTTACACCTCCCTAAATGGCCAAACTGCCCACACGGGGCCGTGATATCGCCACTTGGCGCAAGCACCCGTGAGAGTGCTGTTTGTCTGAAGAGGTGGGTGTGCCCGCTTTTGGTCGACGGCACTGCCACTGGGTCCCTCATAGTACAATAAAGTGTCTCTGGCGGTGGTGGTGCGCTTCCAAAGTCAGACACACTGTTGTAACATGAGGGGCCCTGGGCCTGTACCGCCGGCCACAAGAGAGTTCCCCCACCCCCAGCTCAAACATTGCTCTACCACTTGCACAATTATCTCTCACAGTTCCACAAATGTTTAGTCTATGCACTGACATCCTTAAATTCCTGCCACTGACAATACCATTGTGTTGACAAGTATGATGGTACTTAACATAGTCAGGGGCCGTGTCCTATATTTACCCAAGTAAATACTTTGCGCCAAATTACTAGGTCTGAAACTACGCAGAGGAGCCCACCCCTGTACCTAATGATTGCACCCTTTTGTGTTTTCGTTTTGTTGTAATGCGAGACATTAACATGTATTTATTGTTTGGGACTACTAACTGGCAGACACTCATTACAATCGGCCTACGCTGACAACACCAATGCTGCCTGTGTACCCCTGCAAGAGAATTCAAAGTGCCTACAGCCAAATTTTATTATGTTAGGCCTTCAAAGCCTGTCTGCGGTCCCTCCTTCCACTAGGCCTCCACTGACCTGTCTACTGCTGCCCGTGTGCCCCTGGAACCAATTTTAAAGTGCCTACAGCCACATTTTATTATGTTAGGCGTTCGAAGCCTGTCTGCGGTCTCTCCTTCCACTAGGCCTCCACTGACCTGTCTACTGCTGCCCGTGTACCCCTGGAACCAATTTTAAAGTGCCTACAGCCCAATTTTATTATGTTAGGCCTTCGAAGCCTGTCTGCAGTCCCTCCTTCCACTATGCCTCCACTGACCTGTCTACTACTGCCCGTGTGCCCCTGGAACCAATTTTAAAGTGCCTACAGCCCAATTTTATTATGTTAGGCCTTCGAAGCCTGTCTGCAGTCGCTCCTTCCACTAGGCCTCCACTGACCTGTCTACTGCTGCCCATGTGCCCCTGGAACCAATTTTAAAGTGCCTACAGCCCAATTTTATTATGTTAGGCCTTCGAAGCCTGTCTGCGGTCCCTCCTTCCACTAGGCCTCCACTCACCTGTCTACTGCTGCCCGTGTGCCCCTGGAACCAATTTTAAAGTGCCTACAGCCACATTTTATTATGTTAGGCGTTCGAAGCCTGTCTGCGGTCTCTCCTTCCACTAGGCCTCCACTGACCTGTCTACTGCTGCCCGTGTACCCCTGGAACCAATTTTAAAGTGCCTACAGCCCAATTTTATTATGTTAGGCCTTCGAAGCCTGTCTGCAGTCCCTCCTTCCACTATGCCTCCACTGACCTGTCTACTACTGCCCGTGTGCCCCTGGAACCAATTTTAAAGTGCCTACAGCCCAATTTTATTATGTTAGGCCTTCGAAGCCTGTCTGCAGTCGCTCCTTCCACTAGGCCTCCACTGACCTGTCTACTGCTGCCCATGTGCCCCTGGAACCAATTTTAAAGTGCCTACAGCCCAATTTTATGTTAGGCCTTCGAAGCCTGTCTGCGGTCCCTCCTTCCACTAGGCCTCCACTCACCTGTCTACTGCTGCCCGTGTGCCCCTGGAACCAATTTTAAAGTGCCTACAGCCACATTTTATTATGTTAGGCGTTCGAAGCCTGTCTGCGGTCTCTCCTTCCACTAGGCCTCCACTGACCTGTCTACTGCTGCCCGTGTACCCCTGGAACCAATTTTAAAGTGCCTACAGCCCAATTTTATTATGTTAGGCCTTCGAAGCCTGTCTGCAGTCCCTCCTTCCACTATGCCTCCACTGACCTGTCTACTACTGCCCGTGTGCCCCTGGAACCAATTTTAAAGTGCCTACAGCCCAATTTTATTATGTTAGGCCTTCGAAGCCTGTCTGCAGTCGCTCCTTCCACTAGGCCTCCACTGACCTGTCTACTGCTGCCCATGTGCCCCTGGAACCAATTTTAAAGTGCCTACAGCCCAATTTTATTATGTTAGGCCTTCGAAGCCTGTCTGCGGTCCCTCCTTCCACTAGGCCTCCACTCACCTGTCTACTGCTGCCCGTGTGCCCCTGGAACCAATTTTAAAGTGCCTACAGCCATATTTTATTATGTTAGGCCTTCGAAGCCTGTCTGCGGTCCCTCCTTCCACTAGTCCTCCACTGACCAGACCACTGCTGCCCGTGTACCCCTGGAACCAATTTTAAATTGCCTACAGCCCAATTTTATTATGTTAGGCCTTCGAAGCCTGTCTGCGGTCCCTCCTTCCACTAGACCTCCACTGACCTGTCTACTGCTGCCCGTGTGCCCCTGGAACCAATTTTAAAGTGCCTACAGCCCAATTTTATTATGTTAGGCCTTCGAAGCCTGTCTGTGGTCCCTCCTTCCACTAGGCCTCCACTCACCTGTCTACTGCTGCCCGTGTGCCCCTGGAAACAATTTTAAAGTGCCTACAGCCATATTTTATTATGTTAGGCCTTCGAAGCCTGTCTGCGGTCCCTCCTTCCACTAGGCCTCCACTGACCTGTCTACTGCTGCCCGTGTGCCCATGGAACCAATTTTAAAGTGCCTACAGCCATATTTTATTATGTTAGGCCTTCGAAGCCTGTCTGCGGTCCCTCCTTCCACTAGGCCTCCACTGACCTGTCTACTGCTGCCCGTGTGCCCATGGAACCAATTTTAAAGTGCCTACAGCCAAATTTTATTATGTTAGGCCTTCGAAGCCTGTCTGCGGTCCCTCCTTCTACTAGTCCTCCACTGACCAGACCACTGCTGCCCGTGTACCCCTGGAACCAATTTTAAAGTGCCTACAGCCATATTTTATTATGTTAGGCCTTCAAAGCCTGTCTGCGGTCTCTACTTCGACTAGACCTCCACTGACCTGTCTACTGCTGCCCGTGTGCCCCTGGAACCAATTTTAAAGTGCCTACAGCCCAATTTTATTATGTTAGGCCTTCGAAGCCTGTCTGCGGTTCCTCCTTCCACTAGGCCTCCACTCACCTGTCTACTGCTGCCCGTGTGCCCCTGGAACCAATTTTAAAGTGCCTACAGCCATATTTTATTATGTTAGGCCTTCGAAGCCTGACTGCGGTCCCTCCTTCCACTAGGCCTCCACTGACCTGTCTACTGCTGCCCGTGTGCCCATGCAACCAATTTTAAAGTGACTACAGCCAAATTTTATTATGTTAGGCCTTCGAAGCCTGTCTGCGGTCCCTCCTTCCACTAGGCCTCCACTGACCTGTCTACTGCTGCCCATGTGCCCCTGGAACCAATTTTAAAGTGCCTACAGCCCAATTTTATTATGTTAGGCCTTCGAAGCCTGTCTGCGGTCCCTCCTTCCACTAGGCCTCCACTCACCTGTCTACTGCTGCCCGTGTGCCCCTGGAACCAATTTTAAAGTGCCTACAGCCATATTTTATTATGTTAGGCCTTCGAAGCCTGTCTGCGGTCCCTCCTTCCACTAGTCCTCCACTGACCAGACCACTGCTGCCCGTGTACCCCTGGAACCAATTTTAAAGTGCCTACAGCCATATTTTATTATGTTAGGCCTTCAAAGCCTGTCTGCGGTCTCTCCTTCGACTAGACCTCCACTGACCTGTCTACTGCTGCCCGTGTGCCCCTGGAACCAATTTTAAAGTGCCTACAGCCCAATTTTATTATGTTAGGCCTTCGAAGCCTGTCTGCGGTTCCTCCTTCCACTAGGCCTCCACTCACCTGTCTACTGCTGCCCGTGTGCCCCTGGAACCAATTTTAAAGTGCCTACAGCCATATTTTATTATGTTAGGCCTTCAAAGCCTATAGATAAGAAGAACCCGGCACTCAACTTTAAGACAAACTTGTGGTTTTTATTTTGTAGTACGTAAAACGTTTCGGCCTGGTCTGGCCTTCGTCAGTTACTACAGTGTTATAAAGAAAATAAATAATGAGTACATCCATGACTACATCTGTACATACATCGGAGAGTACATGCAGTGTGTAATACATCAATAAACAAAAAAACAAGAAAACAGAAAAAAACAAAAGAACAATAAAACAGAAGTATATACAGAGTATCCTATGGTCCTGGTATGATAATCTTAGGAATCCACCATAAGAGGAATTAACTAGTATATCCCGGCCCTCCCTGGTGGTGAAAGAGAATGTGAGAAACAGTGTGTTGCTATGCGTACCGTACTGAGAGGTGTCTGGATAGATGGTGTGCTTCTGAGAGCGTAATGAGCTCCAGGGAAATCCCTAAGTAGGGAGAGAGGGAGAATGAGCCCATAATAGGAGCTACCATCAACATGCTGAAGTGGGACCGTGCCCGTGTTATATGTGGTCCCAGTAGGTGCTAGTACCTTGAACGATGTAAGTCCCTAGGCAGGGTCGCGATTGCAGACGTTGCTGCAGGCTGTGGAGGGAACAAGGGTGAATGTCAGGATACTGAACATGAGGCTGAAGGCTGAATCGCCAGGTGGTATGTCATGCTGGGGCAGAGTCCCTGCAAGCGGTGGCTTAGGGGAGCTAGTTACCTGGAAAGGAGACGGGTCAGGACGCGATGTCCACCGCTGTCGGATGAGCATGCCCGAGTGAGGAACCGCCAGAGCGGCGTTCCTTATGTGTGCGTCGGTCCGACCGGATGTGATGTACCGGAAGTGACCGCATGTGGTTCCCCGTAATAGACAGAAGAGAGCCAGCCAATCCTGTGGCTCTATGGTAGGGAGGCGGGACAAAAACCCGGTGTGCACTGTGCGATAGAGCAGATGGACAGCCTCAGATGGTACAGAACCAGTGATAGCAGCGCTGGGAAGGTGGAGGTGGTGGTAATTCATAACAAATCCACTGTGACCCCGTGAGAAGGTGGAAGAGTCCTGGTGATTCAATAGAGGCGACTCTAGGAAGATAAATAAATATGTTAGAGACATAGATACACTGGAACATACATATGATAGGAAACAGTTAGGTCATAATGTGCATAGTCCACATTCCGGAGTGTTAAGTAGTAGGAGCCCATAATGAAACCCGTAGTATAATTCTAAAAACGGCACATGTCAATTAGGTGAAAGAAACAAGGTCATAATCCCTGTTGAGACCTTTGGGGTGCAGGGTGTCGAGGGTATGAATCCAGAAAGCCTCCCTACGTTTTAGGGAGGCTAATCTGTCTCCCCCCCGTCTGGGTGCTGGGACCTGCTCTATTACCTGAAACAACAGCTGAGAAATGTTATGACCTTGGGATATGAAATGGTGTGGGATGGGTAAGAGCGTGTTGCCGCATCTGATCGTGGATTTATGCTTAGAGATGCGTTCCCGGATAGACCGGGTTGTCTCGCCAACATAAAGCATGCCACAGGGGCACTTAATGAGGTAGACCACATATGATGAATCGCAATTGAAGTAATTCTTAATGGGAAACGATCTCCCAGATCGTGGATGGTGGAATGAGCTGCCTTTAAGTACATTGCTGCATTGGGTGCAGTGGAGACAAGGGAAGGTCCCAAGACGTGGGTTCTGGAGGAACCGTTGGATGGGTGCTTTTTTGTCTGGACCAACATCCGCTCTTACCAATGTGTCCCGTAGGTTACGGGGTCTTCTAAAACATGGAAGAAAGGGTTCTCTGAACTCCGGGATGTTTGGGTGGGCAGTTGTAAGTAGATGCCAATGTTTGCGAATGTTACTGTGGAGAATGTACGAAAACGGATGGAAGGAATGGACAAATGGTATACGTTTATTGGACTTTGGTCTGCTATTAAGGCTAGGTGTCTGGGATTCTTGGAGGACAGAGGGGGGGTAACCGCGTGCCAGAAACTTGGCTTCCATCTCAGACACTCTTTGTGTCCGTAGTTCGTTATCCGTGACTATGCGTGTTACCCGCTGAATTTGAGATTTAGGGATCGCTTTTTTAATAGCTCTGGGATGTAGACTTTCAAAATGCAACAGGCTATTTCGGTCGGTGTTCTTTATGTGGATATCGGTACTTAACTTGCCAGTGTTGTCCTTAATGACCATAGTATCCAGAAAATTCATTCTGTGCTGGTCATGAGACATTGTAAAGGAGATACCAGGCCACGCGGTGTCAAGAAAATCCACAAAAGACCGGAAGGACTCCAACGTGCCCCCCCATACGCAAAAAATATCATCTATGTAACGCTTCCAGAGTAGGACATTATCCTGGAAGCGTGAGTCGGAATAGACCTTCAAAAAGGTCTTTCTTTTTGCCCCACTTATCGCTATCGGACCTTCGACCTGGACATGGACCTACAAAGGTTCTTTAGATCCCTAAGGCTTAAAGTATATTTCTCTGATCCACAGAACCAAGTGGTTAATACCGCACGAGCCCCTACAGCACCTCAACTTCTTACAGCAGAAAGTTTAGGCTTACGTACCAAAAGCTCATTCAGACCCCCACGGGGCTCACACGCCCTTGAGACGTTTATACAATTCATTCAAAATTCTTTCCAGTCACTCCGGGGGGAGGTTGAGATGGGTCGCCTTTACTATCCTCCCAATTTAACGTTAAGTGAACGTCAGTCACTACAATCACTCCAGTCTGACTCCAGCTTAATAATTAAACCAGCAGACAAAGGGGGTGCGATTGTGATCATGGACAAAAGTGATTACTTACATGAAATTGGGAGACAGTTAGACAACACCACCGTGTACCAAAAACTGGATTCCAACCCCACCCAAGCCATTAGAAACAGGATTTCACGTATACTTCAGCAATACACAGAATTAGGGGTCTTAGACCTCAAAACCTGCAACTACCTCACCAACGATCATCCGGTGACCCCGGTCTTTTACACACTCCCTAAGATTCACAAAAATGTGGAGCATCCCCCGGGACGACCAATAGTGGCTGCCACTAATTCTATACTGTCCCCGATAGCTATCTTCCTAGAAAAAATACTGACCCCCCCATATCCAATCCACTAGGTCATTTCTGTTGGACACGGGGGCCTTTCTGGGTACAATACGAGACCTAGGTAGTATACCGGCCGATGCGATACTGGCATCACTGGAAGTTAAGGATTTATACACTTCCATCCCACATGCGGATGGCATTAATTCCATCAAAAAATTACTATCTACCACGGGGACCCACAAACAACAAATTGACTTGGTTGTGGATTTACTCACATTGGTTCTTGATTCTAATCATTTTTTATTCCAGGACCAATACTACCTACAGATACGGGGTACCGCTATGGGCTCCAACGTAGCGCCCCCGTACGCTAACTGCTATATGGCAGATTTCGAAGAGACTATCATCTATTCCGACTCACGCTTCCAGGATAATGTCCTACTCTGGAAGCGTTACATAGATGATATTTTTTGCGTATGGGGGGGCACGTTGGAGTCCTTCCGGTCTTTTGTGGATTTTCTTGACACCGCGTGGCCTGGTATCTCCTTTACAATGTCTCATGACCAGCACAGAATGAATTTTCTGGATACTATGGTCATTAAGGACAACACTGGCAAGTTAAGTACCGATATCCACATAAAGAACACCGACCGAAATAGCCTGTTGCATTTTGAAAGTCTACATCCCAGAGCTATTAAAAAAGCGATCCCTAAATCTCAAATTCAGCGGGTAACACGCATAGTCACGGATAACGAACTACGGACACAAAGAGTGTCTGAGATGGAAGCCAAGTTTCTGGCACGCGGTTACCCCCCCTCTGTCCTCCAAGAATCCCAGACACCTAGCCTTAATAGCAGACCAAAGTCCAATAAACGTATACCATTTGTCCATTCCTTCCATCCGTTTTCGTACATTCTCCACAGTAACATTCGCAAACATTGGCATCTACTTACAACTGCCCACCCAAACATCCCGGAGTTCAGAGAACCCTTTCTTCCATGTTTTAGAAGACCCCGTAACCTACGGGACACATTGGTAAGAGCGGATGTTGGTCCAGACAAAAAAGCACCCATCCAACGGTTCCTCCAGAACCCACGTCTTGGGACCTTCCCTTGTCTCCACTGCACCCAATGCAGCAATGTACTTAAAGGCAGCTCATTCCACCATCCACGATCTGGGAGATCGTTTCCCATTAAGAATTACTTCAATTGCGATTCATCATATGTGGTCTACCTCATTAAGTGCCCCTGTGGCATGCTTTATGTTGGCGAGACAACCCGGTCTATCCGGGAATGCATCTCTAAGCATAAATCCACGATCAGATGCGGCAACACGCTCTTACCCATCCCACACCATTTCATATCCCAAGGTCATAACATTTCTCAGCTGTTGTTTCAGGTAATAGAGCAGGTCCCAGCACCCAGACGGGGGGGAGACAGATTAGCCTCCCTAAAACGTAGGGAGGCTTTCTGGATTCATACCCTCGACACCCTGCACCCCAAAGGTCTCAACAGGGATTATGACCTTGTTTCTTTCACCTAATTGACATGTGCCGTTTTTAGAATTATACTACGGGTTTCATTATGGGCTCCTACTACTTAACACTCCGGAATGTGGACTATGCACATTATGACCTAACTGTTTCCTATCATATGTATGTTCCAGTGTATCTATGTCTCTAACATATTTATTTATCTTCCTAGAGTCGCCTCTATTGAATCACCAGGACTCTTCCACCTTCTCACGGGGTCACAGTGGATTTGTTATGAATTACCACCACCTCCACCTTCCCAGCGCTGCTATCACTGGTTCTGTACCATCTGAGGCTGTCCATCTGCTCTATCGCACAGTGCACACCGGGTTTTTGTCCCGCCTCCCTACCATAGAGCCACAGGATTGGCTGGCTCTCTTCTGTCTATTACGGGGAACCACATGCGGTCACTTCCGGTACATCACATCCGGTCGGACCGACGCACACATAAGGAACGCCGCTCTGGCGGTTCCTCACTCGGGCATGCTCATCCGACAGCGGTGGACACCGCGTCCTGACCCGTCTCCTTTCCAGGTAACTAGCTCCCCTAAGCCACCGCTTGCAGGGACTCTGCCCCAGCATGACATACCACCTGGCGATTCAGCCTTCAGCCTCATGTTCAGTATCCTGACATTCACCCTTGTTCCCTCCACAGCCTGCAGCAACGTCTGCAATCGCGACCCTGCCTAGGGACTTACATCGTTCAAGGTACTAGCACCTACTGGGACCACATATAACACGGGCACGGTCCCACTTCAGCATGTTGATGGTAGCTCCTATTATGGGCTCATTCTCCCTCTCTCCCTACTTAGGGATTTCCCTGGAGCTCATTACGCTCTCAGAAGCACACCATCTATCCAGACACCTCTCAGTACGGTACGCATAGCAACACACTGTTTCTCACATTCTCTTTCACCACCAGGGAGGGCCGGGATATACTAGTTAATTCCTCTTATGGTGGATTCCTAAGATTATCATACCAGGACCATAGGATACTCTGTATATACTTCTGTTTTATTGTTCTTTTGTTTTTTTCTGTTTTCTTGTTTATTGATGTATTACACACTGCATGTACTCTCCGATGTATGTACAGATGTAGTCATGGATGTACTCATTATTTATTTTCTTTATAACACTGTAGTAACTGACGAAGGCCAGACCAGGCCGAAACGTTTTACGTACTACAAAATAAAAACCACAAGTTTGTCTTAAAGTTGAGTGCCGGGTTCTTCTTATCTATATGCACACGGTTTGGGAACCTACCCGAGCACCTGAGTAGCAGTGCCCACGTCTTTCCACTCACAGGCCTTCAAAGCCTGTCTGCGGTCCCTCCTTCCACTAGGCCTCCACTGACCTGTCTACTGCTGCCCGTGTGCCCATGGAACCAATTTTAAAGTGCCTACAGCCAAATTTTATTATGTTAGGCCTTCGAAGCCTGTCTGCGGTCCCTCCTTCCACTAGGCCTCCACTGACCTGTCTACTGCTGCCCGTGTACCCCTGGAACCAATTATAAAGTGCCTACAGCCCAATTTTATTATGTTAGGCCTTGTAAGCCTGTCTGCGGTCCCTCCTTCCAATAGTTCTCCACTGACCAGACCAATGCTGGCCGTGTACCCCTGGAACCCAGCTGAAAGTGCATGGAGCCTACTTTTTTCTTTGTTTTATATTTATAAAGCCCAGATGAAATACGCTGTACCACGGTTCAAGCTACCCAGTCGACACTTCTTTTGCGAGAAAAGCCATCCCAGCCCTCCACCGGCATGAAAAAGTCTGCATTGTCATAGCACTCAGGCAATCAAACAGTAGAAAGGTGCACCTGACAAGAGACGCATGGACCAGTAGGCATGTCCACAAAAAGTTACGTGTCCATTACGGCGCACTGGGTTAATGTGTTGGATGCATGGTCCACAGGGGACAGCCTACAAAGTCTGTCTGCAGTCCTTAATTCAAATTGTCCTCCGCTGACCACACCACTGCTGCCCGTGTACCCCTGGAACCAATTATAAAGTGCCTACAGCCCAATTTTATTATGTTAGGCCTTTGAAGCCTGTCTGCGGTCCCTCCTTCCACTAGGCGTCCACTGCTGCCCGTGTGCCCCTTGAACCAATTTTAAAGTGCCTACAGCCATATTTTATTATGTTAGGCCTTCGAAGCCTGTCTTCGGTCCCTTCTTCCACTAGGCGTCCACTGACCTGTCTACTGCTGCCCGTGTGCCCTGGAACCAATTTTAAAGTGCCTACAGCCATATTTTATTATGTTAGGCCTTCGAAGCCTGTCTGCGGTCCCTCTTTACACTAGTCCTTCACTGACCAGACCACTGCTGCCCGTGTACCCCTGGAACCAATTTTAAAGTGCCTACAGCCCAATTTTATTATGTTAGGCCTTCGAAGCCTGTCTGCGGTCCCTCCTTCCACTAGGCCTCCACTGACCTGTCTACTGCTGCCCGTGTACCCCTGGAACCAATTATAAAGTGCCTACAGCCCAATTTTATTATGTTAGGCCTTCGAAGCCTGTCTGCGGTCCCTCCTTCCACTAGTCCTCCACTGACCAGACCACTGCTACCCGTGTGCCCCTGGAACCAATTTTAAAGTGCCTACAGCCCAATTTTATTATGTTAGGCCTTCAAAGCCTGTCTGCGGTCCCTCCTACCACTAGGCGTCCACTGACCTGTCTACTGCTGCCTGTGTTCCCCTGTAACCTTTTTTAAACTGCATTGAGCCACATTTTTGTTTTAAGCCCTACTACCTGTGTCTGTCTACGCCACTCAATACAGCTGTCCTCCTTTGAAAAAAGCTGAGCGTCAATAGTCTTGTTTTCAGCCTCTAGGAATTTGAAAACTGCGTTGGGGCTACTACTTCGGTAGGGCCTACTAACGGTGTCTGCCGCTCCAAGTTGTTCCCCAGGTTTCCTCGCCATTGCTTCGATCTTCTGACTCTCGTTTAGTAGTTGTTGAAAACTACACTGCATTAGGCCTACAAATTGGGTATGGGGTGTAGAGACGGTGTGTTCCACTCCAAGGTGTTCCCCAGGTTTCCTCTCCATTGCTTCAATCTTAAAGCTCTTGTTTAGTAGTTGTTGAAAACAACATTGCATTCGGCCTACAAGTTGGGTCAGGGGTGTAGAGACGGTGTGTTCCACTCCAAGGTGTTCCCCAGGTTTCCTCTCCATTGCTTCAATCTTCTGGCTCTCGTTTAGTAGTTGTTGAAAACAACACTGCATTCGGCCTACAAGTTGGGTCAGGGGTGTAGAGAAGGTGTGTTCCACTCCAAGGTGTTCCCCAGGTTTCCTCTCCATTGCTTTAATCTTCTGGCTCTCATTTAGTAGTTGTTGAAAACAACACTGCATTCGGCCTACAAGTTGGGTCAGGGGTGTAGAGAAGGTGTGTTCCACTCCAAGGTGTTCCCCAGGTTTCCTCTCCATTGCTTCAATCTTAAGGCTCTCGTTTAGTACTTGTTGAAAACAACATTGCATTCGGCCTACAAGTTGGGTCAGGGGTGTAGAGAAGGTGTGTTCCACTCCAAGGTGTTCCCCAGGTTTCCTCTCCATTGCTTCAATCTTCTGGCTCTCGTTTAGTAGCTGTTGAAAACAACACTGCATTCGGCCTACAAGTTGGGTCAGGGGTGTAGAGAAGGTGTGTTCCACTCCAAGGTGTTCCCCAGGTTTCCTCTCCATTGCTTCAATCTTCTGGCTCTCATTTAGTAGTTGTTGAAAACAACACTGCATTCGGCCTACAAGTTGGGTCAGGGGTTTAGAGAAGGTGTGTTCCACTCCAAGGTGTTCCCCAGGTTTCCTCTCCATTGCTTCAATCTTAAGGCTCTCGTTTAGTAGTTGTTGAAAACAACACTGCATTCGGCCTACAAGTTGGGTCAGGGGTGTAGAGAAGGTGTGTTCCACTCCAAGGTGTTCCCCAGGTTGCCTCTCCATTGCTTCAATCTTAAAGCTCTTGTTTAGTAGTTGTTGAAAACAACACTGCATTCAGCCTAAAAGTTGGGTCAGGGGTGTAGAGAAGGTGTGTTCCACTCCAAGGTGTTCCCCAGGCTTCCTCTCCATTGCTTCAATCTTCTGGCTCTCATTTAGTAGTTGTTGAAAACAACACTGCATTCGGCCTACAAGTTGGGTCAGGGGTGTAGAGAAGGTGTGTTCCACTCCAAGGTGTTCCCCAGGTTTCCTCTCCATTGCTTCAATCTTAAGGCTCTCGTTTAGTAGTTGTTGAAAACAACACTGCATTCGGCCTACAAGTTGGGTCAGGGGTGTAGAGAAGGTGTGTTCCACTCCAAGGTGTTCCCCAGGTTGCCTCTCCATTGCTTCAATCTTAAAGCTCTTGTTTAGTAGTTGTTGAAAACAACACTGCATTCGGCCTACAAGTTGGGTCAGGGGTGTAGAGACGGTGTGTTCCACTCCAAGGTGTTCCCCAGGTTTCCTCTCCATTGCTTCAATCTTCTGGCTCTCGTTTAGTAGTTGTTGAAAACAACACTGCATTCGGCCTACAAGTTGGGTCAGGGGTGTAGAGACGGTGTGTTCCACTCCAAGGTGTTCCCCAGGTTTCCTCTCCATTGCTTCAATCTTCTGGCTCTCATTTAGTAGTTGTTGAAAACAACACTGCATTCGGCCTACAAGTTGGGTCAGGGGTGTAGAGAAGGTGTGTTCCACTCCTAGTTGTTCCCCAGGTTGCCTCTCCATTGCTTCAATCTTAAGGCTCTCGTTTAGTAGTTGTTGAAAACTACACTGCATTCGGCCTACAAGTTGGGTCAGGGGTGTAGAGAAGGTGTGTTCCACTCCAAGGTGTTCCCCAGGTTGCCTCTCCATTGCTTCAATCTTAAAGCTCTTGTTTAGTAGTTGTTGAAAACAACACTGCATTCGGCCTACAAGTTGGGTCAGGGGTGTAGAGAAGGTGTGTTCCACTCCAAGGTGTTCCCCAGGTTTCCTCTCCATTGCTTCAATCTTCTGGCTCTCATTTAGTAGTTGTTGAAAACAACACTGCATTCGGCCTACAAGTTGGGTCAGGGGTGTAGAGAAGGTGTGTTCCACTCCAAGGTGTTCCCCAGGTTTCCTCTCCATTGCTTCAATCTTAAGGCTCTCGTTTAGTAGTTGTTGAAAACAACACTGCATTCGGCCTACAAGTTGGGTCAGGGGTGTAGAGAAGGTGTGTTCCACTCCAAGGTGTTCCCCAGGTTGCCTCTCCATTGCTTCAATCTTAAAGCTCTTGTTTAGTAGTTGTTGAAAACAACACTGCATTCGGCCTACAAGTTGGGTCAGGGGTGTAGAGACGGTGTGTTCCACTCCAAGGTGTTCCCCAGGTTTCCTCTCCATTGCTTCAATCTTCTGGCTCTCGTTTAGTAGTTGTTGAAAACAACACTGCATTCGGCCTACAAGTTGGGTCAGGGGTGTAGAGACGGTGTGTTCCACTCCAAGGTGTTCCCCAGGTTTCCTCTCCATTGCTTCAATCTTCTGGCTCTCATTTAGTAGTTGTTGAAAACATCACTGCATTCGGCCTACAAGTTGGGTCAGGGGTGTAAAGAAGGTGTGTTCCACTCCAAGTTGTTCCCCAGGTTGCCTCTCCATTGCTTCAATCTTAAGGCTCTCGTTTAGTAGTTGTTGAAAACAACACTGCATTCGGCCTACAAGTTGGGTCAGGGGTGTAGAGAAGGTGTGTTCCACGCCAAGGTGTTCCCCAGGTTGCCTCTCCATTGCTTCAATCTTAAAGCTCTTGTTTAGTAGTTGTTGAAAACAACACTGCATTCGGCCTACAAGTTGGGTCTGGGTTGTAGAGACGGTGTCTTCCGCTCCAAGGTGTTCTCCAGGTTTCCTCTCCATAGCTTCAATCTTCATGCTCGTCTTACGTAGTTGTTGAAACAACACTACATTAGGCCTACAAGTTGGGTCTGGGT
This sequence comes from Ranitomeya imitator, assembly GCF_032444005.1. Lineage (NCBI taxonomy): Eukaryota > Metazoa > Chordata > Amphibia > Anura > Dendrobatidae > Ranitomeya > Ranitomeya imitator. The sequence goes on along the minus strand of NC_091286.1, from coordinate 415,197,075 downwards.
TGTAGAGACGTTGTCTGCCGCTCCAAGGTGTTCTCCAGGTTGCCACTTAATCGAAGCTGCATAGAGCCTATTTTGTAATTTTACGCCTACAAAGTCTTTCTACGGTCCCTCCTTCCAATTGTCCTCCACTGAGCACAACAATGCAGAACGTGTACCCATGTAACCATTTTTAAACCAGCGTCGAGCCAACTTTGTGGTTTAAGGCCTACTTGTAGTGTCTGGCTGCGCCACTCAATACAGCTGTCCTCTTTACAAAAAATGACCTACAATTATCTGGTTTTCAGCCTATCGGGATTTTAAAACTGAAGGGCCTACTAGTTGGGTTGGGGCCTTCTATATGTGTCTGCCGCTCCTTGCTGTTCTCCTACAGTGAACAAAGCTGTGCCACCTGTTTACTACTCTTGCCAATTTTGAACTGCATTTAGCCCACTTTAGTCTTTGGGCCTATATCTGTGTTTCCTCCTCATCCTGCCCATTGCCCAGCCAGTGATAGATGAGTCTGCTGGTACATTGACCCATAACGCAACATTCCCCGTGCCCTCTACACTGCAAGATTGTGACCCTGCTGAAAGTCAGGTCCCCCTTCCCGCATACCATACCACCTTACGCGGGGACAAAGAGGAAGGTGCAGATGAAGGTGCAGGTTCCTTCATCAGGTAGGGGGAGGAATACTCGTTGGCGACGTCACTGGCACAGGGCCCCTCATAGTACGCAAAAGTGTCGCTGCCGGTGGAAGGCGCCCCCACCGTGCAAACACACCGCTGTACTTTGAGGGGCCCTGTGCCAGTGCCAATGCCAACGAGTGGGCCCCCCCTGCTTGCTCAGGATCACAGCACTTGCAAAGTTGAAATACTTACCTCTCCCTGCTCCACTGCCGTGACGTGGTCCAGATGTCCTGGGCCCACTAAATACTTGAACCAGCCCTACCCCCCACAACTTTAGCCAAATGACCCCCAATTTCAAATGTCTTACAATTATTATAAGCTAAATTACAATTGACAAGCTTCAGTAGCAAGAATGGATGTTTTTGCCAATACAATGGGCTCTGTACATGTTTTCCTGGCCTCTACTCACTGCCGACTATGCTCCCCCATTGACTTGCATTGGGTTTCGTGTTTCGGTCGATCCCCGACTTTTCGCGATAATCGGCCGATTCCACTCGACTCGACTTTTGAGATAGTCGGGTTTCGCGAAACCCGGCTCGACTCTAAAAAGGTCAAGGTCGCTCAACTCTACGGACGAGTACTAAGTGAGGAAACATCGCATAGCACTCGGACCAGTGTTAATCTATGGGGAAGCTCACGTCATCATATTTTTTCTCAGGCATATTCGACGTACATGCTGCAATTTTACGCGTATATCATCTGAGACGCGCCAATGCAAGCCTATGGGTGTGAGAGAAAAAAAATCGCACAGCACTCGAACCATGTGAGTGCTGTCCAATTTTCACGCACCGGTGTCCTTTGAAAACCTGGCAATTCATGTGCCGCATACAGTAAAATCACACTGACAGGTTAGAATAGAATACATAGAATAGATATATACACATAGAATACATATATACAGTGGGTACGGAAAGTATTCAGACACCTTTAAATTTTTCACTTTGTTTCATTGCAGCCATTTGGTAAATTCAAAAAAATTCATTTTTTTCACAATAATGTACACTCTCCACTCCATCTTGACTGAAAAAAAAAGAAATGTAGAAATTTTTGCGAATTTAATGAAAAAGAAAAACTGAAATATCACATGGTCATAAGTATTCAGAACCCCAAGACGAACCCCAAGATCACTGTGGCTGAGTTTCAGAGATGGATTAGGGAGATGGGAGAAAGTTCCACAAAGTCAACGATCACTGCAGACCTCCACCAGTCAGGCCTTTATTTTGCTAAAAAACACATGAAGGACTCCCAGGCTATGAGAAATAAGATTCTCTGGTCTAATGAGACGAAGATAGACCTTTTTGGTGATAATTCTAAGCGGTATGTGTGGAGAAAACCAGGCACTGCTCATCACCTGCCCAATACAATCCCAACACTGAAACAGGGGTGTTTTTCAGCTGCAGGGACAGGACGACTGATTGCAATTGAAGGAAACATGAATGCGGCCAAGTACATCGATATTCTGGATGAAAACCTCTTCCAGAGTGCTCTGGACCTCAGACTTGGCCAAAGGTTCAACTTCCAACAAGACAATGATGCTAAGAACACAGCTAAAATAACAAAGGAGTGGCATCAGAACAACTCTGTGACCATTCTTGACTGGCCCAGCCAGAGCCCTGACCTAAACCCAATTGAGCATCTCTAGAGAGACCTGAAAATGGCTGTCCAACAACGTTCACCATCCAACCTGACGGAACTGGAGAGGATCTGCAAGGAAGAATGGCAGAGGATCCCTAAATCCAGGTGTGAAAATCTTGTTGCATCATTCCCAAAAAGACTCATGACTGTACTAGCTCAAATGGGTGATTCTACTCAATACTGAGCAAAGGGTCTAAATACTTATGACCATGTGATATTTCAGTTTTTCTTTTTATAAAAATTTGCAAAATTTTCTACATTTTTTTTTTTAGTCAAGATGCAGAGTGTACGTTAATGTGAAAAAATGAACATTTTTGAATTTACCGAATGGCTGCAATGAAACAAAGAGTGAAAAATGTAAAGGGGTCTGAATACTTTTTGTACCCACTGTATACAGTTAGGGCCAGAAATATTTGGACAGTGACACAATTTTCGCGAGTTGGGCTCTGCATGCCACCACATTGGATTTGAAATGAAACCTCTACAACAGAATTTAAGTGCAGATTGTAACGTTTAATTTGAAGGGTTGAACAAAAATATCTGATAGAAAATGTAGGAATTGTACACATTTCTTTACAAACACTCCACATTTTAGGAGGTCAAAAGTAATTGGACAAATAAACATAACCCAAACAAAATATTTTTATTTTCAATATTTTGTTGCAAATCCTTTGGAGGCAATCAATGCCTTAAGTCTGGAACCCATGGACATCACCAAATACTGGGATTCCTCCTTCTTAATGCTTTGCCAGGCCTTTACAGCCGCAGCCTTCAGGTCTTGCTTGTTTGTGGGTCTTTCCGTCTTAAGTCTGGATTTGAGCAAGTGAAATGCATGCTCAATTGGGTTTAGATCTGGAGATTGACTTGGCCATTGCAGAATGTGCCACTTTTTGGCACTCATGAACTCCTGGGTAGCTTTGGCTGTATGCTTGGGGTCATTGTCCATCTGTACTATGAAGCTCCGTCCAATCAACTTTGCAGCATTTGGCTGAATCTGGGCTGAAAGTATATCCCGGTACACTTCAGAATTCATCCGGCTACTCTTGTCTGCTCTTATGTCATCAATAAACACAAGTGACCCAGTGCCATTGAAAGCCATGCATGCCCATGCCATCACATTGCCTCCACCATGTTTTACAGAGGATGTGGCATGCCTTGGATCATGTGCCGTTCCCTTTCTTCTCCAAACTTTTTTCTTCCCATCATTCTGGTACAGGTTGATCTTTGTCTCATCTGTCCATAGAATACTTTTCCAGAACTGAGCTGGCTTCTTGAGGTGTTTTTCTGCAAATTTAACTCTGGCCTGTCTATTTTTGGTATTGATGAATGGTTTGCATCTAGATGTGAACCCTTTGTATTTACTGTCATGGAGTCTTCTCTTTACTGTTGACTTAGAGACAGATACACCTACTTCACTGAGAGTGTTCTGGACTTCAGTTGATGTTGTGAACGGGTTCTTCTTCACCAAATTAAGTATGCGGCGATCATCCACCACTGTTGTCATCCGTGGACGCCCAGGCCTTTTTGAGTTCCCAAGCTCACCAGTCAATTCCTTTTTTCTCAGAATGTACCCAACTGTTGATTTTGCTACTCCAAGCATGTCTGCTATCTCTCTGATGGATTTTTTCTTTTTTTTCAGCCTCAGGATGTTCTGCTTCACCTCAATTGAGAGTTCCTTTGACCGCATGTTGTCTGCTCACAGCAACAGCTTCCAAATGCAAAACCACACACCTGGAATCCACCCCTGACCTTTTAACTACTTCATTGATTACAGGTTAACGAGGGAGACGCCTTCAGAGTTAATTGCAGCCCTTAGAGTCCATTGTCCAATTACTTTTGGTCCCTTGAAAAAGAGGACGCTATGCATTACAGAGCTATGATTCCTAAACCCTTTCTCTGATTTGGATGTGGAAACTATCATATTGCAGCTGGGAGTGTGCACTTTCAGCCCATATTATATATATAATTGTATTTCTGAACATGTTTTTGTAAACAGCTAAAATAACAAAACTTGTGTCACTGTCCAAATATTTCTGGCCCTAACTGTATAGATATACACATATATATATAGTGGCATGTAAAAATTTGTGCACCCCTAGTCAAAATTACTGTTATTGTTAATAGTTAAAGGTGTTTACCACTACTAGGAAGTAAATACTTGGCTTCAATTAAATAATAAAGCCTATACTCACTTCCCATGCTGGCAGTGTTCTGACAGTGTCGACACTCGCTCTACCCGGGCCTCTCATGCGGTGTTGTGTTCGGTGTTCGTAAGAAGGCATCACTGTGCCTGCCTTCGTATGAACTGAACACGAAGAGGAAGTCTGAGATCAGCTGCAGTCCAGACTTCACTTACATGTTCAGTTTGTCCAAAGTTGGAGACAGTGATGCCAGCGTTGTTTGGGCGCGAGGCGTCATGTGTCATTCCACTGCATTACAGCCCCAGGACCGCAGGTACCTACACAAATGGAACGGTGCCAGCACGGGAGATGAATATAGGCTTTATTATTTTATCAGGGCCAAGCATTTAATTCAAGAATTGGTTGTCTTAGTGGACGACACCTTTAACCAAGTTGAAAATGAAATGATCTCTAAATGACTGAAAGTTAAAGATGACACATTTACTTTTTCGGCAAAAAAGTTATATATTTTCATCTTTTACAGTTTAAAAATTACAAAAAGGAAAAGAGGCCCATGCAAAAGTTGGGTACCTATGATGATGTGTGTGCTCAGATAACTTTGACCAAGGATTCAGACCTTAATTAGCCTGTTAGGGTTCTGGCTTGTTCACTATGATCGTTAGAAAAGGCCTTATGAAGCAAACTTCCCTTGTTTATAAAAATCCAACCTTGTACCAAAAAACAGCAGCCATGGGTTCTAAGCAGCTGTCTAGAACTCTGAAAGTGAAAATGTTGGAGGCCCACAAAACAGGAGAAGGCTATAAGAAGATAGCAAGGCATTTTCAAGTTGCCTTTTCTTCAGTTCGAAAGGTAATTAAGAAATGGTAATTGTGGTACATTGTTCTACTGTTCAGATCCACCTGCACATATATGGCCTACATAGAAGAGTCATCAGAAGAAAACCCCTCCTGCATCCTCATTATAAAATTCAGCATCAGAAGTATGCAAAAGAGCATCTAAACAAGCCTGATCCATTTTTGAAACAAGTCCTGGGGACCGATGAGGTTAAAATAGAACTTTTTGGCCACAATGATCAAAGCTATATGTGAGGAAAAAATGGCACAGAATTTCTGGAAAAGAATATGTCAACAACCAGTAAGCATGGGGGTGCATCAATCATGATTTGGGGTTGTGTTGCAGCCAATGCCATGGGAAACTTTTGACGAGAGGAATGGATTCAATGAAATGCCAACAAATTCTTGATGCAAACGTAACACCATCTGTAAAAAAGCTGAAGTTGAAAAGAGGATAGCTTCCACAAATGGATAATGATCCTAAAGAAACATCAAAATCCATAATAGATTGCAACAAAAGGCGAAAGATGAATGTTTTACAACGTGTAATAAATATTGGAATCCAGGGGCATCATAGTTGTTATTGCTATCAAATACTCACATAACAGAAATGCATCAGGCACATTTGGTCAGTAATTCATCACAATATGACTATGTGAAACAAACTTGATTTACCACATTTCTCTGTGAAGGACAAGCCCAGATATTTCAAATGTGTAGAATGCTATCACTTATCCAAAGTCATATAAAAGAACTGAAACTTAAACATGTGAGGATGATATAGTTAACGCTGAAATATTTATTGGTTTCTACATTCTTTCCAATAAATCATGATTAATGGTTACTTACATAATACTATAGATACTTATGCATTATGTCTACAACTATATTAAATAAGCTCACCAATAATGAAACATAAATGCACAGAAGGAAATTTCCGAATTTTATAATGGGAAGAGCATTACTGTAGTGTGATCTGCTACATAAATCCTGACATTACATTTTAAACAATAGCTTTTCATGACATCGGAGTCCTGGCTTCCTCTTCAAGCAGTTGCCGGACCTGATCTCTAAAAGATAAAAAGTATTACAATTTTTTAAAGACTTTTTTATCCATGTGAGGATGTTCAATACTTTGCGTTCAGACAGGCAATGCAGTTCGGTGTAAACACATGTAGTTTTTATTGCTTTCCACAGGATCCACGGGCAGCAAAACAAACTCATAAACATAGATCTCTAGCCTTGTTCAGGTGCTAACTAAACAGAACAGACCCTGGCTATTCACACAGGCTGAGCTAGCCCCAGCTCTGTCAAACAAAACAGCTACTGTGCATAGCAATCCCAGATATTTGCAGTTCTCTGCACACTGCCTATGCACAATCTTCTCAGAGAGAGAGATTCTGGCCTTTCTCTCTCTTCAGGTCCAAGACACATCCAATCTGGTCAGCTTTCCTGAGCTGACTAACTAAGGAAAACAGCTAGCCTAGTGATATGCAAGGCTAGTCAGGTGATCTAAGAACTAACCATACAGAAAAAAAATCCTTAAAAATGTCTTTATTTGATCTTTTAATAAAAAATTAGAATAAGTCCAAGAAGAATATTAAATACAAAAAAACACCTCTTAAGACTGAGTCTGGTGAATATATATATATATATAAATATATATATATATATATATATATATACATATATATATACATATATATATGTATATATATATACAGTGGGGCAAAAAAGTATTTAGTCAGTCAGCAATAGTGCAAGTTCCACCACTTAAAAAGATGAGAGGCGTCTGTAATTTACATCATAGGTAGACCTCAACTATGGGAGACAAACTGAGAAAAAAAAATCCAGAAAATCACATTGTCTGTTTTTTTAACATTTTATTTGCATATTATGGTGGAAAATAAGTATTTGGTCAGAAACAAAATTTCATCTCAATACTTTGTAATATATCCTTTGTTGGCAATGACAGAGGTCAAACGTTTTCTGTAAGTCTTCACAAGGTTGCCACACACTGTTGTTGGTATGTTGGCCCATTCCTCCATACAGATCTCCTCTAGAGCAGTGATGTTTTTGGCTTTTCGCTTGGCAACACGGACTTTCAACTCCCTCCAAAGGTTTTCTATAGGGTTGAGATCTGGAGACTGGCTAGGCCACTCCAGGACCTTGAAATGCTTCTTACGAAGCCACTCCTTCGTTGCCCTGGCGGTGTGCTTTGGATCATTGCCATGTTGAAAGACCCAGCCACGTTTCATCTTCAATGCCCTTGCTGATGGAAGGAGGTTTGCACTCAAAATCTCACGATACATGGCCCCATTCATTCTTTCATGTACCCGGATCAGTCGTCCTGGCCCCTTTGCAGAGAAACAGCCCCAAAGCATGATGTTTCCACCACCATGCTTTACAGTAGGTATGGTGTTTGATGGATGCAACTCAGTATTCTTTTTCCTCCAAACACGACAAGTTGCGTTTCTACCAAACAGTTCCAGTTTGGTTTCATCAGACCATAGGACATTCTCCCAAAACTCCTCTGGATCATCCAAATGCTCTCTAGCAAACTTCAGACGGGCCCGGACATGTACTGGCTTAAGCAGTGGGACACGTCTGGCACTGCAGGATCTGAGTCCATGGTGGCATAGTGTGTTACTTATGGTAGGCCTTGTTACATTGGTCCCAGCTCTCTGCAGTTCATTCACTAGGTCCCCCCGCGTGGTTCTGGGATTTTTGCTCACCGTTCTTGTGATCATTCTGACCCCACGGGGTGGGATTTTGCGTGGAGCCCCAGATCGAGGGAGATTATCAGTGGTCTTGTATGTCTTCCATTTTCTAATTATTGCTCCCACTGTTGATTTCTTCACTCCAAGCTGGTTGGCTATTGCAGATTCAGTCTTCCCAGCCTGGTGCAGGGCTACAATTTTGTTTCTGGTGTCCTTTGACAGCTCTTTGGTCTTCACCATAGTGGAGTTTGGAGTCAGACTGTTTGAGGGTGTGCACAGGTTTCTTTTTATACTGATAACAAGTTTAAACAGGTGCCATTACTACAGGTAATGAGTGGAGGAAAGAGGAGACTCTTAAAGAAGAAGTTACAGGTCTGTGAGAGCCAGAAATCTTGATTGTTTGTTTCTGACCAAATACTTATTTTCCACCATGATATGCAAAAAAAATGATAAAAAAACAGACAATGTGATTTTCTGGATTTTTTTTTCTCAGTTTGTCTCCCATACTTCAGGTCTACCTATGATGTAAATTACAGACGCCTCTCATCTTTTTAAGTGGTGGAACTTGCACTATTGCTGACTGACTAAATACTTTTTTGCCCCACTGTATATATATATATATATATATATACACTAGCTATTGAGCCCGTTGTCATGTGCTGCTACCATCTAGCGCCCCCATCTTGTCATGTGGTGCTCTCCATCCTGCACCCCTATGCTGTCATGTGCTGCTCCGATCCTGCACCCCAATCCTGTCATGTGCTGCTCCCATCATGCGCCCCCATTCTGGTATTTGCTGCTCCCATCCTGCATCCTCATTCTGTCATGTGGTGCTCCCATCCTCCACCCCCATGCGGTCATGTGCTGCTCCCATCATGTGCCCCCATTCTGGTATTTGCTGCTCCCATCCTGCAGCCCCATCCTGTCATGTGGTGCTCCCATCCTCCACCCCCATGCTGTCATGTGCTGCTCCCATCCTGCACCCCATCCTGTCATGTAGTCCTCCCATCCTGCACCCCCATGCTGTCATGTGCTGCTGCCATCCTGCATCTCATTCCGTTATGTGCTGCTCCCATCCTGAGCGTCCATCGTGTCATGTGCTGCTCTCATCCTGCACCCCTATCCTGTCATGTGCTGCTCATATCCTGCGCCCCCATCCTGTCACATGCTGCTCCCATCCTGCCACCCCATCCTGTCATGTGCTGCTTCCATCCTGTGCACCCATCCTGTCATGTGCTGCTCTCATCCTGCGCCCCTATTCTGTCATGTGCTGCTCCCATCCTGCACCCCCATCCTGTCACGTGCTGCTCTTATCTTGCGCCCCCATTCGGTCATGTGCTGCCCCGATCCTGCACCCCCGTTCTATCATGTGCTGCTCCCATCCTGCACCCCCATTCTGTCATGTGCTGCTCCCATCCTGCACCCCCGTTCTGTCATGTGCTGCTCCCATCCTGCACCCCAATCCTGTCATGGGCTCCCATCCTGCACCACCATTGTGTAATGTGCTGCTCCCATCCAGCGCCTCTCGTTCTGTCATGTGCTGTTCCCATACTGCGCCCCCATGCTGTCATGTGCTGTTCCCATCCTGTGCACACATGTCAGGTGCTGCTCCCATCCTGCGCCCCCATTCTGTCATGTGCTGCTCCCATCCTGCGCCCCCATTCTGTCATGTGCTGCTCCCATCCTGCGCCCCAATCCTGTCATGTGCCCCCATCCTGCGCCCCCATTTCATTTTGTCATATGCTGCTCCCATCCATATGCCCCTTACACTGCTCCATAAAGGTTGATGGCCCCCATAAGATGCTCCATAGTATATGCCCTGTATGCTGCTCCATAAAGGTTGATGGCCCCCATAAGATGCTCCATAGTATATGCCCCGTATGCTGCTCCATAAAAGTTGATGGCCCCCATAAGATGCTCCATAGTATTATATGCGCCATATGCTGCTGCGATAAAAAAAATGACATACTCGCCTATCGTCGCTGGGCGCCGAGTGTCGGGGGCCTGAGCAGGCAGAGACACCGGCGCGCTATGGGGGTCAGGTGCCGCAGTCGTTGCTGGTTCAGGCCCCCGGCACTTGCTATAGTCACCTGTCCCCGATCCATCGCTGCCCACCGCTCTGTCTTCCGGGACCTCTGGCTGTGACTGTTCAGTCATAGCACGCACTAATCGCATCATTGTGCCTTCTGATCTGAACATCACAGGCAGAGAACGCGGAAGACGGAGCTGCGGTGGAACGGGGACAGATGACTATAGCATACTCACCCCCTCCTGGCTCGTCCCTGCTTCTCCATCGGAGATCGCGGTATGTGTTCAGTGCTCCTCTAGGCTGCGTCACTCAGTGCGGTTCAGGCTGCGCCGGTGCTTATGCTTGCGCAGTCTATAAAGGCTTCGGACAGAGTGACGCTCCCAGCGTTATATAATATATATATATATATATATATATATATACACACACACATATACTGTAGGGATTCAGGAACACAAAAATATTATTCCTGCCATGTCCCTACCAGGGCCCTGATAATCTGGTAGCCTTCCTGACAGTGGAGGTTGGCACCCTAATATTCGATATGGCGCCCCCGCTCCACATCGGCTGTCCCTTAAGTCCCTGTAAGTCCCTGGTCTAGGAAAGTAAATATGTAATCCAACATGCATACCGCACACAATGTCTATGGCACTTGCTAGTCAATATTCTCAAATTTGCCTGAGATGTCATAAAAGCTCTAATTGTGGATCTCTCTTAGTCTTTTTGTTCAGGGTCAATACAACAGAATTTTAGATGATGCAGATGCTGCCTCTATATTTTCTCAATTAGGGGATACACAAAAGCATCAATACCCACAATAGCTAAATGCCTGCAAAATATATTTGTGCAGCCCACCCATTTTTCTTCTGTCTCCCCACTGTGGCGCACTCCTTTCCTTGGTCCCCTGACGAGCCCCGACATGAGGAGGGGGCGAAACGCGTAGGGACATGGGACTACTGCTAAGATGAAGCTAAGTGATCCATTGTGATCTTATGTATTTGCTGCAAAATGGGGTCTTGTTTTGTCTAATCAGATGTCATGCTAAAACTATTGGTCCATCATTGACCATATGACTCTCTAATAGAAATATTATCTCTATTACCTGCATACTACTGAATATAGTTTACTTTTTTCTGACTTTTAAGTGTGTATAGGTCTGTTGATTTATGTGACCTATTTTGCAGGCATTTAGCTATTGTGGGTAATTTTTTTCTTGGACTTTTTCTAATGTTTTATAAAAAGATTAAATAAATAAATTTTTAAGGGTTTTTTTCTGTATGGTTAGTTCATTAATGTACCCTAGTGGGAATTATTTTTGTTTTTTCTAGTCAGTTGATCTAAATCAGAGCCTGTAGAGCTAGGATTTAACCCTAGCCTACGTGAATTTGCAAGATCAATTAAACACATTGTGCATTAGGCTGGGTTCACATTGCGTTATAGGCGTCCGTTAGACAGACTATGTTACACTGCGGCATAACGCGGTGTAACTCAGTCCGTTAACACCGCCATTAAGTCCTATGTCGGATGCATCGCTAGCGATGTGCCGTCATTGAGTGGCGGACCTTGGGACGCGGGCTGCAGCATTTCCAGGTTCGTCACTGCTAGCGCAGATAGAGCATCTGCTAGCTCTATCTGCGCTAGCGCGACGACATATCGGCACTTGCATTAACAGCAGCCCGTTAACGGGCTTTTACCGCAATGTGAACCTAGCCTTAGTCAGCAAAGTGCAGCAAGCATAGAATTAAATAATGACACGTAGTTACATGTAAAAAGCTCAAACATGTATGCTTTAATAAAGAAAGCGCAAGATAATGGCAGATCATTGAGTAATGCCCTAAGGTTGTTGTGTATGTGCCTTTAAGATGTAGCAGAGCTAGCAGCTATCTCTTTAGGTTTACACAATATTCACATTTCCCTTTGCAGATAATGTACCTTAGAATTCAGTACATAGAAGTAGTTAATATCTAAAAAAAAAGATGGACTCATTAGGTTCTGCTAACAGGGGATTATTAAGAGTTAAAAAAGCAGCCCTGCTTTCCATAGAGGACCATAAGGTCACATGGTTAGACCACAGGAACAGGTCCTGGTTTAACATTGTTAGAGAAGGAGACATTTTGTGTGCACCAGTGTGCTGCTCCGGAAAAGTGAAGAAGCAGGTAGGAAATGGGCAGAACTTCTGTGACAGAGAAACCACAGCCTCAGCTTCAGACAGCTGTGTGGTCCGGACTGGGTATAGAAGTAGAAATTGAGACTCCAGAATCACTGCACCATTGTTATATCTGCATGACTATATACTAGAAAGTAACTGTGATTGCGGCATTGGAATCGAATCTCTGTTAATCCACCATTTATCTGGATGTACTTGTGTATTCATGTAACAAGTAAAGTTTATCAATAGCTTCTCCGGCCACCCTGTTTTCTGGACTATTTGGAGTGCACCACGTTACATCTCACTACCAGGAAACAGAAGTTAGTTAAGTGAACCCTGGTGTCACGAACTTCGTTGTCTTTTCTTTTTGTCCCTGCTATAGTGAAGTAGTAACATCCGCATACCACATGGTGCGGGACTTCCGGCATAGTAGTGCATCACGTCATTACAACTTTGTGTCAATAAGTAATTGAATAGTGCGTTAATCAATAAAGTGCAGCAAGTAGAGTATGTGAAAGTGACTGACACTATTCCTAATGTGCCACAAAATTATCCTCATTTTAAAAAGTCTGTTATAAAGTAATCGGTTTTAAAGGGGTTGTCCAGGCTTGGCATGAAAGTCTGCACTCATTTTATGTGATTGCAGACTTGTGAAACCTCACAATGCATGATGCATGCTCCCGGCCACGCTGACGATGTGCGCAGCCTCACTCAATATGACACCGAAGAATCCTGACAGCACACACTGTACGCAACGTAAGGATACACAAGTATGCACTCATATAGAGTGACTTCAGACTTTCATGCCAAACCTGGACAACCTCTTTAACATAAGGTTTAGTTCACTTGTACGTGCAACCCTACAAACCCTTGCTTGTTTTTAAATGGTTTTATGTGTTGGCTAAATATGAAAAGTGCTTGGAAATCTCTTGAAACTCCCTTGTTAATGTATATACAGTATTACTCTGCAGATGGAAAACTGTCCATGTTGATCCAACTCTTAGTAATTTTTCTATCTCAGTCAAACGGTCACTCAAATAAGGGCACCACCCAGAAACTTTTCTCTTAGATCTTTTGAAAAATCTTTTTATTTCCTCTTTGTGCAGCTATTGTTCAGAAAACAGCATAACTTGCTGTTGGCTATATTAACCTATCATTTTTCAAAATACAGTATTTACAAGTATGTGGCAAATCATAAGGTACTTCTGCTTCTGGTTAGTAATGACAGCATGAGAAAAGCCCATGGACTGGAAGAAACAAGAATTTAAGAGCAATTGCTATGATTTTTAGGTCAATAAAAAATGTTATACTGCGGAAAGTCTAGGTAAAGCCAAAAGGCCCCCATACACATAAAGATGTTGTCCAAACCACTGATTGTGATGGGACTGGACAACCATCTAATGTGTATTGAAAACACATTAAGGTACGAATGAGCAGCAGACTCCCCATCGCAAATGTGAATATCTGCAAGACTCCCCTTCCCGTCTCCCTTCTCCCTGCAAATTATCCCTCCCTGTATTTAAAACGTTCATTCTCCAATCAGCAGCAAGTGTATTGGGGTTTCAGGAGATATAACTGTCGTCCAAATATGCAATCAACCGACCTTTATATAGGGTCTCTGGGCACATTAGGCAGTTGTACAAGATGAAATATTTATTTTGTGTAGGAAATAAATGGTATAATGTAGCATTACTCACTCGAGCATACCAAGTGTCTACAGCGCAGGCCGAACAGGCTTCCTCTGTCAGGACTGTGATCGGCTGCAGCAGTCAGGTGACTGGAATAGGAGGTCATCGGCTGTGAATCTTATGACATCCCATTCCAATATTCTGACAATCACAGGTCACAGCATCAGGCAATGGGGCATCACTACTTACTGTACATTCCCAGTAAAAAAAAAATGGGAGAGGCCTGGGGTTCATTCAAGTTATTAATTCTTCATTTAATATTTCCAAAGAATTCACTTCCGTTAGAGCATATTTTAATTTTAAATTGGATAACTTATATTATAGACTAGTAGTGTAGCAACCAGGGGGGCAGAGGGTACGGTCTCCCCAGGCCCCACGCTCAGAGGGGCTCACTTGGAGCTACACTACTGCTTACAATATCGGAGTGCAAAGCACGCCTACATAGATAAGCTGTGAGACACTATCCCCCTTCACTGCCGCTCTCCATTGGTGATATAGTGGCAGAAGTGCTGGACTTAAGAGTCTGCTTTAACATTAGTGCATTGGTCCAAGCCTTGACTACAGACGCACCAGGATCATGGATTAGGTAAGAATGTGATCATTTTTTATTTTTATTAAAATTTGTGGTGTGATGTGGAGGCATCATTAACAGTGGGGGACCCTCACACAGAGTGAGGGACCCTGAAACAGAGTGGGGGGCCTTATAAAGTATGGGAGTCAATGTGGGGGGCCATTATATAGTTTGAGGGCTAATATAGGGGCCATTATACAGTTTGTGGGCTAATGTGGGGGCCAATATTTAGTTTGGGGTCTAATGCAGGGGCCTTTATACAGTTTCGGGTTGTAGAATGTAAGCACGCAAGGGCAGGGTCCTCGCCCCTCTGTACCAGTCTGTAATTGTTAGTTTACTTACTGTAAGTGATATCTGTAACTTGTATGTAGCCCCTTCTCATGAACAGCACCATGGAATCAATGGTGCTATATAAATAAATAATAATAATAATGAGTGGGCCATTATATAGTTTGGCGGCTAATGTGTAGCCAATATACAGTTTGAGGGCTTATGTGGGGGCCATTATACAGTTTTGGGGTTAATGTAAGGGCAATCATACAGTGTGGGGGGCTCTTCTGTTGTGAGTGGGACTCTCATGCATTGTAGGGACAGCTGTGGGGGCATTACACTGTGTGTAGGTGAGCTGTTGGCCCAATATGCTGTGTATAGGGCAACCGCAGGCACATCATACATTGTATAAAGAATCTGTTGGCCCAATACAATGTGTATGAGGAGCTGTGGGCCCATCATACAGTGTATAGGGAATCTGTGGGCCCATCATACAGTATATAGGGAATCTGTTGGCCCAATATAATGTGTATGGAGAGCTGTGGGCTCATCATACTGTGTATAGAGAAGCTGTACATTGGGGGTCTTAGGGAACATTGTTGCATGCTTAGTGGACACTTCACTTAAGAAGCATTATTGCTATTGGCACTCAGGGTAGTGTGACCTTCAAAGGTGTACAGAAAGCATTATTACTTTCTAGGGACAAAATGTGTACACTGTTTTCTATTACTATTTTCTAGGGAGCAATGGCAATTTTACCATCCAGAAGTCACAAAATCGGCATTATTACTATGTAAAGGGCACAGTGGTGGAAATTACTATGTGGGGAACTAAGATGATCACAGTAATTGTGCTACACAGCAGATGCAGTAATAGGAACACATGCGGTAGCCGGCTGAGTAGTTTGTGCAGGTTGAGAATAGATAGAGATGATGGTGCTGGAAATGTGACAAGTCAAATGTGTCTGATGGAAAAGTGAACTCCATCAGAAAGAACGACAGCTGTAAGATACCATCTATAACTGTACTGTAATCACTTGCATGTTCTGCAGAACTGGTATCTACCACTAGATGGTCACAGTATAGAGGTAATATCAGTCTTGACCATAGTATAGAGATAATTTTCAGTAGCACCACGGTCATGTGCTGAGGTTCCTCTGTACCCACAATTAGGGTGCCACAGTAGTTGTAATCAGGGTCACCGGTAAAGTGCCCACTTAGATGTTTTGCATCCCTCGAGCTGAACTACTAGTTGTGTCTCGGTAATAGACCCTCGATAGAGATCATTCGAGGGTTTACCTGGATAAGAATTGCTTCATTTCATTTTGTTAGAGTCTGTAGAGTAATTTTTTAATCGAACTAGGACATTTTTCATAATTTTCGCTATCTCAATTAAGCAAAGTAGTTCAAATGTGGGCAATTCCAATCACATTATTTTGCTCTTCATCTACTTTGAAAAATGTGACTATTTCCTCATTGTGCGCATTTTTTTTTTTAGCAAAGTTTTGAATTTTTTTTTCACCACTTAGATAAAAAATAACCTAGACATATTAGGTGTCTATGAACTCGTAATGACCTGGAGAATCATAATGGCAGGTCAGTTTTAGCATTTAGTGAAACTAGCAAAAAAGCCAATCAAAAAACAAGTGTGGGATTGCACTTATTTTGCAATTTCACCGCACTTGGAATTTTTTACCTGTTTTCTAGTACAAGACATGGTAAAACCAATGATGTCGTTCAAAAGTACAACTTGTCCTGCAAAAATAAGCCCTCATATGACCTTATTGACGGAAAAATAAAAAAGTTATGGCTCTGGGAAGGAGGGGAGTGAAAAACGAAAACGCAAAAACGAAAAAGGGCCGCGGCGAGAAGGGGTTAATGTTCTAAAACATCACTGCATAGTAGAGCAGCTGCACATGATTGAGCAGCTGTGGAAGCAGGGAGCCAGCCGTCAGACATAGCCAGACTCCCCATAAGGAAGGCAGAGATGGCTTATTACCACCTCTGACTTCTTGATCGCAGAATACATAGCACTAAACAAGAAGTGTGAACATATAGGAAGCTATCACAAAGGTTACTCCTATGGACCCAGCAATCATGTGATCACTGGGGACAGGGAGGGAATAAGAACTGCGGGGTCCAAGGAAACCCAGGAAATTCTGCTATACAGTCAGGAAGCCATATTTCAAATGTAACTGGGTCTAATATTAATAATAATATTACTAGTAGAGGAAATCAGATTTAAAAAATATATATTTAAATGTGTGAAATAAAAGAAAACGAACTAGATTTTAAAAATAAATAAATAACAAACAAATAAAAACTACAGTAGGTAAAAAATAATAAAAATCTACTGCATTTCAAATTATTGTTATTAACCACGCCAAAAATAAAGTGTGACCGATATACAGAAATAATTGTTAAAGAAAGTGGAACAAATTTTAAATTAGATTTTAGCAATCCTTTGTGGTCATAAAAAAAAATGAAAAACAGATGTGTTTTTTTGTATATTCCCATCGATATTGCCTGCTAAAAATTGCATAAAAATGATGTCCAATATCACAACAACAAAAATCATGCAAAAATTTAGACAGTATTAGAATAAGAAAAATGTTACAGCTTTGTAAACCGCATGCGTGAAGATAATCACAAATGGTGCTACGATTGTGAGGCTCCCGCCTTCATGTGCATCTTTACCTTCTGCAGGTTCTTAGTGGTTGCTGCTCAGAAATTTAGGTATATTGATTAAAACTATGTGTTTAGATCAGTATTCAGACCCTTGCTTCTGAGTGCAAGCTGTGGATCAGAATGTGTGTCTCAGAATTTATAGAAGAGCCTCCTACACATCAGTTTTTCTCGAGCACCAGAAAGAGGACAAGATTCAGCCAGAATAATAATGGCAGTAATGGTTTTGTATTTCTTATTTAACACGAGTTAGATCGTAACTGAAGTGCTTTTTTTAAAATAATGCATTTGTAGATTTCATAAATTAAGGGGTTTTTTTTAACCAAAAATAACAATAACATAGGCATTTCTATCAGGTAAAATACTTACTGGATATGATTTAATTTCCTCTCTTTTCTTTTATTTTCCAGTAACTCACATGAATTATTTCAATATTATTTCCGGAGTCTGAAAACAGAAAATTCTAAAATATTAATTTAATAGATAACGTAGTCTTAAAGAATAACCATCATTATAATTAAATGAATAGTTCTCCTGAAAAAAAAGAAACTTTGCAATGTATCTTATCAGAGAATTCTGCTTCTTTCTCTGCCAGGACTGATCATGGAGAGCCAGTGTGTTGTGACTGTCACACACCCGCGACACTGCAGCTGCGGCACCAAACAGCTGATCATCGGGAGCGATCCAGGTATCGGGGTTCCTCATGCAGCTTCTTCGGTAAGTGCTAAAGCTTGCCGAATAAGGAGGGAGCTGACGATGTTCGCTCATCTCTACTGATAAGATTGTGATGCAAAGGGGTGAAGGTGAGAATCAGAACTCCTGTGTCCTCCTACACCCTGCCATTTGTATAGAATCTTATCAATAGTAACTGCCATTTTCTATCTCAGGAATGTAAGAATCTGTCTTCACGGGATACGGATTTTACCCGGGAATCCATTTGAGAATGAATGATCAGTCTAGAAAGAGAGAGAAGCAGATTTCTCTGATATGATATATTACAAAGTGTTATAAATATAATTGTAAAATCTATAAAACCATCTCTTGAGGAGAAATGAGTCATCCTCACATTTGAACATATTAGATTAAGTTGAACTGGGGAAGTGAAAAAAGAGCTGTCACTTCAATCCCTAGTGAACTAGGACCTCCTGCTGTGAACAGATAATTATTGCAGGATCTCTGCTGGGGGCCAGAAGCAAAGTCTGGCATCTGTATATTCAAGAGGCGAAGAAGGGACTTAGGCTACTTTCACACTAGCGTTTTTTTCGATACATCGCAATGCGTCGTTTAGAGGAAAAAACGCATCCTGCAAAGTTGTCTGCAGGATGCGTTTTTGCCCCATAGACTAACATTTGCGACGCATTGACACAAGTCGCAACCGTCGTGTGACGGTTGCGCCGTGTTGTGGCGGATCGCCGGGAGCAAAAAACGTTACATGTAACGTTTTTTGCTTCCGACGGTCTGCCATTTCCGACCGCGCATGCGCGGCCGTAACTCCTCCCCCACCTCCCTGCACCTCACAATGGGGCAGCGGATGCGCTGGAAAAATGCATCTGCTGCCCCCGTTAGTGCGGTGCATTCACTGTTAGCGTCGGTACCTCAGCCCGACGCACTGCGATGGGCCAAGTACGATGCTAGTGTGAAAGTAGCCTAATCTAGCACCTTCATAAGTAATGCTTCCTTCCTTCAAAACCAGACAATCACAGTCAGACACCTTGTTTCCGAAGTCCAGCTATAAACACTGGGGTTTTTCTGGTAAGCATAGTTCCGATAGTTATGAGAGATATATGTTTGGCAGCACGACTTAGTAACAAATGTAACACATCTCCTTACTTCACAAGGAGGCATACTGATCACCTCCAAATTAATATTGGGCAGATGGATGTCGATATATGTGCCATGTTTCATATCTAAGGAAAGCTAAAATCATTATAGGAAATATGGCTTTAATATCTTCCGCCTGGGACCCACAGGGTGGAAGATATCCTGAAAGTTGGGGATCCCATAATTTTTGAAAGGCCTTGCCACATCCCATGACCAGGCCCCATATGAGCTCATCAAGGGGGTTATGTGGGCATAACCTTTATGCTATAAAATCAGAGTTGGAGTTTTTGTCATTGTCAGTCCTGGTAGATACAGCTCACTATAGTTTTATACGGTTTACAAAAACAAAGAGCTCACCTTCAAAGGAATCAAAGACATTCCTGTGGCATCAGGTTTAATACATTTCTTTTGTTTTATTTTTATGCACCGTATTTTTGGACCTTAAGATGCACCATCCATAAGACACACATCAAATTTAGAGGAGGAAAAAAAATTTAATGTGAAAACAGGTGTCCATCTTATAGACTGAATTTAGCTTACTGAAGGGGGGCGGCGATGGAGCGGGGTCACACGCTGCAATTGACTTTCGGTGGCAAGAGTGGTGCAATGCTGTGAGCCCCGGACTGGGGGAGGGGGTATCCCAGCAGTGCGAGGCAGGAGCCTAATCCTCGATCTGCACATTGATCTGCCAGTGGTGGGTTTCAGAAAAATAACCACCGGAGGTGGCGCAATCGGAGATTGAGATCTCGGCTCGTCATTGGCCCAATATCTAAATCTGCACATGCCCTGACACCAGTGCAATTTTCCTGAAGCCCGCCGCCGGGAGATCAATGGATCTTGCCTCACATCGCTGGGACACCCCCTCCTGTGCTTTGGCGTGCAGCATCACCCCACTCCTGCCACTGCTGGCTTCCTGCAGCAGCGACCCTGCCTCCTATGACCCTGCTCCACTGATGATAAGCTACATTTGAACTATAAAATGCACTCCCATTTTCTTCTCAAAAATACAGTAATTTTAAATACTGTATTGTTTTGTTCCCATTTTCTTATGTATACTTTTATAAACGCTGCCTGCTGCTCAAAATAAATATATAAAATGTAATAGCTTCAGTCCTCTTGCTCTATAAACTACATCCCTGAAGTATCGTGAGGCTTTTATAACCAGAAACAGGTGTCAAATTGGCCTATATAATTGATTGGTGGTGGCAGCTAGTTTTTGTGGTTATTGTGGAGCTTATCGGTCACAGTACCAAAGTATATATGTATTCCATGCATTGGAATCAGATGTGTATATACTGTACATTGTTGTACTGTGTGTTCCCCAATAACCGGCCTAGTAGCTAAAGCAGCCATGGTCTCGTCCATTAATTCCCAGTGAATTGTGTAATTGTTCTGGCGGATTGCTGGTTCATGACTATCTGGAACCAGTTATAGGAAGATAACTGCAGGCCGTTATCCTTGACACAAAGTTTCTTATTTTCATGTGTTCTATAGATTTATAGCATCAAATTTTAAATGACGGCTGCACTAAGCGATTTTACAATGTATGATACTGCTCATACTTTACCTTGCTTCGAAAGGTTTGTGCTTGAATTAATAGCATCTGGATTAATGTCTAAAAATACAATAAATGAGTATTATTGTCAGAATAATAATAATAGTAATAATTATAATTATTACACTGTTTTTATGCAGTACCAACACAGCTGATATTGGCTCATTTTAATGTTTTCTTTCACAGAAACATACTAGGGTCACATTTAGAAGCAACTAAGGTATTGATTAGTAGATTCTTAAACACATTAAATGGGCCGTTCCAACTCAGGCACTTACAGCATATCCACAGGAATTGCCATAAATGTCTATAGATGTGGATCCCACCACCAGGACACACATCTATCTTAACAATATGGCCTGATTGTTTTATTCTTAGTGTAGTGGTGGATGCACATGCACAACTCTCCATCCATTTGTGTGGGAGTTTTAAAGAAATTTACAGTATAATGCTTTAATGATGAGACCAATTTTGGACTAATGTCCTCACAGTTCAAATGACATAACTTTACTCTGTTATTGTAGCTGCATGCATACATTCTCCTCCCTATCGCTTTTCTTCTGACATTTCTTACTGAATTTCTAGCTATATTAGTATAGCGAGAGAAGTCAAGAGTAAAGAGACAGGGAGGAGAATGTGCATGACCACTGTTGGCTCTCCGAGCACTGTCAATCAAAAGTGGGGGAAGGCCCCCAAATTTCAAATATGGAGGCGTAACTGTGCACCAAACTCTTGGGTACACCAAGGGTATATCAAAGCCTCCTAATTTGTATATAAATTAAAATGTATTTTCACAGGCATTGTACCGGTAGCAGTGACAATGCTGGTATGGGTGTTATTTGGGCTAAGTCCCATATAACAAAGTGTAGCCCATTTAAAAATGCATTTTGGGTGTGATGGACTCCATTTAATCCCTTCACAATCTTTGACTTACCAGTATGTCAAAAGTCATGTTCCTGCCTTTGATGCAGACTCGCTGTTAAACTGTTAGAGGGGTATTCCCATCTCCAAGAGCCTATTCCAATATGTAGTAGGTGTAATAGTAATATGAGCAAATACCTCGAATTAGAAATGTAGTATAGTTTTTCTGATTCGCTATGTCTCCTGTTATGATACGGTGGTCTAGGAGCAACATGGAACGAGCTCTGAAGGACGTGGTAACTGTACTGACCGCAGATCCTAAGCTCAACACAACACTAGAAGTAGCCGTGGAATGCTCCTAACTCTCCCTAGGCATCTCGTCACAGCCTAAGAGCTAACTACCCCTAAAGAAAGAAGCAGGAAAACTATCTTGACTCAGAGAAAATCCCCAAAGGATAGATTAGCCCCCCACAAGTGATGACTGTGAGTGGAGAGGGAAAAGACATACACAGAATGAAACCAGGATGAGCACAGGAGGCCAGTCTAGCTAAATAGATAGGACAGGATGGAATACTGTGCGGTCAGTATAAAACACTACAAAAATCCACGCAGAATTTACAAAAAATCTCCACACCTGACTAAAGGTGTGGAAGGCAAATCTGCCTCCCAGAGCTTCCAGCAAGACAGAATTAATTCACACTGATAAGCTGGACAAACATAGAAAGCACAGAATGGATAAGTCCACAATCTATGGACAGAAAAGAGCAAGCAAAAACTTAACTTAGTTGAACTGGTCACAATAACAGGGAACTCCAAAGAGATGTGAATCCAACCAGGAACCATTTACAAGTGGCACTGGCTGAAGAAAGAGCCAGACCTAAATAGCCGAGCAGAAGAGACGATAAGTGGAGGCAGCTGATGACAGCTAACTCCAAGGAGCAGCCAGACCACTAGAAACCACAAGAGCAGAACTCACAAAAGTGCCACTTACAACCACCGGAGGGAGCCCAAGAGCGGAATTCACAACAGTCTCCTTCCTCATGTGCAGGCATTGCAGGACCTTAGGTATCCATGGTCATGACCACTAGCAACCAGCCCACGAACTCACTATATCAATGGTCATAACATGGATATCTAAGGTCCTTCATGCCTGCACATCAAGAAGGAGACATAGCAAATCAGAAAATCTATACTACATTTCTGATTGGAGGTATTTGCGAATATTGTTACTATTACACTTACTACATATTGGGATAGAATCTTGGATATGGGAATACCCTTTTAATTCCGACTCAATCTCTGATAGCTGCATTTCACACCCACCAACAAGTGGGTGCGTCATTCTATGCTCCCAGTGGCGAACCAGTGACATGATGGCAGGGTGACAATGGGTTATCATGATGGCTGGGGTCTGCTGATGACCCCCATACTTACCATTACGATTCTCCTGTAAGAGCTGGAGCATTGTGATTTTAGCTATACTCGTACATGGTATTGTGTTCACATGTAATATCCACATCTGACTAGTCTTACAAGAAATTTAACAACCTTGGAGCAATGTATCTCACATATAAGAGTAGGAAATGTTTCATTCTCTTTCTTACCTATCATTCCAGTTTGGTTGTAAATCAGCAATTGCCCATTATCCAGTTTTGAGAGTCCCTGATAAGAATTGTTTATGCGGACTAGATCAGGGAATATTAGTGACCACAGAATAGAAATTAGGCTCTTCTTTTTAGTGGTGTTGCTGATTGTAGGCCGTTTTGTGATGGTTGAAGCTGCCGTATTCCTGATTGTATACGAAACTACACAAGATATTGCAGAGTAAATAACTGTTCTAGACAGAAGAATCTTTTTACACAATAATAACAGGTAATTGGCACTCTCTCATATTAAGGCTGGACATAGCCATGAAATGGCTTTTGGACGAACAATGCTTTAGCCAATCGTACAGCCAACAGCCATCTCAACCAATTTAGCTTGCACAGCCGAGCACTCCTGTGTTCCTTATGAAAAAGTCGCCAACTAACTAATCAGCTGAGAGCTTATCTCAGGGAGAATAATAGATCGGCAGTCTGAAATAAGACATGTGTGATCAACATGTCTCTCGACCATCAGTTGGCCGGTGCCCCATACACATTAGACTGTCGATATCAGGTTCAGGCGGCATTTGTCTGATGTGTCTGGCGGACCCTTAGTTTGCCTGTACATTGATGGCTTGGATCTTAGAAATTCCATCTGTTGTTACGTTTGTTGCTCCTCTTGATGCTTAGAAAATCACAAAACAAAAAGCCTGGAGGTAGCCCCCCAAAATTATATGATGTAAATAATCATAGTCCACAGAAATATCAGTCAAATGTCTAAAAAAGCATTTTAGGTCATTACAATTTTAACCAAAGATCTAGGATGGTATAAGAGAAGCAGATCCAGGTAGCACTGGAGTGGAGAGGGAAAGTTGAGGTGTTTATTAGCTTATTTTATACCATATTAACACCTTTACCCCCAAGGGTGGTTTGCACGTTAATGACCGGGCCAATTTTTACAATTCTGACCACTGTCCCTTTATGAGGTTATAACTCAGGAACGCTTACATGGATCCTGGTGATTCTGACAATGTTTTCTCAGTACATATTGTAATTCATGTTAGTGGTAACATTTCCTTGACATTACTTGAGTTTATTTGTGAAAAAACGGAAATTTGGCGAAAATTTAGAAAATTTTGCAATTTTCCAAATTTGAATTTTCATGCCTTTAAATCACAGAGATATGTCACACAAAATACTTAATAAGTAACATTTCCCACATGTCTACTTTATATCAGCACAATTTTGAAACCATTTTTTTTTTGTTAGGGAGTTATAAGGGTTAAAAGTTGACCAGCAATTTCTCATTTTTACAACACCATTTTTTTTAGGGACCACATCACATTTAAAGTCACTTTGAGGGGTCTATATGATAGAAAATACCCAAGTGTTACACCATTCTAAAAACTGCGCCCCTCAAGGTGCTCAAAACCACATTCAAGAAGTTTATTAACCCTTCAAGTGTTTCACAGGAATTTTGGGAACGTTTAAAATAAATGAACATTTAACTTTTTTTCACACAATATTTACTTCAGATCCAATTTGTTTTATTTTGCCAAGGGTAATAGGAGAAATTGGACCCCAAAATTTGTTGTACAATTTGTACTCAGTACGCCGATACCCCATATGTGGGGGTAAACCACTGTTTGGGCGCATGGTAGAGCTCGGAAGGGAAGGAGCGCCATTTGACTTTTTAATGCAAAATTAACTGGAAATTAGATAAGATGCAATGTCGCGCTTGGAGAGCCCCTGATGTGCCTAAACAGTGGAAACCCCCCAAAAGTGACACCATTTTGGAAAGTAGACCACCTAAGGAAATTATCTAGATGTGTGGTGAGCACTTTGAACCCCTAAGTGCTTAACAGAAGTTTATAATGTAGAGCCGTAAAAATAAAAAATCTTATTTTTTTCACAAAAATGATATTTCGCCCCAATTTTTTATTTTCCCAAGGGTAACAGGAGAAATTGGACCCCAAACGTTGTTGTGCAATTTGTCCTGAGTACGCTGATACCCCATATGTGGGGATAAACCACTGTTTGGGCGCATGGCAGAGCTCGGAAGGGAAGAAGTGGCGATTTGGAATGCACACTTTGGTGGAATGGTCTGCAGGCATCATGTTGCGTTTGCAGAGCTCCTGATGTACCTAAACAGTAGAAACCCCCCACAATGACCCTATATTGGAAACTAGACCCCTCAAGGAATTTATCTAGATGTGTTGTGAGAACTTTGAACCCCCAAGTGTTTCACTAAAGTTTATAACACAGAGCCGTGAAAATAAAAAATCTTTTTTTTTCCACAAAAATGATTTTTTAGCCCCCAGTTTTGTATTTTCCCAAGGGTAACAGGAGAAATTAGACATCAAAAGTTGTTGTTCAATTTGTCCTGAGTACAATGATACCCCATACGTGGGGGTAAACAACTGTTTGGGCGCACGGCAGAGCTCAAAAGAGAAGGAGCACCGTTTTACTTTTTCAACGCAGAATTGTATGGATTGAGGTCGGACGTCATGTTGCGTTTGCAGAGCCCCTGGTGTGCCTAAACAGTGGAAACCTCCCAATTCTAACTCCGAACTTAACCCCAACACACCCCTAACCCTAATCCGAACCCTAACTTTAGCCCCAACCCTAACCCTAACGGGAAAATGGAAATATATACTTTTTTTATTTTATTATTTTTCCAGAACTAAGGCGGTGATAAAGGGGGGTTTGATTTATTATTTATAGCGGGTGTCAGGGGTCGACTTCCTGCCTCTGCACAGGGGAAATCTCGGGCCATCTCCGCTGCGGTCTCCCATTCTTCTCCTGCCGCAGTGGAGCCTGCTCAGCAGAGACGTCGGTCCCAGCATCTCGCTCAGTCTGATTCTGTGCAAAGAGTTACTGCTGCATTTCTTGCTTCTGCCATTGAAGTCAGTGCTGGGCAGCGGCGAGCAGACGCTTCTGGGACTAAGTCCTGCTTTTCACGTTCTGAGCATGCCCAGAGTAAGATCTCTCAGTGGAGATTGAGGGTCACATGATCAGATACTGCAGCCAAGGTCATTGGTCGTTCAGGAAGGCCCTGTAGGTGCTCACGCTCTGTGGCAGCTTCTCATTGGTTCTTCTAGGAAGGTCCTATACGAGCTGCAACTATTTAAGGCTCGCATGGCCGCATGGCCATGCGCTAGTATTGTCTTTTGTTATGTGCTTTGAGCCAGTGTGGTCACGTGAGAGTGTGTTCAGGAACCTGGCTGAAATAAGCCCCTAGAATGCTGGCACCTCCGGTGAGGAGTTTGTGTTTGAATGTATTCAGGGACCTGGCTGAAATAAGCCCCTAGAATGCTGGCACCTCCGGCGAGGAGATTTATGTGCATGCGTGACCACTGACTGCTCTCTGTTTGGGCAGTTAGCCTGTGCCTCTGTGGAGTCTAACAAGGCACAGTGCTTTTCTTTCACGGCTACTCGGTGAGTTAACTGAGTTAGTCCATACCGCCATATAGTACCGCCATTTCCTAGCAGCAGGTACTCCTGCACGGTGGACCCCGGGCTGTGAACGCACCAATACCAATAAAAACATCTCTATTTACTCGGTGCGTTCCGCTAGCCCTAACATAATACTAGCGCCAGGGTCTGGCTAGTAAATGGCAGACATTCAGCAATCTTTGTGTATATCCAGCAGCTGGAGAGTAGGTTGGCGGCTCTCGAGAGCTCAACCTCAGCTGTGAATGTTACCGCAGCTGCTGTACAGGCTGCTAGTGTGGCTGCAGCAACCTTGTCCACTGCCACCCCTGTTCCGACATTATCTCACCTCCCGCTGCCAGAAAAATTTTCTGGAGATAGCAAATCTTGTAGGGGATTCGTGAGTTAGTGCTCTACTCACCTCGAGCTCCTGGCTGCACGTTTTCCCACAGAGTGGGCTAAGGTGGGATTTATTGTGTCTCTCTTGTCGGACAGGGCGTTGGAATGGGCTACTCCGCTGTGGGAGCGTGGCGATCATGTGGG
The DNA here is from genome assembly GCF_032444005.1 of Ranitomeya imitator. Lineage (NCBI taxonomy): Eukaryota > Metazoa > Chordata > Amphibia > Anura > Dendrobatidae > Ranitomeya > Ranitomeya imitator. The sequence goes on along the minus strand of NC_091286.1, from coordinate 415,169,895 downwards.
GCAGAGTGCTCTGCTGTTCCTGAGCACTCTGAAACAGGTCTTTTTAGGACCTCAAGTCACCCATGACACAGCGCTCCAACTGCTGGCACTAACTCAGGGTGAGTCCTTGGTCAGCCATTTTTCCGTCCGCTTTCGTACTTTAGCTTCTGAGCTGGAGTGGTCGGATAAAGCCCTTATCCCCATATTTTGGAGGGGCCTGGCTGATCACGTTAAGGACGCTCTGGCCACTAGGGAGATTCCTGTGACACTGGAGGAGTTAATAACTGTCTCTACTCGAATTGACCTCCGTTTTAACGAGTGGAGGTTAGAGCGAGCCCTGTGTAGGCAGAGGTTTCGGCTGGCTCCCACCTTCGCCAAACCTCTGGAATCTCCGGTCCAGGTTCCTGAGTCACATGAGGCCATGGAAGTGTCATGAGCGGGATCTAAGTTCCGGACCACTTGTGCACTCAAGGTCTGTCATGTTTGCCAGCAGTCAGGACATCTTGCCACCAGATGTCCCCAGCGGTCGAGGAAACGTCAGCGTCTAGTGGTAGTAGGTGGAGGTACACTAGACACGGCTAAGGTCATTGGTCCTTCAGGAAGGCCCAGTAGGTGCTCAAGCTCTGTGGCAGCTTCTCATTGGTCCTTCTAGGAAGGTCCTATACGTGCTGCAACTATTTAAGGCTCGTGCCTCTGTGGAGTCTAACAGTTAGTCTATACCGCCATATAGTACCGCCGTTTGCTAGCAGCAGGTACTCCTGCATGGTGGACCCAGGGCTGTGAACGCACCAATATCGATTAAAAACATCTCTATTTACTTGGTGCGTTACGCTAGCCCTAACAGCGGGTTTTTATGTTTGGCAGCTGTCACACACTAAAAGACGCTTTTTATTGCAAAAAACATTTTTTGCGTTACCACATTCTGAGAGCTATAACTTTTCCATATTTTGGTCCACAGAGTCATGTGAGGTTTTGATTTTTGCGGGACGAGTTGATGTTTTTATTGGTATCATTTTTGGGCACATGATGTTTTTTGATCGCTTTTTATTCCGATTTTTGTTAGGCAGAATGAACAAAATACAGCAATTCGTGAATTTCTTTTTAAGGGTGTTTATACCGTTCCGCGTTTGATAAAATTGATAAAGCAGTTTTATTCTTTGGGTCAGTACGATTACAGCGATACCTCATTTATAGCATTTTTTTATGTTTTGGCACTTTTATACAATAAAAACTATTTTATAGAGAAAATAATTATTTTTGCATCGCTTTATTCTGAGGGCTATAACTTTTTTATTTTTCAGCTGATGACACTGTATCGTGGTTCGTTTCTTGCGGGATAAGATGACGTTTTCGGTGGTACCATGATTATTTATATTCGTCTTTTGGATCACGTGTTATTCCACTTTTTGTTTGGTGGTATGATGGTAAAGCATTGGTTTTTTGCCTCTTTTTTTTTTACGGTGTTCACTGAAGGGGTTAACTAGTGGGACAGTTTTATAGGCCGGGTCGTTACGGACGCAGTGATACTAAATATGTGTACTTTTATTGTTTGTTTTTTTATTTACATAAAGAAATGCATTTATTGGAACAATATATATATTCTTTAATTTATTTAGGATTTTTTTTTTATACGTCTAACGTCAGAAAGGAATTAAGGTTTTAGTGAAAAAAAACAACTCTTTTAAAATTACCTTATGCAGGTACCGTAAAATTAGCTTGCTGTCATTTCTGGTAATTAATCCATTACTAGTTCTAAATGACTATTATAATAAAATAATATTAATAGCATTTGGCTTTCCTTACTGGCCAAGTCATTTCACACCAAACACAAAGGCAGCTATTGGGAGCTGGATGCACATAAGCAAAAAAAAAATATCCAAGAATGAAATGTATATGTTTTCATATAAAATATCAACCATAATATATATATTACCCGATCCTGCAGCTGAAAGAGAATTTTGGGTTAAACGGTTGGTACTTCCAGCTGTTCTATCCACCACAGATGAGGGAGCTGTTCCTTTTGAGTTGTTCATGCTTTGAGATACTATAGGATGACAAATATTATGTAAACCTTAATAGTGGGAAAGTACTGTATGTATTTTAATTCATAATTCATTATAACGCTAACATTGGGATGTACTTGGGATATAACTTTCTCTGAAATATTTTACAGTTCCTAGATGACTGTCTCTGCAAGTCCTGGAGGCTGTTTTTCTCCATGTAAGAACTGTTGAAATGATCATACACTCTTCTAGCCATAAGAAATATCTTGTTCAAGCTTGTATATTTGTTTAAAACAAGGTGCACAATCAAACTGAAGACTTGCACCATGCAGGGAGTGCTATTTTATGTGCTATTTTGACTAAACACAGTCTAGTAACAATATTTCTTGTATCACCACTATGTTGTCCATTTGTTCGATGCTAAGGAAGATACATCGCAGTGTAGGCTTGATCCACGTTAACCAGATATTTTCAATTAGTTGTCTCCATCCACTTATCTGAGCCATCTCTGTGACCAGAGTAGTACATTTCTCTGTTAATCCATTTTATTTTATGTAACTGTATATGCTGTATTGTTTGGTTCCCTTTGTAAAATATTTTGTATATTTTTTATAAACCCTGTCTATCATTCTGGATTAAATATAAAGTGTAACCATTCTGTTCCTTTTGTTCTATAAACAACACTCCTGAAATCCATACACTGCCAGAAACCAGGCGTCAGATCGGCCTGTAAAAAACAATTGATGGTGGCAGCAAGTAGTTCTTATGTTATCGTGGAGTTGGGATCAGCAATCGTAATGGTAATTTGTAACCAACCTATGTGAATCTCTCAAGGACAACAGTCAGATTTACAGCAAGGTGAGAGCATGTAATACCATAAAAAAATATAACTTTTAATGATGCCACTTAAAAAGCCTTTGGAATAAAAGGCATATGATGACCAACAATGAACATAGCAGAGTGATAAAGTGATAGTGCTCAAAGTAAACCATTGCTCAAAAAGTAGAAAAATGGTTTATTCTCACCAATATTCATTTAGATTCACTCCTTTTTCAGCTGGTGTGAGGTGCAGGAGCTGAAGACCATTCAATATATAGGGAGGGGACAGGAGGGGTTGGTCCTACAATCACCTGTCATGCCCCTGCATTGCTCCTGCCCTCACAAAGGAAGTCCCCAAGTGTTAAGGATATAACCCCACAGATCGATATATTTTCCTCCCTACACATTTTCCCCTCCATGTGGAGGATTCATCAGGGAATGTGAGAGCTATGGGAACAAGTGGTAGGTTCCAGTAATGGCTGGCAACAAGATGTTAGGTCTGACAAGTCGTATCATTCATGACACGCAAGGGAGATGTGGTTTATGATCCATTATCGTGGAGTTAGCAGTGAAAGTACCAGGGTATATATATATATTCCATGCATTGAAATTGCAGGTGTATCTACCATACGCTCACAGTTCTCCAATAACAGGCCTATTAGTGGTAACAGTTGCAGCCTCATCCGTTAATTGTCGGTCAACTATTTAATTGTCCTAGTATATCTAATCAGTGAACTTACATATCCTTAGGATACCTATTGCACATTTTGTTTTATCATTATTTAGGCCGGTTTCACATTTACATCTTTGTGCACAGCATTTGATCCGCATAGATCCGCATGAGTAATGCTTACATATATTTAACATGGTGTACGCAAGGACATGTGTTTGCATGCATTCGCATGCTTTTGCGTACGCATGCATCATTTTGCGGTGTGTGGCAGGGCGTGGCAAACGCAACATGTTGCATTTTTGGAGGCATCAAATATTGCGCATGTGGACGATTGTGGATGATTGCGTAAAAAAAAGCATTAATGTCTAAGGGAACGCATTGGTACGCAAGGACATGCATACGCATGCGTTTGATACTCAATGTGTACTTCACACTAATCATGTCCAGGAAACTATGTTACCACCTGCAAAATCACTAAAGGGGGTGTGGAGACAGGTAGTCCATTACTCTCAAGACTCTGGATGGAAGCACAAGACTCTGGACGGAAGCACAAGACTCTGGACGGAAGCACAAGACTCTGGACGGAAGCACAAGACTCTGGATGTAAGTATAGAAGCTGTGAAAATGTCTGTCTGTCTCTCACTGCTCTCTGTACTTTGTAATTTTTTTTCTGTTCCTTTTAGACTGGTTGTCTCCTGGTGCTGCCATCTCTCCTGGTGCTGGCGTCTCTCCTGGTGCTGCCAACTCTCCTGGTGCTGCCGTCTGTCTTGGTGCTGATGTCTCTGGTGCTGCCATCTGTCCTGGTGCTGCCATCTGTCCTGGTGCTGCCGACTGTCCTGGTGCTGCCATCTGTCCTTGTCCTGTGCTGACTGTTGTGCTGTTGGACTACTGCCTGTAATGTAAGTATTGGTGTCCTTTTGGGGGGGGCTACATTGTGTTTGGCCCTTAACAAGTTTAAATTTTGTTTTATTTTTTTTCTCTACACTGTGTTCCAAATTATTATGCACAAAGAGTTTAGGAGTGATAAGGTTAGAACTTTTTTGTTTGTCATTTAATCTCATTGATAGTGATTTGTGCCAGGGCTCTTTATATCACTGAAAGCAATTTCAGATACCTGTGCAAATTAGTTTGGCAGGTGTGTCCAAATAAAGGCAAGACTACTTAAGACGGCTGTTCCACATTATTAAGCAGCCTACGTCTTTGGCCAAAATGGGAAAGAAAAAGGATGTATCGGCTGCTGAGAAGCAACAAATTGAGGAGTATTTATGTCAAGGCATGACTACAATCAACACTGCCAAGACACTTCATCGTGATCATCGCACAATCAAGAAGTATGTAGCTGATTCCCAGCATACACGTGTGTGTGCTGATAAGGAAAAATTGAGGACTCTTTCCAACAGGCAATTGCGTAATGTTAAAAGAGCAGCTGCAAAAATGCAGAACAGCAAGATTCAGGGTCCTTCAGAGGTTTGCAGCTGTGCATAAGCCATCCTGTCGACCACCTCTATCCACTGCACACAAGCAGAAATGGCTCCAGTGGGCCAAACGATACATGAAGACTGACTTCCAAACTGTTTTGTTCACCGATGAGTGCCGTGCAACGCTCGATGGTCCAGATAAATGGAGTGGAGGATGGCTGGTTGATGGACACACCATGAAAACAAGGCTAAGCCACCAAAAAGGAGGAGGTAGAGTAATGTTTTGGGCTGGAATCATGGAGAGAGAGATTGTTGGCCTTGTTATGATCCCTGAAGGGGTAAAGATGAACTCCATAATCTATGTGGAGTTTCTAAAACAACACTTCCTGCCATGGTTCAAGAGGAAGAACCGTGCTTTCCGCAGCAAGATCATTTTCATGCATGATAATGCACCGTCTCATGCTGCAAAAAACACATCTGCATCTCTGGCTGCTATGGGCATAAAAGAGGACAAACCTATGGTATGGCCACCATCTTCCCCCGACCTCAACCCCATTGAGAACCTCTGGAGCATCATCCAAAGGAGTGTCTATGTTGGCGGGAGGCAGTTCACATCTAAGCAACAGCTCTGGGAGGGTATTCTGTCCACATGCAAAACAATTGAAGCAGAAACCATCTAAAAACTGACAAATTCAATGGACGAGAGAGTTCAGAAGCTTCTTTCAAACAAGGGGTCCTATGTGCAAATGTAACATCACCTAGAATAAAGTTTTCACTAGAAAACTGTTTGATTTCATTTTGTAATAAGCCGATAATGCTTATAACTTATAACATTTGATCATTTTTTTGTTCAAAATTAAATAAAAAAGGTTGAAAACTCTGCTGTGCATAATAATTTGGAACATGCATTTTGAGTGTTTATTTTTTTTTAAAAGATACTGTTTTCATAGGCAGTTTGTTCCAAAACATTGCAATTATACTAGAATAGTAGATGACTGGAAAATAACAATGTGCATGAGCAAGTACCGTTGTGGGACACCCGTGATCGTCAGCACTCCGACATTGTTGTGATTCGACGACTCTGGGAAAAAGTGGCCAGCTCACTGCTGCATGATTGGGACCGTGCCACACCACGTACCAGAAATGATTTTGGTAAGTATTGCAATGTGGTGTGACTCACCAGTGAAACTGTAAATGCAGGTGCATTGTTTTACAATTTTTTCTTTTTTTTTCAACAAGGACATGAGACAGGAGAACCAGGTTAAAATTGGTGCTGCTCAAAGAATACTAAGAAAATACCCCCGGAACTGTGCTTTTCTGAGGCCTGCACTTGCTACGTGAACATGCGTATCTTTTGTGTTGTCTTACTATTATTTAACCTTTTTTTGTTTTTTACTAATGTTTTTCTTTTATTTTCACCACAGAACCTGGTGCAACACCACATAACCTGGATCGTTCTCTGTTGGAGCAGCTTCTCATCGATTAGCCAACAAACAGGCACAATCCCAATCATCCACCAGCGATATAGCAACCTGACAGGCCTCACAGGTTGAGGAACAGGCAGCCGCCGGTCCATCAGGTTTTCCCCTCTCCCAGCCCTCTGCCGCTGCTTTGGTTGGGTCTTCTCGTCAGGGGCAGAGGGCCTGTGAGAGGTCACTCATGGCCGAGTTTATGCACTTAAGCTCGGTCTTCCAGGATGGGATTAAGGTGCTTGGTGATAGACTGAAGAGTGGGTTCACCCATGTGAACACTCTTATACAGGATGTCAACAAATGCCTTGACCATCTGGAAGCCGACCTTGAGAGACCGGCGCAACATTTTTTTTCTTCAATAGAGCGTGAAGTGTCGGAAAACCATACTCTTCAATTCCAGATTAATGTCATGCAGGCCTGCCAGGCTGCTTACAGCCACGCATTGCAGCAGCAGCAGTCGCAAAGCTACAATCCACAGGCCGGAGGATATTACCAGCAGCCAAACATTTACTTTCAAACTCCCACAGAACCGAACTATCCACCACTGCCTCCAGTTCACAGATCCACCACGCTGCCAACTTCATCATCCCTGCAGCCACCAGCATCCACCACGCTCCCAAGTTCAGCACCCCTGCAGTCAGAAGCAAACACCACTACTTTCCCAAGTTCAGCACCCCTGCAGCCAGCAGCATCCACCACTACTTTACCAAGTTCAGCACCCCTGCAGCCACCACATCCACCATGCTGCCCAGCCCAGCACCACAATAGAAGACTGCTACAGAGGCCACCACTCTCACTCGGCCAAGAAAACAAAGGTCAAAAACTAAAACATTCTAACCAGGACAAAGACCCGGAGGCAAAGAACCCTGCCAAAATTGTACCCACCACCTCCACCTTCACCTACCAATTTGTCTCTGTTGTCAAATGTGTCACTACCTTCCCTTGTGTCTGTCCCTTCCAGTTTGTCTATCCATTCCCAAGATTCCACTGTGTTGTCTACTCCCAATGTGTCCAGTCCCATCCATGATCCAATCCTTCAATTTGTTGCCCCTTCCCCTGTAACCCCTTCTTCATCAACTATCACCCAATCCGCACAGCTCTCCAGCTGGAGAGAACATGCAAATTTGCACAGACATTGATGATATGGGGCTGCATGTCAGGTAAAAGCACTGGGGAGATGGCTGTCATTGCATCTTCAATAAACGCACAAGTTTATGTTAATGTTTTGGACACTTTTCTTATCTCATCAATTGAAAGGATGTTTGGGGATGATGACATGATTTTTCAAGATGATAATGCATCCTGCCATAGAGCAAAAATTGTGAAAACTTTCCTTGAAAGAAGACACATAAGGTCAATGTAATATCCTGCAAATAGTCAGGATCTCAATCCAATTGAAAATGTTTGGTGGAAGGTGAAGAAAATGGTCCATGACAAGACTCCAACCTGCAAAGCTGATCTGGCAACAGCAATCAGAGAAAGTTGGAGCCAGATTGATGAAGAGTACTGTTTGACACTCATTAAGTCCATGCCTCAGAGACTGCAAGCTGTTATAAAAGCCAGAGGTGGTGCAACAAAATACTAGTGATGTTTTGGAGTGTTTTTTTGTTGGTTTGTTTTTCATGATTCCATAATTTTTTCCTCAGAATTGAGTGATTCCATAATTTTCCCCTATGCTTGGTTAAAAAAAAGTAACCATTACTGACTACCACATTTTTTGTTCTTGATTTTTTTTTAGTGTTTCTTAAAGCCAGAAAGTTGCCTTTTGAAATGACTTTAGTTTTGTGCCATGTCTGTGATCTGCTTTCTTTTCTACAAAATTAAACAACTGAATGAACATCCTCAAAGGCCGGTGATTCCATAATTTTTGCCAGGGGTTGTATTATTACCAATGTGGGTTTTTTGCTACAATTACCACTAGAACCAGCCTGAAAAAAACATCAATAAACGTTAAAAGTAATGAACATATGCACTGCAATGTCAAAACAACTTGCTATGCATATATTCCATCTTTTTTATCTTCTGTTATAGCTTCAGGCTTTGTTAACCATAAAACAGCTAAAAGAAGTGATCTGACCATTCTTCAGGCTACTTCCGCTTTAAAGCCACCATTATTTTATATGTAAAATTTAAAGAGAAAAGACATCAAAACTGATGCAAATTCTATGAAAACTACCTTATTTTTTGGTCTATAAGACACACTTTTTTCCTCCAAAAATGTGAAGGAAAATCGGGGGTGCGTGTTATAGTCCAGATGTACCTGCTCTGGCTGTGGTGCGGAGGTGGGGGAGCAGCAGTGTCGGAGCAGCGGGTCACAGCAGGCAGGCTAACTCCTGTGCCTGCTGCTAAATAGAAATGAATATTCACTGCATTCCACGCCCATGGGAGTGGAGGGAAGTGAATATACATTTCTCTTTAATAGCGGACACACTGTTTGCTGCAGCAGCCGGCTTCATGCAGCTGCCGGGCGTTGCGTGTGCCCGCTACTTAAGGCAATATTCATTCCCTTTTATAGCGGCACGTATGAAAGCTTTGCAGCTGCAGGAAGTCAGCCGATGCGGCTAACACTGTGCTCGGTATTAAAGAGAGTAATGAACACTCAGTGCTCTCCACGCACATAGTCCCAGTGAGGAGAGCAGTGAGTATTCTGGCAGCTGTCCTCTGTTTGTAAGCAGCGCATGACGTCCCTGCCATGTGCTGCTTACAATCATAAATCAGCTGCTGGCATCAGAACAAGATGCTGTGAAGGAGCGCAGGGAAAGTAAGTGTAATTGTTTATTTTTTTTAAGGTTTCTTTTAAGGCTTTTCTGATGGGGACCATGCATACCAGGATGGGGATGTGGGCCAATCATAGCAGGATAAGGATGGGGCCGTGCATACCAGAACGGAGATGGGGTCATTGCATACCTGGATAGGGATGAGGGGACCATGCATGCCAGAATGGTGATGGGACTGATCATACCAGGATATGGATGGGGTCATGCATACCAGCATGGCGATATGGGCCCTGCATACCAGGATAGGGATGAGGGGGACCATGCCTACCAGGATAGGGATGAGGGCGACCATGCCTACCAGGATAGGGATGAAGGGGCCTTGCCTACCAGGCTAATGATAAGTGGGGCATGCCTACCAGGGTAGGGATGAGGGGGCCATGCATACCAGAATAGGGAAAAGGGGACCATGCATTCCAGGAAGGGGATGATTGGGCCATGCATACTAGGATCGGGATGAGGGGGCCATGTGTATCAGGATAGGGATGGAGGGGCTATGCATGCCAGGATAGGGATGAGGGAGCCATGCATACCAGGATAGGGATGAGGGGGCCATGCATACCAGGATGGGGATGAGGGGCCATGCACACCAGGATAGGAATGAGGGGGCTGTTATGATCTGGTGGCCTAGGAGCAGCATGTGACATACTCTGGAGAAGGTGGTACCTGTACTGACCGCAGACCCTGAACTTAGCACCGCAACTAGAAGTAGCTGTGGGATGTACCTAACACTCCCTAGACACCTCGACACAGCCTAAGGACTAACTTCCCCTAAAGATAGAAACAGGAAAACTATCTTGCCTCAGAGAAAATCCCCAAAGGATAGACAGCCCCCCACAAATATTGACTGTGAGAGGAGAGGGAAATGACATACGCAGACTGAAATCAGGATTTAGCAAAGGAGGCCTTTCTAGCTAAAAAGAAAGAATAGGACAGAGTACTATGCGGTCAGTATTAAAACACTAGAAAATATCCACCATAGAAAATACAAATCTCCACATCTGACTAAAGACATGGAGGGTATATCTGCATCTCCAGAGATACAGCTTGGCTGCAAAAATTCCTTACACAGACAAAGCTGGACAAGACAAAACATGAAAATGCACAGAACTATAAGGCCCACAGCATGTGGACAGCAAAAACAAAGCCAGAACTTATCTTTGTTAAAAAGAACAGCAAAACAGGAGAGACCAGTCAGGGATGAATCCTCCAAAAACAATGGACAACTGGCACTGACTAAAGGATCAAGCAAGACTTAAATAGCCCAGTCCAAATTGCAATAAGTGGACACACCTGATAAATGCTGCGATCCAAAGACAGCAACACTACCACTCCTAACCACCGGAGGGAGCCCAAGAGCAGAATTCACAACAGGGGGCCATGCATACCAGGATGGGGATGAAGGGGCCATGTATACCAGGATAGGGATGAGGAGGCCATGCATACCAGGATGGGGATGAGAGGGACCATATATACCAGGATAGGGGATATTAAGCACAGAATTGATCACTTTTTTGCTTAATTTTTTTTTCTAATTTCCTCCTCTTGCAGTCTAGTGCGTCTTATAGTCCGAAAAATATGGTACCTCAAAGAAGACGCCGTTTGCACATACCCTAAACACGTCGTAATTTTACTGCATTTTTGAAAAATGGCAGCAAAAATGTATCAGATGAACATGGCTTAAAAAGATTAAAGAATACCAATATTTTATATAAAGGTAATTTACATTTTTAAGTCAGCCATACGAAATAGCTAGTCATACCTGCTGTTCCAAGGGGAAGATATGTAAAAGGAGAGTTCTCATTGGTTCCAGATGAGCTTGGAGTTACAGATCCTTTACTTATACTTAGGACAACAGATCCTGTGGGAACTAAAGTGGACTCACATTAATGGACTCTTATAAGAAAATATAATTTACCGTATATACTCGAGTATAAGCCAAGATTTTCAGCCCATTTTTTGGGGCTGAAAGTCCCCCTCTCGGCTTATACTCGAGTCATACCCGGGGGTCGGCAGGGGAGGGGGAGCGGGGGCTGTCTAATTATACTTACTTACTCCCGGCGCGGTCCCTGCAGTCCCTGCTTCCCCGACGCTGCAGATTCTTCTTGTACTGAGCGGTCACATGGTACCGCTCATTACAGTCATGAATATGCGGCTCCACCTCCCATAGAGGTGGAGCCGCATATTCATTACTGTTATGATCGGTAACTGTGACCGATCAGTACAGGAAGAAGATGCAGCGGTGGAAGAAGCAGGGACTGCAGGGACCGAGCCAGGAGCAGGTAAGTATACGGGGAGGGGAGTGCTGCGCGATATTTACCTGCTCCTCGCTCCGGTGCGGCTCCTTCTTCAGCGTCCTCTGGCTGTGACACTCAGGTCAGAGGGCGCGGTGACGTAGTCAGTGCGCGCCCTCTGCTGAGCGTCAGTGCTGGAGACGGAGCCGCTTGAGGAGCAGGTAAATATTGAAAGCGCCGGCGTCCTGAGCGAAGAGAGGTGAGTATGTGATTTTTTTTTTTTATTGCAGCAGCAGCAGCATTCTATATGGCACAGCTTGATAAGGAGCATCTATGGGACCATAATCAACGGTATGGAGCATTATATATGGCACAGCTTTATATGGAGCATCTATGGGGCCATAATGAACGGTGCAGAGCATTATATATGGCACAGCTTTATATGGAGCATCTATGGGGCAAAAATGAACGGTATAGAGCATTATATATGGCACAGTTTTATATGGAGCATCTATGGGGCCATAATGAACGGTGCAGAGCATTCTATATGGCACAGCTTTATATGGAGCATCTATGGGGCAATAATGAACGGTATGGAGCATCTATTATTATTTTTGAAATTCACCGGTAGCTGCTGCATTTCCTACCCTAGGCTTATACTCGAGTCAATAAGTTTTCCCATTTTTTTTGTGGCAAAATTAGGGGGGTCGGCTTATACTCGGGTCGGCTTATACTCAAGTATATACGGTAGATATATTTAGTGGAAAACACAAGTAGGCTCAGTTATTGTAATGGTGATGGTACAGAAAAATTACTTGTACATAAACTGAAAGACTGTAACTGGCCAAATTATACAATTTAATCAGGAAAGTTTTTGTGTTTTACATTTAGCAATGGACAGTAAAGGTAGTTGCCTGTCAATGAGTGATGGATACCGACTGTAACATAAAACGAGATCTATACTTAAAGGGATACAATGCTACATACATACAGTACATGGAGATAAAAAACGCAGATGTTATGTACAGTATATAGACATAACAGCATATTAAGTGAGGCCAAATGTACATGGTGCTGGTTGAATCAGATCTAACACCCATTTGCAAAGAAAATGTTTGAAAGCTATCATGGTGTCCTTCAAATAATTCAGGAATCTTTACATGGGCCTCACCACTATCCATAACCCTGACATGAGGCTGGATCATATTGCAGCACAGAGTACAATAAACCTTTCTTGCAGAGTTTGTACAGTTTCAACAAAGTTTATTACTTTATAATGGAAAGTTTTGCAATTTTCTAATATAATCTTGTATCAATTGCTCACCTTTTTCAGATTACAGATTTTAGTGGTCAATGATTAGGAGTAAGACCCTCCATTGCTCACTTCCAGAGAATGAAAATCTCTCCTGGTCATGCGATGAACATACTGGTGTACGGCTTGTTACAGCTAAGCTGGGTTCACATAGCGTTTGGCCCTACATTCAGCTGTTCCGTTGGGACTTCCGTCTGAACCTCCGCAAAACAGGATTCAGACTTATGTGCCAATGGGGTCAGTGACAATAACGGCATCACACTGTGCTCTGTCGTGATGTACACTGTAGGCCTATTGGAGGCGGCAGCAAGATGTAAATGATGCATGACAAAGCACACTGTGACTCTTGTCTACATCAATATAGTCAATGGCTCCCATTTTGCGGGGGTTCAGACATAAGCCTCTAATGTAGCCACTGCATTTCTGTGCCAAATGCTATCTAAACCCAACCTTGAGTGTAATTATCAGAGCCGTGTCTAGTATCGATAGACTTTTATCCTCTGGCTGGATATAAAAAGCAAAAACTTCAATTAAATTACCACAATCTAATCTTGAATATTAAGATGGATACACTGAGTATATTAGAAACATATATTTAACCCCTTAACCCGTGGAGGTATTTTTGTTTTTGCGTTTTTGCTTTTCACTCCCCTCCTTCCCAGAGCTATAACTTTTTTATTTTTCTGTCAATATGTCCATGTGAGGGCTTTTTTTTGCAGGACGAGTTGTACTTTTGACCAACACCATTGGTTTTACCATGTCGTGTACTAAGAAACAGGAAAAAAATACCAAGTGTTTAAAACATCAACTCGGCATGCAAACAATAAGCCCTCACCCGACCCCAGATCACGAAAAATGGAGACGCTACGGGTATCGGAAAATGGCACAATTTATTTTTCTTTTTTTTAGCAAAGTTTGGATTTTTTTCCACCACTTATATAAAAAAGAACCTAGACATGTTTGGTGTCTATGAACTCATAATGACCTGGAGAATCATAATATCAGGTCAGTTTTAGCATTTAGTGAACCTAACAAAAAAAGGCAAACAAAAAACAAGTGTGGGATTGCCCTTTTTTTGCAATTTCACCACACTTGGAATTTTTTTCCCGTTTTCTAGTACAAGACATGGTAAAACCAATGGTGTCGTTCAAAAGTACAACTTGTCCCACAAAAAATAAGCCCTCACATGGTGATATTGACAGAAAAATAAAAAAGTTATGGCTCTGAGAAGGAGTGGAGCGAAAAACAAAAACACAAAAACGAAAAAGGGCCGCGGCGTGAAGGGGTTAAGCAAAGCACCACATGAAGACCCCAACAGGCTGCCCCGGTGCATGAGAATCTGCAAATACAGATTAAACAACAACCACAAGAGGGATTTCATCAACCAAGGTATCATTGTAATCAGTAGAACGGCGCCAACCTGACACTGTCTGTAGGTTACTGTACACAATCCTGCTGACAGGTTCCCTTTAATGTGTTAAATTGTGTGACTTAACTTATAGAAGTGTGCTTAAGTGGTTGTACAGCCACTGATTTGTATAAGAAGATTCATAATGCTAAAAATAATAGAATACTTAATACTCATCTTACAGATCCCTTGATGGTTCCATTACAACACTTAGTCCCCAGCCAATCTCTATTTTCTTTATGATTTGCACAAGCTAGGGATCACTGCAACCAATCACTGACCACCAGTGAACAGTCTGAACTGAAGAGGGGGTACAGAGACCTGCTAGGAACCAGGCAGAGAAAGTGGCTGGGACTGGAAAGGTGAGTTTTACTTATTTTATTATTTTACAGCATTCCAGCTGTTTTTTTTCTAAAAAAAAAAGTGACTGGACACTCCCTTTAAGTTCTTTGCTTGTAATGATTGTATCACATATGAGGATTTTCATAGTAAATGTTGTCTTGTTTTGCTTCAGAATGTGCAATGCAATGTGCAATATTTCTCTTATTAAACATATTAGTCACGTACCTTGATTGCTTTGAGATAATGGAGGGAGAAATGTAGTTTTTGTGCCATTTTCCATAGGACTAATAGACGTATTGGTAGATCTACTTGTAGTTATTGGTGAGAGTCCGATGGGTAATGCAGGTGCCACTTGCAGAGGGTCGGCTGACTTATTCTGTGGCATCAGTGGGTCGGCTGCAATCCGTTGCACAGTTGTAGCTATTGTAGAAACACAGTTTATTACAGTTGTACCCTGTCCTTAATGGTTATTTTCTTTTTTATCAGTAGCCATATAGGTGCTACTTACCTGCTGTAGATGATCCACCTTGGGGCAATAAATAGTTTGTGCTCAATGTAGTCATGTTCCCCATAGACGTAGGAGGCCGGATAGAACTATTAGAGACAACGCCAGCTAAGATTGTAGACTGTGTTGGCATTACACTTGTTGAATTGGCTACTTCTACAGCTAATGCTGGCAAGCTTTTCGTAGAATTAGTTGTGATACCTGATACTGACATGCTAAAACTGAAAACAGGGGATTTCGTTGTTTGCATCGACTCATTTACTTTAGAATTGCCAATAGTATTGGATGTCACTGCTGTTGTATTGTCAACCGGGGATCCGCCACTTGGCATAAGAGACGTTGTTGCATTAAACACAAGCGCATTAGAAGATACAATCGGACTAGGTGATGTCCTGGGACCTGTGATTGGCATTGCAGATAAACTACTAACATTAGTGACTGCGGATGTGGGCTTGATGCTGCTTAGATTAAATATTCCAGATACCATAATTCCTGAGCTTTCATTTCCAGCGATTTTTACAGGACTACTGGAAATATCAGGTGTTTTCCCCGATACGGGTGAAGTTTGCATATTACTGTCTGAGTAACTTGCATACAATGTGGAAGAGTTGGTCACAGATACCGTAGAGGTCATCAAACTACTTGTTACATTTGGCAGGATTCCAGGTATGGAGGATGCACTAGAGAGCCCTCTAAAAGCAGTTGTATTACTTTTGGTTACACTCGGAATAAGAATGTTTGATGTATTTCCGGTAGAAGTTTTACCAGTACTTATTTCTGTTATTCCTATGCTAGTTTTGGAATTGAAACCCGATGTAGTAACACCGCTACCATTAAGAATCACATTAGTGGTTGGTCCAATAGTGACTGGTAGAAATTCAGTTGTTCTAGTAGATGAAGTTACGTTGATATTGGTTGTTCTAAGGTTATTTGCGGTAGTAGAATTGGTATCAGATACTGATTTCGTAATGAATGGATTGGAAGCTGCACTGGTTTGCAGTGTAGTGGTTGGACTGGGGGCATTTGTTCTTACCACACTAATATTAGAGGATGCAGCAGAAGTTATAATGGAGAGCATTGGTAGCACAGTTGTATTATTCACAGATAGAACATTGGTGGTGAAGTTAAGTATAATAGAAGCTGTGGTCCCCACACTTGCATTTGATGATCTATTGCTGGAGATTTCACTACTCATGGGTGTTGTTCGTACATTTGACGTAATACTAGATATCAAGACGTTGCTGCTCTGTACTGGCAATTCAGTTGTTCTAGTAGATGAAGTTACATTGATACTGGTTGTTTGAAGGTTACTTGCAGTAGTAGAATTGGTATCAGATACTGATTTCGTAATGAATGGATTGGAAGCTGCACTGGTTTGCAGTGTAGTGGTTGGACTGGTGGCATTTGTTCTTACCACACTAATATTAGAGGATGCAGCAGAAGTTATAATGGAGAGCATTGGTAGCACAGTTGTATTATTCACAGATAGAACATTGGTGGTGAAGTTAAGTATAATAGAAGCTGTGGTCCCTACACTTGCATTTGATGATCTATTGCTGGTGATTTCACTACTCATGGGTGTTGTTCGTACATTTGACGTAATACTAGATATCGAGACGTTGCTGCTCCGTACTGGCAATTCAGTTGTTCTAGTAGATGAAGTTACATTGATACTGGTTGTTTGAAGGTTACTTGCAGTAGTAGAATTGGTATCAGATACTGATTTCGTAATGAATGGATTGGAAGCTGCACTGGTTTGCAGTGTAGTGGTTGGACTGGTGGCATTTGTTCTTACCACACTAATATTAGAGGATGCAGCAGAAGTTATAATGGAGAGCATTGGTAGCACAGTTGTATTATTCACAGATAGAACATTGGTGGTGAAGTTAAGTATAATAGAAGCTGTGGTCCCTACACTTGCATTTGATGATCTATTGCTAGTGATTTCACTACTCATGGGTGTTGTTCGTACATTTGACGTAATACTAGATATCGAGACGTTGCTGCTCCGAACTGGTAATTCAGTTGTTCTAGTAGATGAAGTTACATTGATACTGGTTGTTTGAAGGTTACTTGCAGTAGTAGAATTAGTATCAGATACTGATTTCGTAATGAATGGATTGGAAGCAGCACTGGTTTGCAGTGTAGTGGTTGGACTGGTGGCATTTGTTCTTACCACACTAATATTAGTGGATGATGCAGAAGTTATAATGGAGAGCATTGGTAGCACAGGTGTATTATTCACAGATAGAACATTGGTGGTGACGTTAAGTATAATAGAAGCTGTGGTCCCTACACTTGCAATTGACGATCTATTGCTGGTGATTTCACTACTCATGGGTGTTGTTCGTACATTTGACATAATACTAGATATCGAGACGTTGCTGCTCCGAACTGGTAATTCAGTTGTTCTAGTAGATGAAGTTATGCTGATATTGGTTGTTTGAAGGTTATTTGCAGTAGTAGAATTGTTATCAGATACCGATTTAGTAGTGAATGGATTGGAAGCTGCACTGGTTTGCAGTGTAATGGTTGGACTGGTGGCAATTGTTCTTACCACACTAATATTAGAGGATGCAGCAGAAGTTATAATGGAGAGCATTGGTAGCACAGTTGTATTATTCACAGATGGAACATTGCTGGTGAAGTTAACAACTATGCTAGATGTTGTGGTTCCCACGCTTGCGTTTGATGGTCTATTGCTGGAGATTTCACTACTTATGGGTGTTGTTCGTACATTTGATGTAATACTAGTTGCCAAGACGATGCTGCTTAGTACTGGCAATTGAGTTGTTCTAGTCGAACTAAAAGATGTTACTGGGTTAGTTATATTATATCCAGAAGTAGATGAAGACACATTGCTGGATAGTCCAGTGACAGATGCAGTGGATATGGAAATACTGGAAATATTTGGAGTGGGTGCAGCATTGACAGTGGTCTGTGCGATGGTTCTCAATGTAGTGGTGGCAGTAATGATTGAATGGACACTGGCATTGGTACTAGAAATTGCACTTGAAGTTGAAACACCATTAAATTTGCTGGTGGTTGTGTCATTGGTAGAGGAAGTTATAATACCGGAGCTTGAGACTATGCCATTAGAGGATAACAACAGACCATTAGCTCTTGTAGTGGTAAAAGCCGTTGTAAGATTGCCACCACTATTAGAACTAGTAGCAGATGTTGATATGGTAGTTGGAAGGTTCGGTGAGCTAAATGTTTGCATTGTGATAGACAAATTATTCATAGTGCTAATAGAGGATGTAGGAACTAAAGTTGTCTTTAAGGTGGCAGCACTATTCACTGATGGAGTATTGCTGGTTGTATTGGAGAGCATACCAGATAGTGAAATGCTAGATGATGCTCTAGAAGTGGTGGTGGAATTTAGGACTATGCCAAGTGTTGAGATAATGCTGCCCAACTGAGGCGGTTGAGTTGTCCCTGTAAGGTTAACGGGCATTGTAATACTACTGCCATTGCTAGTATTAATACTAGATGCTGATATTATGCTGCTTGATGCAGTCACTTTTGCTGATTGTGCTGTGGTGATCGTATTTATTTTGGTGCCAATGATGATATTAGATGTTGTCACTGTTGCATTGCTAACTGTTGACAATGCACTCGTTCTCAAGGTTGTGGAAGGACTGGTGCTCAATAAAATATTGCTAGTGTTGTTAGGAATTACACTGACAGCCGATAAACTATTGCCTGAAGTTGGAAGACCAGTACTACTGGTAGTAGAGGTTGTGATGGCCACAGAAGATGTCTGGCTGCTGCTTGAAGATGATAATTGAGGTGCTGTAGTGGTTGTTGTTCTTTGTGTGGTAAATTGAGCACTTGGGGTGCTGGCATTTGGAGTTATGGTAAAGGACACTGTTGGTGGCACAGTTGGCGTCGATAGATTTGGTTGTCTAGTTGTTGCATTTTGTATTGAAGTTGGCAAAGTGCTGCTCAGTGTTGAAATGGTGGTTGTAGTAGTAGTAGTAGTTGTTGTTGAAGAAACCACTGTAAAAATAATCAGTATGCTCATTATACTGTATATTCATAATATTGAACAACATAACTTATAAAAAAGTGTTTATTTTTTGTACAGTGTATACACATAATAAATATACAACATGTACAGTATGTGCCGCGTATGTGCAGCAGCCAGTCACGTCACCATTCCTGGATTATGCACATTGGGGTCCAACAGGTGAGACCCACATATCTTATACATTTTAAATGTACAAGATGGGAATACCCATTTAACAAGAAAAGTTTTGGTTTGGAGATCCCGATCAAAATTTTTAAAGAATGGTCAAACAAACTGCTTAATATTATGCAAAATAATATGTCAAATATGAGATGTGTGTCCCTAAGGAAATCTTTTCTCGCATTTATTAGCCCATTGTGACATCCAATGGTTTAATAGAGGTAGTACTACATATACTATAGTAAAGTTATTAGAGATAAATAACTTCTAAGTATATTGTATACACATAGGCACATGTACAGTATATACACTACTTATGTGTGTGTGAGTATATATATATATATATATATATATATTACATATACTTAATTATAATATACTGAAAATGTTTTTACTGACTGCTAGAAATTGTTGTCTAAGTCTTATTTTAATAGACATTAAAAAATGTATCCTACATTTTTCCTTAGTTAAAGTGGTTCAATCAATTCAGTGCCTCATAGAGAATAAAAACAATATATATTCACCTCCTGCAGTGGCGCTTTTCCATCAATGTGGGCTGTTCAAAGCAGGTAATGTAATATTGTTGTGTTACATGATCACTGCAGCTGCGACTTTTACTATTTCAGCAGTGCGGATGTCCACATGGATGTAATAATGATCAGCTGCAGTCAATCAGTAGCCGCTGATTGAATGCAGTGGTCAAATTACACAAAAATATCACATCATCCACCAAGAATAGCAGCTCTGACAAGGGAAGAATAGTACCACTGTTGGAGGAGAGTATACATTGCTTTAGGTGGGCGTCACTACTGAGAATGACCTAAGAGACTATTGTGCCTGGTACCCACTGAGGAAACTCATGCGAACACGGGGAGATCATACAGACTCCTTGCAGATATTGTCCTTGGTAGGATTTGAACCCATGTCCCCAAAGAGGCAAAGCAACAGTGCTAACTACTGAGCCACTGTGCTGCATCTCATCATTCATCTAACAGACTACCAATTTTTATTTAGAAACATAGGAAAATTTGTGAATGAAGGTGATGTAATATTTGCATGTAGCTGAACTGTGGCCCCCAGAGTCAAAACTACTGCAATCCATTTCAGAATGGCTGTATATTTACTACAGTCTAAATATACTATGCCAAGAGCAAGCGACACTACTCTGTCCTCCTCCTCCTGGACCTGTCGGCTGCCATTGACACAGTGGACCATTCCCTATTATTACAGAACCTCTCATTCCTTGGCATCACAGACTTGGCCCTATCCTGGATCTCATCATACCTAAAAGACCGGACATTCAGCGTCTCCCACTCACACACCACCTCCTCACCTCGCCACTATCTGTCGGAGTCCCACAAGGTTAAGTCCTTGGGCCCCTGCTCTTCTCCATTTACACCTTTGGCCTGGGACAGCTCATAGAATCTCATGGCTTTCAGTATCACCTCTATGCTGATGACACACAGATCTACATCTCTGGACCAGATATCACCACCCTACTAACCAGAATCCCTCAATGTCTGTCCACTATTTCATCCTTCTTCTCAGCTAGATTTCTGAAACTTAACATGGACAAAACAGAATTCATCATCTTTCCCCCATCTCACGCGACTTCCCCAATGAACCTATCCATTATAGTAAATGGCTGCCCACTCTCCCCTGTCCCACAAGCTCGCTGCCTCGGGGTAATCCTTGACGCTGATCTCTCCTTCAAACCACATATTCAAGCCCTTTCCACTTCCTGCCGACTTCAACTCAAAAATATTTCACGAATCCGTTCATTCCTCAACCAAGAATCTGCAAAAACCCTAGTCCATGCCCTCATCATCTCTCGCCTTGACTACTGCAACCTCCTGCTCTGTGGCCTCCCCTCTAACACTCTCGCACCACTCCAATCTATTCTAAACTCTACTGCCCGACTAATCCACCTGTCCACCTGCTATTCCCTGGCCTCTCCCCTCTGTCAATCTCTTCACTGGCACCCCATTGCCCAGAGACTCTACTTCAAAACCCTAACCATGACGTACAAAGCTATCCACAACCTGTCTCCTCCATACATCTGTGACCTCGTCTCCCGGTACTTACCTACCCGCAACCTCCGATCCTCACAAGATCTCCTTCTCTACTCCCCTCTTATCTCCTTTTCCCACAATCGTATACAAGATTTCTCTCGCGTATCACCCCTACTCTGGAACCCTCTACCACAACACATCAGACTCTCGCCTACCATCGAAACCTTCAAAAAGAACCTGAAGACCCACCTCTTTCAACAAGCCTACAACCTGCAATTCTCACCCATCCCTTGTAGATTGTGAGCCTTTGCGGGCAGGGTCCTCTCTCCTCCTGTACCAGTTATGACTTATATTGTTTAAGATTATTGTACTTGTTTTTATTATGTATACCACTCCTCACATGTAAAGCGCCATGGAATAAATGGCGCTATATCAATAAATAATAATAATATACTATGCTAATATAACATACTAAATATATAGTCTGTCTGAACGGCTGTATATATATATATATATGTTAGGAGTCGAGTTTCCTCTGCTGCACAGGGGGAATCTCGATCCGTCTCCGCTGCGGTCTCCCATTCTCCTCCAGCCGCAGTGGAGCCTGCTCAGCAGGGACGTCGATCCCAGCGTCTCGCTCAGTCTGACTCTGTGAGAAGAGTTACTGCTGCTTCTCCAGCTTCTGCCTGTAAAGCCTATACTGGTCAGCGGCGAGTGGACTTCTCTGGGACTAAGTCCTTGTCTGCGCACACTGAGCATGCCCAGGGCAAGATCTCCCGTTGGAGATCGAGGGTCATGTGCTCAGACTCTGCAGCGCATTCTATTGGTCCTCTTGGCAGGTCTTGGAAGGGCAAAGTTTCTGTGTCCGCTTCCTGTCCTGCAACTATATAAACTGCGCATGACCGCACGGCCATGCGCTAGTGTACAATTTAATACGTGTGTTTGTTGTGAGTGCAAGCCGTTCTTTAAATACCCCTACCCTATTGTATGATTGTTCGCGTATGGAGTATGGCTGCTATTTAGCGCCCGACTTATCACTCAACGTGTCACACACGTGTCAGCGTCTACTGCTGTGACCGCCAGTGCGGTGCCATGCGCCAGTGTGCGCTTCCTGACCCACGTCTGGGTGCTTAGTGGTGCCTGCCAGCACGGCACAGTTCGCACTTCGGTGCCTTAATTATATAATTCCTTTCACACCCAGTTGCGGTGTAGTGCCAGCAAGGGTCTAATCGGACTACAATCCCTGTTGGGGTTTAGTTCGCTGACCACTTGCTCGCGCTCTATGTGCGGTACCGCTGTCCTGTGACGCAACAGGATCACTTTCTTCACGCTGGGTGAGGTTTAACCCACGCGTGTATACTTTTGAATACCGCCATATTGTCTGTCATTTCCTAGCAGCAGGTTTCACCTGCACGGTGGACCCCGGACTGCGAACGCATCTATATCATCTCTCTTGGTGCGTTCCGCCAGTCCTAACATTACACTAGCGCCAGGGTCTGGCTAGTGATGACAGACAAACAGCAATCTCTGCGGCATATCCAGCAGCTGGAGGGTAGGTTGGCGGCTCTCGAGAGCGCGACCTCAGCTGTGGATGTTACTGCAGTAGCTGTACAGGCTGCCAGCGTGGCTGCAGATACTATGTCCATTGCCACCCCTGTTCCGACATTATCTCGCCTCCCGCTGCCAGAAAAATTTTCTGGTGATAGCAAGTTTTGTAGGGGATTTGTGAGTCAGTGCTCTATTCACCTCGAGCTCCTGGCTACACGTTTTCCCACAGAGCGGGCTAAGGTGGGAATTATTCTGTCTCTATTGTCGGACAGGGCGTTGGAATGGGCTACGCCGCTGTGGGAGCGTGGCGATCATGTGGTGCAGAGTGCTCCACTGTTTCTGAGCGCTCTGAAACAGGTCCTTTTAGGACCTCAAGTCACCCATGATACTGCGCTCCAATTGCTGGCATTAACTCAGGGTGAGTCCTTGGTCAGTCATTTTGCCGTCCAATTCCGCACCTTAGCATCTGAGCTGGATTGGTCGGATAAAGCTCTTATCCCCATATTTTGGAGGGGCTTGGCTGACCACGTAAAGGACGCTCTGGCCACTAGGGAGATTCCTGCCACACTGGAGGAGTTAATAACTGTCTCCACTCGAATTGACCTCCGTTTTAATGAGCGGAGGTTAGAGCGAGCCCAGTGTAGGCAGAGGTTTCGGCAGGCTCCTACTTTCGTCAAACCTCTGGAATTTCCGGTCCTGGTTCCTGAGTCACATGAGGCCAGGGAAGTGTCACAAGCAGGATCTAAGTCCCGGACCGCTTGTGCACTCAGAGTCTGTCATGTTTGCCAGCAGTCAGGACATCTAGCCTCCAGATGTCCTCAGCGGTCGAGGAAACGTCAGCGTCTAGTGGTAGTAGGTGGAGGTACACTAGACACGGCGACGTTTGCCTCTAAGTTGTCCTTTAAGGGGACAATTACTTTTGGCTCATTCTCCCACTCGGTAGAGCTCTGCGTGGATTCTGGGGCGGAGGGCAATTTTATGTCTTCTGCCTTTGCCCAACGTCACGCAATACCCCTGGTTATGCTTGCTCAACCAGTAACGGTGCGAGTGGTGAATGGGTCGACATTGCCCTCACAGATAACACACCAGACCATCCCTTTTACTCTGTCCATGTCGCCATCTCATCAGGAGATAATTTCTCTGCTCGTCATTCCGGAAGGAATTGATGAGGTCCTGTTGGGAATACCTTGGCTACGGTACCACTCCCCTCATATCGAGTGGTCCTCAGGCAGAATTCTGGGTTGGGGTGAATCTTGTGGGGGTAGGTGTCAGAGGGAGTGCGTTCAGGTTGCTACTACTGAGGTACCTGCAGATCTATCCTCTCTCCCCAAGCAGTATTGGTCTTATGCAGACGTGTTCTCCAAAAAGGCGGCGGAGATCCTTCCGCCCCATCGCCCCTATGACTGTCCTATTGATCTCTTGCCTGGTGCTGAGCCTCCCCGGGGTCGAGTTTATCCGCTATCTCTCCCGGAGACGGAGGCAATGTCACAGTACATCCAGGAAAATCTGGCAAGAGGATTCATTAGGAAGTCAGTGTCACCTGCTGGGGCAGGGTTCTTCTTCGTGCAGAAGAAGAATGGGGAATTGCGCCCATGCATAGACTACAGGGGTCTTAACGCCATCACCGTTAAGAATAAGTATCCTTTGCCCTTGATATCTGAGTTATTCGATAGACTTCGGGGAGCAAGGGTATTTACTAAATTAGATTTGCGGGGTGCTTACAACCTGATTCGCATCCGTGAGGGGGACGAATGGAAGACGGCCTTTAACACCAGGGATGGGCACTATGAGTATCTGGTGATGCCCTTCGGGCTCTGTAATGCCCCAGCCGTTTTCCAAGACTTTGTGAACGATATCTTCCGGGATATGCTTTCCACCTCGGTCGTAGTCTATCTGGATGATATTCTTATCTACTCTCCAGATATTGACTCCCACCGGAGAGATGTTTGCAAAGTCTTCGACCTCCTACGGGCAAACTCCCTCTATGCCAAATTGGAGAAGTGTATGTTTGAGCAGGAGTCTTTACCTTTCCTGGGCTACATCATCTCGGCCCAGGGATTGGCTATGGATCCTGCCAAACTACAGGCAGTGATGGACTGGCAGGAACCCCATTCTCTGAAAGCGGTGCAGCGCTTTATGGGGTTCATAAATTACTATCGTCAGTTCATCCCCCACTTCTCAACCCTGGTAGCTCCCTTGGTATCCCTCACCAAGAAGGGAGCGAATCCTAAATCGTGGTCCGAAGAGGTCTCCAAGGCCTTCACTTCTATTAAGTCCCACTTTGCTAGCGCTCCCATCTTACATCGTCCCGAGGTGGATAAGCCATTCCTAATGGAGGTGGATGCCTCTTCCGTTGGTGCAGGAGCAGTCCTCTATCAAAAGGATGCTCAAGGTCGGAAGCATCCATGCTTCTTCTTCTCAAAAACCTTCTCACCAGCGGAGAGAAATTACTCCATCGGGGATAGGGAGTTGCTGGCAATGAAGTTGGCCTTTTCGGAATGGAGACATCTCTTGGAGGGTGCTCGGTTCCCATTCCAAGTCTACACGGACCACAAGAATTTGGTCTATTTACAGACAGCCCAGCGGCTGAATTCTTGTCAGGCCAGATGGTCCTTGTTTTTCTCCCGGTTCCACTTCACTCTACATTATCTCGCCGGGGAGAAGAACATTCGTGCTGACGCGCTCTCTCGCTCCCTGGTGTCAACTGTGGAGGAGGAGGACGAGCCTCGGCTCATTGTCCCTTCAGAGAGTCTGAGAACCGTAGCTCCGGTTTCGCTTGAGTCTGTGCCTCCGGGCAAGACTTTTGTCCCCATCAATTTGCGTCCGGAGGTTCTCTCGTGGGCTCATTCGTCCAGAGTGGGTGGACACTTTGGGGCAAAGAGGACATCTGAGTTGTTGGCGAGAATGTATTGGTGGCCACATATGGTTCGTGACGTTGGAGACTACGTTCGGGCATGTGTCTCTTGTGCAAAAAATAAGTCTCTCCGTCAACGGCCAGCTGGGTTGTTATACCCTCTGCCGGTGGCAGACAGGCCCTGGGAGATGGTCGGGATGGACTTTGTGGTGGGTTTGCCCAAGTCACATGGCTGTACTGTCATTTGGGTTATCACCGACCATTTTTCTAAAATGGTGCATTTGGTGCCGCTTCCCCGGCTACCTTCTGCACGGGCCTTGGCAGCATTGTTTGTTAAACACATCTTTCGTCTTCACGGTATGCCAGACAAAATTGTCAGTGACCGGGGTCCCCAGTTTGCGTCTCGGTTCTGGAGAGCGCTTTGTCGCCTTCTCAGTATCGAGTTGAATCTCTCTTCGGCATATCATCCCGAGACGAATGGGTTGGTGGAGAGAGCCAACCAGACCTTGGTCACATATCTGCGACATTTTGTCTCTGCTAAACAAGATGACTGGGCATCTTTGCTACCGTGGGCGGAGTTTGCTCTTAACAATGCTGTAGCTGACTCCACTGGACAGACCCCATTCCTCCTTAACTATGGTCAGCATCCGCGGGTACCTGTGCCCATGCCCGTGTCTTCCGCCGATTCCAGGGTGGCAGACTGGGCTGTGGAGGCACGGGACATTTGGGATCGCACTCAGGATGCCATTCGGGCTTCCAAGGAGAGAATGAGGTCCTCCGCCGATGTTCATCGGCGCCCCGCTCCGACCTTTGCTCCTGGCGACTTGGTGTGGCTCTCCGCCCGTAACATCAGGCTGCGAGTTGAGTCCACTAAGTTTGCGCCTCGCTACTTGGGTCCCTTTAAGGTTCTCGAACAGGTTAATCCTGTGGTCTACCGCCTGGCTCTTCCTCCACGCTTGGGTATCACCGACACCTTTCATGTGTCCCTCTTGAAACCCGTATACATGTCCCGATTTTCCGAGTCATCTGCCGGGACATCGGGTTCGTCTACGGACGATTACGAGGTGAACGCTATTTTGGGGTGTAAGGTGGTACGCGGCAAAAAGTTCTATCTGGTGGATTGGAAGGGTTATGGTCCAGAGAACAGGTCATGGGAGCCTGCTGAAAACATTCGGGCCCCACAGCTCATTGCTGCCTTCGAACGTAGCGAGGCCCAAGGAGGGGGGGGGCCCTAGGAGGGGGGTAATGTTAGGAGTCGAGTTTCCTCTGCTGCACAGGGGGAATCTCGATCCGTCTCCGCTGCGGTCTCCCATTCTCCTCCAGCCGCAGTGGAGCCTGCTCAGCAGGGACGTCGATCCCAGCGTCTCACTCAGTCTGACTCTGTGAGAAGAGTTACTGCTGCTTCTCCAGCTTCTGCCTGTAAAGCCTATACTGGTCAGTGGCGAGTGGACTTCTCTGGGACTAAGTCCTTGTCTGCGCACACTGAGCATGCCCAGGGCAAGATCTCCCGTTGGAGATCGAGGGTCATGTGCTCAGACTCTGCAGCGCATTCTATTGGTCCTCTTGGCAGGTCTTGGAAGGGCAAAGTTTCTGTGGCCGCTTCCTGTCCTGCAACTATATAAACTGCGCATGACCGCACGGCCATGCGCTAGTGTACAATTTAATACGTGTGTTTGTTGTGAGTGCAAGTCGTTCTTTAAATACCCCTACCCTATTGTATGATTGTTCGCGTATGGAGTATGGCTGCTATTTAGCGCCCGACTTATCACTCAACGTGTCACACACGTGTCAGCGTCTACTGCTGTGACCGCCAGTGCGGTGCCACGCGCCAGTGTGCGCTTCCTGACCCACGTCTGGGTGCTTAGTGGTGCCTGCCAGCATGGCACAGTTCGCACTTCGGTGCCTTAATTATATAATTCCTTTCACACCCAATTGCGGTGTAGTGCCAGCAAGGGTCTAATCGGACTACAATCCCTGTTGGGGTTTAGTTCGCTGACCACTTGCTCGCGCTCTATGTGCGGTACCGCGGTCCTGTGACGCAACAGGATCGCTTTCTTCACGCTGGGTGAGGTTTAACCCACGCGTGTATACTTTTGAATACCGCCATATTGTCTGTCATTTCCTAGCAGCAGATTTCACCTGCACGGTGGACCCCGGACTGCGAACGCATCTATATCATCTCTCTTGGTGCGTTCCGCCAGTCCTAACATATATATACAGTTAGGGCCAGAAATATTTGGACAGTGACACAAGTTTTGTCATTTTAGCTGTTTACAAAAACATGTTCAGAAATACAATTATATATATAATATGGGCTGAAAGTGCACACTCCCAGCTGCAATATGATAGTTTCCACATCCAAATCGGAGAAAGGGTTTAGGAATCATAGCTCTGTAATGCATACCGTCCTCTTTTTCAAGGGACCAAAAGTAATTGGACAATGGACTCTAAGGGCTGCAATTAACTCTGAAGGCGTCTCCCTCGTTAACCTGTAATCAATGAAGTAGTTAAAAGGTCAGGGGTGGATTCCAGGTGTGTGGTTTTGCATTTGGAAGCTGTTGCTGTGAGCAGACAACATGCGGTCAAAGGAACTCTCAATTGAGGTGAAGCAGAACATCCTGAGGCTGAAAAAAAAGAAAAAATCCATCAGAGAGATAGCAGACATGCTTGGAGTAGCAAAATCAACAGTTGGGTACATTCTGAGAAAAAAGGAATTGACTGGTGAGCTTGGGAACTCAAAAAGGCCTGGGCGTCCACGGATGACAACAGTGGTGGATGATCGCCGCATACTTAATTTGGTGAAGAAGAACCCGTTCACAACATCAACTGAAGTCCAGAACACTCTCAGTGAAGTAGGTGTATCTGTCTCTAAGTCAACAGTAAAGAGAAGACTCCATGACCGTAAATACAAAGGGTTCACATCTAGATGCAAACCATTCATCAATACCAAAAATAGACAGGCCAGAGTTAAATTTGCAGAAAAACACCTCAAGAAGCCAGCTCAGTTCTGGAAAAGTATTCTATGGACAGATGAGACAAAGATCAACCTGTACCAGAATGATGGGAAGAAAAAAGTTTGGAGAAGAAAGGGAACGGCACATGATCCAAGGCACACCACATCCTCTGTAAAACATGGTGGAGGCAACGTGATGGCATGGGCATGCATGGCTTTCAATGGCACTGGGTCACTTGTGTTTATTGATGACATAAGAGCAGACAAGAGTAGCCGGATGAATTCTGAAGTGTACCGGGATATACTTTCAGCCCAGATTCAGCCAAATGCTGCAAAGTTGATTGGACGGCGCTTCATAGTACAGATGGACAATGACCCCAAGCATACATCCAAAGCTACCCAGGAGTTCATGAGTGCCAAAAAGTGGAACATTCTGCAATGGCCAAGTCAATCTCCAGATCTAAACCCAATTGAGCATGCATTTCACTTGCTCAAATCCAGACTTAAGACGGAAAGACCCACAAACAAGCAAGACCTGAAGGCTGCGGCTGTAAAGGCCTGGCAAAGCATTAAGAAGGAGGAAACCCAGCGTTTGGTGATGTCCATGGGTTCCAGACTTAAGGCAGTGATTGCCTCCAAAGGATTTGCAACAAAATATTGAAAATAAAAATATTTTGTTTGGGTTATGTTTATTTGTCCAATTACTTTTGACCTCCTAAAATGTGGAGTGTTTGTAAAGAAATGTGTACAATTCCTACATTTTCTATCAGATATTTTTGTTCAACCCTTCAAATTAAACGTTACAATCTGCACTTGAATTCTGTTGTAGAGGTTTCATTTCAAATCCAATGTGGTGGCATGCAGAGCCCAACTCGCGAAAATTGTGTCACTGTCCAAATATTTCTGGCCCTAACTGTATATATATATATATATATATATATATATATATATATATATATATATATATATATAAGCTTTCTTTGTGAACGTTTAAGCGCAAACTCTGCCCACTTAGATTGATAGCACCTCCTCTCTGCTACTGCTGAAATCTCACACTGTTCAGTACAAGCTGCACTTGGACTCATGCGCTCTCTCACTCTAGCTGGACTCATAAAAAGCTCCTCTTAATAACAAAATAAGACAATCATTACGACACGGATTTTACAAGTTGAGTTGAAAAAAAAGAAGAATTATCCCATACAGTAACACTGTGAAGAGAAAAAGACTGAATTGTTTGTGAAATGTGAGCAAAGATTGTTAATGCAAGCTCTGTTACCTTGACTACATGCATTTCCGAAATCTGGACAGCAGTCTTTGTTTGCAAAACAATACTCATCGCAGTAGCAGTCTACTCTCCTGCAGGCACTGTTCACTCCTTTACAGCATATCACTGGGTCTGATGTGCAGAGTCCTATACAGAAAACAGAAATGTCACATAATTCACTATTTGTTAATAGTCAATTAAAGGGAACCTTTCACCCCCAAAATCAAGGGTGAGCTAAGCCCACCGGCATCAGGGGCTTATCTACAGCATTCTGTATTGCTGTAGATAAGCCCCCGATGTATCCTAAAAGATGAGAAAAAGAGGTTAGATTATACTCACCTGGGCGGGCGGGCGGTCCGATCCCGGAGGACGTCGCGGTCCGGTCCGGGGACTCCCATCTTCATAGGATGACATTCTCTTCTGGTCTTCACGCTGCGGCTCTGGCGCAGGTGTACTTTGTCTGCCCTGTGCCGGAGCCACAGCATGAAGACCAGAAGAGGACGTCATCTGATGAAGATGGGAGGCGCCGGGCCGGACTGCAACACCCATCGGACCGGACCGGGACCGCCCCGGGGTGAGTATAATATAACCTCTTTTCTTATCTTTTAGGATACATTGGGGGCTTACCTAGAGCATTCCAGAATGCTGTAGATAAGCCCCTGATGCTGGTGTGCTTAGCTCACCCTCGATTTTGGAGGTGACCGGTTCCCTTTAAAGAATCTCTCAGTAGGACTACTGCTCTCCCTGAGAATCTGCCTCCAGTGCTTAATATATATGAAAGGAGGCATTCCCAGTGTGAGAGACATGTAACCAACACAGAACAGGAGAACTGAAATCTGTCTTCTTACAAACACACTTTCTGGATCTCTCACAGCCCTGCTGTATTGTAACATTATTGCACCCATGTCTGCCTGTGAGATGGAGGCTGAGAGGAACCTGTAGATGTGTCAGTTATAATCGCACACAGCTCTGCAGTGAGATCAGGAGAGCAAAGAGCGGCCATCACACATCCCACTGGTAACATAGTAACATAGTAACATAGTAGCATAGTAACATAGTAAGGCCGAAAAAAGACATTTGTCCATCCAGTTCAGCCTATATTCCATCATAATAAATCCCCAGATCTACGTCCTTCTACAGAACCTAATAATTGTATGATACAATATTGTTCTGCTCCAGGAAGACATCCAGGCCTCTCTTGAACCCCTCGACTGAGTTTGCCATCACCACCTCCTCAGGCAAGCAGTTCCAGATTCTTACTGCCCTAACAGTAAAGAATCCTCTTCTATGTTGGTGGAAAAACCTTCTATCTTCCAGATGCAAAGAATGCCCCCTTGTGCCCGTCACCTTCCTTGGTATAAACAGATCCTCAGCGAGATATTTGTATTGTCCCCTTATATACTTATGCATGGTTATTAGATCGCCCCTCAGTCGTCTTTTTTCTAGACTAAATAATCCTAATTTCACTAATCTATCTGGGTATTCTCCCATCCCCTTTATTAATTTTGTTGCCCTCCTTTGTACTCTCTCTAGTTC
Organism: Ranitomeya imitator; assembly: GCF_032444005.1. NCBI lineage: Eukaryota > Metazoa > Chordata > Amphibia > Anura > Dendrobatidae > Ranitomeya > Ranitomeya imitator. The sequence continues at coordinate 415,138,597 of NC_091286.1, read as the reverse complement.
CATTATATCCTTCCTGAGCACCGGTGCCCAAAACTGGACACAGTACTCCATGTGCGGTCTAACTAGGGATTTGTACAGAGGCAGTATAATGCTCTCATCATGTGTATCCAGACCTCTTTTAATGCACCCCATGATCCTGTTTGCCTTGGCAGCTGCTGCCTGGCACTGGCTGCTCCAGGTAAGTTTATCATTAACTAGGATCCCCAAGTCCTTCTCCCTGTCAGATTTACCCAGTGGTTTCCCGTTCAGTGTGTAATGGTGATATTGATTCCTTCTTCCCATGTGTATAACCTTACATTTATCATTGTTAAACCTCATCTGCCACCTTACAGCCCAAGTTTCCAACTTATCCAGATCCATCTGTAGCAGAATACTATCTTCTCTTGTATTAACTGCTTTACATAGTTTTGTATCATCTGCAAATATCGATATTTTACTGTGTAAACCTTCTACCAGATCATTAATGAATATGTTGAAGAGAACAGGTCCCAATACCGACCCCTGCGGTACCCCACTGGTCACAGCGACCCAGTTAGAGACTATACCATTTATAACCACCCTCTGCTTTCTATCACTAAGCCAGTTACTAACCCATTTACACACATTTTCCCCCAGACCAAGCATTCTCATTTTGTGTACCAACCTCTTGTGCGGCACGGTATCAAACGCTTTGGAAAAATCGAGATATACCACGTCCAATGACTCACCGTGGTCCAGCCTATAGCTTACCTCTTCATAAAAACTGATTAGATTGGTTTGACAGGAGCAATTTCTCATAAACCCATGCTGATATGGAGTTAAACAGTTATTCTCATTGAGATAATCCAGAATAACATCCCTCAGAAACCCTTCAAATATTTTACCAACAATAGAGGTTAGACTTACTGGCCTATAATTTCCAGGTTCACTTTTAGAGCCCTTTTTGAATATTGGCACCACATTTGCTATGCGCCAGTCCTGCGGAACAGACCCCGTCGCTATAGAGTCCCTAAAAATAAGAAATAATGGTTTATCTATTACATTACTTAGTTCTCTTAGTACTCGTGGGTGTATGCCATCCGGACCTGGAGATTTATCTATTTTAATCTTATTTAGCCGGTTTCGCACCTCTTCTTGGGTTAGATTGGCGACCCTTAATATAGGGTTTTCATTGTTTCTTGGGATTTTACCTAGCATTTCATTTTCCACCGTGAATACCGTGGAGAAAAAGGTGTTTAATATGTTAGCTTTTTCCTCGTCATCTACAACCATTCTTTCCTCACTATTTTTTAAGGGGCCTACATTTTCAGTTTTTATTCTTTTACTATTGATATAGTTGAAGAACAGTTTGGGATTAGTTTTACTCTCCTTAGCAATGTGCTTCTCTGTTTCCTTTTTGGCAGCTTTAATTAGTTTTTTAGATAAAGTATTTTTCTCCCTATAGTTTTTTAGAGCTTCACTGGTGCCATCCTGCTTTAGTAGTGCAAATGCTTTCTTTTTACTGTTAATTGCCTGTCTTACTTCTTTGTTTAGCCACATTGGGTTTTTCCTATTTCTAGTCCTTTTATTCCCACAAGGTATAAACTGCTTACAGTGCCTATTTAGGATGTTCTTAAACATTTTCCATTTATTATCTGTATTCTTATTTCTGAGTAAAGTTCAGTGTTTTTGTGACTCCCTGACAAGTCCCCCTAGTGAAAGACAGGTGAAACTGTACAATATTGTGGTCGCTATTTCCTAGATGCCCGACCACCTGCAGATTTGTTATTCTGTCAGGTCTATTAGATAGTATTAGGTCTGAAAGTGCTGCTCCTCTGGTTGGATTCTGCACCAATTGTGAAAGATAATTTTTCTTGGTTATTAGCAGAAACCTGTTGCCTTTATGGGTTTCACAGGTTTCTGTTTCCCAGTTAATATCCGGGTAGTTAAAGTCGCCCATAACCAGGACCTCATTATGGGTTGCAGCTTCATCTATCTGCTTTAGAAGTAGACTTTCCATGATTTCTGTTAAATTTGGGGGTTTGTAACAGACCCCAATGAGAATTTTGTTACCATTTTTCCCTCCATGAATTTCGACCCATATGGACTCGACATCCTCATTCCCTTCGCTAATATCCTCCCTTAAAGCGGACTTTAGACAAAACTTTACATAGAGACAAACCCCTCTGGTAACTCCGGTAACCATTACACATTACACTGGTAACTCCGGTAACCATTACACATCACACTGGTAACTCCGTTAACCATTACACATCACACTGGTATTGCCTCCTTTTATTTATAATAATCTCTGGAGGCAGATTCTCATGCAGATCAGTGTCTGGCCCATAGCGGTGAGCAGCTCATTTACATATAAAAAAAACACAGATTTCTCTGGAATAAGACATCACATTGCAGATATCAAGGTGTCATTTTACTCAGCTTCCTATGACCTATGTGCCAATCTATACGGATTAGGGGGATTGATCCTGCTGACAGATTCTCTTTAATATTTAGCTCTATACTTTCCTTTATCTTTGAGAATGTAAGGTTCAAATTGTCTTCATATTTGCTTTTCTTTGTTGAAAAAAGTGATTATTTATTCATTATATTGTTCTTTACCTGGCAGATTATTAACACTTCTAGTAGGGCTTCATTCAGACAACAGTGTTGCACGTACATGTTGTATGAATTTTTTTTTACGTACCCATTATAATCTATTGTGCTATTCATATGTCTGCTTTTTCCAGCAGCATGGATGAAAAGGGCCAATTCAAGTGTAACATAGTAACATAGTAACATAGTTAGCAAGACCAAAAAAAGACATTTGTCCATCCAGTTCAACCTATATTCCATCAGAATAAATCCCCAGATCTACGTCCTTCTAAAGATCCTAATCACTGTAAGATACAATATTGTTACACCCCTGGAAGACATCCAGGCCTCTCATGAAAAACATGTATGGCTCATGGATGGCATATGTTTGCCATCCGTGTGCTGTCAGTATGTAACATTACAAATAATAGGATAAGCTTTGTAATTTATTTTTATTATTTAAGCTTTATTTTTTTATCTATCTATGAAAATCACTGATGACACACTAATGGTAAAAATGCACACAAAGACCATATAATGATTCAAAACACCACTTCTTTGCATAAGTGTTTAAACACAGACGTGAAAATAAAAAAAATACTGGATCCCAGGACATCTATGCTGGGGTCCACATGTGTCAGTGTAAACCTTCGTCAGGGGGTGGTGTCAGAATGGAATCATATGGCATAAAAAAGTAGCTGCAGCCAATAGGGTAAGACCGGATGTATAGTGACGGATCCACCTCTGTGTAAGCCACTGGCACTCATGTCATGCGACCTGCGGCACTAGGCTACAGGGGAGCCATGTGAGCCGACATCATGGGGGCACCTATAGATACAAGCGCCGGAGGACTGACAGGACGCTGAACGCACATCCGTGCAACACCAATCTAGCTGTATGGGAGGACCAAGATTATATAATCCGTCACAAAAAGAGTATTAGTATATAGAAATAGAGCAATAATAATAATTTTTATTTATATAGCGCCAACATATTCCGCAGCACTTTACAATTAAGCGGGGACATGTACAGACAATAAATTCAATACAAGTTAAGACAATTTAAACAGTGACATTAGGAGTGAGGTCCTTGCTCGCAAGCTTACAATCTACAAGGAAATGGGGGGACACAATAGGTGAAAAGTACTTGTTATTTCAGGTCTGGCAATTATAATAAATAGGGATTTTCATATAAAGATGCATGATCCGGTCATCAGCCCGTGTGTTTAAGTGCAATAGTCAAGTATCAAGTGCAGTTATCGTGTGCATGGAGGGTGTGGAGACAGCTGAATAGTAGGGTGCAGATTCAGAATAATGTTTGGAAGGAGGGAACAGGGCAAAGTTAGTTTACTGAGTAGTTGATGTGGTAGGCTTGTTTGAAGAGATGGGTTTTTAAAGTGCGCTTGAATAGGTCAGGGCTAGGTTTCAGTCTGATCGTCTGGGGAAGTGCATTCCAGAGAGCTGGTGCAGCACGAGAGAAGTCTTGGAGATGGAGTTGTGAGCTTCGGATTACGGGGGATGTTAGTCTTAGGTCGTTTGTAGAATGGAGGGCACGTGTAGGGCGATAGACGGAGATGAGAGAGGAGATGTAAGGCGGTGCAGAACTGTGGAAAGCTTTGTGGGTGAGAGAGATGAGTTTATACTGGACCCTGTAGCGAATGGGTAGCCAGTGTAATGACTGGCACAAGATGGAGGCATCGGTGAAGCGGCTGGCCAGAAATATGACCCTGGCTGCCGCATTCAAGATGGATTGGAGAGGAGAAAGTTTGGTAAGAGGGAGACCAATCAGAAGAGAGTTGCAGTAGTCCAGACGGGAATGAATAAGAGCGACAATAAGAGTCTTAGCAGTTTCAAAGGTGAGAAAAGGTCGGATTCTGGAGATGTTTTTAAGATGCAGGTGACAGGAGCGAGTGAGTGATCGGATATAGGGAGTAAAGGAAAGTTCGGTGTTGAATATGACCCCAAGACAGCGGCATGCTGCTTGAGAGTTATGGTTGAACCCTCCAGGGTAATTTCGATGTTGGGTAAAGTGAGGTTAGTAGAAGGGAGAAACACAAGTAGTTCCGTTTTGGAGAGGTTTAGTTTCAGATAGAGGGAGGACATGATGTTAGAAACAGTAGGCAGACAATCCTTGGTATTTTGAATTAGGGTAGGGGTGATGTCAAGGGAAGAAATGTATAATTGGGTGTCGTCAGCATAGAGGGTGAGGTATGAATCTCAAATGCATTATAATCTAGGAAGCAAACAATAATTGGATTATATTTTAAGCACCAGTGCATTGTGACCTGCATAAAAAGCATGCCAAACAATAATAATGTATGATATTGCCATATATACAGAGTGAATAATACACATGTGTAGTCGGGGTTCAGGAGCTGGGCCCCTTCCACGTGCAACAGATGTGTCTTTAACTGCAACTACTACAGCTTGCTCTAATTGCTGCTGTTTAACCATTTAGATCCCACTATCAACCTCTAACAGCAGCAGTTAAATGGAGCCGCCGCCAGTACCTGCACATGTATTGGGTATTGTGTTACCATGATGTATCTACGTATCTACCCCAGCACTCACATAGCTCCTTTGGCAAAAATAAATGTACTGTTCTCAGAGAATGGCAACACAAACTAGCTGTATTTAATTTTTTTTTACGAACTTCAGAATTTGTTTAAGAAAAATAATTTCATCCCACTTGGAATTTTTGACTAGGGTTGAGCGAAACGGATCGGTCATTTTCAGAAGTCGCCGACTTTTGGCAAAGTCGGGTTTCATGAAACCCGACTCCATCCCTGTGTGGGGTCGGCCATGCGGTACGCGACCTTCGCGCCAAAGTCGCGTTTCATATGACGCGTTCAGCGCCATTCCTCAGCCAATGAAGGAGGACGCAGAGTGTGGGCAGCGTGATTACATAGTTCTCGGTCCCCACCATCTTAGAGAAGGGCATTGCAGTGATTGGCTTGCTTTCTGCGGCGTCACAGGGGCTATAAAGGGGCGTTCCCGCCGACCGCCATCTTACTGCTGCTGATCTGAGCATAGGGAGAGGTTGCTGCCGCTTCGTCAGAAGCAGGGATAGTGTTAGGCAGGGTACATTAACCCCCAAACCGCTTGTGCTGTAGCGATTTCCACTGTCCAACACCACCTTTTCTTTGCAGGGACAGTGGAGTTTTTTTTTTTGGTGCATCAGCTCTGTAGCTTAGGCTGCCTTATAAGGCTCCCTGATAGCTGCATTGCTGTGTGTACGCCGCTGTGCAAACCAACTGTTTTTTTCAAAGCACAAATCATGTTGTTCCTTCCTTTCTGCACAGCTATCTTGTTTGTTTGTCCACACTTTTGTGTGCAGCAGTCCTTTTTATTGCTGCCTGCCATACTTCTCTGAGATTACTGTAGGCAGATTGTAATTGTAGTACAGTCCCTTTTTTTTTAATATATCTTCAAGCCACTTTCTGCCCCTGAAACTGTGTAGTGTGAAACAGTGGGCCTGTATTTTTCTGCACTGTCCCACACCTAAAAAGGGAGATTTATATTGCCAATCAGTGCATCTGTGCCAGTCCAGTCTGTTGTATCTGTCAGTCATTTTGTGCCACAGAAACAATACTGTGAAACAGTAAAAAGAAAAAGGGGAGATTAATATTGGCAAATCTGTGCATCTGCGTCAGTCCTGTTAGTGGCATATCTGTCAGCCACTGAAACACTACTGTAAAACTGTTGGCCAGATTGATTCACTAGTCTCCCATCCCCCCCCCAAAAAGAAGGGGAGATTAATATTGGCAAATCGGTGCATCTGCGTCAGTCCTGTTAGTGGCATATCTGTCAGCCACTGAAACTGTGTACTGTAATACAGTGGGCCTGATTTTCCCTGCATTCTCACACACCTATAAAGGGAATTTTGCGTCCACCTTGTAACTGGTTTTACAATACCAAATAACATTGGTAAGTTTGGTTACATATTTCCAAGAATGAGGAAGTCTGGTGGAAGAGGTCGTGGCCGTGGGCGGTCATTGCCAGCTGGTAATGATGGTAGTGGTGGTGGAGCATCAGGTGGTCGTGGGAAAAGCAATATAGCACCTAAGTCTCGAGTTGTTCAGCCACCGTCATCGTCTGGCAACACAAGGCCTCGAACGCTCCCTTTTCTGGGAGTAACAAAACCGCTTTTAAAGCCGGAGCAGCAGGAACAAGTTTTGGCTTTCCTTGCTGACTCTGCCTCTAGCTCTTTTGCCTCCTCTTCGGAAAGTGCAAAATGTAAAAGCAGCGCATCGTCAGTGGATGTTCCCGGTCAGGGACAAGTCGCTTCCTTGCATTCTTCACCCAGAACAACAGAGAAGGATGCGTCAGGCGACACAACGGGTTACTCCATGGAGCTCTTTACACATACCGTTCCTGGGTTAGAAAGGGAAATTGTTAACAGGCCATGCCCATTACAAGATGAATCGGACATGGAGTGCACAGATGCACAGCCACAGCCCGATTCTTATGCTGTTCCTTTGACTCAGATCACAACATTGCCCTCGCAGTGTACTGATCCAGAATCTGACCCAGATGAGACTATGGAGCCCCGTCACGAACGCTATAGCACCGGCTTACACGGTGACACAGAGGAAGGTGCACAGGACATAGAAGAGGAGGTCATAGATGACCCAGTTGTTGACCCAGATTGGCAGCCATTGGGGGAACAGGATGCATCCGGCAGTAGCTCTGAAGCGGAGGAGGAGCCGCAGCAGGTATCAACATCGCAACAGGTTCCATCTGGCAGGCCCGTATCTGGCCAAAAACGTGTGGCTAAACCAAAACCAGTTGTAGGACAGCGTGGCCATCCGGTTAAAGTAGCTTAGTGTGCAATGCCTGAAAAGGTATCCAATAGTAGTGCAGTCTGCCATTTTTTTTTAACCAACATCCAAATGATCAGTGCAAAGTAATCTGTAAGAAATGCTCAAGGACCTTCAGCAGAGGTCAGAATGTTAAAAGTTTAAATACAAGTTGCATGCCTAGACAATTAAACACCATGCACTTGCAAGCCTGGACTAACTACCAAACGTCCCTTAACATTGTTGCACCCTCTCACAATGAAGCTAGTCAGCAACACTACATCCCTTCCCTCACTGTAAGCCCAACGTTTACCACACCACCTGCAGCAAATGTGGAGGTTTCGTCGCAAGGCCAAAGCGGTCAGGGAATCACCAGGTTCGTGGTAGGAAACACTGTATGTAGGCCAACAGCAAGAATACCATCACCAACCCTCTCTCAGTCTGCCATGTCCACCGGCACCCCCGCTAGTACCACCATATGCAGCTCTCCAGTCCAGCTCACCCTACAAAAGACTCTCGTTAGGAAAAGGAAGTACTCATCCTGTCATCCGCGTACACATGGTTTGAACGCCCACATTGCTAGACTAATCTCGTTAGAGATGATGCCCTACCGGTTAGTTGAAAGCGAAGCTTTCAAAGCCCTGATGGACTATGCTGTACCATGCTATGAGCTACCCAGTCGACACTTCTGTTCGAGAAAAGCCATCCCAGCCCTCCACCAGCACATAAAAGACCGCATTGTCCATGCACTCAGGCAATCTGTGAGTAGAAAGGTGCACCTGACAACAGATGCATGGACCAGTAGGCATGTCCAGGGGCATTACGTGTCCATCACTGCACACTGGGTTAATGTGGTGGATGCCGGGTCCACAGGGGACAGCAATATTGGGACAGTTCTGCCTAGCCTACAGTCTAGGAAACAGTTGGCTGTAGGCGTTTGCCCCCCCTCCTCCTTCTCCTCGTCCTCCAGCAGAAGCGACAGCTCGTCCACAGACCGCAGTCGCACGACCACTCCATCCGCAGCTGCCACTGTTGCACACGAGGTGTCCCATTATGGAACAGCTAGTGGCAAGCATCAGCAGGCTGTATTGGCAATGAAGTGTTTGGGCGACAACAGACACACCGCAGAAGTTCTGTCCGAGTTCTTGCAGCAAGAAACTCAGTCATGGCTGGGCAGTGTACATCTTGAGGCAGGCAAAGTAGTGAGTGATAACGGAAGAAATTTTATGGCTGCCATAGCCCTTTCACAACTGAAACACATTCCTTGCCTGGCTCACACCTTAAACCTGGTGGTGCAGTGCTTCCTGAAAAGTTATCCGGGGTTACCCGACCTGCTCCTGAAGGTGCGCAGACTTTGCTCGCACATCCGCCATTTGCCCGTACACTCCAGCCGTATGCAGAACTATCAGCGGTCTTTGAACCTTCCACAGCATCGCCTAATCATCGACGTTGCAACAAGGTGGAACTCCACACTGCACATGCTTCAGAGACTGTGCAAACAGAGGCGTGCTGTTATGTATTTGTGGGAGGATACACATACACGGGCAGGCAGTTGGATGGCAGACATGGAATTGTCAGGTGTGCAGTGGTCGAAGCTACAAGACCTCTGTCAAGTCCTTCAGTGTTTTGAGGAATGCGCATGGCTGGTTAGTGCAGACAATGCCATAATTAGCATGAGCATCCCCCTAATGTATCTGCTGATGCAAAGTTTGACACACACAAAGGAGCAGGCGTCTGCAGCCGAGGACGAGGGAAGCCATGATGACAGTCAGCCATTGGTCAGGGAAGTCTACTGGACGAGATGGCGGGCGAAGAGGAGGAGGACGAGGAGGATGATGGGGATGAGTATTTTTTGGATGAGGAAGCTTCTCAGGGGGCAAAAGAAACTGGTGGCGTTGCAAGGCCAGGTTCTGGGTTTTTGAGGGAGGCAAGTGACGTTGATTTGCCCGAAAGTGCTCCTCAACCCAGCACAAGCAGTGAATTGACAACTGGAACATTGGCCCACATGGCGGATTATGCCTTGCGTATCCTAAAAAGGGACCCCCGCATTATAAAAATGATGACCGATGATGATTACTGGTTGGCCTGCCTCCTGGATCCACGCTATAAGGGGAAACTGCAAAACATCATGCCACATGAGAACCTTGAACAAATATTGGCAACCAAACAAGCAACTCTTGTTGACCGTTTGATTCAGGCATTCCCAGCACACAGCGCCGGTGATGGTTCTCACACGAGCTGCAGGGGGCAACAGGGCAGAGGTGTTAGGGGTGCACAAATCAGTAGTGGCGTTGGACAGAGGGGTTTTATGACCAGGTTGTGGAGTGATTTTGCAATGACCGCAGACAGGACAGGTACTGCAGCATCAATTCAAAGTGACAGGAGACAACATTTGTCCAGTATGGTTACTAACTATTTTTCCTCCCCTATCGATGTTCTCCCTCACCCGTCATTCCCATTTGATTACTGGGCATCCAAAATAGATACCTGGCCTGAATTGTCCGAATATGCATTGCAGGAGCTCGCTTGCCCAGCAGCTAGTGTGCTATCAGAAAGAGTATTCAGTGCTGCTGGTTCAATACTGACCGAAAAAAGGACTCATCTGGCTACCCAAAATGTCGATGATCTAACCTTCATTAAAATGAACCACTCATGGATTTCTAATTATTTTGCCCCACCTTTCCCGGCTGACACCTAGCTTTCCTTTAAAAAGCCCACCCCTGTACCTAAGTATGCCACCTTTTTTTTTTGGTTTTGTTTTTTTGCGAGACATTAACATCTATGTATTCTTTTGGAGTACTAACTGTGTCAGACACTCCTTCCAATTGTCCTCCGCTGACCACACCAATGCTGCCTGTGTACCCCTGCAAGATAACAAACTGCATTGAGCCACCTTTTTTATGCTAGGCCTACTAAGTCTGTTTGCAGTCCCTCCTTCCAATAGTCCTCCGCTGACGACACCAATGCTGCCTGTGTACCCCTGGAACCTACTTAAGAGTGCATAGAGCCACCTTTTTTTATGTTAGGCCTACTAAGTCTGTCTGCGGTCCCTCCTTCCAATAGTCCTCCGCTGACCACACCAATGCTGACCGTGTACACATGTAACCTTTTTTAAACCTGCATGGAGCCAACTTTGTGGTGTAAGGCCTACTAGCAGTGTCTGGCTGCGCCACTCAATACAGCTGTCCTCTTAAAAAAAAAGGACCTGCAATTATCAGGGTTTCAGCCTATCGGAATTTTAAAACTGCAGTGGGGCTATTAGTTTGGTTGGGGCCTACTAACAGTGTCTACCGCTCCAAGGTGTTCTCCTGGTTGCCTTTCCTGAGCTTCTATCTTCAGGCTCTTGTTAAATAGTTGTTAAATGGAACAACTGCAGTGGGGCTACTAGTTTGGTTGGGGCCTACTAACGGTGTATGCCGCTCCTTTCTGTTCTCCTGGTTTCCTGTCCTGAACTTCCATTTTCAGGCTCTCGTTAAGTACTGTAGTTGTTAATATTACACTGCATTTGGCCTACTAGTTGGGTTGGGGCCTACTAACGGTGTCTGCCGCTCCTTGCTGTTCTCCTCCACTGAACAAAGCAGTGCCGCCTGTTTACTACTGTTACCAATTTTGAACTGCATTTAGACTACTTACTGATTTGGGCCTACTCACTGTGTCAGCCTCTCATTACAATTGTCCTCCACTGAACTAAGCAATGCCGCCTGTTTAGTCCTGTTAAACATTTTGAACTGCTTTTAGCCTACTTTTGTATTTGGGACTATATCTGTGTTTCCTCCTCATCCTGCCCATTGCCCAGCCATTGCTAGATGACTCTGCTGGTACATTGACCCAGACCGCTACATTCCCCTTGCACGCTACACAGCCAGATTCTGACCCTGCTGAAAGTGAGGTTCCCCTTCCCGCATACTATACCACCTTACACGGGGACAAAAAGGAAGGTGCAGATGAAAGTGCAGGTTCCTTCATCAGGTGGGGGGGATACCCATTGGCGACGTCACTGGCACAGGGCCCCTCATAGTACGCAAAAGTGTCGCTGCCGGTGGGAGGCGCCACCGCCATGCAAACACACCGCCGTACTTTGAGGGGCCCTGTGCCAGTGCCAATGCGAACGAGTGGGCCCCCCCTGCTTGCTCAGGATCACAGCACTTGCAAAGTTGAAATACTTACCTCTCCCTGCTCCACTGCCGTGACGTGGTCCACGTTTCCTGGGCCCACTAAATACTTGAACCACCATACTCCCCACAACTTTAGCCAAATGACCCCCAATTTCCAATGCCTATTATTATAAGGTAAATTAAGATTGACAAGCTTCAGTACCAAGAATGGATGTTTTTGCCATTAAAATGGGCACTGTAGGTGTTTTCCTGGCCTCCACTCACTGGCGACTATGCTTCCCCATTGACTTGCATTGGGTTTCGTGTTTCGGTCGATCCCCGACCCCGACTTTTTGCGATAATCGGCCGATTTCACTCGATTCGACTTTTGAGACAGTCGGGTTTCGCAAAACCCTTTTTTTGACCATTTTTCAGTACATTGTATGGTAAAATGAATGGTGTAATTCAAAATTAAAATAGCCCCATCATCCCTATCCTGGTATGCATGGCCACCACATCTCTATCCTGGTATACATAGCCCCCTCATCCTTATCCTGGTATACATAGCCCCCTCATCCCTATCCTGGTGTGCATGGCTCCCTCATCCCCACCCTGGTATGCTTCTCCCCCTCCATCAACCTCCAGGTGTGCATGGTCCCCTGATTCCTATTCTGGTATGCATGGCCTCCTCATGCCTATCCTGGTATGCATGCCCCCTCATCCCTATCCTGGTATGCATGGACCCCTCATTCGCATCCTGGTAGGCATGGCCCCATCATCCCCATCCTGGTATGCATGGCCCTCTCATGCCCAAACTGGTATGCATGACCCCCTCATCTCCATCCTGGTATGCATGGCTCCCTCAGCCCCATCCTGGTATGCATGGCCCTCTCATCCGCATCCTGGTATGCATGGCCCTCTCATGCCCATCATATTATGCATGCCCCCTCATCACTATCCTGGTATGCATGCTCCCCTTATCCCTATTCTGGTATGCATGGCCCCCTCATTCCCATCATGGTATGCATGGCCCCCATCAGAAAAACATAAACCATTCTACTTACCTTCTCTGTGCTACATCGCAGCATTCTGTTCTGGTGCCAGCAGCTGATTTTAGCTTGTAAGCAGCGAATGACAATAATGTGCTGCTTACAAGCCGAGGACAGCTGCCGGAATACTCACTGATCTCCACACCCGGGACTATAGGAGTGTAGAGCAGTGAATATTCATTTCACTTTAACAGCAGGCAAAGTAACCGCAGCCGCAGGCAAAGTAGCTGCAGCCGCAGGCTTCCTGCGGCTGGGAGATTACATGTGCCTGCTACTAAAGGGAATAAATATTCACTGCTCTCCACTCCCATGAGCATGGGGAGCAGTGAATATGCATTCTCTTTAATAGCGGGCACACGTGATTGTCAGGCAGCTGCAGGATGCCGGCGGCTGTGGCTACTGTACCTGCTATTAAAGAGAAATGAATATTCACTGGTCTCCATGCCCATGGGAGTGGAGAGTAGTGAATGTTCATTCCCTTTAGTAGTGGGCACATGTGATCTCCCAGCCGCTGGAAGCGGCGGCTATTGTTCTCGCTATTAGAGTGAAATGAATATTCACTGCTTCCCACGCCCAGAGTCCGTCCTACCTCTCGTCACCAGCTTCAGTGCATAGAGGTGGGCGTGACTATGGTCATGGGGAGCAGTAAATATTCATTTCTCTATCAGATGGCACAGGTGTTAGCTGCAGCAGCTGGCTTCTGCCTCCGGTGACTCACTGCCCCACCGCTGCCGCTCACCCACCTCCCCATCCACAGACACACACCAGGGGCAACCAGACTATAAGGTGCACCGCCCATTTTCCTACAAATTTTGGGAGGAAAAAAGTGCCACTTATAGTCCTAAAAACACGGTATGCCCCAAAATCATATCAATTAAAACATAGACTCCGAGCGCAAAAAACAAGCCCTCGCGCAGCTCCAAAGTTGAAAAGTGGTGACATGCATAAAGTATTTTTACAAAATTTCTGCATTTTTTTCACCATTTAAATTAAAAAAATCTATGCATACTTGGTATTGCTGTAATCATACAAACTTGGAAAATCATATTGTCAGGTCATTTGGTCATTTTTACAATAACATGAATGCTGTAAATAAAAAAAATAAAAAAACAATTGAATTTTTTTTCTTGCTTCATATACATCATATGATAAAATAGATAGTCAAAACTAATTGTATCTGTGCATAGAGAAAGTGTATCTGTGTAATCGTAATGTATAGAGATAGTGTAATCTGAGTATAGAGAAAGTAAGGCACTTTATACCGAGTTATTTATCTCTTGTTCAAAATATTTTCATATCTACATCTGTCTCTTCAGTGTACAATAATTTTGCAGATTAATCACATCCTGGGTCCTGCCCTGCTCCACTAATACCCTATACAATTCTCCCCTTCTTACCTATAAATGCACTCTTCCCAGTACTGGTAAAGGCAAAGATTAAGATGAGTGATAACTTCATGGTCGAGGAAAGGCAACTAAGCAAGGGTGGGAAAGATTCCTTCTTAAAATGAGAAATGAAGAATAATTCAATGCCTTTTGGGAAATATTCCACGTCATAGTGTAACAGGTATCATCTAACAACCTTATTGTACAGGGGATAAAATGCCGAGGAAAAAGCTTTCACAAATAATAATAGAGTAAGCCTCCACCCATTATTATAGAATATTTGGTTTATAGGTAAAATACATAAAAGACAGGATAACTGTGTCCTTTATTGCAAAGCAAATGCATATCTAGTACTCCTATGATTAGTAGAACCACAAGGTTTCAAGAAATGTCTGTGTCATATTTTTATCTTTCAGTTTCTTGGATTTGGTTGTGACAATTTTTTGGTGTCTAGATATTTTGTACTATTAAAATAATAGTTTTAACAATCTTCCAACATAAAGAAAATCAAGCTCTGATGAAAGAATTTCTTTTACCCCTTTCTGATATTGCACATAATAATCCATCGCTGTGCCCTGGGCCTTTTTGGCTAGGGACGGATTAATGCATCATTTTTTTTAATGGGTAGATGGAGTCGTTATACTGGGAGGTGTTGCCGCTCTCCCGCAACTACAATCTCTGTGATTGGCTGTTCAATTCAAAATTAAAATTAACTTTTAGGATGGAGCCCTTAAACACTTATTTTTTGAGATCCAGGGATTGGTGACTGAAGGATGGGAAACAGTGACAAAAACGGAAACATTGAGACACAGGGAACTATGGCACAGACATAAAAATGTATGAGACTAAAGCCTTGAGATGCTGGGCAGGGAGACAGTGACTGGGGAACAGCCAAACACATGAAAGTGTAGTAAGGTGTGGGGCGAAGCACTCATCTTCTTCTTTCATACCTTCATGCTACATGAAAAAGTGGGTCCTGGCTGGGTGTTGATGTTGGTGCTTTGAAGGCCTTGAGCCCATTTACACCAATGGTATTTGGTATTTTCCCATAGAGTATCCTTTTGCTGTAGTTGGCATTCACCAAGCTCGGGGCTTATGAAGACATATTGTCCTATCCAAGGACCCCTTTAAGGTGGAAGACCACTCTGCCTCTTCAGTCACTTCAAGGCCAGGCTACTCCCTTGTCACTTAGTCTCTTTTGCTGTAGTTCACCCTCAGCTGCAGCACTGCTCACTGGCACTTCCTACTACTACTTGAACTCATGCCTATCTGCTATCTACAGAAAAAGGTCTCTTTCCCTAACACTAAGGCCATGTTCACACTTTGCGGTTTTTACCGCGGAACCGCGGCGATTTTGCCGCTGCGGGTCCGCTGCAGTTTCCATTGCGTTTACAGTAACATGTAAACCCTATGGAAACGGCAAACCGCTGTGCACATGCTGCAGGAAAAACCGTGCGGGAACGCAGCGATTTACAATCCGCAGCATGTCACTTCTTTGTGCAGAATCGCGGCGATTCTGCACCCATAGGAATGCATTGATCCGCTTACTTCCCGCATTGGGCTGTGCCCACCATGCGGGAAGTAATGCGGATAATGTGCAGATGGTACCCGGGGTGGAGGAGAGGAGACTCTCCTCCAGGCTCTGGGAACCATATTTGTGTTAAAAAAAAGAATTAAAATAAAAAATAATGATATACTCACTTCTCAGCGCTGCACGCGGCCGTCCGGTCTCAGGGTTGCTATGCGAGCAGGGCCTGCGGTGACGTCGCGGTCACATGACCGTGACGTCACGAAGGTCCTTCTCACATAGCATCTTTGGAACCGGACCGCCGCGTGCAGCGCCGAGGAGATCGGGACGTCAGAGGGTGAGTATATCATTATTTTATTATTTTTAACATTACTATTGATGCTGCATATGCAGCATCAATAGTAAAACCAGTGCAGGATTAAACCCGCAGCGGAACCCGCAACACAAACCGCAATAAATCTGCAGGGATAACCGCAGCGGGTTTGCCGTGCAGATTTATCAAATCCGCTGCAGGAAAACCCGCGAGAGCATTAACTCTATCCTTACCCTAATTTCACTATCTAACCACAGTCAGCTATCTATACTATCAATCTTGTGTCCTAAATCCTAATCTTGATCAGCAGCTTGTTTAAGTATGTAACACATCTCAATTAAAATGTTAGTTACACTCAAAGCACCACTCAAGAGGGTTTTTTATTGCACCACTGGAGTGGTGCTTTAAATATATTCCCCCTGCTACCATCTCATACTCACCCGCCGTCACCTTTGTGACGCCCCAGGGTCCTGGTCATCACTGTGGCATTGCTTTCCTCACGGAGAGAGTGATATCATGCTTGGAAGAGATGAAAGATATCTTTCACCAGGTAATCACATACACACAACACGTTCATACTCCAGGAGAGAAGGGGGAGCTCTGAACCCGGATTAAGGGGAACTTCCCAAATATATTCTGGCTGGAGTGGAAGTTAGTAGGCAGTCTGTCAGGGGACAGAGGAAAGTGCAGTCAGATAGTGAGTGTCAGAAAGACTGAAGGGGCCATGTAGCCGGAGTCGCTACAGCTCCTGGAGAAGGGAAACAGAGAAGGAAAGGACAACTTGTGGAAAGTGTGCAGGAGAGAAAAGGCACAGGAGAGTGACACCAGGGGAGCAGAGCAGTGATTTGGCTACCTCCCTGGCTAGCGCAGATTCTGGTAGCCGGAAACCGAGGCCATGTCGGACTCTAAAGGTACTGTCACACTAGACGATATCGCTAGCGATCCGTGACGTTGCAACGTCCTCGCTAGCAATATCGTCCAGTGTGACAGGCAGCAGCGATCAGGCCCCTGCTGGGAGATCGCTGGTCGGGGAAGAAAGTCCAGAACTTTATTTCGTCGCTGGACTCCCCGTAGACATCGCTGAATCGGCGTGTGTGACACCGATTCAGCGATGTCTTCACTGGTAACCAGGATAAACATCGGGTAACTAAGCGCAGGGCCGCGCTTAGTAACCCGCTGTTTACCCTGGTTACCAGCGTAAAAAAACAAACAGTACATACTTACATTCAGCTGTCTGTCCCTTGCCGTCTGGTTCCTGCACTGACTGCTGGCCGTAAAGTGAAAGCAGAGCACAGCCACAGCGGTGAGTCACCGCTGTGTGACTCACCGCTGTGCTGTGCTTTCACTTTCACTTTACGGCCAGCAGTCAGTGCAGGAACCAGACGGCAAGGGAGAGACAGCTGAATGTAAGTATGTACTGTTTGTTTTTTTACGCTGGTAACCAGGGTAAACATCGGGTTACTAAGCGCGGCCCTGCGCTTAGTTACCCGATGTTTACCCTGGTTACCGGGGACCTCGGGATCGTTGGTCGCTGGAGAGCTGTCTGTGTGACAGCTCTCCAGCGACCAAACAGCGACGCTGCAGCGATCCGGATCGTTGTCGGTATCGCTGCAGCGTCGCTAAGTGTGACGGTACCTTAAGAGACATAGCTGAAACTGGCAGGACAGCTGGACTTTAAGTTACTTATCGACCTTTACACCCAGGAGGCACAGTGACACATAGGGTCCGGGTCGTGATATAGACCCTGTAAAAAGGCTTGAGTCACCTGTCATACGGATTTGAGTCCTAACCTATATGGAGGACAGAGAGGAACTGTGAGGACCTTATCAGAAGCCATAGGAAGTAATAGACTACAACACCACCATGCTTTGAGGAAGGCTTTCATCTCCACCTGGTGAAGGGGACTCTGGATTCACTTCCAAGCCAGCCGGACCCTACCTGTACCTGTTATCTGGTGCCTTGGTCTGCGGTTGCCTGAAGCCCACAGTAAACCAGGTAAAGAGACTGCAAACCTGTGTCCTCCGTTTCTTACCGCACCATGCACCATCTTCATCTACACATCGGGAGCCCTGGGGACCTACTTCACCTGTGGGAAGTTATACCATCTAGCTGCCATAACATCACCCCAGAGGACCCCTTTAAGCAGCGTCGGTCCCCACTGACCGAATACCACAGGTGGCATCACGAACATAAACTTTAATCAATATCCCTTTTACATGGCGTGTACTACGGAGGACAGAGAATGAACTTCAATACAATATTTCGGCCAGCATGCAGCCAGCGGGTAAGGAAAGGGTGAATCAAACACCCCAAAACTCCACCCATATGACCCAAAACCGGTCCCGCCAAATTCAGGTGACAGGTTCCCTTTAAGCCAACTGAAATAGGGTGGAAGCACAGGTTAAGCTGCAAAATAACAATGTAAACACAAAGACATCAAAGTAACATAATACTTGTTTACCAGTGAAAGATAGATTAATGACATGTGTTCATTGTCATAAATTTAAGCTCAGGTGACAGGAAGATAAAAAAATAATGTTTGGTCTGTTGTTCAGAAAGGACATAGACTTTTCAGATCTATGATACTCTAGTCCTTATCTATTAATCCTGTTCTTCGTAGTTCTTGGAAAAAGTCCTTAAAGAGACATTCAAAGGAATTCTCCCTCATACAGTGAACAACACAAACCTATGTACAAGTTTATTTTTTTCACATTAATAGACACTCCACACCCCTTCTTGACTGGAAAAAGGCAGAAAAGTATAAATTTTTCAAAAATGTATTAAAAAAGAAAAACTGAAATATCACATGGTCATTAGTGATGAGCGAGTATACTCGTTACTCGAGATTTCCTAAGCATGCTCAGGTAGTCACCGAGTATTTTGGCGTGCTCGGAGAGTGAGTTTTTGTCAACGCAGCTGCATGATTTGTGACTGCTAGGCAGCTTGAATACATGTGGGGGTTCCCAAACCAACAGGCAATCCCCACATGCATTCAAGCTGTCTAGCAGTCGCAAATCATGTAGCTGCGTCAACAAAAACTAAATCTCCGAGCACGCCAAAATACTCGGGGGACCACCCGAGCATGCTCGGGACATCTCAAGTAATGAGTATACTCGCTCATTACTAATGGTCATAAGTATTCAGACCCTTTGCTCAGACACTCATATTTAAGTCACATGCTGTCCATTTCCTTGTGATCCTCCTTGAGATGGTTCTACTCCTTCATTGGAGTCCAGCTGTGTTTAATTAAACTGATAGGACTTTATTTGGACACCTGTCTATATGACATCACAGCTCACAGTGCATGTCAGACCAAATGGAATCATGAGGTCAAAGGAACTGGCCAAAGAGCTCAGAGTCAGAATTGTGGCAAGGCACAGATCTGGCCAAGGTTACAAAAGAATTTCTGCAGTACTCAAGGTTCCTACGAGCACAGTGGCCAACATATTCCTTAAATGGAAGAAGTTTGGGACCACCAGAAGTCTTCCTAGACCTGGCCGTCCATCCAAACTGAGCAATCGTGAAAGAAGAGCCTTGGTGAGAGAGGTAAAGAAGAACCCTAAGATCACTGCGGCTGAGCTCCATGCATTAGATGCATTAGGGAGATGGGAGAAAGTTCCACAAAGTCAACTATCAGTGCAGCGCTCCACCAGTCAGGCCTTTAAGATAGAGTGGTCCGACGGAAGCCTCTCCTCAATGCAAGACATTATTATTATTATACATTTTTATAGCACCATTTATTCCATGGCGCTTTACATGTGAACGGGGCAAATTTAGACAAGTACAATAAACATGGGTAAAACAAGGCACACACAAGTACAGGAGGAGAGAGGACCCTGCCCGCAAGGGCTCACAGTCTACATCTGAAACATATGAGACATATGAAAACCCGCATAGAGTTTGCTAAAAAACACACGAAGGACTCCCTGACTGTGAAAAATAAGATTCTCTGGTCTGATGAGATGAAGATAGACCTTTTTGGTGATAATTCTAAGTGGTATGTGTGGAGAAAACCAGGCACTCCTCATCACCTGCCCAATACAATCCCAACAGTGAAACACGGTGGTGTCAGCATCAGGCTATGCAGGTGTTTTTCAGCTGCACGGACAGGACGGCTGGTTGTCATTGAAGGAAACATGAATGCGGCTAAGTACAGAGATATCCTAGATAAAAACCTCTTCCAGAAGGTTCACCTTCCAACAATACAATGACCCTAAGCACACCGCTAATATAAGGAGTGGCTTCAGAACAACTCTGTGACCATTCTTGACAGGCCCAGCCAGAGCCCTAACCTAAACCCAATTGAGCCTCTCTGGAGAAACCTGAAAATGGCTGCCCACCAACGCTGACCATCCAGCCTGATGGAAGTGGAGAGGATCTGCAAGTAAGAATGGCAGAGGATCCCAAAATCCAGGTGTGAAAAAATTGTTGTATCATTACCAAGAAGACTCATGTCTGTACTAGCTCAAAAGGGTGCTTCTACTCAATGCTGAGCAAAGGGTCTGAATACTTATGACCTTGTGATATTTCAGTTTTTCTTTTTTAATGAATTTGCTAACATTTCTACATTTCTGTTTTTTTTCAGTCAAGATGGGTGGAGAGTGTACATTAATGAGAAAATAATGAACTTGATTGAATTTACCAAATGGCTGCAATGAAATAAAGAGTGAAAAATTTAAAGGGGTCTGAATACTTTCCGTACCCACTGTATGTTACAACAGGACATTTGTTCAGGGGGTGGATGGGGCGATGCCTCTTAAAGAGGAGTCAAGGTTATAAAATGAAGTTTTTTTGTTAAAATGGAGAGGTAGTGGAAGTGATGCCTTAGGAGTTTGGTGATCTGGAGTCAGTCTAGTGATTTTGTGAAGTGTGCCCATGTAGAGAATTATATCTCCAGGTCTTAAATTGAGACCGATTGTCAAAAATTTGAGCATTCTTATCATTTTGAATTCACAGATTTTTCTCTCTTTGTTATCCATAAAATGACTTTTGAATATGAAGATATTTTTAATACTGTCATACTGTGTCCAGGTCCAGAGAAATGTTTCACCACAGGTGCGTCTAGCTCAATCTTTAGGGTATGTGCACACGTTCAGGTTTTCCGCGTTTTTTTCACGTTTTTTGAGATAAAAACGCATTAGAAACTGCAGACATATGTGGAGCGCCCCCAGACACTGGGCCACGAGTTCTCGGTACCAAGCCTCTCTGGTTCGGTTCTGAGGCTGTCACGGTGGCTAGACCCGGTCCGCGACCCTGCTAAAGGGCATCCAATAAAGGTGGTACAGTCTATCAGGTATTCGTGACGCCACCTGTGGTGTTCGGTCAGGGTGACCGACGCTGCTGTGGGGTCCGCTGGGGTGATGGAATGGCAGCTGGATGATATTCCTTCCCACAGGTGAAGTATGTCCCCAGAGCTTCCCAGTAAGGTGGATGGTGATGGTGTGAGGTGCAGGCAATAACGAGGACACAAGGTTGCAGCTTCTTTACCTCTTTACTGAAGACTTCAGGATCCTCAATCCAGAGCACGCTTAACAGGGCTTTCTGAGACCGGCCGGTCCGATGGGCACTTCCAGAGTTCCCTTTGCAGGTGGAAATCAGTGCCTACCACTAGCGCCTGTGTGTTGTAGTGCTACCCTGCTAAGCATTCGGAATAGTCCTCACAACTGCTGTTCTTGTTCGTTCGTTCTAATTCTCTCTCGCTTGTTCCAGATGTTACTAGTTTCTCGTCCGCAAGGTATGTTATGGCTAGGACGCACCCGTATGACGGGAAGGCTCGGAGCTCTTCTGGGACCCTAGAGACGCCCCTCTCCACGCGTTGCCCCCTATGTCTTCATAGGAAATTTAAGGTAGACAGCCAACCTATAATTAACTGCCCTGTGGAGTTCGAAGTAAGGCCTAGAGTCAGTTACTCCCACGGTGTTCCGGCCACCAGCTACGCGCCTCAGTAGGATGTTGCCTCGGTCTCACGGCACGACTCCTACTGGTTATCCTTTGTGCTTGATGTCGTTTCTCACTGTTCCACAATATCCTTCCCTTCGTGTCACTTTCTTAGGATACCGCCGCGGGGTGTGCAGGCGCGGTTCCGTAACGTTCTGCTCTGTTCGCTAGGCACCTGCCAGGTTCCCACGCCCGCCACGGGATGTTGCCTGAATCCAACCCAGTCAGCTTCTCCCTAACTTCCTATCCAACCCCTAGTTTTACCAGTGTGGGGAGTGGCCCAATAAATAAAGCCTTTTTCTCCCCCTAGTGGCCGGAGTGTGAAGTGTAATGTGTGCTGGTGATACCTGGTCAGTAGAATTCCTTCAGTGCCATCAGACGTACCATCACTCCCCTTAGCGGCAGAGTGTCATACTGCAACGACCAGATCTCTGGGGCGCTGCATATGCATCCTATCATTTAGAATGCATTCTGCAATTTTTGTGCACATGATGCTTTTTTCCGCAAAAAAAAGCATTTCGGTAAAAAAGCAGCATGTTCATTAATTTTGCGTTTTTTTTCACGTTTTTCTCGCTATTCTATGCATTGGGAAAAAACGTGTCAAAAAGGCGCAAAAAACGCGTCAAAAACGCATGCGGATTTCTGGCAGAAATGTCCGGTTTTTGTCAGGAAACTTCTGCTACAAAATCCTGACGTGTACACATACCCTTATTGTATGCCTCATTAGTAGTTTTTTGTTTAGTTTCCCCAAATAGGTTCCTCAAGGACACCTTGAACACTGTATTATATTCACCACATTACAAGATGTATGTACATGAAAAGAAACCCATGATTTTATAAGGCTGGGTGCACACGGTCAGTAATTGAGAGCGCTTTAGACGCAGCACATGTCCGCTGCATCAAAAGCACTGCCGGCTTTTGAACGCAGGTGATTCCGCATGTGTTCATTGAACCATGCGGAATCACCGTGTCCTATACATTGTACTGGTGACATTTATCTTGTGGAGGCTCATGTCTCTGGAAGATAAATAGACGTAATGTGGATCTGTCTCTGTGGGTGATCCGCAGGCATCGTTGCACGGATTTCTTGAAATCCCATCCACTATGCGGTATCATCTGGATGCTGTGCGTTGGATGCTTCAGATGTATGCAGCATCCAACTCACAGCATTTACTGACTGTGGGAACATGCCCTAATGCTTATTTGTGTTGGGTATGCAGATTGTATTTGAAGATAAAATGTGGCTACAAGACCTACATTTTTCCTGTTACAGAGGAATTTTCTCTATTGGTGATGAGTGGACACTTCTGACAAGGAGATTCCTTAAAGGGGATTCCCCACGAACAAAAGTTAATTTTAGTCAATACATCTTGGAATAATAATTTCCACAATTGGATGTGTTTAAATAAAATATTCCTGTGCTGAGATAATCTTATAAATGTGCCCCTGCTGTGTACTGTGTAATGGCCGTGTCTTACCTTGCAGAAACATAGTGCGATCATACCACAGCATCTGGGCAGGAGAAGAAACAAGAGAGAATATACAGACATTACAGCATGGGATCACAGCTGATTCTTTGTTTGAAGTACAACATTGTTTAAAAACAGGCAGTGAAATGTTTTACCTCACAGAAAGAATCAGCTGTGATCCCATGCTGTCCTGTCTGTATATTCTTTTGCCTCCTGCCCAGGAGCTGTGGTATGATCAGGCCACGTCCTTGTACATCTCCTTCTCATAAAACAGTGAGTTTATCAAAACTTTACACACCAGTCCCAGGTCTGGGTTCTCTTCCCTACACCAACGTCCACTTGTGCTCCATATTGGGCTTTGCAAGACCTCTCAAGACATACACCTGTGTCTTGGCATTAAGATTTCCTTTTAAGACATTTAGTTTGTGCACAGTTCCTGGCACAAGTCTGCAGGGAGTTAACTAGCTGCCTGTGATTTCCAGTCCCTGAATTCCCTGTTTATGGCTTTCAGTACCATTGCTATGTAAATGTGCCCGGGGCGGTAGCCATGGGAGAGGGACTCTGTTTCTGCGCCCCGGAACACTACAAATAAATGGGGGTCAACTCTGGCATATGTGTGTGATGCTGTTGTTACCATGAACACATCTCCACTCCTCTCATTCCCCAGCGCATTGCGTGGCCGTGATTCCCTGTGACCCCAGGAACGGAGAACCACAAGGGTCCATAAAATCAAACTCGTCTTACTAACAGTAGTAATAACACACAGCACGAAACAAGAATTGTTGACATTGTTCTTCACGCAACGTAACAGTGACATGTCTCCAGCCTTTATTTCCAGTAGCACAGTTGGGGAGACTTTTCACAAAGTTAGGATTAGGAATTTCCAATTTTCTCAGTTTAAAATGACACTTTGGCTGCACCTTCCTGCATCTTCTATCTTCAGCTCACTTTTCAGGAACCACTTAAATGAAGCGCCTGTGACTACCTCCTTTACTGTATGTGCCCCCAGCCAGGGCCGGCTCCAGGTTTTTGAGGGCCCCGGGCGAAAGAGTCTCAGTGGGCCCCCTCTTAAACACATACCACGATTCATGATGCACAGATACAGCAGAGAAATATACCACAGCCAAATAGCATATAGCACAGGCCACGTAGCATATAGCACAGGCCACGTAGCTTATAGCACAGGCCACGTAGCATATAGCACAGGCCACGTAGCATATAGCACAGACCATGTAGCATATAGCACAGGCCACGTAGCATATAGCACAGGCCACATAGCATATAGCACAGCCACGTAGCATATAGCACAGCCACGTAGTATATAGCACAGCCACGTAGTATATAGCACAGCCCACGTAGTATATAACACAGGCAGCCCACGTAGTATATAACACAGGCAGCCCACATAGTATATTACACAGGCAGCCCACGTGGCACGTAGTATATAACACACGCAGCCTTCGTAGTATATAATATAGCACATCCAGTCATGTAGTATACAGTCTACAAGTCCTGTCCCAGCATCATCAGATGCCATACTGTAGAGGTCTGTCTGTGTAGTGTAGGACTCTGACTACAAGTCCCAGGCAGGCTGCATCCATTCCCCCCTTAATGCTTGGGACCAGGAACTTGAAAGGAAGACAGTCAGTCACACTGCTTCACTTTAACGTCACGTGACGTCACTCAGTCACCAGTCAATCACGAGTCGACTCTCACTCACCCACCACCACGCCATCGCCGTTGCCCCCGACCGTTGTGGACACAGGATCTCCACATGCATGCACTCACTGACGAATGCTGCTGCTCCTCTTTCTGCTCCTCGCTGCGCTGGAACTACTGGACGGTGGACGCCGCCGGTCCCGGACCCGGACCGTGTCGCGACGATCTGCTGTGTGTGTCAGCGCTGCGCTGCTCTTCTTAGGATGATGAGCTCCTCACTCTCACCCGGAAGTGACGACCGCCGGCCCGGAAGTGACTCTTCTATCCCCATGGAGGTGATTGGTGAGTATTCCTGTCCCAGTCAGGGAGTCCCGCCTCCTGCTGCTGAGAATCATATATCCGCATTCCGGCTCCACTGCTCCAGCTCCGACTCCTGGCTGGAGTCACACAGACAGTGCAGCACACAGCACACTAGCACAGGGAGGGAGGGAGGGTCGGAGACTCAGGAATGATGATGTAGTCAGGCTTCGGGGGCCCCCCAGGAGCGCATGATGCGCTGTGCATCAGTGTCAGCATAATAAGTGTCTACTGTGTCTTACCGTTATGGGCCCCCCAGTCTCGCCAGGGCCCCGGCATTTGCCCGGGTGCGCCGGGTGCTGACGCCGGCCCTGCCCCCAGCCTCTCTGACTTGTCCCTTCTCAGACCCACACTCTCAAGACTTGGCTGACACTTCCCATTTCCGGAGACCCTTAGGGACTCTCTCAAAGTTGCTGATCAAACGTCCCCTTCCCCAACATGCCTGCTAGAGTTTTCCGCTGACACAAAGCTGTTCCCTTTTCTTACTTCCACTGTTGTCACTGCTGTTTTATTCTCTTAGACACACTCCTGCACAGGGCACAGTTTACTTGGACCAGAGAGCATCCTCACTTCCTTCTTTGTCTGAATTAGATTCTCCACTTAGCTCACTGAACTTATTGAAAAATCTCTAACTACCCAGAGATTCCCAATCCTCCTCCCCACTACTATGTGGAGTAGGCTGTGTGCTGGAGAGGACAGGAGAACAGGTTAATCAGGCAGAACTACAGGGCTCAGCATGGAAAAAAGCTAGTTACAGAGGCGGCAGGGCATCACAGGCAAGTGGGGACCCCAGCAGCGATGAGGAGAGAAGAGCTTAGAAGTACTATCTAGCGGGAGAGGGGGACCTTAGGAAAATGTAGTGCCCTGCTGTGAGTACTAGAAACAGGGAGCTTAGTCTCAACGAGCGGACCCTGGGTGTCATGGGTTTATCGCAACAGAGAGGAACCATAAGACCGCAGCATCTGATTTCTCCTACTCCTGCGCTGAATAGAAGCACTTCACCTTCATATTAAACTATGTACATTTCTTTGGGCAGGGGTTAGTCTGCTCAGTTGAGAGCTCTTGCAGCTAGGGCTTTCAGCTGAGTACTGTTAGCCACTCCCATCTGGGTCCTGGCTAGCACTCATTGTTAGAGTAGTGTTTGCTGCATGGCTTGTAGGTTGTTGGTGGTGGTTACTTGAGCAGGTGGTTGGTGGATTTATCTGTGACTGCTGCTTGGTTATGAGGCTCTTGGTATCTGGATCATAGAATTACATGGAATGCCCACCAAGGCCATGGGGGACTCGGTACCAAGTCCGGTACTTAAAGTGATGTGTCATGGCAGCGGTGACCCGATCCGTGGCCATGGGTGCCCAAGTAAAAGGGATGGTCTTTAAAGGGATTTGAATAACGTTTGTAAAGTAAGAAATGTTCATGACGCCACCTGTGGTACTCAGTGAGGGGTAACCAACGCTGCTTAAAGGGCTCCTCTGGGGTGGTGTTATGTAGCAGGGATGGTATGGCTTCCCACAGGTGAAGATGGGTTCCCAGGGCTCCTGATGTGTTTGGCAAGGATGGTGTGGTGCCGGAAATAAACGGAGGACACAGGGTTGCAGTCGCTTTACCTGGTTTACTGATGGTAGACAGCCTCAGTCCAGGGTACCAGCAACAGGTGTTGATGGAGTCCAGGCAGCCTGAAAATGAGTGGGATTCCCTTTGCCAGGTCAGATTTTGAGCCTTCCACTATGTGCTGAATAATAGTCCCTTGCTGCCTGTGGCTTCAGTCAAGGTCCTCTCTTACTCTCTGTCCTGGGACAGTTCCTGCATGGTAGGCAGCGCAAGCTGTTTCATTGGGGTCTCTATCCACGGTGACTTCGGACTCTGGGTGTTGTTGTACCTCAGGGTGTAATGTGGGCAAGTCACTTTCAATCTCCTGCCCCCCGGTTCTGCCGTGGGACATGTAGTTCCACACAGCCTCAGGCTCCTGGTACCCAGTTTCTGCTCTTCAGCTTAGAGGGAGTTCACTCGCAACTCTCCTCTAGCTCCTTACTTCTCCTATGCTCCTTCACTGTTCCTTGTCTGCTCCAGACTAACTCCTCCTCCAGACCAGAATGTATATCTATCTAGGGAAGCTCCCCTGAAACCAGGTTTAGAACTCCCCCTTCTGGCCTGGAGTCAGAAAGTGTTGCATGCTTTACGGCCGGCGCTTACACAGGATGCAGGAGGAGTGCAGGGAAGCGGACGCCGGGGACGTGACGGGGACCGGAATGTGAGTATGTGTTTTTTTTTTTACATTTACAATGGTAACCAGGGTAAACATCGGGTTACTAAGCGCGGCCCTGCGTTTAGTAACCCTAAGATTACCCTGGTTACCCGGGGACTTCGGCATCGTTGGTCACTGGAGAGCTGTCTGTGTGACACCTCTCCAGCGACCACACAAGGACTTTCCAACGATCACGGCCAGGTCGTATCGCTGGTCGTGATAGTTGGAAAGTTGCTGAGTGTGACGGTACCTTAAGACTATATAAAGATGATGAGTAACACAGAACTGAAATTTACAGTAGCTAAACTGAATAGTGAAAATTATCAGTTATGGAAATTCAAAGTAGAGATGTTGTTATCTAAGGATGATCTATGGGAAGTAATTGTTACAGCAAGACCAGATCAAGATAATCAGACATGGGATAAGAAGAATAGGCAAGCTAAAGCCACCATTAGCTTATTAGTGGATGATGCTCAATTAATACATATAAGAAATGAAGAAACAGCTTAGTCCGTTAAACAGGTCATACTAACGCAGTGTGAACCCAGCCTTACCACACCCTAAGATACCACTTTCATGGCCCCCCATAAAGTATGATGCCAACAAATGTGCCCCCCTAACACAAAAAGATTCCCCACAGTGAATTCCTCCACAGTACCCTCAAAACGCACAGCATTATAACCCTACATTAAGCTCTGCAAAGTATAATACCCCCACAGTGACCCCAACACAATATGATGGCCCCCATAATCCCCCACACACAGTATGATGAAACTGACATAGCCCTCTACACAATACGATGGCCAACACACTGCATTCCATATCATATAGTATGATGACCCTCCATACAGTATAGAGTAATGACTCTCACTAGCCCTCCAAACATTATAATGGCCCCCCACATAGCCCTCCAAATAGTATAATGGCCCACTCATAACCCTGCACACA
Organism: Ranitomeya imitator; assembly: GCF_032444005.1. NCBI lineage: Eukaryota > Metazoa > Chordata > Amphibia > Anura > Dendrobatidae > Ranitomeya > Ranitomeya imitator. The sequence continues at coordinate 415,110,265 of NC_091286.1, read as the reverse complement.
GTATAATGGACCCCACACAACCCTGCACACAGTGTAATTGGCCCCCACACAGTCCTCCAAATAGTATAATTTAACTGTACCCACACACTGGATGCAGATTCAGTTGAAAATAGTGATGGAGGATAGAGCATCAGCTGAAGCTCCCTCCTTTATCAATCTCCCTGTTCAACTAACGTCTCAGTTCAGTGGGTGTGATGATGTCATTACATCACGGCTGATGTGCCGAGCAGTGCAGACCACACGCTTCAAAGACTAGAGCAGTGGGGGAAAGGGGAGAGCTGAGTATTTTTTAAACAATTTTAATGAGCACTTTGTGGAGGCCATCATATTATTTGGTGGACATCATACTCCTTTGAAGGCTATTTGTGGGGCCATCATACTATTTGGAGTGCCATATGGGGACCATCATGCTACCTGAGGTAGCATCATACTATTTGTATGGCTATTTGTGGGACCTTCATACTATTTGGAGGGGAATGACAGGGCCAACATACTATTTGTGGGGCCATCATACTATTTGGAGTACTATGTGTGGGACATTACACTGTTTGGAGGGCTGTTTGGGGGACAATTATATTGTTTGCAGGGCTGTGTGGTGGCGATTATACTGTTTAGAGGACTGTGTGGGGCTAATTATATTGCTTGGAAGGTTGTCTGGTGGCCATTATACTGTTTGGAAGGTATGTAGGGGCCAATTATACTGTGTGGAGGTTTGTGTGGGGGGTAATTTTACTGTCTTGAGGGCTAGTGGAGGCCATTATTATATGTATAGGTTGTTATACAGTGTGGAGGGTTGTGTGGGGGCCACTACACTGTATGGAGGGCCACCATTCTATATGGAGGGATGTGTGGGGCCATCTTATTTAGAAGACTATAAATGGGCATAATACTGTGTGGGGCAGGAATAGCATCAAATTTCCTTTTATGGCCTGCAAAATTGTGGGATGTGCTATTCTGTGACTGCGCTGGATATACATACATATTTTTTGGAGGGTGTTTTCTATGAACACCCCTGATGATGACGACACAAATGGCCCTCCGACTAGCATGATGGCCTAACAAATAGCCCTTCAAATAGCATGAGGGCCCCACAAATAGCCCTCCAAATAGCATGATGGCCCCACAAAAAGTCCTCCAAATGGCATGATGGCCATACAAATAGTGTGATGGACCCACAAATAGCCCTCCAAATGGTATGATGGCCTCACAAATAGTATGATGACCCTACAAATAACCCTCTAAATAGTATGATGGTCAGATGCACAAGGAAGAATATTGGAGGAAAGGAGGGAGCGTCCCAGATACAGTTGAAAGTTGGGCGAGTGGGCGGGGCTGACATTATCACTGGGCCCCCAGACTCACAGGTCCCATAGTAACATAGTAACATAGTAAGGCCGAAAAAAGACATTTGTCCATCCAGTTCAGCCTATATTCCATCATAATAAATACCCAGATCTACGTCCTTCTACAGAACCTAATAATTGTATGATACAATATTGTTCTGCTCCAGGAAGACATCCAGGCCTCTCTTGAACCCCTCGACTGAGTTCGCCATCACCACCTCCTCAGGCAAGCAATTCCAGATTCTCACTGCCCTAACAGTAAAGAATCCTCTTCTATGTTGGTGGAAAAACCTTCTCTCCTCCAGACGCAAAGAATGCCCCCTTGTGCCAGTCACCTTCCTTGGTATAAACAGATCCTCAGCGAGATATTTGTATTGTCCCCTTATATACTTATACATGGTTATTAGATCGCCCCTCAGTCGTCTTTTTTCTAGACTAAATAATCCTAATTTTGCTAATCTATCTGGGTATTGTAGTTCTCCCATCCCCTTTATTAATTTTGTTGCCCTCCTTTGTACTCTCTCTAGTTCCATTATATCCTTCCTGAGCACCGGTGCCCAAAACTGGACACAGTACTCCATGTGCGGTCTAACTAGGGATTTGTACAGAGGCAGTATAATGCTCTCATCATGTGTATCCAGACCTCTTTTAATGCACCCCATGATCCTGTTTGCCTTGGCAGCTGCTGCCTGGCACTGGCTGCTCCAGGTAAGTTTATCATTAACTAGGATCCCCAAGTCCTTCTCCCTGTCAGATTTACCCAGTGGTTTCCCGTTCAGTGTGTAATGGTGATATTGATTCCCTCTTCCCATGTGTATAACCTTACATTTATCATTGTTAAACCTCATCTGCCACCTTTCAGCCCAAGTTTCCAACTTATCCAGATCCATCTGTAGCAGAATACTATCTTCTCTTGTATTAACTGCTTTACATAGTTTTGTATCATCTGCAAATATCGATATTTTACTGTGTAAACCTTCTACCAGATCATTAATGAATATGTTGAAGAGAACAGGTCCCAATACTGACCCCTGCGGTACCCCACTGGTCACAGCGACCCAGTTAGAGACTATACCATTTATAACCACCCTCTGCTTTCTATCACTAAGCCAGTTACTAACCCATTTACACACATTTTCCCCCAGACCAAGCATTCTCATTTTGTGTACCAACCTCTTGTGCGGCACGGTATCAAACGCTTTGGAAAAATCGAGATATACCACGTCCAATGACTCACCGTGGTCCAGTCTATAGCTTACCTCTTCATAAAAACTGATTAGATTGGTTTGACAGGAGCGATTTCTCATAAACCCATGCTGATACGGAGTTAAACAGTTATTCTCATTGAGATAATCCAGAATAACATCCCTCAGAAACCCTTCAAATATTTTACCAACAATAGAGGTTAGCCTTACTGGCCTATAATTTCCAGGTTCACTTTTAGAGCCCTTTTTGAATATTGGCACCACATTTGCTATGCGCCAGTCCTGCGGAACAGACCCTGTCGCTATAGAGTCACTAAAAATAAGAAATAATGGTTTATCTATTACATTACTTAGTTCTCTTAGTACTCGTGGGTGTATGCCATCCGGACCCGGAGATTTATCTATTTTAATCTTATTTAGCCGGTTTCGCACCTCTTCTTGGGTTAGATTGGTGACCCTTAATATAGGGTTTTCATTGTTTCTTGGGATTTCACCTAGCATTTCATTTTCCACCGTGAATACCGTGGAGAAGAAGGTGTTTAATATGTTAGCTGCTTGATCTGCCGCTATTAGTGGTATGCCACTGTAAGTGAGAGACTCATCAGAACAGGGAAGCAGTGAGGGATCTAGGAGTGAGTATGATAAAAAAAATTTTTTTTTACAGCAAACACATAAAATTAAAGAAAGGGGCAGAAAATACTTATAAAGAGACATTACAAGATACCGGCTACTAGACGTTTAGCTATAATCTTCTGGACAGATCTTGTTTCCTATATACGCAGTTTGATTCCAAATGTTTAAGAAGTTCATTCTCATTGTCTCGTGTGAAGTGTCATTTCAGAAACTAAACCTGCCCTTACCCTGGGGCAGGGGACATGACACTAAGCAGAAACCAGCTCACTTTCATCTAGTGGGACTTCATTAAATTGTAATACAATGAATTCTCAGCCAAGGTGTTTACTATTAGAAAAAGCAAAAAAAAAAACTTATTTCTTATTCATAGATAATTTCTGATCAGATGAGATAATTTCATCAGATACACAAGTATCAGTAGAACCTCTGAATAGTTAATATCCTAAAGAATTGGAACTTACATGTTATTAAAGACTTTGTACACCTTTGCATCTAATTTTATTCTTGCTACTTTGCATTTAAAATTAACAATGAAACAACTTGCCAATATTTTTTATTTTAATTAAAAATGTTGTTTTGTGGTGTCTAGTGTACAGCTACAATACAGACTTACAGGTGCTTCTCACAAAATTAGAATATCATCAAAAAGTTAATTTATTTCAGTTCTTTAACACAAAAAGTGAAACTCATAAATTACATAAAGTCATAGTGTAACATCCCAGATAACCGGTTGTTACAGTGATGTTGTCTTCCTTTTGGGGAGGGTGATGTCATGCCTGGAGGCAAGGAGGATTCCCTTTAACAGGTAATACATCTACATGCAGTGACGCTGCTACCATTAGGCGATTTGAGCTTTTTGGCTCAGGCGGCAGAAGAGAGGGGGCGGCAGATTCTGTAGTACCCGGCCCCTAGAGGCCCCCAGCCAGGAGTGGACATACCGCCAATGCCATTGCTCTGGGGCTGAGAGGTGGAAGGTGTCCCCTGCAGGCAGGCCCGGTATCATGTAGCATCGGGCCCCTGTCACTCGCTCCTGTAATCCTGCCAACACCCTCAGCTGGGGAGAGAGCGGTGCGGGAAGTGCAGGAGTTCAAAAGGGGGGCGTGTCATGCAGGGAGAGACACTGGCCAATGAACACTTTCCTCACCAGACTGAGGAGAGTGCTCACTGGCTGCTGTCTCTCTCTGTCCTCCTGCATGGAGCGTCTCTGGTGACTGGTGAGTACTCCCTCCCTTACAGTACAGTCGGGACCCCGCCGCACAGCACACAGGGACAGCAGTGGAGGAAGAGCAGGACTTACAGTGTGTCTTCTTCCTCCACTGTTCTGTTCCCAGCAGGCTGCAGCATCTCCGTCCTCACTGTGAAGAGATGGGGAGGAACTCACTGCACTGGACAGCACAGCAGCACCAGGGGGGCTGTTATCAGTCTGCTCTGTGCCCCATCCCCCACAGTGAGTTCTGCAGCTCTCTCCAGCTGAACTGACCTCCTCCAAGGCTCCTCTGATCACCTATACAAGATTAGTATGTGTGTATGTATATGCTTGTATATGTATGTATGTGTGTGCATCTGTGTATGTACAGTGTGTGTGTATCTATGTGTATCTGTGTATGCATGTACAGTATATGTGTATGTTTGTGTATATAATATGTGTGTATCTGTATGTGCGATATATTTGTATGTATATACGGTATGTATGTTTATGTGCATGTATGTACAGTATATGTGTATGTCTGTGTGTACGGTATGTGTATACTTTGTGTATATAACTGTATATGTATGTACGGTACGAGTATGTGTACCTGATTGCATGTACGGTATATGTATGTGTATGTACGGTATATGCGTGTATGTATGACGGTATGTGTATCTGTGTGTATGTACAGTATATGTATGTGTATCTATGTGTATGTACGGTATATGCATGTATGTATGACGGTATGTGTATCTGTGTGTATGTACAGTATATGTATGTACGGTATGTGTGTGTACGGTATGTGTGTGTATGTACGGTATATGCATGTGTGCGCGATATTTACCTCTCCTCGTTCCAGTGCGGCTCCGTCTTCAGCATCCTCTGGCAGTGACGCTCAGGTCAGAGGGCGCGGTGACGTAGTCAGTGCGCGCCCTCTGCTGAACGTCAGTGCCGAAGATGGAGCCGCACGAGGAGCAAGTAAATATTGAAAGTGCTGGGGTCCTGAGCGAAGAGAGGTGAGTATGTGATTATTTTTTTTTTTTCGCAGCAAAAGCATATGGGGCAAGTGGCTGTACGGAGCATCTTATGGGGCCATAACACTTGTGCAGCACTATAAGGGGCAAGTGGCTGTACGGAGCATCTTATGGGGCCATAACACTTGTGCAGCACTATAAGGGGCAAGTGGCTGTGCGGAGCATCTTATGGGGCCATAACGCTTGTGCAGCACTATAAGGGGCAAGTGACTGTACGGAGCATCTTATGGGGCCATAGCATTTGTGCAGCACTATATAGGGCAAATATCTCTATGGAGCATCTTATGAGGCCCTTATTACCCTTTATGCTGGATTATATGGGGCATATTTTAATATGGAGCATCTTATGAGGCCCATCAAACTTTATGGAGCATTATATGAGGCTCCTGATTCAATATGGATATTCAAAAACACTTAACCTTCTGATGTCTCAATTAATTTTAGTTTTATTGGTATCTATTTTTACTTTTGACATTTACCGGTAGCTGCTGCATTTCCCACCCTAGGCTTATACTCGAGTCATTAAGTTTTCCCAGTTTCTTGTGGCAAAATTAGGGGGTCGGCTTATACTCGGGTCGGCTTATACTCGAGTATATACGGTAACTGGATTTGCGCTGCTAGGTTTTTTTTATTTATAAAACTCCGGGGTCAAGTGCCCCCCCCCCCCTCCTTCCCGCCCCCCCCTCCAGCAGGGACTGTGTGTGTGTGGGGGGGGGCGCCATTTTTCCGTTCGCCTCAGGCAGCAGAGAGGCTAGGTTCACCCCTGTCTACATGCAACACATTCTGAATCCAGACCAGAAGTGGGAGCTCTGAACCCGGATTCAGGGGAGTTTCTTGAGATATATATACTGTATATTCTGGTGTGGAGGAGGCGTTAGGGAGATGGTAGCAGACGTTGGAGGAGAGAGGAGTGTGAGGAGATTGGGGCTGTGCAGCCACGTTGTGACAATCTGACTGCACTCTGATGTAATCTGAGCGCAGTCCTATAGTGACCGTGAGGACGGAAGAACCGGACAGAGAGTGGACCCTCTGGGTCACGGTACTGATACACCCAGGGGCGAGCGAACCCGAGATGACAACCCCTATACAGGGATAGTTGGGGGAGCAGGCCCGAGGGGAACAATACCGCAACAGCTGGCACCAAGAGGGACGGCTCTGGAAAGGACAGAAATCCTGGGAATGAAAGTAAAAGGGAGAGGGGAGGAAGGAACGAACCAAGGGAGACAGGCTGGGAGAACGGAGGGAAGACAGGAGGAGAATGAGCCTGAGAAAACGGACCAGACTGGAGCAGAAAAGGATCTGAACCTGACAGGGCCAAACGAAGGTACAAACTGCACACAACAATCAGGTACCTCCATTATGGAGGCGAGGCCTGATATAGCCCAAAGAAGTACCTGATTGGAGGAGACAGGAGCAGGGAGGGTCCGAAATGGTTAACTGGAGGAAGAAGTGCACGCCCGCGTCCTAAGGCGCATGTGTGGAGCAGGTACAGGACGGGAGGGAAGAGGAGCGTGCACCCCACGCCGAAATCCCCGAGCAGCAGGAAGAGGGCGCGGGGAATCGGCGCGACACTGAGAGCGGCGAGGAGAAATGGAGAGAGCGGGACTGATAGGAGAAGCGGCCGCAGCGTCAGAGGAGGCCGGTATAACACACGTGTGGTGCTGCAGCTCCAGGACGGAAGAGAACCAGAAGGGTTGTAGTGATAGCAACTGTTGGAGGGGAGAAGCAAAGGAGAAGTCAGAAGCTCAGAGGGGAACTGTGATTTGACTCCCTCTGAGCTGAAGCGCAGAAACCGGGAACCAGGAGCCCGAGGCTGTGTCGCACTCCACGTCCCACAGTAGAACCGGAGGGCAGAAGACTTTATGTAGTCTGTCCGCACCCACACCCGAAGGTGCAGCAGTACACAGAGAGCCCAGGTCATGATAGAGACCCTGTAAAAAGGCTTGCATTGCCAACAATACGGGTACTGTCCCAGGACAGGAGAGAGAGGACCTTGTAAGGGAGCCACAGGCAGCAAGGACTTCACAAAAGAGCGCTGGAAAGAAGGCTTACAAACCTCACCTGGGAGACGGACCCACCATTGCTTTCAGGCTGACCGGACCACATCACCACCTGTTGCTGGAACCCTGGACCGTGGCTTACTACAACCAGTAAACCAGGTAAAGAGACTGTAACCCTGTGTCCTCCGTTTATTTCCGGCACCACACCATCCTTGCTCAAACATACGGGGAGCCCCGGGGACTCCGCTTCACCTGTGGGAAGTGATACCATCTTTGCTGCAGTACTATCACCCCCAGAGGACCCCTTTAAGCAGCGTCAGTCACCCTTGACCGAGTACCACAAGTGGTGTCACAAACTTTTATTACTTTATAAATCCCTTTAAAGACTGTTCCTTTTACTTGGGCGCCCAGGGTCACGGACCGGGTTGCTGCCACCATGACCACCCCTTTAACAATCTGGCTATTAGGAGCAGTGCCTAGTAAAAAAGCTATAAAGGCACAGATGATTGGCCTCGGGGAGACCAAAACATCCAACACCGCGGAGACACCATCACGTGTTTCTCAACGCAGTGATTCCAGAACACTGCCCCCATCCCTTATGGGAAATATGCAGATGCATGAAAAGAAGCTGCGGAGACACCATCACATGTTTCTCGACGCAAGCAGTGAATAGCCAGGCCTTTCCCCGGGAAGGAACAACCACGGGAAGGGCAGCATCCTATGAAGGAAAGCCACCTATGCCAAGCATGGTATCCATCCACAGACAGCTGTTTCGGGGTTTTTGCCCCTCATCAGTGTGGAGTAGGAATCTGGCTATTAGGAGCAGTGCCTAGTAAAAAGGCTATAAAGGCACAGATGATTGGCCTCGGGGAGACCAAAACATCCAACACCGCGGAGACACCATCACGTGTTTCTCAACGCAGTGATTCCAGAACACTGCCCCCATCCCTTATGGGAAATATGCAGATGCATGAAAAGAAGCTGCGGAGACACCATCACGTGTTTCTCGACGCAAGCAGTGAATAGCCAGGCCTTTCCCCGGGAAGGAACAACCACGGGAAGGGCAGCATCCTATGAAGGAAAGCCACCTATGCCAAGCATGGTATCCATCCACAGACAGCTGTTTCGGGGTTTTTGCCCCTCATCAGTGTGGAGTAGGAATCTGGCTATTAGGAGCAGTGCCTAGTAAAAGGCTATAAAGGCACAGATGATTGGCCTCGGGGAGACCAAAACATCCAACACCGCGGAGACACCATCACGTGTTTCTCAATGCAGTGATTCCAGAACACTGCCCCCATCCCTTATGGGAAATATACGGATGCATGAAAAGAAGCTGCGGAGACACCATCACGTGTTTCTCGACGCAAGCCGTGAAAAGCCAGGCCTTTCCCCGGGAAGGAACAACCACGGGAAGGGCAGCATCCTATGAAGGAAAGCCACCTATGCCAAGCATGGTATCCATCCATAGACAGCTGTTTCGGGGTTTTTGCCCCTCATCAGTGTGGAGTAGGAATCTGGCTATTAGGAGCAGTGCCTAGTAAAAAGGCTATAAAGGCACAGATGATTGGCCTCGGGGAGACCAAAACATCCAACACCGCGGAGACACCATCACGTGTTTCTCAACGCAGTGATTCCAGAACACTGCCCCCAACCCTTATGGGAAATATGCAGATGCATGAAAAGAAGCTGCGGAGACACCATCACGTGTTTCTCGACGCAAGCAGTGAATAGCCAGGCCTTTCCCCAGGAAGGAACAACCACAGGAAGGGCAGCATCCTATGAAGGAAAGCCACCTATGCCAAGCATGGTATCCATCCACAAACAGCTGTTTCGGGGTTTTTGCCCCTCATCAGTGTGGAGTAGGAATCTGGCTATTAGGAGCAGTGCCTAGTAAAAAGGCTATAAAGGCACAGATGATTGGCCTCAGGGAGACCAAAACATCCAACACCGCGGAGACACCATCACGTGTTTCTCAACGCAGTGATTCCAGAACACTGCCCCCATCCCTTATGGGAAATATGCAGATGCATGAAAAGAAGCTGCGGAGACACCATCACGTGTTTCTCGACGCAAGCAGTGAAAAGCCAGGCCTTTCCCCGGGAAGGAACAACCACGGGAAGGGCAGCATCCTGCTGCATCCTGCTGCCCTTCCCGTGGTTGTTTCTTCCCGGGGAAAGGCCTGGCTATTCACTGCTTGCGTCGAGAAACACGTTATGGTTTCCTTCATAGGATGCTGCCCTTCCCGTGGTTGTTCCTTCCCGGGGAAAGGCCTGGCTATTCACTGCTTGCGTCGAGAAACACGTGATGGTGTCTCCACGGTGTTGGATGTTTTGGTCTCCCCGAGGCCAATCATCTGTGCCTTTATAGCCTTTTTACTAGGCACTGCTCCTAATAGCCAGATTCCTAATCCACACTGATGAGGGGCAAAAACCCTGAAACAGCTGTCTGTGGATGGATACCATGCTTGGCATAGGTGGCTTTTCTTCATAGGATGCTGCCCTTCCCGTGGTTGTTCCTTCCCGGGGAAAGGCCTGGCTATTCACTGCTTGCGTCGAGAAACACGTGATGGTGTCTCCGCAGCTTCTTTTCATGCATCTGCATATTTCCCATAAGGGATGGGGGCAGTGTTCTGGAATCACTGCGTTGAGAAACACGTGATGGTGTCTCCGCGGTGTTGGATGTTTTGGTCTCCCCGAGGCCAATCATCTGTGCCTTTATAGCCTTTTTACTAGGCACTGCTCTTAATAGCCAGATTCCTACTCCACACTGATGAGGGGCAAAAACCCCGAAACAGCTGTCTGTGGATGGATACTGTCATGATCCCAATGGCAGGGGATCACTAAAGGACAAGCACAGATACAAACAAGCTCTAGGGCGATGGAACCTGAGCTGACCGCGACCCTGAACCTAACACACAAATAAAAGTAGCCGGGGAACGTGCCTACGATGATCCTAGACGTCTCGCTCCAGCCGAAGATCTAACTTCCCCTATTAGAAGAAACACAGACCTCTCTTGCCTCCAGAGAAATACCCCACAGAAATAGCAGCCCCCCACATATAATGACGGTGAAATGAGAGGAAAGCACATACGTAGTATGAAAACAGTTTCAGCAAAATGAGGCCCGCTAAAGCTAGATAGCAGAGGATACAAAAGTGAACTGCGCGGTCAGCGAAAAACCCTTCAAGAAACCATCCAGAAATTACTTGAACTCATGTGCCAACTTATGGTACATGAGGAGCAATTTCAGCCCACTAGAGCAACCAGCAGCAAAGAATCACATATCTGCAGGCTGGACTAAAAACCAAATAAAGCAAAACACCAAAACAGGAAAATCCAAACTTAGCTTGACCAGAAGGTTCTAGGAGCAGGGAGCAGAGGTAACAAGACACACTGGATACATTGATAACCGGCGAGGAAATGCCAGCAAAGCCAGGTTAAATAGGAAACGCCCATATCCTGATGGAACAGGTGGAACCCAGAGACCCAGGAAAGACAAGTCACCCAGTACCATCAGTAACCACCAGAGGGAGCCCAAAAACAGAATTCACAACAGTACCCCGCCCTTGAGGAGGGGTCACCGAACCCTCACGAGAACCACCAGGGCGACCAGGATGAGCCCTATGAAAAGCGCGAACCAAATCATCAGCATGAACATCCGAGGCAACCACCCAAGAATTATCCTCCTGACCATAACCCTTCCACTTGACCAAATACTGGAGTTTCCGTCTGGAAACACGAGAATCCAAGATCTTCTCCACAACATACTCCAATTCTCCCTCCACCAGCACTGGAGCAGGAGGCTCAAGCGAAGGAACAACAGGTACCTCATACTTCCGCAACAACGACCGATGGAACACATTATGAATAGCAAACGATGCCGGGAGATCCAAACGAAACGACACAGGGTTAAAAATTTCCAAGATCCTATAGGGACCGATGAACCGAGGCTTGAACTTAGGAGAAGAGACCTTCATAGGAACAAAACGAGAAGACAACCACACCAAGTCCCCAACAAGAAGTCGAGGACCCACGCGGCGACGGCGATTAGCAAACTGCTGAGCCTTCTCCTGGGACAACTTCAAATTGTCCACCACATGACTCCAAATCCGATGCAACCTATCCACCACCATGTCCACTCCAGGACAATCAGAAGGTTCCACCTGACCAGAGGAAAAACGAGGATGAAACCCCGAATTACAAAAGAAAGGAGAAACCAAGGTAGCAGAACTAGCCCGATTATTAAGGGCAAACTCGGCCAGCGGCAAAAAGGTAACCCAGTCATCCTGATCAGCAGAAACAAAACACCTTAAATAAGTTTCCAAGGTCTGATTAGTTCGTTCAGTCTGGCCATTCGTCTGAGGATGGAATGCAGACGAAAAGGACAAATCAATGCCCATCTTAGCACAGAACGTCCGCCAAAATCTAGACACAAACTGGGATCCCCTGTCAGAAACGATGTTCTCAGGAATCCCATGCAAACGAACCACATTCTGAAAAAACAGAGGGACCAACTCAGAGGAGGAAGGCAACTTAGGCAAGGGTACCAGATGAACCATTTTAGAAAAGCGATCACACACAACCCAGATGACGGACATTTTTTGAGAGACAGGGAGATCCGAAATAAAGTCCATGGAAATGTGCGTCCAAGGCCTCTTCGGGATAGGCAAAGGTGACAACAATCCACTGGCCCGAGAACAGCAAGGCTTAGCCCGAGCACAAACCTCACAAGACTGCACAAAAGAACGCACATCCCTCGACAAGGAAGGCCACCAAAAAGACCTGGCCACCAAGTCTCTAGTACCAAATAATCCAGGATGACCTGCCAACGCAGAAGAATGGACCTCGGAGATGACTCTACTGGTCCAATTATCCGGAACAAACAGTCTCTCAGGCGGACAACGATCAGGTTTACCCGCCTGAAACTCCTGCAAAGCACGTCGCAAGTCTGGGGAGACAGCAGACAAAATCACCCCATCCCTAAGGATACCAGAGGGCTCAGAATTTCCAAGGGAGTCAGGCACAAAACTCCTAGAAAGAGCATCCGCCTTCACATTCTTTGAACCTGGCAGGTATGAAACCACAAAATTGAAACGAGAGAAAAACAGTGACCAACGAGCCTGTCTAGGATTCAGACACCTGGCAGACTCAAGGTAAATCAAATTTTTGTGATCAGTCAAGACCACCACACGATGTCTAGCACCCTCTAGCCAATGACGCCACTCCTCAAATGCCCACTTCATGGCCAAAAGTTCCCGATTACCAACATCATAATTCCGCTCAGCCGGCGAAAACTTTCTAGAAAAAAAACGCGCATGGCTTCATCACTGAGCCATCGGAGCTTCTCTGTGACAAAACCGCCCCCGCTCCAATCTCGGAAGCATCAACCTCAACCTGAAAAGGGAGCGAAACATCTGGCTGACGCAACACAGGAGCAGAAGAAAACCGGCGCTTAAGTTCCTGAAAGGCCTCCACAGCCGCAGGAGACCAATTAGCAACATCAGCACCCTTCTTAGTCAAATCCGTCAAAGGCTTAACAACACTAGAAAAATTAGTTATAAAACGACGATAGAAATTAGCAAAGCCCAAGAACTTCTGTAGACTCTTAAGAGATGTAGGCTGCGTCCAGTCACAAATAGCCTGAACCTTGACGGGATCCATCTCAATAGTAGAAGGGGAAAGAATATACCCCAAGAAAGAAATCTTCTGGACTCCAAAGAGACACTTTGAGCCTTTTACAAACAAGGAATTGGCCCGCAGGACCTGAAACACCTTCCTGACCTGCTGAACATGAGACTCCCAGTCATCAGAAAAAACCAAAATATCATCCAAATACACAATCATAAATTTATCCAGATATTCACGGAAAATATCGTGCATAAAGGACTGGAAGACTGAAGGAGCATTAGAAAGTCCAAAAGGCATTACCAAATACTCAAAATGGCCCTCAGGCGTATTAAATGCGGTTTTCCACTCATCACCTTGCTTTATTCGTATAAGATTATACGCACCCCGAAGATCAATCTTAGTGAACCATTTAGCCCCCTTAATGCGAGCAAACAAATCAGTCAACAATGGCAAAGGATACTGATATTTTACGGTAATCTTATTCAAAAGACGATAATCTATACAAGGCCTCAAGGAACCATCTTTTTTGGCCACGAAAAAAAAACCTGCTCCCAAAGGGGACAAAGATGGACGGATATGTCCCTTTTCCAAGGACTCCTTAACATAATCCCGCATAGCAGTATGCTCTGGCACTGACAGATTGAACAAACGACCTTTAGGAAATTTACTGCCTGGAATTAAATTTATAGCACAATCGCAATCCCTGTGAGGAGGAAGCGAACTGAGCTTAGGCTCCTCAAAAACATCCCGATAGTCAGACAAAAACACAGGAATCTCAGAAGGAGTAGATGAAGCGATAGAAATCGGAGGTGCATCATCATGAACCCCCTGACAACCCCAGCTTAACACAGACATTGATTTCCAGTCAAGGACTGGATTATGAGTTTGTAACCATGGCAGACCAAGCACTAGGACATCATGCAAATTATACAGTACCAGGAAGCGAATCACCTCCTGATGAACAGGAGTCATACGCATGGTCACTTGTGTCCAGTACTGAGGTTTATTCATAGCCAAAGGTGTAGAGTCAATTCCCTTCAAAGGAATAGGGACTTCCAGAGGCTCCAGACTAAACTCACAGCGATTGGCAAATGACCAATCCATAAGACTCAGGGCAGCGCCTGAATCCACATAGGCATCGACGGAAATGGATGATAATGAACAAATCAGAGTCACAGACAGAATGAACTTAGACTGTAAAGTACTAATGGCAACAGACTTATCAACCTTTTTTGTGCGTTTAGAGCATGCTGATATTACATGAGCTGAATCACCACAATAAAAGCACAACCTTTTTTTCCGCCTATAATTTTGCCGTTCACTTCTAGACTGAATTCTATCACATTGCATTATCTCAGGTGATGGTTCAGACGACACCGCCAAATGATGCACAGGTTTGCGCTCCCGTAAACGCCGATCAATCTGAATAGCCATAGTCATAGACTCATTCAGACCAGTAGGCGCAGGGAACCCCACCATAACATCTTTAATGGCCTCAGAAAGGCCATCTCTGAACTTTGCAGCCAGGGCGCACTCATTCCACTGAGTAAGCACCGACCACTTCCGAAATTTTTGACAATAAATTTCTGCTTCATCTTGCCCCTGAGAGAGGGCCAACAAAGCTTTTTCAGCCTGAATCTCTTGGTTAGGTTCCTCATAGAGCAAACCCAATGACAGAAAAAACGCATCCGCATTAAGCAACGCAGGGTCCCCTGGTGCCAATGCAAATGCCCAATCCTGAGGGTCACCCCGCAGGAAAGATAAAATAATCTTGACTTGCTGAGCAGGGTCTCCAGAGGAGCGAGATTTCAAAGAAAGAAACAACTTGCAATTATTCCTAAAATTCAGAAAACGAGATCTATCTCCAGAAAAAAATTCTGGGACAGGAATTCTAGGTTCAGACATAGGAGCATGTACAACAAAATCCTGTATATTTTGAACCTTAGCGGCAAGATTATTCAGGCTGGAAGCCAAACTCTGGACGTCCATGATAAACAGCTGGGATCAGAGCCATTCAAAGATTAAGAGGAGGAGGAAGTAGCCAGGCTGCAATAAGGCTAGGCAGCAAACTCTGAGGGAAAGAGAAAAAAACAAAAAAAACTTCCTCAGACTACTTATCCTCCTACTTCAGCCAATACAATTAACACTTTGTGGGCCGGTTACACTGTCATGATCCCAATGGCAGGGGATCACTAAAGGACAAGCACAGATACAAACAAGCTCTAGGGCGATGGAACCTGAGCTGACCGCGACCCTGAACCTAACACACAAATAAAAGTAGCCGGGGAACGTGCCTACGATGATCCTAGACGTCTCGCTCCAGCCGAAGATCTAACTTCCCCTATTAGAAGAAACACAGACCTCTCTTGCCTCCAGAGAAATACCCCACAGAAATAGCAGCCCCCCACATATAATGACGGTGAAGTGAGAGGAAAGCACATACGTAGTATGAAAACAGTTTCAGCAAAATGAGGCCCGCTAAAGCTAGATAGCAGAGGATACAAAAGTGAACTGCGCGGTCAGCGAAAAACCCTTCAAAAACCATCCTGAAATTACTTGAACTCATGTGCCAACTCATGGTACATGAGGAGCAATTTCAGCCCACTAGAGCAACCAGCAGCAAAGAATCACATATCTGCAGGCTGGACTAAAAACCAAATAAAGCAAAACACCAAAACAGGAAAATCCAAACTTAGCTTGACCAGAAGGTTCTAGGAGCAGGGAGCAGAGGTAACAAGACACACTGGATACATTGATAACCGGCGAGGAAATGCCAGCAAAGCCAGGTTAAATAGGAAACTCCCATATCCTGATGGAACAGGTGGAACCCAGAGACCCAGGAAAGACAAGTCACCCAGTACCATCAGTAACCACCAGAGGGAGCCCAAAAACAGAACTCACAACAGGATACCATGCTTGGCATAGGTGGCTTTCCTTCATAGGATGCTGCCCTTCCCGTGGTTGTTCCTTCCTGGGGAAAGGCCTGGCTATTCACTGCTTGCGTCGAGAAACACGTGATGGTGTCTCCGCAGCTTCTTTTCATGCATCTGCATATTTCCCATAAGGGATGGGGGCAGTGTTCTGGAATCACTGCGTTGAGAAACACGTGATGGTGTCTCCGCGGTGTTGGATGTTTTGGTCTCCCCGAGGCCAATCATCTGTGCCTTTATAGCCTTTTTACTAGGCACTGCTCCTAATAGCCAGATTCCTACTCCACACTGATGAGGGGCAAAAACCCCGAAACAGCTGTCTGTGGATGGATACCATGCTTGGCATAGGTGGCTTTCCTTCATAGGATGCTGCCCTTCCCGTGGTTGTTCCTTCCCGGGGAAAGGCCTGGCTCTTCACTGCTTGCGTCGAGAAACACGTGATGGTGTCTCCGCAGCTTCTTTTCATGCATCTGCATATTTCCCATAAGGGATGGGGGCAGTGTTCTGGAATCACTGCGTTGAGAAACACGTGATGGTGTCTCCGCGGTGTTGGATGTTTTGGTCTCCCCGAGGCCAATCATCTGTGCCTTTATAGCCTTTTTACTAGGCACTGCTCCTAATAGCCAGATTCCTACTCCACACTGATGAGGGGCAAAAACCCCGAAACAGCTGTCTGTGGATGGATACCATGCTTGGCATAGGTGGCTTTCCTTCATAGGATGCTGCCATTCCCGTGGTTGTTCCTTCCCGGGGAAAGGCCTGGCTATTCACTGCTTGCGTCGAGAAACACGTGATGGTGTCTCCGCAGCTTCTTTTCATGCATCTGCATATTTCCCATAAGGGATGGGGGCAGTGTTCTGGAATCACTGCGTTGAGAAACACGTGATGGTGTCTCCGCGGTGTTGGATGTTTTGGTCTCCCCGAGGCCAATCATCTGTGCCTTTACACCCCTTTAATAATGACCAGACTCGGTATCAAGTACCCCATGGCACTGGCGGGCATTCCAACTACAAACAGAGTGATCTATCAATGAAAACCCAAAAGTCATTATCTCATTAACTTAGAATAAGTAACAAAAACACCTGCAAAGGCTTCCTAAGCCTTTAACAAGGTCCCTTAGCCTGTTTCAGTAGGCTCCACAATGGAGAAGAATGCTGACTTGACAGATGTCCAGAAGGCAGTCATTGACACACTCCACAAGGAAAGTAAAATTTGCATTTCATTTGGAAATCAAGGTCCCATAGTCTGGAGGAGGAAGAGAGGAGAGGCACACAATCCAAGCTGCTTGAGGTCTAGTGTGAAGATTCCACAATCAGTGATGGTTTGGGGAGCCATGTTATCTGCTGGTCTAGGTCCACTGTGTTTTATCAAGACCAAAGTCAGCGCAGCAGTCTACAGGATATTTTAGAGCACTTCATGCTTCCATCTGCCGACAAGCTTTTTGGAGATGAAAATTTCATTCTCCAGCAGGACTTGGCACTTGTCCACACTGGGCTTGGCAACCTCAGCAGTGCCACAGGCTGATCGCCTCCATTCAACACCGCATTGATGTACAGGTCCTTCTCAAAAAATTAGCATATAGTGTTAAATTTCATTATTTACCATAATGTAATGATTACAATTAAACTTTCATATATTATAGATTCATTATCCACCAACTGAAATTTGTCAGGTCTTTTATTGTTTTAATACTGATGATTTTGGCATACAACTCCTGATAACCCAAAAAACCTGTCTCAATAAATTAGCATATCAAGAAAAGGTTCTCTAAACGACCTATTACCCTAATCTTCTGAATCAACTAATTAACTCTAAACACATGCAAAAGATACCTGAGGCTTTTATAAACTCCCTGCCTGGTTCATTACTCAAAACCCCCATCATGGGTAAGACTAGCGACCTGACAGATGTCAAGAAGGCCATCATTGACACCCTCAAGCAAGAGGGTAAGACCCAGAAAGAAATTTCTCAACAAATAGGCTGTTCCCAGAGTGCTGTATCAAGGCACCTCAATGGTAAGTCTGTTAGAAGGAAACAATGTGGCAGAAAACGCTGTACAACGAGAAGAGGAGACCGGACCCTGAGGAAGATTGTGGAGAAGGACCGATTCCAGACCTTGGGGAACCTGAGGAAGCAGTGGACTGAGTCTGGTGTGGAAACATCCAGAGCCACCGTGCACAGGCGTGTGCAGGAAATGGGCTTCAGGTGCCGCATTCCCCAGGTAAAGCCACTTTTGAGCTACAGAGAAGCAGCACTGGACTGTTGCTAAGTGGTCCCAAGTACTTTTTTCTGATGAAAGCAAATTTTGCATGTCATTCGGAAATCAAGGTGCCAGAGTCTGGAGGAAGACTGGGGAGAAGGAAATGCCAAAATGCCTGAAGTCCAGTGTCAAGTACCCACAGTCAGTGATGGTGTGGGGTGCCATGTCAGCTGCTGGTGTTGGTCCACTGTGTTTCATCAAGGGCAGGGTCAATGCAGCTAGCTATCAGGAGATTTTGGAGCACTTCATGCTTCCATTGGCTGAAATGCTTTATGGAGATGAAGATTTCATTTTTCAGTACGACCTGGCACCTGCTCACAGTGCCAAAACCACTGGTAAATGGTTTACTGACCATGGTATTACTGTGCTCAATTGGCCTGCCAACTCTCCTGACCTGAACCCCATAGAGAATCTGTGGGATATTGTGAAGAGAAAGTTGAGAGACGCAAGACCCAACACTCTGGATGAGCTTAAGGCCGCTATTGAAGCATCCTGGGCCTCCATAACATCTCAGCAGTGGTCACAGGCTGATTGCCTCCATGCCACGCCGCATTGAAGCAGTCATTTCTGCCAAAGGATTCCCGACCAAGTATTGAGTGCATAACTGAACATTATTATTTGTTGGTTTTTTTGTTTGTTATTAAAAAACACTTTTATTTGATTGGATGGGTGAAATATGCTAATTTATTGAGACAGGTTTTTTGGGTTATCAGGAGTTGTATGCCAAAATCATCAGTATTAAAACAATAAAAGACCTGACAAATTTCAGTTGGTGGATAATGAATCTATAATATATGAAAGTTTAATTGTAATCATTACATTATGGTAAATAATGAAATTTAACACTATATGCTAATTTTTTGAGAAGGACCTGTAGTAATTGATGCAAAAGGAGCCCCGATCAAGTATTGAGTGCATTTACTGAACGTACATTTCAGTGGCCCACATTTCGGATTTTAAAATCATTTTTCAAGCTGGTGTGGCACTGCTAAGGTGTTATGGAAGCCCAGATTTCTTTGATAGCAGCCTTCAGTTTGTCTGCATTGTTGTGTCTGGTGTCTCTCATCTTCCTCTTGACAATACCCCATAGATTCTCTATGGGGTTAAGGTCAGGCGAGTTTACTGGCCAATCAACCACAGTGACACAGTTGTTTTTAAACCAGGTATTGGTACTTTTGGCAGTGTGGACAGGTGCCAAGTCCGGCTGGAGAATTAAATTTCCATCTCAAAAAAGCTTGTCGGCAGAGGGAAGCATGAAGTGCTCTAAAATTTCCTGGTAGACGGCTGCGCTGACTTTGGCCTTGACAAAACACAGTGGACCTACACCAGCAGGTGACATGGCTCCCCAAACCATCACTGTTTGTGGAAACTTCACACTAGACCTCAAGCAGCTTGGATTGTGTGCCTCTGTACTCTTCCTCCTCCAGACTCTGGGACCTTGATTTCCAAATGAAATGCAAAATTTACCTTCCTTGTGGAGTGTGTCAATGACTGCCTTCTGGACATCTGTCAAGTCAGCAGTCTTCCCCATGATAGTTGAGCCTACTAAAACAGAATAAGGGACCTTTTGAAAAGCTTAGGAAGCCTTTGCAGGTGTTTTATGTTAATCATTCTAATTTACTGAGATAATGACTTTTGGGCTTTCATTGGCTGTAAGCCATAATCATCAACATTAACAGAAATAAACACTTGAAATATATCACTCTGTAATGACTATATATGAGTTTCACTTTTTGTATTGAAGAACTGAAATAAATTAATTTTTTGATGATATTCTAATTTTGTGAGAAGCACCTGTATATGTCTCTATGGTAACAGACTGGCCTACTAATCAATCTCCCTTGAATCTGACCAGCACTTCTTACTAACCTACCAAAAGTACCTTATAATGTAGAAAGTATGTAATGAGATGGACTTACTGCCCACTTACCCCTGTTATGATGTATAATGTGTATTTTCGTAGTGTCTAATGTGTATTGGGACATGTATTTTTAGTGACAGTGGTGTAGTTTGACTGACAGTATGGAGAGATAGGGTTATTGATTGAGACCAGCCCAAAGTGGGAGGGGTTAAAGTGCAGCAACAGAGACAGTTTCCTGTCAGGAGGTCAGATGGGGCCCATTGTGCACCAGAAGCAGACTGTTATTCTAGTGTACCTACTCACTCAGGATAATAGGTAAAGCTAAATACTGCACCTGACCCTGCTGTTTCCTGTACAGACAAGA
Source organism: Ranitomeya imitator (assembly GCF_032444005.1). Classification (NCBI taxonomy): domain Eukaryota; kingdom Metazoa; phylum Chordata; class Amphibia; order Anura; family Dendrobatidae; genus Ranitomeya; species Ranitomeya imitator. The sequence continues at coordinate 415,089,820 of NC_091286.1, read as the reverse complement.
GATCCTGACCCTGAAATCCATAGTGGTTCTTATGTGAGCAGAGATAGCCCTAACCACAGACTAGAATATGTGAACTGGGACATATGCTGACTAAAAGGCAATTGAGAGCATCATATTCCTAATAAAAAATCGGAGGGCAAAGCAGAGTGTAAATTACCTACAAAAGGGAAAGTGCTGAAAAAAAGGAAAGATCCAAGAGTGAGTAAAGTATAAAGTACGCACTGTTAGGAAATACGCCAACTACTTCCTAAAACGAAACAGAAGCTAGGTGCAGAGCAAAGCACAGAAACAGCAAAGAGATAAACCCTAGCTGGAAATCCAATGACTGACTTTTAACCCCTTAATGTTCAATGAAAGATACATTCAATTCATTCCCTGTTTGATGCAGGCTCCGGCGATTAGCCCACATTTTTTCCAGCACATGACAGCTGCTCTGATAACATGGAAACATGTGAAGTGCCGCTATCAAACTCTGACAGCGGCATTTAACATGCACGTGCCGGAAGCGTGTCATTAATCCCACCCATCGGCACCCGTGTCACCAGACTGCGAGTTGCCGATGGGTTGGCATGACAACCCGAGGTCTGCAGGAGACCCCTGTGGTTGTCATAGCTGGATAGCTATGAGCACCGCTCAGCGGTCAGCGCTTATAGCAAGTGAGCATTTCTGCTACATAGAGCCAGGCTGCAGCCCTGTTTTATGTAGCACAAGCGATCAGATGATCGCAGCATTTAGTCTCCCATGGAAACTATTGAAGCAAGTAAAAAGTAAAAAAGTTTTTAAAAATATTTAAAAAATATATAAAGTGTCATGCTACTGATATGCAGGTTGGCGCAAGCTCCGCTAGATGGCTATAATGTGGAAGGAGGGCTGCACCCAGACAAAAGCAGGCCTGTTGTGCAGCAGCTAAGCTACTACTAGGTGGTAGCAGGAAAGTCAAACAAGCCAGGTGGATATAGTCAGTAGCGCAGTACCAAAGGAATAGATAAAAAACAGAGTTAGAGACAAGCCAAAAGGTCAGTAATGGTCAGGAGCAGATTAGCCAAAGACAAAAGGCAGAAGCAGGTCAGGATACAAGCCAAGTAAAAACCAAGGAGTAAACACGTAAAGGGAAACACTGAGTCAAGACGGGGATTGGGAAAAGCAGAAACATGGGTTCAGGCAGCTAACGCAGCAGGACATGTCAGGATATACCAGAGTCAGCTACACACGCCATAGGCAGAACAATAACTGACACCACCTGCAGGATGCAACAGAGATAAATTGCAAAATCAAACCAGACTGAGGCTGAGAAACGTTAACCCCTGACATGATCAGACCAGGAAAAGGGAAGACAGGACTCAAAACCCGGTCTGGATCATGACAAAGGTTCAAATCACCCCCCATTCGCCCCATTCAAAATGAAACAATTAAAAAACAAATATACACATATTTGGTATCATCGCATTCAGAATCATCAGATCTTTCAATATATAAAAAGAATAAATCCAAATGGTGAACAGCATAGCGAGAAAAAAATCAAAACTCCACCATTACGTTTTTTTGGTCGCTGCAACATTGCAATAAAATGCAATAACGGGCGATCAAATGATCATATCTACACCAAAATAGTATCAATAAAAACACCAGATCGGCACACAAAAAATAAGCCCTTGCCCGACACCAGATCACGAAAAATGGAGATGCTACGGGTCACGGAAAATGGCAACATTTATAAAACTGCACCCAAAAGGTGATAGGGCAGGTAAATGAAAACACCTGTGTTATGCTAATTAGACTGCAGCCAGAATACCAGAACCTAAACACTTGGAGAAAAGGTGTGTCTGCCGATGCTTGGCAGACAGAGACGCTACCAAAAGACACAGGCCCAAGGGTTAGAACCCGGGAGCATGACACAGACCTATGGTCTGAATAGTGAGCAGAGATGCATGCCGTGGGTGTCCCTGACATGAGTAGAGACCAAAGCAATGGATAGCAAGAACTAGAGTAGAGGAAGGAAAGTAACTATCAAGAACCCTGTTGCAAATTTACAGCAGGATTCTGTGTACGAGATACAGAAGGACAGGGGGTGAGAGGAGAGTGCTGCAGTGAGCTTATCTGCCAGAGGGCCGGGGCTGAAACACATGACCACCGGGGGAAGGGCCGGAGGTGGAGCCAGATGCAGAGTAGCGGCGGTGACCGGCGAAACCAGAGAGTAGTTTGAACTTGCCGAAGTCAAGCCAGGAGGTCAATGAAGTACCAAAGAATGAGATGCTAAGAGTGGTCAGGACATGGCAAAAGGTCAGGTAGCCAGAGATAGCAGTGCAGTACAAACGGAGCAGAAAGGAGGTTAGTAAGAGTACCAAGCTGAAGGTCAGAGCCAGAAACAGACAGTAAACATGGAATCACAAAGCACAGAATGAGAATACGGACCGGATCATACAGGCAAATGGACTATTCAGTATGTAAGCACTCCAGGGGGTCAGACACAGAGCCAGAACAGATGTATCACTGACAAGGATCCCCAGATGAAGGCGGGTAAATATAGCCCTCACCAAACCAAAAGGAGACCATACAAAATTAACCCTGAGAGGACAGGGAAGGAACCCTATCCATAACCATGACAGTGACTAAGGAAGTGCTCCAGACAGTAGTTCCAAGATGTCCATAAGCAAAGAAGTTATGTAGCGGCCATAGTGGCAAACTAGCTCTCCTAAGGCGAAAAGAGACTATGGAACCATGGGTTGAAGTGCAGGAATCTCACTTACAGGACTGTAGTATTGTGCTGGGTTGTGGTGAAGAGAGAGCAACTTGAGGCAGAAACAAGTAAGCTTGGAAGAGGTAGAGAGACTGTGTGTTAAAATGTTCCATGTTGTAAAGGAAATGTTTGTGAAGTTATGCACCCTGTATCTATTGTACATGGTTCCAACAAAGTTAAGGTTAAGTAAAAGACTGTGGTCGCCTTCATTGAACTGTTTAATATGCTGTCCGGGCCAGCCAAAGTCACCGGCATCATGCTGCCTGCAAGGGCATAGCACACCCATAGACGAAACCCATACACCCAGACTGGACCCCCATCTTCATATAGCATTCCGGGGCATAAGAGTACTTGACCAACAAATACCGCCCGGCGCCACATTACAAGTACCGCATTTTTCAGACTATGAAATGCATCGCACATAAGATGCACCCACATTTTCAGAATGAAAATAGGGGAAAAAAATTAATGTGTCAAATGGGGGGTCTGTCCTACAGTCTGAATTATGCTAACCGGGGGGAAGAGGGAATGGCAACGCTGGTGGAGCAGTGTCAGAGGAGGTGTTCGATGGTCCTGCAATGATTTGACTCCCATCCCAGGCTGGTGCGGCAGTATAAGGTGCTGAGATCTCAATCTGCGCATGTGGGGCACCCACTAGGACCATGGGGTAGTTGGGCCAGGTCTAACGGTTCTTCGAGGGTTGTCACGGCAGCAGTGACCCGGTCCGTGGCCCTGGGGGTCCAAGAAAATTCAAATGAAGGGGGAATAACGTTTATAGGGGATTAGCTTGTGACGCCACCCGTGGTGTTCGGTAATAAGAAAATGGCCTACGCTGCGGTTCAGGTCCACTGGGGCAGTTGGTGAGGCAGCAGAGGTGTTACAACTCTCCATGGGTAGAGCTAGGCCCAAGGGCAGTTAACCCCTTTACTCCCAAGAGTGGTTTGCACGTTATGGACCGGGCCAATTTTTACAATTCTGACCACTGTCCATTTATGAGGTTATAACTCTGGAATGCTTCAATGGATCCCGGTGATTCTGACACTGTTTTCTCGTGACATATTGTACTTCATGATAGTGGTAAAATTTCTTTGATATTACCTGCGTTTATTTGTGAAAAAAACGAAAATTTGGCGAAAATTTTGAAAATTTCGCAATTTTCCAACTTTGAATTTTTATGCAATTAAATCACAGAGATATGTCACACAAAATACTTAATAAGTAACATTTCCCACATGTCTACTTTACATCAGCACAATTTTGGAACCAAAATTTTTTTTGTTAGGGAGTTATAAGGGTTAAAAGTTGACCAGCAATTTCTCATTTTTACAACACCATTTTATTTTAGGGACCACATCTCATTTGAAGTCATTTTGAGGGATCTATTTGATAGAAAATACCCAAGTGTGACACCATTCTAAAAACTGCACCCCTCAAGGTTCTCAAAACCACATTCAAGAAGTTTATTAACCCTTCAGGTGCTTCACAGGAATTTTTGGAATGTTTAAATAAAAATTAACATTTAACTTTTTTTCACAAAAAATTTACTTCAGCTCCAATTTGTTTTATTTTACCAAGGGTTACAGGAGAAAATGGACTCCAAACGTTGTTGTACAATTTGTCCTGAGTACGATGATACTCCATATGTGGGGGTTACCCACAGTTTGGGCGCATGGCAGAGCTCGGAAGGGAAGGAGCGCCATTTGACTTTTCAATGCAAAATTGACTGGAATTGAGATGGGACGCCATGTTGCGTTTGGAGAGCCACTGATGTGCCTAAACATTGAAACCCCCCACAAGTGACACCATTTTGGAAAGTAGACCCCCTAAGGAACTTATCTAGAGGTGTGGTGAGCACTTTGACCAACCAAGTGCTTCACAGAAGTTTATAATGCAGAACCGTAAAAATAAAAAATCTTTTTTTTTACAAAAATTATCTTTTGCCCCCAATTTTTTATTTTCCCAATGGTAAGAGAAGAAATTGGACCACAAAAGTTGTTGCACAATTTGTCCTGAGTACTCTGATACCACATATGTGGAGGTAAACCACTGTTTGGGCGCATGGGAGAGCTCGGAAGGGAAGGAGCGCCGTTTGACCTTTCAATGCAAAATTGACAGGAATTGAGATGGGACGCCATGTTGCGTTTGGAGAGCCACTGATGTGCCTAAACATTGAAACCCCCCACAAGTGACACCATGTTGGAAAGTAGACCCCCTAAGGAACTTATCTAGAGGTGTGGTGAGCACTTTGACCCACCAAGTGCTTCACAGAAGTTTATAATGCAGAACCGTAAAAATAAAAAATCAATTTTTTTCACAAAAATTATCTTTTCGCCCCCAATTTTTTATTTTCCCAATGGTAAGAGAAGAAATTGGACCACAAAAGTTGTGGCACAATTTGTCCTGAGTACGCTGATACCTCATATGTGGGGGTAAACCATTGTTTGGGCGCATGGCAGAGCTCGGAAGGGAAGGAGCGCCGTTTGACCTTTCAATACAAAATTGACAGGAATTGAGATGGGACGCCATGTTGCGTTTGGAGAGCCACTGATGTGCCTAAACATTGAAACCCCCCACATGTGACACCATTTTGAAAAGCAGACCCCCTAAGGAACTTATCTAGATGTGTGGTGAGCACTTTGACCCAATAAGAGAAGTTTATAATGCAGAGCCGTAAAAATAAAACAAAAAATTTTTCCCACAAAAATAATTTTTTAACCCCCAGTTTTGTATTTTCCCGAGGGTAACAGGAGAAATTGGCCCCCAAAAGTTGTTGTGCAATTTGTCCTGAGTGCGCTGATACCCCATATGTGGGGGAGAACCAGCGTTTGGGCGCATGGGAGGGCTCGGAAGGGAAGGAGCGCCATTTGGAATACAGACTTAGATGGAATGGTCTGCAGGCGTCACATTGTGTTTTCAGAGCCCCTAATGTACCTAAACAGTAGAAACCCCCCACAAGTGACCCCATATTGGAAACTAGACCCCCCAAGGAACTTATCTAGATGTGTTGTGAGAACTTTAAGCCCCCAAGTATTTCACTACAGTTTATAACGCAGAGCCATGAAAAAAAAAAAATTTCCCCTCAAAATTATTTTTTAGCCCCCAGTTTTGTATTTTCTTGAGGGTAAAAGGAGAAATTGGACCCCAAAAGTTGTTGTCCAATTTGTCCTGAGTGCGTTGATACCCCATATGTGGGGGGGAACCAGCGTTTGGGCGCATGGGAAGACTCGGAAGGGAAGGAGCGCCATTTGGAATGCAGACTTAGATGGAATGGTCTGCAGGCGTCACACTGCGTTTGCAGAGCCCCTAATATACCTAAACAGTAGAAACCCCCCACAAGTGACCCCATATTGGAAACTAGACCCACCACGAACTTATCTAGATGTGTTGTGAGAACTTTGAGCTCCCAAGTGTTTCACTACAGTTTATAACGCAGAGCCGTGAAAATAAAAAATCTCTTTTTTTCCCACAAAAATTATTTTTTAGCCCCCAGTTTTGTATTTTCCCAAGGGTAACAGGAGAAATTGGACCCCAAAAGTTGTTGTCCAATTTGTCCTGAGTACGCTGATACCCCATATGTTGGGGTAAACTCCTGTTTGGGCACACGGGAGAGCTCGGAATGGAAGGAGCAATGTTTTACTTTTTCAATGCAAAATTGGATGGAATTGAGATCGGTCGCCATGTCGCGTTTGGAGAGCCCCTGATGTGTCTAAACAGTGGAAACCCCCCAATTATAACTGAAACCCTAATCCAAACACACCCCTAACCCTAATCCCAATGGTAACCCTAACCACACCTCTAACCCAGACACACCCCTAATCCTAATCCCAACCGCAAATGTAATCCAAACCCTAACCCTAACTTTAGCCCCAACCCTAACTGTAGCCTTAACCCTAACCCTAGCCCCAACCCTAGCCCTAACCCTAGCCCCAACCCTAGCCCCAACCCTAACCCTAGCCCTAACCCTAGCCCTAACCCTAACCCTAGCCCTAACCCTAGCCCTAACCCTAACCCTAGCCCTAACCCTAGCCCTAGCCCTAACCCTAACCCTAACCCTAGCCCTAACCCTAGCCCTAACCCTAACCCTAGCCCTAACCCTAATGGGAAAATGGAAATAAATACATTTTTTTAATTTTTCGCTAACTAAGGGGGTGATGAAGGGGGGTTTGATTTACTTTTATAGCGGGTTTTTTAGCGGATTTTTATGATTGGCAGCCGTCACACACTGAAAGACACTTTTTATTGCAAAAAATATTTTTTGCGTTACCACATTTTGAGAGCTATAATTTTTCCATATTTGAGTCCACAGAGTCATGTGAGGTCTTGTTTTTTGCGGGACGAGTTGACGTTTTTATTGGTAACATTTTCGGGCACGTGACATTTTTTTGATCGCTTTTTATTCCGATTTTTGTGAGGCAGAATGACTAAAAACCAGCTATTCATGAATTTCTTTTGGGGGAGGCGTTTATACCGTTCCGCGTTTGGTAAAATTGATAAAGCAGTTTTATTCTTCCGGTCAGTACGATTACAGCGATATCTCATTTATATCATTTTTTTAATGTTTTGGTGCTTTTATACGATAAAAACTATTTTATAGAAAAAATAATTATTTTTGCATCGCTTTATTCTGAGGACTATAACTTTTTTATTTTTTTGCTGATGTTGATGTCTGGTGGCTCGTTTTTTGCGGGACAAGATGACGCTTTTAGCGGTACCATGGTTATTTATATCCGTCTTTTTGATCGCGTGTTATTCCACTTTTTGTTCGGCGGGACGATAATAAAGCGTTGTTTTTTGCCTCGTTTTTTTTTTTTTTTTCTTACGGTGTTTACTGAAGGGGTTAACTAGTGGGACAGCTTTATAGGTCGGGTTGTTACGGACGCGGCAATACTAAATATGTGTACTTTTATTGTTTTTTTATTTTATTTAGATAAAGAAATGTATTTATGGGAATAATATATATATTTTTTTTTCATTATTTAGGATTTTTTTTTTAAATTTTTTTTGCACACTTTGAAAATTTTTTTTTTTACTTTTTTACTTTGTCCCAGGGGGGGACAATACAGATCGGTGATCTGCCAGTTTGCACAGCACTCTGACAGATCACCGATCTGTCTGAGAGCAGTGCAGCGTTACCAAGTGCCTGCTCTGAGCAGGCACTTGGTAAGCCACCTCCCTCCCTGCAGGACCCGGATCCGCGGCCATCTTGGATCCGGGGCTCGAGCAGGGAGGGAGGTGAGGAGACCCTCGCAGCAACGCGATCACATCGCGTTGCTGCGGGGGTCTCAGGGAAGTCCGCAGGGAGCCCCCTCCCTGCGGGAAGCTTCCCTGCACCGCCGGCACATCGCGATCATCTTTGATCGCGGTGTGCCGGGGGTTAATGTGTCGGGGGCGGTCCGTGACCACTCCTGGCACATAGTGCCGGATGTCAGCTGCGATAAGCGATCGCGCTGGACGTAATATTCCGTCCTTGGGAATTAAGGCCCACCCCACATGGACGGAATATTACGTCCAATGGCAGAAAGGGGTTAAAGTGTTAAACTCATTGATAGACTGTTGTAGTGTAGGACAGGTGATGCAGTAATAATTCTGAGGACACAGCAGGGTGCAGTTCTAACACTTTACTCACAGTCAGTTGGTTACAGTTTCCAGCCGGGTGCTGTGTACTCCGGGTCTGTGGTCCAGCCAGCTCTCAGGTAATTTGGGTGCACTTTTCCAAGACTCCCTTCTTGTGTACCTTTCCAGAAATCTCTCTGCACTGGCTTTGCCCTCCTGCCCTGCGCCTCACACACAGTGTCCCAAGCCAGCAGCCTCGGGTCCTGTAGGGTGACGTCCTTTTGGTCCCCTTGACCCTATATGGCTGACTTTTCAGCAAATGTGTGTGGATTTGGCTGTGGCACATACAGTTACCACAGCCTTCGCTTTGCTTGCTGAGACTTGCAGTTCCTCCACCAGTCTGGGGCTGGTCTCCCCACTGCAACCTGTTCCTTCCACCTGAATACGGTCGGCGTGGATTCGGGCGCCACGGGTAGATTCTTCACTTCCCTAGCCCCTGGGACGCATTCTCTCTTTGTCTCTCAGGAGCACCTTCCTTCACATCTGCTCCAATCAACTTCTCCCCACCAACTGACAAACTTTCCCTCCAACTGTCACACCACTCCCTGTCAGAGCTGGGGATCCTCCCCCACTGCCTGGAGCAGTGTAGTGTTGGATGCACATGTGCGAGTCTCGGGTAGTGCCCCCTCCTTACCCGAGAGCTAGATACCACACCTCTGGGTGAGGTGCACTACCTCTGTGGTGACTGGACCCTCAGGGGCGCCACACATGCACCGCCTTCAGCAGCCATTTTCCCGGAGGCCACCTCATTGCAGCAATGAAAATGAGAGGGCTCTGGGCTTTCACAAAATGTTGATGGAGCCTACGCACCACTGAGCATCACCGAATACTGCCGCACCAGCCTGGGATGGGAGTCAGATCATCGCACTGCAGCGTCGGACCACTGAACACCCCGTCTTAGAATTGCACGACTCCTGCTGCCGCCACACTCCTGGTAATTACATTCCGACAATAGGATGCAAGGCCGCGCTTAGTAACCCGATATTTACCCTGGTTACCTAAAAAAAAGCAAACACTACATACTTACATTCCGGTGTCTGTCGCGTCCCTCGCCGTCAGCTTCCCGCACTGACTGTGAGCGCCGGCCGTAAAGCAGAGCACAGCGGTGACGTCACTGCGAGGGACGCGACAGACACCGGAATGTAAGTATGTAGTGTTTTTTTTTTTATGTAACCAGGGTAAATATCGGTTTACTAAGCGCGGCCCTGCGCTTAGTAACCCAATGTTTACCCTGGTTACAAGTGAAGACATCGCTGAATCGGCATCACACACGCCGATTCAGCGATGTCAGCGGGTGATCCAACGACAAAATAAAGTTCTGGCCTTCTAGCTCCAACCAGCGATCTCACAGCAGGATCCTGATCGCTGCTGCGTGTCAAACACAACGATATCGCTATCCAGGACGCTGCAACGTCACGGATCGCTATCGTTATCGTTCTAAAGTCGCTCAGTGTGAAGGTACCTTTAGTTGTAATATTATACCTGACGATTAAACTCTATGGAAGTCTCTCATAGACGATAATGGAGAGACTTGCACACATGTGAGGCCAGTTTCCTGATACTGTTGATCTCTCTTGAAATACAGTCAAGGGACTCCATATCTTTTGATTCCAGAAATAAGAATTCTAGATATCATATACTGTATATGACATTTGTTTTTATATCTTGAAAAAGGCGAGAGTTCGTTTGTGAAATGCATTGGTGTAAGAAAAACCTTCGTTTCATACAATTGACGATTCTTCATGTCCCCAATCCCAGCCTAGGTACCATGACCTGTCCACTAAAGTGAAGTCTACCTATCAGACATTCATTGCATTTCCTACAGATGGGGCTGAGGGATGGCTGGGAGGCGTTTGTATCAGGGGAAAAAGACATGCCTCCCGGACAGACTACAGGTATGGTTGGCTAATTAAAAAAATGAATATTGCAGCATTAGAAGGGACCCCAAATAAAAGAGCCAACTTGACAGAATCCAGCATTAGTGCTGCACGAGGTGGCTCTTTTAATTAAAAACGCCAGGGGGGTGACAGGTTCCCTTTAATGTCCATTTCACCGAACGGCATACTACACAGCATCCTTCTGTTTCCAGTCACTAAACACGCTGGCCTTCCCTTTGACCAGTAGCCGTGGGTGACTGTACCGCTATGTCAATGTCTTTTACTCACAGTATACTATATGGAATGCTTCCGTTTACAGTCACTAAACACGCTGGACTTCCCTTTGACCAATAGCTGTGGGTGCCTGTACTGCTATGTCAATGTCTTTTACTCACAGCCGTACACAGTCCTTGATATCCTCTGGATTACAGCCGCGTACCATATCTAGGTGTTTGCGGCCGTTAAACACGCCAGTCCTTCTTTGGGCACAGGACAGTCTACCTCCGGTTCACCTCCGGGCACAAGACAGTCCACATCCAAGATCTGTTATTGTGGATAGCAGTACCGATGTGTACGCTGCGGGTGCCAGGCCTATTGGCTTTGCTCTGTCCTGTGTCTCTTCACACAGGCAAAGCCCTGCAGAACCTTCGCTCTGCACTCTCACCTACACCAACTGACACTGGCCTAGACACACCCAAACCCTTTACTGCAGGGCTTTTAACAAAGAAACCTGTGGCCTTCAGCCACATGGAAAACCCAGGCCTGGAATGAAATGGATTGCATGACTACCATCCTGCAGTCTGTTTCACAACACAACATCCCAGAGCAGGTTTCCCCTACATCTGCCTTGTACACTGGCATGTCCAAGACCTCACTTACTTCTATTATTTTTAGTCTGCAAAGCAGCCACCTCTACACCCGTGACTGCCATGCACTTATATCATCTTCATACACCTCCATGCACAACCTGGGGAGAACACACAGTGAACCCTACCTGTGACATCGGTCACTGGTTCACCATTGCAACCACAGCTACACCTGCAACTGCAATGCCCCTTCATGGTGTCACTACACTCCTGTGCGCATCCTGGGGAGAACAAACAGCAACCCCTACCTGTGACACTGTTCACTGCCTCACACAATGTTAAAGGGAACCTGTCACCCCGTTTTTTCAAGAAGAGCTAAAAATAGCGTTAAATAGGGGCAGAGCTGGGCTTTACATTAGTGTATTTTGGAGCCTTTATTCCCCACCTATGCTGCCGAAATACTTTTGTAAAGTCGCTGTTTTCCTCACAAAGATGGCCGCGCCCACCGATAAACGGCTGAATAGCGCAGATCGCGCTATTTTCCTTGAAGCTGCGCAGTGGATTCGCCACTTGGACATGCGCACACCACTACGCCACCAACGGAGATCTGGGGGAGAAACAGCGCTGTCACCACGCCCATATGACCTGACCAGCGTGAGTGACAGCCCAAAACAGCGACTTTAGAAAGGTATTTCGGCAGCATAGGTGGGGAATAAAGGCTCCAAAATACACTAATGTAAAGCCCAGCTCTGCCCCTATTTAACACTATTTTTAGCTCTTCTTGAAAAAACGGGGTGACAGGTTCCCTTTAAAGCATTGAGTGATGCAAGGAGAAAATGTAGCCGGCATGTGACCATTAGTGATGAGCGAATATACTCGTTACTCGAGATTTCCCGAGCAGGCTCGGGTGTCCTCCGAGTATTTTTTAGTGCTCGGAGGTTTAGTTTTCTTCACCGCAGCTGAATGATTTACAGCTACTAGCCTGCTAGATTACATTCCCTAGCAACCAGGCAACCCCCACATGTACTTAGCCTGCTAATAGCTGTAAATCATTCAGCTGAGGTGATGAAAACTAAATCTCCGAGCACTAAAAAATACTCGGAGGACACCCGAGCGTGCTCGAGAAATCTCAAGTAACAAGTATACTCGCTAATCACTAGTGACCACAAGAATACAAATTGTATATGAGTGATAACGTAATGACTGATCAAACCAGCAAGTACAGTCGAATCTCAACAGTGATGATAGTATACATTAAGATTAAGCAAGATACAGTGACTGAATAAGATTAACCCTGGCTTGAAAACCCCTTTAAGTGTACGAGTGCACATGGCGTTCATTTTCCTGTAGCGGCTTCGGGTGAGTTGCGCCACTGTTCTTATTGGTGGCTTTGCTACCAATGTCTTTTACTTTGTACTTTTAAGTATAGAGAGCAGGTGGCTTCATGAGAATATCACTTCTTTAACTGCTTGAGGGTTTCTAAACTCTGAAACAGATAAAAGCCATGACATAGAACGAAACATGTGCACAGCAATGTTGTTTCGATAATGCTGTGCAATATGTACATTTTATGGGGCAATTTTCCGCTATTTCAGGAAAGTTGCGCCCAGAGTCCAACTTAAAAAGATACCGTGTCCACATACCATAAAGAAGCACACCCATTACCTTTTTTCCCTAAACCTGTCTAAATGTTAATGTCAGCATGTTAATATAATCCGCAAGTGCCATCATCTCTGGTATCAAGCGACTCTTTGGATCACTCTGTGGTCTACGTGTGAGCTGGAAGTCTCTTTTGAATTATAAGTCCATGGAGCCTCATTCTGGCTCTCCATAGGCATACAATTAAAAAGCAACTTCAGCTCACACATAAAGCACATAGGGATCCAGAGTGTCTGAATCCGCTGTCTTATGACTTAGAAGATGGCTAAGGGTTCAAATCCTACCCTCCTTCCCAGGACTGGACCCTCTCCTCTGTAGCAGGTGGGAAGATACTTGTTCCAATTGTTCTAGATAATTGATTGAGATATTGATCTGCATGAATAAGAAATCTTTAGAAGTACTGGAGTCAGAGATTAATACCGTACAAGAGAAAAACGTAACCACTCAATATCCAGTGGTGACATGGGCAATTTTAAATGTGATGCAAATAAATTGCTAACCACATGGAGAAAAGAGGTACTAGACACCAAGATGAAAAAGTTCCACCTTTTAGACTTCCAGACCAATAATTTATACAAATGGCCCAAACCAAATGCCCTAAAAAGAATGACCTCTAATTCCTCCATTTCTTCAACTGAAAGCACATCAGGGAGACATACTGATAGAAATTCTTTTCTGGTTAGAGATAAAGGCACAGGCTGCCACAGGAATTTCACTACATGTCAGCAAATCCTGAGATCAATTACTAATTCCTCCAAGCTTCGTGTCATAAATTTTTTAGATGTTGTTTTGTCCAAATAACAAGTTGATGTTCTTAATCTAGGGGTAACTTTTCCCCCCACTTTTTCCCCCACGGCACCCTTTAATTTCTTTACAGCACTAAAACACTTGCATCTTTTTGCAAGGAAGCTGGTCCTAAAGAAATTACATGATGGAACGTGGGAAGGAACCTGCACAACAGAAGAACGAGAGTCTATTGCTATTCTAGTAGAACTCAGTGCGGCAACAAAACCACCATCAATGACAAATAAGTTTGAGTCCATAAAACCCCAAAAGTTTCCATCTCTTGCCCATTACGCTGAAATAGAATTATTTGTTAAAGTGGTAACTGAAGTTCTAACAGGAACAATGACAACCTTACCCTCAAAGACAGGCACTAAAAAGAACTCAAACTACTGAAAAACGTAACAAAAAAACAAGCCGACTGTTAGGGGCCGAGTTCCCGCCTCTGGACAGGGGGAATCTCAGGCGATCTCTGCTGCGGTCTCCCATTCTTCTTCTGCCGCATTGGAGCCTGCTCGGCGGAGACATCGGTCCCATCGTCTTGCTCAGTCTCACTCTGTGCAAAGGGTTACTGCTGCTTTTCCAAGGGTTCTGCCATTAAGGCCAATGCTGGGCAGCGGCAAGCAGACGCTTTTGGGACTAAGTCCTGCTTTTCCTCTTCTGAGCATGCCCAGGGCAAGATCTCCCATTGGAGATCGAGGGTCACATGCTCAGATACTGCAGCAGATTCCATTGGTCCTCCAGGAAGGTCCTGAAGGTGCTCAACTTCTGTGGCAGCCTCCCATTGGTCCTTCTGGGAAGGTCCTGTACATGCTGCAGCTATAAAAGGTTTGCATGACCGCACGTCCATGCGCTAGTGTACATTTGTAATTGTGTGTGTGTTGATGAGTGTAAGTCATTCCTTAAAAAACCCATCCCTTGTGTATGACAGTTTGCGTAAGGTGTATGGCTGCTATCTAGCGCCTGGCTGAACTCACAGCGTTAACACACGAAACAGCGTCTACTGCTGTGACCGCCAGTATGGCGCCACGCGCCATTAGAGCGCTTCTTTAGTCCAAGTCTGGGTGGTTAGTGGCGTCCGCCAGTTCGGCACAGCTCGCACTCTTGTGCTCAAAACTATTATTTCAGTTTACCTCTTACACCCAGTAGTGGTGCCGAGCGCAAGTAGTCTAGACAGACTCAAATCCCGAGTCTTGAGACTGAGTTTGGTGACTCCTTGCTTGCACTCTTTTGTGTGGTACCGCGGCCCTGTAACTTAACAGGGTTCGCTTCTACCGCCATATAGCGCTGCCATTTGCTAGCAGCAGGTTCTCACCTGCACGGTGGACCCCGGACTGCAAACGCACCTAATAACATCTTACTTTTTACTCGGTGCGTTCCGCCAGTCCTAACAGAACACTAGTGCCAGGCTAGTAAATGGCAGACGATCAGCGTCTACAGCGGTACATCCAGCAGCTGGAGGGTAGGTTGGCGGCTCTAGAGTGTACAACCTCAGCTTTGGATGTCACTGCAGTCGCTGTTCAGGCTGCAAGTGTAGCTGCACCCAGTTTGTCCGCTGCCACCCCTGCTCCGACTATTTCCCATCTCCCGCTTCCAGACAAGTTTGCTGGTGACAGTAAGCTATGTCGGGGATTTGTGAGCCAGTGCTCCATACACAGGGCTGCCACTAGAAATTTCGGGGCCCCATACTGGCAAAATTTTCGGGGCCCCCTTGAGACTCCGCCCAGGCTCCACCCCAGCCCCGCCTCCAGGCTCCACCCCTCGAACTGTCCACAGTCCCACCGCTCTCTCTTGGAAAAACTCCACTTCTCACCTATCACACATCAACAGTTCCCATCACCAGATCACACATATAGCCGGCAGCTTTTGTTTTGGCCAAAAGATTTTTTAAGCCGCCACCATAACATGGTAGACACTTTTGGCCGGGCCCTACTCTACTGTAACCTATTAAATATTTGTTAAAATATGCAATACAATTTAGGTATATTTTTATTTATTTTTCAATTTTTAAAATGACCAATAATATCACATACAAGGAACAAATACCGCTACACCATGACCAGATGACATATTACCACCACAGTGATCGAATAATATCACATACAAGAAACAAATACCGCAACACCATGTCCAGACCACATATTACCACCACATAGTGACTGAATACTACAATTCTGATCAGTAATTAAAAAAAAGCACCATACTATCATCATAAGTGCCATTATACACAGGAGATCTGTACTTAGTATGCAGTGTCTGTGTACAGATAATACAGTGATCACTAGTGAAATTATACACAGGAGCTCTGTATACAGTATACAGTGTATAGTGTCAGTGTATAGGTAACACACTGACTCACCAGTGACGTCTCTAGGTGAAGTCCTTCATCTTTCATCCAGCACAGACCGCCATCATTTAATCCAGCCAGGACTTCTCTCTGCAGGAAATAACACAGTTATCTCAAGCTCCGCTTGTAGAATACATTACTTAATTTTTCCCGCCTTCTACATTACACCACATGAAGAAAAAGAGGCGACATAGTGTCACTCTACACAGTAACAGGACCGCCCCCCCATTTAAAACCGTGTCCTCAAAAAATAAAATAAATACATCACTGCAGTAATAATATCCCTAAATTAGCCCCTATGGTAATAATATTCCCCATCCTGGCCACCGTGTGTCTCATTCCTGGCGTCAGCCACATGTTCTCCCATCCTGCCCTCATGAGTATCCATTCTGCCCCATATGATCTCCCCATCCTGCCCCATATGATCGCCCCATGTGATCTCTCCATCCTGCCCCATCTTTCTCCATCATATCCATCCTGCCCCATGATCCTGCACGATCTGTCTCCAATCATGCCCCATGTCTCCATTCTGCCCCCTATGTCTCCAACCATGCCCCCATGTCTGAAATCCAGCCACTTGTCTCCAATCATGTCCCCTGTGTCTCCATTCTGCCCAATCTGTCTCCAATCCTCCCCATCTGTCTCCAGTCATGCCCCCATGTCTTTCATCCTGCCCCGTGTCTCCAATCATGCCCTGTATCTCCATTCTGCCCCGTGTCTCGCATTCTGCCCCAATTTCCAGCATTCTGCCCCAATGTCCAGCATTCTGCCCCCGGGTCTCACAGTATGCCCCTGTGTCCAGCATTCTGCCCCTGTCACTGTGTCCAGCATTCTGCCCCACTGAGTGTCCAGCATTCTGCCCCTGTGTGTCCAGCATTCTGCCCCAGTGTGTCCAGCATTCTGCTCCACTGTGTCCATAGCATTTCTGCCCCACTGTGTCCAGCATTTCTGCCCCACTGTGTCCAGCATTTCTGCCCCACTGTGTCCAGCATTTCTGTCCCACTGTGTCCAGCATTTCTGCCCCACTGTGTCCAGCATTTCTGCCCCACTGCGTCCAGCATTTCTGCCCCACTGTGTCCAGCATTTCTGCCCCACTGTGTCCAGCATTTCTGCCCCACTGCGTCCAGCATTTCTGCCCCACTGTGTCCAGCATTTCTGCCCCACTGTGTCCAGCATTTCTGCCCCACTGTGTCCAGCATTTCTGCCCCACTGTGTCCAGCATTTCTGCCCCACTGAGTCCAGCATTTCTGCCCCACTGTGTCCAGCATTTCTGCCCCACTGTGTCCAGCATTTCTGCCCCACTGTGTCCAGCATTTCTGCCCCACTGTGTCCAGCATTTCTGCCCCACTGAGTCCAGCATTTCTGCCCCACTGTGTCCAGCATTTCTGCCCCACTGTGTCCAGCATTTCTGCCCCACTGAGTCCAGCATTTCTGCCCCACTGTGTCCACTGTCCAGCATTTCTGCCCCACTGAGTCCAGCATTTCTGCCCCACTGTGTCCAGCATTTCTGCCCCACTGTATACAGCATTTCTGCTCCACTGTGTCCAGCATTTCTGCCCCACTGTGTCCAGCATTTCTGCCCCACTGTGTCCAGCATTTCTGCCCCACTGTGTCCAGCATTTCTGCCCCACTGTGTCCAGCATTTCTGCCCCACTGTGTCCAGCATTTCTGCTCCACTGTGTCCAGCATTTCTGCCCCACTGAATCCAGCATTTCTGCCCCACTGTGTCCAGCATTTCTGCCCCACTGTGTCCAGCATTTCTGCCCCACTGTGTCCAGCATTTCTGCCCCACTGTGTCCAGCATTTCTGCCCCACTGTGTCCACTGTCCAGCATTTCTGCCCCACTGAGTCCAGCATTTCTGCCCCACTGTGTCCAGCATTTCTGCCCCACTGTGTCCAGCATTTCTGCCCCACTGTGTCCAGCATTTCTGCCCCACTGTGTCCAGCATTTCTGCCCCACTGTGTCCAGCATTTCTGCTCCACTGAGTCCAGCATTTCTGCCCCACTGTGTCCAGCATTTCTGCCCCACTGTGTCCAGCATTTCTGCCCCACTGTGTCCAGCATTTCTGCCCCACTGTGTCCAGCATTTCTGCCCCACTGTGTCCAGCATTTCTGCCCCACTGTGTCCAGCATTTCTGCCCCACTGTGGCCAGCATTTCTGCCCCACTGTGGCCAGCATTTCTGCCCCACTGTGGCCAGCATTTCTGCCCCACTGTGTCCAGCATTTCTGCCCCACTGTGTCCAGCATTTCTGCCCCACTGTGTCCAGCATTTCTGCCCCACTGTGTCCAGCATTTCTGCCCCACTGTGTCCAGCATTTCTGCCCCACTGTGGCCAGCATTTCTGCCCCACTGTGTCCAGCATTTCTGCCCCACTGTGGCCAGCATTTCTGCCCCACTGTGTCCAGCATTTCTGCCCCACTGTGGCCAGCATTTCTGCCCCACTGTGGTCAGCATTTCTGCCCCACTGTGGCCAGCATTTCTGCCCCACTGTGGCCAGCATTTCTGCCCCACTGTGTCCAGCATTTCTGCCCCACTGTGTCCAGCATTTCTGCCCCACTGTGTCCAGCATTTCTGCCCCACTGTGTCCAGCATTTCTGCTCCACTGTGTCCAGCATTTCTGCCCCACTGTGTCCAGCATTTCTGCCCCACTGTCTATAGCATTCTGCCCCACTGTCTATAGCATTCTGCCCCACTGTGTCCATAGCATTCTGCACCACTGTGTCCATAGCATTCTGCCCCACTGTGTCCATAGCATTCTGCCCCACTGTGTCCATAGCATTCTGCCCCACTGTGTCCAGCATTTCTGCCCCACTGTGTCCAGCATTTCTGCTCCACTGTGTCCAGCATTTATGCCCCACTGAGTCCAGCATTTCTGCCCCACTGTGTCCAGCATTTCTGCCCCATTGTGTCCCGCATTTCTGCCCCACTGTGTCCAGCATTTCTGCCCCACTGTGTCCAGCATTTCTGCCCCACTGTGTCCAGCATTTCTGCCCCACTGTGTCCAGCATTTCTGCCCCACTGCGTCCAGCATTTCTGCCCCACTGCGTCCAGCATTTCTGCCCCACTGTGTCCAGCATTTCTGCCCCACTGTGTCCAGCATTTCTGCCCTACTGCGTCCAGCATTTCTGCCCCACTGTGTCCAGCATTTCTGCCCCACTGTGTCCAGCATTTCTGCCCCACTGTGTCCAGCATTTCTGCCCCACTGTGTCCAGCATTTCTGCCCCACTGTGTCCAGCATTTCTGCCCCACTGTGTCCAGCATTTCTGCCCCACTGAGCCCAGCATTTCTGCCCCACTGTGTCCAGCATTTCTGCCCCACTGTGTCCAGCATTTCTGCCCCACTGTGTCCAGCATTTCTGCCCCACTGTGTCCAGCATTTCTGCCCCACTGAGTCCAGCATTTCTGCCCCACTGTGTCCAGCATTTCTGCCCCACTGTGTCCAGCATTTCTGCCCCACTGAGTCCAGCATTTCTGCCCCACTGTGTCCACTGTCCAGCATTTCTGCCCCACTGAGTCCAGCATTTCTGCCCCACTGTGTCCAGCATTTCTGCCCCACTGTATCCAGCATTTCTGCTCCACTGTGTCCAGCATTTCTGCCCCACTGTGTCCAGCATTTCTGCCCCACTGTGTCCAGCATTTCTGCCCCACTGTGTCCAGCATTTCTGCCCCACTGTGTCCAGCATTTCTGCTCCACTGTGTCCAGCATTTCTGCCCCACTGAGTCCAGCATTTCTGCCCCACTGTGTCCAGCATTTCTGCCCCACTGTGTCCAGCATTTCTGCCCCACTGTGTCCAGCATTTCTGCCCCACTGTGGCCAGCATTTCTGCCCCACTGTGGCCAGCATTTCTGCCCCACTGTGGCCAGCATTTCTGCCCCACTGTGTCCAGCATTTCTGCCCCACTGTGTCCAGCATTTCTGCCCCACTGTGTCCAGCATTTCTGCCCCACTGTGTCCAGCATTTCTGCCCCACTGTGTCCAGCATTTCTGCCCCACTGTGGCCAGCATTTCTGCCCCACTGTGTCCAGCATTTCTGCCCCACTGTGGCCAGCATTTCTGCCCCACTGTGTCCAGCATTTCTGCCCCACTGTGGCCAGCATTTCTGCCCCACTGTGTCCAGCATTTCTGCCCCACTGTGGCCAGCATTTCTGCCCCACTGTGGCCAGCATTTCTGCCCCACTGTGTCCAGCATTTCTGCCCCACTGTGTCCAGCATTTCTGCCCCACTGTGTCCAGCATTTCTGCCCCACTGTGTCCAGCATTTCTGCTCCACTGTGTCCAGCATTTCTGCCCCACTGTGTCCAGCATTTCTGCCCCACTGTCTATAGCATTCTGCCCCACTGTCTATAGCATTCTGCCCCACTGTGTCCATAGCATTCTGCACCACTGTGTCCATAGCATTCTGCCCCACTGTGTCCATAGCATTCTGCCCCACTGTGTCCATAGCATTCTGCCCCACTGTGTCCAGCATTTCTGCCCCACTGTGTCCAGCATTTCTGCTCCACTGTGTCCAGCATTTATGCCCCACTGAGTCCAGCATTTCTGCCCCACTGTGTCCAGCATTTCTGCCCCACTGTGTCCCGCATTTCTGCCCCACTGTGTCCAGCATTTCTGCCCCACTGTGTCCAGCATTTCTGCCCCACTGTGTCCAGCATTTCTGCCCCACTGTGTCCAGCATTTCTGCCCCACTGCGTCCAGCATTTCTGCCCCACTGCGTCCAGCATTTCTGCCCCACTGTGTCCAGCATTTCTGCCCCACTGTGTCCAGCATTTCTGCCCTACTGCGTCCAGCATTTCTGCCCCACTGTGTCCAGCATTTCTGCCCCACTGTGTCCAGCATTTCTGCCCCACTGTGTCCAGCATTTCTGCCCCACTGTGTCCAGCATTTCTGCCCCACTGTGTCCAGCATTTCTGCCCCACTGAGCCCAGCATTTCTGCCCCACTGTGTCCAGCATTTCTGCCCCACTGTGTCCAGCATTTCTGCCCCACTGTGTCCAGCATTTCTGCCCCACTGTGTCCAGCATTTCTGCCCCACTGAGTCCAGCATTTCTGCCCCACTGTGTCCAGCATTTCTGCCCCACTGTGTCCAGCATTTCTGCCCCACTGAGTCCAGCATTTCTGCCCCACTGTGTCCACTGTCCAGCATTTCTGCCCCACTGAGTCCAGCATTTCTGCCCCACTGTGTCCAGCATTTCTGCCCCACTGTATCCAGCATTTCTGCTCCACTGTGTCCAGCATTTCTGCCCCACTGTGTCCAGCATTTCTGCCCCACTGTGTCCAGCATTTCTGCCCCACTGTGTCCAGCATTTCTGCCCCACTGTGTCCAGCATTTCTGCTCCACTGTGTCCAGCATTTCTGCCCCACTGAGTCCAGCATTTCTGCCCCACTGTGTCCAGCATTTCTGCCCCACTGTGTCCAGCATTTCTGCCCCACTGTGTCCAGCATTTCTGCGCCACTGTGTCCAGCATTTCTGCCCCACTGTGTCCACTGTCCAGCATTTCTGCCCCACTGAGTCCAGCATTTCTGCCCCACTGTGTCCAGCATTTCTGCCCCACTGTGTCCAGCATTTCTGCCCCACTGTGTCCAGCATTTCTGCCCCACTGTGTCCAGCATTTCTGCCCCACTGTGTCCAGCATTTCTGCTCCACTGTGTCCAGCATTTCTGCCCCACTGAGTCCAGCATTTCTGCCCCACTGTGTTCAGCATTTCTGCCCCACTGTATCCAGCATTTCTGCCCCACTGTGTCCAGCATTTCTGCCCCACTGTGGCCAGCATCTCTGCCCCACTGTGGCCAGCATTTCTGCCCCACTGTGGCCAGCATTTCTGCCCCACTGTGTCCAGCATTTCTGCCCCACTGTGGCCAGCATTTCTGCCCCACTGTGTCCAGCATTTCTGCCCCACTGTGTCCAGCATTTCTGCCCCACTGTGTCCAGCATTTCTGCCCCACTGTGTCCAGCATTTCTGCCCCACTGTGTCCAGCATTTCTGCCCCACTGTGGCCAGCATTTCTGCCCCACTGTGGCCAGCATTTCTGCCCCACTGTGTCCAGCATTTCTGCCCCACTGAGTCCAGCATTTCTGCCCCACTGTGTCCACTGTCCAGCATTTCTGCCCCACTGAGTCCAGCATTTCTGCCCCACTGTGTCCAGCATTTCTGCCCCACTGTATCCAGCATTTCTGCTCCACTGTGTCCAGCATTTCTGCCCCACTGTGTCCAGCATTTCTGCCCCACTGTGTCCAGCATTTCTGCCCCACTGTGTCCAGCATTTCTGCCCCACTGTGTCCAGCATTTCTGCTCCACTGTGTCCAGCATTTCTGCCCCACTGAGTCCAGCATTTCTGCCCCACTGTGTCCAGCATTTCTGCCCCACTGTGTCCAGCATTTCTGCCCCACTGTGTCCAGCATTTCTGCCCCACTGTGTCCAGCATTTCTGCCCCACTGTGTCCACTGTCCAGCATTTCTGCCCCACTGAGTCCAGCATTTCTGCCCCACTGTGTCCAGCATTTCTGCCCCACTGTGTCCAGCATTTCTGCCCCACTGTGTCCAGCATTTCTGCCCCACTGTGTCCAGCATTTCTGCCCCACTGTGTCCAGCATTTCTGCTCCACTGTGTCCAGCATTTCTGCCCCACTGAGTCCAGCATTTCTGCCCCACTGTGTTCAGCATTTCTGCCCCACTGTATCCAGCATTTCTGCCCCACTGTGTCCAGCATTTCTGCCCCACTGTGGCCAGCATCTCTGCCCCACTGTGGCCAGCATTTCTGCCCCACTGTGGCCAGCATTTCTGCCCCACTGTGTCCAGCATTTCTGCCCCACTGTGGCCAGCATTTCTGCCCCACTGTGTCCAGCATTTCTGCCCCACTGTGTCCAGCATTTCTGCCCCACTGTGTCCAGCATTTCTGCCCCACTGTGTCCAGCATTTCTGCCCCACTGTGGCCAGCATTTCTGCCCCACTGTGTCCAGCATTTCTGCCCCACTGTGGCCAGCATTTCTGCCCCACTGTGGCCAGCATTTCTGCCCCACTGTGTCCAGCATTTCTGCCCCACTGTGTCCAGCATTTCTGCCCCACTGTGTCCAGCATTTCTGCCCCACTGTGTCCAGCATTTCTGCTCCACTGTGTCCAGCATTTCTGCCCCACTGTGTCCAGCATTTCTGCCCCACTGTCTATAGCATTCTGCCCCACTGTCTATAGCATTCTGCCCCACTGTGTCCATAGCATTCTGCCCCACTGTGTCCATAGCATTCTGCCCCACTGTGTCCATAGCATTCTGCCCCACTGTGTCCATAGCATTCTGCCCCACTGTGTCCATAGCATTCTGCCCCACTGTGTCCATAGCATTCTGCCCCACTGTGTCCATAGCATTTCTGCCCCACTGTGTCCATAGCATTTCTGCCCCACTGTGTCCATAGCATTCTGCCCCACTGTGTCCATAGCATTTCTGCCCCACTGAGTCCAGCATTTCTGCCCCACTGTGTCCAGCATTTCTGCCCCACTGAGTCCAGCATTTCTGCCCCACTGAGTCCAGCATTTCTGCCCCACTGTGTCCAGCATTTCTGCCCCACTGTGTCCAGCATTTCTGCCCCACTGAGTCCAGCATTTCTGCCCCACTGTGTCCAGCATTTCTGCCCCACTGTGTCCAGCATTTCTGCCCCACTGAGTCCAGCATTTCTGCCCCACTGTGTCCACTGTCCAGCATTTCTGCCCCACTGAGTCCAGCATTTCTGCCCCACTGTGTCCAGCATTTCTGCCCCACTGTATCCAGCATTTCTGCTCCACTGTGTCCAGCATTTCTGCCCCACTGTGTCCAGCATTTCTGCCCCACTGTGTCCAGCATTTCTGCCCCACTGTGTCCAGCATTTCTGCCCCACTGTGTCCAGCATTTCTGCTCCACTGTGTCCAGCATTTCTGCCCCACTGAGTCCAGCATTTCTGCCCCACTGTGTCCAGCATTTCTGCCCCACTGTGTCCAGCATTTCTGCCCCACTGTGTCCAGCATTTCTGCCCCACTGTGTCCAGCATTTCTGCCCCACTGTGTCCACTGTCCAGCATTTCTGCCCCACTGAGTCCAGCATTTCTGCCCCACTGTGTCCAGCATTTCTGCCCCACTGTGTCCAGCATTTCTGCCCCACTGTGTCCAGCATTTCTGCCCCACTGTGTCCAGCATTTCTGCCACACTGTGTCCAGCATTTCTGCTCCACTGTGTCCAGCATTTCTGCCCCACTGAGTCCAGCATTTCTGCCCCACTGTGTTCAGCATTTCTGCCCCACTGTATCCAGCATTTCTGCCCCACTGTGTCCAGCATTTCTGCCCCACTGTGGCCAGCATCTCTGCCCCACTGTGGCCAGCATTTCTGCCCCACTGTGGCCAGCATTTCTGCCCCACTGTGTCCAGCATTTCTGCCCCACTGTGGCCAGCATTTCTGCCCCACTGTGTCCAGCATTTCTGCCCCACTGTGTCCAGCATTTCTGCCCCACTGTGTCCAGCATTTCTGCCCCACTGTGTCCAGCATTTCTGCCCCACTGTGGCCAGCATTTCTGCCCCACTGTGTCCAGCATTTCTGCCCCACTGTGGCCAGCATTTCTGCCCCACTGTGGCCAGCATTTCTGCCCCACTGTGTCCAGCATTTCTGCCCCACTGTGTCCAGCATTTCTGCCCCACTGTGTCCAGCATTTCTGCCCCACTGTGTCCAGCATTTCTGCTCCACTGTGTCCAGCATTTCTGCCCCACTGTGTCCAGCATTTCTGCCCCACTGTCCATAGCATTCTGCCCCACTGTCTATAGCATTCTGCCCCACTGTGTCCATAGCATTCTGCCCCACTGTGTCCATAGCATTCTGCCCCACTGTGTCCATAGCATTCTGCCCCACTGTGTCCATAGCATTCTGCCCCACTGTGTCCATAGCATTCTGCCCCACTGTGTCCATAGCATTCTGCCCCACTGTGTCCAGCATTTCTGCCCCACTGTGTCCAGCATTTCTGCTCCACTGTGTCCAGCATTTATGCCCCACTGAGTCCAGCATTTCTGCCCCACTGTGTCCAGCATTTCTGCCCCACTGTGGCCAGCATTTCTGCCCCACTGTGTCCAGCATTTCTGCCCCACTGTGGCCAGCATTTCTGCCCCACTGTGTCCAGCATTTCTGCCCCACTGTGGCCAGCATTTCTGCCCCACTGTGGTCAGCATTTCTGCCCCACTGTGGCCAGCATTTCTGCCCCACTGTGGCCAGCATTTCTGCCCCACTGTGTCCAGCATTTCTGCCCCACTGTGTCCAGCATTTCTGCCCCACTGTGTCCAGCATTTCTGCCCCACTGTGTCCAGCATTTCTGCTCCACTGTGTCCAGCATTTCTGCCCCACTGTGTCCAGCATTTCTGCCCCACTGTCTATAGCATTCTGCCCCACTGTCTATAGCATTCTGCCCCACTGTGTCCATAGCATTCTGCACCACTGTGTCCATAGCATTCTGCCCCACTGTGTCCATAGCATTCTGCCCCACTGTGTCCATAGCATTCTGCCCCACTGTGTCCAGCATTTCTGCCCCACTGTGTCCAGCATTTCTGCTCCACTGTGTCCAGCATTTATGCCCCACTGAGTCCAGCATTTCTGCCCCACTGTGTCCAGCATTTCTGCCCCATTGTGTCCCGCATTTCTGCCCCACTGTGTCCAGCATTTCTGCCCCACTGTGTCCAGCATTTCTGCCCCACTGTGTCCAGCATTTCTGCCCCACTGTGTCCAGCATTTCTGCCCCACTGCGTCCAGCATTTCTGCCCCACTGCGTCCAGCATTTCTGCCCCACTGTGTCCAGCATTTCTGCCCCACTGTGTCCAGCATTTCTGCCCTACTGCGTCCAGCATTTCTGCCCCACTGTGTCCAGCATTTCTGCCCCACTGTGTCCAGCATTTCTGCCCCACTGTGTCCAGCATTTCTGCCCCACTGTGTCCAGCATTTCTGCCCCACTGTGTCCAGCATTTCTGCCCCACTGTGTCCAGCATTTCTGCCCCACTGAGCCCAGCATTTCTGCCCCACTGTGTCCAGCATTTCTGCCCCACTGTGTCCAGCATTTCTGCCCCACTGTGTCCAGCATTTCTGCCCCACTGTGTCCAGCATTTCTGCCCCACTGAGTCCAGCATTTCTGCCCCACTGTGTCCAGCATTTCTGCCCCACTGTGTCCAGCATTTCTGCCCCACTGAGTCCAGCATTTCTGCCCCACTGTGTCCACTGTCCAGCATTTCTGCCCCACTGAGTCCAGCATTT
Organism: Ranitomeya imitator; assembly: GCF_032444005.1. Taxonomy (NCBI): domain Eukaryota; kingdom Metazoa; phylum Chordata; class Amphibia; order Anura; family Dendrobatidae; genus Ranitomeya; species Ranitomeya imitator. The sequence goes on along the minus strand of NC_091286.1, from coordinate 415,063,759 downwards.
CTGCCCCACTGTGTCCAGCATTTCTGCCCCACTGTATCCAGCATTTCTGCTCCACTGTGTCCAGCATTTCTGCCCCACTGTGTCCAGCATTTCTGCCCCACTGTGTCCAGCATTTCTGCCCCACTGTGTCCAGCATTTCTGCCCCACTGTGTCCAGCATTTCTGCTCCACTGTGTCCAGCATTTCTGCCCCACTGAGTCCAGCATTTCTGCCCCACTGTGTCCAGCATTTCTGCCCCACTGTGTCCAGCATTTCTGCCCCACTGTGTCCAGCATTTCTGCCCCACTGTGGCCAGCATTTCTGCCCCACTGTGGCCAGCATTTCTGCCCCACTGTGGCCAGCATTTCTGCCCCACTGTGTCCAGCATTTCTGCCCCACTGTGTCCAGCATTTCTGCCCCACTGTGTCCAGCATTTCTGCCCCACTGTGTCCAGCATTTCTGCCCCACTGTGTCCAGCATTTCTGCCCCACTGTGGCCAGCATTTCTGCCCCACTGTGTCCAGCATTTCTGCCCCACTGTGGCCAGCATTTCTGCCCCACTGTGTCCAGCATTTCTGCCCCACTGTGGCCAGCATTTCTGCCCCACTGTGTCCAGCATTTCTGCCCCACTGTGGCCAGCATTTCTGCCCCACTGTGGCCAGCATTTCTGCCCCACTGTGTCCAGCATTTCTGCCCCACTGTGTCCAGCATTTCTGCCCCACTGTGTCCAGCATTTCTGCCCCACTGTGTCCAGCATTTCTGCTCCACTGTGTCCAGCATTTCTGCCCCACTGTGTCCAGCATTTCTGCCCCACTGTCTATAGCATTCTGCCCCACTGTCTATAGCATTCTGCCCCACTGTGTCCATAGCATTCTGCACCACTGTGTCCATAGCATTCTGCCCCACTGTGTCCATAGCATTCTGCCCCACTGTGTCCATAGCATTCTGCCCCACTGTGTCCAGCATTTCTGCCCCACTGTGTCCAGCATTTCTGCTCCACTGTGTCCAGCATTTATGCCCCACTGAGTCCAGCATTTCTGCCCCACTGTGTCCAGCATTTCTGCCCCACTGTGTCCCGCATTTCTGCCCCACTGTGTCCAGCATTTCTGCCCCACTGTGTCCAGCATTTCTGCCCCACTGTGTCCAGCATTTCTGCCCCACTGTGTCCAGCATTTCTGCCCCACTGCGTCCAGCATTTCTGCCCCACTGCGTCCAGCATTTCTGCCCCACTGTGTCCAGCATTTCTGCCCCACTGTGTCCAGCATTTCTGCCCTACTGCGTCCAGCATTTCTGCCCCACTGTGTCCAGAATTTCTGCCCCACTGTGTCCAGCATTTCTGCCCCACTGTGTCCAGCATTTCTGCCCCACTGTGTCCAGCATTTCTGCCCCACTGTGTCCAGCATTTCTGCCCCACTGAGCCCAGCATTTCTGCCCCACTGTGTCCAGCATTTCTGCCCCACTGTGTCCAGCATTTCTGCCCCACTGTGTCCAGCATTTCTGCCCCACTGTGTCGAGCATTTCTGCCCCACTGAGTCCAGCATTTCTGCCCCACTGTGTCCAGCATTTCTGCCCCACTGTGTCCAGCATTTCTGCCCCACTGAGTCCAGCATTTCTGCCCCACTGTGTCCACTGTCCAGCATTTCTGCCCCACTGAGTCCAGCATTTCTGCCCCACTGTGTCCAGCATTTCTGCCCCACTGTATCCAGCATTTCTGCTCCACTGTGTCCAGCATTTCTGCCCCACTGTGTCCAGCATTTCTGCCCCACTGTGTCCAGCATTTCTGCCCCACTGTGTCCAGCATTTCTGCCCCACTGTGTCCAGCATTTCTGCTCCACTGTGTCCAGCATTTCTGCCCCACTGAGTCCAGCATTTCTGCCCCACTGTGTCCAGCATTTCTGCCCCACTGTGTCCAGCATTTCTGCCCCACTGTGTCCAGCATTTCTGCCCCACTGTGTCCAGCATTTCTGCCCCACTGTGTCCACTGTCCAGCATTTCTGCCCCACTGAGTCCAGCATTTCTGCCCCACTGTGTCCAGCATTTCTGCCCCACTGTGTCCAGCATTTCTGCCCCACTGTGTCCAGCATTTCTGCCCCACTGTGTCCAGCATTTCTGCCCCACTGTGTCCAGCATTTCTGCTCCACTGTGTCCAGCATTTCTGCCCCACTGAGTCCAGCATTTCTGCCCCACTGTGTTCAGCATTTCTGCCCCACTGTATCCAGCATTTCTGCCCCACTGTGTCCAGCATTTCTGCCCCACTGTGGCCAGCATCTCTGCCCCACTGTGGCCAGCATTTCTGCCCCACTGTGGCCAGCATTTCTGCCCCACTGTGTCCAGCATTTCTGCCCCACTGTGGCCAGCATTTCTGCCCCACTGTGTCCAGCATTTCTGCCCCACTGTGTCCAGCATTTCTGCCCCACTGTGTCCAGCATTTCTGCCCCACTGTGTCCAGCATTTCTGCCCCACTGTGGCCAGCATTTCTGCCCCACTGTGTCCAGCATTTCTGCCCCACTGTGGCCAGCATTTCTGCCCCACTGTGGCCAGCATTTCTGCCCCACTGTGTCCAGCATTTCTGCCCCACTGAGTCCAGCATTTCTGCCCCACTGTGTCCACTGTCCAGCATTTCTGCCCCACTGAGTCCAGCATTTCTGCCCCACTGTGTCCAGCATTTCTGCCCCACTGTATCCAGCATTTCTGCTCCACTGTGTCCAGCATTTCTGCCCCACTGTGTCCAGCATTTCTGCCCCACTGTGTCCAGCATTTCTGCCCCACTGTGTCCAGCATTTCTGCCCCACTGTGTCCAGCATTTCTGCTCCACTGTGTCCAGCATTTCTGCCCCACTGAGTCCAGCATTTCTGCCCCACTGTGTCCAGCATTTCTGCCCCACTGTGTCCAGCATTTCTGCCCCACTGTGTCCAGCATTTCTGCCCCACTGTGTCCAGCATTTCTGCCCCACTGTGTCCACTGTCCAGCATTTCTGCCCCACTGAGTCCAGCATTTCTGCCCCACTGTGTCCAGCATTTCTGCCCCACTGTGTCCAGCATTTCTGCCCCACTGTGTCCAGCATTTCTGCCCCACTGTGTCCAGCATTTCTGCCCCACTGTGTCCAGCATTTCTGCTCCACTGTGTCCAGCATTTCTGCCCCACTGAGTCCAGCATTTCTGCCCCACTGTGTTCAGCATTTCTGCCCCACTGTATCCAGCATTTCTGCCCCACTGTGTCCAGCATTTCTGCCCCACTGTGGCCAGCATCTCTGCCCCACTGTGGCCAGCATTTCTGCCCCACTGTGGCCAGCATTTCTGCCCCACTGTGTCCAGCATTTCTGCCCCACTGTGGCCAGCATTTCTGCCCCACTGTGTCCAGCATTTCTGCCCCACTGTGTCCAGCATTTCTGCCCCACTGTGTCCAGCATTTCTGCCCCACTGTGTCCAGCATTTCTGCCCCACTGTGGCCAGCATTTCTGCCCCACTGTGTCCAGCATTTCTGCCCCACTGTGGCCAGCATTTCTGCCCCACTGTGGCCAGCATTTCTGCCCCACTGTGTCCAGCATTTCTGCCCCACTGTGTCCAGCATTTCTGCCCCACTGTGTCCAGCATTTCTGCCCCACTGTGTCCAGCATTTCTGCTCCACTGTGTCCAGCATTTCTGCCCCACTGTGTCCAGCATTTCTGCCCCACTGTCTATAGCATTCTGCCCCACTGTCTATAGCATTCTGCCCCACTGTGTCCATAGCATTCTGCCCCACTGTGTCCATAGCATTCTGCCCCACTGTGTCCATAGCATTCTGCCCCACTGTGTCCATAGCATTCTGCCCCACTGTGTCCATAGCATTCTGCCCCACTGTGTCCATAGCATTCTGCCCCACTGTGTCCATAGCATTTCTGCCCCACTGTGTCCATAGCATTTCTGCCCCACTGTGTCCATAGCATTCTGCCCCACTGTGTCCATAGCATTTCTGCCCCACTGAGTCCAGCATTTCTGCCCCACTGTGTCCAGCATTTCTGCCCCACTGAGTCCAGCATTTCTGCCCCACTGAGTCCAGCATTTCTGCCCCACTGTGTCCAGCATTTCTGCCCCACTGTGTCCAGCATTTCTGCCCCACTGAGTCCAGCATTTCTGCCCCACTGTGTCCAGCATTTCTGCCCCACTGTGTCCAGCATTTCTGCCCCACTGAGTCCAGCATTTCTGCCCCACTGTGTCCACTGTCCAGCATTTCTGCCCCACTGAGTCCAGCATTTCTGCCCCACTGTGTCCAGCATTTCTGCCCCACTGTATCCAGCATTTCTGCTCCACTGTGTCCAGCATTTCTGCCCCACTGTGTCCAGCATTTCTGCCCCACTGTGTCCAGCATTTCTGCCCCACTGTGTCCAGCATTTCTGCCCCACTGTGTCCAGCATTTCTGCTCCACTGTGTCCAGCATTTCTGCCCCACTGAGTCCAGCATTTCTGCCCCACTGTGTCCAGCATTTCTGCCCCACTGTGTCCAGCATTTCTGCCCCACTGTGTCCAGCATTTCTGCCCCACTGTGTCCAGCATTTCTGCCCCACTGTGTCCACTGTCCAGCATTTCTGCCCCACTGAGTCCAGCATTTCTGCCCCACTGTGTCCAGCATTTCTGCCCCACTGTGTCCAGCATTTCTGCCCCACTGTGTCCAGCATTTCTGCCCCACTGTGTCCAGCATTTCTGCCACACTGTGTCCAGCATTTCTGCTCCACTGTGTCCAGCATTTCTGCCCCACTGAGTCCAGCATTTCTGCCCCACTGTGTTCAGCATTTCTGCCCCACTGTATCCAGCATTTCTGCCCCACTGTGTCCAGCATTTCTGCCCCACTGTGGCCAGCATCTCTGCCCCACTGTGGCCAGCATTTCTGCCCCACTGTGGCCAGCATTTCTGCCCCACTGTGTCCAGCATTTCTGCCCCACTGTGGCCAGCATTTCTGCCCCACTGTGTCCAGCATTTCTGCCCCACTGTGTCCAGCATTTCTGCCCCACTGTGTCCAGCATTTCTGCCCCACTGTGTCCAGCATTTCTGCCCCACTGTGGCCAGCATTTCTGCCCCACTGTGTCCAGCATTTCTGCCCCACTGTGGCCAGCATTTCTGCCCCACTGTGGCCAGCATTTCTGCCCCACTGTGTCCAGCATTTCTGCCCCACTGTGTCCAGCATTTCTGCCCCACTGTGTCCAGCATTTCTGCCCCACTGTGTCCAGCATTTCTGCTCCACTGTGTCCAGCATTTCTGCCCCACTGTGTCCAGCATTTCTGCCCCACTGTCCATAGCATTCTGCCCCACTGTCTATAGCATTCTGCCCCACTGTGTCCATAGCATTCTGCCCCACTGTGTCCATAGCATTCTGCCCCACTGTGTCCATAGCATTCTGCCCCACTGTGTCCATAGCATTCTGCCCCACTGTGTCCATAGCATTCTGCCCCACTGTGTCCATAGCATTCTGCCCCACTGTGTCCATAGCATTTCTGCCCCACTGTGTCCATAGCATTTCTGCCCCACTGTGTCCATAGCATTCTGCCCCACTGTGTCCATAGCATTTCTGCCCCACTGAGTCCAGCATTTCTGCCCCACTGTGTCCAGCATTTCTGCCCCACTGAGTCCAGCATTTCTGCTCCACTGTGTCCAGCATTTCTGCCCCACTGTGTCCACTGTCCAGCATTTCTGCCCCACTGAGTCCAGCATTTCTGCCCCACTGTGTCCAGCATTTCTGCCCCACTGTGTCCAGCATTTCTGCTCCACTGTGTCCAGCATTTCTGCCCCACTGTGTCCAGCATTTCTGCCCCACTGTGTCCAGCATTTTTGACCCACTGAGTCCAGCAATTCTGCCCCACTGTGTCCAGCATTTCTGCCCCACTGTGTCCAGCATTTCTGCTCCACTGTGTCCAGCATTTCTGCCCCACTGTGTCCAGCATTTCTGCCCCACTGTGTCCAGCATTTCTGCCCCACTGAGTCCAGCATTTCTGCCCCACTGTGTCCACTGTCCAGCATTTCTGCCCCACTGAGTCCAGCATTTCTGCCCCACTGTGTCCCACATTTCTGCCCCACTGTGTCCAGCATTTTTGCCCCACTGTGTCCAGCATTTCTGCTCCACTGTGTCCAGCATTTCTGCCCCACTGTGTCCAGCATTTCTGCTCCACTGTGTCCAGCATTTCTGCCCCACTGTGTCCAGCATTCTGCCCCAGTGTGTCCAGCATTTCTGCCCCACTGTGTCCAGCATTTCTGCCCCACTGTGTCCAGCATTTCTGCCCCACTGTATCCAGCATTTCTGCCCCACTGTGTCCAGCATTTCTGCCCCACTGTGTCCATAGCATTCTGCCCCACTGAGTCCACTGTCCAGCATTTCTGCCCCACTGTGTCCAGCATTTCTGCTCCACTGTGTCCAGCATTTCTGCCCCACTGTGTCCAGCATTTCTGCCCCACTGTGTCCAGCATTTCTGCTCCACTGTGTCCAGCATTTCTGCCCCACTGTGTCCAGCATTTCTGCCCCACTGTGTCCAGCATTTCTGCTCCACTGTGTCTAGCATTTCTGCTCCACTGTGTCCAGCATTTCTGCCCCACTGTGTCCAGCATTTCTGCTCCACTGTGTCCAGCATTTCTGCCCCACTGTGTCCAGCATTTCTGCCCCACTGTGTCCAGCATTTCTGCCCCACTGTGTCCATAGCATTCTGCCCCACTGAGTCCAGCATTTCCGACCCCCCCCTCCCCCCCGGGCCCCCCTGGGCCCCCCTGGATCGCAGCTCGCAAAGAAAAAAAAAATAAGAGTTCTTACCTGGCCAAGCTCCTGCGCCGGGTGAAGCTCCCTCCAGGCTCCACACAGACGCACTCGCCGGGCCCGGCAGCTGACAATGACGTCAGACGCCGGCGACGCCGGCGAGTGCGCACTGCGGCCCTATTCAGCCGCCAGCCTCAGACTGGCTGGCGGCTGTTAACTATTGACGTGCGGGCGCGGGCCCGCACGTCAATAGTGTGCCGCAGCGCCTGCAGGGGGGGCCCGGTGAGCAGATGAGACGGGGCCCGATGCGGGCCCCCTCTGCTCACCGGGCCCCATACGCCAGTCACGGCTGTAATGCCCTGATGGCGGCCCTGTCCATACATCTTGAGCTCCTGGCTGCACTTTTTCCTACGGAATGGGCGAAAGTGGGATTTATTTTATCTCTTTTGTCAGGCAGGGCGTTGGAGTGGGCAACGCCGCTTTGGGAGCGTGATGATCGTGTGGTGCAGAGTGCTCCTCTCTTCTTGGACGCTCTGAGGCAGGTCTTTTTGGGACCCCGTGTCACCCACGATACCGCGCTACAATTGTTGGCATTAACTCAGGGTTCGTCGATGGTCAGCCAGTTTGCCGTCCAATTCCGGACTCTAGCCTCTGAGCTAGAATGGCCAGATAAAGTCCTTATTCCAGTGTTCTGGAGAGGACTGGCAGACCATGTGAAGGACGCCTTGGCCACCAGGGAGATTCACGCCACACTGGAGGAGCTCATTTCTATATCTTCCCGCATCGACCTCCATTTTAACAAGCGGAGGTTAGAGCGGACCCAGTGTAGGCATAGGTTTCTGTCAAAAGTCGGGTCGGGTGAAATCGGCCGATTATTGCGAAAAGTTGGGGGCCGACTGAAACACGAAACCCAATGCAAGTCAATAGGGAAGCAAAGTCGGCAGTGAGTGAAGGACAGGAAAACACCTACAGTGCCCATTTTAATGCCAAAAACATCAATTCTTATTACTTAAGCTTGTCAATCTTAATTTACTTTATAATAATAGTTAGGCATTGAAAACTGGGGGTCATTTGGATAAAGTTGTGGGGGGGTAGGGCTGGCTCAAGATTTTCGTGGGCCCAGGAAACACGGAATACGTCATGGCGATGGAGCATTATTATTATTATTATTATTATTATGGCGATGGAGCAGGGAGAGGTAAGTATTTCAACTTTGCAAGTGCTGTGATCCAGAGCAAGCAGGGGGGGCCCACGCGTTGGCACTGGCACAGGGCCCCTCATAGTACGGCGGTGTGTTTGACGGCGGGTGGCGCCTCCCACTGGCAGAGACACTTTTGCGTACTGTGAGGGGCCCTGTGCCAGTGACGTCGCCAACGAGTATGCCCCACCTGATGAAGGAACCTGCACTGTCATCTGCACCTTCCTCTTTGTCCCCGTGTAAGGTGGTATAGTATGCGGGAAGGGGAACCTCACTTTCAGCAGGGTCAGAATCTGGCTGTGTAGCGTGCAAGGGGAATGTAGTGGTCTGGGTCAATGTACCAGCAGACTCATCTAGCAGTGGCTGGGCAATGGGCAGGATGAGGAGGAAACACTGATATAGGCCCAAATAATAAAGTAGGCTAAATGCAGTTCAAAATAGGTAACAGGACTAAACAGGCGGCATTGCTTTATTCAGTGGAGGACAACTGTAATGAGTGGCAGACACAGTTAGTAGGCCCAAATAATAAAGCAGGCTAAATGCAGTTCAAAATTGGTAACAGGACTAAACGGGCGGCATTGCTTTGTTCAGTGGAGGACAACTGTATTGAGCGGCAGACACAGTTAGTAGGCCCAAATAATAAAGCAGGCTAAATGCAGTTCAAAATTGGTAACAGGACTAAACGGGTGGCATTGCTTTGTTCAGTGGAGGACAACTGTAATGAGCGGCAGACACAGTTAGTAGGCCCAAATACTAAAGTAGGCTAAATGCAGTTCAAAATTGGTAACAGTACTAAACGGGGGGCATTGCTTTGTTTAGTGGAGGACAACTGTAATGAGGGGCAGACACAGTTAGTAGGCCCAAATGCTAAAGTAGGCTAAATGCAGTTCAAAATTGGTAACAGGACTAAACGGGTGGCATTGCTTTGTTCAGTGGAGGACAACTGTAATGAGCGGCAGACACAGTTAGTAGGCCCAAATACTAAAGTAGGCTAAATGCAGTTCAAAATTGGTAACAGGACTAAATGGGGGGCATTGCTTTGTTCAGTGGAGGACAACTGTAATGAGTGGCAGACACAGTTAGTAGGCCCAAATACTAAAGTAGGCTAAATGCAGTTCAAAATTGGTAACAGGACTAAACGGGCGGCATTGCTTTGTTCAGTGGAGGACAACTGTAATGAGTGGAAGACACAGTTAGTAGGCCCAAATACTAAAGTAGGCTAAATGCAGTTCAAAATTGGTAACAGGACTAAACGGGCGGCATTGCTTTGTTCAGTGGAGGACAACTGTAATGAGTGGCAGATACAGTTAGTAGGCCCAAATACTAAAGTAGGCTAAATGCAGTTCAAAATTGGTAACAGGACTAAACAGGCGGCATTGCTTTGTTCAGTGGAGGACAACTGTAATGAGTGGCAGACACAGTTAGTAGGCCCAAATAATAAAGTTGGCTAAATGCAGTTCAAAATTGGTAACAGGACTAAACGGGCGGCATTGCTTTGTTCAGAGGAGGACAACTGTAATGAGTGGCAGATACAGTTAGTAGGCCCAAATACTAAAGTAAGCTAAATGCAGTTCAAAATTGGTAACAGGACTAAACAGGTGGCATAGCTAGGTACAGGGGTGGGCTCCTCTGCTGAGTAGCAGACAGTGGTAGTAGGCGCAAAGTATTAACTGGTCTAAATGGAGGCCAGGGCCCCTGTATATTTTAACTGTTATCTATCATTTCAACAAATCTGTATTGGCAGTGCCATTGAAGGATTTAACAGCACAGACTACACAGTGGTGGAGCAGGGAGAGGTAAGTATTGCAAGTGGTAGAGCACTGTTCGAGCTGGGGGGGAACACTCTCTCGTGGGCTGCGGTACTGGCACAGGGCCCCTCATATTACGACGGTGTGTCTGACGTTGGTTGTGCACCACCACCATCAGAGACACTTCATTGTACTATGAGGGACCCTGTGCCAGTGCCGTCGCCCAAGAGTGGGCACAACTACCTGTCCAGGCAAACGGCACTCGCACGGGTGCTTGCGCCAGGTGGTAACCACGGCCCTGTGGGGGGAGTCGGCCCATTTAGGGAGGTATAAAAATGGCCTATGGTGGACATTCAGCAGCTGCAAATGGCAGAATTGGAGCAGTCAGTAAGAGGAGGCCAAAAGCAAGACATTTTTCCGGCAAGCTACGTGTCAGCAGGGGAAGGTGGGGCAAAATAATTTGACCTCCAGTCTTAGGTGCTATTGTGCTTTTGCCACTACCACCAGATGCACCACCACCACCACCGCCACCATCAGTACCAGCTGGCAACCACCGCCCACGGGCTCTTCCACTAGACTTCCTAATTTTTTGGAAAATCTAACCAAAATAACAACCGTTATATGGTACTGTAAAACAAGGTAGAAGGGGTATATAAACTTGTTGAGAATTTAAATCTCCCTTTTTTGGGGGGAGGCTGAACCAAAACTCAGGCCCTGTGCATAAAACAACACAATGTAAGTGACAGAAAGTGGCTGGCTGGCATACGACAAACTAACAGGACTGCAGTATATCCACTTTGTGAGAATTTGAATCTCACTTTTTTGGTGGGAGACTGAACCAAAACTCAGGCCCAGTGTATAAAACACCACAATGTGTGTGGCAGAAAGTGGCTGGAAGATATATGAAAAAATACAAGCACTGTAGTACAATTTCAATCTCCCTACAATGATCTCAGGAAAAGTATGGCAGCAATAAAAAGGACTGCTGCACACAAAAGTGTGGACAAATAAACAAGATAACTGTGCAGAAAGGAGCAACAGGATTTTTGCTTTTAAAAAAGCAGTTGGTTTGCACAGCAGCGTGCAAACAGCAATGCAACTATCAGGGAGCCTTATAAGGCAGCCTAATAAGCTACAGAGCTGTTGCACAAAAATGTAGCTTCCACTGTCCCTGCAAAAAATTGGTGGTGTTGGACAGTGGAAATCGCTACAGCACAAGCGGTTTGGGGTTAATCTTCCCTCCCTAACTATATCCCTTCTTCTGATGAAGCTGCAGCAGCCTCTCGCTATGCTAAGATCGGCAGAAGTAAGATGGCGGCCGGCGTGCATTCCCCTTTATAGCCCCTGTGACGCCGCAGAAAGCAAGCCAATCACTGTCATGCCCTTCACTAAGATGGTGGGGACCGAGACCTATGTCATTACACTGCCCACACTCTGCGTCCTCCTTCATTGGCTGAAAAATGGTGCTGAAACCCGACTTTGCCGAAAGTCAGCGATTTTTGAATTTGTCCGATCCGTTTCGCTCAACCCTATTCCCCACTTCTCAACTTTGGTAGCTCCCTTGGTAGCCCTCACCAAGAAGGGAGCAAATCCCCAATTGTGGTCTGAAGAGGTCTCCAAGGCCTTCACTTCTATTAAGTCTCATTTTACTAGCACTCCCGTCCTACATCGTCCCGATGTTGATAACCCATTCATAATGGAGATGGATGCCTCATCCGTTGGTGCTGGAGCAGTCCTCTTCCAAAAGGATGCTCAAGGTCGGAAGCATCCTTGATTCTTCTTCTCCAAGACCTTCACACCAGCGGAGAGGAATTATTCCATCGGGGATAGGGAGGTGCTAGCAATGAAGTTGGCCTTTCCGGAGTGGAGACATCTTTTGGAGGGAGCTCGCTTTCCCTTCCAAGTCTTCACAGACCAGAAAAATTTGGTTTATTTACGAACAGCCCAGCGGCTAAATTCTTGTCAGGCCAGTTGGTCCTTGTTCTTCTTCCGGGTCCACAGAGGGAGTGGGAGGAGAGATGAGAGGACAGTTTAAGATGGACTAGTTGTTCAAGTAGTTTTGAGACATAGGGTAGAAGTGATATGGGGCGATAGTTAAACAGTGAGGATGGGTCAAGGGAGGGCTTTTTGAAGATGGGCGTGATTGAGGCATGTTTGAAGCATGAGGGGAAGACACTAGATGTTAGTGATAGGTTGAAGAGATGGGTAAGGGTTGGGATGAAGACTGTGGTGAGGTTTGGGATGAGGTGGGATTGGATCGGGTCAAGTTCACAGGTGGTGAGATGTGATTTGGAGAGTGTACTCTTTGGAAGTGCCCCTACTGAATTATGGGTTGTATACAGGTTCTGACTGACTTAGAAGAGGAATGCGATGGTACTGGATACCGGAGGAGATGGCAATCAATGAGTATATTAACACACTGACACTACACCATTTACACAGGTTTTGGTAAGAAAATAGTAAATGAATGGCTTCTTTATTGGTAATGCAAAATTACACTTATAATAGAGAGCAGTGCAGTGTAATGTAGTTCTATAAATATTTCCTCCCAGGTGGAGGGTATTAAAGCTGATCAGTAGTGGCGCTGGGTGTCAGACCCCCATCAATCAGATTGATATATCCACTGGATCAGTCAACAATGTAATTTGCCCAGAGAAGTCACTTGTGTCTTGTTAGACTGTGGGTCACTATATCACCCTCTTCATACCATGTGATGTTACTGTGTAACTATAATAAGAAGCAGTGAAATCCCTGAAGAACTCTTGCAGGATGTGCCATTTATGAGTAGAAACTGCCATCTGCTGGCCAGACTAAATTAAGCAGAATCAAATTGTCCTGGAAGATTTGCAGGGGTACCGACTTTCTGTGCTGGACCTGATCAGGTTACCCACAGGAAGCACTTTTTTATATATAAAAGCCCTGCCTGCCAAACTGCAGGCAGATTTGGTGCCAGAGAGTGGAGCAGACGTGCTCCAGGGATGTCATTGAGGCCAGCGTAACAGGTCTCAAGGGAGAGTCCACAATATTAAGGTGTCGGCCATCACCTGACAAGTCCCGGAATCCGCATAGCAGCACTTCGAGTTCTGCCTATGCTAGTCGGCACCAGGTTTCATGTCCCACATCAGTAAAGCTCAAGCGACCGGAGGTCACCCATCAAGAGCTGAGGCCTAGTTCACTCCATTCCAATCTTAAGGAACTTGCGTCGATGATCAAGACTAAAAAATCCATGAGGAGACTGCAACAGGTGAGACGCGCCTGTGACTGTGGAAGGACAGTGTATGTGAGCAGGGCCATCACTTCCATCTATCCAGTATGGTACTGGGGTCTGATGGGATTAGGGTCTCAGGTTGGAGGGGGTTGGTTGGTGTGTGGGAAGCTCAACAGTAGAGATGAGCGGTGTTCAAGTCAAACTGTTCGCCAATATCAAATTAGAGGTGTTTTGGGTGGTGTTCGAGTCGTTCGACGAACCTGAACAATTTGCTTAAAATTCGGCTGTTCCAGTTTCAGTTCGATAACTGTTAGTTCACCAAAAGCCTAACTTGATTTGCACATTAAAACTGTTTATCATTGTTAATAGCCTGTTTTAGTGTATAGTGGGTGGGGGATAGATCTGTGCTGAAATAGCGTCGATCTCCATTTTTTTTTCTTTCCCGTATTTACAGTGGGGCGGTGCAGTCTCTCAGCCTATCAGCAGTGCACACATACAGCAATGTGCATGTGATGCACACAAGCAAGGGCATGTGTCATTGGCTGTGTATGTCACATGTCCTTGCCCTATAAGAACCAGCCATTTGCCCCGTCGCCACCATTTCCTCACTGCTGCAGCTTAGTGTTAGACGGCACCGCTGCTGCTGTGGGCGCTATAAAGTCTAAGAGTGTTAGCGAATTTTCTGAGAGATAGGTTTAGGGAGTCGGGAGGAGTCGGGACTAGTTGTAATATCAGCCCTTTTCAGGGTAGGTTACAGCAGTTCATAGCACTGTTTGCCAGGCAGGTCTGTGCCAGTGCTGTGCAAGTGTTTGTCACAGCATTTGGTGTAATCTAGCTCAGCCAATCCTTTTGGGCTAGTAGCATTGTCTGATAGTCATCTGAGTAGCCCGCCTGTGAAGCTAGCTACACCGCCTGTGTATCTCTATTTTTACTGCATCTAATCCAGTTAATAGTTTTGTGCCTAGGAGCAGTGTCTGCACGTCAGCAGAGTAGCCCGCCCATGAAGCAAGCTACACCGTCTGTTGATCTATTTACTAATTTTTAACTGCATCTAGCCCAGGAAGTCGTTTTGTACCTAATAAGATTTTGTGCAACTCAGCAGAGTACCCCACCCATGAAGCAAGCTACACCACCTGTTTACCTTAATACTATTTTGTAATGGCATTTGGCCCAGGAAATCCATTTGAGACTAGTAGAATTTAGTGATACTCAGCAGCGTACCCCACCCATGAAGAAAGCTACACCGCCTGTTTACCTAACTACTATTTTTTAACAGCATCTGGCCCAGGAAATCCTTTTGGGCCTAGTAGCAATTTCTGCTACTCAGCAGAGTACCCCACCCATGAAGCAAGCTACACCACCTTCTTTCTTTCTCAATCTAACCCCTCGGCTCTGGGGTGTCCACTTTCCCTCCAGCTCTCTCCTTCTCACAGGTGGACTACCGCGTGTATTTACACTGTGGTGAATCTTTTGGGCCCAGACATAAGAAGTCGTCGAGGTAATGGATAATATGTGCCGCCTTACAAATGTCCATGACGACACATTCGAGGAAGCAACTAAACGCCTCAAATAGTGAGCAGGATATGGAGCACCCCATGGGCAAACAGCGATCTATGTATTATGCTCATTCACAGAAGCAGCCCAATGGGAGGACACTATTCGGAGGCACAGGTAGTAACCGGAACACCCCCTCAATGTCTGTTTTGGCCATTAGGGTGCCCCTTACCAACTTCTTAACCCTCCTGATTGCCTCGTCAAAGGAGGTACAGTACATAGTACTGAACTTGGTTCCGCGTCGATGTTGTCGTTTACTGACCTGCCCCTTGGATATGACAAATGGACAAATGGTGGATTAGTCTGAATGTATTGGGTTCATTTTTTGGCACAACTCCCAACGGGGGTACCACTACGTCTTCTAAGGAAAGTGTTCTGAATGGACCCGCCGACATTCTACCTAAAGATATTTATTTTTTTACTTTTTATGTCAAGACGTCTGGGTGTTGGTAGAGTGAGTTTAGATTTTTACTCCAGCCTTTCTTGATTTTAGAAGGGCATGACATGCCTATATCTGTGTCTCCTCCTCCTTTTACTCCTCCACCTCTTTTCTTTTCACATGACTATATGTAGTTGTGACTTTTCCATGTTTGTTGTGTCTTCTGAGCAGTTTGTCAGCTTTTGGACACCTTTTAAGGTGTTTTCTATGTGTTTTCCATGTGTTTGCATGTGTTTGTGTTTGCCTGCCATTTCAATGGGGTTCGACGAACATTCGTCGAACACGTCCCTGTTCAACGAACCGAACCGAACCCGAACACTAGGGAGGTGGCTCAACACTACTCAACAGGCTTTCAGAAACTAAGTCAGAGAGAGAGAGACTTGCGGCTTAACGGGAAGAACCGGTGACCTCTGCTGGGGCCAGATTTGCAGAGAATTAGCCTATGTGGTGGCTCCCATGACTGGGCGCACCACCGTTGGGAAAAGAACATTGACGTTTAACAGAGAAAGACATCCTTTGCTTTTCCATATTTATTGTTATCCTTGTTTTAATGTTGGTCTGCCTAGCTACTAACAATAATGGTTTAGAGTTACTTTAAATCACTGTAGCACTGTAGCACTGCAATCATACCTGACTCCTGACTGTTCCTCCTTGAGCCTCTGTGAGTTGCATCCAGACACCTGCATAACCAAATGACGTTTACAATCAGTGAAAAATCTGGCCCTGGATGGCCCACAGGTGAGCCCATGGTCTGGTGCAGCTCCAGCTTAGGCTACTTTCACACTTGCGTCGTTTGGAATCCATCGCAATGCGTCGTTTTGGGGAAAAAACGGATCCTGCAAATGTGCCCGCAGGATGCGTTTTTTCCCATAGACTTGTATTGCCGACGGATCGCGACGTATGGCCAAACGTCGCGTCCGTCGTGCACTGGATGCGTCATGTTTTGGTGGACAGTCGGCACGAAAAAATATTAAATGTAACTTTTTTCGTACGTCGTGTCCGCCATATCCTACCGCGCATGCGCGGCCAGAACTCCGCCCCCTCCTCCCCGGGACATAGAATGGGCAGCGGATGCGTTGAAAAACTGCATCCGCTGCCCACGTTGTGCCGAATTTGCACAACGTACATCAGGCCGACGCATTGCGATGACCCTGTACCGAAGCAAGTGTGAAAGACGCCTTACAGGTACAGCTTCAGGAATACATAGGTTCCAAATTTACAATGGTGAAACTTAGAATACACTGGTTTCATCTGCACGGCTGCCACCGGGAATTTCAGGACCCCATACAGGCAAAATTTTTGGGCCCCCTTGAGACTCCGCTCAGGCTCCACCGCAGCTCTGCCTCCACCCCTTGAACCTTCCACAGTCCCACAGCTTCCTCTTAGAAAAGCTCCTTCACCACATCCTCACCAATCACACATCTACAGTTCCCATCAAACACTAGATTACATATACAGCCATCAGTTTTTGTTTTGGCCAAAAGATTTTTGGAGGATACTGTCATTGCTATGACTAAGGCCAGTACAGCCTGAAACGCGTCAGCTTGTTTTTATGATGCACTAACAAAGGACAAGATTTTATTCTATTTTTATCTCCTCCATTCAATATTTGCATGAGCTGGATAAGTGAGTGATTTGCATTTTCACCTGGGAGTCGGCCGGCAGGAACTTGGTGGTGATCCGCGCTCTGCACATGTCTACTCCGTTCTGCCCCATGCCTCTCCATTCTGCCCCATGTCATCTCCATTTTGCCCCATGTTTCTCTATTCTTCCCCCATAGTGCAGTTTTATGAAAAAAAAGTAATTAAAGGGAACCTGTCACCTGAATTTGGCGAGACCGGTTTTCGGTCATATGGGCGGAGTTTTCGGGTGTTTGATTCACCCTTTCCATACCCGCTGGCTGCATGCTGGCCGCAATATTAGATTGAATATTGCGCAGGCGTGTACTATGGAGGACATAGAATGAACTTCAATCCAATATTGCGGCCAGCATGCAGCCAGCGGGTAAGGAAAGGGTGAATCAAACACCCGAAAACTCAGCCCATATGACAGAAAACCGGTCCCGCCAAATTCAGGTGACAGGTTCCCTTTAAAAATTCTCTTTTCTCCCTGAGTCCAACTGAGGCGCGGACGACCTGGGACATGACAGTGGCGACATACACACTGTTAGCTGCTGGCCTGGGATTGGCTGGAGGCTGTTAACTATAGATTTAATCTGAACAGGGAGAATCCTGCCACTGGGGCCTGGTGAGCAGAAGAGAGGGGCCTGCTCACCGGACCCCATGCGCCAATAAGGGCGGTAATGCCCTGATGGCGGCCATGTTTATCTGTTTAAATAAATGCTGGATTGATTGTCAATCACATGATAGAATGGCAGTGTGATTAGTCTGCAGCCTACTACTGACAGCTGACAGCCTTCCTGCAGCCTTAGTTCCTATGCCAGCGTAGTTTCCTCATCAGCTTCTCTCTTCCACCGGCAGGTGTCGCTGTCCGCCCATCATTTTCCGGAAATGAGCGCACGTGACGTCATCCTGAAAGCCCCCTATCCTTTGCGTTATGTAAGGTGCTGCGGCTGTGGCGCCGCCGTGTGAATGTTACACAAGGAGGAGCAGCGCGGACGGTAAATACCGGGGACGGGAGAGCGGAGCGCACGGCTGCGGGGCACAGAGACGTGCGAGCCTATTACTGCAGCACTCCGCTCAGTACACGGGGATGTGCAGTGTCCTCTGTCACTACACACACCGCAGCCTGCTCTGCCGCCGCCGTAGGGGTGTGCTGTGCACGGCCGCAGCCAGTTCTCCTATGTTGTGGTAATAGACTCTGTGTCTTGTTTTTAAGATCTCTGCTTCCTGTCAGTGACTGGGACCTTGGTGACATCCAGAGGCTGAGAGATCAGTGTCGTCCGCCTGACAGCCCAGGTAATGCCGGAGTGTACCTGTAAGGGTGGGAAGAATGACATCAAAGGGGCCGCTCACCAGATAATGCCGTCCATCATCTAAAAAGAGCCTGTCGCCAGAAATAGCGCTATTAACCTGCAGATATGGGGTTAATCTGCAGGGTGATGATAGTGTGACTACTTTCACACTAGCGTTTTCTGCAATCCATCACAATGCGTCGTTTTGCAGAAAAAACGCATCCTGCAAAAGTGCTTGCAGGATGCGTTTTTTCCCCATAGACTTGTATTGACGACGCATTTGCGACGGATTGCCACACGTCGCATCCGTCGTGCGACGGATGCGTCGTGCTTTGGCGGACCGTCGGGAGCAAAAAACGCTACATGTAACGTTTTTTGCTCCTGACGGACCGCTTTTTCCGACCACGCATGCGCAGCCGGAACTCCGCCCCCACCTCCCCGCACCTCACAATAGAGCAGCGGATGCGCCGGAGAAATGCATCCGCTGCCTCCGTTGTGCAGTGCGTTAAACGCTAGCGTCGGAATCTGCCCGACGCATTGCGACGGGGAGATTCCGACGCTAGTGTGAAAGTAGCCTAACCTGCCTGGCGCCTGCATGTAACTGAACACTGCGAGAAGAACATAGATGTTCTGCCCCCGGAGTGTTCCAGATTCAGTGAGGGGGACGGCATCGGCACGGGTTCAGTCACTAATCTGCTGCTGTCACCCCCGACCCTGACTGACACTCCATCTGCATTAGGGACCTCTGTCAGCCAGGGCGGGGGGGCGTGGAACACGGGACAAAGTTTATTTCTCCCTGCAGTGGTCAGGTACATTCAGGTTAGTAACGCTATTAACCTGCAGATTAACCCTATATCTGCAGGTTAATAGTATCTTTTTCTGGTGACCAGTTCCCTTTTAAAGGGAACCTGTCACCCCCAAAATCGAGGGTGAGCTAAGCCCACCAGCATCGGGCTTATCTACAGCATTCTGTAATGCTGTAGATAAGCCCCCGATGTATCCTGAAAGAGGAGAAAAACAGGTTAGATTATACTCACCCAGAGGCGGTCCGATCCGATGGGCGTCGCGGTCCAGTCCAGCGCCTCCTATCTTCATCAGATGACGTCCTCTTCTTGCTTTCACGCTCCGGCGTACTTTGCCTTGTTGAGGGCAGAGCAAAGTACTGCAGTGCGCAGGCGCCGGGCCTCTCTGACCTTTCTCAGCGCCTGCGCACTGCAGTACTTTGCTCTGGCCTCAACAGGGCAGACAAAGTACGTCTGCGCTGGAGCCGCAGCGTGAAGACCAGAAGAGGACGTCATTGTAAGAAGATGGGAAGCCCCGGACCGCAACGCCCATCGGACCGGACCGCCCGCCCAGGTGAGTATAATCTAACCTCTTTTTCTCATCTTTCAGGATACATCGGGGGCTTATCTACAGCATTCCAGAATGCTGTAGATAAGCCTGATGCCGGTGGGCTTAGCTCACCTTCGATTTTTGGGGGTAACAGGTTCCCTTTAAAGCACAACTCTAGCATTTATTTTTTATTTCAGTATTGGAGTGGTGCCACTACTCTTAAGGTCCCTGCCCCTAGTTTTATCCGTACTAGCCTCCATCTTCATCTCATCTTCTGCAGATTAGGACCTGTCAGGTGGCTCAAATGTTTGCTGGGTGAGCGTCACTACTAGTGATGAGTGAGCGTGCTGGGATTAGGTGTTATCTGAGCATGCTCTAGTGCTAATTGAGTATGCTCTGAGTGCTGGAATAATATGTTCCAGTCCCTGGGGCTGCATGTCTCGTGGGTGTTTGATAGAGGCAACACATGCTGGGATTACCTATTTGTTAGACATGCAGCCTTGACAACTCAAACATATTATTTGAGCACTCCTGTAGTGAAATATGTATAAACATATACCGTATATACTCGAGTATAAGCCGACCCGAATATAAGCCGACCCCCCCCCCCTAATTTTGCCACAAAAAACTGGGAAAACTTAATGATTCGAGTATAAGCCTAGGGTGGGAAATGCAGCAGCTACCGGTAAATGTCAATAGTAAAAATAGATACCAATAAAAGTAAAATTAATTGAGACATCAGTAGGTTGTGTTTTTGAATATCCATATTGAATCAGGAGCCCCATATAATGCTCCATAAAGCTTATGATGGCCCCATAAGATGCCCCATATTAAAATATGCCCCATATAATCCTGCATAAAGGTTAATAATGGCCCCATAAGATGCTCCATAGACACATTTGCCCAATATAATGCTGCACAAACGTTGATTATGGCCCCATAAGATGCTCCATACAGACACTTGCGACATATAATGCTGCACAAACATTATGGCCCCATACAGACACTTGCCCCATATAGTGCTGCACAAACGTCATGGCCCCATACAGACACTTGCGCCATATAATGCTGCACAAACGTTATGGCCCCATACAGACACTTGCGCCATATAATGCTGCACAAACGTTATGGCCCCATACAGACACTTGCCCCATATAGTGCTGCACAAACGTTATGGCCCCATACAGTCACTTGCCCCATATAGTGCTGCACAAACGTTATGGCCCCATAGATGCTCCATACAGACACTTGCCCCATATAGTGCTGCACAAACGTTATGGCCCCATACAGACACTTGCCCCATATAGTGCTGCACAAACGTTATGGCCCCATACAGACACTTGCCCCATATAGTGCTGCACAAACGTTATGGCCCCATAGATGCTCCATACAGACACTTGCCCCATATAATGCTGCACAAACGTTATGGCCCCATAGATGCTCAATACAGACACTTGCCCCATTTGCTGTTGCTGCTATAAAAAAAAAAAAAAAAATCACATACTCACCTCTCCGTCGCTCAGGCCCCCGGCACTTTCAATATTCACCTGCTCCTCGTTCCGGTGCTGCTCCATCTTCAGCGTCATCTGCACTGACGTTCAGGCAGAGGGCACGCACTAACCACATCACTGTGCCCTCTGACCTGAGCGTCACTGCAGAAGACGCTGAAGATGGAGCGGTGCCCGGAACGAGGAGCAGGTGAATATCGCGCAGCGCTCCCCCTCCCCGTTATACTCACCTGCTCCTGGCGCTGTGCAGTCCCTACTTCCCCGGCGCTGCAGCTTCTTCCTGTACTGAGCGGTCACCGTTACCACTCATTACAGTAATAAATATGCGGCTTCACCCCTATGGGAGGTGGAGGCGCAAATTCATTACTGTAATGAGCGGTACCATGTGACCGCTCACTACAGGAATAAGCTGGGGTGCCGGGAAGGCAGGGACGTGCTGGAACCGCGTCAGGAGCAGGTGAGTATAATTAGACAGCCCCCGCTCCCCCTCCCCTGCCGACCCCTGGGTATGACTCGAGTATAAGCCGAGAGGGGGACTTTCAGCCCAAAAAAGTGGGCTGAAAATCTCGGCTTATACCCGAGTATATACGTATGTGTGCAGTGAACTATGGGTTTGTGTGACTAGTAATACTTAACAGCAGAGAAGAAGAAAATATGCGGCACTCACCCCGGGATAACTGTGAAGATTGTGGTCTTTATTGGAGAAAAATGCAAGTTACATCCATCAGGACATCAGGTATATACGAGGGTGCGGTATAGGAGCTCGGACGACGGCCGTTTCGCACACACAGGTGCTTCGACGGGTCCGGATAGTAGATTACAAAACGTCATTTCCTTTTAAAGGATATCTGACGTATAATAAAGAACGTGATCTGAATAAACTAATCAATGTGCACAAACTGTGAAAGTGATAATGCATATAAATAATACATATAAATAATCTACATTGCAGACTGACATATATCTGAAGAATATATTAATCTAATAATCATAGTGTTATTTACGAGAATCATCCGGAATATCAATTATAACACTAACCAAGACTATTGCCTATAAGGAATTTACAAGAATACGGACATATCAAGACGGTCGTTTAGACCAATAGGTCCTTGTGCATTTGCATTAAGGATCCATTTGGCTTCTTTTTGTAATAGAATCCTATTTTGATCTCCTCCCTTTTGCGGGTATGGGACTATTTCAATGCCAGCAAAGCAAAGTGAGTCTGGGTTAGCGTTATGTTTTTCTCTAACGTGCTGAATTAATCTTAAGCACCCTTTTCCCGACATAATAGAGTTATAATGCTCTTTAAAACGCACAATCAAGGGTCTGATTTTCTTGCCTATGTAGAAATATCGGCACGGGCAAAACAAAACATAAATCACAAACTTGCTTTTAAAAGAGATAAAATCTGTCACGACATGAGTGATAGAACCTATCTGCAGTGGATTATTAGTAACATGTAAGCTGCAAAATCTACAGCTGCCACATTTATGATTGCCGGCTGGAGGAGTATAAGTGAGCCAAGTTTTACTGGGTGCGGTAATTCTATTATGCACTAATAAATCTGACAGGTTGTGAGCACGTCTATATGTAAATCTTGGGGTATATTTATTAAAAGAAGCCAGAAGACTCACTTTGCTTTGCTGGCATTGAAATAGTCCCATACCCGCAAAAGGGAGGAGATCAAAATAGGATTCTATTACAAAAAGAAGCCAAATGGATCCTTAATGCAAATGCACAAGGACCTATTGGTCTAAACGACCGTCTTGATATGTCCGTATTCTTGTAAATTCCTTATAGGCAATAGTCTTGGTTAGTGTTATAATTGATATTCCGGATGATTCTCGTAAATAACACTATGATTATTAGATTAATATATTCTTCAGATATATGTCAGTCTGCAATGTAGATTATTTATATGTATTATTTATATGCATTATCACTTTCACAGTTTGTGCACATTGATTAGTTTATTCAGATCACGTTCTTTATTATACGTCAGATATCCTTTAAAAGGAAATGATGTTTTGTAATCTACTATCCGGACCCGTCGAAGCACCTGTGTGTGCGAAACGGCCGTCGTCCGAGCTCCTATACCGCACCCTCGTATATACCTGATGTCCTGATGGATGTAACTTGCATTTTTCTCCAATAAAGACCACAATCTTCACAGTTATCCCGGGGTGAGTGCCGCATATTTTCTTCTTCTCTGCTGTTGATGGATTTCTTGTTGGATATTTATGCAGAGCACCGGTTCCCATGCTGATTGTGGAGCCTGTATACACAGCTGTCCGCTAATAGTCCTGACTGCTTGGAGACGTTCTACTCTAGTGCCGTTCTACTCTCTGTATTTTCTAGTAATACTTAAACATCTGTCCTGAAGGCTGCAGGTCTCACCCAGGTGTTAATATTCATTTTCCTGAGACAGCAAACATCTGTCTCCAATCTCACGAGGGGGTCGTGCAGGGAATCAAGAAAGAGAGGAAGGGCTTCACACCTTTGGAAGAGAGATGTCCATTACAGCCTGACACTATCTATCTGTGGGAAGCTTTACACAAATAATCTCAGAGAAAATAATCTATTCATTGGGGGGCGCGGCCGTGGTCCAATCAAAAACAAGCAATTAGAATATCAACTGGTCTAGAAATCTGACCTCCAGGGTGACTCTATAAGTTTGGCTTGTATACATTCAAAATTGTTCACATGTGAGGGCAGCCTGGGAAGCTGATGTGATCCAATCCGTATTCACCCCCCCTCAGGGAGCAGAAGCAGACTACAAGTTAGCTATTTCCGTAAGTTTTCTCCTGTTTATTTTATACTGTTTTGCATACCTGTATTCATACCATATTTGTATACCTTTTTCTTTACTGTAAGCACTGAACCTTTTTGTATTAAAGCATAAAACTTTAACAGTTGAACCTTGTATGTTCTAAAGAATTCATAGCCTAATGTGTGTGAGCCTTATGAGTGGTAGACAGTATTAGTAATATTTCCGGGACTCATAACCTGTGTATTCGGTGAGTGGTGGCAGTGTGTATGAGCGGGTGTGTGGCCTGGGTCGGTGTGTGATTTATGCTCCCCTTACAGCATAGGACAGAGGTTGAATGCTGGACTTAGAGTGGGGAGATAGATTAACCCTTGCAGGCACAACCCCAAGTCACGTGCTGAGAGCAGGAACGTGACAAATTAGTGACAGCACGGAGAGGGATCCATGACAACTCCGAAGACACTATTAGCACTTACCATGCTCAGATAACACCTTATCTCAGCACACTCACTCATCATTAGTCACTACTCAATGTAAGTGAGAACCAAATCGAGTCTCCCATAAACTTACATTGAGAGCCTGCAACCATTACCTCTGACTTCTGGTCAGTCAGAAGCTGTGGTCACAAGATGGCATCACGGGACCGTAAGGCCGCTGGGAACAGCTGAACACAGCAGCTGGTGAGTATAATATCCGGGAATTTCCACTCCAGCCCTGAAATAAGATTAAAAAAAAAAACTCTAGCAATATGCTTTAAACCTCTGCATTTTCTGGGATTTTTGGTCTATCGTTCGGTCCTACTAGTGATTGACAGCTGTATTTGTATGAGAACGTATAAGGAGGTGAATGTCAGTCACTGATAGGACCGCCCGCTGGAAATCCCAGAAAGAGCAGAGGTTTAAAGGGACACTGTCACCTGAATTTGGAGGGAACAATCTTCAGCCATGGAGGCGGGGTTTTTGATTCACCCTTTCCTTACCCGCTGGCTGCATGCTGGCTGCAATATTGGATTGAAGTTCATTCTCTGTCCTCCATAGTACACGCCTGCACTAGGTGCAATCTTGCCTTGTGCAGGCGTGTACTATGGAGGACAGAAAATGAACTTCAATCCAATATTGCAGCCAGCATGCAGCCAGCGGGTAAGGAAAGGGTGAATCAAACACTCAAAAACCCCGCCTCCATGGCTGAAGATTGTTCCCTCCAAATTCAGGTGACAGTGTCCCTTTAAATGATTGAAGCTCAGATAATCCAGGATCTTTTCCCACAATACTATATATCAGTCTACTCAGCGTTTCCTGCTCTATGGTGCCTGCATGCTGACCGGTTCCTTCTAAAGGGTTTTCTTACAAAGTATAAGATTTGTGATAATTGTTTGGCTCTGTCCCAGGACCCCATACAGCTGTGGAAGCTGGCACATTAGATTAAGGTACCTTCACACTGAACGATATCGCTAGCGATCCGTGACGTTGCAGCGTCCTGGCTAGCGATATCGTTCAGTTTGACACGCAGCAGCGATCACGATCCTGCTGTGATGTCGTTGGTCGCTGCAGAAAGTCCAGAACTTTATGTCGTCGCTGGACTCCCTGCACACATCGCTGAATCGGCGTGTGTGACGCCGATTCAGCGATGTCTTCACTGGTAACCAGGGTAAACATCGGGTTACTAAGCGCAGGGCCGCGATTAGTAACCCGATGTTTACCCTGGTTACCAGTAAAAGTAAAAAAAAAAAACACTACATACTTACATTCCGCTGTCTGTCCTCCGCTGTGCTTCTCTGCACTGGCTGTGAGCGCCGGCCAGCCGGAAAGCACAGTGGTGACGTCACCGCTGTGCTTTCCGGCCGCTGTGCTCACAGTCAGTGCAGGAAAGCACAGCGCCGGGGACAGACACCAGAATGTAAGTATGTAGTGTTTTTTTTTTTTTTACTTTTACGCTGGTAACCAGGGTAAACATCGGGTTACTAAGCGCGGCCCTGCGCTTAGTAACCCGATGTTTACCCTGGTTACCAGTGAAGACATCGCTGAATCGGCGTCACACACGCCGATTCAGCGATGTCTGCAGGGAGTCCAGCGACAAAATAAAGTGTTGGACTTTCTGCCGCGACCAACGACATCACAGCAGGATCCTGATCGCTGCTGCGTGTCAAACTGAACGATATCGCTAGCCAGGACGCTGCAACGTCACGGATCGCTAGCGATATCGTTCAGTGTGAAGGTACCTTAAGACCGTCACATTAAACTGCAAATTCCAGGAGATTATTTTTGCCCAGTTTGATCTGCTGAATCTGACTAGTTGATCTCAGGGGGCCACATTGTTAGGACCCATGTTATAGATGGGGGACGCCAGTGCTGAATTCCTCCTTCTTATGGCATCCTGATATAATTGTTGGCCATCTATTAATTTCAGCAGCCATTCGTTTTGGTCTGTAGGACTTTTCAGGATTTTCTTTGTCTGGACCTGCCAGTCATACATGTATTTAGTCTTCTGTGCTTTTTATGGATAACTTGATATGATGAAACTCTCTGCCCAGTTACTGGTTAAATGTGTGTCAATGATATCTGCATCGGTATCTTGGTCTACTCAATCTTTTAATGTTTTTTTAGAGGTTTCCCCTCCCCCTAGTGAATGAATATCTAAATTATCTAATGTACAGAAATTGCAACTGTAATATTTAGGAGAATTTTCCTTTTAAATGAATGTGTTTTTGTTTGTTTTTTCATTTTCTACTAGAAAAGCCAAACTGTTTCCGCGCTATTGGCATCTTATTCTTCCCTTGACAAAAATCCGAACCATGTCTCAGAAGGCAAAGGCTCCAAAGGGAAAAAGGGGAGGAAGTGAAAGCGAGAAGTCTGGTGCCAGCCAGGAAGATGACGCCAAGACCAAATCAAGCGCTGCATCCAAAAATCAAGGAAAAAACCCCCAAGAAAATAAGAGGAAGTCTAAAGTAATAGCTGATGCGAGTACCAGTGAGGCCTCAGATGGTGATGCCAAGAAGAGGAAGACACAAGAGAAAAAAGCTGGTAATATAGATGGAGATCTGCTGGAGGCAGTGAAGAAGGCTCGCTTAGGTGTTGCGAACTCTGTGTCTGACTTTAAATTTAACAAGAAGAGGGTACGGTTGGTGTCTCAAGAGGTGGACCTGAAAGATGATGCCCTGGGCATAGTGTACTGGATGTCCAGGGATCAGAGAGTTGAAGGTACATTTATTAATTCCCTGTAGCAACCTTTAGATCTTATTTTTAGAAGACTCGAGAAATGACCGCATCCCTCTCATGGGTTGTAATGAGTAACTGTTCCACTTTTTCTCTTAGTGTGGACACCTCTCCCTTTAAATTGTTCCTAACTTGAGATGTTCTGAAAGACACTGACAATTTCTACTTGTATCTCACTTTTCAGATAACTGGGCCTTTCTGTATGCTCAGCGCCTGGCCCTGAAGCAAAAGCTCCCACTGCATGTCGTCTTCTGTTTAGTTCCAAAGTTCTTAGAAGCCACCATTCGACACTATGGATTCATGCTGAAGGGGCTGCAAGAAGTGGCGGAGGTATGACTAAAAGGAACATGGGTAAGGGGGATTTCAAATATGGTGGACATCTTAATCATCCAGAATATCTTTGTTTCAGAATTGTAAAGGTCTCAACATTCCCTTCCATTTGCTTATTGGATATGCAAAGGATGTTCTCCCAAGTTTTGTGAAAGAACATAGGATTGGTGGGGTGGTGACTGACTTTGCACCGCTGCGCGTCCCCTTGCAGTGGGTGTCCGATGTCTCTGAACGTTTACCGAAAGATGTTCCTCTTGTGCAGGTAAAACATTTTTTAAATTTTTTGTTTAGATGTAGTGATAAATGCACTTAAAAAAAAAAAATAATGGTCAAACAATAATCCGTCACATTTATAATGTGTGAACCCACCCTAGTAGTTGTACGTGTAAGGACTTTGGTTCATTTCCAGGTGGATGCCCATAATATTGTCCCCTGCTGGGTTGCTTCCAATAAACAGGAGTATGGAGCTCGTACCATTCGGAGAAAAATCCATGACCAGCTCTCTCAGTTCCTCACCGATTTCCCTCCAGTCATTACTCATCCCTACAACTCCAAGCTGGTGGCTGAGGTTAGTATTGACGTTGGGAGGTTCAGGAAGAACTAACCAATGCACCCAGGGACACTTATTCCTAGTATTCGGCAGGAGGTGGTATTTCTTACATTGAATGGTATGAGAAAAGTATCTAAAAGAAATAAAAACAACCCAAGTTACAACCTGGTATTTTTTCTACTTTTTTGAAAATATATCAGAATAGATAACCGTAGCCTTTTCCTCTCGTTTTGTTGGCTTTCCTTATGATGTGCTTACAATTCAGTAGCTCTATTGTTGATAAATGTTGTACTTAATACATGGCAATCAGGGTTAGGAGTTAATTCTGTGTATGTGCCTTACCGGTCATCCTTCTCCTCCAGCCTATAGACTGGGATAAGTGCTATGCCAGTTTGGAAGTAGATCGTACAGTTAAAGAAGTAGAATGGGCAAAACCAGGCTCCAAGGCGGCAATGACCGTGCTCCACTCGTTTATATCGGAACGGCTAAAAAATTTTAACGCTGACCGAAACAATCCGAACTGTCAAGCTCTCAGCAACCTGTCTCCATGGTTTCATTTTGGTGAGTTATTGTATTTTCTTCTTATTGCCATTTTACAGCAGGGGCATTGCTAGTGTACTTATGAGATCCCAAATATAGAATGTATATGAGACACCACATATCTACAGGACAACTTTGATAACACAGCAGGGTTAGCAGCTCGGCTATGTGTTTGATAGCATACCTCTAAATAATGCCCAGATGCAGTGATTTACAGGGGGCACATTGCCTGCTTAGCAATACCTTCAATATCCGAGTCAAGATTTCCATCCATGATTGTTGTACATGCACAACACCCCGTCCTTCTGCTTCCCCTAAGTTCCTTCTTGATAGTACTAATGCCTCTACAATACAGTAATAATTCCTTCAATGTGGCAATCACAAAGTAAAATTCCCATTTTTGTGCCTGAGTTACAGTGCTCTGCCCCACAGACCTAGTACCCTTCTTTGTGTCTCTGGCAGTAATTTCCCCCTACAGAGTAATATGACCCTTTGTCCATCAAAATAATAAAACCTTCTTTGTTCCCTGCAGTAATAGTTTCCCCATACAGTAACAATTTGCCCCCTTTCTTGTAGTTATCTTTTAGCAATGGGGATGGCATGAGACCACTTCAGGCAATAATTGGCTGCAGCGGTCACACGTCCATGTGACAAGATTTTTCCTTTAAGGGGTTTTCCTACAAACAAAATTCATTTTAACTAATAGATCTTGGAATAAAAAAATTTCCACAATTGGATGCGTGTAAATAAAATGTTGTAGTGCTGAGATAATCTTATCAATGTGCCCCTGCTATATACTGTGTAATGGCTGTGTCTGACCGTGCAGAGATATGGTGTGATCTTCAGCTATTGGGAAGCAAAAGACAGTATATACAGACCGTACAGCATGGGAGAAAAATTATTCTTTTAGGTAAAATATTTTTTAAAAACTGGCAGAGAAAAGCTTTATCTTTCAAAAAGAATCAGCTGTGATCCCGTGCTGTCCTGTCAGTATACTCTTTTGCTTCCTCCCCTGCCCAGGAGCTGCGGTATGATCAGATCATGTCCCTGTACGGTCAGACACGGCCATTACACAGTACACAGCAGGGGCACATTTATAAGATTATCTCAGCACAGGAACATTTTATTTACACACATCTAATTGTGGAAATTAATATTATTCCTAGATCTATTGATTAAAATGAACTTTGTTAGTTGGAAAACCCATTTAACACATACATGGAAACATACCCTAACAGTGTTACGCTATTATCATAATGTGGAGCTCCACGAAGGCTGGTTTCACACTAGCGTTCAGCAGGGCTGCGGACAAAATCCTTCCTCCGTTAAGCCCTGCCCTCTGCCGTGCCTGTGCCTTCAGCTCCGCCTACGTTTGCATGCGTCCCCTATCTAACATTGGGTACGCAGGCCATACAGATGTATGCGGATGCCTCCGCATGTGTCGTCTTGGCGCTGCGCTGACCTGCATCAAACGCAATATGTTGCATTTTGTTGTGGTCGGCGCAGCCTCATAACAACACATGTGGAGGCATCCGCATACATCTGTATGGCCTGCGTACCCAATGGTTTTGGATACCACTCGCCTGCACTGCGTCTAAAACGCTGTGTTCTACATAAGTGCAGTGGATGGGATTTCTATAAATCCCATGCCGACTGTGCTTCTATTTGATGCTGCGTAAACTCCCCCGCGGTGCGGATTTACGGGCCGCAGCATGACAATTTCTGTTGCGGAGACGCTCGTCTACGTAGCAGAAATGTCCACAATAGAATATATTGGATGCAGTAAATTTTCATTGTTCGGTGAACACATGTGGATTTAACCCAGCGTTTTGGATGCAGCGAAAATACCCTGCATCCAAATCACTGCTATTTCCTGATCGTGGGCATGAAGCCTTAGGCATCCTGAGACCATTAATGTGTGTGGTTGCTTTTCATCCAGGGCAGTGGGCGCCATCAGGACTATCTTGCTCTGTAAACAACTAACAACCACCTAATGAATGAGCAAAACGCTCATGCGTCGTCCTGTGCATTGCGGTGCATCATCCTGTCTATAGTGGACTTGCACTGCCAAGATCTATGGCAGGCTGTATGCGAGCCAGTATTGCGCATTGTTTGCTTCAGTCTGCCTATGTACTGTATACATGCATATTTCTATGGTTGTTCCTCAGGTCAGCTGTCAGTGCAGCGAGCTATCCTGGAGGTGCAGAAGTACCGCAGCAAGTACAGGGAGTCTGTGGACAGCTTTGTGGAGGAAGCTGTAGTGAGGAGAGAGCTGGCCGACAATTACTGTTTCTACAACAAAAACTACGACACGGTGCAAGGTACGCATGTACTTCTGATATCAGACGGTATCACTTTGTTACATGTTGTGTGTAGGGGTTTCCATTAAAGACACCTGACATAATCTGGCTCGCAACCCTGTACTGATGTGAAATATGAAAGCGCTATGTAAGCATAATAAATAATAAAAAAAAATTAAAAAAATACCATCACTGATAACCTTTCAGGATTTTACAGTGATTGCAAAGTGGTCGTATTGTATTCTGTGCCACCTAATGTAGATTCCTATCTGCACACTTCTCAGGAACTAGGGAATTAAGCGTTGTTACGTTGTCCTTATGTCTGCCATAGGATACTTCATACCAACTTTCTTTTTTTTTTCTATAGTTAATTAATTAATATGTTTATTATGTCACTTTACCTTTGTAAAAGTCAACTTATTAAAACTATTTTTATCCTTTTGTATAGAAGTTCAGACACTCTTGTCTTGGTCGGATGACACTAAAATACACGTGGAAGGTCTTAGCAAAACCCCATCCACATATAGCGAAAAAATCAAGTATAGAAAGTATAGAAATTCAGTCAAGAGTCTGTTTCGGTCTTCCTCCTTTAGTATAGAAGAGTGAAATACATGTAACACATGGAGACTTCCGTGTTGGCGTTCTCTCTGGCCCGCTATTGTGCATGCAGTGTTCAGCAGGGTGTGACGAGGCATTTATAACTTTTATTCTAGGAAGTGCCCACTGTATGTATAACGGGCAATACAGCAATCTGACATGTTACGTATAAGAGCTAAAATGTTGGGGATAAATCTGTCAGTCTACTGTTGGTTTACTCCAGCAGGACCAGAATTATGAATACAACGCAGATACAAAATGGCAAGCCAGGATCGGTAGTAGATTAAAGAAATACATTTAAAGGGTTATTTAAATGCTATCAGTGTTTTGCTACCCCACCAGCTATCTATTACTTACTGTGCTCTTTGCTGTAGGTTTGATATTTTCCTGCTAGTAAAATAAAATCACTATCAGTTGTAAACCTGTTTCTATGTAGTCCTCCATATTCATGAGCTCTGTATAACCCCGCGCCTACAACTGATTGTCAGCTTCCTGCCTATGCACAGTGTACACAGACAGCTGCCAATCTGCACTTTTTAACGGGGTTATACAGAGCTCAGCATTCAGGAAACTGGTAGATCTGCAGATGAAATGCTGATCTTATCAAAACTGCAGCAAGCAGCCCAGTAAGTGACACATTGCTGTAATCAGTGTTTCTGTCCCTACATAATGCTGCCCTTAGAGAGGTAAGCAATATACTGGTGATACATTCCTTTAAAGGAGTTTGAAATAATAGAAGAAATCCAGCTTGTCAGTCTTCAGTAAAAATAAGGTTCTTTATTGGTAATCCATAAAAGTCGCAACAGTGTGCAAGGGGTTAAGAAAATGTGCAAATGGAGTGGTCATGCTCAATCCACTCAAGAATCCTAACTCTGCACGCATCGTGAGAGCTCACAAGTCTGCAGTCACACAGTGGCAAAGTTTATGCAACCCCTTTAAGTGGTATTCTAACTAATGGCATGTTCATGGGATTCTCCAAAATGCTCCCAACTCTTGGGATTCTCCACTTTCTGGAGGCATACAATGTGTAGTAGCCCGTGCACGGAGATGATTGTGCACATCACTTTCCATTGTGGCCTATAGGAGCAATAGGAAGATGAGACCCCCCCCCCCCCCCTTTAATTTTTAATAACATTCTTAAATGATGTTAAAAAAAACTTTGGGCATTTTGATGTTAGACAGATGGTCACTGTTAGTAAGGTACAGGTTTAGTCTTTTTCTGAAAGTACTGCCATTGATTTTAACAAGGTGCATATGACTGGGCCAAGAATACTCTGAAAGATCACGCAAAGGACAAGCGGACACATCTTTATACTCTAGAGAAACTGGAGAGTGGGAAGACTCATGATCCTCTGTGGAACGCAGCTCAGGTATTGGATTAGTCTTTTGATTTGGATTTGTCAAAAATAAATTAATTTGATGTTTTGAAAAATCTAATTATAGATCTGTAATTTATAAAACAGAAATTACCTTATGCTCGAGTGTAAGCCGAGATTTTCAGCCCTTTTTTTTTTTTTTTTTTTTTAGGCTGAAAGTGCCCCTCTCGGCTTACACTCGTCATTGTTGGCGGGGAAGGGGGGATGGCGGTTGTCACATGCTCACCTGCTCCTGGCGAGGTCCCTGCATCTCTGATGGTCTCCGGGCGCTAACAGCTCTTCCTGTGTTGAGCGGTCACATGGTACTGCTCATTACAGTAATGAATATGGACGCGACTCCACTCCCATAGGGGTGTAGCGCATATTCATTACTGTAATGAGCGGTACCAGTGACTGCTCAACGCTGGAAGAAGCTGTCAGCGCCCGGAGACCATCTGTAAGAAAGAAGCAGGGACCGCGCAATATTCACCTGTCCCCGTTCCACCGCAGGGCGCCGCCCTGTCTTCTGCGTCCTCTCCAGTGACTGTTCAGGTCAATGGGTGCGATGACGTGTATAGTGCGCGCCCTCTGCCTGAACAGTCACTGCAGAGGACACGGAAGACGGAGCTGCGCCCGGCGGTGGAATGGGGACAGGTGAATATTGCAAGTGCTGGGGGCCTGAGCGACGAGAGGTGAGTATGTCATGGGTTTTTTTTTTTTTTTTTTTTTTTAAATCACAGCAACAGCATATGGGGCAAATGTTTCTATGGAGCATTTTATGGGGCCATAATCAGCATTTATGCAGCATTGTATGGGGCAAATGTCTGTATGGAGCATCTTATGGGGCAATAATCGACCTTTATGCAGCATTATATGGGGCACATTTTCTATGGAGCATCTTATGGGGCCATTATTAACCTTTGTGCAGCATTATATGAGGCATATTTTAATATGGAGCATCTTATGGGACCCATCATGAGCTGTATGGAGCATTATATGGGGCTTCTTATTCAATATGGATATTCAAAAACACTTAACCTACTGATGTCTCAATTAATTTTACTTTTATTGGTACCTATTTTTATTTTTGACATTTACCGGTAGCTGCTGCATTTTCCACCCTAGGCTTATACTCGAGTCAATAAGTTTTCCTAGTTTAGGGGTCTCTGCTAATACTCGGGTCAGCTTATACTCGAGTATATACGGTACTCTAAATTAAATGTCACATTAGTTTTAAAATGTTATTTTATACTCGTGTTCTAGTTTTATTTTATTCTTCAGTTCAATTACTGTTTTATGGAAACAGGTTGTTATATAATGGATCTATTCTGTGGCAATAAGGAACAGGCTTAAATTGAAATGGCATAACAATTCTTCATAGTGGGCTACGTTTCGAATTTGCAATTACATTTTGTGTGTGGCTTTGAGTTCAGGACTAAAATGATCTAACCTTAGGTTACCTCACTTTCCTTGAATCAGTTGCAGATGGTTCATGAGGGTAAGATGCATGGCTTCTTGCGCATGTACTGGGCTAAGAAGATACTTGAGTGGACCAGTTCCCCAGAAGAAGCCTTACGTTTCACCATTTATCTTAATGATCGCTTTGAGTTGGATGGACGTGATCCGAATGGCTATGTAGGCAAGTACAGAAACACTCCTAGATTTATTGTGTTGCTTGTGCTTGATGTATGTCAAAGTTTTGTTACTTGGAAAGATATTCTCATCTCATAATGTAATATCCTATTTCTGAGGCGCAGGTCAGACTTGTGGGATCCCCACCAATGTTGGAAATCAGTGTCCATTGACTTTCCCTGCCTACACACCAACTCAAAAGAAAAACCTCCTAAAATATACCCTTTTTTAATTAAAAAATAACACTTGTATGTGTGTATATATGTCTGTGTGTGTATATGTATGTGTATATATATATATATATATATATATATATATATATATATATATATATATATATATATATATATATGCTCCTGGCGAGGTCCCTGCATCTCTGATGGTCTCCGGGCGCTGACAGCTCTTCCTGTGTTGAGCGGTCACATGGTACTGCTCATTACAGTAATGAATATGGACGCGACTCCACTCCCATAGGGGTGTAGCGCATATTCATTACTGTAATGAGCGGTACCAGTGACCGCTCAACGCTGGAAGAAGCTGTCAGCGCCCGGAGACCATCTGTAAGAAAGAAGCAGGGACCGCGCAATATTCACCTGTCCCCGTTCCAAAACACGACCTTTATGCAGCATTATATGGGGCACATTTTCTATGGAGCATCTTATGGGGCCATTATTAACCTTTGTGCAGCATTATATGAGGCATATTTTAATATGGAGCATCTTATGGGGCCCATCATGAGCTGTATGGAGCATTATATGGGGCTTCTTATTCAATATGGATATTCAAAAACACTTAACCAACTGATGTCTCAATTAATTTTACTTTTATTGGTACCTATTTTTATTTTTGACATTTACCGGTAGCTGCTGCATTTTCCACCCTAGGCTTATACTCGAGTCAATAAGTTTTCCTAGTTTAGGGGTCTCTGCTAATACTCGGGTCAGCTTATACTCGAGTATATACCATATATATATACACATACAAGTGTTATTTTTTAATTAATTTTTTAATTAATATATATAAAAAACGGTGGGACTAAATTCACCCTAGTAGGCCCTAATGAGGCCCTTCCTGTCTGCGGAGTTTGGCACCCTAGTTGTTGACGACATGGCGCCCCCGCTCAACGTCGATGTCCTTAAGTCACCCTAGCACAACAAAGATGTGACACAGAAAAAACACACAAACAAAAAATAACCAAAAAAACATGTAAAAGGGGCTTATCTCGTAGTAAATACTAGATTTTACTTTCAAAAAAGTGGCAGTTAGTGCCCACATTCAGATATTCATTAAATAGTTTTCATCTTCTAATAATGCATAAAAAGAAGAAAAAAGAAACCTCTTAAACGTAAAATGGCCTCAATGCACACTTGAATGCAGATATATAACAGGTTAACAAGCATATATCAGTGTTTTAATTACAGTGCAAGATTCAAATGAAAATATGCTAGTGCAGCAGAAATAAATGCCATAAGTGTGCAAATAAATCTCCATGCACACGTAAATGCCGATATATAATAGGCTATCTAGTGCAAACCACCACTTCAGATTGTAGTGCAGAATTAAATGAAAATGCGCTAGTATGGCAAGAGGTGTGCCCTAGTTAGGACAACACAATATGGATGCAAACCAATCTGATCACATGAGCACATTTTAATCATATGGTGGGCATACCACAAAAATACGCCTATATATACATGTCCACTAACCAATGTATGGACCTAGATTTCCTAAAATAAGGTATGGTAACATCAAATAACCAGCTACAATCAGTACCATAGAGAAAAAAAACAGCGTCTACATGTAAAGGCTGGTCACAAAGAGTTAAAACAAATTAGTTCCTCCAGACAATGCTGCCATGCCAAATCGCAGAAAATAATCAAGATACTTATCAGCCACAAGTCATCTGCATCCCACTTATGTATATAAAAAAAAAAATGAACATTTAACTTTTTTTCACAAAAAATTTATTTCAGGTCCAATTTGTTTTATTTTGCCAAGGGTAACAGGAGAAATTGGAGCCCAAAAGTTGTTGTGCAATTTGTCCTGAGTACGCTGATACCCCATATGTGGGGGGAACCACCGTTTGGGCGCATGGCAGAGCTCTGAAGGGAAGGAGCTCCGTTTGGAATGCAGACTTAGATGGAATGGTCTGCAGGCATCACGTTGCGTTTGCAGAGCCCCTAATATACCTTTACAGTAGAAACCCCCCCATAGGTGACCCCATATTGGAAACTAGACCCCCCCAAGGAACTTATCTAGATGTGTTATGTGAACTTTGAACCCCCAAGTGTCTCACTACAGTTTATAACGCAGAGCCGTGAAAATAAAAAACATTTTTTTCCACAAAATGATTTTTTTGGCCCCCAGTACCATTTAGGTACATGGCAGAGCTCGGAAGGGAAGGAGCACTGTTTTACTTTTTCAACGCAGAATTGGCTGGAATTACTTCCCCAACATCCCAGGGAGCACATACAATGATGATGACAGGTCTTGGGGATCTCCTAAAATCAAATGCAATCTCCCCTGTACCCCCCGAGGAATGGGGTTAAAGCCATTACTCTCGACTCTTCCTGGTAAAGAAACCATCAGGGGAGGCGCGAGTCATAATAAATCTGAAAGATCTGTCGTCATTTTTTATACCGCAGATTCAAAATGGAATCAGTGAAATCTGCTATTCCCCTGATAGGTCCAAATTTTTTTATGGCAACCATCGACCTAAAGGATGCATACTTTCACGTGCCGATTCACCCCCGGCACAAGAAATATCTCAGATTTGCAATTCAGTACAACCAGCAGGTGAGACACTTCCAATTCAACGTGCTCCCTTTCAGCATCTTGTTTGATCGCGGTGTTCCGGAGGTTAATGTGCCGGGAGCGATCCGTGACCGCTCCTGGCACATAGTGCCGGAAGTCAGCGTCTGATCGCGTATGACGTACTATCCCGTCCATGGGAAATAAGTCCCAGGACACATGGATGGTATAGAACGTCCGATGGCAGAAAGTGGTTAATATTTCTGGAGCTCTAATGTCAGTTAAAGTGGCTATCAGCTTCTGTGCCCCCCTGGTCAGTTTATGGAGAGAAAACTGGAAAGGCTAAAAAGTGCAATAGGGTCTTATCTGGGAGTAAATTTGATTAAACATGCACAATGGTGCTCACATGTTTGGGTTGTGTTCACTCAACCATTGATGGAGATTGGGCTTCTGCAGACATGCAGGAGAAATCGAGAAGAAAAATGGAAACAAATGGGTTAACCTGTGCTGACATCGAATGAAGATGAGAATAGCCAAAATCCAATTGTATGCTTGTTAAATGGGCAACACATTTCAAAGTATTTGTTCATCAGAACACCGTATAGTTCAAAACACGTTGACCATTAAACCGCATACAATTAGATTCTGGCTATTCTAATCTTCCTTTGACGGTAATGCAGGTTAACCCATTTTTTTTCCCCTGATCACAGTGATGTACATGTACTTCAGTAATTCCCAACATGTGTATCTTATGTCGGAAAGGAGTTAAATAAATGATTTCTTAGAATACATTCCCTATGGCCTGAATATGTAGATTCCTGTACGATCCTCACTATTCTCTCTACCTCTCTTACACAGGTTGCATGTGGTCTATTTGTGGAATCCATGACCAGGGTTGGGCTGAAAGAGCGGTTTTTGGAAAAATTCGCTACATGAACTACGCGGGATGCAAAAGGAAATTTGACGTGGCTCAGTTTGAACAGCGCTATCACCCCAAGAAATTTACTTCATAGCAACCTAATAGGTCAAGTGATGCATGTTGTACTCAGGATCAAGGGCTGCACTTGTACCACTGTCCAAGTGCCCTCTTCTGCTGGTAGCACTGTATCTCAGGGGCATTTCATTTTATAAGTGTGTCTTTATAAACTGTTTGTTTTTCTCTGCTTTTTTTATATTTGTATGTTTTTTCAAAATAACCAGTTTATACATGGTGTCACATATTTACTGCAAGGAAAACAATGGGTAAAACTGTTTTTATACAAAAGCTTTATACTTCTATTGTGTGTAAATAAATGGTTATACCATTGTAAGAAGTACAAAATTTGGTGATCTAATGCAGGGGTCCCCAACTCCAGTCCTCAAGGCCCACCAACAGGTCATGTTTTCAGGATTTCCTTTGCATTGCACAGGTGATGCAATTATTACCTGGGCAAGACAAAGGAAATCCTGAAAACATGACATGTTGGTGGGCCTTGAGGACTGGAGTTGGGGACCCCTGATCTAATGTATTCACACCAAAGGGCCTGCATAGTTAAAAGTTGAACTGTTCCGGACAGCAGTTCTCTTACTACAGAGTTAGCATGGAGTGACAGTGCCACACGCCTGTGAAGACAGCTGCCAAAGTAATATCCGTTTGAAATCGTGCATTTTAAATGTACCCTAATCTATTGGTGTAAACGGCTGCTGATCACTTGATGAATAAGCAAACCAAGTTCATCGGATGGAATATCTTTGGACTGATACTCATCTGCGAGAAAAAAGGACAAGTGCAATCAATCAGAGAAAAAAATCGGATTCCACTCTGCTCATCTTTATTTATTTATTTTTTCTCAGATCAGACTTAGAAAACAAAAATTGCAGCAGGCTGCTTTTGTCCTCGTATGTCGTATAGATTCGCCAATGCAAGTCTATGGGTGAGATTAAACAAAATTGCACGACCCTCGAACCATGCGAGTGATGTCCGTGTTTTTTTTTTTTTTTTTTAACCACTTTACCCCCAAGGGTGGGCCAATTTTTACAATTCTGACCACTGTCCCTTTATCAAGTTATAACTCTGGAACGCTTCAACGGATCCCGGTGATTCTGACATTTTCTCGAGACATATTGTACTTCATGACAGTGGTAAAATTTCTTTGATAGTACCTGCGTTTATTTGTGGAAAAAAACTGAAATTTGGCGAAAATTTCACAATTTTCCAACTTTGAATTTTTATGCAATTAAATCACAGATATGTCACACAAAATACTTAATAAGTAACATTTCCCACATGTCTACTTAACATCAGCACAATTTTGGAACCAAAATTTTTTTTTGTTAGGGAGTTATAAGGGTTAAAAGTTAGGGCTAACCTTAACTTTAGCCCCAGCCCTAACTGTAGCCCTAGCCCCAACCGTAATGGGAAAATGGAAATAAATACATTTTCCAGGACGTCCTCCTGACAGCACCCTGGAGGACGTCCTCCTCCCCTTGCTGGGACAGGAAACACACGAGTTTAAAAGGTCAAGTCCCACCCACAGTCCTCAGTGTTTTTCCTGTCCCTGCAAGGAAGGGACGCACGAGTGAGAAGCTGCAG
The DNA here is from genome assembly GCF_032444005.1 of Ranitomeya imitator. Taxonomy (NCBI): domain Eukaryota; kingdom Metazoa; phylum Chordata; class Amphibia; order Anura; family Dendrobatidae; genus Ranitomeya; species Ranitomeya imitator. The sequence goes on along the minus strand of NC_091286.1, from coordinate 415,024,562 downwards.
GACTTACCGGAGCTCAGGGGGATCGTGCGGCTTGCCAATACCCTTCCCCCTGTCAAGAGGCTCAGGGCAGAAACCCTCCGGTGGGGGGTCCCTCTGCTCCAAAGACCAGGAGCGGGACAAGGCTCCTGGTGGCAGCCGCTCCTCCCGGTGGGAGGCTCTCGGCTGCGGACGCTATCCACGCAGTGTGCGGCCATCCTGAGGCAGCGTGGTGTCCAGAGCGGCGTCTCCAGGCAGGAAGTCGTCAGAACGCATCACTTCCGGTCTGTCGGCATTTCGTTACCGCTACTTCCGGTAACGCTGTATGTGAGGGGGAAAGCGTGCAGTGAATCGCACAGCGGCAGAAGCGCTCCTGATCTGGCGCCGAGAGCTGCGGGGACCTGCTACCCTCATCATGGAAGCAAGCATACCAACTGAGGAGGGGGTAAGTGCGCATAGCGCAGATTCCCCTATCTGTGTGCAGAAGCAGGCTCACCCCAGTGCTTATCCCTATCTTATGTCATTTAAGGATAAGGGAAACCCCGCGGGTCCTTCTGTTCAAGTTAAGAAATCCGGCAAGGCATCTGGGAAATCCTCTAGATGTCCCCTTTGTAATATGAAGCTCCCGGACTCCCATGGGAAAACCTTATCTGGGGACTGCACATCTAAGGTCATAAGGGATGAGCAACCCACACTGCTGTCTGAAATGAGATCCCTTACACGCGAAGAAGTACAAGCTTCTTTGTCTACCATGGTGCAGAAATGCAGTCCTATCCCCAGCCGTAAGCGAGCCAGACGGGAGCAGGACTTAAGAGAGCAGGAGGTTACTTCTGAGGACAAGTCTGACTCAGAAGACTTCGTCTCAGAGGAAGAAGGAGAGCTTCCGTCAGGAAGCCAGGATTATCAAAGAAAATATCTCTTCCAGGCAGAAGAGACAAATGATCTGGTGCAGGCGGTGCGATGCACTATACAGATAGAGGAGACATCTAAACCACAAACCAGGCAGGACTTGATGTTTGGGGGACTTATTTCACGTCAGCAGACAGTGTTTCCGGTTAGCGAGCACATTAAGGCCATGATTCTGGAGGAGTGGAAAGAGGCAGAACGCCGGCTGGTGTTATCCAAGGACTTTAAAGCTCGTCTACCTTATGAGCCTGAAGACATAAGACTATGGGATGAAGTTCCCAAAATAGACGTTCCTGTGGCAAAGGTGGCTAAGAAAACGGCCATACCTTTTGAGGACTCATCAAACCTGCGCGATCCTATGGATAGGAAGGCTGACATATTGTTAAAAAGAGCCTGGGAATCCTCTGCGGCTCTAATAAAAACAAATATAGCAGCTACCTCGGTAGCTCGGTCTTTGTACCTGTGGTTGGGTCAATTGGAGGAGCACCTATCCAATAAGACCCCGAGATCCGAAATCTTAAATTCTCTCCCTATAATGAAATCTGCCACGGCTTATCTGTCCGATATGACTGCTGAGTCAGTCAGATTTTCGGCCAGATGCAGTTCCTTATCTAACGCGACTAGGAGGGCGGTCTGGCTAAGGTCCTGGTCAGGGAATAATGCTTCCAAATCTAAATTATGTTCAATTCCCTTCTCAGGTGAAAGGGTTTTCGGACCCTCCCTGGATACTATTTTGGAGTCAGCCTCTGACAAAAAGAAGGGGTTTCCAGAGGAGAAATCTAAGAAGCCCCAATCCTTTCGGAGAGGATTCCCCTTCAGGAGGCAGTCTGAGTTTAGAGGAGGCAGATCCAATAGAGGATCCTATAGGGGTTCCCGTAGCCAGGGCAATAGAAACAGAGGTTTCTTCTTCAGTCCTTCCTCAAAATCTAAGTCTCAATGACGCCACACTTATAGGGGGTCGGCTCCGCCATTTTTCGCACAATTGGGCCCGGATCACCCAAAATCAGTGGGTCCTTCGGACCATCTCAAAAGGCTACAATATCGAGCTCTACTCCCCCCCCACCAGACAGATTCATCAGGCCTACGGTAGTATCACGAGACTCTCCCATGATGATAGACCTAATGGATATGCTCTCCTCAGAGGTCATAATTCCGGTACCATCACCAGAAATAGGCCTGGGGCATTACTCCTCCCTTTTCTCCATAATGAAACCGTCCGGCGAATCTCACACTATAATAAATCTGAAGCCTCTGAATGCCTGGGTCAAGTACAAGAGGTTTCGTATGGAGTCCATCCGTTCGGCAATCCTCCTAATAGATCAGAATGCCGTGATGTGCACTCTAGATCTAAAGAGTGCCTATTATCAGGTTCCCATCCACCCTTCATCTCAGAAGCTTCTGAGGTTTGCGGTAGTTCTGCCGTCCGGGACCTGTCACTACCAGTTTCAGTGCCTTCCATTTGGTCTTGCCTCAGCACCTCGTATCTTCACAAAACTGGTGTCGGAGATTGTCGCTTTCCTAAGAAATCAGGGGATCAGGATAATCTCTTATCTCGACGACTTCCTCCTGGTGGCAAGAACGCCAGAAATTCTATCAGACCACAGGAACCGAACTATTTCGGCGATGGAAGAATTAGGTTGGGTCATAAATTGGCGGAAATCCGACCTAACATCAGAGTGCAGAAAGACTTTTCTGGGAGTATGTCTGGATTCAATGAACAGAATATCCCTCTTACCCGAGTCCAAGCTGACTGCAATACAGTCTCAAATTTGGCTCCTGTTAAAGCACAGGGTGACAACAAGGACGGCCATGCGAGTTCTTGGCCTAATGACGGCTTGTATTCCGTGCGTAAGATGGGCTCACTTCCATTCAAGACCACTGCAGAAATTGATTCTTTCCAGATGGGACAGGAGTCTGTCTTCTCTGGACAGTGCTTTAGAACTATCACATCGGGTAAGAAGATCTCTCCTCTGGTGGACAGAGCCAGAGAAGTTAAGAAAAGGAGTGTTATGGTCCGCAGATCCCTACGTAGTGGTTACTAGAGACGCCAGCGCTTGGGGCTGGGGAGCTCACCTAGAAGACAGGATCCTTCAGGGGAGATGGCCGGAAGACGTCATCCACAGCTCCTCCAACTTCAAGGAACTATACGCTGTCTGGGAAGCCTTGAGAAGGAACCGACGCATCCTGGAGAATCGCCATGTCAGAATAATGTCCGACAATGTGACAACAGTTTCCTTCCTGAAACATCAAGGAGGTGCGAAACACCATGCGCTTCAGGAACTGGCAGAGAAGATATTTCGTTGGGCAGAAAGATCGGTCCTTTCTATTTCAGCAATCCACCTGGAGGGCTCCCAGAATGTTATAGCGGACTATCTCAGCAGAAGAAAGGTGTCTGCAATGGAGTGGGAACTCAACCAGGATGTCTTCCAGGACTTATGTCTTCGCTGGGGAACCCCCTGTATAGACCTATTCGCAAGCAGGAGAAATGCAAAGGTCTCAAAATTCTTCTCTCTGAACCCGCGGGATCTTCCGGAAGGGATAGACGCTCTGAGCCAGGACTGGACGGAACCTCTCTCGTATGCATTCCCCCCTCTGGCGTTAGTTCCGGCTGTTCTCAGAAAGATCAAGGAGGATCGAGCTCAGGTCATATTGATCGTTCCATACTGGCCAAGGAGGAGTTGGTTTTCCCTTCTACTAGAGCTAGCAATCGAGAATCCAGTAGAGCTCCCTCTCAGAGCGGATGTAATCCACCAGGGTCCGGTATTCCACCCAAACCCAGAGAAGCTCCATCTCTCGGCATGGATCCTGAAGGGTTCATCCTGAAGGCAAAGGGTCTATCGAGCCAAGTAATATCTACTATAAAGTCTAGCAGGAAGCCTGTTACGTCAGCAATTTACTTGAAAATTTGGAGACGGTTCTGTCTGGAGGGTGGCAGGTCTGAGGTTACGGCAGGCACTCCCGACTTACCCAGAATTTTAGATTTCCTGCAGGCTGGGTTTGACAAAGGTCTCAAACCAAGCACATTGAAGGTGCAGATCTCGGCACTTAGTTCTTTCCTTGACTATCCCCTAGCGTCTCACCCGTGGATAGTTAGATTCATCAGAGCCACCCAGAGGTTGCGCCCCACCATTAGACATCTGTCGCCTTCTTGGGACCTTAACCTGGTCCTCAGATTCCTCTGCAAAGACCTCTATGCATCAGTGGATAATATGCCCATTTCCATTCTTACACGTAAAACGGCATTTCTCTGATCGCCCATGACGGCACCACGGAGAGAGGGGATCCGCCCACCAAGGACAGGAAACCTACGGATAAAAAGGCGGTACCACTCTCCTGCATCAGTTGGTTTCCTGTCCTTGATGGGAGACCTACGGACTTACCAGTTCGTCGTTGGAATTCCGGGGCCAACCAGTCCGATTCAGGCAGCTGGGGTCCCTCTGCCTCGGCTAGGGTGGTGACCCGAAGCGCCACCGCTGGGGCCAGTGGGCCGAAAGGGTGTGCGGGGGAGGTGACAAGGAGTTCGCAGTCACCTCCCCAGGTAAGATGCAGCAGCGGCAACATCCAGGGGGGTCCCTCTGTGGTTGCGGGAGGTGCAGCGCGAACCCTCCCTAAATCAAGCGTCAGTCTGCACACTGCACCGCCATCGGGCGTGCAGGAATCGCGCTTCAGGGGACTGCATAGGACCGGGGGTGCCGGTCAGCAGCGCCATATCTGCTTCCGGGCGCCGCTTTTGCGCATGCCCGGTATCCAGCTGGTCTCGCGAGGACACAGGCTCTGAGGTCGTGCGCCGGTATGCGCAGGCGCCGGTGGGGCTTCCGGCTGCGCGCTGGGTGCGCTCTGCGCAGGCGCCGGAGGGGCTTCTGGCCGGGCACTTGATGCGCTTGCGTGGGCGCCGGTGAAGTTCCGGCCGGGCGCTTGGTGCGCTCTGCGCAAGCGCCGGCGGGGCTTCTGGCCGGGCGCTTGGTGCGCTCTGCGCAGGCGCCGGTAGGACTTCCGGCGGGCGGTTCGGTCTGCGCAGGCGCCGGCGGGATTACCGCTAGAGCGCCTTTGAGCAGTGTGGGGCTCGGATTACTGCGCAGGCGCCGGCGTTCGGCGCTCTTCCTACGACCGTCGCTACTGCGCAAGTGCAGGGAAGCGGCGGGAGGATTCAAATAGAAGAACCCTCATCCTCCCAGTGGCTCTGCAGTAGTAGGCAGGAGCCTCAAGGGGAATAGGAGCGCCAACTCAGCCGAGTTTCAAGGCACGCAGACCAGCAGCAATATGAGCGACCCGGCATCACCTCTGCCCGAATCACCTCCTTCAGTATCGCCGCAGCAGCAGCCGCAAAAAAGGCGACAGCAGAAGGGGCACCAGGACACCAGCAAAGAACGCCAAAGGTCTCAACACAGTAAGGAGTCCAGTGCGGCGTCGGGGAAAAAGCCAGAGGCAGAGAACCCCCAATCGGTATTTATGGGTCCTGGAGGTGGTAAGTGGATCTTCGTGAATGTCAGAGACAGTAAGAGTGTTATTTGTCTCTTTTAGGGGAGGAAAAGCGTAGCTAAAACTAAACACAAAAGTTGCGCCATCTGTAGAGAGGATCTTCCACCTACATGGGATAAGAGACTGTGCAATACTTGCATTCAGCAGACTGTATCTGAAAACCTTCCAGGGTTTGCATCAGATCTTAAGAGCCTAATTAAAGAGCAAGTAGAGGACACTTTTAAGTCACTAAAAAGTGGGAAAAAAAGGAGAAAGACCAGGCATAGGTCTCCATCTCCAGTCTCAAAATCCGAAAGTGATAGTGAGAGTTCAGTGTCCTCCGACTCCTCCGACTCATCTTCGTCATCTACTTCTTCCTCGGGGGGACATAACTGTTTCCCTCTAGAGGATACTGATGGCCTCATAAAGGCAGTGAGAAGTACTATGGGGTTGGTAGACTCCCATCCTAAAAAAACAGTACAAGACATCATGTTTGGGGGCCTAGAACAGAAAAAGAGGAGAGCTTTTCCGCTTAACGAAGCAATTTCAGCCTTAATTAAGAAGGAATGGAAGAAGCCCATGAGGAAGACCCTCTTAACTCCAAAAAGGAAATACCCCTTTGAGGAAGAATCGTGCTCCTTTTGGGAAAAGGCCCCCAAATTAGATGTAGCAATTGCTAAAGCCTCAAAGAAATTCGCCCTCCCGTTTGAGGACATGGGGGTTCTAAAAGACCCCATGGACAAGAAGGCAGATGCCTTTCTCAAAGGCTCCTGGGAGGCAGCGGGAGGAGGTCTGAAGCCGGCAGTTGCAGCAGCATGCACTTCTCGCTCTCTGATGATCTGGCTGAACCAACTAGAGGGTCAATTAAAGTGGAAAACTTCCCGGGACTCAATTCTGAACACATTACCCGTAATGAGGGGGGCTGCGGCTTTCCTAGCAGATGCCTCGGCCGACTCCATCAGGCTATCCGCCAGAGCAGCAGTGTTTGCTAATGCGGCCAGGCGCGCCCTCTGGCTTAAGAATTGGCCGGGCGACCTACAAACAAAAACAAAACTCTGTACCATCCCCTGTGAAGGAGAGTTCCTGTTCGGGTCGACTCTAGATGACATCTTGGAAAAAGCCGGGGACAAGAAAAAATCCTTCCCCTCTCTGGGTCTCCCCTCTTATCGGAAGCCCTTTCGGAACAAGAGGTTTTTCCGTAAGAACCCAGGGAGAGGCCAGGGGAAGTGGGAAGATAAGAAAAATAAGAATAAAGGATTTATCTTCAACAAAAACCTCAATGACAGCAAAAAACCTCAACAATGAAGGTTCACCCCAGGTGGGGGGGAGATTATCTCTCTTTCTCCCAGCCTGGAAAAAGATTACCTCCAGTCAATGGATCCTAAACATCATAGAATCAGGACTGAGGTTAACATTCAAGAAGTACCCTCGTCCCTCTTTCAAGATAACATCTACCAGATCCTCGGCAGAAGAACAGCTAACACTAGAAAACGAGATTGTGGGGTTAGTAAAAAAAGGAGTACTCCTAGAAGTTCCCCCCCAAGAAAGAGGACAAGGGTACTATTCCCCTCTATTCGTGAGAAAGAAACCAGATGGTTCCTTCAGGACCATTATCAATCTGAAGAATCTAAACAATTACTTAGAGGTTCAAGCATTCAAAATGGAAACGATAAAGTCATCGATCAAAATGCTTTTTCCTCAGTGCTTCATGGTGGTCCTGGACCTAAAGGACGCATATTATCATGTCCCAATACACAAGGAGCACCAAAGATTCCTCAGAATGGCAATCCACATCAAGGGAGTCCTAAGCCACTTCCAGTTCACAGCCCTTCCATTTGGCCTAGCAATAGCCCCGAGGGTCTTTACAAAGCTGGTCGCGGAGGTAATGGCTCACCTCAGGGGAAAAAACACCCTGATCGTACCATATCTGGACGATTTCCTGGTGATAGGCTCCTCCCCGCAACATTGCAAGAATCAACTAGATTTAGTGATTCATTCTCTAAAAGACCTGGGCTGGCTAATAAACCTAGAGAAATCCAGACTAGTGCCTTCTCAGGTTCAGGAGTACCTAGGTCTCACTCTAGACTCCAGAAAAATGGAATGCCGGCTCCCAGAGAGCAAATTACAAAAGATAAAAAGCTTAGCATCAAGAGTACAATCTCTCCCCTCTATAGCTCTCCGACAGGGCATGTCACTGTTAGGCTCTATGACCTCTTGCATCCCGGCAGTCCAGTGGGCCCAACTACATTCGAGGGATCTCCAATGGCAGCTACTGTCAGAGCAAATCCTCTTAGGAGAGCATTTAGACGGGCGGTTAATATTATCTCCTCGCACCAATCTCTCTCTGACTTGGTGGACATTGCAGGAAAATCTTTCCCAGGGAGTCCCATGGGTAATCCCGATATCAAAAGTCCTAACCACGGACGCAAGCCCCTCAGGGTGGGGGGCTCATCTGGGCGACCTAGTAGCTCAGGGCATTTGGTCTCCATCCCTTGCAAACAATTCCTCCAACATGAAGGAACTCCTGGCAGTAAAATTTGCCCTTCAGGAATTCTTGGGAGTCCTTCAATCTCACCATGTAAGGGTGATGTCGGACAATCAGGTGGTAGTATCTTACATAAACCATCAGGGGGGAACCCGTTCCAAAAGTCTAATGGAAGTGGCCAACTCGATCCTTCAAATAGCCGAAAACAACCTTTTATCCCTGACAAGCCTACACATAAAAGGGATAGACAATTACAAGGCAGACTTCCTCAGTCGTTCCAGCCTAAAACAGGGGGAATGGGAACTAAATCCATAGATATTTACCCAGATCACGCAAAAATGGGGTGTTCCCAAAATAGATCTCTTCGCGAGCCATTTAAACAAAAAAGTAGCCGCCTTTTGCTCCCTATCTCCCCTGGGGAACCCGGTTGCTGTGGATGCTTTCCTGATTTCTTGGGGTCACCATCTGGTCTATGCCTTTCCTCCTCTCATTCTGATTCCAGCAGTGCTGAGGAAGATTCGGGAGGACGGGGCACTGGTCATCTTAATTGCCCCGTTCTGGCCGAAGAGACCTTGGTTCTCATGGATGAGGAAGATGTCAATATCCGACCCTTGGGTATTACCAGACCTCCAGGGTCTGTTGTCACAGGGCCCAATCTATCATCCGCAGGTCAAGAACTTACACTTGACAGCCTGGCTCTTGAGAGGAAAATATTAGAAAGCAGAGGATTCTCTTCAGGGTTAATCTCAACTCTGTTGAAAAGTAGGAAGCCGGTTACAACAAAACAGTACGGCAAAATATGGAAAAAGTTCCTGTCCTTTTCAGGTACTAAAATAGGGAAAGAAATTCCCATTAATGCCATATTAGAGTTCCTACAAAACGGATTGGAAATGGGTTTAGCCACCAGTACCCTAAAAGTTCATGTGGCAGCATTAGGTGCCCTATTTAATTTTGACTTAGCTTCAAATAGGTGGGTCTCTAGATTCATTAGGGCGGCAGGAAGATCTAGGCCTCTGCCAGTAAAAGCGGTTCCTCAATGGGACTTAAATTTGGTCCTTAAAGCCTTGACCAGTCCTCCATTTGAACCATTACATGAATCTACAATAAAAACGCTATCTCTCAAAACAGCTCTTTTAGTCGCCCTCACTTCTGCCCGTAGGGTCAGCGACTTACAGGCCCTTTCAGCCAATCCTCCTCACACACAATTTCTAGAGGATAGGGTTATTCTAAAAACAGACCCAGCATATCTCCCGAAAGTGGCTTCAAAATTTCACAGGTCTCAAGAGATATCTCTCACCTCCTTCTGTCCTAATCCTAAAAATAAGGAGGAACAAAAACTACATACACTAGATGTAAGGAGCTGTCTCTTACATTACCTAGAAGTCACTAGAGAGAGTAGGGAGGATTCCTCTCTGTTTGTGTGTTTCCAGGGTCCCCGGAAGGGGAAAAAAGCATCTAAAGCCACCATAGCAAGACGGATCACAGACGCCATCAGTCTATCATACTCTGCAAGTGGGATGTCCGTTCCCGGGGAGGTTAAGGCTCACTCAACAAGGGCAGTAGCGACTTCCTGGGCGGAGAAGGCCGGAGCTTCCATAGACCAGATATGTAGAGCTGCTACCTGGTCCTCACCATCCACATTCTATAGGCACTATAGATTGGACTTAATCTCCTCTTCAGACCTTACTTTTGGTAAAAGGGTTCTGGAGGCGGTGGTCCCTCCCTGAATGTACTATCTATGTAATTCTCTCCGTGGTGCCGTCATGGGCGATCAGAGAAAAATATAGTTCTTACCGATAACGGTATTTCTCTGAGCCCATGACGGCACCCGTACATTCCCTCACTTCACTTATGGGTGCACACATTGAAATAGTGCCATAGTCTATAATTTGTAAAGTGCTGCGGAATATGTTGGCGCTATATAAATAAAAATTATTATTATTATTATTATATTATAAGTTTAAATTCACGCGGTATCTTATGCTAAACAGTTAAAATTTTACAAATGTCTCAGTAGTCTCCCATCGTTATCTATGTAAACAAACTGATGCAGGAGAGTGGTACCGCCTTTTTATCCGTAGGTTTCCTGTCCTTGGTGGGCGGATCCCCTCTCTCCGTGGTGCCGTCATGGGCTCAGAGAAATACCGTTATCGGTAAGAACTATATTTTTCTAGTGGCAGTTACTACGGCTAAAAGGGTGGGGGAAATTCAGGCCCTGTGTACTAGGGACCCGTACCTCCAAATTAGAGAGGATTGTATAATTCTTAAACTAGACCCCTCTTTTATTCCAAAAGTAGGAACAACTAAAAATAGAAATCAAGAGATCGTGTTACCATCTGTGACGGGGTGTACGGCAGAGCAAGAAGGGACAACAGGCCGAGGGATGATTCAACAGATTTATTATCAAGAACGTTGGAACAACACATGCAGGTAGATCTACAGAGTCCACAATTAGTCCAATGGAACAGGTTCGGGGGCACCTCCCGATAATCCTTGTGCCAGGTAACAAAGCAATAGTCCACAATTAGTCCAAGGGATCCCAAAACAATCTCACAAGCGACGAGATATGCCCTCAGCTCAAGTCTCGCCCCGTTCGCTTCCGCAGTCACAGATGGACATGGGGTCTTGCCTCAGCTAAGAATCCCCACTCCTTCTCCTTCAAGGATCAACTCACATCTGATCTCAAAATAAGAATGGATTGTCTGAGCTCCAAGGATCCGCCCAAGAAGGGGGGTAGAGGTCACACCTTCTATTCAATGGTTGGGTCCACCAGAAGATTCTAGACTGGTGGCTCCACTTAGTCTATTCATTGTGTGCATTTGACTAGCCACCTGCTGTGAGGAAGAATGGCTATTCCTTCCCTAGTGGTGTGGACAAAGCTTAATTACATTAGAGCTCAAGGCTGCAAGTATTGGGGGAAGGAGACAGGTTAGTTACATACACCCCATGACATTGCAAAATGTACAGTAAATACAACGAAAGAGAAGTCGCATCACATCATGACATATTATACAAAATACAGGACAGGGAAAAAAGTACAGATCATGACACCATCTTTCTGCAATAACCCTGCTAACGCTAAAGAAAAGGCCCTTCATTCGCTGGATGTCAGGCAGGCAGTTCTAGACTACCTGGCAGCCACCAACGCTTGGTGCATTGACCCAAACCTATTCATTTTGTATGGGGGCAAGAATAGGGGTAAAAAGGCCTCTATCGCATGGTGGATCACGTCGGTGATCTCTGAGGCCTACCAATCAGAAGGGCTCTCTCCTCCGGAGGGTCTCCATGTACATTCTACTAGAGGGATAGCTACTTCTTGGACAGAGAGGGCAGGCGCCTCTCTAGAACAGATTTGTAAGGCCGCGACATGGGCTAGTGCCAATACCTTTTGTAAACACTATAAACTTGATGTTTTGTCTGGTCATCATACTGCATTTGGGAGAAAGGTTCTCCAAGCGGTAATCCCACCCTGAGGAGGTGCTTTGGTACTCTCCAGGGTGCTGTCAGGAGGACGTCCTGGAAAATAGGTATTAAGCTTACCGTTAATGATGTTTCCAGGAGTCCATCCTGACAGCACGGGTAGTTCCCTCCCTGTATTGTATATTAAGTATGGTATTCTAGCATGTATGTAACCTATTCCTAACATATGATGTAATATGTTCCTGGTTATAATGTAATATGTTTTGTTACCATTAAATAAATTTTTTCTGCATTTCCTTGAGGCGGTTCTTGTTACAACACTGAGGACTGTGGGTGGGACTTGACCTTTTAAACTCGTGTGTTTCCTGTCCCAGCAAGGGGAGGAGGACGTCCTCCAGGGTGCTGTCAGGATGGACTCCTGGAAACATCATTAACGGTAAGCTTAATAGCTATTTTTTAAAATTTTTCCCTAACTAAGGGGGTGATGAAGGGGGGTTTGATTTACTATTTATAGCGGGTTTTTAGCGGATTTTTATGATTGGCAGCTGTCACACTAAAAGACGCTTTTAATTGCAAAAAATATTTTTTGCGTTACCACATTTTGAGATATAATTTTTCCAGATTTTGGTCCACAGAGTCATGTGAGGTCTTGTTTTTTGCGGGACGAGTTGACGTTTTTATTGGTAACATTTTCGGGCACGTGACATTTTTTGATCGCTTCTTATTCGGATTTTTGGGAGGCAGAATGACCAAAAACCAGCTATTGATGAATTTTTTTTTTTTTTTTTTTTTTTGGGGGGGGGGGGGGCGTTTATACCGTTCCACGTTTGGTAAAATGGATAAAGCAGTTTTATTCTTCGGGTCAGTACGATTACAGTGATACCTCAATTATATCATTTTTTTAATGTTTTGGCGCTTTTATACGATAAAAACTATTTTATAGAAAAAAAAATATTTTTGCATTGCTTTATTCTGAGGACTATAACTTTTTTATTTTTTCGCTGATGCTGCTGTATGGCGGCTCGTTTTTTGCGGGACAAGATGACGTTTTCAGTGGTACCATGATTATTTATAGCCATCTTTTTGATCGCGTGTTATTCCTCTTTTTGTTCGGCGTTATGATAATAAAGCGTTGTTTTTTTCCTTTTTTTTTTTTTCCTTACGGTGTTCACTGAAGGGGTTAACTAGTGGGACAGTTTTATAGGTCCGGTGGTTATGGACGCGGCGATACTAAATATGTGTACTTTTATTGTTTTTTTTGTTATTATTTAGATAAAACAATGTATTTATGGGAACAATATATATATTTTTTTTTTAGGCATTAAAAAATAAAAATTTTTACTCATGTAAATATATATATATTTTTTTACACTATAACATTGCCCCAGAGGGAGGAAGGGGGAGCGGCATCATGTTATAGTGACAGATTGCTGATCTGACACTTTGCTGTGCACTGTGTTAGATCAGCGATCTGGCTTGCACTTCTGCAGGCTTCCCGGCGCCTGCTCTGAGCAGGCGCTGGTAAGCCACCTCCCTGCAGGACCCGGATGCAGCCCCGCGGCCATTTTGGATCCGGGCCTGCAGGGAGGAGGAGGTAAGAGACCCTCGGAGTAACGCGATTACATCGCGTTGCTCTGAGGGTCTCAGGGAAGCACGCAGGGAGCCCCCTCCCTGCGCGATGCTTCCCTATACCGCCGAAACACCGATCATGTTTGATCGCAGTGTGCCGGGGGTTAATGTGCCAGTGGCGGTCCGTGACCGCTCCTGGCACATAGTGCCGGATGTCAGCTGTGATAGCTGACATCCGGCCGCGATCAGCCACGCTCCCCCCGTGAGCACGGCTGCTCGCTCTGGACGTACTATTCCGTCCTTGGGAATTAGGGCCCACCCCACATGGACGGAATAGTACGTCCAATGTCAGAAAGGGGTTAATGCACCCATGTCCTTGAAAACCTGACATTTCATCAGCTGTGTGCAGTAAAATCACGGCATGACAAATCAGGATAGAATCTCATAGAATAGATAGATATAAAGCGGTCAGTGACATATAATTAATACAGTGTGTGTAGCTTACTGTACATGTATTTAGTTTTCTGAAAAAATGGTGTGGGATCATCCAACATTTTATTAACCAACAGAGGGAAAGTGGACAGCTGGAAGCAAATGTTTATAGCCTAGGAAGGGGGTAATATCGATGTAGATTCCCAGGCTTTTAATATCAGCTCACAGCTGTATACTTTGCCTTTACTGGCTATTAAAATGGGGGACTCTGGGGGGGGGGGGAGTCAGGAGGTAACGAGAGATGGGGCACCTCTTAACACAGCCTGAGCCTATCCCTAAGCTCCCCTAACACCCTATACTGGTCCTCATTCCCCGAGCCACTGTCGCATGCCTCGTCCCTAGCTGTCACTATACCCTTGCTACTGCACTGACCGGCAAGGATGCTAGCCTCACCGCTGCAGATGGTATAAACACGGGGTAGTGACAAGCACGAGACAGACAAGGAAAGAGAACAAGAAACATAGCTCCAGCAACCACTGCCAAGCTCCACACAGCAGAGAACATGGAATCAGGAAACTAAACTCCACAGAAGTAGCAGATAAACTACTGGCACCAGAGAGCTGCAATCTCCTAGGCTTGTCTTCATAGAATATCTCTATTACCAACAGTCAGCTGATGCATCATATGGCTATTTAAAGGATGGTGAGAGTGGTTACCACCCACATCAGCTGACCTAGCAAGGAAGCAGCTTCCAGCAAGAAAAATTACATTAACCCTTGCTTGCAGGAAAGCAAAAACCAATTAAATTAAAGCAGAGCCAGAAATGTCACGAACAGAGATGATTGAATTTGATTGGGTCAGGGCTTATTCGGCAAGAGATAGCGCTTATGGAGTAAGCTGCAGAGGGAACAAGGCTTCCTGGGTCACTCCGGCTGATCAGCTGTTCGGCTCCACAGCTGCATGTGTCATGGCTGTGTGATAGTCATGACCCATGCATGGAGAGCCCAACAAACAGGTTCTCCATGCACTGGTCATGACTCAAACAGCCGCAACACGTAGCTATGGAGCTGAACAGCTGGTCAGCCAGAGCAATCCAGGACGCTGGCTTCCCTCTGCAGCTTTTTTGGTAAGCACCATCGCTTGCCAAATAAGCCTTGACCCAATCAAATTCGCTCATCTCTAGTCACGAATCCAAAAATGAATCGTGACAAATAATCAGCAAAGGCTAATCTGTCAGCTGCAGGGTGATATTAATAGGGTAGGATGGAGCAATGGATTTTTGCCCTCTCCCAGACTAAAGACATCTGCTCTCAGCTGCCCCAGAAAAGGTGCATCCATAATATGTGCTAAATCTAGCACTTGGCATCGCTCTTGCCACCACCACAGGCCTAGTGAGAAAAGCGAGCCTAAGTGCCAGAGTTAACGTATCTTATGCATGTGGCATTTCTGGGGCTGATGATTTTAGTCTGGGAGAGGGCCAATATCCATGGCCCCTTCCTAGCCTATTAATATCAGCCCACATCTGTCTGCCTAGCCTTTGCTGATTATTAAATCTAGGAGGAACCTACATATTTATTTTTTTTGCAGGGTGTGGGGGAACTCTCCATTTTAATACTCAGTATAGGCTTAGACAGATGTGAGCTGATATTAATAGCCTTGGAAGTTCCATGTATTACCTCCTTCCCTGACTATAAACATCAGGCCACAGCCGTCCACGTTCCCTCTGCTGGTTAATAACATTTCTTTAGTAATAAAATACATGTCCTGTAAGCTACACAAAAAGCACTGACTATATATCTCTCACACACATTTATATCTATCTGTATCTATTTAAAAAAAACAAAAAACATAGTTCTATACACTGCTCAAAAAAATAAAGGGAACACTAGAATCCCACATCCTAGATATCGCTGAATGAAATATTTTAGTTGCAAATCATTATTCATTACATAGTGGAATGTGTTGAGAACAGTAAAACATTAAAATGATCAATGTAAATCAATATCCCATGGAGGTCTGGATTTGGAATGATACTCAAAATCAAAGTGGAAAATGAAATTACAGGATGTTCCAACTTCAGTGGAAATGCCTCCAGACAAAGAAATTATGTTCAGTTGTGTGTGTGTTGCATCCATGTGCCTGTATGACCTCCCTTCAACACCTGGGCATGCTCCTGATGAGGCGGCGGATGGTCTCCTGAGGGATCTTCTCCCAGATCTAGACTAAAGCATCCGCCAACTCCTGGAATCGCCCGTCAGGGCCATGGGGTACTGTACTCGGTACCGGGTCCAGTCGCAATTAAAGGGGTGGTCACGGTGGCAGCGACCCGGTCCATGGCCCTGGGCGCCCAAGTAAAAGGGACGGTCTTTAAAGGGGTTGTAGAAATAAGGAAAGTTTGCGACGCCACCTGTGGTTCTCAGTCAAAGGTGACTGACGCTGCTTAAAGGGGTCTTCTGGGGGCGATGGTGCTGCAGCAAAGATGGTGTTGCTTCTCACAGGTGAAGTGGTGTCCCCAGGGCTCCCGGTGTGTTTGGCAGGGATAGTGAATGCCACAAATAATTGGAGGACACCGGGTTGCAGTCTTTACCTGGTTTACTGAGATGGTATTCAGCCTCATTCCAGGGTACCGGTAACAGGTGTAGCTGGAGTCCAGGCAGCCTGAAGACAGGTGGAAATCCCCTTGACAGGTCAGTTTGGGAGCCTTCCACTATCCGCTGGACTGTGGTGCCTTGATACCTGTAGCTCTCTAACAAGGCCCTCTTTCTTCCCTGTCCGGGGACAGTACCTGCACGGTAGACAACTTGAACCATCTCTTTTGGGTCTCTGTTCACAGTGACTCTGGACTCTGATTGCTGCTGTACCTCAGGTATTATGTGGGCAAGTCCCTTTTAGTTTCCTGCCTTCCGGTTCTGCCATGGGGCTTGCAGTCCCCCCTCAGCCTCGGGCTCTCAGTACCGGTTTCTGCACTCAGCTTAGAGAGGCCCAGTAGCAGTCTTTCTCTAGCTCCTAAGTACCTCTGTGCTCCTTTGCTGTCGGCTACCAACTGTCAACTGTCTGTTTTTCTGCCTAGCAACTGACTCATCCTTCCGACCAGAGAGAGCAGCTCACCTCAAGTCGGGTGTAGAGCTCCCCCTTCTGGCCTGAAGTCAGAATGTGTTGCATGTAAGGTTACCTGTCAAAGGGATTCCTCCTGTCTCCAGGTATGGCATTACCCTCCTCGAGAGGAAGGCAATACCACTGTGGTACCTGAATTCCTGGGGTGCCACACAAAGTGACGTTGGTGGATGATGCGAGACATGGTGTCCCAGATGTGTTCAATCGGATTCAGGTCTAGGGAACGGGCGGGCCAGTCCATAGCTTCAATGCCTTCATCTTGCAGGAACTGCTGACATACTCCAGCCACATGAGGTCTGGCATTGTCCTGCATTAGGAGGAACCCAGAGCCAACCGCACCAGCATATGGTCTCACAAGGGGTCTGAGGATCTCATCTCGGTACCTAATAGCAGTCAGGCTACCTCTGATCAGCACATGGAGGGCTGTGCGGCCCTCCAAAGAAATGCCACCCCACACCATTACTGACCCACTGCCAAACCGGTAATGCTGAAGGATGTTGCAGGCAGCAGATTGCTCTCCACAGCATCTCCAGACTCTGTCACGTCTCGCATGTGCTCGGTGTGAGCCTTTCATCTGTGAAGAGCACAGGGCGCCAGTGGCTAATTTGCCAATTCTGGTATTCCATGGCAAATGCCAAGAGTCCTGCATGGTGTTGGGCTGTGAGCACAACCCACATCTGTGGATGTCGGGCACTCAGACCATCCTCATGGAGTCGGTTTCTAACCGTTTGTGCAGACACATGCACATTTGTAGCCTACTGGAGGTCATTTTGCATGGCTCTGGCAATGTTCCTCCTGTTCCTCCTTGCACAAAGGCTGAGGTAGCGGTCCCGCTGCTGGGTTGTTGCCCTTCTACAGCCCCCTCCATGTCTCCTGGTAGCACCTCCAGCCTTCTGAACACTACGCTGACAGACACAGCAAACCGTCTTGCCCCAGCTCCAACTTTTCAGAAACAATATCAGACCCAGGAGGAGGTGGTGATGGCGAACTCAGTCGAGGGGTTCAAGAGAGGCCTGGATGTCTTCCTGGAGCAGAACAATATTGTATCATACAATTATTAGGTTCTGTAGAAGGACGTAGATCTGGGTATTTATTATGATGGAATATAGGCTGAACTGGATGGACAAATGTCTTTTTTCGGCCTTACTAACTATGTTACTATGTTACTATGTAGACCATTGTTTGTTTGTTTTTTTACGGTGATGGGTATGAGCCCTTAAGCTGGCTTAAAAATCAAATGTAACAGCAATTTGTCCTGTGTATAAAGAGTTCTGCCAAGAATTGTGAATCAACTCTCCTAAGCCGTTTATATGGGCATGCAGGTTATAGAAAGTTGAATGTACTGATACTTTTATATCTGCAATCAGTTGACTTTTCCCCTAGAAATCCACATTTTAACACTTTAATGAGCTTTTCAGATCTGAAGGTGGGACACATCTTCCCAAGAGTCTGCCTCCACAGCTGCTTCTTCCTTTTTTTTAATTTACATACTTAGCAACGCCTCTATGTAAATTGATCCGGTCTCTGCCTGTGTGACACTGGACTCAAATTGTGTAGTCGAGTGTGACACTGGGCTCATGAAAGCTCTGGCTTGCACAGATTGTCACTGTTTTTGCCTCGGTGCAGTGTTCTGCCCTTCTGTAGGCACCGATTTCAATGTCCTTCTGCATAGGTGCCGCCCAGACACATAGAAGGAAGTTAAAGCCAGTGCACATAGGAGAGCAGAATACTGCAGAAGCGAAAACAGTGGTGATCTCTTCACACCAAACATCTCATGAACGAAACCTGACGTCACACATACAGCAAGGGGATCAATATACATATAGACTCATCACTAAGTATTAAAATACGTTCTGGAGGCAGATTCTCCAATATCTCGCCCAGAGATGTTATCACTTCATTTAAATATTTAGGAAAAAAATGTAGATTTCTCTGGAATAGGCAAACAGATTGCCGATATCAAGGCTTTTGTGTATTGAACTTTCCATCAGCTGCATGCCTTTTTTAGGATGGTGATTCCTTCTAACAGATTCCGGTGATAACTGCATGGATTTGGACAATTACCTCTGTGACTGTCTTGCACAGCTTACACTAGCTGATAACTGCAACATAACTGTATTCTAAACCTTTATTTATTTTTTTTTTTTAAAGGGATAGTCCAATTCTGAACACTTCCACATTGGAAGGTGAATAGGGCCAGTGATATGAATGGGAGAGCTGGTAAATAGCTGCATCTGACACGTCACGAGCTCCACTCACCTCCTGATGTGGAATTGAGCAGAGAAAGATCGCCCCTTTAAAAAAGTTATCAGCTAAAAAATGATCTGGTGTTTAAATTTCACTTCAGGGGACTGGTGCTTGCTGCAGCGTTAGATCTTACGGTTTACAAGCTTACTGGTAAAATGCAGCATTTGGAACTATCTACCAATAGGGCTGAAATAATCACACCACAATAACATGGTAAATGGAATCTAATTCCAGAGCCCACTCATGGGGTAGTTAGCACAAAAATATATTGTGCTGTGTATACAATATCCAACCCATTGGTTAAAAGGCACTAACCATATCCTTTATGGCTGCTATACTTGTGAAGAAAATCCTTATGTGCCACACTCCCTCAGACTCATATGCATTTATGAACTGACTTCCATAGTGTGTGATACCCGAGCCTCGTTCCTCCTTGTTGAGGATATCACACACAGTGTAGGTTCCAGTGTTTGGAGGCACAATGTTCAAAGTTCTCATCTAACCTACTGATAAGTAATTATTTTCACTGGATTAAGGATGGGAAGGATATTTAATAAGAATTGCACATTTTGAGGTGAGACAAACCCTTTAGGTAATGAATTTGAATTTATGGAGGTTTATAGTTCCTACTAGTGATGAGCGAATATACTCGTTGCTCGGGTGGTCTCCGAGTATTTGAGAGTGCTCGGAGATTTAGTTTTTGTTGACTCAACTGCATGATATGCGACTGCTAGACAGCTTGAATACATGTGGGGATTCCCTAGCAACCAGGCAACCCCCACATGTACTCAGCCTGGCTAGTAGCTGTAAATCAAGCAGCTGCCGCGATGAAAACTAAATCTCCGAGCAGTCATAGATACTCACCCGAGTACACTCGCTCATCACTAGTTCCTACTCAAATTAAGTTGTAAATTCTGAATGATGATTCACATTCACTACATCATAAAAAGGAAACCATGGAATGCAAAATCATTTTTAATGAAATGTATACATAATCTACTATCTGCAAGCTCCTTAAGTTGTATCTCCTCTGCATGTTCTGATTACTGGAGGTGTGCATATAGATATTCCTTGCAAATTGTGTTCCTCACATGGGAGGTTATTCCTTTTATGTAAATTGTTGGCGTTTTAATTAAATGTTGTAATTTATAAAATTGAATTTTCTTATAATATATATGGAATTGTGCTGATTTGGTCATTCCTCATGAGAGCGATTAGTGGCCGGTTTTGGATTTTGATAGTTTTGGCATAGCGCAATATTTGTGGGATCAAAATATTGTTTGATTTAAATTTAGCCGTACAAGAATTACACAATTTTCTGGTGCAGCAATTTAGGTACGTAAAGGGGTTGTCCACTAGTGGACAACTTCAATCCAGAATGCCCCAGAAATGCTCCGTTGCAGCGATGTCGGCACTGTGTCTCCCAGAGCTTATGTGACATTATCAGCGGTCAATAATGAATTGAAGCATTCACAGGGCAGTTAGATGAACTTCATTTGACGTACGCTGCGGCTCAGCGTTGGACCAAGAAAGGAATGATTTTTTTTTACTTTATATGGAGCATTAAAAGGTCATACAAAAGTTAAATAACTTGGTATCCGCGATTTAATGTTTTATAACAGAGAAATCCACTTTTTTCTTACCGTAATATGTAAACAAGCTGTTAAGATCTATGGGCCGGACACAAGTTTACCTGCAATTTGCCTCCAGAGCTTATTTTAAGTGAATAAAACTAGGAGGAAAAAGACAGTGCAATAGGGAGATGTGGCTGTTTAATTAAGGCTATACGAACCTGATTTACTTGTGTATACACAACTAGTGTTGAGCGATACCTTCCGATATCGGAAAGTATCGGTATCGGTTTGGATCGGCCGATATTCAAAAAATATCGGATATCGCCGATACCGATACCCGATCCCAATGCAAGTCAATGGGACCAAAATATCGGAATTAAAATAAACCCTTTCTTTCCTTGTAGGTTCATTCTACATGAAGGAAAACAACTAAGAATAATGTAGGATGTATGGGGGAGGTGGCGGAGACATTAAAGGCAATGAGGATTAGTCCAATCAAATAGAATAGCATGTTTTTTTTTTTTTTTTAAAGACGTTCGGATTGAAAAAGATATTGACTATGTAAATTTTTTTTATTTTGTCAGATATTGATGTTTCACTATTCCACGCCCTTCCCCTTCTTTTTTTTCTTTTTTTTTTTTTCTTTTCCCACACTTTCATCTTCATCATCATCAGCATCTTTGACATCAACTTCTTCACCTTATTCATCTTATTCTTCATCTTCTACCTATTTTTTTTTTTTATTACATTCTTCATATTCATTTTCTTCAACTATTATTATTCTTCCTATTCTACATATTCTTTTTATTCCACTGTTATTATTCTTCCTATTCTACTTCTTCATCATATTCTCATTTGTGACAGGCATTCCCGTAGTTGTTATCTATAAAAGTTGGAAGATTACACCTTCCGTTCTGCCAGTCACAAAAGTTACATTTGTCCGCGTTCAGTTTGGCCTGCAGCATCAGGCTTTATCCAGGGGCACCACGAGGAGGAACGGACTCACCCCCATACACTGCTTAGTCTTCTTCTGCATATAATTTAGATAATATCTTTTGCTCTGATATTAAGTCTTATGCTTAATGTTCTTCTGCTCTTTGTTCTGCAGCCTCTTGTTCTTCTGCTTCTCGGTCTTCCATGTTGTCGTCTCCAGGGTCGTCGTCTCCAGTGTCGTCATCTCCGCCGTCGTCGTCTCAGCCGTCGTCGTCTCCGCCGTCGTCGTCTCCGCCGTCGTCGTCGTCGTCATCGGGGTGGTCTTCCGGGTCGTCGTCATCGGGGTGGTCTTCCGGGTTGTCGACGTTAGGGTCTTCAACTTGGAAATGTAGCAGAAGGTACAAGAAGGCTGAGAAAATGCCAAGAACCAGCTGATGGAACTGGAACTCGGATGGCTACCCGAAGGTTCAAGAGCCTATGGAACTACCGAGGACCAGCTGACGTTACTGGAACCCGGTTACTAAGCTGGAGGTACCCGTGCTAAAAAGCACTACCAAGGACCGCCTGACGTTGGCGGAACTCGGATACCCAGAAGGAGGCACCTAAGCCAAAGGCTCTGCCCGGAACCAGCTGACGTTACTGGAACCAGGATGGGGAGCAGAAGGTACAAGAGCAAAAGACACTGCCGAGAACCAGCTGACGGTACTGGAACCCGGATGGGTAGCCGAATGTCCAAGAGCCAATGGAACTACCAAGGACCAGCTGACGTTACTGGAACCCGGTTACTAAGCAGGAGGTACCCGTGCCTGAAAGCACTACCAAGGACCACCTGACATTGGTGGAACTTGGATACCCAGAAGGAGGCACCTAAGCCAAAGGCTCTGCCCGGAACCAGCTGACGGTACTGGAACCAGGATGGGGAGCAGAAGGTACAAGAGCAAAAGACACTGCCGAGAACCAGCTGACGGTGCCGGAACCAGGTGGTGGACCCGAAGGCCCACAGGAGAGGAGAGAACAGCTAGGCCGCGAGGCAGCCGCAGTTACCGAACCCCAACAGTCCTACAGGGGGAGCTGGGCCTACTGGCACTACAGAACCAGCCTTGACTACCAGTTCACGCAGCCCACATAGGAAGCTCCTAAACTGGAGGCACCCTGGAGTTGGCTAACTCGACCGCACCACGACGGGGCAAGCATAGGCGTCTCAGTGAAGTTGACACAACCCGGAAACAGCTGACGGTGCTGAAACCAGGCTTGGCACGAGGGAGTACCTGTGACAAGAACACTGCCGAGAACCAGCTGGCGGTGCTGGAACCCGGATGCGTTGCCCCAGTGTGCAAGAGCCAATGGCACGACCGAGGACCAGCTGACGGTGCTGGAACCCGGTTACTAAGCTGTAGGTGCCCGCGCTTAAAAGCACTACCAAGGACCGCCTGGCGTTGGCGGAACTCGGATACCCAGGAGGAGGCACCTAAGCCAAAGGCTCGGCCCGGAACCAGCTGACGGTGCTGGAACCAGGTGGTGGACCCCAAGGCCCACAGGAGAGGAGAGAACAGCTAGGCCGCGAGGCAGCCGCAGTTACCGAACCCCAACAGTCCTACAGGGGGAGCTGGGCCTACTGGCACTACAGAACCAGCCTTGACTACCAGTTCACGCAGCCCACATAGGAAGCTCCTAAACTGGAGGCACCCTGGAGTTGGCTAACTCGACCGCACCACGACGGGGCAAGCATAGGCGTCTCAGTGAAGTTGACACAACCCGGAAACAGCTGACGGTGCTGAAACCAGGCTTGGCACGAGGGAGTACCTGTGACAAGAACACTGCCGAGAACCAGCTGGCGGTGCTGGAACCCGGATGCGTTGCCCCAGTGTGCAAGAGCCAATGGCACGACCGAGGACCAGCTGACGGTGCTGGAACCCGGTTACTAAGCTGTAGGTGCCCGCGCTTAAAAGCACTACCAAGGACCGCCTGGCGTTGGCGGAACTCGGATACCCAGGAGGAGGCACGTAAGCCAAAGGCTCGGCCCGGAACCAGCTGACGGTGCTGGAACCAGGTGGTGGACCCCAAGGCCCACAGGAGAGGAGAGAACAGCTAGGCCGCGAGGCAGCCGCAGTTACCGAACCCCAACAGTCCTACAGGGGGAGCTGGGCCTACTGGCACTACAGAACCAGCCTTGACTACCAGTTCACGCAGCCCACATAGGAAGCTCCTAAACTGGAGGCACCCTGGAGTTGGCTAACTCGACCGCACCACGACGGGGCAAGCATAGGCGTCTCAGTGAAGTTGACACAACCCGGAAACAGCTGACGGTGCTGAAACCAGGCTTGGCACGAGGGAGTACCTGTGACAAGAACACTGCCGAGAACCAGCTGGCGGTGCTGGAACCCGGATGCGTTGCCCCAGTGTGCAAGAGCCAATGGCACGACCGAGGACCAGCTGACGGTGCTGGAACCCGGTTACTAAGCTGTAGGTGCCCGCGCTTAAAAGCACTACCAAGGACCGCCTGGCGTTGGCGGAACTCGGATACCCAGGAGGAGGCACCTAAGCCAAAGGCTCGGCCCGGAACCAGCTGACGGTGCTGGAACCAGGTGGTGGACCCCAAGGCCCACAGGAGAGGAGAGAACAGCTAGGCCGCGAGGCAGCCGCAGTTACCGAACCCCAACAGTCCTACAGGGGGAGCTGGGCCTACTGGCACTACAGAACCAGCCTTGACTACCAGTTCACGCAGCCCACATAGGAAGCTCCTAAACTGGAGGCACCCTGGAGTTGGCTAACTCGACCGCACCACGACGGGGCAAGCATAGGCGTCTCAGTGAAGTTGACACAACCCGGAAACAGCTGACGGTGCTGAAACCAGGCTTGGCACGAGGGAGTACCTGTGACAAGAACACTGCCGAGAACCAGCTGGCGGTGCTGGAACCCGGATGCGTTGCCCCAGTGTGCAAGAGCCAATGGCACGACCGAGGACCAGCTGACGGTGCTGGAACCCGGTTACTAAGCTGTAGGTGCCCGCACTTAAAAGCACTACCAAGGACCGCCTGGCGTTGGCGGAACTCGGATACCCAGGAGGAGGCACGTAAGCCAAAGGCTCGGCCCGGAACCAGCTGACGGTGCTGGAACCAGGTGGTGGACCCCAAGGCCCACAGGAGAGGAGAGAACAGCTAGGCCGCGAGGCAGCCGCAGTTACCGAACCCCAACAGTCCTACAGGGGGAGCTGGGCCTACTGGCACTACAGAACCAGCCTTGACTACCAGTTCACGCAGCCCACATAGGAAGCTCCTAAACTGGAGGCACCCTGGAGTTGGCTAACTCGACCGCACCACGACGGGGCAAGCATAGGCGTCTCAGTGAAGTTGACACAACCCGGAAACAGCTGACGGTGCTGAAACCAGGCTTGGCACGAGGGAGTACCTGTGACAAGAACACTGCCGAGAACCAGCTGGCGGTGCTGGAACCCGGATGCGTTGCCCCAGTGTGCAAGAGCCAATGGCACGACCGAGGACCAGCTGACGGTGCTGGAACCCGGTTACTAAGCTGTAGGTGCCCGCGCTTAAAAGCACTACCAAGGACCGCCTGGCGTTGGCGGAACTCGGATACCCAGGAGGAGGCACGTAAGCCAAAGGCTCGGCCCGGAACCAGCTGACGGTGCTGGAACCAGGTGGTGGACCCCAAGGCCCACAGGAGAGGAGAGAACAGCTAGGCCGCGAGGCAGCCGCAGTTACCGAACCCCAACAGTCCTACAGGGGGAGCTGGGCCTACTGGCACTACAGAACCAGCCTTGACTACCAGTTCACGCAGCCCACATAGGAAGCTCCTAAACTGGAGGCACCCTGGAGTTGGCTAACTCGACCGCACCACGACGGGGCAAGCATAGGCGTCTCAGTGAAGTTGACACAACCCGGAAACAGCTGACGGTGCTGAAACCAGGCTTGGCACGAGGGAGTACCTGTGACAAGAACACTGCCGAGAACCAGCTGGCGGTGCTGGAACCCAGATGCGTTGCCTTGCCTATTAAAGATTGTCTTCCTAGAGCCCCAACTAGCGGTGTTGGAGCAAAGGGTAAGCAGGGGGAGATGAGTGTAGGCCGAAGCCTGCACTGGAGGCAGCTTTGTGTCTGCGTTGCGTTTGCAGGACACTTTGCCGGCTACACACTGGGGGAACAGCTGGCGTTGCTGAACCCCACTAACACAATGGCGTGTGTTTTTCTCTGTGCAGCTAGCACTTGCGGGCAAAAACTAGCGATGTTAGAGCCCGTGTTGAAGCAGGAGGAGGAGGAGAGGAGCAGAGTGTAGGCCGAAGCCTAGTTGAACCAATTTCAAAGGAAACCTTTAACCCCCCCCTCAGGTGTTACAAAGTACAAGAGACACACCTTGTGCAGTATTAATGCTGCACAAGTGAAAGGTTGCTCTATTAATTTGTCTACTTGCACACGCTGAATGAAAGACATACACAATTTACCCCATTCTACAGTCAAACTGTAGTGGATGCGTGACTTGGTTTTTTGATGAGACGCAGCACAGGTGTCCAAAATAACGCCTTGGTGCTTGGCGCAGCTTCCTGAGCGTTGTTATTTGCTGTACAGGAGTCTGCGCTCTTGTGTTATCCCTTGGCAATGCCCTGTTAGCGCTGCCCATCTTATGACATCATTTCATGTTGGCCGGTGCGGTTAACGATGGCCATAAATCCCAGACCCACAGTGCCTTTTCATAAAGTCACACTGCGGTGCTGGGATTCGTGGCCTTGAGCAGTAAATATTTTGGCCGCTCACACACGTCCTTACACCTGCTTCAGACTGGGCGGCCTCTGCTGATCCCTTCTCGCATGCCGCGGCCATGAGGCTGCACAGTCTGAAGAAGGCGGAAGGAGATGAGTTAAGACAGGCGAAGATATGCACTGCTCGTGCCCATCAATCACACCCTCGCAGTCAAAATAATTAAGACAACGAGGAGCATTTTATTCAGGCAGGGCGGACGAACAGGCGCAAGTAGCCAACCAATGATGTCAGAAGACGGGAAGCGCTACCAAGGGGGGTGCTGCGTATCATTAGAAAGGAAAGTCACACCTCAGGGACAGTGGAATGGTCTCAAAGAGACACATTTTGTACGTGTTGAGTTCCACGTGGGCAAGGAGAAAACATCAGCCACCTTGTACAAATGCAGCAGTACTGCTGTACAAGGTGGATGTTATACATAGAAACACCTGGGGGTGGGGGCCAGGCTCCCTTCAATTTCAGTTCATGTGCCTGCATGGCGTTTGCAGGTCACGTTGCAAGCTGCACAGCAGGGGAACAGCTGGCGGTGCTGAACCCCACTAACACATTGGCTGGTGTTTTTCTCTGTGCAGCTAGCATGTCCGGGCAGAAACTGGCGTTGTTTGAGCCCAGGGTCAGCAGGAGGAGGAGAGGAGCAAAGTGTAGGCCGAAGCCTGCACTGGTGGCAGCTTTTGTTCTGTTGTGCCAGCGTGGCTTGTGCTGGACACGTTGCCGACTACACAGCAGGGGAACAGCTGGCGGTGCTGAACCCCACTAACACATTGGCTGGTGTTTTTCTCTGTGCAGCTAGCATTTCCGGGCAAAAACTAGCGGTGTTTGAGCCCAGGGTCAGCAGGAGGAGTAGAGGAGCAGAGTGTTGGCCAAAGCCTAGTTGAACCAATTTCAAAGGTTACCTTTAACCCCCCCCTCAGGTGTTGCAAGGTACAAGAGCCACACCTTGAACAGCATTATTGATGCACAAGTCAAAGGTTGCTCTATTTAATTTTGCTCCTTGCACACGCTGAATTAAACACGTACACTATTTAGCCCATTATACCGTCAAACAGTAGTGGAGGCGTGACTACTAGTCTTTTTAAGGAGACGCAGCACAGGTGTACAAATTTACACCTAGGTGCTGTGCGCTGATTCCTTACCGTTGTTATTTGCAGTACAGGAAACTGCGCTCTTGTGTTATCCCTTGGCAATACCCTGTTAGTGCAGGCCGTCTCATGACCTCATTTCATGTTGGCCGGTGCGGTTAACGATGGCCATAAATCCCAGACCCACAGTGGCTTTTCCTAAAGTCACATTGCGGTGCTGGGATTCGTGGCCTTGTGCAGTAAATATGTTCGCCGCTCACACATGTCCTTACACCTGCTTCAGACTGGGCGGCCTCAGCTGATCCCTTATCGCATGCCGCGGCCATGAGGCCGCACAGTCAGAAGAAGGCGGAAGGAGGGGAGTGAAAACAGGGGAACATATGCACTGCTCGTGCCCATCAATCACACCCTCGCAGTCAAAATATATGAGACAACGGGGGGCGTTGTGTCGGGCAGGGGGGACGCACAGGCACAGCCAGCCAACCAATGATGTCAGGAGACGGGCAGCGCTAACAATGGGGGTGCTGCGTGTCATTAAAAAGGAAAGTCACACCTCAGGGACATTGTAATGGTCTGTAATGAGACACATTTTGTACTTGTTGAGTTCCACGTGTGCAAGGAGAAAAAGTCAGCCACCTTGTACAAATGCAGCAGTACTGCTGTACAAGGTGGCTGTTATACATAGAAACACCTGGGGGGGTGGGGGGCAGGCTCCCTTCAATTTCAGTTCATGTTCCTGCGTGGCGTTTGCAGGAAACGTTGCAAGCTACACAGCAGGGGAACAGCTGGCGGTGCTGAACCCCACTAACACATTGGCTGGTGTTTTTCTCTGTGCAGCTAGCATGTCCGGGCAGAAACTGGCGTTGTTTTAGCCCAGGGTCAGCAGGAGGAGGAGAGGAGCAAAGTGTAGGCCGAAGCCTGCACTGGTGGCAGCTTTTGGTCGGTTGTGCCAGCGTGGCTTGTGCTGGACACGATGCCGGCTACACAGCGGGGGAACAGCTGGCGGTGCTGAACACCACTAACACATTGGCTGGTGTTTTTCTCTGTGCAGCTAGCATTTCCGGGCAAAAACTAGCGTTGTTAGAGCCCAGGGTCAGCTGGAGGAGGAGAGGAGCAGAGTGTAGGCCGAAGCCTAGTTGAACCAATTTCAAAGGTTACCTTTAACCCCCCCTCAGGTGTTACAAAGTACAAGAGCCACTCCTTCTGCAGCATTAATGCTGCACAAGTAAAAGGTTGCTCTATTAATTTTTCTACTTGCACAAGCTGAATGCAACACGTAGACTATTTAGCCCATTATACTGTTAATCAGTAGTGGAGGCGTGACTTGTCCCATATTTCCCATAAGGGATGGGGGCAGTGTTCTGGAATCACTGCGTTGAGAAACACGTGATGGTGTCTCCGCAGTGTTGGATGTTTTGGTCTCCCCGAGGCCAATCATCTGTGCCTTTATAGCCTTTTTACTAGGCACTGCTCCTAATAGCCAGATTCCTACTCCACACTGATGAGGGGCAAACACCCCGAAACAGCTGTCTGTGGATGGATACCATGCTTGGCATAGGTGGCTTTCCTTCATAGGATGCTGCCCTTCCCGTGGTTGTTCCTTCCCGGGGAAAGGCCTGGCTATTCACTGCTTGCGTCGAGAAACACGTGATGGTGTCTCCGCAGCTTCTTTACCTGCATCTGCATATTTCCCATAAGGGATGGGGGCAGTGTTCTGGAATCACTGCGTTGAGAAACACGTGATGGTGTCTCCGCAGTGTTGGATGTTTTGGTCTCCCCGAGGCCAATCATCTGTGCCTTTATAGCCTTTTTACTAGGCACTGCTCCTAATAGCCAGATTCCTACTCCACACTGATGAGGGGCAAACACCCCGAAACAGCTGTCTGTGGATGGATACCATGCTTGGCATAGGTGGCTTTCCTTCATAGGATGCTGCCCTTCCCGTGGTTGTTCCTTCCCGGGGAAAGGCCTGGCTATTCACTGCTTGCGTCGAGAAACACGTGATGGTGTCTCCGCAGCTTCTTTACCTGCATCTGCATATTTCCCATAAGGGATGGGGGCAGTGTTCTGGAATCACTGCGTTGAGAAACACGTGATGGTGTCTCCGCAGTGTTGGATGTTTTGGTCTCCCCGAGGCCAATCATCTGTGCCTTTATAGCCTTTTTACTAGGCACTGCTCCTAATAGCCAGATTCCTACTCCACACTGATGAGGGGCAAACACCCCGAAACAGCTGTCTGTGGATGGATACCATGCTTGGCATAGGTGGCTTTCCTTCATAGGATGCTGCCCTTCCCGTGGTTGTTCCTTCCCGGGGAAAGGCCTGGCTATTCACTGCTTGCGTCGAGAAACACGTGATGGTGTCTCCGCAGCTTCTTTACCTGCATCTGCATATTTCCCATAAGGGATGGGGGCAGTGTTCTGGAATCACTGCGTTGAGAAACACGTGATGGTGTCTCCGCAGTGTTGGATGTTTTGGTCTCCCCGAGGCCAATCATCTGTGCCTTTATAGCCTTTTTACTAGGCACTGCTCCTAATAGCCAGATTCCTACTCCACACTGATGAGGGGCAAACACCCCGAAACAGCTGTCTGTGGATGGATACCATGCTTGGCATAGGTGGCTTTCCTTCATAGGATGCTGCCCTTCCCGTGGTTGTTCCTTCCCGGGGAAAGGCCTGGCTATTCACTGCTTGCGTCGAGAAACACGTGATGGTGTCTCCGCAGCTTCTTTACCTGCATCTGCATATTTCCCATAAGGGATGGGGGCAGTGTTCTGGAATCACTGCGTTGAGAAACACGTGATGGTGTCTCCGCAGTGTTGGATGTTTTGGTCTCCCCGAGGCCAATCATCTGTGCCTTTATAGCCTTTTTACTAGGCACTGCTCCTAATAGCCAGATTCCTACTCCACACTGATGAGGGGCAAACACCCCGAAACAGCTGTCTGTGGATGGATACCATGCTTGGCATAGGTGGCTTTCCTTCATAGGATGCTGCCCTTCCCGTGGTTGTTCCTTCCCGGGGAAAGGCCTGGCTATTCACTGCTTGCGTCGAGAAACACGTGATGGTGTCTCCGCAGCTTCTTTACCTGCATCTGCATATTTCCCATAAGGGATGGGGGCAGTGTTCTGGAATCACTGCGTTGAGAAACACGTGATGGTGTCTCCGCAGTGTTGGATGTTTTGGTCTCCCCGAGGCCAATCATCTGTGCCTTTATAGCCTTTTTACTAGGCACTGCTCCTAATAGCCAGATTCCTACTCCACACTGATGAGGGGCAAACACCCCGAAACAGCTGTCTGTGGATGGATACCATGCTTGGCATAGGTGGCTTTCCTTCATAGGATGCTGCCCTTCCCGTGGTTGTTCCTTCCCGGGGAAAGGCCTGGCTATTCACTGCTTGCGTCGAGAAACACGTGATGGTGTCTCCGCAGCTTCTTTACCTGCATCTGCATATTTCCCATAAGGGATGGGGGCAGTGTTCTGGAATCACTGCGTTGAGAAACACGTGATGGTGTCTCCGCAGTGTTGGATGTTTTGGTCTCCCCGAGGCCAATCATCTGTGCCTTTATAGCCTTTTTACTAGGCACTGCTCCTAATAGCCAGATTCCTACTCCACACTGATGAGGGGCAAACACCCCGAAACAGCTGTCTGTGGATGGATACCATGCTTGGCATAGGTGGCTTTCCTTCATAGGATGCTGCCCTTCCCGTGGTTGTTCCTTCCCGGGGAAAGGCCTGGCTATTCACTGCTTGCGTCGAGAAACACGTGATGGTGTCTCCGCAGCTTCTTTACCTGCATCTGCATATTTCCCATAAGGGATGGGGGCAGTGTTCTGGAATCACTGCGTTGAGAAACACGTGATGGTGTCTCCGCAGTGTTGGATGTTTTGGTCTCCCCGAGGCCAATCATCTGTGCCTTTATAGCCTTTTTACTAGGCACTGCTCCTAATAGCCAGATTCCTACTCCACACTGATGAGGGGCAAACACCCCGAAACAGCTGTCTGTGGATGGATACCATGCTTGGCATAGGTGGCTTTCCTTCATAGGATGCTGCCCTTCCCGTGGTTGTTCCTTCCCGGGGAAAGGCCTGGCTATTCACTGCTTGCGTCGAGAAACACGTGATGGTGTCTCCGCAGCTTCTTTACCTGCATCTGCATATTTCCCATAAGGGATGGGGGCAGTGTTCTGGAATCACTGCGTTGAGAAACACGTGATGGTGTCTCCGCAGTGTTGGATGTTTTGGTCTCCCCGAGGCCAATCATCTGTGCCTTTATAGCCTTTTTACTAGGCACTGCTCCTAATAGCCAGATTCCTACTCCACACTGATGAGGGGCAAACACCCCGAAACAGCTGTCTGTGGATGGATACCATGCTTGGCATAGGTGGCTTTCCTTCATAGGATGCTGCCCTTCCCGTGGTTGTTCCTTCCCGGGGAAAGGCCTGGCTATTCACTGCTTGCGTCGAGAAACACGTGATGGTGTCTCCGCAGCTTCTTTACCTGCATCTGCATATTTCCCATAAGGGATGGGGGCAGTGTTCTGGAATCACTGCGTTGAGAAACACGTGATGGTGTCTCCGCAGTGTTGGATGTTTTGGTCTCCCCGAGGCCAATCATCTGTGCCTTTATAGCCTTTTTACTAGGCACTGCTCCTAATAGCCAGATTCCTACTCCACACTGATGAGGGGCAAACACCCCGAAACAGCTGTCTGTGGATGGATACCATGCTTGGCATAGGTGGCTTTCCTTCATAGGATGCTGCCCTTCCCGTGGTTGTTCCTTCCCGGGGAAAGGCCTGGCTATTCACTGCTTGCGTCGAGAAACACGTGATGGTGTCTCCGCAGCTTCTTTACCTGCACCTTGTCTTTTTAACGAGACGCAGCACAGGTGTCAAAATTTGCACCTAGGTACTGGGCGCAGATTCCTGAGCGTTGTTATTTGCTGTACAGGAGTCTGCACTATTGTGATCCCTTGGCCATGCGCTGTGAGCGCTTCCTGTCTTCTGACCTCATTTCATGTCGGCCGTTGCGGTTAGCGATGGACATGAATCCCAGACCCACAGTGTGTTTTTAAAAAATCACACTGCGGTGCTGGGATTCGTGCCCTGGTGCACTAAATATGTTTGCCGCTCACACATGTCCTTACACCTGCTTCAGACTGGGCGGCCTCATCTGATCCCTTATCGCCTGCCGCGGCCATGAGGACACCCAGTCTGAAGAAGGCGGAAGGAGATGAGTGAACACAGGCGAACATATGCACTGCTCGTGCCCATAAACCACACCCTCGCTGACAAAATAAATATGACAACGAGGGGCGTTGTTTCTAGCAGGGCGGATGCACAGGCGCAGCCAGCTAACCATGATGACAAAAGACGGGAAACGCTACCAAGGGGGGTGCTGCGTATCATTACAAAGGAAAGTCACACCTCAGGGACAGTGGAATGGTCTCAATGAGACACATTTTGTACGTGTTGAGTTACACGTGGGCAAGGAGAAAAAGTCAGCCACCTTGTACAAATGCAGCAGTACTGCTGTACTAGGTGGCTGTTATACATAGAAACACCTGGGGGGGTGGGGCCAGGTTCCCTTTTAATTTCAGTTCCTGTGCCTGCATGGCGTTTGCAGGTCACGTTGCCGGCTACACAGCAGGGGAACAGCTGGCGTTGCTGAACCCCACTAACACATTGGCTGGTGTTTTTCTCTGTGCAGCTAGCACTTCCGGGCAAAAACTAGCGGTGTTTGAGCCCAGGGTCAGCAGGAGGAGGAGAGGAGCAGAGTGTAGGCCGAAGCCTGCACTGGTGGCAGCTTTTGTTCTGTTGTGCCAGCGTGGCTTGTGCTGGACATGTTGCCGACTACACAGCAGGGGAACAGCTGGCGGTGCTGAACCCCACTGACACATCACCTAGTGTTTTTTCTGTGTAGACAACACTTCCAGGTGGCAACTGACAGTGTTGAAACCCAGGGAATCAAAGAGGAGCAGAGTGTAGGCCGAAGCCTGCAGTGGAGCAAGTTGAAAGGGAACCTTTAACCCCCCCCCCAGGCATTTGTTGCTGAAAGAGCCATCTTGTACAGCAGTAATACTGCACATGGAAAATGGTGGCTCCGAAAATTATGCTCCTTGCAAACGCTGAAGTACACACTCATATAATGTGTCCCCTCACACCGTCAAACCATCCCGGAAGTGGGACTTTCCTTTGTAATGTGACACAGCACAGCCGTCATTCCAACCCCCTTGGTGCCGGGCACCACCTCCTCAACGTTGTTTGGTTCTGTCACGGAGCCCGCACTGTAATGTTATCCCTTGGCCATGCACAGTTAGCGGTGCCCGTCTTCTGACATCATGTAGGTGTCAGGCTGGCAGTGCCTGTGCGTCCAAGCTGCCCGAGATCCAACCTTGCAGTGTCATCTAATGTAGTCCCACTGCGGGCCAGGGATCCATGGGCATGCGCAGTGCATATCATCGCCTCTCACTCACCTCCTTCCTGCTTCTTCAGACTGTGCGGCGTCACGGCCGTGGCATGCTATTAGGGATCAGCTGACGCCGCCTAGTCTGAAGAAGCGTGAAGAAGGGGAGTGAGAGGCTAGTATATGCACTGCGCATGGCCATGGATACCAGGCCCACTGTGGGATCACATTAGACGACACTGCGAGGTGTGATTTCGGGCAGCGTGGACGCACAGGCGCAGCCAGGACGACAACAAATGATGTCAGAGGACGGGCAGAGCAAACTGTGCATGGCCAAGGGATAACATAACAGCGCAGGGTCCATGACGGAATCAAACAATGCTAAGGAGGCAGCGCACGGTGCCAAGGGGGTAGCAATGACGGCTGTGCTGCGTCACATTACAAAGGAAAGTCCCACCTCCGGGACGGTTGGACGGTGTGAGGGGACACATTACATGAGTGTGTAGTTCAGCGTTTGCAAGGAGCATAATTTCAAGAGCGACCTTTCCCTTGTGCAGTATTAGTGCTGCACATGGTGGCTCTTTCAGTAACAAACGCCTAGGGGGGGGGGGGGGACAGGTCCCCTTACATTTTAGTTGTGCCAGCGTGGCGGTCGCATGACACGTTGCCGGATACACAGCTGGGGATCAGCTGACGTTACTGAACCCCAATAACAGAGGAGCGACTGTTGACTGTGCACACAGCACTTCCAGGCACCAACTGGCGGTGTTAGAGCCCAGGGACAGCAGGAGGAGCAGATTGGAGGTATTGCCGCACACACAGCTGGGGATCAGCTGACGTTACTGAACCCCAATAACAGAGGAGCGACTGTTGACTGTGCACACAGCACTTCCAGGCACCAACTGGCGGTGTTAGAGCCCAGGGACAGCAGGAGGAGCAGATTGGAGGTATTGCCGCACACACAGCTGGGGATCAGCTGACGTTACTGAACCCCAATAACAGAGGAGCGACTGTTGACTGTGCACACAGCACTTCCAGGCACCAACTGGCGGTGTTAGAGCCCAGGGACAGCAGGAGGAGCAGAGGAACAGAGTGTAGGCCGAAGCCTGATTGGAGCAAATTGAAAGGAAACCTTTAACCCCCCCCCCCCCCAAGACGTTTGTAGCTGAAAGAGCCATGTTGTGCAGCACTAAGGATGCAAAAGGAAAAGGTTGCTCTTTTAATTATGCTCCTTGCAAACACCGAAGTAAACACTAAAAATGTGTCCCTTTATACCGTTAAACCGTTCCGGAGGTGCGAATTTCCTTCGTAATGGGACACAGCACAGCTGTCATTCCTATCCCCTTGATGCCGTGCGCTGCCTCCTCAGCGTTGTTTTAAGCTGTCACGGAGCCTGCGCTGTTCTGTTAGCCCTTGGCCATGCCCAATTAGCGCTGCCTGTCTTCTGACATAATTTGGTGTCAGGCTGTCAGTGCCTGTGCGTCCACGCTGCTCCAGATCCCACCTCGCAGTCTCATCTAACGTAATCCCACTGCGGGCCTTGGAACCATGGGCATGCACAGTGCATAACCTCGACTCTCACTCCCCTCCTTCCCTCTTCTTCAGACTGTGCGGTGTCACGGCCGTGGCATGCTAGGGATCAGCTGACGGCGCACAGTCTAAAGAAGGCGGAGGGAAATGAGCGAGAGCCCGAGGGGAAGATATGCACTGCGCATGCCCATGGATCCCAGGCCCGCAGTGTGACTCAATCAGAAGACACTGCGAGGCGGGATCTCGGGCACCGCGGCCGCACAGGCGCAGCCAGCCTGACACCAAATTATGTCAGAAGACAGGCAGCGCAAATAGGGCATGCCTAAGGGATAACAGAACAGCGCAGGCTCCGTGACAGCTTAAAACAACGCTGAGGAGGCAGCGCATGGCACCAAGGGGGTAGGAATGACGGCTGTGCTGCGTCACATTACGAAGGAAAGTCCCAGCTCCGGGACGGTATAACTTTATCAGTGAACACATTTTATAAGTGTTAAGTTCTGCGTGTGCAAAGAGCTAAAAAAAAAGAGCTACCTTTTCCTTGTGCAGCATTACTGCTGCACAAGATGGCTCTTTCAGTAACAAACGACGGGGGGGAGGGGACAGGTTCCCTTACATTTAGGTTGTTGTGCCAGCGTGGCGGTCGCAGGACACATTGCCGGCTACACAGCTGGGGATCAGCTGACGTTACTGAAACCCAATAACACTGGGTCGTATGTTTTTACTGTGCAGCCTGCACTTCTGAGCCGCAACTGGCGGTGTTGGAGCCCAGGAATAGCAGTTCAGGTGGTAGAAAGATGAACACAGCAGGAGACCTGGATGACACCCAATTACTTAATCAGGCAGAGGAGTGGCAAATTCCTGCGAGATCCAGGCCTGGTTCATTTTCAGGAAAGTAAGCCGGTCAACGTTATCGGAGGATAGTCGCATGCGACGGTCTGTTAGTACACCACCTGCGGCACTAAAGACATGTTCCGATAAGACACTAGCCGCAGGGCAAGCCAGCACCTCCAATGCATACTGGCTTAGCTCTGGCCATGTATCCAGCTTAGAGACCCAAAACTTGAACGGGGAAGAGCCGTCTGGGAGTACAGTAAGAGGGCAAGCCATGTAGTCTGTCACCATCTGACGGAACCGTTGCCTCCTGCTGACTGGAGCCGCCGGTGATGGTGTAGACATTTGGGGCGGGCACACAAAAGTGTGCCAGAGTTGTGCCATACTGGGCTTGCCTTGGGCAGAGGCACTGCTTCTGCTCCCTCTTTGGGCAGAGCCTCCCCCACTGCCTCGACGCACTGAGCTGCTTTGTAAAGCACTAGCAGCACTCCTCTCAGTTGGACAGGAGAAGATGATGGAATTCACCAGTGTGTCGTGGTACTCCCGCAATTTACGCTCCCGGGTCAACGCAGGGATGAGGTTTTGGACGTTGTCCCGGTAGCGAGGATCGAGGAGGGTGAACACCCAATAATCAGGCATGTTGAGAATGTGGTCGATGCGGCGGTCGTTTCTCAGGCACTGCAGCATGAAATCCACCATGTGCTGCAGAGTGCCAACCGGCCCAGAAACCCTGTCCCCTGCTTGAGACATGATCTCTGCCCGCTCGTCATCACCCCACCCTCGCTGTACACACTGACCACTGGACAATTGTGTCGCTCCCTCCTCTGGACGGAGCTCTTCCTCCTCCATTGACTCCTCCTCATCCTCCTCACAAATTGGCCCCTGCGTACCCCTTTGTGAGGAACCACGTGGCGCTGACTCTCCAGAAGCTGATGGAAAAGGTGACTCCTCATCCTCCACCTCTTCCACCACATCATCCCTTAACCCTTGCAAAGTTTGCTGAAGCAGGCAGATAAGGGGGACAGTCATGCTGACTAGTGCATCATCTGCACTTGCCATCCGCGTGGAATAATCAAAAGGACGCAAAACCTGGCAGACGTCCTTCATAGTGGCCCACTCTGTGGTTGTGAAGTCTGATCGGCGCTGACTGCGACTTCTTTGCGCCTGATGCAGCTGGTACTCCATAACTGCTTGCTGCTGCTCACACAACCGCTCCAACATATGTAACGTGGAATTCCACCGGGTAGGTAGGTCACATATGATGCGGTGTTCCGGAAGGCGGAATCGGCGCTGCAGAGCAGCAATGCGGGATCTGGCCAAGCTGGAACGCCGCAAGTGAGCACACTCTAGGCGGACCTTGTGCAGCAGGGCATCAAGATCCGGATAGTCCCTCAGAAAACTCTGCACAACCAAATTGAGCACATGTGCCAGACATGGGATGTGAGTGAGGTTGCCAAGGGCCAAAGCTGCCACCAGATTTCGGCCATTGTCACACACTACCATGCCTGGCTGGAGATTCGCTGGCAGTAACCACACATCGCTCTCCTGCTTTATGGCATTCCAGAGCTCCTGCGCTGTGTGGCTTCGATGCCCCAATGAAACTAGTTTCAAGACGGCCTGCTGACGTTTGGCCACGGCTGTGCTCATGTCGGTCATAGGTAAACGTTCACGGGTCCATGTGGGGGTGGACTGTGACGGATCCTGCAGAGAGGAATCAGAGGAACTGGTGTAAGAGGAGGAGTCGATGCGTACAGACTGGATTCCTGCAATCCTTGGAGTGGGCAGGACACGTCCTGCGCCACTCGCACGATCTGTACCTGGTTCAACAACATTAACCCAATGGGCAGTGAGGGAAACATATCGCCCCTGTCCATGCTGACTGGTCCACGCATCGGTGGTGAGGTGGACCTTGCTACTGACGGCGTTCAGTAGCGCATGTTTTATGTTTGCCTCAACATGCCTGTGCAGGGCAGGGACAGCCTGCCTGCTGAAGTAAAAGCGGCTGGGCACCTTGTACTGTGGGACTGCCAATGCCATCAAGTCACGGAAGCTGTCAGTCTCCACCAGCCTGAACGAGAGCATTTCCAGGGACAACAGTTTGGCAATGCCTGCATTCAGAGCCTGTGCTCGGGGGTGGTTGGCCGAGAATGCCCGCCTTTTCTCCCATGCCTGTACTACCGATGGCTGTAGAGTAGACTGGGAGTGTGAGGATGACTGGGAAGGTGGTGCTGTGGGTGGAATTACACAAGGTCTCTGGGAGGAAGCCAAACCAGCTGTGCGTGAGCTGGAGGAAGAAGCAACACGAGCTGAAGAGGTGGTAGCTGCCGCTGTTGGTTGGCCTACATCTTCAGTGTGTTTCTGTAACTCCACCGCGTGCCTGGTCCGCACATGTTTCCACATATTTGTGGTATTGAGGTTGCTGACATTTTTCCCTCTTTTTACTTTATGATGACACAGCTTGCATTTGACAAAACAAATGTCATCTGCAACTGTGTCAAAAAAGGACCAGGCACTGCAAGTCTTGGGAGCGCCCTTTTTGGCTTTGGAAAGAGACAGGCTCCTAACGGGTGCCAAAGTGGAGGCTACAGGCTCCGCAGTCTTCCCCCTCCCTCTCCCTCTTTGGCCCGTAAGAGGAAGCTCTTCCTCTGAGCTGCTCCCACCACCTTCCTGTTCCTCACGCCATGATGGGTCAAGGACCTCATCATCTCCACTACCCTCTGCCACCAACTGCTCCTCCTGGGTAGTCTCAGCAGCACAGTACGCACGAGAAAGCGGCACCTGAGTTTCATCATCAGATGCGTACTGCGCTGTGGTCACCGGAGGCACTGGCCCACCTGCCTCTTCAGAGTCAGAGAGAAAAAGGTGTTGGGCATCACTGCACACTGCCTCTTCTTCCATTTCTCCAATGCTGCTTGGCTGGCCCCCTGTTTCCAAGCCAAGAGATTCAGAGAACAGAAGTAGAGACGGCTCCTGTCCTGGGCTCTCTGACTGCCTGGCCAATTTGGCAGGGGGTGAAGAGACAGATGGCTGCTCTCCAGTGCTCTGTGCCTGAGAGGATGTGGCACTAACTGAAGTCGATGCCGAGGCGTTAGCTGCCATCCACCCGACAACGGCTTCAATTTGGTCTTCACGCAGCAGCGGTGCACGGCGCTCTCCGACAAAGCTGCGCATGAAGGACTGTTCCCTGCTGAAACTGAGTGACGACGAGTCACCGGCGCCCGCAGCAGGCACAGAATCACCACGTCCTCTCCCTGCTCCTCTCCCTGCTCCGCGCCCACGCCCACGTGCCTTACTCCCTGCCCTCTTCATCTTGGTTGACAGATAAAGATAAGCAGAAAAGTACTAAGGCCTTAGTGTGCTTATTCCTGTAATGCTCCTCCTAACAGGTGTAAGAAACACTAATGTTGTAAATTGTGGACTAAACTTTATTATTTTTCAAATGTGGCCTACACAAGTGTTAAGTTGTGTTTGGTGAACTTAACCTTTTTTTTTGGTGCAGATCGGGCTACAGAGCTAGTTTAAATCACACGGAGACCGTGCAGACAGCCGTAAACGGCGCTGCAAGGCCAAAAAACCCTCCTCTAGGTTATCCTATATAGTGTTTTTCCACTATTTAGCTGGATACAAGTGGAAAGACACTAATAGGAATTTTTTTTTTCAAATTTTAAACTGGCTGCACTATTTGAAAAAAAGGAAATTGTTTTTCAAGGTATGAGGCAGTAACGCACCCTGAGCTGAATCCAACCGGCTATGGCTGCACACAGACTACAGGGCGAGCTGCGCTCACACAGAGACCATGCAGACAGCCGTAAATGGCGCTGCAAGGCCCCAAAAAAACCCTCTAGGTTATCCTATGTAGTGTTTTTCCACAATTGAGCTGGAGACTGGTGGAAAGACACTAATAGGAATTTTTTTTTTTTCAAATTTTAAACAGGCTGCACTATTTCAAAAAAAGGAAAATTTTTCTCAAGGTATGAGCCAGTAACGAACCCTGAGCTGAATCCAACCGGCTATGGCTGCACCCAGACTACAGGGCGAGCTGGGCTCACACGGAGACCGTGCAGACAGCCGTAAACGGCGCTGCAAGGCCAAAAAACCCTCCTCTAGGTTATCCTATATAGTGTTTTTCCACTATTTAGCTGGATGCGAGTGGAAAGACACTAATAGGAATTTTTTTTTCCAAATTTTAAACAGGCTGCACTATTTGAAAAAAAGGAAAATTTTTCTCAAGGTATGAGCCAGTAACGAACCCTGAGCTGAATCCAACCGGCTATGGCTGCACACAGACTACAGGGCGAGCTGGGCTCACACGGAGACCGTGCAGACAGCCGTAAACGGCGCTGCAAGGCCCAAAAAACCCCCTCTAGGTTATCCTATGTAGTGTTTTTCCACAATAGAGCTGGAGACTGGTGGAAAAACACTAATAGGAAATTTGAGAAAAAATGTGCAGCAGGCTGCACTAAGAGCAAAAAAGAACAACTGTGTGAGGCAGTGTGAACCCCCCCTGAGCTGAATACAACCGGGTATATGGCTGCACACAGACTACAGAGTGAGCTGCACACACACACACACACAGAGACCTTGCAGAACGCTGTTAAAACAGCGCTGCAAGGCAAGAGCAAGGTGAACAGTGAAGAACACACAGCGTTTTGCTAAATTAGCCTTTGGAAAGGAAAATAAAGCAATTAGCAAGCTCAACTGGCCCTCAGTTAGAACACAGCGTCCTGTCCCTAACTGAAATCACAGCAGAGTGAGCGCAAAATGGCGGCAGCGCTTTTTTATAGTGCAGAGTGACATCATTTCAGCAGCCAATCCAAGCCTTGCCAGTACTTACATGCCCACCATGCTAAACAGGATGTGCCCACACTTTCATTCATTCCTCATTGGCTGCTGCGTTCAATTTGAATTCTGGGAACTTCCGATTCCGGTATCCGATACGCGGGAAGTATCGGAATTCAGTATCGGAATTCCGATACCGCAAATATCGGCCGATACCCGATACTTGCGGTATCGGAATGCTCAACACTATACACAACATTTCAATCACTTATATATCCAGCTGCTACTGCAGGTTCCATGGGTCATTAAACCGGAAAAACACAGATGAGGAAGATTTGTGGGTAATCTGCGCTGCTGGTATCAAATATAAAAAATCCAATTCCAGAAAGAAAGCACATGGTTTTTCTTTATTTAGTCAACGCGTTTTGAAGTGTTACAGACTTCATCAGGACAAAGAAAAATAAATGTGCCTAAGCCCTAAAGGTACCGTCACATTAAGCGACACTGCAGCGATCTAGACAACGATCCCGATCGCTGCAGCGTCGCTGTGTGGTCGCTGGAGAGCTGTCACACAGACAGCTCTACAGCGACCAATGATGCCGGTCCCCTGGTAACCAGGGTAAACATCGGGTTACTAAGCGCAGGGCCGCGCTTAGTAACCCAATGTTTACCCTGGTTACCAGCGTAAATGTAAGAAAAAACAAACACTACATACTTACATTCTGGCGTCTGTCCTCTC
This sequence comes from Ranitomeya imitator, assembly GCF_032444005.1. Taxonomy (NCBI): domain Eukaryota; kingdom Metazoa; phylum Chordata; class Amphibia; order Anura; family Dendrobatidae; genus Ranitomeya; species Ranitomeya imitator. The sequence continues at coordinate 414,983,320 of NC_091286.1, read as the reverse complement.
CGGCGTTGTGCTTCTCTGCACTAAGCGCCGGCCGGAAAGCACAGCGGTGACATCACCGCTGTGCTTTCCGGCCGCTGCGCTTACATAGTGCAGAGAAGCACAGCGCCGGAGGACAGACACCGGAATGTAAGTATGTAGTGGTTTTTTTTTTTTACATTTACGCTAGTAACCAGGGTAAACATCGGGTATCTAAGCGTGGCCCTGCGCTTAGTAACCCGATGTTTACCCTGGTTACCAGTGAAGACATCGCTGACTCGGCATCACACACGCCGATTCAGCGATGTCTGCGGGAGGTCCAGCAACAAAATAAAATTCTGGACTTTCTGCGCTGACCAACGATGGCACAGCAGGATCCTGATCGCTGCTGTCAAACTGAACGATATCGCTAGCCAGGACGCTGCAACGTCACGGATCGCTAGCGATATCGTTCAGTGTGACGGTACCTTAACAGACAGGTAATTGCAACTTACCTGCCTGTTGTGCATGGCATCATTCTTCTCCGACACAGAGTGGTCTCAAACTGCTCCTGCCGGTGATTCAGAAGCTTCTGCTGATGTCACTTCTACAGAGCAGAGGCTTTTCCATTCCGCTCTGTTGACGGGATGGGACTTCCTACCTCATTCGAATTGACAGCCGGATTCCTGCTGCCTAACTGGGGGAGCCAGCTGTCAATCAGAATGATGCCATAAGTCCGGCCCCTTCGCGTCAGCAGAGGCATCTGTGACCATTCTGCACCGAAGAACCGTGTCGGGCACATCAGGCAGATGAGCTGTAATTACCTGCATGCTAGTGTTTAAGCACTTTCTTTTTATATAAAGTCCAGGATACCCCCTTTAAACGTTTTACGACCATGGAAGTAACCATACATCCAGGTTGGCTGGTACTTACAGACCTTGAATGTATGGCTACATCATAGCAATTTTGCAAGCACAGAGCTGTCACATGACTCTGTGGGCAGAAAAATGTAAAAAATTATATCTCAAAATATGGCAATGCAAAAACTTGTTTTAGCAATAAAAGAAAGCGTCTTTTAGCGTGTGACTGCAGCCAAACATAAAAACCCAATATGAATCTGGTATCGCTGTAATCGCACTGACCCAAGGAATAAAATCGCCTAATCATTTATATCATGCGAGGAACGGCGTAAAAAAAATTAATAAAACCAATTCTTCACCTGCTGTTAATTTGTTCATTCTGCCTCCCAAAGTGCGGTCAGCCAGTTTTGTGCACCTCTGGAAAGGACAATGCTGAACAGAAGTCAGACAGAGACCAGAGTAACTGCTGCCTCATTACAGTAAACGGATACCTTGGGGGTTTCATCTGAATCATGTCACTCGGAGATTTAGATGTAAACTCCGATGTAAGTGCTCAGCGTAGAGTAAATAGAGATAAATGTGAGACCAAACGTTATGTAAAATGTTCCTAACAAAAGCTTTAACTCAATCCACACAAAAAAAAAGTCCTCAGGTCTGTCATCTGTCAATGGAAATATAGAGGGCTTCCACGTTAATGGAAGTACAAAGGCTCACCAAAATCCAGTGAGTTCTACGCTCCCAAATCCAAATGCCCCCTTACCGTCTGAGCCCCTAAACCACTTTGAGTCCACGGTTGGCATTTCTGTAGCGATGAGAGCCCGACTAATTTAGAGAAGCATGATCTGGACATAATGTACTGGGCATTACAACACACTGGGCACTACAATGTACTGGTCATTACAACGGCAGTTTGCAATTTTCACTCAGCAACTTCCACTCCTGTTTGCGTCTGGAAAACATCCATGGAGTTAAAAATTGTCACTATACCTGTAGATACATTTCCATAGGGGTATAATTTCCAAAATTGGGTCACTTCAAGGGGGACTCTGCTCTTCTAGCACTTAGGGGCTCTGTATATGGAGTTCGCAAACTATTCTAGGAAAATCTCTACTCCAGGAGGCAAAGAGTGCTCCATCCTTCCAGAGTTTCACCGTATGGTGAAACAGTAGTGCACAGCCCCATTAGGTACCGTATTTCTACATTCAGCAGAAATTGTGGGACAAGTGTTGGTGCTATTTTTACTAGTGATGAGCGAATAGCATTGTTGCTCGGGTCTCCCCGAGCATGCTCGGGTGATCTCCGAATATTTTGTGGTGCTGGGACATTTCGTTTTTGTCACCTCAGCTGCATGATTTACGGCTGCTAGCCAGGCTGAATACATGTGAGGAATGCCTGTTTGTTAGGGAATTCCCACATGTGTTCAGGCTGTCCAGCAGCTGTAAATCATGCAGCTGAGGCGATGAAAACAATATCGGAGCACTACAAAATACTCGGGAGATCTCTCGAGCATGCTCGGAGAGACCCGAGCAACAATGCTATTCACTCATCACTAATTTTTACCCATTTCCCAGTGTAAAAATGTAAAATCTGGGGCTAAAACAAACTTTTGGTGGTAAAAATGTAATTATTTTTTCTTCACTACCCAATAGTATAAAATTCTGTGACACACCTGTGATGTCACTATGATTAATGCATCCTCAGATGACTTAATTGAGAGGCGTAGTTGTTAAAATGGGGTCATTTACAGGGTGGGGGTTCAGTTAATGTGGCACGAAACCCTGTAACCAGTTCAGCAAAATCTTAACGCCAATATGGCGCTTCTTCCCTTCTGAGCTGTGCCTCAAAAGCAGTTTTTGACCACATATGGGGTATCAGCATACTCAGGAGAAATTTCACAATGAATTTCCAGGTCCATTTTCTCATGCTATCCTTGTGAAAATTAAAAGAAAAAAAAAATAGCGGACAAACATTTTTGAATGAAAAGTATTATTTTTCATTTCCACAGATAAACATTGTAAAATTGTGAAGCACCTGTGGGTTCAAATTGTTCACCACACATCTAGATAAATTCTGTGAGGGGTCTAGTTTCCAAAACGGGGTTACTTGTGGGGGTTTCCCACTGTTTACGCATATGAAGGGCTTTTAAATCGCGACATGGCGTCTTCTAAGAATTCCAGCAAATTTTGCATTCAAAAAGTCAAATGGCGCTCCTTCCCTTTCAAGCCCTGCGCCCAAACAGTAGTTTTCCCCCCCACATATGGAGTACCGGCATACTAAGGATAAATTACACAACAAATTGTATGGTGCAGTTTCTCATGTTACACTTGTCAAAATGCAAAATTTGGGGCTAAAATAACATTTTTGTGGGGAAAATGTGACTTTATTATTTTCACGGCTCAACGTTATAAACTTCTGTGAAGCACCTGGGGGTTCAAGGAGCTCACCAAACATCTAGATATGCTCCCTGTGGGCTCCAATTTCCAAAACGGGGTCACTTGTGGGGGGGTTCCACTGTTTAGGCACATAAAGGGCTCTCCAAACATGACATGGCATCTGCTAATTATTCCAGCAAAATTTGCATTCAAAAAGTCAAATGGCGCTCCTTCCCTTCAGAGGCCTGCCAAGCGCCCAAACAGTGGTTTTCCTCCACATATGGGGTATTAGCATGAGCAGGAGAAATTATTGTGAAAATTTTAAAAAATTGGGTCCAAAGTAAATTTTTTGTGACAAAGTTAGAATGTTTATTTTTTCCTTCTACCTTTCAAAAATTCCTGTGAAGCACCTGAAGGGTTAATAAACTTGAATGTGGTTTTGAGTGCAGGTGCAGTTTTTAGAATGGTGTCACATTTGGGTATTTTCCGTCATATAGATACCTCAAAGTCATTTCAAATGTAACGCAGTCCCTAAAAAAAATGATTTTGTAAATTTGGTTGAAAAAAAATGAGAAATCGATGGTCCACTTTTAAAAGTTATAATTTCTTAACAAAAAAAAAATTGTTAAAAAATTGTGCTAATGTAAAGTAGACATGTGGGGGAAAAAACAGGATTTTTGGTTGCTTACCGTAAAATCTGTTTCTTGAAGCCTCCATTGGGGGACACAGGAACCATGGGTGTATGCTGCTGCCACTAGGAGGCTGACACTATGCAAATAAAAAAGTTAGCTCCTCCTCTGCAGTGTACACCCCACCGACTGGCATTATACTCTTCAGTTAGTGAGAAAGCAGTAGGAGATAATGAACAAGGTTGAAGAACCATAACCACAAATGTGAGAACTGTAAACTGAGAACAGTCAGAGAACATATAACAAACATTGGGAGGGAGCTGTGTCCCCCAATGGAGGCTTCAAGAAACAGATTTTACGGTAAGCAACCAAAAATCCTGTTTTCTTTATCGCCTCTCATTGGGGGACACAGGAACCATGGGACGTCCCAAAGCAGTCCCAAGGGCGGGAAAAACAGACTTCCATCAGGTCAGAGGACTCACCACTGCCGCCTGCAAGATCCTTCTGCCTAGGCTGGCGTCCGCCGAAGCGTAGGTATGGACCTTGTAAAATTTGGCGAACGTGTGGATGGAAGACCAAGGTGCCGCTTTGCAAAGCTGTAGGGCGGAAGCCCTGTGGTGCACCGCCCAGGAGGCGCCGACTGCCCGGGTAGAGTGAGCCTTAATCCCAGAAGGGGGCACTCTGTTCTTGACCCGGTAAGCCTCCAAAATTGCCATTCTGATCCATCGAGCAATGGTCGCTTTGGAAGCCGGCTGGCCTCTGCGCGTGCCATCAGGAATGACGAAAAAAGAATCCGTCTTCCGGAAGGAGGATGTTCTATCCAGATAGATCCTCACTGCCCTGACAAGGTCTAGCTTGTTCAACGATCGCTCCAGAGGATGGGTCGGAGCTGGACAAAAGGAAGGAAGAACGATGTCCTCGTTGAGGTGGAAGGTGGAAACCACCTTAGGAAGGAAGGAAGGTGGAGGCCTGAAGACCACCTTGTCCTGGTGAATGACCAAAAACGGAGGACGGCAAGACAAGGCTGCCAACTCGGAAACGCGGCGAATAGACGTGATGGCCACAAGAAGGGTCACCTTCCAAGAAAGAACCGATAGAGGAATCTCCCTAAGAGGCTCAAAGGGAGAAACCCTCAGAATGTCCAGTACCAGGTTTAAGTCCCATGCGTCCACAGGGGCCCTGTACGGCGGGACAGCGTGGGCTATTCCTTGAAAGAAGGTCATAACCTGAGGCCGAGAGGCCAAGGACTTCTGAAAGAGGATGGAAAGCGCAGAGACCTGACCCTTCAGGGAGCTAAGAGCCAGGCCCGAATCCAGTCCTGCCTGAAGAAAGGCCAAAAGCGAAGGCAGGGAAAAAACCATAGGCAGAACGCGGTTGGACTCGCACCAACGGAAGTAAGCCTTCCAGGTGCGGTAGTAGATCCTGGAAGACGAAGGCTTCCGAGCTTGAATCATGGTGTGAATCACCCGGTTCGAAAGGCCGGACGCTCTTAGAACCGCGGTCTCAACAGCCACGCCGTTAAACTGAGCGACCGAGAACTCGGGTGGCAGATCGGACCCTGGGACAGCAGATCGGGCCTGTCTGGAAGGCGCCAGGGAGCGTCCGCGAGAAGGTTGACGAGCTCCGCGAACCAAGCTCTCCTGGGCCCATCCGGGGCGATCAGGATGACCGGCACCCCTTCCGCTTTGATCTTCTTCAACAGTTTGGGAAGTAATGGAAGGGGTGGGAACAGGTAGGGCAGCTCGAACTGTGACCAAGGAATGGCCAGAGCATCGACGCCCACTGCGAGGGGATCGCGAGACCTGGAGACGAACTGCGGAACCTTCCTGTTCATTCGGGATGCCGTGAGATCCACGTCCGGAGTCCCCCATCGAAGACAAATCCGATGGAAGACCTCCGGATGCAAGGACCATTCCCCTGCCGCGAGACCCTCGCGGCTGAGGAAGTCGGCGGCCCAGTTGTCCACGCCAGGGATATGCACCGCGGATATCACTGGAACCGTCGCCTCTGCCCAAAGGAGGATCTTTGATACCTCGGCAAGAGCTAAGGAGCTCCGGGTCCCCCCCTGATGGTTGACATATGCCACAGCCGTGGCGTTGTCCGTCTGGATCCGGACTGGAAGGCCCCTGAGGATCCTTTCCCAGTGGCGGAGGGACAGAAAGATGGCCCGAATTTCGAGGACGTTGATCGGCAGAGAAGACTCCTGCGGCGACCAACGGCCCTGAACAGTCAGCTGCGAAAAACCGCACCCCAGCCGATCAGGCTGGCGTCCGTAGTCACCACCTGCCAGTGGACTGGAAGGAAGGACCTGCCCTGGGAGATGAGAGGTGACGTCAGCCACCAGTTGAGCGAGTGTCGAAAAGCATGCCCAAAAAGATGATGCGCTGAGAAGGAATAAGGCAGGACTTCTTCCGGTTGACCAGCCACCCGAAACGGGCTAAGGAGTCGAGAACAATGGACAGGCTTTCGTGGGCCTGAGCAAAGGACGGAGCCTCGATGAGGATGTCGTCGAGGTATGGAAACAGGACCAAACCTCTGACTCTCAAGATGGCCATCAGCGCCGCCATGATCTTCGTGAACACCCTTGGCGCGGTTGCGAGACCGAACGGCAGGGCGACGAACTGAAAATGATCTCGTTGCACTGCGAATCGCAGGAAACGGAGATGCCCGGGAAATATCGGAACGTGTAGGTAGGCGTCCTGGATATCTATAGAGCATAGAAATTCCTGAGCCTCCATGGAAGCAATTACTGAATGAAGGGATTCCATCCTGAAGTGTCTCAGGCGAACCCTCCTGTTCAGCAATTTGAGGTCCAGAATGGGACGAACCTTGCCGTCTTTTTTCGGTACCACAAAAAGGTTCGAGTAGAAACCCGTGTACCGTTCCTTTTCTGGGACGGGGACGATTACCCCGGATTCGAGCAGAGAAGCGATGGCTGCGAAGAAGCCCGGCATTAGAGCGGGATCTCTTGGAGGACGGGATTGGAAGAAACGATCCCTGGGTCGGGAGGCGAACTCTATCTTGTATCCCGAGGATACAACTTCCCTGACCCATGCATCCTCTACTGCGGAGATCCAGACGTCCCTGAAACGGAGAAGACGGCCGCCCAACCTGGGAGTTGGGCTGGAGTCCTGCCAAGAGTCATGCGGAGGTGGATCTTCCAGTCCTGGGCCCGGATGATCTACCCTGGGAAAAACGAGGACGCCAGGACGGAGTGGGCCTGAAGGACACCGCCTTCTTCTCTTGACGTGCCTGTGGCCTCTGTTGCTGCTGGGAAAAGGAGTTTGATGCAGCGAAGCGACGAAAAGGCCGAAAAGAACGAAACTGCCGTCTAGGAGGAGGGCGACGAGGCTTAGCCTGGGGGAGAAGAGAGCTTGTACCCCCGGTGGCGTCCTTAATGATTTGGTCCAGTTGGGAACCAAAGAGACGAGAGCCCTGGAAGGGCAGACTAGTGAGGGACTTTTTGGAGGACAAGTCCGCCTGCCAGGCCTTGAGCCAAACGGTCCGGCGGATGGCAACGGCATTGCTGGAAGCCTGAGCCGCACAAGACGCGACATCCAGGGAGGCGGAAACCAGGTATTCACCAGCGTGGGAAATCTGGTTGGCAAGTTCCGCTAATTGCGCGGGAGGCGCCCCGTCCAGGATACCTCGCCGTAGATCCTTGGCCCATTTTGAGATGGATTTTGAAGCCCAAGTGGAAGCAAAAGCTGGACATAGAGCTGCTGAAGCCGCTTCAAAAGCAGATTTCGCGAAGGATTCTATAACTCTATCGTTAGAATCCTTCAGAGATGCTCCGCCGGACAGTGGAAGCACCGTGTTGGTGGACAGCCTGGAAACAGGGGGATCCACCGAGGGAGAGACCGTCCAATTGGCGGTAAGTTCTGGTGAAAAAGGATACAACACCCCCAGGCGTTTTCCCCTCTGAAAACGTCTGGTCGGATTCTCTCTCTCTCTGAACAAGATTTCCTCGAATTCAGGATGAGGAGCGAAAAATTTTGAAGGTGGTTTGGCCCGTCTAAACGAAACCGCCTGATCTGCGGGTTCCGTAGAGGGATCCTTGATGCCACAGGTCTGGTTTATAGCCCCAATGAGGTTCTGGACGGTCTCACTCATGGTGGCGATTTGGTTAGGATCCAGCTCCGAAATATCCTCTGAGGGCGCATCAGATAATGCCTCGCCTGACTCAGGGGAGGAGGATCGGTGGGACACCAACAGCGGGGGAGGGCCGTGCGGCGAGATGGAACGAGAAGGGACTCAGACCGACGTTCCTGTCTGGACCTTTTGTGGCTTATCAAGGAGGGCTCGGGCGGCGGTTCCTGCGACCCGATGGCCACTGCAGGGGTCTGCAGAGGTAACCGATCCAGGACGGACACCAGGGTTTGAGACACCCGTGTCAAATCGGCCACCGATTGTGACAGAGAGGCGGCCTGGGATGGGGGGATCACTCTCGGGTGGAACAGCCGGGGGATCCTGGGCGGTGGGAACAATCGGGTTGCTGCAGGACTGACACAGCGGGGAGGACTGACCTGAGGGAAGTTTGCTGTTACAGGATGAACATGCAAAGTACGTGACTAAGGCAGAAGATGAAGAGGTAGGGGGCGAGAACGGCCCCCTTTAGAAGACATTTTGAGAGTCCCCTGAAGATGCCAGTGGGTTAGGGGACAGTGGGGCAGAGAAGGGTGTCAGTCTGCAGTGCAGCTACTCACGGACCCGGTCCTGGAATGTCCCACTTGTCCTCTGGTGGAAAACTTCCCTGAGTTGCGATGCTGAGCCCACAGAAGAAGCGTGGCGCGCTGCGTGAGGCACTGCGAGGGCTGCTGCAGCTGTGTGAAGCGGCGCACACCGGCTGAGAGTCCCACGAGGAAGGGGGGGCGGAGCCAGACGCAGAGGCGCCGGTGGGCAGGGCGCAGTATGTCAGGCGGGAAAAAGCCCGCCCGCAGGAGCGGAAAAGAAGAGGCCGAAAACCGGAAGTAGGCCCCGGCCGAAGCCGGGGCCTAAATTTGGAACCGGCGGCCGAGAAAAAGAGCCGCGGCGCCGAAATAAAGCGCCGGAACGCGGCGTGAGGAAGGCTGGCGCCGCAGCCTGCTTAGGCTGCGCCGCTGAAGGGCGCCGCAGAAAAAACACCCACCTGCGGCGCCAGCAATGTGCCGCAGGGAGACGCGGCGCGACAGCCTGCAGGGCTGCGACGCTGAAGGGCGCCGCAGAACACCACCTCCTGCGGCGCCAGAGCAATGCGCCGCAGGGAGACGCGGCGCGACAGCCTGCAGGGCTGCGACGCTGAAGGGCGCCGCAGAACACCACCTCCTGCGGCGCCAGAGCAATGCGCCGCAGGGAGACGCGGCACGACAGCCCGCAGGGCTGCCGCGCTGAGGAAGCTGAGCTGCGGCGCCAGAAGATGTGCCCAGAGTAAGAACCGCAGCGCTGGTAATGCGCCGCGGAAAGTGCTGGGGGGATAGAGCGCGGTGGCCTAAAAAGGGGGCCCCTCGCTGAAGACAGAAGGCCCTTGGTAAAAGGGAAGAAGAAAGGCGACAGGGAGCCCCTAACAAGAACCCCCCCTAACAAAGATCCGGGATGGGAAGGGGGAAAATACTCACCCAAACATCCCACGCTGGTACTAACCTTGAAAGGGTTTGAGACGTCCAGGGAGCTGATGGACGTCCTCGTCTCCTCCGACCGACAGGCTCTGGTAGGCGAGTGGGTGGGGGACGGAGCCAGGACCGGACTTCTGAGCACGCTTGTGTGCTAGGATCTTGGTCTGGTGAAGGATCTATGAGGATACGGGGTGGCAGTACACGCCGTACTCATAGTCCGCTTTGTGGGACTACAGGTGTGACTGTTCACCCTGTATCCCATCCGGAAAAAACCTGTAAAGGAAACGACGCACATTGAGGTAGATAAGGGTCTAATGAAAGACCCGTGTCCACCTCCTACTGACACTAAGCTAAACTGAAGAGTATAATGCCAGTCGGTGGGGTGTACACTGCAGAGGAGGAGCTAACTTTTTTATTTGCATAGTGTCAGCCTCCTAGTGGCAGCAGCATACACCCATGGTTCCTGTGTCCCCCAATGAGAGGCGATAAAGAAAAATCTCGGAATCAGCTGGATCCATTGAAGGGTTCCAGAGTTATTAGCACAAAGTGACAGTGGTCAGAATTGTGACATTTGGCCTGGTCATGAAGGTGCCAACAGCTTTGGGAGGTAAAGGAGTTAAAATAATCTCTGGAGGCAGATTCTCAGGGAGATCTGTGAGTGGACAATAGATCTTAACTTATTTACATATTAAAGGGAACCTGTCACCCCCCCAGGGCCTATTAAAGTAAAAGAGCCACCTTAAGCAGCACTATGGCTGCATTCTGTGAAGGTGGCTCTTATGTTTATTATCTCTAGGAACACTGAAATAATGAGCTTTAGAAATTTCCCACCATACCTTTATTGAGTCAGAGAGGTATGTTTTCTCCCCCCCGACTCAACCACCTCGCAGTCGTTCATAACCCCCCTCTGGCCTCCGGGCGCCGCCTCCTCTCTTTCTCGTGACACTGTGCGCGCTGCCTGGGAACTTACATCAGGTGGAGCGTGTCAACGAGCTCCACTGAAGATAGTGCCAATGTCTCGCGAGATTTGTGAAATCTCGCGAAACTTCAACATTTCTACCAAGGAGCACAGTGACCCGCTCCACTGCACACGCGATAGATTCCCAGCCCCACAGTGAGAATACATCATAACACACTGCGGGGCGGGATCTGGGGTCTCCGCTACACGCAGGCGCAATATCCTTACATCACCTGATGTAAGTTCCCGGGCAGCGTGCACGTTGCATGCCCGAAAACTGATTGCAAAGCGCAGGCGCCGGTGATGTCACGAAAAAGAGGAGGCGGCGCCCGGAGGCAAGACGGGGGATGATGGACAGCTGCGAGGCAGTTGAGTCAGGGGGAGAAAACATACTAAATAGAGGTATGATGGGAAATTTATAAAACTCATTATTTCAGCGTTCCTAGGGATAATAAACGTAAGAGCCACCTTCACAAAATGCAGCCTTAGTGCTGCTGAAGGTGGCTCTTTTACTTTAATAGGCCCTGGGGGGGACAGGTTCCCTTTAAGTAAAGCATGGCTTTCTCTGGTATACATCATTGCATTACTGATATCAAGGCATCATTTTAGTCAGCTTCCTATGGCCCCAATGCCCATATAGACGGCTTAGGAGGGTTGATCCTATAGACAAGATTCCCTTTAATCCATTACTTAACACAAGTTTTTGCATATTTCGGTGACTACAAAAGGACTTAAATAAATATTAATTCAGGACGGATTTATTTTCCAATCATTCTGTGCAATGGACTAGAAGCATTATACAATTGGACCAATTAGTATTTACATCATATTTTTACAGTGTTAAGATTCTAATTCATCACCTTCACGACCAAGGTGCTGATTTAATTAACTGGAGCCTGGAGCAGCAGTGCAAAATTGTGATTGGAGTGTATTGATAGTGATAAGGCAACCCACCCAAAATACTCATTAACACTCGTCATCTCTGGAATAAACAACTTGCTATGCAGCAAAAAATCTACTATTACAAGTCGAAAAGGTAGTCACATACAAAAGAAAAAAAAAAAAGAAAAGGGAAGTAACGACTGACTAATACAATGATGGGACTATCAGCTTTGCAGTCTCCATTAGGTAGCCTTCTTGTGCCTAATTGGTATAGACAGCAGTAGCATGCGGCACCACTTAGGTCACCTTCACATGTTCAGTATTTGGTCAATATGTTGTGACGTGCTTTTATTATAGTTTTCCTCTGACTGTTCCACTCCTGGTTTTGGCTGACAAATACTGAACATGTGAACGTGGCTTTAGTGTTTAGAACTTAGAATTCACATGCAATGGACAAACATCAGCACAGAAGTTCAAATCTACCTTATAGATTGCTGTGGATTTCAATCATTGTAGGAAAGTGCTGAAAAATAAACATGTAGGATCTTAAAGGATAACTCCAGAAAAAAAAAATCACGTTATCCCCTAGGATAGAGGACAACCCTCTCATCGCTGGGACCCCCGGGTGTTCATGCTAGACTTTTGCTCCATCTATTGTCTATTGGACTTCTGGAAATAACCAAGTGTTGAGCTCCGCTTTCTTAAGGAGTCCCAATGATTTGAGACAAGGCCAAGCATGCACACCACCCCTATATAAAGAACAGAGCTAAAGCCTTATTCCCTACAGATAAGGGAACCTTGCTCCATTTTATTCTGAATTACCCTTTAAAAGTTATTGGATACAATGCAGATTATTTGTATCCTATTTCAGACATTTTTCCTACTTTCCTCTGGGAATTTACTTGCAATTCTTGGCAAAAAAGGACATACGGTATACTGCCCATGTATGTAGCTGTAGCAAATTTGGCCACACTAGATACAAGTCCCATGGGCAGTAGGTTCACATATGTTTTTTATGTGGATTTTGATTTTAACAAATCCACACTTCAAACACTTTGAAGAAATATCCTACGCCCAAACACAAGCAACGAGTCAAAAGAAAAAAAAAAAATCTGGTTCAAAAGTTAAAACCACTTTCAATCCTCTACTTCTTCATATGGAAAACTAATATATCCATTATACATATCCTTTAGTAAGAATTGGATGAAATTAGAGACTGGTGCAGACGATACAGATTTACAAAAGGTGAAACCCGCTGTGAAAAATGTGAAGTTCTCAGTGCGGATCACTTTACTCTGCAATTTTTCTCCGCAGTGTGTGGATGTGACTTTAGAAACTCATAACACGCTGGTACTGTAATATGTAATGGAAAATACACTGTATACCCAACCACTGCGAACATAACCTTAGTCCATTTTGCAGGTACTGGGGGGAGGACTCTGAATATTAACGGTTTAATGGATAAAGACTGCAAGCACTATAGCCTTCATATGAGAGATGCCACCATGTCATCCAGCACTCGGCCTTTGTCTTGTGGATGGTTGTAGACTACAGAGATGATCACAGCTCCTCAGTGTATAATGTATAAGTGAAGGATCCATCATTCTGCACTGAAGCCTTCATGCCAACAGTTAGTCCAGCTCACGTGCAGGCAGGAGATAGTGCATAGGAGAGCGTCCGAGAGCTGCTATCACATAGAACCAATTCGGCACACTCTACCCCTCATACATTCGACCGGTAGGTCACGTTCCTACAGGCCATCCTTGGCGAGGCTCCAGCTAAATAATCACCTTTAGATATTCATGAAGAAAGTGCATATACTTAAATAACATGAAATATACTGGAAGAGACACGACGCTAAACACTTAACACATCAATACTGGAGCCGGGCATACAATCAGTTAGTACATTAGTGCAATACAGTGGGACACTCTCGTGACCTGAGGACATAAGGGTAATGTCAGTTCTATCACGTTAGATCACTGCCTGGAAAATAAATGGTTAATCAACGCTTCTTGTTATTCCTCCTCAGCTAAGTATATATAATGGTGCCACAAGATTTGCAACCAGGCTTAGGCAATGTCTTAGGTAAACTGGAAAAGCAGTAAGGGAAGGGACGGGCAAAGGCAACTAGGATTACATAATACCTAAACTTTCTGCACTTCTGGCCGCTGCCAAGACGAATAGCAAAAATTTGAATGCCTAGTTACCAGTTGCAACCGAGATGGCATTCTTTCTAGTTACGCCCTGGAAGAATACAGAGCTTCTAGAGATAAAGCACTTCTTGTAGGAGGCTAACATATCAAGAAAGGATATGAACACTGGTGTATTGTCCTGAACCTGCCTACTAGAATGCTACGGATGGTTTGGTCACATGTGTGTCCAGAAATCTACTTGTTTACACATCAAGTTGTAGATCTCTCTGTACCCTCGAGAAAACGTTTCCGTCCTTCATTGACACAAGTTTTTCTAACTACATAAAAAACTGTCCAATGGGCGGTAGCATTCCATGAAGTAATCAGTTTGGACATCGGTGGTCCCAAAGCCAGAGATGAACTATCCAACAGCAATTTTTTTCAAAATGGATGATGAGAAGCCTATAGCTGGGAATGCCAACTATTGTGGGCGGATCTTTTCACAATGCCTGATCCGCAGTGGAATGTCGCTGATGAGATTCTTACAAGGCCTAGGGATTTAGGATGCAGCTGGTTTCCTACTCTCGATTATGCCTCTGCTTGTGACAGTCACATCAGTCAGCTTCCTTCTCCTGAGAGGTTTCCTCTTCTTCCTGTTCAGAGTTGTACGACTCGAGGCTTTGTCTGGCCATCTGATCCCTCCTCACCCGCAACCGTTCACACTTTGGGCAGTGGTCCGAACGAAAACAAGACTTATGATAACAGGCCTTACAGTCTGTAAAGTGACAAGAAAGATTTATAATGTGATTATTCATCAGCCAACAGTGAACGTCAATCAATCAAAAACCAAATGATCATCTATAAAGTAGAGAAAAATCTAGATCTCCAGGTCAAGAAAGGATGTACAGAGTTTATGCTCACACAGAAAAGGTCCATGCTTTTTGCACATATACTGGCACCCATCTGATAGCCACATACCTTCACATCTTCGGCATTTTGCCAATTCAAAAGGGAAGATGATGTCTTCACCTTGACAGAATTCACATATGAACCCTTTTGCTTGGCACAACTGGTGAGCAAGATAAGCAGACAATGGGTTAATACATTACAAAAATACTTTTCTTTAACAGATCATTGAACACTAAGGGGCTGATACATTAAGACCACCGTTGTACATATCACTCTTAATAATAGACGTGCATGAGTAAGATGCTCCCAGTTCAATAAGAGGCACATGCTACTTAATAAATCGGCACATCTTATAAGTGCTACGCGTCCCCGCAGGAGCTGGAGAAGCTTTCTGGAGTAAGTTACTCAACGAGAGTGGTGTACCTTCTCATGTATTAAATGGGCAGGATTTGTACCGCACCGTCCCTCCCATGCACCACCATTTTGCAGAATTCTGGCATAAACACCTTAATTAAACAAGTCCTAAATGTCCATTTTTGTACATGAAAAACCATACATATCCTAATACAGTACATAATATGTGGGCTAAGTGAGGTATGCGATGAGGTTGCCCTAAACTGCCAAATTAGACTTCCATGCCCTCCATCGTGTTTTGTGGAGATCTCAGGAGCCTCCAGTCACAGCCCTGCGAGCACCCACACAGCATCTTCTCCGGCCTTCACAGAGACACAAGGTCAAACCCCACCGTCCACCATCTCTGGACATCTAGTACCTTCTGCAGGCTTGACTCTAGCCACAGGCATACAGGAAAGTGAAAAATATCAAACACTACATAAAGAGATTGCTAAATGCATTACTAAGTTGCTTTGGAGGTGAGCTTTAAAGCCCATGCTCCTAGCAATAGGAGAGGGTTATCAAAAGAAATCTGACACAGTTCATCTATTAAAGGATCATCTAAGGATAAGATCCTGAATAACTTGATTACCCTGGCACCTCTTTTCCCCCCACATTGGTAAAACTCCTTAATGCACATAGATTAGACATGTTATATGCCATAGGGTATGTGCACACGTCAGGATTTCTTGCAGAAATTTCCTGAAGAAAAACAGAAATTTTCTGCAAGAAATCCGCATGCTTCTTTTCGCGTTTTTTTCCCGTTTTTTTTTTTTTTTTTAGCATTTTGCAAGCGTAATTAGCTTGCTGAATGCTAAAGTTTTCCAAGCGATCTGTAGCATCGCTTGGAAAACTGATTGACAGGTTGGTCACACTTGTCAAACATAGTGCGTGACAAGCGTGACCAACTTTTTACTATAGATGCAGCCTATGCAGCATCAATAGTAAAAAGATATGTTAAAAATAATAAAAAAAAATTAAAAAAAAAGGTTATACTCACCCTCTGATGGCCCCCGATCTCCTCAGCTGTTTTGTGTGTAGGACCTGCGATGATGTCACGGTCACATGACCGCGACGTCATCGCAGGTCCTTCACACAGAGCATCTATAGGAACGGAAGAGAGAGCATGCACCGATGAGAGGCGGGAAGACTCCGAGGCCATCAGAATGTGAGTATATCACTATTTTTTATTTTAATTCTTTTTTTTTTTAACCAATTATATGGTGCCCAGTCCGTGGAGGAGAGTCTCCCCTCCTCCACCCTGGGTACCAACCGCACACGATCTGCTTACCTAGGTCAATGCATTCCTAGGTGTGCGGAATCCCCGCGATTCCACAAATTTAATTAACATGTTGCTTTTTTTTATGCGATGCGATTTTTTCGCGGAAAAAAATGCAACATTTGCACAAGAAATACGGAATACACTGAAAATAATGGGAGGCATATGTAAGCTTTTTTTCGCGTTTTTATAGCGAAAAAAACGCAAAAAATTCTGAATGTGTGCACCTACCCATATGCCATACTGTTCCCAGTGGGGGGAGGGGGGTTGTAATTCTTGGATTTCCTCATAATTGCTAAGTGGGACTGACTTAAAATCAGACTTGTGCAGAACCTGGAGGTGAGGCAGATCACTTCTATGTGCAGCTGAATGCTAGGCAAACTGTAGTACGGCAGTCATCAGAGAGAAGACTTGAGATGCCTTCACACTACACGATGATCAGGAATGAGCGCTCCTAGGAACTCTTTTCCCGATAATCGTGCACCAAGCAAAGCACTCCTCTATCAAGTGAAATGATCTTTGGGATTGCACATCATCCAATATAAACAAGATACCTGCTGCCGAGAACAATGGCAGCCTATGGCACTGAGATCTACTGTTGATCATTCTGTGTGAATATTAAAGGGGTTGTTCAGTCTTCACCGGTATTTCTGGTGAGATCAGGCAGTCATGTGTTCACTTGTATGGGATTTGCATACCTGCATACTTCCAGTCACCTGCAGACTAGACGTGCTCAATTCACTTTTAGGGAGCGAAGCCACACACGTCTGGTCTGAATGCGACTAAAAGTATGCAAATCACACGACAACCTGCTTTCACCAGCAAAATCCGTGAATCCTGACAGTGTGAGCTCAGCATGCTGTCAGGAGTCATAACTATTCAGTCAAAGAGTGAACTGCAGATTTATTAGAAAACCAAACAAGCCCTTTAAATGCAACTTGCCTGTTTAAAAGACATAATTGAAAGAAAGCAGGGTAGCAAATATGTACCGATCGGCGATCATTTAACGTCGTAGATGGCATAATGTAAATACACCCTTAGCCTTTCATTTCCACTGAACAAAGCAGAAGACGTTGACAGCCCCTCTATAAGGTATGGCTCATCTTAGAAGTCATAAGTGTTTACCATGCATTTATCCACATGTAACGTTCCGAGTCTCACTAACTCCTTCAGCCGTGGCACCAGTTCTCCCTTCTTTATGGCCATAAGGTCGTTCAAGGAGAAGAGCTGTAGGTCTTCAGTCAGATGTCCCGGGACACTGTCATATGACTCCAGTATACTGTGATGGGAGGGAGATTCAGAAAAGGTATTAATCTTCTTTCCTTATGTTCCCGCATTCAGCACTGAAGAATAGAATTGTGGACTCACCCTTTGGCCAGTCTACAGGTTTTAAACATGTTTTTCAGGTGAACCAGTTGTATTCGTAATAGCTGTAAACAACCAATGAAAAGCCTGATTAACGAGGATGGGAAAACTACCCCTGGGCTAATGGTTCTGCATACAAGTTAGCCATGGCCACCTACCCGGACTTGCTCCAGAGCCTTCACCTTCTTGTACATTGCATTGTTGATATCCTGCAGATTAAAGAGTGGGTCGCTCCAGATCTTGGTGAGAAGGTCTTTGGAGAAGTTACTGACATAATATCTGCTGAAGTCCCATTTTCGTAAAATTCTGCCAGGGATAACCGACTGGGCATTCTCATGGCAACACTGGCAGAAATACTTACCCAGGTACTCACAGTACCGGAGCCTTTTAATGTAATCTGTTGGGATCAATAGAGAGAATTACACACCTCCACTATACCACTTACATGGCACCAATAGGAGCGAATCATAAAGGCCCCCCATACACATTAGATGACTCTCGGCTAAACGAAGCTTCAACCGATTGTTCTGCCGACAGCCATCTCAGCTGGCTCTCCCAAACAGAGCGGTCCTCGTTCAACTTCAGTCGCTGTTGTGTTCTCCAGAAGAACAATGCCATCAATAGTCCGAAATTGAGCATATATAATTGACATCACTCCCGACCTTCAGTTGGCTGGTGCCTCCATACACAATAGATGGTCAGTCGAACCCCTTGATATTGGTTGGTTCGGCCGACATTAGTCTAAAGTGTATGGAGGCCATAAGACTTTGCTAGAAATGTTGTAGTTGATCAAGAGAACGAAATAAAAAGGTAGGGACATTACATGCCACTTACCAGGCTCAATTCTAATGCCACAGCCAGCACATCTGTAATTTTGCTTTGTGACTGCCACTTTTTTCCTGGTAAAATAGAACACTAGATGTGAGTGATGGCACAGGGTAAAGACCACTCTAATTTTCTAGGCTATCCACAATTTGTAAATTACGTAGGAGCTGTGTGGATATTGAAGATGATCTGTGGCCTTGGAGGTGCCCATTCCAAATTGCCACGAACACGAATTCGCAACTTGTAGATGTCAGCATGTTCTCCATCATCCGGTGAAATTGGCATGGAATCCGGGATTGGCAGGAGCTAAAGATGGAGCAGCACTTCTTAATAAAGAACAAGAATATTCATACGCAGCACAATGCAGAAGCTCACTCCACATCAGATCTAAGAGGTTCACCAAACTTACACCTCCATAAGAACCTCTATATCTGCTAGATCCTGGCACGTCATACACCGCTGTATCTGCTAGATCCTGGCACGTCATACACCGCTGTATCTGCTAGTTCCTGGCACGTCATACACCGCTGTATCTGCTAGATCCTGGCACGTCATACACCGCTATATCGGCTAGATCCTGGCACGTCATACACCGCTGTATCTGCTAGATCCTGGCATGTCATACACCACTGTATCTGCTAGTTCCTGGCACGTCATACACCGCTGTATCTGCTAGTTCCTGGCACGTCATACACCACTGTACCTGCTAGATCCTGGCATGTCATACACCGCTGTATCTACTAGATCCTGGCACGTCATACACCGCTGTATCTGCTAGTTCCTGGCACGTCATACACCGCTGTATCTGCTAGATCCTGGCACGTCATACACCGCTATATCGGCTAGATCCTGGCACGTCATACACCGCTGTATCTGCTAGATCCTGGCATGTCATACACCACTGTATCTGCTAGATCCTGGCATGTCATACACCGCTGTATCTGCTAGTTCCTGGCACGTCATACACCGCTGTATCTGCTAGTTCCTGGCACGTCATACACCACTGTACCTGCTAGATCCTGGCATGTCATACACCGCTGTATCTACTAGATCCTGGCACGTCATACACCGCTGTATCTGCTAGATCAGGGGTCTCCAACTCCAGGCCTCGAGGGCCGCCAACAGTGCAGGTTTTCAGGATTTCTTTAGTATTGCATCGGTGGTAATGTGATCATCTGCACAGGTGATGATTCCAACCCCTGTGCAATACTAAGGAAATCCTGAAAACCTGCACTGTTGGCGGCCCTCGAGACCTGGAGTTGGGGACCACTGT
Organism: Ranitomeya imitator; assembly: GCF_032444005.1. NCBI lineage: Eukaryota > Metazoa > Chordata > Amphibia > Anura > Dendrobatidae > Ranitomeya > Ranitomeya imitator. The sequence goes on along the minus strand of NC_091286.1, from coordinate 414,963,894 downwards.
GCTAGATCCTGGCACGTCATACGCCGCTGTATCTGCTAGATCTTGGCATGCCATACAATCCTGTATCTGCTAGATCCTGGCACTTAAATACACCACTGTATCTGCTACATCCTGGCACATACAAGCCTCAGTTTTCTATCAAAATGTTTTTTTGAAAGTTTTCAGAGAGCCTAAAAAAATGAAGGACTGGACTCCAACAGGTGGGGGCAAGAACAACTATACCAATGATATGCCATAATTCCAGCTCACCTTATGACCGACCTGTATACACCATGCACAAAGTACTTGATAAGGTCACAAGAAATTAAAGTCACATTTCAGTCATGAATAACATTTAATACGTAGAAAATCAACCAATTATAGTTATATATTTCTTTCCCCTATAGGTCTCCCTGATGTGCTGGAGTCTATATAGTGAGGTTATCGGCAAGACAGAGTGCATTTCTTGTGGCTACGATGTATTTGGTAGTTTACTTTATGCGAGGGATCTCCAGGGCTTTTAATCCTTACCTTCTGAGGAGCGTCATGTTCTGGAACCAGCCAGTCCAGCTCAGAGGCCGCGGGCAGCTGCATGCCCTCAAACTGTTTCAGTAGGCCCATGGCCACGGCTTCAGCAGAATTGGAGTGAAGGAAGGAGTAAGATCTGAGATTAAATGAAAGAGGAAGTCAATATAGGCCTTGTGCATTAAAAGGTTTATGGTCTGAACGATTTATTTCAGAAGTATTGCATACACTTGTTCCAAGTCTCGTAGCTTTAGTCATTTAACAAGCATCACTTATACTCACATGGAAACAGCCAATTTGGTGATGTTTAATTAGTAAATCAATGTGCTTCCTTATAACACTCACCCTATGGCTAGAGATAGCTCAAAACCTATATTAAAACTATAATATAGCACACAGAGAAATGTATGGGATTAGCTAGTAAAATAAGTTATCAATCTGACACAAGGAATAATACAATGATAAATGTATGTACATGTGTATCGCACAGTAATGTCTCTCCCAGTGTACCTAAGCAATGATCCAACAGATGTATATTAACATAAGTACAATAATATGTTAACAGAATCCAGGCACTGAATGCTAAATAAGAATTGTAACTATAGAAGAGGATACGGAGCATAAAAGGTAAAAATAGAAAAAGAAGCCATAGTGTGAAACGCAAATCAGGGAGTTCGGTGGTAACTACTGTGTGCTTATTTTTATCCTTTTATGCTCAGTATCTTCTTTCATGGTTCCAATTCTGATTCAGCTTTCAGTTGTGTCTGTATGCTATTAACATATTATTGGAAATCAATCATTGCACTAAAGGCCCCTTCACATTAAGCGACGCTGCAGCGATACCGACAACGATCCGGATCGCTGCAGCGTCGCTGTTTGGTCGCTGGAGAGCTGTCACACAGACCGCTCTCCAGCGACCAACGATGCCGGTAACCAGGGTAAACATCGGGTAACTAAGCGCAGGGCCGCGCTTAGTAACCCGATGTTTACCCTGGATACCATGCTAAAAGTAAAAAAAAACAAACACTAGATACTTACCTACAGCCGTCTGTCCTCCAGCGCTGCGCTCTGCTTCTCTGCTCTCCTCCTGTACTGTCTGTGAGCCGGAAAGCAGAGCGGTGACGTCACCGCTCTGCTTTCCGGCTCACAGCCAGTACAGGAGGAGAGCAGAGCGCAGCGCTGGAGGACAGACAGCGGTAGATAAGTATCTAGTGTTTGTTTTTTTTTACTTTTAGCATGGTAACCAGGGTAAACATCGGGTTACTAAGCGCGGCCCTGCGCTTAGTTACCCGATGTTTACCCTGGTTACCAGTGAAGACATCGCTGGATCGGTGTCACACACGCCGATCCAGCGATGTCTCCAGGGAGTCCAGCGACCAAATAAAGTTCTGGACTTTGTTCAGCGACCAACGATCTCCCAGCAGGGGCCTGATCGTTGGTCGCTGTCACACAGAACGATTTCATTAACGATATCGTTGCTACGTCACAAATAGCAACGATATCGTTAACAATATCGTTATGTGTGAAGGTACCTTTATATTAATGTACATCTGTTGGATCTACTACGAACTCCATTGAATCTGTGTGTCTATATACACTGCTAAAAAACAATAAAGGGAACATGTAAACAACACAATGTAACTAAGTCAATCACACTTCTGTGAAATCAACCTGTCCAGTTATGAAGCAACACCGATTGTGAATCAATTTCTCCTGCTGTTGTGCAAACAGAAGAGAACACAGGTAGAAATGATAGGCAATTAGCAAAACAACCCCTACGAAGGAGTCGTTCTTCAGGGGGCGACCACAGACCATTTTCTCTGTTCTCATCCTTTTTGGCTGCTTTGGTCACTTTTGCATTTTGTCATTGTTCTCACCCCTAGAGGTTCTGTACAGTAGAATGAGGTGGTGTCTACAGCCCACAGAAGTGGCTCAGGTAGTGCAGCTCATCCAGGATGGCACGTCAATGTGAGCTGTGACAAGAAGGGTAGCTGTGTCTGTAAGCACAGTGTTCAAAGAATGGAGCAGATACCAGGAGACAGGCCAGTACATCAGGACACGTGGAGGGGGCAGTAGGATAGAAACAACCCAGGAGCAGGACCGCTACCTCCTCTTTTGTGCAAAGAGGAACAGGTGGAGCAGTGCCAGAGCCAATACAAATAAAGCCATATACCAATCCATAATGAATGGCAAAAGACCCTGACATGTAGAAGCCTGGGGGCTAAATAGACATGACAAGACACAAAAGGACACCAAACTGTATATGGACGTGGGAGAGGGACCCCAAATAAGATAAGAGCAGGCTCACACTGAACACATGTGACAGAGTCTTAAGACATCGTGGAGAAGGTTCTGCTGCCTGCAATATCCTCCAGCATGACCAGTTTAGCAGTGGCTCAGTAATGGTGTGGGGTGGCATTTCTTTGGAGGGCTACACAGCCCTCCATGTGCTCGCCAAAGGTTGCCTGACTGCCATTAGGTACCGAGATGAGATCCTCAGACCCCTTGTGAGACCATATGCTGGTGCGGTTAGCCCTGGGTTCCTCCTAATGTAGGGCAATGCCAGACCTCATGTGGCTGGAGTGTGTCAGTAGTTCCTGCAAGATGAAGGCATTGAAGCTATGGACTGGTCCACCCATTCCCCAGACCTGAATCCGATTGAGCACATCTGGGACACCATGTCTCGCACCATCCACCAACGTCACGTTGCACCACAGACTGTCCAGGAGTTAGCGGATGCTTTAGTCCAGGTCTGGGAGGAGATCCCTCAGGAGACCATCCTCCGCCTCATCAGGAGCATTCCCAGGCATTGTAGGGAGGTCATACAGGCACTTGGTGGCCACACACACTACTGGGCATCATTTCCTTGTTTTGAGGCATTTCCACTGAAGTTGGATCAGCCTGTAACTTCATTAAATTATGAGCATGGTTCCAAATTCAGACCTTCATGGGATATTAGTTGTGATTTAATTGATAATTTTTATGTTTTATTTGTTCTCAACGCATTCCACTATGTAATGAATAAAGATTTGTAACTGGAATATTTCATTTAGTGATATCTAGGATGGGGATTTTAGTATTCCCTTTATTTTCTGACAAGTGTAGCATCATTGCTTAGGTACACTGGTGTTTTTAACCAACCCACTAGCGGGAGACATTACTGTGAGATACACATATACATAGATTTATCATTGTCTTATTCCTTTTGTCAGGTTGATAACTTATTTTACTAGCTAACGCCATACATTTCTCTGTGGGCTACACAAACCCGTTTATGGGCCTGAGTGGCACGAAACGGCCGTCGTTTGGACCAGTACACCCTGCTGTATATGCACCCCGAGCCGTGAAGATTTATTGCAATAAAGAGTTACCTGCTTTTGAAGATTGGTGAGTGCTGCCGACTCCTTCCCGCTCATGGTTTGTACTTGCTTGTTTTCTTGGTTAAGCACCCGAGATCAGGTGACCAGCTCTCGCTGATGGCCAATGTGTTCATTGAATAAGTGCTTTGGTGGTGCGGTCAGCTGTTCCCTTTGTGATGACCATACGTTACATTTTTAATATATCTTCTGAGATCTCTCTAGCCATAGAGTGAGTGTTATAAGGAAGCACATTGATTTACTAATTAAATATCACCAGGATATTTGTCTCTGCGGTTAACTTAACTAATTGTATTTTTTGTATATATGTTTAATAAATATTGATTACTATATACTAATTCTGATCAGAGGAGTTATTTAGCATTGGCTGTGTGTCCATTTTGTATACTGTTACTAATATGTATGATACATTTTGGGAATTCATACTCACATGGCCTCGGAGCTTTGCTGACAGATTGAGGACTTCTTAATATTGGCATCTGGATAAGAGGAGAAAACCACAATGATAAATGCAGTATATTATCCAGCTGACAGTATAGGCCTATGGAAATAAATGCACTTTAAGAATGTGTGTAATTTCAAGAGCGACGCCATAACAGTCGTACGCAGCCAAACCGCACTCACGTGAAGTGGCCGAAGGCTACAGGACAGAAGGGGACGCCCCAATTTACCAGCAGAACTGTGAAGACTTTGTCCCCCATATTGGGCAGCTGCAGCGTACAATACTAGCCTTAAGGCTTGGCAGGTCCAGATATTGATGTGAATAAAGCAGGCCATAAGCTTCAGCTGAAGAGTAAGCCTACAATTACGCAGCCTTGTAACATGTCCCAGCGCTGTCTGTTTTTTTCTTGGCCAGCACACGGATCCATAGAGCTTTACTGATCCATACGTCAGTTTTAAAACGTTCTGTGAGACTCAACAGGTCCTGTTCTCATCTGCTTTGCTGATCAGACTCGGCCATTAAATATACATAAAACAGATGAAACACAGCAGACAGACATTGCACTGCAAGGTTCCAAACTTGTTCATGGATCTATTGTTAGGAGTTGGTGTATAAACAAAGTATAGGCAATGGAGAACACCGATGGGTTACTTCTGCGCTGCCGGAGGACGAAGAATGACGGATGGCAATCTAAATAGTAAGCGGTTTATCCATCAACGGCTTTGGAAGCATATAGAATCTTCATGAAATGAAAGCTGTCCTGATGAGGAAGCTGTATGCTGCGAAACGCGTTGATGAATAAACCGCTTACTATGTAGATTAGCATCCGTCATTATTATTAAGTAAGCCATCTGACTTTTCCATCGCCTATGCTCTATTCCCTCGTGGATCTGCGGCAGGCTCAGGAGCTTTTAGTGGTGTGGTGGGGTGTACACAACCCAAACCTCCACATCCGATTTCACAGATATGACCCCATGTGCACTTTGTCTCCTAGTCTCTCTTGGACAGTATAAATAAAAGCTCAGTTTAGCAAATTCAGTTTTTAAAAAATGGATGAGAAAAAAACAGATGTAAAGTGGATGTGGTGTGAAAGAAAAAAGGTCCATTTCTCAGGGATGTAAAGGTAAGCATGGATACAATCAGAATCATCCCTGGGCACAAAGTGCATTTTAGCTTTAGTCCAAATCCCAGGTGTAACTCCGTCTAGGAAAGCCACAGCCAGATTGCCCCATAATGGCGTTAATCAGCCGTGCAGTTTAGCCACAAATTACAACACGTTTGATTAGATTGAAAAAAATTAAAAAAATACCCAACCACACAGAACGCTCTATAGGACAGTGCGTGTGCTGGGGGGGGTCACACAGAGCCACTGCAGACTTAGCAGTTTACACCGGACTATCCCTTTTACAGGATGTCATTGCTTCCAGGCCCTGCGCAGACCACTGAGGGGTCTGGGCTACAGAGGTAAGAAAGGGCGAGGATGGCTCAACTTATTTTAACTCTTTAACGTAAAGTGACGGATATATCCGACATTGGACACCTCCCCCGTTTGGTGCGGGTTCCAGCGATGAGCCCGCACCTTTTTCGACACAGGACAGCTGATCGCAATCGCAATCCACCCGCAGCTGTTAACATGTTAAATGCCACTGTCAAACTCTGACAGCGGCATATAACATGCACGTGTATGAAGCGAGTCATTAACCCCGCCCAGCGGCGCCCGTGTCACACGACCGCAGGTTGCAGATGGGTTGGCATGACAACCCGGGGTCTGCAGGAGCCACTGTGGTTGTCATAGCTGGATAGCTATGAGTGCCGTCCAGCGGTCGGCACTAATAGCAAGTGAGCATTTCTGCTACATAGAGCCGGGCTGCAGCCATGCTCTAGGCAGAGGAAGGGATCGGGTGATCGCAGCTTCTAGTCTCCCATGGAGATTATTATTATTATTATATAGCACCATTAATTCCATGCTGCTGTATATGAGAAAGGGGTTACATACAGAGTTATAGATATAATTTACAGTAAACAAATTTACAGTGACAGACTGGTACAGAGGGGAGAGGACCCTGTCTTTGCGGACTACATTCTACAGGACTATTGAAGCAAGTTTTAAAAAAAAAAAAAGTTTTTAAAAATATTAAAAAATAAAAATAAAAAAATATAAAAAGTTCAAATCACCCCGCTTTTTCCCCATTCAAAACAAAATAAAATAATTTAAAAAAAAAAACAAATACACATATTTGGTATTGCCGCAGTCAGGATCGCCCGATCTATAAATATATAAAAAGAATCTGATTGATAAACAGCGTAGCGAGAAAAAAAAAATCAAAACGCCAGAATTAAGTTTTTTTTTGGTTGCCGCAACATTGCGTTAAAATACAATAACGGGCGATCAAAAGAACGTATCTGCACCAAAATGGTATCATTAAAATCATTAGCTCGGTGTGTACAAAATAAGCCCTCACCCAACCCGAGATCACGAAAAATGGAGACGCTACAGGTCTTGGAAAATGGTGTCTTTTTTTTTTTTAATTTTACAAACGTCAGATTTTTTTTTTCACCACTTACCGTATTTTTATGAGACACTTTTTTTCCCCCCCAAGATTGGTGGGGAAAATGGGGGTTGAACTTATAATGCGGATGTACCTTACTGGCCGCGGTGGAGCAGGGTCGCTGCTGGAGGAGGAAATAGTGGAGCGTTGTTTCAGGCCGCAGGCTGGGATGAGGGGGTTTTCAGACATGCGGCACGCCTCTGCGGGTGTTCGGTGCTGAGGGGGCTCTGCCGACATTTTGTGAAAGCCCAGAGCCCCGCAGTTATATGGTTTCCTTTGAGGTGGACTCCAGGAAAATGGCTGTCGGGGAGGCGCATGCCCACATGGAGATCTCGGCATCAAGATCTCGGAAGATGAGATTTCAGTGCTGAGATCTCATCTCCCGAGATCTTGGTGCTGGCTCATCACTAGAAACCATGTGTCTGCGGGGGCTCTGGGCTTTCACAAAATGTCGGCAGAGCCCCCGCAGCACCGAACAACCGCATGTCTGAAAACCCCCTCATCCCAGCCTGTGGCCTGCAACAACGCTCCATTCTTTCTTCCTCCAGCAGCGACCCTGGGACTCTACTTCACCGCAGCCACCACCCCGGCAAGCAATAAGACGCATGGATTATAAGAAGCACCACCACATATATATTTTTTTTTTTTAAATAAAAAAGTTTTTTTTCCCACTTATCTCCTCAAAATTTGGGTTGCATTTTATAATCCAGTGTGTCTAATAATCCGCAAAATATGGTAAATTAAAATAAACACCTAGACCTGATTGGTGTCTGTGAACTCGTAGTGACCTGGAAAATCATAATGGCAGGTCAGTTTTAACATTTAGTGAACATGGTAAAAAAAAAAATCCAAAAAAATAATTGTGGAATTGCGCTTTTGCAATTTCACGGCACTTGGAATTTTTTTCCGTTTTCCAGTACACGATATGGTAAAAATCAATGGTGCCATTCAAAAGTACAACTCGTCCCATAAAAAACAAGCCCCCACATGGCCATAATGATGGAAAAATAAAAAGAATTATCGCCGTGGGAAGAAGGGGAGCAAAAAACAGAAACGCAAAAACGTAAATACCTCTGGTCTTGAGGGGTTAAAAGCATCCTCGCAGTTTTTTTTTTTTTTACCTGTCGGACAACCCGTTTTAATCCTGCTGTAGCACTGCGGAGCAGTTTTATCCTGCTGTAGTTGCTGACTATTTACCTCTGACTTCAGTTTGAGGCATCTCATCTACAGAGCCAGCATCGGACGGATGTGTGGAGTCCTGCGAACTCATCTGGGAACTGCTGTCCGTCACATTAAAGCCTGGAACACACAATCATTGGAAAGTCGGATTTTATATTTTTACATTCATTTACCAGCAGGATAACATGCAGGTACAGCCCCGACTTAGATAAGGGTGGGCTTACACTACAAAACTGTCACCGTTACACCACCACCTACACTTGCTGATCTTTAATACCAGACAGGCTGACTGCTTATGATGAGCACAGAACAATCAATAATAGATCGTTCTGTGCACAGGCAGTTATTGTTCTCGGCAGCACATCCTGTTTACACAGGATGATGTGCTGCTGAGAACAATGATTTTTTGGAATGGTCATTTCACCTGCAAGTTCCAAGGAACAGATCATTCCTGACAACCGTCCAGTGTAAATGCACCCAGACTATTGTCAGATCTGACAGAGGTCACTATCTTACGCTTCTTACACGTGTTTACATGAAAACATTTTAATACAACTAGAAAGATTTTCCTAAAATCACATTATCAATTGTTCTCGCAGGCATAACTGCATGTAGTAAGTCCGCATTAGGCAAGTTTGTATGGTGAGAACACTGGCAGGAGGCCCGGTACCGCACCTTCATAATGGCCATGTAAACCGGCTGTTACTTACTGCTCGACGGATCATCGTTAATGGGCATCTTCCCAGTTCGGATCTGTTGACGGCGCAGACGGATCTTCTTTTTTAGTTCTCGGATCTCCCGGTCACTGTCCTCTTCCTCCTCCTGCAGCTGACGGATCCTCATGTTACATTTCATCAGCTCAATAGCCGCAATCAGAGACTCGGATATGCTGAAGTGGGCATTCTCCTGTACCAAGAGAACAGCTTGTGTAAGATAATGGTCTGCCTAATGAATTAAAAGGCGTCATCTTACCCCAGACATCACCTGAAATAAGTCTCCATACTTTCCGTAAATACATGATTGGGTGGAGGTTATCTGCCAATACTGGCTGGGTGTCCTTCGCTAGGTCTACCAGCTGGTCAGTAATAAGGTGCATACCCTGTACTCTGCGGGTGCAGCTTCCTTCCCTCCCGCTTCTCCTTCTGAGACAGGGCCACCTGTAGTGGTCACATGGCAGTCATGTGTCACCAGGCTAAATGTCCATCCTCCACTCATGTGTCACCAGGCTAAATGTCTATCCTCCACTCATACGGCGCCAGGCTAAATGTCCATCCTCCACTCATGTGGCGCCAGGCTAAATGTCAATCCTCCACTCATGTGGCGCCAGGCTAAATGTCCATCCTCCACTCATATGGCGACAGGCTAAATGTCCATCCTCCACTCATATGCCGACAGGCTAAATGTCCATCCTCCACTCATATGCCGACAAGCTAAATGTCCATCCTCCCCTCATACGCCGACAGGCTAAATGTCCATCCTCCACTCATATGCCGACAGGCTAAATGTCCATGCTCCACTCATACGGCACCAGGTTAAATGTCCATCCTCCACTCATACGGCACCAGGCTAAATGTCCATCCTCCACTCATGTGGCGCCAGGCTAAATGTCCATCCTCCACTCATATGCCGACAGGCTAAATGTCCATCCTCCACTCATATGCCGACAGGCTAAATGTCCATGCTCCACTCATACGGCACCGGGTTAAATGTCCATCCTCCACTCATGTGTCACAAGGCTAAAATTCCATCCTCCACTCATACGGCGCCAGGCTAAATGTCCATCCTCCACTCATACGGCGCCAGGCTAAATGTCCATCCTCCACTCATGTATCACCAGGCTAAATGTCCATCCTCCACTCATACGGCGCCGGGCTAAATGTCCATCCTCCACTCACGTGTCACCAGGCTAAATGTCCATCCTCCACTCATATGGCGACAGGCTAAATGTCCATCCTCCAATCATATGGCCCAGGCTAAATGACCATCCTCCAATCATATGGCCCAGGCTAAATGTCCATCCTCCACTCATGTGTCACCAGGCTAAATGTCCATCCTCCACTCATATGGCGACAGGCTAAATGTCCATCCTCCACTCATATCGCGACAGGCTAAATGTCCATCCTCCAATCATATTGCCCAGGCTAAATGACCATCCTCAAATCATATGGCCCAGGCTAAATGTCCATCCTCCACTCATGTGTCACCAGGCTAAATGTCTATCCTCCACTCATGTGTCACCAGGCTAAATGTCCATCCTCCACTCATATGGCGACAGGCTAAATGTCCATCCTCCACTCATATGGCGACAGGCTAAATGACCATGCTCCAATCATATGGCCCAGGCTAAATGTCCATCCTCTACTAGGGGAGGAAATCAGGTGGATGAGAGAGTAAACAGGTGAGAGCAAGTAATTATTTTTTTTAAATTACTGCAAGTGCTGTAAAGTTGTACGATGTGTTTATTTGGCCATTTTTACAATTAAAAAGCTTTAGAAATAAATTATACAAATAATAAAGAGCTCTTAGTAGTTTATACCTTTTAATGACCAAGTGAATAGGGGATGTAAACTGGCAACGTTTCGTAACTACTCAGGTCTATTCATCAGGCACAATCTAGTCTGAACAGACACATAATTATATGCTTCAGGACATAGAATAGTGCCGTAATAAGGAAAGTGACGTGAGCAGAACTAAATGTGGGAAGGGGAGAAACAGTTGTGGCGGTAAATATTGATGAAATTTATATTAATGTTTTATGGTCTGCTGAGGTCTGGTCCATGGTTGTGATGGTGATGCCTTGTGAGGGCAGATAGGTGTCTTCATCAGGTATAATGTACTAAGTAGTCATCAATGCTTGCTATATATATATATATATCTTTTCAGTTAGCTATTAAAAAGGCATCAACCACTAAGGACTCAATTTTTATTACTTTTTCTAATGACTGACTAACAGAGTTAAACCGGGATTTTTGTGTACTCACCGTAAAATCCTTTTCTCCGAGCCAATCATTGGGGGACACAGGACCATGGGTGTTATGCTGCTGCCACTAGGAGGACACTAAGTAATACAAAAAAAAGCTCCTCCCCTGCAGTATACACCCTCCTGCTGGCTCCAAGTGAACCAGTTCGGTAACAAAGCAGTAGGAGCTTAACCAAGATGAACTGTGTCAAAACCAAGCCAACACAGAAAACCAAAACCGTTAGGCTAACAGGGTGGGTGCTGTGTCCCCCAATGATTGGCTCAGAGAAAAGGATTTTACGGTGAGTACACAAAAATCCCTGTTTCTCCTACGCCTCATTGGGAGGACACAGGACCATGGGACATCCTAAAGCAGTCCCTGGGTGGGGAACAATCAACTGAAATTGCTCCTTGTACCCACAGGTTACAGATGCGGCACAGCCGCCTGCAAAATTCGTCTGCCGACGGTCGCATCTGCCGAGGCCTGAGAACGAACATGGTAATGTTTTGTAAACGTATGCAAACTGGACCAGGCTGCAGCTGTGCAAACTTGTGCTGCCGAAGCTTGGTGCCGGATGGCTAAAGACGCACCCACTGACCGAGTGGAATGAGCCTTAATCTCTGCTGGGACAGGATGACCTGACTCGGTAGGATACCTGAATAGCTGAACGTATCCATTTGGCTATTGTCGCCTTGGAAGCGGGAAACCCCTTCCTTGGCCCTTCCGGGAGCACAAACAGGGCATCCGACCTGCGGAAGGACGCTGTCCGCAAGACGTATCTCTTAAGAGCTCTCACTAAATCCAGTGTGTGGAGGGCCTAAGTTCTTGATGCGATGTACTGGTGCCGGACAGAGACGGTAAGAATCTCCTAATTGAGATGAAAGGATGGGACAACTTTTGGCAAAAAGGACGGGGATGTTCTCAAAACCACCTTATCCTGAAGAAAATTCAGGAACGGAACTTGACAAGACAAAGCCGCCAGTTCTGAGACTCGTCTAATGGACGTGACCGCAACCAGGAAGGCAACCTTCCATGAAAGAAAGGACAGGGAAGCCTCCTGTAGAGGTTCGAAAGGAGCTTCTTGCAAGACTCCGAGGACCAGATTAAGGTCCCATGGTTCCAACGGCATCTTATAGGGCAGCACCCTATGGGAGACTCCCTGAACGAACGTCTTCACTTGTAATCTGTTGGCAATCCTGCGTTGGAACAGAACGGACAGGGCTGAAATCTGCCTCTTGAGAGAACTAAAGGCGAGACCCAAGTAGTCCAAACCTATTTGTAAAAATTTGAGGATGGAAGGAATGGAAAATTCAAGAGGAGAATGTCCCCGGTCGTTGCACAAGGAAAAGAAGGTTTTCCAAGTGCGATGATAAATGCGCATAGACGTAGGCTTTCTAGCGCTGATCATGGTAGAGATGACTTCCGGAGAGAAACCTGCCAGGGTTAGAACCCAGGACTCAACGGCCATGCCGTCAAACACAGGGCCTCGGAGTTCTGGTGGTAAATGGGGCCCTGTGATAGCAGGTCTGCGCGATTCGGTAGTCGCCAGGGAACATCGGCGACTAGTTGAACTAGTTCCGCGTACCACGCCCGGCGCGGCCAATCTGGCGCAATCAGGATTACCGGTACTCCCTCCGCTCTGATCTTCCTGAGGACTCTCGGCAATAAGGGGAGCGGGGGAAATATGTACGGAAGCTGAAAGTGATGCCACAGGAGTACGAGTGCATCTGCCCCGATGGCTGCCGGATCGTGGGACCGAGCTATGAAGTCGGGAACCTTGCAATTTAGCCGTGAGGCCATCAGATCCACGTCCGCAGTTCCCCAACGACAGCAGATCTGGTGGAAGATCTACGGATGGAGAGACCACTCCCCGGAGTCGAGGCCTTGACGACTGAGGAAATCTGCCTCCCAATTGTCCACTCTCGGGATGTGAACCGCAGAAATCATTGAGCGGTTTTCCTCGGCCCAACGGAGAATGTAGCCTACCTCGTTCATAGCTGCCATGCTACGGGCTAGCCCTTGTTGGTTGATTGTCAGACTGAATCCTGATGGGATGACCCGCCAGGAAGGGATGGAATTGGAGAAGAGCTAACCTGATTGCCCGAATTTCTAAGATGTTGATCGGAAGGTGTGATTCCTGAAGTGACCAGCGGCACTGAGCAGTGTGATGTAAGAACACCGCTCCCCAGCTTAGAAGACTGGCATCTGTTGTCACAACTAGCCAATGTACTGGAAGAAAATACTTCCCTTGATTCAGGGAGGACTTTAATGTCCACCACCAGCGAGACTGTCTGACTCGCTAGGGAAGGAAGAACCGACGGTCGAGGGAGAACGGGTTCCTGTCCCAAACAGCAAGGAGGGCATGCTGTAAGGGACGGAGGTGTAATTGGACAAATGGATCCGCCTCCTAGGCTGCTACCATCCTGCCGAGGACTCTCATACTGAAGCGCAGAGAGTGAGTGCGAAGTTGAGAGAGCTTCTGAGCTTCCCGCTGTAAGGCGAAGATCTTTTCCGTTCCGGGGGAAGAAGCACCAACCCCTGGGATGAGTCCAGTATCATTCCTAGAAAGGAAATTCGCTGAGCCGGTACTGGGGAAGATTTTTTGAAGTTTATCTTCCAACCTAGGCAAGAAAGATGATCACGGCCTCCTTGCAGGTGCGGAAAGAGGGGCCTTTGATGAGGATATTGTCTAGATACGGTAGCACCACCACGCCTCGGGTGTGAAGGATGGCCATGGCGGCCGCCATGACCTTGGTAAATAACCTGACAGCGGTGGCGAAGCCGAAAGGCAAAGCAACAAAGTGGAAGTGTTGTTCCTGAACTGCAAAGCGAAGGAACCTCTGGTGAGAAGGGAAAATTGGAATGTGGAGGTACGCGTCCTGGATGTCTATAGATGCCAGGAACTCGCCCTTTTCCATGGAGGCAATGACAGAACTAAGCGATTCCATTCGGAATTGTCATACCCTCACGAACTTGTTCAGCAGTTTTAGGTCCAGTATGGGCTGTACTGTACCGTCCTTCTTCGGATCAATGAACAGGTTTGAATAAAAACTTTGAAACCTTTCGCTTTGAGGGACTAGGATAATAACCCCGTCTTCTTTTAGAGAGCTTATGGCTTGAAAAAACTCTGATGCCTTTGCCCTGGGAGGAGAAGACTGGAAAAAAACGATTTGGTGGAAGAGAGAAAAATTCTATCTTGTATCCGGAGGAACGACCGAGAGCCATGCGTCGGTGAAGGAAAGCAGGCGGCAAGCCTACTTTGAGGGTGTCCTCTGGATACCACCAGGAGTCATTGTGTGGGAGATCTGCCCGGTCTGGACCACCTGGATCCTGACTGCCTCTCTATGAAGGGTAAGGTTTGTAAGAGGTCTGGGGACCTCTACCCCTACATTGTGCCCGGCCGGGTCCGGAAGATGTGGAAGTAAAGGACCAATTTGAGATGGAACGAAAAAAAAAAAAAAAAAAAAAAAAAAAATCGGGACAGAGCCTGCTGTTGCTGGTTCCGAAAGAGCTTCTGTTGTGGGAGAAATTTACTCTTCCCTCCAGTGGCATCAGAAATTAATTGATCGAGTTTTTCAATGACTTTGGAAGCAGAATCCGCACGCCAGTCCCTGAGCCATAAGGACCTCCGAATGGTGATGGCGTTTGCTGCTGCTTGAGAAGCGCAGTCAGCGGCATCCAGAGGCGTGGTCACTAGAAAATCCCCAGCTCTGGCTATCTGAGTAGCAAGATCTGCTACCTCGGGGGGAGGATTGGTATCCAGAACAGCTGAAGACAAGACCTCAGCCCAATGGGTCATAGCCACCCACGTAGCGGCAAAAGATGGAAAGAGTGCGGATGCTGAGGCTTGAAAAGCTGAACGAGCCATATTGTCGATCTGACGATCGGTGGGGTCTTTAATCAAGGCGCCCTCCGAAGAGGATAAAATAGATTTAGTATCTAGGTGCGATACTGGAGGATCTACCAGAGGAGACTGTGACCAATCTTTTCTTAGATCAGGAGCAAAGGGATATTTTGACTCCATGGGCTTTTGGCCTGTGAAGCGTTTAACTGGACGGATCCTATGAGATTCAACGATTTCCTTAAATTCGGGATGATTGGCGAACACTCTGTGAGCCCGCTTGGTCCTCTTAAAGGACACAGCATGATCCGTTTTAGATAAAGGTTCCTCATCTAGCTTCAGGGCCTTGTTTAGTGATTCAATGAGAGAGTCGAGAGTCTCCGGAAATTCCTGATCTAGGAACATGTCAGAATCGTCCTCTGAGCCAGGTTCTCTACTAGCCCCAAGGGAGGGGGAGCGAGAAATGGAACTCTCAGAACCCGATTCCCGGTGATGGACTGGGGACAAGGCATGAGTCCTTTTCTTGTAAGGTACGACCCCTAGTGTACAAGAGGTTCTGATCATCGGAAGCGTTATCCGTAAAGGTGCCCTGGTTAGAGGAAGGGTCTCAGAACGAGTCTAACGCTTTGGCCAGGGATGCCATAGACCAGGTAAGGGAGGTAGCCCACTCATGGGGACTAGGCTCACTGGGTTCGGTATCAGTAACAGGTGGTTCCTGAGCAGTCACCGGTTTACAAGCTGAGCATAAAGCAGTATTGTGACCCCGGGGAAGAGATACCTTACAAGCAGTAAAAGCAGCAAAAAACACAGTGTGGGTTTTCCCAGACTTTTTGTTAGGCTTTGATTGAGACAGTGTAGCCTTGAGGAGAGCGCTTACTAGCAGGGGAAGGGTTAAGCTATGTTTCTACAGCTTACCCAAGTCATGTGTCTTGAGTACCCCGGGGGGAGGTCCGCAATGTGTCCACGGAAATCACTAATCCCTGAAGCTGTGATTCAAAACGCTGGAGCAGCGCTGCAGCATCAGCCCTGTGGGTGTCAAAAGATAGCCGCCGAGATCAGGAAGAGAAGGCGCTTCTCGCAGAACGAGAAGTGCCAGAGGGAGTGGTCGGCGGTAACCACCGGTGGGCGGAGCCAATGTTCCGGCCTGGACGAGAGAAAAGCTGGGGGCTAAATTTTAAGCTTGCGGTTGTGGCCTGCAGCGCCACGGCCGCTATTTTTGCGGACCGACATGACCCACGTATCCGGGCTTTAAGGTATATACGGACCTCCTTTATCCCAGGGACCAGGACCCCCCCAGCGCCTCGGCCCCGCAGGTGTATTTACGGTAGATGCGGTGGGCCGGTGCTCAATCCACCGTCGCCATAGTCAGTGAGGGGGTGGAGAGCATCTGCCGCCTTCCATCATCCGCTATAACAGTGGTGATGCAGTGGGGGGGCTGCACGGTCGCCATAAAGATCATGTCCAGCTATGCACCTGGCTCCAGGAGAGGTAAATGGAGGGCTACTCCATGTGGTCGCCTGCTATAGAGGGGGGGGAGATCGGAACGCGAAGGAACCGTCGCCCTTAAGGTGAGCTCAGGGCTGGCATCCAACGGTGCAGGAAAGGGTACGGGGAGGTACGCTCCGCGTTCTTGCCTGTTGATGGTTCGGGGGAAGATCGGAACCTAGAAAGGATCCGTCGCCCCCATTTGCTCCGTTAAGGGAAAAATAGAATAAAAATAAAAACGGTGGGGTCTGAAAGCAGACCCAAGTGCCTCATACAGACACTAAGCAAGAACTGGTTCACTTGGAGCCAGCAGGAGGGTGTATACTGCAGAGGAGGAGCTATTCTTTCTGTATTACTTAGTGTCCTTCTAGTGGCAGCAGCATAACACTCATGGTCCTGTGTCCCCCAATGAGGCGTAGGAGAAAAAATTTTCCTGTAATAAAAAGCCTTACAAGACAATCCCTTTAAATATACAGAGATCCTACACAACAATATAGGCTCTGCCACAGTGTGATAATAGACAGGCTAAGTTCACACTGGGATTTTTTGCTTCGTTTTTTTTTTTCGCCAGCAAATCCTGAGTACTTGGTAGGAAAGAAGCTGCTGCAAAACCCCAGGTTGTGCTGTGTTATTTTAACTCAATTCAATGGGTGAAAAAAACTGAAAAAGAACATGTCACTTCTTTCAGTGTTCTGTCCAAAGCACAAAATACTGATGCCAAAAAAAACAAGCTGTGTGCATGAGATTTCTGAAATCTTATAGCCATAGCTGGTACTGGCAACTGAAAATTAGCATAAAAAAAAAACACCTAGTGTGAACGTAGCCTTATAGAGTAGGGTCACCCAGATTCCTCAACCATGAATCTGCAAAAATCCTAGTCCATGCCCTCATCATCTCTCGCCTTGACTACTGCAACCTCCTGCTCTGTGGCCTCCCCTCTAACACTCTCGCACCCCTCCAATCTATTCTAAACTCTGCTGCCCGACTAATCCACCTGTCCCCCCGCTATTCCCCGGCCTCTCCCCTCTGTCAATCCATTCACCCCATTGCCCAGAGACTCCACTACAAAACTCTAACCATGACGTACAAAGCCATCCACAACCCGTCTCCTCCATACATCTGTGACCTCGTCTCCCGGTACTTACCTACCCGCAACCTCCGATCCTCACAAGATCTCCTACTCTACTCCCCTCTTATCTCCTCTTCCCACAATCGTATACAAGATTTCTCTCGCGTATCGCCCCTACTCTGGAACTCTCTACCACAACACATCAGACTCTCATCTACCATCGAAACCTTCAAAAAGAACCTGAAGACCCACCTCTTCAGACAAGCCTACAACCTGCAGTAACCACCGATCGACCAAACCGCTGCATGACCAGCTCTACCCTCACCTACTGTATTCTCACCCATCCCTTGTAGATTGTGAGCCCTCGCGGGCAGGGTCCTCTCTCCTCCTGTACCAGTTATGACTTGTATTGTTTAAGATTATTGTACTTGTTTTTATTATGTATACCCCTCCTCACATGTAAAGCGCCATGGAATAAATGGCGCTATAACAATAAATAATAATAATAATAATAATTCCTGCCGTACCTTCTCTAAGTCAGCGCAGCTCCCAAAATCCTGCTCAGAGAGATAACTGATTAATGACTGTCCCTCTGAAGGCCTCCGAAATATCCCGTCTGGGGCATTCAAGTACTGGGTGCTGTCTGTAAGAAAGAAGGATTTTATACACATAGTTACTGGTGTAAAGAGCCAGAAGGAGAGATCTGCAAGCCACAGGTGCACGGTGCATTTCCCATGGAGGGCCGCCTTAGCTGCCATAGACTGATTACACGCATGTGATTTTGTATAAAAATGTCAGAGAAAAGTAGAACAAGGCGAGTAAATCTAACGACGAGAACACCGGACCACTCACCGTAATCCACATAAAGGGAGTTAGGAGGGTTTGATCTTCCATTAAATGTATTATTGCTTCTTCTGTAAATATCTCCGTGGGATTCTATGGAAAGCAGATAGATTATTACCAGATACATACGGCATTGCCCACTTACAAATACTGATGCCATATTGTACATGCACGGCACTTATAAAACAAGGGAGGAAGAACACAAGAACTGACCGATGAGAAAGCCACTGCTATGGGGGATTCGAATGATGCATCATGTCAGCGCTTCACAAGTACAATCCAATGAAAAATAACTAAAAGACGACCCACGATATATAATAAACGTATGAATAAAGGCTCACATAACAAACAGTAATGGATCTAAGAGTAACACATGCAACACATACACGGGTAACGAGGGAACAAAAGCACTGGTCCTGCGCACCGTACAGCGATCACACAGACTGACCCATACTCCCCTCCTATGCCTCGGGCAGTAGATTTGTAGCATGCCTCCAAAGCAGGTTCCCCTATAACTAGTCCACTTTTATAAAGTTATTGCAGAACTGCTCATACAGTGACTTCCTAAAACATGTATTACATATGTAATGTATGTATGAATCTGCAGCAGGTACGGGCAGTTGTTGTACCAGAGACACTACATTCTGCTCCACATGTATGTGCTCCATCTGCATCATCTATCGTAGTTGTGGGGTAAGACAGAATATACAATGACCATGCTCCAGCTTATGTCTGCCAATTTGGCCAATAATGTTGGGAAAAAAATCAGCACATACCAGCCACTATTTCCATATATGTCCAGTTCATAGAACTCCATGGATACCTACAGTGTGGACACCAAACATCCACTACGAACAAGGTGTGAGCTCAGGGCTAAGAGTCGGGACAGGGACCCGCACAGAGCCCGGGACCCGCACAGAGCCCGGGACCCGCACAGAGCCCGGGACCCGCACAGAGCCCGGGACCCGCACAGAGCCCGGGACCCGCACAGAGCCCGGGACCCGCACAGAGCCCGGGACCCGCACAGAGCCCGGGACCCGCACAGAGCCCGGGACCAGCACAGAGCCCGGGACCAGCACAGAGCCCGGGACCAGCACAGAGCCCGGGACCAGCACAGAGCCCGGGACCAGCACAGAGCCCGGGACCAGCACAGAGCCCGGGACCAGCACAGAGC
Source organism: Ranitomeya imitator (assembly GCF_032444005.1). Classification (NCBI taxonomy): domain Eukaryota; kingdom Metazoa; phylum Chordata; class Amphibia; order Anura; family Dendrobatidae; genus Ranitomeya; species Ranitomeya imitator. Next base: position 414,944,471 of record NC_091286.1, on the reverse strand, counting down.
CCGGGACCAGCACAGAGCCCGGGACCAGCACATGTCAGAGGTATAGCTAAAGAGAGAGCACTAAAGCACGAGATTAAAACAGAGGAAGAAATAAAGTAATTTGGTAATCACATATCTGTATGGTACAGTAATCTGAATGAGGCATGACTGGTGTGACTGTGTGGGAGTGTAATGCACAGAAGCACAAAGACTTCAGCACACAAGTAGAACTCTATAGGATTAAAGGGGTAGTAATAACAAAATAAAAGCTTATATAGGCAGCACAAGGGTAAAATAATCTCAATATCTAGCACCCACTTGCATCCAGTGCTGGTCGTTTCATGCTTTGCACCAGCAAAAGGAGGTGGAGAAGAAAAAGAGCCACCAGACCACTGTGGCATTTAATTGGCTGCAGTAATCGGTGACTGAGCAGTGCTCATCAGAAAGACATATGATGATGCGCTAAAGGTACCTTCACACATAACGATATTGTTAACGATATCGTTGCTATTTGTGACGTAGCAACGATATCGTTAATGAAATCGTTATGTGTGACAGCGACCAACGATCAGGCCCCTGCTGGGAGATCGTTGGTCGCTGAATAAAGTCCAGAACTTTATTTCGTCGCTGGACTCCCTGGAGACATCGCTGGATCGGCGTGTGTGACACCGATCCAGCGATGTCTTCACTGGTAACCAGGGTAAACATCGGGTAACTAAAGGTCCCTTCACATTTAGCGACGCTGCAGCGATACCGACAACGATCCGAATCGCTGCAGCGTCGCTGTTTGGTCGCTGGAGAGCTGTCACACAGACCGCTCTCCAGCGACCAACGATGCCGGTAACCAGGGTAAACATCGGGTAACTAAGCGCAGGGCCGCGCTTAGTAACCCGATGTTTACCCTGGTTACCATCCTAAAAGTTAAAAAAAACAAACAGTACATACTTACCTACAGCCGTCTGTCCTCCAGCGCTGCGCTCTGCTTCTCTGCTCTCCTCCTGTACTGGCTGTGAGCCGGAAAGCAGAGCGGTGACGTCACCGCTCTGCTTTCCGGCTCACAGACAGTACAGGAGGAGTGCAGAGCGCAGCGCTGGAGGACAGACGGCTGTAGGTAAGTATGTACTGTTTGTTTTTTTTTACTTTTAGGATGGTAACCAGGGTAAACATCGGGTTACTAAGCGCGGCCCTGCGCTTAGTTACCCGATGTTTACCCTGGTTACCAGTGAAGACATCGCTGGATCGGTGTCACACACGCCGATCCAGCGATGTCTCCAGGGAGTCCAGCGACGAAATAAAGTTCTGGACTTTATTCAGCGACCAACGATCTCCCAGCAGGGGCCTGATCGTTGGTCGCTGTCACACATAACGATTTCATTAACGATATCGTTGCTACGTCACAAATAGCAACGATATCGTTAACAATATCGTTATGTGTGAAGGTACCTTAAGCGCAGGGCCGCGCTTAGTAACCCGATGTTTACCCTGGTTACCATCCTAAAAGTAAAAAAAAACAAACAGTACATACTTACCTACAGCCGTCTGTCCTCCAGCGCTGCGCTCTGCACTCCTCCTGTACTGTCTGTGAGCCGGAAAGCAGAGCGGTGACGTCACCGCTCTGCTTTCCGGCTCACAGCCAGTACAGGAGGAGAGCAGAGAAGCAGAGCGCAGCGCTGGAGGACAGACGGCTGTAGGTAAGTATGTACTGTTTGTTTTTTTTAACTTTTAGGATGGTAACCAGGGTAAACATCGGGTTACTAAGCGCGGCCCTGCGCTTAGTTACCCGATGTTTACCCTGGTTACCGGCATCGTTGGTCGCTGGAGAGCGGTCTGTGTGACAGCTCTCCAGCGACCAAACAGCGACGCTGCAGCGATTCGGATCGTTGTCGGTATCGCTGCAGCGTCGCTAAATGTGAAGGGGCCTTAAGTCAACTGACCGCTGCAGACAATGAAATGCTAATGCTTATTAGGCCAATTCCAGAATTTCCAGCACCATCATAACAGCCAGTTGTCCAGTATCTCCCCCGTCATGCATACGCCTATCTACTGGGACTTTCCTGTGTAACCACTGTATCGGTATCACCGGTGCTTTTGCTTTTCCAATGAAAATAGATGCTAGACCTGCTATAGGGTCCTCCATTATACTAGTGATACTTCGCTCAGCTCCTGGTGCCAGCAGTCAGAGGTAAAAGTAAGAAAATGCATTACAGACAATGCAATATAATAGGACATTTACAGACATGGTACACACGGTCCTACAACCACACATCCGGGGCATCGGAGTAAATAAATGTACCATACTATGCACACTGGAAATTACCAGTGCGATTAATGCACCAGAGCATTAAACTCACCCTGATTTTTCCCAATGGCTACATGAGTATCTGAATGTGAGCGCATGTGACTTTTTTTGAGGTGGCTTGCTCCATGGCTTATTTGACCCTCAGAGAAGCTGGAACGGCGAGGCACAGACAGCAGGGTGAGGCTTGGTATCACTGGTGTTGTTGGAAGTGGAGAGTCGGTTTTTTGAGAGCTGGAGAACAGATTAGAGCTGCTGCTGCTCTGAGTAGATGCCCTGCGGCTAACGTTTCCTATCGCCAGGTACTCCGGGCCATCATCTGCCTCACTGGTCGGGTCTTCTGGACTGGCGATCTCTTCACTGTGGCTGGTCATGGTGCTGATGCTCATTTCACTTACAGGAGAAAAAGGCTCATGGGGAGACGAGTCTCTGCTGGGGGGAATGGACTCATTCACAGGCAATGATACAGACACGTTGTTTTTCCGGTCTACCAGGCTGGAGTTAAACCCTGGAAGAGAGAACAGAGCGGTGATTACAAAGGAGAGATGGACCTAATCCGGCATTGACTGTGTGGTCCAGGTGCCAAAAGGCAGCGCATTCCTCAAGTGGACCGGCCCGATCACAGGAGTTATCAGAGAGCCTCTCCATAATCATCCTCCACCACAATGGAGTAGACCGTGGCACAGATGGGGAGAGGGGCTCACAGTAACCACTGTCGGCAGGAGCATAGTAAGCTCCTACTAGGAGAGGACAGAGTGGAACAAAGAGTTAGCTGACAATTATGGTGGCACTGTGGGCTTCACGGTTATAGAGGACCATGTGGCCACTACGGTTTATATTCCACCAGATCAAGGCGCACTCATTTAGGAGTTGCTGATATTGCTTTATTTTAAAGGTGTTCCCTTTCTGAATGTTTAGCCAAAAAAACTACATTTGTACAAAATAAAATTTTTCTTCTAATAAAAGTATCAGTGTGTGCCTAACCTGTACCCCTGGATGAATAAGGTCCTCTGGGTCCACAGCTGCATCTGTCATGTGGCATGCAATTGTTAATGTGTTAAAACCATATGGAAGAGAAATAAGCTTTCTACTAATGTGTGAACCAGGCCTTGGACTCTAAAACCAGGACTGGTGCTTAGCAAATATTCAAAAAGGGGTGAAACTCTGAGCCTGAAAATGACAGGCCTGTAAGTGGAACATCAAATCACTAGTGCGGCCACAATTAAAATATTGTGCACAATTTAGGGCTCCAGTTTACAAGAGTGGGTGCAGAGAAGAGCCACCAAGACAGGATATCCAGTTTGAAAAATGAAGGCTTAGCGACGATATTACAATATCTACAATATATGAGGGGACAGAACAGACATGTTTCTAATGATCTTTTTACACTTAGGCCTGCAACGATGGAAAGGCGGCATCTTCTACGTATAGAGGAGAAATGTATTCATAATCAGTGGCGCAGATTCTTTACTGTAAGAGCAGTGAGATTATGGAAATCTGTGCCAAATGATGTTGCAATGGCTGATTCACTACAAAAGTACAAGTACAGGGTGGGCCATGTATATGGATACACCTAATGGGAATGGTTGGTGACTTCAACTTCCTGTTTGTGGCACATTAGTATATGGGAGGGGGAAAACTTTTCAAGATGGGTGGTGACCATGGCGGCCATGTTGAAGTCAGCCATTTTGGATCCAACTTTATTTTTTCCAATGAGAGTAGGGTCATGTGACACATCAAACTTACTGAGCATGTCACAAGAAAAACAATGGTGTGCTTGGTTTTAACAGAACTTTAGTCTTTCACGAGTTATTTACAAGTTTCTCTGTTTACAGCCATTGACATGTCTCAGAGGTTAACATGTGAGAAGCGGATAGAAATTGTGTTCTGCAAAATCAGCGCGCTGATCTGGGTCATCCTCGTTGTGATGTTGCAGCAGGTGGATTTTGTAAGGGTGCCATTTGTGAGTAGCGATTGTCCGCCGAAGGGATGTTCCACTGATGCCAAATCGGCACGCTGATTTTGCAGAATGGGCAAAACAAAAATTGGAACACGACCCTCAGTTTACACAGAACATTATGTTCAGTGATGAGACAAACTTTTTTGGGTGGGCCATTTATATGGATACACCTAAATAAAATGGGAATGGTGACAGGTTTCTTGCGTAGGGTGTCTTGCATTGATATCTGCTGCAATGACCCGGGTACTGTGTTCACCAGACGTCAACACAATTTCTATCCGCTCCTCACGTGTTAACCTCTGTGACATGTCAATGGCTGTACACAAAGAGAAAAGTGTAAATAACTTATGAAAGAATAAAGTTACATTAAAACCAAGCACACCATTGTTTTTCTTGTGAAATTCTCAATAAGTTTGATGTGTCACATGACCCTCTTCCCATTGGAAAAAATAAAGTAGGATCCAAAATGGCTGACTTCAAAATGGCCGCCATGGTCATCACCCATCTTGAAAAGTTTCCCCCTCCAATATACTAATTCGCCACAAACAGGAAGTTGATATCACCAACCATTCCCATTTTATGTAGGTGTATCCATACAAATGGCCCACCCTGTAGAGCCTAGATGCCTTTCTTGATAAATATTACAGGTTATGGGCACTAGATTCTGTGAAGGGACGTAGATCGAGGGAACTAGTCTAATTGCCGTATGTGGAGTCAGGAAAGAATTGTACCAATAATATGGGGCAATTAGCCTCTGCGTTATGGGGTTTCAGTCTTCCACTGGATAGTTTATCTCGCTGGAGTTGTGTCTTCTTCGACCTTACGACTATGAAACTGTATATTCCCGTCACAGCAATCATTAGCACTGAGTCACATCATTTAGTCAGCGTAGGCCACACTCTTACAGGTCTTACCATTGCTGGGTACACTGCCTGGAACTTGCAGACTGCTATAGGACCTACAGTGGGACTGCTGAGGATTTTCAGTGTATGGGATGATTGGAGTAATCGGTAGAGAAGTAAGACTTAAACTTCGTCCTGAAATGGTGAACTCCCTTTTTCCTGCAAGCTGAGAAAGAACGTATAGCTTTTGAAAATATTTATTGTAAAATAGATTAGATAGATTAGATGTACAATTCCAATTAAAATTATTCAACCCCCATTTCATATTAGGATTATTAACAATATGTACAGACAGGAACAATGTAAATAGCTCTACACAACTAATAACAAGTGGTTTCTCCAAATTCATCAAAGGGTTTACTTCTAGCGTAAAGGACATTGAAAAGTAGCAAATATTTTGCACAACGTGAAGCAGTACAAAAATTTAGCGACTTTTGGCATTTTCACACCAGTTTCACTGGGATGGAGCGTGACTCAAGCTGTGACCGAAGACTTAGGCCACTTGTCAGATGCTCCCGATTCATAATGTGGAGTGTGCCTCTTCATGAGACTGGCATGATGGAAGCCAGACGCTTCTATGTCACTTTTAATGGCTGCTGCAGTCTCAGAGTTTTTCAGCCCACAGAATAGAATCTCCCATAAGAAAACATCCACATAGTTGGTGTTGTCTCAAGCACATCTGATGCTAATAATCAAAATGCAAACCAATCATGAGATAAATTACATCAAATACCTGGACTGACTAGGGATTCATTGATCGTGACAATTGACTCAATGTTAGATATATGACTAATAAGTCAAGAGAGTGGTCCAAAAATGTAAGAGATCATTGCCTTGCACAAACAAGGAAAAGTATACAGTAAAATAGCAAAGGCATTGCATGTTCCTAGATACAGTTATGTCAGGGATCAGAGTCCCAAGGAGGCAGACAGTCAAAAACCCTTGAGTGACAGTGAAAGACCCTGAGCAAGATTTGGTGTCAGCAGACCCTGAGGTTTCAGCTTGCACAGCAAGGGATATGCTGAAGGTCTCCATGCCTGGACTCCAAA